>NW_028301605.1:13952500-15202500 GCF_987345545.1 Pholcus phalangioides
CATGCTACAATCAGACCTCTGCATAACGCCATCCCTGGAGACAATAAAATCCTTCACAAAATTTCACACTTTTCTGATGACTGGCCTGTAGGCTACTTTAAAATAGGGTCTTTTAATTATGTGGATGCCCTGGGTATATATATATATATTATGCAGGATGTCCATAAACTTTTAGCAGAATAGGAGGGTGGTGATACCCATCAAGATGAACAATATTATCAATGGAACCCATGACTGCATTCCACTTAATGCCTGCAATGTCTTGGACATGTCCAAGATTTAGCATTTCCTGGCATTTTTGTCACTGAGATTCAGCACTGAATTCCATTGCAAATATTTTGATGGACTTTGTCACCCATTATTTTGTTGAAACAATCTGTTGTGTATGTATCTGCAATGTTGTTGCAATAAAGATCTTTCTTAATCAATGTCATTGCAACGCATATCACAAAATTGATCAATGTCATTGCAACGCATATCACAAAATTGATCAATGTCATTGCAACACATATCACAAAATTGATTAATGTCATAATAATACAGTTCTATATCTGTCAATGTCATTGCAACATGCATACTAGATTCCCAATATTGATTAATGTTATTATGATAGTTTTATATCAGTTAATGTCATTGCAACATAAATATACAGGGACTTTCAAAATTCAAGTTCCACTTTGAAATGGTCATAAAAGGAAAACTGCTGGACAAAATGTTATGAAACTTGGCAATAGTTTACAGGAAATCATAGGATTAAATTTTCCTCAAAATGGAAGTTCAAAAACTCACTACCAGCGGGAAATGACGCAGTGTACAATATTGTTAAACAAAATAAGACATGAAGACATCAATTTAAAATGTTTTTAATCATTTCTAAAACGTGTTACAAAGCATGTTCAATGTAACGTCCACTATTTTCTGAAAGCAAGTTAAATCACATTACTGCGTTCACAACAGTAGCTCTTAGCATATCAGAAGGAATGTTACGGACATGTAGGTGTATCATATTTTTCAATTCCGCCAAATTGTTTATGTTATCACCATAAACAGTGGCTTTGGGGTAATTCCATAGCCAGAAGTCACAGGAGTTGAGGTCTGGTGACCGGGGCGGCCAAGAAATGGGGAAGTGTAAGCTTATAATCCAGTCATCTGTGAAATAGTTCTGAAGTAACGCTTGCGATTTTGCATAAACTCAGTCTTGTTTTAGAAACTATTAAAAATATTTTAAACTGATGTCTTCGTCTTATTTCGTTTAATAATATTGCATACAGTGCCATTCCTCGCTGGTGGCGAGTTTTTTTTTTTATAACATTTTGTTATCAAAAGTTTGATAACATTTTGTCCAGTAGTTTTCCTTTTATGGCCATTTCAAAGTGGAACTTTAATTCTAAAGTCCCTGTATATTAACATTTATCATGTTTATTGTTATGACATAGGTCTATATCAGATGCACGATATGGATATGTATCTCCTTAGACAGATATATATCAGATTCATAATATCGATCTGTGTCTACCAGATTTCCAACATCAGCTTATGTCACTACAACACAAATCTATGTCAGCAGTTGTCGTTACCATATAAGCCTATATCAGATTCATATGAAAATATTTCATAGACAGATCTATATCAGATTAATGATATAGATCTGTATCACCTGCATGATATAGATCAATTTATCTCATGCCTTTTTTAGCGAGAACAATATCGTGGTCTGATATTAATCTATGTTTAAAACTGAAATTTTACAATATACATCTACATCCTTGTGCTCTACTGGGGTATATTATAATACACAATAACATACAAGATATATAATAATACTGGGTAATATACACTTGAACTTACAGTGTATCTATATTACTATCATCAGACATGCTAATACTACCATTTAAAAAAAACTATTTTGAAATAAAAGTGAAACGAGATTTTTTTTTTGTTTTCTTTTCCAACTGATAAACGCGTCGGTATGGAAATTATATTACTTATAAATTATAGAGGAATTTTTCAGTTTATAAGCATAATTAGTTACATGAACATTCTATTGTTTATAATTCATTTGGATGTTCTGGATGTCGTAATCACACTAATAAGTCAGAACACTTGTATATTGAGTCAAACTTTCTCATAAGAAATGATGAAGCTCAAATGATTCGTTCCACAACCCTTCTCCATATGCCATCAACAATTCTTTTTAAAGATATATTGCAGGTTTTAAATTCTGTTTTATTTTATATTAAATTCTTGAGTGTTTCAGAATGGCATAGAAGAGCAAGGGGTTTCACTTCAGAAATCCTACTTGCATTAACATATAACAAGAGGGGTGAGACAGCCTTCCATGGGCTTGAGCAATGAATTCCACTCCTGTAGTCAGAAAAGTCTTAACAAATTTGTCCAAATCAAAGAAGGGCTCCCTTAAACTTGCTTTTTAAAAAGGGTTTCACACATTAATATGCATACAATATATTTTATAATTTGGTCTTTTATTAAAATAAGAAAACACGAGCCCTGTAAACTGTTTGGGCCCAGTCCGCTCAACTCATTATAATAGTCTTTGGACTTAATTGTCATCACATAATGCTTGACAGACAAGGTAAATACACAAAGTCTATAATGAGTAAATAGTCATAATCTGAAATTTTACTGTATATCTACTAGTGTGTGAAAAATTACTACTAAAATCAAATGTAAGATTAACACTTATTATTACAATGAAGTGTTTTTATGATTTTTTTTTAACTTTATATGTTATACAAGTAGATGCATATTATATTTTTATTATTATAAGAGTATTTATTAAATATTTCAATAGTTTTTAATATTTATGTATTAACTACATACTTTGGACCTTCAGTCCAATTTTTCATAATGGAATCAATGTTTTGTGGGTGAAATTTTGCATAATATGAATGAAATATTTCTGGTGCATTTTTTACATCACCTGGCAAAACTGGTTTTTTGAGTGTGGCTACCCAAAATTTACCATTATAATCACCCACCTGCTCTGTGCTAGCTACACCCAAAAAACCAGTTTTGCATCTTCAGTTTTGTGCACCACTTCTGGTGTGGACCTAGCTCCAGTTTTGACTATTAATAATTTATATATTTAAATAAAAATACGTAGACAGAAAATAAAAAACCTCGTTAATATTTGAACTCACTGTGGAGGAAAATGATTTCCTTTCTTTGTTCCAATAGCTTCTTGGAAATACAAGGATATCAAAATCTGTATGACTCCAGCTACAAAGAAAATATGTTCAATTGTATAATTACTGTCTGCAATTAACAAAAATCATACATTTGAACTTGGAAATTGGGAATCCAAAATTAATGCCAACTAGTAAAAAAAATGACAGGATACAAGGTTGATATGCAAGTTATGAAACTGAAGAGAAAAGAAAAATTCAACACTGAATATATGAAATGAACTAAGTTATACCCATTTTCAGTTTTCCGAAAACAACATATTCCTACTTCTAGGATCTGAAAATCCTTGTTTCTCTAAAGACAGAAAAAATATTAGTTTAAGTCACCATATATTTCAAGAAAATTATCCAACTTACTCAATCCATTCTAAACACTGAACAATAAGTCAGAAGCAGGGCCGCAACTAGGGGGGGGGGGGCAGGCAGGTCTCGTGCCCGGGCGCTGGACCAGAGGGGGGCGCAAATTTTATTCTCACACCTCTCCTTCAACATTACAAGGGGGCACCAAAATCCACACTTGCCCCGGGTGACCAAACATCTAGTTGAGGCCCTGGTCAGAAGTGCACTAATATAACAGTTATAAGGTGTTTGAAAATGATACACGCCACATGCAATATTCTATTAAATAATAGAATTTATTTTCTTAAAGTAAACATTTTTTTTTATTAGAAATCCCTGACTATACTGACACAGGAACAAAACAATAATAATAATTTAGCAATGCTGTGGTGGAATATTTTGCCACAATGTGAAGATCGCCCTTCAAGTTCTGAGACACTACTGTATTGATTGCCATACTCGTATACTTTATGTAATAAGGTCACCATGGCAACTAAAAATTTTTTTATTGGTGCCTCAAATTTTTTATATGTGATTACAGAGTTAATTATGTGTGCATTATTTGTGTGACCAGGTCAGGTAGAAAGAAATACACACGGCTCTTAAAATATCTAGTTGGTGCCTAAACTTTTGCATGATTTATCAAGCTCTGCTTACATGCCGCTACAATTCACGTGTTTTCCATCTGATTAAGGTTTAAAGAACATGAGGACCAGTCCATTACTGAAGACCCATTTGCAAGAAACCACTCCTACATCGAATTTGCATTGTGAGGTTTGTGAGGTGGGACATTTGTCCTATTGAAAATGAGCTGTGGAGCCAATTTGAGACTGAAACAAAACGGAATTGTATTATATTTAGAGAAAACCCCAAAAAATACATGTTGTATTCTAGGACACACCTTATGTATACACCAAAAAACATTATGCCACAAAAAAAAAAGTAAAATAGCGCAAATCTATAATCTCATTTTTTTCAGTATAATTTTTGTAGCACGTTGGCATAATAAAATACAATTTTTTTTACTGAAAATAATAAGCATTTTTTTTAATAATATATATAGAGCATTTTTCACAAAACAAAAATTTTATTTGTAATCATTTCTTCGTTAAAACTATGTGTCCAAAAACTTTAGGAGAGCTAGTGAATCTATGCAAATTTGAAACGCCTAATCATGAAGTAATGCTTGAAATCAATTAATGCAGTAAGATAAAATAATGTGAGAGGAAAAATCTTCTGTTTATAAGGCGCTAATATATATTTATACATATATTGGAAAAAGTACAATTTATCTTTTAGATCAGTGGTTCCCAACCAGGGGTACGCGAAAAGAAAACGGTAATGGCGGTCATCCATCTAAAAAAGAACAAAATAATTAAAAAACATAAAAAATAACTTTTAAAAGTAGGTAGAGGTTTTTACTAATATTGCCAGTTGTTATATATTGGCCTTTCCTATCAATAAAATCTTCTATAACAGGGGTTGTGTCCGCTGGAAGATTCGGTCTTTCCTCCTCCCGTCCCCAGCCTATGATCGGGATTCGTGAACTCCATCCTCTCGATTCACTTTTCTTCAGTGTTTTAGATTTCATTGTTGACACATGCCTGGCTGTGCATAAAAGCGAAGAATTAATTCGTGTTGTGTTTAACTTTTGTTGTGGACGTTTGTAATAAGGCGTGTGCATGTTATTCGCACAATTTCCCACGTCAACTTTTCTACCAAGCACCTACTACTCATGCGATTTGAGCTATGGATCAGTGGCTAAAAATTAGATCTGCGCGGAAGTCGACCGAAACACCAAAATGAAATACCGAGCACCTGTAAACCTGAAAACAATTTGAATCTTCCAAATGTGATTCTACCAAAGCTATCGAAACCTCCTACTACATTAGCTATCGTATTGCGAGACGGGGAGAAAAATCACACTATTGGTAAAAATATGATGTCAGATGCATGTTTGCAGAGGAAAGTGCTCTTATAATGAGTTTAATGTCTCCGTCAAATAATAGGGTGTCTCGAAGAATACAGGACATGTCAGACGATGTTGAGAGCACAGTTATAAGTCACGTCAAAGGTTGTGAATTTTTTTTTCTATCCAAATCGACGAAAGTATCGACGTTTTGCGCAATATTCTGTGCTACTTGTAATTACTAAACTAAGCACTTGAAAGAGAATTCGAAGTAAATCTTTTTATTTGTCACCCATTGAAGGGATCGTACGACTGTTAAAGACTTATTTGAAACAATTAATCATTATTTCGTTGAAAAAGAATTCAATGGTCAAAATGCATTTAGCTCACAACAGATGGAGGAAAATCCACGGAAAGTTGCTTCTCAGGCCGTCGTCCACGCGTGGCAGTCCCGTCTCAACGCCTCACAAAAATGAGATCTGAGAAAAACCACATGGCCTGGGGGCCCATGATGCTCTTAAGACAGCCCTGGTTGTGGAAAGACATGGACATCCTTCACAACGCTTTGCTTTTTGTACACGGAAGTTACGTGGCTATCTCGGGGTTAAGTCCTGAGGTTGCTGTTTGAAATTTGGAACGAGGTAACCCTTTTTTTTTATAGGAAGTGTTTAAAACACTTCACGATTTCTTGTCACAAGCTGAGCTAAATTTAACAGTCGGCCACTTGGGATGGATTAAAATCCTCGTTTGAAAAATATTTTTCAGAGCCGGAAATGGGTGATCGGTGGGCATCTAATCCTTTCAAAGAAGACTATTTTGAACCGGCTTTTGATTGTCGATTCCAGAAAAGGAGAAATTGCTAGAGCTCGCATCAGATACGACCCCTCTGAACATCCTCTTCAATGACGGGATGGTGAACCTAGTCAGTTTTTGGGCTTGCCGCGGTGACGAATACGTTGAACTTTCTAGAAAAGCTGTAATATTTTTGTTGCCGTTTGTTAGCACAGAGCTTGTTGAATGGGCGTTTTCTTCATATAACTTTTACATGAAAAATGAATATAGAAGCAAATTGAACGCAGCTCCGGCTTTGAGTTTGTATTTATCCTCTTTTGAGCTTAATTTTTTAAAACTTAATACAGTCCCAAACATCACAATTTTTTTCCCAATTTTTGTGTTAATTTGTTTTTGCTTACTTGAAAAATAAAAAAAGCTAAATAATGAAAAAATAGATAATGTAATTTAATTCAACACGTACCTTTTTTTTGGTGAAACAGATTGGGGGGGGGGATTCGGGGTTGGGGTACGCGGAAAGGAACCGAGCCAGCTGGGGGTACGCGGACTGAAAAAGGTTGGGAACCACTGTTCTAGATTAGAATATGTTTAAAGAGCATGAATTTTCACAATTTACAAAATAAGATTACTTATGGCAACTGCTGAACCTAAATGGCAATTTCGGAGATTGAAAGGATATCAGTTAGGCTTAGGCTTACAACAAAAATTATTGATGTTAATGTTGCGTTGATAGAGCATTATTATTTTTGTGCTGCATAAATGTACAGAGAATAAGAAAAATAATTTTATAAATTAAAAAAACCTAGATCACACACACCCGTATTTATGATGCAATTTCAACTACAGAGGGCCCTGGGCAAGGCAGAAATCGGTGGGATTGCCCCGCCTTCAACTGAAGTAACAAGTATTTAGTTGGTCAGTAAATGTTTAAATTTTGGAAGCCCCCAAAATTATAAGGAGCATGGCAAATGCCAACCCCTTTCCTATGTGAAAATCAGGCCTTGCCCATATCATAATACAATGTAAAACCATATTAGCACCCCCAGACAAGCAACTACTGGCATATTTTTCATGATAATTCTATCCACCCGCGTTAGGTATGGCAACCCATATCAAACCGCTGTTATGATACAGTAATCATTTTTTCCACTAAAATTTGACAGAGAAAACTATATGTTTACATAATTATTGTTATAGTTTTTTCTCTGGAATTTCTATATGCAATTTTTTTTCTCTCATTACAGGGATCCAATCCAATACAGCTGCGATATATAGACATGTATCATACGTATAATATTGTCGTATATGCATAGACCCCCCCCCCCCACCCGGAGCTAAAGTCTGGTGCTTCTCATTCATTCATTATCATTTTCGAGCTTTATTGGACACCTACGGTTCCATCGTAAGTAAGCGGTTCTGTATTGTTGACATTCTGATTCTGTGTTGTAGGATTATGACGGTGCCTTTCGAAGTTTTCCTGTATAGGTGGTGTTCGAGTTGACCGGCCACAAAATTTGTTTTATTCAGGTTCCGCGAAGTACTTCTATTTTCTCAACACCATAAGTCCCAAGGGCATGCATGGGAGGCTTGGTCAATTGTCCTGAAATATTCAGTATTTAGATAATGTATATATATAATGGTTCATATATAGATAATGGTTTTTCCTAAAATTCTTTGAAATCTGGATAGGTGTTGTAATATATCTACTACTTAATACCATTTATAGATGGCAGCACCGTCCTACCTTGTAAGATGGTGATTGTAATAAAGAAGGGCAGTCAGGCTCTGGATGCCATGTTAACTGGTTGTTGCAATCTATGTTCATCGCTATAGTTAGTGGACCAAACAGTAAATAGCCGAGCATCAATATATAACAGGTGTAAACGAACCGAAAAGCTATTCCGACCTGGCGTGAGCCATATGTTATCAGAAATAGTTATAAATAAGCTATGAAAAAGTGAAATTGAAAGAGAATATAATTAAGAAGATTGTGTAACTCCCCGGTTCTTTAATATTTTTCCCCTAGTAACCATTGAGTGGATGACAACAATGAAAGAGACAAGGTTTTGATTAAACTATAAACATTTATTCAATTATATATTAAACTATTAATGTAACATTTTATCAACAATTATCACAGTTAGGCTTTTCTCTTACAACGAAACAATAAAAGGGATCGGTCTCACTGCCATGTCCAGGTTTTCACATGTTAGTTCACATCGTCCGATAGACACTCCAAGGTGTCTACCTCACAGCCAAAGACTCCCCGGCACCAGCTTCAGACGGGTTTGGTGTCTTCAAACACACGTTGAGGTCACAGGTCAGCCGCTGTGCATGGAACTGGAGGTGAAAGTCCACGGGTTGCCGGTCTGGCCACAAACCAATCCACCGGTAACGGGATCACGACGATGTTGAATCCTCACATGAAGTCAAGTGATGAGACGGGCGAGGTGCGCAAGGCACACTTCTACAATTTTAACTTCATTGTATTTGAGAGACGATCTAGCTCACACCTCAACAGGGCATGGTGTCTTAGTGATTAAGACTAACCGGAAGTAGTAGAATCGTTCGTAAGTCGTAGTGAATCACATCTCTATCTGGTTTTTATATAGTAGCATTCCCATAATGCTCTACGATAGAACCAATCACAAGATTGAAAGTGCGACATTGAGCTTGTATCTAATTTACATAATTTCATGAGAGAAAAGGAAATATTGTAAACATTATAATATTGAATCTGGCAACCAAACATAACAAGATGGTGGCCGATCAGCGGACACACGATCCCGCCGGTCGATCCCGGAGACAAAATATATAAACAATGACTAGAATAAGGACGATTTCCACGGGGGCCTCAATCGGTAACGTTACAATTGAAACTTCGAAATCGAAGAATATAATAAAAAATCTGATAACAAATAGGGAAGCCTAACCCCATACCTCCTCGTTTTCGCGTCGGGCGACCTAGCGTCGGCAAACGGGGAGGTTGGCATAGTCGGAACAACAGTTCACCCGACGAAACTGTAAATATGTCAGACGCAGGAGGTAGTATGAGCAGTGAGGTCTCTGCTTATTGCTGTTATTTGAGTTCTGGACTCAGTCAGGAAATTGAAAGAGCGAATTCAATCCCTGGGTCATATATCCAAAGTGACAAAGGATGCTATGAAAGGAAAGATAGATGAAATATTGGTCGAATTTCGAAAAGTGGCAAAAAGCTATGATGAACAGACTAACGAGATAAGGGAATTGCGGAAAGTACGTACCCCTTTGATCCAGCAAGTAAACGACCTGAAAGAATTTGAGACAAGTGGTCAATTGCAGAAGTCAGATTTGGAAGAAAGTTTTCAGAAACAAACAGAACAGCAGATTAAGATGAAAAGTCAGATTATAGACCTAGAGAATACTCTAAAAGAGGAATCTAGGAAAAAAAGTGACATGAAAATAGAATATGAAAAACAAATTACAGATTTAGAGAATATTTTAAAAGTGGAATTTGGGAAAAAAAGATATGAAAGTAGAACATGAAAGACAAATTACAGAACTAGAGATTCTTCTTTAAGAAAGAGGTAGAGAGATTAGTGAAATACGAAATCAGTTGGGTGAGAGCAAAATACAGGTACTTCATATTGAAATTGACTATGTTAGTAAAGAACAATATAATAAAGTTATACAGGAACATAATGAGGAGAAGGAACAAATGAGGCTAAATTTTGAGACCAACCTGGATAAGATGAAAAAAGCTATAGACTTAGCGAAAGTTGATAATGAAACTAAAATGCTATTAGAAAGAGAAGAAAATTTAAGGACAAGAAATGAGTTTAAAAAAAAAAATAAATAAAAAAAAAAGAAGTTAAGGAGTTATTAAAAAAGGTTGATGAGCTGACACACTTGAAGGAAGTAAAGGACCTGTATTTAGAAGAAATTCATATAAGGAGAGAAATGACAGAAAGATTAGAGGAATCTTTGGAAAAATCCGTGAGGGAAGAAATTGGACAGTTCACTAATAATGGGGTAGAAAGCCAAGAAATAGATTTGGCTGAACATTATAGTAGAAAGTTAACAACACAGCATGCTATTGAAGAACTCCTATGTATGGGAGAAATAGGTGATAAAGGAATAGAAATGATAAAGAAAATTAGACAAGGAATAGATGATATACTTATGTTGGTATTTAAGAAAATAGGAGAAATGCTGAGGATTGTAAGAGATAAAGACTTTAGAATGCAGAGGGAAAGTAGTTCAAAAATAATAGAAGAAAGCAAGGATAAGCAAACAGAGGAACAGTCTAAAGAAGACATTCCAATAACTGGATAGGGGGGGAAAAGATAAGAGAAATATAATTCGAATAAAAACTTTGGAGCAAACAGAAGACATAATTCAAGCTCTGAAAAAGGATGTTAATCCTGTTAGGGATAAAATTAATATGAGAGATCATTGGATCACCAAGCAAGGAGTAGTGATGGTGGAAGTTGAGAGTATAACCAGGATCATGGGTGCAAGTGCCCCTCATCCATTTCGGAGCAGCAAATTTCATTTTTGGAACAGAAATTTTGAAAATGGAGCAGAACTAAACATGAACTATATCTGATATTATATCATGAACTATATAATCAATATAAGGAGTAATTTTTCTGTGAAATGCCAAAATTTTTGCCAAAAATGGTTGGAACAAATAATTCTAAATAAATTTCCTTCACAAATTAAAATCCATTTAAATTTTTTCTGAATTATCTTATGGTGAATTATCTTTTGGTGATACAATGTTAAGCAACATCCCAGCAATACGAGGGGAGTAATGTACCATCCCAGCAATGCACGAGAGGGAGTGCGAAAAACAAGAAAGGATGCAAACGTTTCATTCTCTCCAACATGTTTTGGAAAGGTATGACATTTACATATAATAGGTATCTCATAGAAGTTATGTAAAATGAGCATGCTCCTATTACAAACTCCTTCCTCTGACTATTGTTAAGAGCATGCCCTTCCCCCAGTAGTAACGGACCGTGCGGCCATATTGGGCACCGCTCGAGGAGGGGTGCCAAATGGAGTTGAAAGGGTGAAAAAAGGTTTGTCGACCAAAAAAATGTGGTCAGTAGCGCCAAAAAAAGGTTCTGCATGGGTAGAGATTTTTTTCCCCTCGAGTCGGCCCTGCTCGAAAAATCCGGATTTTCGCGATGTGAAATTGTTACGATAACCACACGACCGCATAGTGGCTAGATGACAAAACTATGAATATTTTTTTTTTTTGCTGGAGTTTTTTTACAGATCCTATTTTTTCCCAACGATCTCCGAAAGATTTCGGTGATTTAAACGAGTAAACTTTTTCGATGTTTGCCGTCTTTGAACGCAGGTTGGCAGCCGCGAAAATACCGTTATTTTCAGTATATAACCTATAACCAGCAGGAGAAAAAACGGTCTCCGAAATCGGAAAATTTGGCATATTTATTCAGGGACGTTGATAGCCCGCCGGTTATACCAATAACAGTACAGGACTTTATACTTCAAGGTAGTAGAACTACTTTCCGAAGTCACGAGATAACACGATTGTGGTAGATGGCGGGAAGTGAAAAAAAAAAAGTTTCTCCCGCCCCCGTATCTTTTTCCGTGTCTCGGAAAGAACATGCTCCTTTTTCCTAAATTAAGTGTATTTGACGTACTACATTGTGGTTCGCGGAGGTAGTGCTAATGCAAACATGAATTGGCGCAAATGCGCAGGGATTGGGCAGTTTGGCGCACCGTGCAGCAAGAGAACCGGTTTGGCGCAATTGGCGCAGCTCTTGCACCCCTGCAGGATATAGTAAAAATGCAGGAACGGCTGGGTCAAAACGATTTAAGTGAGAGATATAAAGTTGACCAAATACAAGGAAGAGATCCAAAAATTATAATATATTCAGTGGATAAGGACGTTAAAGAAGAATTGTTGGAAGCTGTAAAAAATAAAATAAGAGAAATAGACCAAGGACAAATATGTATAGTATTTAAGTATGACTTAAGAAGAGGAATGAATTGGATATATTACAAGTAAACAGTGATGCATTTAAGAAAATTATGTATAAGCCCACCATATTTTGTGGATGGAAGAGCTACAGAGTAAAAGAATTCCTTAAGCCTTTGCAATGTTTCAATTGTTGGAGATTCGGCCATATGGCCAAAACATGTAAAAGGGACAGTACATGTAAAAACTGTGGTGAACTGGGACATTTAAAGACCGACTGGTAAAGGAAGTGAAATGTGGTAATTGTGAAGAATTTAATAGACCGAAAAGAACTAAATGAAGAGCTACAGTTCACTGACGTACTGAAGTGCGAGTAAGTTATATCAAAGAGAAATTGATAAACTTAGAGAAAGAACGAATTATTGTTAATTTGAATAGTGTGAATAATATAATGTTGTCATCCCCACAAAACTATTAAACTGTGGATTAGAAATGTGTAAATAGTGAACTAAATTATTTTGTTTTTAAAATGAGTGCAAGTTGTACTTTGTTTTAATAAAATATAAAATTTGTTCCAGTCACGGGGTGGAGTGGGAGCCCAAGTCAGGGATAAATTAAACTAAATTAAGCAAATTAAATTTTAACTAATTATTTTGTTTTGACACTCGTGCGAGTGGTCCCAGCCCAATTTCTCTCCTACTGGGCTGGGTTTATTCGCAACGTCCGACCATCAGAATTAGCGCATGCCCTTAGGGGCAAGACACGTAAACTTATGAGCTACACGCGTTTGGAAGACCTAGGCAGGGGTTCTTGAAACTTTTGCCACTCGCGGCCTCTTTGGCCTTGTCATCTTTATTAATCCGTTGCTCATAAGAATAGCCTAAAAAGAGCCATTTCAAAGCACTGCAGGGGTACACATTGTCCGTACAACGGACAAAGTCGTCGCGACGTTCCAGGTGTCAATCCGTAGCAGAAGCGACGTATACATTCGGGAACCTCTATTTTTGGGGCACAGATTAAAAGGGGGGGAGGGGATTTTCAGAACATTTCTGATTTACTAACTTCTGAAAAATAATCGTTTAAGCTGTTTTTTAACAGCCATAAGTTACTCCAGCGGTTCAGAGGGGGGGGGGGGGCTACAAGGAATTTTATTGAAATTGGCTGCCCCTACACGAACTTGCTACCCCGGTCCGCTTAACCCCCGTACATACGGCACCAGGGCACGACCACCTAAGTTATATAGGAGGTCGTGACCAGGGCCGCACATAGGAAGGAGCAGGCGGTACGAAATGTGTGCTTGCCCCGGCTGAACAAGGATGCAGTTGTGGCCCTGCACCTCACTATGTGTGTGTAAGGTTTAACGGTATGTACAGTGTCGCAGCTAAATACTTTCTTAGCTGCTGCAAGCACACTCTTGGCCAAGGTTTCTGGAATATATACTGGAATATATTATCTGGACTCTTGGCGTCCCCGTGTAGGAAGCGGCTAGAAGGAGTGGTGAAAGGGAGAAATTCGACGCAGCGCCTTCTACTTCAGCGCCCCGGACAACAGACCCAATCTCCCTAGTTGCGGATCTTTGTGGATATATGAATCAAAAGCTGCTTAAAAAGCAACGGTAGGTGTGAAAATTGGATGTAGAAAATCTGAGAGTCTGAAATTGTCTTAGATCTTACCCGCATACAGCGTTTTGTCGTGACGGGTTTTTTTCATTGCAAAAGCACACAAACGAGCACATTCACACACGATACAAAGATAAATAAAAAAAAGAGTAATTAAACCAAAACACTCACAATGCAGCTTCTAGGGACGTACAGTCGAATCCCGTTATAAGGAACTCCAAGAGACCGTACCAATCACTTCGTTATAACGAATTTACGTTATAAAGGAATTCCAGGGTTTTGTAATGTTCCTATGTTAATTTATCTGAGAAATTAACATAGGAACATTAAACTCGTTCGTTAAAACGAGATTTCTGCTATAACGGTATTCGTTAAAGCGGGATTCGACTATTTCCTTCCCGTTTATACATATTATTTTAATGAATTTTTCAAAAATTTGACATGTGGAATTTGCAAGTATAAAAACTTATTCCTTGATATGTCTATTTTTACGACTGATAATTTCTTATGAATTTGTTACAAATGGTCGGGCCCCTGGTAATTTATGCTTTTTGGGTGAGGCAGTTTTTAGTTTTTTTTGCTAAAACGTTATAAGCGGGATCCAATGCATTTTATTCAAGTATTTTCAAATATATATTTCGGTTTTTACGGCGTAATCACGTTATTTTATGAATGCCACTATAACCGAGTTTTACTGTATGCTCGTGTAAGAAAGCCAAAAAAGAAAATACTAGTTAGAAAAATTTAGTTTTTTCTTTATTGGTTTCTTTTTAATTGGTTATCCGTGCAAGAGCGCCAAACAAAGAATTAGTTTATGAAATGGAATCTCACCATTCCGTTTTCTGAATTTGTCTCTTCCCCATTTTTCTGGCAACCTGAGAAGAGCAGTTCCTTTGTCCAGCGCCTCCGAAATGCGATCACCCTACTCGTCAAACAACTTGATAGACAATGGGAGACTTGATAGACAACTTGATAGACAGCAAACCCGCGTTCACCCGCCTCGCTGATCTGGGCGTTCAAACATTTCCAATAGATAACCGAAGATTTGCAACCGCCACCAAAAATGTAGATTTGGACGGGTGGTCGCGGGTAAAAAAATCGCTAGCGGGTTGTCTGTGCGCGTACAGAAAAACCTATAGATGGTCGCTACCCCCCCAATCGCACCCGCTAGCAACCGCCTCGCAGTCAGTTCCCGGCCTTAAGCTCGATGGTAAAATCATGGGCGGTGATACGGAGGGACCCCCCCCCCCCCTCCCAGCGTCAAAGGTAGAGTCGACTGATCTAATGTATAAATGTATATATGAATTGACATCATCGTGCCCCCCCCCCCCCCAGACTTCCAAGTCTGTCTTCTCCTATGGGTAACCGACCGCAAGAGCCAGCTATATACCTGTATATAGGGGTTCTAGCCAGGGCAGGTTTCTACAGCACGTGCATAGTGAAAACGCTGATTAGTAAAAAAAAACCGTAATTTAAGATTTTTAACCAGTCAGCGTTTTCACGCTGCACCTTTAAATATTAACCCGGCAAGAGTTCGGAAAGTGAGCGGTGATCCCTGGCTGAAACGAAAGACATGATTCGGGATTATCGTCAATTTGGCGGATTTTATCGAGATAATTATGCCACGTTAGTTATGGCAAACCATCAAACCGCTGTTCACAATGCGCTAATCATTTTTCTTTTTACCAAAAGTCGGCACAGAAAACTATAAGCACGTTGAAAACATGTGTTTTCAGAAATAATAGTCTTCAAACTGAAACAAGAGATAAATTGAAAAAAAATTCAATTACATATTTCTCACAAAATGTAACTGAGAAGGACATTTCATAAAAAATACTCGCCTCTTTTTTCGCTGAACAAATCTGACTAGTGAATTAATTTACAATGCTAATTGATTTAGAAGGACGTTCTCAAGTGATGGCTACATCCACAGAGTAATAATACTATAGAGTGCGCGCGAGGGGTTACAATGTGAAGCAAAGATCCGGAGTCACGTGACTCCGGTCGAAAGGCTGGTCAGGGAATCTCGCTGGCAATGCTTTCCTTATGGCTACTCGTATGACGATCTACACGCGCTGTCTTATTTTTGATTAGAATGGCCAACACTTGCGCAGCTTTCGGATGTTCTGAGCGGTTTAGGAAAGGGGGACCAGTATCCTTTCACAAGGGAATACTTTTTTGCTTATTCCCCTTCTTATAAATTAAAAATTGGAATATTAAATTGACGATGCAATGGATTTCTGACGTAATCTCAGTTTTTAACGACTCCATTTTGGATTTAATTCAATTAAAGTTCCAAGTTTTGGTAAAATTCAAATGTCATGAATCATTATTAAATGTTTTAATAGAATTTTTGGCAATAAATGATTGAAATTGTGAGTTTTATGAAGTTTTAACTGAAATATACGTCTCCGCAAGATTTGGCGAGATTTGGCGAGCTAGTGAGTTCATTCGACTTTTGCTCAACTTGGAAGAAAATATGCTTTTCAGGAGGAGAAATTTATGAAAAATATTCTATTTAAATAGAATGTGAGGAAAACTCCCCCCCCCCCTCTAGACAATTGCAGTTTTGCATAAAAGTGCATAACAACCTCTAAAAATATTATTCACACCTGAGATAAAACTATTACAGAAAAGAAATTTTTTTATTCATTAATTTATGTTTGTTGTATGTGAAATTGCCGCTTCAAACAAGAAAATTAATTATTCAATTGATTTTTTGAGTCAATATCTGTACTAAGACCTGAAGTCATATATTGTGTACCTCAGATGTTATCTTGAAAAAGAATCATTCTAAAAACGATTTAATACCTTAAATTAAGATTAACATATGCATACTTTTGGAGCGAAGAGATTACATATGTCATGTATATATATATACATATATATATGACATATATATATATACATATATATATGACATATATATACATATATATATGACATATATATATGTCACATATATATATATATGTGACATGTGTAAATATTATATTATATATATGAAATATTATATCCTAAAATATTATATATATATATATATATATATATATATACACACTTTAAATTATTACATATATATACTCTACATGGAATTTTAATTCTTATAATTTAGAGAAATTGATGATGAGATTCTGAAATTTTCTTGAGTAAAATCTATTTTAATCCTGAAATATTATGTAAGTGTTTACAGTTTTGTGTGATGAGGTTATAAAAGGTTTTTCAGGAATGTCAGAAATGAAACTTTTTCTTATTGTTTGAATATTATTTCATGACTGAATATGGTATGAGTGCGAATGTGTTACATTACATAACATAATATGATGCATTATAATTAATTATACATTAATTATGAGTATATAGAGTAATTGTAATGTTCTGGAAAGATATATTTTTGTTTTAATAACCCCTCGTATAAATAAATTTTCGAAATTAAAAGCGACAAAGTGAATGAAGAGAATATTTAAAAATATAAATGAATTAGGCTTTACAACATATACGTTGTTCCGTTTTCCAATATTTGTTTATTTTATAGAATTTATTTTTTCAAATCTGATACTCCCTAAATATTTCACATAAAAATGAGTGAAATTCATTGAAAAAATGAAGGAAAGTTTTCATCAACTTGATCGAATTGAGTCAAATTTCGTTACAGCAACATCCTAGCTTCTGCGAAAACGCGCCAAATGTAATAGCGCAGAACCTGTTCTTTCCCCGACAATACTGCTCATCTTTTCTTCACGTTCGACAAGTTTTATGAATAGCGTGCGCGGTCTATTTATATCTTAAGTCTATGGCTACATCCTTCTTAGCTTTTTCAACACAAAATTTGATGAGTGGCAACTGATGTTGAAGGATTTGAATCAATATTTTCCAAATGTCTCAAATGGAGAAAAAAGCTGGGGAAAGTTTTCATTTGGCTATAAACTATTAATATTTAAAAAAAAAAATTTAAAATTATGTAAACGATGAAATATGAAAGTTTAATCGCCCTCTAAAAATATGTATTAATTTTTTTTTTCAGATAGAAAGTTATCATTTTAAAATTTGAAAAATGGGGTCAGCAAGGAGGACATTCCCCTCAACAAGTGAAGATTTGTTCAAGCAAATTTAAAAAAAAAATCTATTGGTGAAAAAGGTATGGAGTGGAAACTTGCCAGAAACAAGGAATATAAAAAGAAAGTGATAAGAAAAAAAAAATTCTGCACCAAATATATTAAATGTAAATTGCTGGGACACAATTTAGGTCAATTTCATGAGACCAGGGCCGCAACTAGGGGGGAGCAGGCGGGTCTAGTGCCCCGGGCGCTGAACCAGAAGGGGCGCCGCCGAATTCACCCTTTAACTGCTGCTTCTACGTTACAAGGGATGCCGGCTTGCCGCGGGGGACAAAATATCTAGTTGCGGCCCTGCATGAGACTGACCCTTATACGTGTGTGTGTGGTCCAGAAACCATTTTACACAAGATACACTTGGGATGGGAACCATATAGCGGATGTCCCATCAATGAACCACAAGGTTTGTAGGAGAATCTCCAAAATAATTTTTTTAAATATTCTCTCACCTCCTTTATGCTTAGATATCGCTCTGAGCACACTTGACATTGCAAGTTCTTTGGTACCGACACTGCAAAAGAAATATGAAAGACTATATATATATATATATATATTTCGTTTGGGGTGAAGTAGAAAAAAAAATATATATATGTATATATAATTAAGAGATATACATATAATACCTACCCACACCACTGAATTCGGTATCTATCGCAACGAAGTCGGAATTTTGGATTGCTTGAAGAATCACTGGCAACTTCTCTCCGAAATCTGTAAAACAAAAATAAAAATTCCCATTACTCATGTTATGAATAATTAAAAATTATTTGGGAGAAACTAAATTTCGAAGTTTATTGACGAAAAATGAAAGCATTTTTTAATGAATCAGTAAATGGTAGCTGGGTCCAGCTTCGCGAGCTGTTATTATCGTCTTCTCGATACACGTGAACCGCATTTGATTAAGTCAGAAACAAAAGTGGTAACACTTTTTTAGTAAATATTAATAAATGACACTGAAAAGATTGATAAAAAAGTTTTTACGGGTTTCAGATCGAATCGAACACATAACCTTCGGTACATGAACCTCGTTCCATAACCATTACTCCAAGGGTGGACGTCGGGGTCCAGAACAATTAAATGTATCTATTGCTAAACGTCGCCAGCAAAAATTTCGCCAGGAGTGATGTAATGGTTCATCACTCATTTCGGCCAATCACGATGCGCTAAATTTCTACAATGTAGCTAGAAATGTAGGGATTGTTTATAAGCGCCCCGGGTGGCAAAATTTAGGGGACGGCAATTTTAGTCGGGAACAAAGAGCACCATTGTAAAATTATTGAAATTTATAGTTGTGAGAGCGGAAAAATATTGTTTGGCACGGGCGACAAAATTCCAAGATACGAGCCGGGTCCCGGGCACCTCCAGCTATGAATTTTCTAACGAATGAATGCATGTTGAATAGTGTGAGGTGGAAATACGAAGATTATTTCTTAGAATTAATTAGAAATATTTGTTGTGTGTGTGTCATTATCTTGTGCTGCCATCTAGCTTCCGAATCCAGAAAGACTTGCCACCAAGAACTACAAGACACCAAGCAGTAGCAAGCTGGGCGTGCTTTCAGTGAGGGCGCGAAAATGTGTTGGTCATCTGTTGGTTTTCATGTTTTTGCTCGATCAAATTCCATATTGAGTGGATATGCAAATGTAAGTACCGCGTCGGATGACGTAGTGAGATTGTATAAAAAAGATTATGTGAACTCCGATCAGATCGGTGGTGATGAAGACGGAGACCGATACGGGTATGTCGATTGATAAGGTTTTTGAGCTTAAGGATTTGAAATAAATAGATGTGTTAGTATGAAAAAATTCGTGTCTTTATTTGAATTGAATTTTTTTTTTAACAAGGTTATGGGCCAGAGCACCCAAATCCTAAAAGCTCTAGTTTAATCGTAAATGTTATAGCTAGCGAAGTTTTCCTAGATATTGATGAATTATGGCTGAAAGTTGCTCAGATCGATTTGTTTTTCCCAAGTTGAACGAGTTCAATTATTCAACATGGAAAATGGACATGAAAGTTATCCTGATGGATCGCAATTGTTGGGACTTTGTGATGGGCACAGCTCAAGAATATCCTGACGATGCTTCGGAACGAGACAAAAGAGACTTTGCTTGGCGTAGGCAACGGTGTTACACCACAATTTATCAAGGTGTGGAGCGAAAATTTCTTCCTCTGATAAGCAACACTAATGATGGAAAAGAAGCTTGGCAAGTTTTGAAGGAAAATTTCGAACCGACATCCAGAGCCAGACTAGCATGTTTAATCGACGAATTTTTCGAGCTGAAATTTGATTCAGAGAATCAGACGATTGGCATATTTTGCAAACGAGTTGCCGAGAAACGACTTGAAGTCAACGATGTGGGATTTAAGATCCCAGAAATTTTGTGCTGTTTCCAGTTGATCCGACGTCTACCACAAGAGTACGATAATTTAGTACAAATCCTATATCGTTTAGCGGACGACGAATTCTCTTTCTTGAACGTCGAGAAACAACTAATTAGTGAAGCTGGTAGAATCCAACTAAAAAAGAAAGACTCTAACGCAACAGCAATCGACTGTGCATATGCAATGAAATCAACAAAACGTAATCTGGCTAAATCGAGTCGCCGTTCTCAAATCGACAGCAGTGGATGCGTGTTGGACAAACCAAACGAACAATCTAGGCCTTCAACCACCTACGATCATCTTATGGGGCCGTCGAAATTCTGCACGTACTGTAAAGGGACTAATCACAAGGTGGATCGATGTTTCAAAAAGAAAAAAAGTGACAGTGATCATCGAAAGAATACTCAGACTATGTTTTGTGATAGTGCAATCACCGATCAAGAACAATCCTTCTCATCGACAAGAAAGATGGAAGAATTCCTGATTGACACAGCAGCGACTTCACACTTTTGTAATCAACGATCATGGTTCAAGAACTTTAGAGAACTGCCATCATCGGAAGCGCTTATAGCTGACAAGGACTATACGTCCAAGATCCTTGGGGTAGGTGATATTGATTTTGTTATTAAAGATGTAAAAGGTGACGTTAACGTAACTCTCACGGATGTATTGTATGTACCAAATATGAGGAGAAACTTACTAAGCGGAGCTAAAATAGACTTGGGCGGAAACAAAATTATTTGGAAAAATAACAAAATGCTTGTATATAACAAATGGTCGAAATATTTCTTTACTGTTTTTCGTAAAGGTTTGTTATATGTGTTATATGGTTATCCAAAAATTAATGAGGGGAATGATATTGAAGCACGTGGCTTAGATTCTGACTGTATGCATAAGAGGTTTTGTCACATAAATGTTCCTGTAATTAAAAATATGAGTTTAAATAATAGCGTAAAAGGTCTAGAAAATGTGAAATTCAAAAACGCTAATTGCATAACTTGTAATATTGCTAAGTCTAAGCGAGTATGTCTGACTAAAAACTATGAATATGCCAGAAATACAAAATGTGTTCTCGAAAGAATCCACATGGATTTATGGGGGCCTGCTCCCGTGAAATCATTAAATGGAGGTAAATATTTTTTGTCAATCATTGACGACTATTCAAGAAAAGTTTGTGTTTATCTTAAAAAACAAAGATGAGGTGTTTGAATATTTCAAACAATATTTGTCTAAAGCTGAAAGAGAAACTGGTAAAAGGTTGAAGTCTGTCAAAACCGATAATGGGTTAGAATTCATTCACAAGACGTTTGAAAATTTTCTAAGAGACTTGGGAATAGGAATTGAAAGGAGCACAATTTTTACTCCAGAACAAAATGGTGTAGCGGAGAGGTTCAATGGCACATCGATGGACGCTGTACGAGCTATGCTACATGCAGCTAACTAAAACCATCATTTTGGGCTGAAGCTTTACTAACCTATGTTCACGTCAAGAACAGGTGTATACACAAACTCACTAAAGGGTAAACGCCTATACAAATTTGGACTGGTCATAAACCATCTGTCCGGCATTTTCGAAGTTTTGGATCTTTGGCTTTTGTGCATGTTCCAAAAGCTTACAGAAATAAATTTCAAGCTAAAGCGAAAATTGGAATTTTCTTGGGATACGCTAACCAAAGAAAAGGATACCGAATTTGGATTCCTAAAGAGCGTAAAGTTGTTGAAAGTATTCATGTAAAAATTGATGAATCAAAAATTGGTGTTATTTCACTGTTCGGTCATGAAAATAAATTTGAATATGGTTCTTATGAACTAGACAAAAATGTTAGACAATTTGAAGATTCAGAAAAAAAATCTATTGACGTATCTAATTGGATAAGGGAAGAAAATCCCAGAACTACAAGTTCACGTGTAGATGTGTATTATTTCCCTACATCCAAACGATCGGAAAGACTTAGAAATTGGAATGATGTCAAAAAATATTGCGAGAAAAATAATTTGAAGTTTGATCCAGATCAATTCAATTTTAAACCAGTTGTGAAAACTGCAAGTGAAAAAGTGGAATCTGATGAAAGTGCGGATTTTGTGGATATTTTTCAATGTGAAGCTTACAACGTTGAAATTCCGAAAACATTCGAGGAAACGCAAAATTCACAGTTCAAGGAAAAATGGGATCAAGCTATGGATGATGAAATTGAGATCATGAACGATCGGCAAGTTTGGGATCTTGTTGAACCACCTCCAAATGCGAAAATGGCTGCCGGTGGATATACAATATCAAACGAGATGACAAAAATAACATCAAGAGATTCAAAGCAAGATTAGTGGCTCAGGGTTTCAATCAGAAACGAGGTATTGATTTTACCGATGTTTTTTCCCCCAGTTGTAAATTTCGATATAATCAAATATTTGTTTGTTATATTAGTTAGCTTATTGAATTGGTGTCATTTTCAAATTGACGTTAAATCAGCTTACTTGTGTGGTAATCTTGATGAAACTGTATATATGAGACAACCCGTTGGTTATATTTCTGAAAAATATAAAAATTATGTATGCCTACTAAAAAAGGCTATATATGGTTTACACCAGAGCGGACGTCAATGGAACTTTGAATTAGACAAAATATTACTAAATCTGGGATATCATAAATGGTGTAATTGTGTTTATAAATTGAACAAAGTAATTTTGATTGTATATGTTGATGATATTGTAATATTTGGTAAAACTGAAAAAGATGCAAAAATCGAGATCAATAGAATTAAAGACGTATTAGATATAACTGAATTAGGGCCAGTAAAATATTTACTTGGCGTAAATTTTGAAAAAATTGGTGATTCAATGTATTTACATCAGGAAACTTATATTGATAAATTGATTTCTAGATTTAAAAATTTACCGAAACGAAATGTACAATTACCTTTGTTGGTTGTTAAAAGTTGGATGTAAATTACCGGATAGAGCGAATGAAATTTGTGAAAATGACTTGATGCGTGAAATACCCTATAGATCATTAATAGGATGTTTGTCATTTATAGCAAGTCGTTCGAGACCCGACATTTCATACGTAGTTAATACTATGGCACAATTTTGTAATGGGTACACGTATCACCATTGGACTGTTTTAGTTGATGTATTGAATTATATTTTTGAGACTTAGCATTATAAGATAAATTTGTCTAATGTAAAGAATTTTTTATTGAAAGCATATTCTGATGCAAATTGGGGATGTAATCTTAGTGAAAGACATTCAACTAGTGGATATTTGATTATGCTCGGAGAAATCCCGGTATCATGGAAATCGCAGAAGCAAAAATGCATTGCATTGAGTTCCATGGAATCGGAATTTGTAGCTTTAACTGAATGTTCGAAGGAATTAATATGGTATTCGAGGATACTTAAAGAATTGAATGTTCTTGAAAATGAAATTGCTATATTGTATTGTGATAACCAAGCGGCTATTCATTTTGCTAAAAATAATGTTGAAAATAATAAGACCAAGCATATAGACATTAAGTACAAGTTTGTACGTAAATTGTTGAATGATAACTTATTTCAATTGAAGTATGTAAGTACGAAAGATAATCTTGCAGATTTTTTAACCAAGCCTCTTGTCAAGGAGAAATTTAAAAAAATTGTTGATGGACTTTTCAATTATTCTTTGATTCGATCAATGGGGCCGATTGTTGGTTTTCATGTTTTTGCTCGATCAAATTCCATATTGAGTGGATATGCAAATGTAAGTACCGCGTCGGATGACGTAGTGAGATTGTATAAAAAAGATTATGTGAACTCCGATCAGATCGGTGGTGATGAAGACGGAGACCGATACGGGTATGTCGATTGATAAGGTTTTTGAGCTTAAGGATTTGAAATAAATAGATGTGTTAGTATGAAAAAATTCGTGTCTTTATTTGAATTGAATTTTTTTTTTATCATCATCAATAGACCGCTCTCTTCGCATCATCCAGAGATTAGTGGCGCCTTTTTAAAACCTAACCACGCCTTTTTTTACATGTTAATTGGTGTGGATTTTGCCCCACCAGTGGAGATAAAACAGCTTCAACTTTAAACCCTACTGATATGATTTATATGATATATGGGTTTCAAAGAAAAAAACTCCAACAAAAAGGTTTTCGCCATTTGGCCAGGCCGATTTTTTATGAACGATTTCCTTTTTCTCATTGAGGAAACGGAAAGATCAGGGGTAGCCAACTTCTTTCTGTTCGCGGGCCAACATAATGATCAGCTATAGCGTCACAGGCCGCATCAGTGGTGCAACTTTGGTGCATAATCCGGTCCAATATTAATTGAATTAATTGGTTAGTTATTAAATTAATTTCGTCACAGGAAATAATATGTTTGGGTGAAAAAGAAGTAGAAGCACCCTTCTTGGCACTGCTTTGGCGCCATGGCGCTAAGCAGTGCCGAGTCTAAGGTAACCTCGAGAAAAGGAAATGAAAAAGTTTTTTTTTACCGCTCACCTGTTTTTTTCCCCATTCTGTACGGCACAGCAATAATCCATTAGAAACAAATAATCCTTGGGGCACATGCACGAATCGCACACATCGAAATAATCCAACGGAATTGAACGGGCGGTAAACTCATATTACCGAATTTTAAAAATACATTACGACATTCGAAATTAAAATCACCAGAATTATTAAAGTCCGAAGTGCTTGAAGTTACTAGGCCTCGGCCCAACAGAAGCCATTTAACACCGTCAAGAATTAAAAAAATCTGTGCTGAAACACGACTGCGAGCAGACAACGCGCGCTGGAAGTGAAATGACACGTAGTTCAGCAATGCATTTGCGCAGAAAACGTTTCGTCCAATCGCTAACAGGTGTATGCGAATATGCAAATCAGTGGCTGCACCTGTAGGCCGTTCGGCCCTCCGGCCATTAAAAGGGGCCCCGGCCTGTAATTATCAACTGTGTTTGCACCACAACCAGACTCGACTTTGACTTGTTTTACGTCCTTTATAAAGCCCTAGTAGACCGAGAAGACAGTATAATCCAGTTGAGGCTGAAGGTGAACAAACGTTTCCGAGGTGCCACAGTTAGCGGCTTCCTGCAGGGGTCTAAACTGCATCCCATCCTTTTTTTCTTTCTCTTACTCTGTACCTCATTCAGTCTTGATAAAAACGCTTCCCCCCCCCCCCCATTCTGATTTAGGGCCAACCACGATTATCACCAGAAATGTTTAATGAACAAATATGCCACACATGGGATATACTATGGGATTATTACAGCATTTAATTAAATTTAAAATATCTAAATTTAATTTTATTTACAACTGGATTTAATTTTAATTATAAAATTAAAATCAATTGAGGGGAATCTAGTTATGTCAAACCTAGAAGTTTCACTTCTATCGCGTCAGATCATCACAGATTTTTTTTACTGATTTTTTTTTAATTTTCCGAGAAATCAGTAAATTCTCAACTACCACGGTATATATCGATGTTCCACTATTATTTTAGAATGCATATATTTATTTTGTATAGTTTGTCGTAATGAAGAATAAAATATAACTTCTCAAAATGTATTCAAAATTTTTGAGTACTATATACAGATACAAATTTCATTAGTGTGTCACGTTTGATTAATTGGCCAGTGCCTAAAGATCTTTAGTTTGGAAATTCGAGTATAAAAACTATTTTTCGCAAATTTTGTTATTATTTTTTCCTTCATCCCTGATCCAGTGCCCATAGGCAGCCTACAGCCATTCTTCGGTAGTTTAATCTAGAGCCCCATAGAATATGGGTATAAAGATGCCTTCAGTTCGATCCTCACAAGTAGTCGATGGGAGAAAATATCTTAAAATATTTTCAAAAGATTTTGAAAAAAAAAAATCTAAGAGAGAGATCTATCCTTTTGGAAAATATGAAAGAAAAATTCCAAAAAAAACATCCAATGATGTTCCAAAAAAAAAAAAAAAAAAATTCAGGAGATATCAAAGACTGCAAAGTAGAAAAAAGGAGAGGTGTGGAGACATTCAAAATGTCTGTGCTTAGAAATATTCACATCACAATTCCGTCTTAAGCCCGGATTACACCATAAAAATTATTTTATAATTGTTCTACAAATGCAACCAATAAGCTTATCGGTTGCATTTGCTCTATTGTTTTATAAAATAACTAAGTTTTAAGTTGCTAAGTTCTCTAAGTTGCTCTAAGTTTTATAAAATAACTTTCATAATCCTTTTATAGTAAAATCCCATCCTTGGATTAGTTACTTCTGAAATATAAAATTTCACTTCTTTTTTAGTTTATAGATTTATAGACTCAACTAGGGGGGCTCTGCTCCCCTTCCGCCTTTGGCGACCAACCCCCCCCCCCCCACTTCTCTTTACAACATATCCTGTTTATTTCGTCCCACTTCATCAGCGTGCTATGGAAAGGGACGTGAAAGCAACAGCTTGCTGAAGAAGCGAATTTTACACTAATAAAGCAACCAAAAACAAATGAGATTCATCAAGTACCCCCAGAAAACTTCTTCATGGGGGTCCCCAGATTCAATTCGCTGAATTTTAGTGGGGCCCCAATCTGGATATATCTCGGGCTACCGATGTGTTGCAAATTTTACAATGTTAAACAACAAAAATCAATGAGATCCATCCAGGGGCCCCCGAATTAGAACCTGTCAACATTTCCATGGGGCCCTGACCTGGAAGCTTGTCGGACACCCCCTGTGAGGGGCCACGAAATTTTTTCATTTCTATCAATTTTACAACGAATAAAATCCAGGGCCCCACATCCAGTAGCGGGGACACCAATTGGCATACTTTTAGTGGGGCCCCAGACTGGCTTTATCTCGGGCTTGCGCTGTTGCAAATTCTACAACAGAAAAGAATGAGATTCATCCAGGGCCCCCAAAATGAAACCTGTAAACATGGGACCCCCGACTTGGAAGCTTGTCGGTCATCCCCCGCTGCGAGTGCCATGAAAAACTTTCATTTGTATTCGTTTTATCAACGAATAAAATCCAGGCCCACCCACGCTACTACCCGTGACCGAATTCGCAAATTTTATGGGGCCCCCCCAGACTGGATATATCTTGGGCTTGCGCTATCGCAAAATTTTGAACGTCAAAGCAGCAGGAAAACAATGAGATCCATATCAAGGGCCCCTGGAAATCAAAACTTTTAACTTCCCCATGGAGGTATACGTGCAACCCCCCCCGGGTACCCCGACCCTGTGTGTTGGGAGCCCTGGTGTTGTATGTATATTATACATATGCGTACCTCTCGGCATCACCCCCCCCCCCCCACAAGAGCAGGGCTGACAGGGGCCGGAACGATTCTTATCACTTTTTGATTTTTCACACTATAAATTAACCACAGAGGGCCCCCCCCCCCCTGAAAAGCTGGTTTGGGGCTCGCCATCTAAATTCCAGCCTAGGGGCCCTGCTGTAGGATGTGGTAGCCTCTCGGTACATGCACATAACATAGTCCCGATGGGTCAAATGGGTCCCGATATATGCTAGAGTTGAATGAAAACTCGACCCAAAATAGTAACCGACTTCCGTCACCCACTTCCGTAACATAAAATCGTCACTAACTTCGGTTGCTTAGAAACAGGCCCATTTCGAGTTTGTGATTTTATATTATAGAGCAGATATCGTGTAAAATATACATGTAGTTATCGCGGGGGGGGGGGGGGGCACCAAAACTATTCAAGTGCCTAGGACCTTCAAACGTCGTAATCCGGCCCTAAGAGAACGCCGTACGTGGATAACGTTGCTTAATAAAAGTATTTAGTTGTAAAAGTTTAAAAAATTAAAAGATTAAAAATTTAAAAAATAAAAAAAAATTAATATTTAAAATAATATTAAATATATTTATACTTTTAAAATAATTTTAAATATTTAAAAAGAAAAAAATTAAAATTTTTTAATTAAATTTAAAAGTTATCAAAGTATGCAGTGAATTAAATATTCTTAATGAACAGAACGGCTTATAATTTTGGTCCCGTCAGTGGCCGTTGTTGACAGGTTTCATTGTATAAAATTGTACAGTATGGACAAAAGGCAGTTAAAGTTGCTATATCTCCATCTCAGAAGGAAACGGATGGATAGACGTATGTGGCGTGTCCGGAAAATTCACCGCCAGCAATTCACCGACAACAATTCACCGCCATGCAATTCACCGCTAGGAAAATTCACCGACCGACAATTCACCACTAGGAAAATTCACCGACTAGCAATTCACCGACAACAGTTTCAGTGCGAGTCAGTTAGCGAGGGAGTGAGCGATTGAGTTACTGAGTGACCCAGTGAGTGACTAAGTGACCGAGTGAGTAAGTGATTGAGCGGGTGAGTGAGTGACCCAATAGCATAGCTGCCAACTTTTGAAAATGAAAATTCGGGAGATTTTCGCGCACACCCGTATTTTATGCTAAAACCACTCCCTAATAAATACAATAGGGATTTTTCCAAATAAAATAGGGATTTTCCAAACATAAAAGTTGAAGCGTAAGGAATAAAATCCCTACTCAAAAACTGAAGTCAAATTAAAATAGGGATTTTACACACATGGAAGTTAAACCCTTGGGAATAAAATTCCTACGCAAAAAACAAGTGAAATTGGAGGCCAAAACTACAATGATGTAAAAATAAATATTGTGTTCAATCAGAAACGCTGTGAACAAACATTCTGCGCGAATGACCCCAAAATCATCGGAAGATGAAGGAAAACACCGTCAATTTTTGAAGAACACTCACTTTTTGTGACACTTGCTTGATGTTTTTTTTTCACTTCACGACTGATGATGGCAGTCTTTCCATGACCGATGTTTATGTCCGTAACACAACTTGTACAAAAAGGAAAAGTCAGCCCTCTTCTGGAACGTTTGATGAAAGGAAATTCATCGGAATAAGTATCTTTAAAATTGATTAAATATGTTTTTGCTTATCATTATTCATGCTTTGTTATATCGCACGTACGTAACTTCAACAAAAGAAATTTTGACCACATGTGCATCACCATAATCTTCAATTATTATCCAGGACTATTGGCTGCTAAGCCATTTCCCTGCACGATAAGACAAACAACTTTCTTGTTACCATCAGAGGGTTTGTAAAACTTCCTTAAAAAGGGAATTTCCCCATTTACGATGTGTGACGTCATTTCGAAAGGGAGGAAAAAAAAAAGAGGCTTCATGCCCCACAAGAAATTTCTTAGGGATTGTTTTCATAAGCGGGGATTTTTTTAATGAAGTAGGGAATTTTTAGGGACCATTAGGGATTTTTGTGATTTTCGTAAAAATTCGGGAGATTTAAGAACTTTTCGGGAGATCGAGCGATGAAGATAAAATTCGGGAGATTCCCGAAAAATTCGGGAGACTTGGCAGCTATGCAATAGTGACCGAGTGATCGAGTCAGTGATTGAGCGAGCGAGTAAATTGGTTAGGGAGTGAGTGAGTTGGTTAGTTAGTTCGTTTTTATAAAATTTAAGTAAGGAATTTAAGTCCTAGTAGTGTCACAAATGATTAAAAAACCCGATTGTTCCGAAAACGTATGTATGATGAAGTGTAAAGATTATAAGGTAAAAAAGAATGTATTATTGGCACAGGTGGAGGTGGATATTTACCCCCCCCCTTCTGTCCACGGAATACATCCGCGGTGATTCGTACCCCCCCCCCCCCGTTAAGAATGTTCTTTAGTTTCCCTAAGGTGACACGTTGATTAATTAGCAGTAACAGTCAGGACAAAAAAAAAATAATAATCACGTGACCATGAGACCACCTTCTACGACGCATTTTGGTCGGGAGTTCATTTCAAACTGATCGTGGTCTTGAATACTGTAGGGAGTTGATATTTTTATTCTATTTATCTCAGATTCGCTCATTCCAATTAAGTTTTTGATTTTTCGTTGGATTCGGACGTAAAAATGCCTCTTGAATTTGCTGGTAGTGAAAAGCGCAAACCAAAGTTAATTGTTGGTGGACATTTATTTTATAACGACAAACAATCGGCGGAGAAAATATTTTGGAAATGCCAGGAATACCAGAGAATCAAGTGCCCTGCTCGCGTAAGAACGCAAGGTGATGACATCATCCGAGAGTTAAATGAACATAACCATGGTGGAGATGCTGCTAAAGTCAAAGCAGGCATGTTTATCAACAAAATTCATGCAGCTGCAATCGAAACACGTGATTCACCCCACTTAATAATATCTGAAGTGTCTAGTGAAATAAGTCAAAGTACTTCATCGAATCTACCATCAATAGATAGTTTGAAGAGGACCATCAGAAATGTGCGGCAACGAAACAATTGTGCACCAGCAATTCCTCGTCGTCGCAAGGACATAGTTTTGCCCACGGACTACATGAAAACCGAAAAAGGTGAGAATTTTTTAATTTATTATTCCCGGATCCAATGACGATCGTATACTGATATTCAGCACGACGAAAAATTTGGAAATACTGGGTCAGTCCGAACACTGGTATGCAGATGGCACATTTAAAACTGTGCCTGAGATTTTTTGTCAGTTATACACGATACACGGAATAAAAGAAAACTTGTCCATACCATTGGTATTTGCTTTGCTTCCAGATAAGGAGGTAAAATCTTACGTTCGGCTATTGAAAACAATAAAAGAACTGGAGACGTCCATTATGCCCATATCTATAATGGTTGATTTCGAAATCTCTATGATAAAGGCGATTCAATTTGAACTGCCTAATGTTCAAATCCGAGGTTGTTTTTTCCACTTTTGTCAGTGTATATTCAAAAAGATAATTACAAGTGGCTTGAAACAAAAATATGAAACCGAGATGGATTTTGCGTTAGTAATGCGACAACTATCAGCACTTGCTTTAGTTCCCGTAGCAAAGGTAATTGATGCTTTCGAGGAGATATGCGGAAGCAATTTATTTCCAACTGAAGCACAAGAAGTGCTTGACTACTTTGAAGACACTTGGATCGGGCGTCCTCTTCGTCGTGGTGGTCGTCGTCAGCCGCGCTTTGACATCGACATTTGGAACTGCTTTCAAGGAACGCGTAACGATTTACCAACAATTCTATAGAAGGATGGCATCGACCGTTCCAACAGCAATTATCTGTTCACCACCCAGATATATGGAAATTCACCGGTGCCATAAAAAAAGAACAGAGTTTGAATGAACTTCGGATTGAGCAAATTGTAAGTGGACAAAACCATCACATTAGGAGAAAGAAATACCTTGACTCTGCGCAGAGATTAAAGAATTTAGTTGATAAGTATCATGAAGGATGTGACATTAAAGACTATTTGAGAGGTATAGCTCATAATGTATCATTTTAATTATGATATCAATATTTGTGAGAAATGAATATTTTTCTCCCGTTTTTTCTTGCATTTGCGTGTTATCTGTTTTTCCAGATTAGTAGATTGGAACCCTTTAATTATAAATATGTAAGGAAGAAAATCGTGTCGAAAATTGTTAAATAAATACTGTATGTTTTGATTGAAAATTACCAATTAAATATGTATGTAATGAAAACTGTGTGAAAATTATCCTTCTAAAATACTCCTCTAACATTGCCCAAAAAGAATGGCATTTCTTGTATCGTTTTTTGAAGCTGTGGTTCCGCGAGTTTCAGTTTTCGAAAATGTTATTTGTCACCCAAGAGGTTTTATGTCCAAGAATTGGATGTTTAAAACGAGATAATTTCATACGATTTTTGAACTCACGCATATAATTTTAAACAATATGAGGCTATGGCTTTCTTTTACCAGTTTTGCTGATGGAGAAAATTAAACTTATCTTTATATTCACTTAATTCCATTAATTTTTTTTCCAGCATCAGTAGTAGGACATAATTGTATGGCCTCTACAAAACGAACTAATACGAGGTGGGGGATCATACATAATCACCGGTAAATGTTAGAAAATAACTAAAAGAGCTCTAGAACAATATTCTAAAAGTGATAGCAATACAGCCAGACTCGGTTATAAAGCCGAAATCCCGCGGAATCTTCGATGTCGTTATAACCGAGTTTAACTGTATTGAAAATACTGGTTTTAATAGGTGTGGCATCATCAACAACCAATTTCAATCCACTGCTGGATGGTATGGACTGGTATATATATATATATAGGTGTCCTCCTTAGGTTTCCCCTCAAACGAACTGCGATATTTTATGAAATTTTCGGAACTTCTATATGGTAATATTGCAACAACAAATTCAAGAAAACTTCGACTATAAACGAGTAAAACCGTGACATTTTTCAAAAAGTCTGGATGGAGAAGAAAAAACAGAAAAACCGGACTGTCACGGAAAATACGAGACAAAATGCAGGACATGTGGTCACCGATGCTTAGACTAGATTTTTAAAGATTTGTAAAATCACCCCTACCAATAGCGACCTCTAAATCCACCCCCGTCTTCAACATATAGGCTTGTGTCATCTGCGAATGAAATTATTTTACCGTTCTACTTAATTTTACATAAATCATTAATATAAACTAGAAATAATTATGACCCAAGGGTCCTTGTGGGACTCTTTTCATTATATTTCAAATGTGCTGATTTTACCATTTATTATGGCACAGCTTGTTTCCTATTGTAGTAATATGTTTTAAACCAATATAGTACATTACCTCATACGCCTTCTGAGAAGTGTTTTTATTTGTTAGAATATTTAAATCAACATAATCGAATGTTCGTTTTAAGTCTAAGACTGTAAGTCAAATGTCAAAATTCAACCTCCCTAATAAAGGGGGGTTCAAAGGTTATATGGAGTAATAATCACTTAGCCGAAATCACTGAAGCCATAAATATCGTTACGAACTATCGACGATAGATGGCGCGATTCGTTCGATGGCTCTCAGAAATATCGAAATCGGTTGATACCGGTTTCGGTTTGGCGGAAATGACTGTGATCGGTGGAGAACTGGCAGGGCGTGTAGAGAAAAATCTAGAAAGTCCCGCCCCTCCAAACAGTGATTCAACGCCCCTCCAGGCAGTCCGTATGGTGGCGCCGTCGACTAGGAAACTGTAAAATAAAATTTTGTGGAATGTTCTTTTTCTCGAAGTTTCTCCGGGGTTATAAATAGTGCGGCGCTCACAAGATGGCAGGCTAGACAGGCTCAAGGAGATTCGGTCAGTTGTGTTTAAACTTTGCGAGAAAGTTGTTAGCTCTCTGATTATCCTGTAAATACGTGTAAATTGCTGTTCTGTAAATAAATCTGTGTTTGTCCATCGAACCGCTTCTTGTTTTGCAATCTCGAAGTCTTGTGGAAAATTATCCGGAACAATTTGGTGTCAGAAGTGGGATAATTCAAGACTTGAATGAAAACGAGAAGAATGGACACGAAAGAAATGCGAGAACAGCTGAATCAACTGATGTCTTTGATGGGCCAGATGAAATCAAGCATCGAAGAAAAGCTAGAGGCCATGACGGCAGACGTAAAAGATGTCACCACCTCTATTGCTGCCCTCAGAGATTCCATTACTGCCGTCAGAGAGCTGAAAGATCTGAAGAGTGCCAAGAACGATCGTGGGACCGAGAAAAATGAGAAAGACAAGTCGTTGGGAACCTGGAAAAGTCAAGAAAAAGGCCACCTGTGGAGCGCATGCTCAATCGCAGCTACCGGTACGGAAGATGCACCATGCCGAGTGTACCACATCTCACAGATGTACGGAGGAGACCACTGGGTCCACGTGAGAGGCGAGATAAACGGACTGCCGTGTAGGATGGTCATCGACACCGGAGCCAACGCGAGCATCGTCAGGACGGACCTGGCTCGGAAATTCCAGCAATGACTTCTCTACGTACCACCATCGTTGATGACGCTGCACAGAGTCACGGGAGAGAAAATGACTGTGAGAGGAAAATTGAAAGTCTCACTGAAGTTCACCACGGTCACCTATCAACACACCGTCTTCGTGGCAGACATAAGGGATCCGTGCATCATCGGAGTGGACTTCGTGAAGAAACACGGATTTTCCTTGAACATGAGGAATGACCAGTTGCACACGCCGAAGGAACATATCGCCCTGTTCGGATGTGGCCGTGACGATGTACCTCCAAGGAATGCCCCACCCCTCCAGGCAGTCCGTATGGTGGCACCGTCGACTAGGAAACTGTAAAATAGAATTTTGTGGAATGTTCTTTTTCTCGAAGTTTCTCCGGGGTTATAAATAGTGCGGCGCTCACAAGATGGCAGGCTAGACAGGCTCAAGGAGATTCAGTCAGTTGTGTTTAAACTTTGCGAGAAAGTTGTTAGCTCTCCGATTAGCCTGTAAATACGTGTAAATTGCTGTTCTGTAAATAAATCTGTGTTTGTCCGTCTAACCGCTTCTTGTTTTGCAATCTCGAAGTCTTGTAGAAAATTATCCGGAACAGTATGAAATTTAGTAAACATTATATTTTATTACCAGTTGTTACCCTCAGCTTCGCTTTGCAATCTCAAAATTACTCTCACCTCATAATGATGGGTGATGAAGTTTCAGAAATTCCGTCTTAGTGTGTATCTGCATTATAAAATATAATACTAACTAAATTTCATATTTATGGCTTAAGCGACTTCGGCCCAGTGATGATAGCTCCATATAACTTTTGAACCCCCCCCCCCTCCCCCCAGGGGGTTGAATTTGGAAAAACCCCTTCTCTATATTCTGAGTCTATATTCAATATTGATCTAATGTCATATTTATAGCTTCAGCTGTTTCGGCTCGGCATGATTTCAACGTTGACCTCCCTCCCTTGTTGACCCCCCCCCCTCTTATGACGCCCTTAGGGGTCGAATATGGAAAAACCATTTCTTAGTGAGTAGTGAGTCTTTAAGTCGTGAAAAAAACTATTCACAAAATTTGATATTTACAGCTTCAGCGGTTTTGGCTCGGTGATGATGAATCAGCATGACATGTTATTTTATATACAGTACTAGGGAGCCCTGCCCTTCTGCCACCTTTGGCGGCCAACCCCTCCTTTTCTCATCGCAACATATCTTGTTTATTTCGTCCCACTTCATCAGCGTGCTATGGAAAGGGACTCGTGAAAGCACCAGCTTACTGAAGAAGCGAATTTTATAATAATAAAGCAACAAAAAACAAATGTGATTCATCAAGTAACCCCAGAAAACTTCCCCATGGGGATCCCCAAACTCCAATTCGCTGAATTTTAGTGGGGGCCCTGACTGGATTTATCTCGGGCTACCAATGTGTTGCAAATTTTACAATGTTAAACAACAAAAATCAATGAGATTCATCCAGGGACACCCGAAATGAAATCTGTCAACTTTTCTATGGGGCCCCGACCTGAAGGCTTGTCGGGCATACCCCCTGTGAGTGGCCACGAAAATTTTTAATTTTTATCAATTTTAAAACGAATAAAATCCAGGGCCCACATCCAGTAACGGGGACCCAATACGAGGATTTTTAGTGGGGCACCCAGACACTGGATTTATCTCGGACTTCCGCTGTTGAAAATTCTACAATGTTAAACACCAGAAAAGAATGAGATTCATCCAGTGCCCCCAAAATGAAACGGGACCCCTGACTCGGAAGCTAATCGGGCATCCCCCTGTGAGGGCCACTGCAAATATTTATTTTACCAACAAATAAAATCCAGCCCTCCCCCCCACGCAATTACCCGTGACCGAATTCGCAAATTTTATGGGGCCCCAGACTGGACATACCTTGGGCTTCCGCTATCGCAAATTTGTCAATGTTAAACCAGCAAGAAAACAATGAGTTCCATCAAGGAACCCTGGAAATGAAACCTTTTAACTTCCCCATGAAGTTATATGTGCAATCTCCCGGGTACCCCGACCCTGTATGTTGAGAGCACTGGTGATATATGTATATTTTACGTATACATACCTCTCGGCATGACTCCCACGAGGGCAGGGCTGACAGGGGCTGGAACGTTTCTTATCCTTTTTGATATTTTCACACTATAAATTAAGCACAGAGGGGCCCGTGAAAAAGCTGGTTTGGAGGCCCGCCATCTATTTCAGCTTAGGGGACCTGCTGTAGGATGTGGGAACCTCTGGGTACATGCACATAACTTGGTCCCGATGGGTCAAATGGGTCCCGATATATGCAAGAGTTAAATGAAAACTTGACCCCAAAAACCATCACTCAAAAAACGTCACCGACTCCCGTAATAAAAAAATCGTCCGTAATTTCCGTTGCATAGGAAGTATATATATATATATATACTAGCTATAATACCCGGCGCTGCCCGGGTTTTCTTCAATGAGGCTTTTTGGATCATGCGATATCTCCCTCTTTCTTTGAGGGACATGCAAACCGTGTCTAAGTTAACCAATATGGCGACGTCCTGCGCGACTCATGAAAGAAATAAATCTAAATTTAAAGAAACGTAGAAATGAATAGCCCCCCCCCTTTTTTTTATGGGTGTTAGGTATTTCGATTCCCTCCCCCTGAACTTCAAGTTATCTATTTCTGCCTGTTTGAGCTTCCAAAAATGCTTAATTAAAGCTGTGGAATTTTTTCGATGCACTTTACGGGGCCCATAACTAATTTTAAAAACATCCTAAACTATATGAATTTATGCAAATAAATATCAAAAGACAATACGGAGAACTTAATTTTCATGCTTGAGAAGATATAAATAAAAAGTTGAAATCAATGTTATTACATGGATATCCAACTCAAAAGTAGATCCGGCAAATTATTCATATTTTTAATTTTCTGGGCTTCGTATCTCCAAGTGAATTCCATATTTCAAAAATCGAGAATTCAATTTAATTTTTAAAATTATTGATGTGGCAGGGACCCCCCCCCCCCCACCCACTAAATTTCCGTATTTATGCAGTTAAATCGGCAATTTTAATAGTGATTTCTATGAGGATCACCCTTTTCCTGACCCTCAAAGCGATGATGGTGATGATTATGACGTCTATTCAAAAAGCCTCATTACTGAGAGTATTGAAAATGTGGCAAACCATTATAAAGGCATAAACTATTATACATAACTGGCAGCATTAAAGAAGTGACAAACCATTGTAAAGACATAAACACGTCTGAAACTCATCGCTAGGGAACCACGGTAACCAAAGTAAACGTTCGGAAAGTGATTGTTGAGGCCCGAAAACCATTGTTGCCGGACAGTTTTTTGCCCATTTGGGGCATTTGCCCTGGTCTGACGAAATTTTAAAGTAGCCTATCGTTCAAGTCGGGTCCCATTTGGTATATATGCAAAATTTGGCGACGATCGATCTAAAATTGTAGATTTGTATAGAGAACATACACACACACAGACACACAGACACACAGAAAATCAATTTTATATATATAGATATATATAGTAAATATAGAGTAAGTAAATATAGAGTACATATATATATAGATACGCACTAAGGCGGGATTTCTGAAAGTTCATCACGTGAAATCGCGGGTAACAGCTACACTGCTCAAAACAATTAGGGGAGCAAGCAAAAAAGTGAAGAAAACCGTGCGAGACAGCCACGTATTGGCATACAATGGATAGTACACGCGTATCAATGCGCAATACAGAAAAAAGACGTAAAAAAATTTGGAATTAAGCTTTAATTCTTTTAAAATATGGAAAAAACATGAAAAGATGATTTAGGGCAACAATTTGGTTACATGTAAACGATACAAAAAAATACTGTTTAGACATGATGCATGAGTTTTAATAGGGCGTGTGGTCTCCTCGAACAGCTAAGACTGCTGCACACCTGTTTGCCATGGATGCGATGAGGTTATCGATCAGACTTTGGGAAATACTGTTCCAATCCTCAAAAAGTGCAATCTGCAAGTCTCGGACAGTAACAGGCGGCCTTGGTCGCGCAGCAATGCGTCGTCCAAGGTCGTCCAATGCGGATTCAGGTCAGGAGATCACGCTGGCCATTCCATACGCTGTATTGTTTCAGCTTCAAGCATGTTCTCCACCAGACGAACTCTATGCGGTCGGGCATTATCATCCTGGAAAACAAAGGAATCTCCAATGGCTCCAGCGTAAGGGATGACATGAGGTCACAGTATCTCGTCTGCATACCTTCGGGCCGTCAAAGTGCCATTCCGAATGATATGCAGGTCCGTCGTCCGCCTATGCTGATTCCACCCCATACCATCCAACCAGCTCGTCTGTATTGTGACCTTTCACGAACGAATGCGGGGTTATTTCGAGTGCCCCTTTCCCTCCATACCAGAACACATCGGGTGTCACACTCCAGACTGAATCGGGACTCGTCTGTAAACAGCACTTGGCTCCAATCATGTTGCTTCTAATCTCGATGTTCAGCAGCCCATCTTTTTCGGGCCGCACGGTGGCGTGGGGTCAACGGAATGCAGACCATTGGCCTACGTGCATAGAGCCCTCCCGTATGAAGCCGATTACGTACTGTTTGGCTGGACACCCTTCGTCCTGTTGCCAAGAGCAACCGTCTTTGCAGCTGCGTAGCATTCTCTGTTCTGTTTCGACGGGCTGTTAACCGTACATACCGGTCATCAGTTGCTGTAGTGGTGCGTGGCCGACCTTGCCCTGGTCGACGTCTAACATTTCCTGTTTCTTGGAATCGATTCCACAGCCTTGCAACAAGACTTCTGGCGACTCCAACAGCGTCCGCGACACTACGTTGTGTTTGCCCGGATTCCAGTCTGCCTATAACACGCCATGCCATGGATTCCGGTAAATCACGTTGTTGAGACATCCTCAAGTCACCTTGTCTCAAAAAAAATACTGCGCAATCGAATTTCACGATTGCAGTGAGTCTGTTTTACTGGCAGTAAAACAGACGTTTCTGCAACATCCCGATTTCTGCCCTTATCTCCTTTTTCTGGTTTTTGACGTCATGAACTTTGATTTGCATATGAAGTTTTCTTCTTCCGTTTCCTGCTAGGCTTTAAATTATGGAGGATTCATTTTATGTTACTTATCGGTATACATCTTTGCGTAATTTTGTTAAAACCATGTGCTTCCCCTAATTGTTTTGAGCAGTGTAGTTCAGCATAAAAAAAATCCATTGGTTACTGATGATCATCGATGTTTTTTATAATATCAAAGTGATAACAGGAGATGATTTTAAGCATTTTTAGGGGGTTGATTTATCGCGTATCCACTTACTTTATTATCTTTTAATTCTGTTATTATCCCTTTTAACATTTCATTAGAAGTTTCTGAGTAAAACAGAGTTAATGGAATTTTGTTGAATATACTATGGAGAGAATTGGAATAAAATAGGGCAACTGCGACGAAAGTAGGAAAATAGGAGGAAATTTCTAAACAGTAGGAACGCTGCGAGGTCTGCATCTGACTTCCATATTTTTAAGTGAAGATGATAAATGCTTGAATTTCCATGTTATATAAATATCATGCTGAAAGTCTCTCTGCTCCCTGCAGAGAGGCTTTTTCAAATGGGATACCGGCTTAACTGCCCGGGATGTTTTATTGTACATGTGAACGGGGCTACACTAGCAACTCACTATATTCGAGGGAAAACATCGTGACCCCTTTCTCTCGCTGCTGCAGCAGCGCCGCCACAAACGAATTACAAAGGAGGTAAAAAAGCGGTGAAGAAAACATTACAATATCCCGTAATTTTGTAAATATTTTTTCTGGACTTCCGGCAATTTTCCCAAGGAGAGACCGGATGGATTATTGGTTTGACATCAAGGAGGTTATTCTTTCCTTCATGGTTTGACATGTTTGCGGCGTTTCAAAAAAAAAAAACCTGTTTTGGGGTAAAGGAAGAATAAATAAAAATTTAATATTTTTCGATAGAAAATTTTCGTTCGAATGGAAAAAATATCTTTATAGTGGTAAAGCGTAAAAGTACACATGGCTAACCCGTGAGTTTTTAGATTGGACTCTTCAGGACTTTCAGCTGTTAGATGTCTTAGGGGAAGATTGTACGTGTTTATTTTCGTATTTTGAGTTAAAATCGTTGGTTTTCATCTTTTTCTCACTGTACTAAAAAGCTATCTCTTCTATGAAAGCCCAAGTTGCTATCTCCAGGGGACTAAGACGTTTTCATACCCGAGTATGAACCTATTGGACACACTCGAATATGATTCGTACCCGTGATGATTAAACTACATCTTGGGTGAGGATGAGTGTCTACTTTGTATACGTCCAACAACATGTCTCTCGACTGTGATCGAAGTGCACATAAACCTCTCCCCCAATTAGCTGTTGCAGCCCAATTAATACCTTAGTCAATTAATTATGCGCTTATATACTCGCGCTTCGAATTTTTACTATTTAAAGGCTGCGTGATATTAATGAAGTCATTTCACCTTCCATCCATTCAAGAGCTTCGGTTTTAACGCGATCCGGCCGAAGTGCACGTCAACATACACTTTTATGCATATTCTTAAGGAATGTTTATGAAGCAAATTCGCTTTCGAATTTTAATGGCGAAAATAGAAAAAGTTATGAAGTGAAATGTTTGACATGTGCTTTTGGCACCCGAATGACGTGCCTCGTTTTCACTCGAATCCAAGACTCGGCCCCACTCCTCGCGAGACTCCCGTATCCAGCATTTATCTTAGAAGCTCACCCTTCCTCGTTCACAGTGCATATTCACAATAGGTAGGATATAATAAATAGCCTTTCAACCTACAGCCATGCTAATCGCCCATACATCGGAATCATTCACGATGGTTACTGGTTTCCGCTGGAGAAATTATCACTCAACCGCGGACAGTTCCCGTGAGATGTCGTTGACAATGACCCATTAAATTTTTTTCAACTCGCTACATACTAATTTATAAGTTTCTGACTCATTGTTGTATTGATCGAAGCAAAATTTCTTTCAACAATGGTTGAGCTTCAAACTGTTTCAGGCACACACAACAATGTAATTCATAAGAAAAACTTTGACAACTTTAATCAGCAAAGGGAAAAACGTTTTAAGAAACGGTAAACTCTGGTAAATACGACTTGAAAACTTCAGAAGCGCCCTTCATTGTTCCCCGATAGAAATAATGTTGACGGTACACGCACAGCTGGAAAACAGTTCCCCGATACGCATTGGGCTAAAGCCAATCGGGAAAATAAATTAAACGACGTTTCATAGCATCACAGCGTTGCACAGCTCCCGCATGACAAGCAAAATGGAATGAAGAACTGTACGCAAAGAGGGAGAGAAACCCACACAATGAAAACATTATACAATGGGTGAAGTTATCGTCCAAACACTGACATTGCTATATGCCAGTGTTTTTCCAAGTGGACAATATCACCCCCAGGGGCGATAGAAGGCTATAGGGGCGTAAAATCTTCGAGTTTAGTAAAGGATCCAATGGTTTGGCGATTATGAGAAGAAAAATTTTGTAAAGGGAACGAGAGATAGAAAAAAAAAGTTTAGGAAATTGGTCTGAGCGTTAGGCCGGGATTATACTACAAAAGTTTTGTAAAAATATTTCATCAAACTTATCTAGTGTAGTCCCGGCCTTATACAAATTAAGCATAACGGCAACGCAATCAAAATTACTGAGCAGAGCCATTTATAGGGACCGAAGAGGTCCCTGATGAACAAGGATGCCCAACCTCCAGCCAGGGGCCAAATGCTGCCAGCGGAAGATTTTCGTCATTATTCTTCTGGTGTTATGAGTTTAATGGGCAGCAAAATAGTACAACTGAGCACAGTTCCAGTTCAAATCTCATAAAAAGTAGTTGGTGGCCGGTGAGCGGCAGCCAGCTCACATATCAGGCCCGCAGACTGAAAAGGTTGGCCCGAACCTGAACTACTTTGTCAACTGGGGTCCCAAAATACCGCTGCAGTAGCGGTCCATACCTTCTTCATCTCTCGCCGCCATCTGCTAGCAAATTTCACATGAAGCCATAGCATTTTGTGCAGATTAATTATATAATTTTACTTTTCTAGTGAAATTTAGGGCTCACGAGGGGCTCACCATTTGTGTTTACACGTTTAAAAATCGAAACGTAGAGAACTACTGATAAGGTTGTGTACCCCTGGATTAGGAGATCAAAAACATGTATATTATTCCACATGAACAGTCAATCACAGCTGGCTACCTTTACGTAACACAATGTATAACTCTCAGTGAGCTGATGCAAGATTAGAAAAGGGTATAAAACCACTCCTCGACTTACGAACGGGATAGATTACTGAGCATCGTCCATGAGTCGAAATCAATTTTTTTACAATCAGTATTTTTTTACAATTATTTTTAATTTTCAGCACGCGATATGGTGGACTGAACACAATGTAATTTGCATTGTATGTTTATCTTCATATAACAGAGAATGGTTGAATTTTAAGGAGTCAATCCAATGTGTATCGTATATTTATTTCATTAAAAATACTGCATTTTATAACATTTACTGCAACTTCACTGTAATTTATGGGAATAAACTAAATATTACTGAGCATATATATATATATGTATTCATGAATGATACAAGAGATAGGACATAAAAAATCAATCTCGATCAATTTAAAACGGAGAAAATAATTTCCCCCCCCCCCTTCAGATGATCAAAATAACACACTATACGCACGTTAGAAAAATGAAGAGGGGAAAGAAAAAATTTAAAAGGAAAAAAAGAATGAAAACGAACAGAAAAGGAAAAAATATAATAGACAAGTAATATAACAGAATACAGTAGGTAGATTTCTCTTTTTACCCTTACCCTACGTGTTCTCTTTCGCTCTTATATGAAGGCATGTGTAGTGCTTTCAATGACTTTTTCGCGTCGGTTTTTAATAGGATAATGATATTCAATGTATTGGTGTTGCATGGGGTAATAAAATCCTCGCCGATATTCAAGTGGAAGACGTGGCGGTCCTAAATCTTCTAAAAAATGTATGTGCAAGCAAAGAACCAGGACCAGATGATATCTATCCCAGGGTCCTCAGGGAATGTGCTAATGAATTGTTGGGGCCAGTCGCACAGATATACAGGGGTAGTGTTGCTGAGGGGTATCGTCCCAAGGGATTGCAAACTTGCTAATGTTGTTCCAATATTTAAGAAGGGTAGTAGATAAGTTGTGTCCAATTATCGTCCATTGAGTTTGACGAGCTCCCTCTCGAAAATTTTGGAAATTATTATCAAAAGGCTGTTTGGGAAGTGGATAGACGAGAATAATGTGTTGTCGGATAATCAGCATGGGTTCAGGAAGGGAAAGTCATGTGTAACTAACCTCCTTTGCTTCTATGATCACGTGACTAAGGCTTTGGGTAAGAGCAAAAATGTAGATGTTGTTTACCTTGATTTCCAGAAGGCATTCGATCGGGTCCAACATGGTAAACTCTTGAAGTGTTTACACGAGATTGGAATTGGGGGCAACTTCCTGAATTGGATAGAATCGTGGTTAAGAGATAGGTCGCAACGAGTTATGGTGAACGGGGGAATGCTCTGGTTGGACAGGCTTCACAAGTGGAGTTCCTCAAGGAAGTGTCCTTGGCCCCATACTTTTTTCACTTTTTATCGATAAACTCGATCAGGGTATCGATGGGATAACTAGCAAATTCGCAGATGATGTGAAGCTAATGGGGGTAATCGGGAATCAAAGCGATAGGGAGTTGCTCCAGACCAACTTAAACAGGATTGCAGCATGGGCAATTGAATGGAGCATGACGTTAGCGTTGGTAAGTGCATGGTCACTCATTTTGGTTCGAGCAACCCACGGTTCTCTTACGAGTTGAATGGTGTCACTATCCCGGATGCAACTAGGATCACCGATTTGGGAATTCTCTTTGACGAGCGGCTTAGGTTTTCTGAACATTGTTCAGCGGTGGTAAAAAAAAAGAATATAATGCTTGGTCTCATTTTCAAAAAGGTCTCTTCGCGTTCTCCTAAAGCATAGTCTCCCAAACTTTTTGTTCCATCTCCCCCTTCATGAGAAATTTTTTCCTCTCATCGCCCCCCAACTCAAGTAAACCCATAGGTTCCTATGTTAAATCAGTAGGTTCTATCGCCCCCTTGGACCATTCCATCGCCCTCAAGGGGGCGATATTTCCCACTTTGGGAAACACTGTCCTAAAGTCATTCTTCCGCTTTTTCGAGGTTTAGTTCGTCCTGGACTGGAGTATGCTGTAAGGTTTAGAGACCATACCTACAGAGGGACATGGTTGAAGGGGTACAGAGAAAAGCTACACGTGTCCTTATTGGCACACGGGGCTTGAGTTATGAAGAGAGACTTCATTTTTTTAATATGTTTACATTGGATGAACGCAGATGTCGAGGAGATATGATCCAAGTGTTCAAAATTTTCAATGGGATGGATAGGATGGACCATGAACTTTTAGTACACCGCCAATCGACTGCTTTTACAAGGGGACACCAGTATCGATTGGTAAGGGACAATGCAAGATTATGGTGTCGCAGGGAATTTTTCTCTAATAGGGTTGTCAATAAATGGAATAGCTTACCCCCGAAGGTAGTAAATTGTAACACAATTGACACGTTTAAAAATTAACGTTTCATAATAAACGTAAATAAACAATTCATTCTCTCCTACATGTTTTGGAAAGGTAGGACATTTACATATAATAGGTATCTCACAGAAGTTATGTAAAATGAACAAGCCCCTAGTGCAAACTCCTTCCTCTGACTATTGTTAAGAGCATGCCCCTCCCTCAACAATGCAATGGCGGACCGTGCGGCCATATTGGGCACTGCTCGAGGAGGGGTGCCAAATGGAGTTGAAAGGGTGAAAAAAGGTTTGTCGACCAAAAAAATGTGGTCAGTAGCACCAAAAAAAATGTTCTGCATGGGTAGAGATTTTTTTCCCCTCGAGCCGGCCCTGCTCGAAAAATCCGGATTTTCGCGATGAGAAATTGTTACGATAACCACACGACCGCATAGTGGCTAGATGACAAAACTATGAATATTTTTTTTTGCTGGAGTTTTTTACAGATCCTATTTTTTCCCAAAGATCTCCGAAAAATTTCGGTGATTTAAACGAGTAAACCAATCCCCTTTTCGATGTATGCCGTCTTTGAACGCAGGTTGGCAGCCGCGAAATTACCGTTATTTTCAGTATATAACCTATAACTAGCAGGAGAAAAAACGTCTCCGAGATCGGAAAATTTGGCATATTCATTCAGGGACTTTGATAGCCCGCCGGTTATACCAATAACTGTACAGGGGATCTATTACGCTCACGTCGTTATACAACGAGGTCGTTAGTGACGTCACGCCCTTAACGCAAATTCTCAACGAGCCTCATAACGCAAATCTCAGCGACCATCGTCAAAAACTTGATTTTTCTCAGCAACCCGCGGTACGTCGTTACCTATTTTACGAAAAACTCCCTGGTCCGAGAGTTGCGTTAGCTCCGAAAGGGATGGACCAATCGGATAATTTTCTCCGCTGCTGATAATCATCACGGAACAGCTTCAGTATAGGGACCACGCCAAGTTGGCGACTTTTTTTCCGGCAGAATGTTCGAAGAATTCTGCCAGGCAGTGGCGCTGGTTGTTGTTTTTCCGTGTTCCTAGCGTCCTAGCGCGTCTTTCAAACGGGTTTTACTGCCATTTTCAAACTGGTTTTATCTTTTTCCATTCTATTCTCTCTCTTTTTTTTTTCTTCCAAATGACGTCATCTTATAGCCGCGGCGTTTTGAAAAACCGTTGGGATAGTTCATATTTTCTCTTCCTTCCGTATATATGATGTAGTGTGTGTGTCGGATTAATTGGAATTATTTTGGATATCTTTTCCCTCAGGTTGTACCTTTTATTGTACCTAATATTTTCCAATATTTTTTCTTTTCTACATGCAGGATTTTGTTGATGGAGGAATGTCCATCACATTCCTCCAAGGAAAGTGATGGACATTCCAGAAGCAGAAAAAGAGTGCATCGCCATTGCAGAGAAGACCAATGGCAGGACCGGAACTGTGCTCTCACGAGGGTCAGATGGCATGAAGAGAACGATCCAGCCTCGTAAAGAGAAAGCGCATTGCAATGCCGACGCCCTGACGAGAGGACCGAGTCCACAGAACCGTCGTCGTTGCCCCAAGGTAGAAGAGAAGTGTGAACCGGTGAAACCTCTATAGTTTGTTTCAGGTTAACTTTGCAGTGAAGAGAAAGGTAGAGAGTGTATTCCTTCGCCGCAAAATATAGTTCTCATACATCGGAGGTTTACGGTGATCCTTCATGCAGAATATTTCAATTTTTTCTATGGTTTTGAAAAAAATACTGAAAATGTGTAATAATCATCATCACCACCAGCCAAAGAATGGGGTGGTCAAGGCCGTCCGGATGGGAAGAAGAACTGACCAAAAAATGACCAATGTATATGCTCTGTGTGTTTGTGTATGTAATGTTTTTCTTGATTTAAATAAAGTGATAATACAACATGGTGGCAGCGGTAAAAGGCCATGACAATAAAGTAGCAGCAGAGAAAAAAAATGTTCTGATACACATCAAGTAGATGAAAATCAGTACTTGCAAGGAACTTTCAATCTGAAAAGAAAACATGACTGTCTCCAGAGCACTTTCCTTTTGCCATTCCAGCAATACAGATGAACCAGCCGGACAATTTTACATTTTCAACACCTGCAAACTGGTCAAGATGGATAACTCGCTTCCAGAGATTCCGTATAGCTTCTGGGCTCTCCACCAAGACGGGAGAAGAGCAGGTAAACTCGCTGATTTATATTATGGGTGAACAAGCCGAGGACATTTACACTTCTTTGAAGTTGGCTGACACTGAAAGGGGAAACTATGAATTTGTTGTGAAGAAGTTTAGTGATAATTTCATTGTTAAAAAGAATACAATTTTTGAACGAGCACAGTTCAACAAACGTGTTCAGCAAGAAGGAGAATCAGTAAACAACTTCATTACTGCTTTATACAGCCTTGCTGAACATTGTGATTATGGAGAATTGCATGATCAACTCATACGTGATCGTATTGTTGTTGGTATTCGAGATAAACCTCTAAGTGAAAGGTTGCAACTGTATGCCGAACTTACACTAACAAAAGCGGTAGAACAAGTTAGGCTTAGTGAATCAATCAAGCAGCAACAACATAAACTCAATGAAACGGAAACCAATGTTCCTATACATGCAATGTTTTCAAGAAAATCTGATCACTTTCAATATCAAAAGTCTGGTGTGAAAAATAAACCAAAGAGCAAGAACTTTTCAGATTCCCAACATTCGGAGACATGCAAATGGTGTGGCAAGCAGAAACATGAGAGAAGATTATGTCCAGCTAGAGATGCCAAATGTTTTAAATGTTCGAAACTGGGACATTTCGGAAACGTTTGTTTAGCAAAGAAACCAAACCAGCATTAAAAAATTTCGTTCTTGGGTCATATTCAAGACAACACAAACCAGGATTGGACAGTTTTTGTCAATATTATGAATAAGAAATTGAAATTTCGACTAGATAGCGGAGCAGATCATACAGTAATACCTGCAACTTTGTATCACAAGATGTTTCAGAAATTGGATTTGAAACCAGCTGATAGAACTCTCTGTGGTCCAGATAACACTCCGTTAAAAGTGCTGGGCATGTTCGAAGCACCTCTGAGCTATGTAAACAAGAAATGCACAGAAGAAATCTATGTCATAGATGGCTTGAAAAACTGTCTTCTTGGGAAACCAGCTTTGATATCCTTTGGTTTAGGACCCAATATCAGTGCTGTTCAATGGATTACTGCAATAGATCCGAAAAAAGAGTTTTCTGAACTGTTTGAAGGACTTGAACTCATGAAGGAATGCTATTCCATACAACTCAAGCCTGATGCCATTCCATGTGCAGTAACATCGCCAAGACGAGTACCCATACCTCTTTTGAAGAAGACAGAAATTGAGATAAAAAGGATGGTCGAACAAAAAGTCATAACTCCAGTCACCGAGCCAACAGAGCGGTGCTCTCCTGTTGTCATAGTGCCCAAAGGTGGTGGAAAGGTGAGAATTTGTGTGGATCTGATCGAGCTGAATAAAAATGTTCTACGGGAATTACATCCCTTACCCAAAGTGGAATACACACTGAATCTCTTATCTGGTGCTAAAGTGTTCTCAAAACTGGATGCAAATTCAGGATTCTGGCAAATCCCATTGGATGAAAAATCATCTTATCTCACAACATTTATTAATTTGGAAGATTCAGATTTCTTAGACTACCCTTTGGAATCTCTTCCGCTCCAGAACATTTCCAAAGAAGAATGATACTAATTCTGGAAAACACAAGTGGAACAGTTTGTCACATGGATGACATACTAGTGTGGGGGTCTACTCAAGAAGAGCATGATATGAGATTGAGAGAAGTTCGCCAGAAACTGAAGGATGTTCATTTGACTTTGAACAAAGAAAAATGTATCTTCTCAACGAGAAAACTTAAATTTCTTGGTCACATCATTGATAGCCAAGGAATTCACCCAGATGATGAGAAAATCATTGCTATCAAGGAGTATAAGTCACCAACAAATAAGAAGGAACTGAAACAGATGTTGGGCATGGCAAATTACTTGGCTCGTTTTGTTCCAAATTATGCAGAAGTGCTTTCTCCTCTAACTATGCTTCTCAGCAACAAAACTGATTTTATCTGGGATATACCTCAACAAAATGCTTTTCTCAAATGGAAGGAGATACTGTCATCTGATCCTGTTTTGAAAATCTTCAATCCCAACCAGGAATCCATAGTTACTGTCGATGCATCTTCATATGGCTTGGGAGCCACCTTACGCCAAAAGCAAGATGATGGTCAGATTGGTGTTATTGCCTATGGTTCCAGAACTTTAACCACAGCTGAGACTCGATACGCCCAAATCGAAAAGGAAACCTTAGCTATTGCATGGGGTTGTGAGAAATTTAAGGATTACTTAACAGGAACTCATTTCAAGATAGAGAGTGATCATAAACCTCTGATTCCTCCAGAAAACATTTGGACGACTTGTCACCAAGGCTACAAAGGATCAAATTAAGGATGATGCGATACTCTTATGACATAGTTCACATTCCAGGAAAGGAACTGTATGCAGCAGACGCTTTATCCAGGAGTCCTCAAGTGTATCCAAACAAGACAAATGAATTGGAAGACGAAATAGATGCATATGTTCAAATGGTTAAAGAGACTCTACCAGCTTCATCGAAAAGACTGGAAGAACTACAAGAAGCACAACTTGCTGACGAAGTTTGTCAGAAACTTTCATCATATACAATGACGGGATGGCCTGCAAAGAAAGATGTCGATTCCTTTTGTCTACCTTTCTGGCAACATCGTTATGAAATCTCCATTCAGGATGGGATAGTGATGAGAGGCTGTAGAATCATCATTCCTCGATCACATCAAAGGGAAGTTCTAAATCAGATTCACGAAGGTCATCTTGGAATTACAAAATGCAGAGCTAGAGCCAGATGTTCTGTTTATTGGCCTGGAATAAGTAAAGAAATAGAATAAAAGGTAAAAAATTTCACGGTTTGTATCCAAGAATCTAAGAACAGGCACCAACCTCTCATTCCAACACCATTTCCTGAGAGACCATGGGAGATGATTGGCATGGACTTGTTCAAGTACAAGAATTCGTGGTATCGTGGTATCTTCTTTTAGCTGACTACTATTCTTGTTTTCCTGAAATTGCAAAACTTGATAAACTGACAGCTGCTGAAATCATAAACCATTGCCAGTCCATATTCGCTCGACATGGCATTGCAGATATTGTTCGATCAGACAATGGGCCTCAATTTGATCTAGTGCGAACATTGGAATTTCAAACATTTTCTAAAAGGTATGGATTCACACACATTTCTAGTAGCCCAAAGTTTCCTCAAAGTAATGGACTGGTTGAGTCAGCAGTTCAAACAGTTAAAATGCTGATTAAGAAGTCTGAAGATCCATACATTGCTTTGATGGCATATCGAGCAACTCCCCTAGAAAACGGATTCAGTCCAGCAGAGTTGCTGATGGGTAGAAGAATTAAAACAACTTTGCCAATAGCTAAAGGTCAGTTGCAACCACAAGCAGTGGATATAAAAACCATCGAGGTCAAGGAAGAAAGAAGAGTTGAAAGACAGTGCCAAAACTACAACCAAAGACATGGTGTGAGAGATCTAAAGAAATTACAGGAAGGAGAAGAAGTAGGGATAACTGACAGAAGAGCTACTGGTGTAGTACTAAAAAAGACTTCATTCCCAAGATCTTATCTGATCAAGTCGGGAAATAACATCTATAGAAGAAATAGGAGACATCTAATCCCATCACCAAATTTCCACCCAGAGAAAGAAGAATTGGACTTTCCTTCATTAGAACACTGTCCTGCAGCAACTCCATCGAATTCGAGTGAAAACTCAGCTGTCAAGGTACCTTATGTCACTAGAAGTGGGAGGATGGTTCGCCCCCCCTAATAGGCTCAACCTAAAAAAAAAGGGGGGGGGGAGATGTGTAATAATCATCACCACCACCAGCCAAAGAATGGGGTGGTCAAGGCCGTCCGGATGGGAAGGGGAACTGACAAACAATGTATATGCTCTGTGTGTTTGTGTATGTAATGTTTTTCTTGATTTAAATAAAGTGATAATACAACAGAAAAAATATGGTTTTGAACCGATGTTTATTCGTTTAAAATTTTTAAATTAGAAAAAATATTGGTGACTATTATCGAGATCCCACAGCAACGGCAACAATATTCTGGCGCGATATCCTAGAAATTTTCTCCGCCAATATCACTGTCGTGCTTTTTTTGTTACACCCAGTTATATACTGAATATACATACATATTTTACATCGCTATTCGGTTGAATTTTCCATAACGATACAATTTTTCATTCAGTTTTACATGCTGTTATAGGTTTACATCAATACGAATATCCAATCAGTTTTTTTTTCTCCGGAACATAGGCTTCAGTGAATTCAGATATTCACTTATTAATTTTTCCAGGAAGTGTTTCTCTTCCACGAGAGCGCCAATACTATCTTGAGAGGGTCTCTATGGGTGCAGAAGTTTTGGTTTTAGATCCTCCTTTTTTTTTAATTATTTATTTTTTGCCGTCTTTTTTTGGGAGAGTAGTGGATGCTGAATCCCCTATTGCCGATCACGGGGATTGTTGACACGAGTCGCGTCTCACTCACACGAACGCCATGTTCCACCCAGTAGGGCTACCTGTTTCTCCAGATGCCCTTGCTTTTAGTTTCTCTTCAGATAAAATAAGTGAGAGGGGTGGGGACACAGTTTGTTAGTCTTAGTTTCATGCTTTGTGACAGTTATATCTCTCTTTATACGCTAAAACGTTCTCTGACTCTTCCATTCCCGAATACTCGCTGTAAACAAAGCTCGATAAGAATCATCCATAATAACCCCATGAGCGGTACATGAACAGTAACAAAAGACTAAAACTGTCGTGAAAACAAGTGCCATCGACGTTATACCGTTCCGGGAAAGGGGGCTGGGTGAGCAACGGAAATTTCGGCAAGAAAAATGAGTAAAAAATTTCTAAACTTTTCCGCATTATTATTATTATTTTGTGCTATTCCTGAATTTTCACGTGAAAACAGAATTAATCTGTTCTTAATTTTTTTTTGATTGGCTTCAAAAGTTTTATTTAACGTGAATTTTTTTAAATATAAATTGAAGAAAACAATTAGAAATCCCCAAGCTTTTGAGAGCCATGGTTAGTATATACAGTATTTTAAAATTATCCGTTGCTTTCATAATATTGTTTGGATTGTTTTTTTGTAAATAAATTTCAGCTGAGGGAAGGGAAGTATTGCAGAAAAATATTACTATGTTTTTCGAAATTTTTAGTGTTACTTACGGCACATCAAGTAGTATAGATTTTTTCAAAAAATCTATCCCTTTAACTGAAATTCTATTAGATTCCGAACTCGAAATTGTTGGAGCCGAATGACTTCAACCCAACTGTCCCCCACTTGCCATCTTTTCTGTCTATTTCCCTCCCTCTCCTGATTTCCACCTTTTTGAACAACTGGAAATTATTCTTGAAAAATTTTATAACACACATTCTATTCCTGAAGAATATCCGGAGACTGGAATCTTCCCGGCATTGACTGGAAAAATATGGAATCCCTGTCCGGCAATCACGGAATTAATAACAAAGTCCTAGATATCTTCCTTAAACTTAAACTTGGTCCAATCCATTTTTGAACCCACAAGAACCACCCTCTACTCCAGCTCTACCTTAGATCTCATTGCTACCTCCAATCGAATTTCAGTCCTTTCCACCTCCATCTTTGAGGGTTGCTCCGACCATAATATCCCAGTCATTAACTTTTCCCTCCACCACTCTATCCCATCCTACAAACTCGCCCCTAAACGTAATTTCAACAAGGCAAATTATCCACTTATGCAAAATATTTTTCGCTCTCACTTCAATGATTTCTTATCCATATCCTCTTCTAACAATATCCACACCCTCTGGACCTCTTTTAAATGTATTATAGACAAATGCTTAACTACAGTTCCAATTAAAAATGTTTCTCCTAAGTCTTTTTTTAATCCGTGGATCACCAGAGATATTATTCACTTAAAGAGAAAAATCCGCCGAATCGCCTTCAAATATAAAACTAACAAATCCAATTCAATCAAATCCATAATTTCAGCCTCCACCCGAGACCTCAGAAACCTCATTTCCGTCCAAAAGTCCAGATACCTCTCTCATTCTCTACCCCATTACTTAAAAACCAATCCAACAAAATTCTGGAGTTACCTTAGACCTAAATCTGTTGGTCCCACTTCCCTGAGAAGTTCAAATAAATATACATTGTCTCCTTCAGAGATGGCTACCGAATTCAATTTAGCTTTCTGCTCGGTTTTCTCAATAGACCTGTGGGGAATCGGTTAAAGCCGTCCGGATATTATATATATTTTTCCTTGTGGTTGGAAGAGAAGTCAAAGCCGTCTAGAGATGACACTCGGTGTTTTGGTTGAGGTGTCACATGTTGTCGCGTATGTGTATGTCCGTTCCATGCGTATGTAGTGATTTTTGTGATTTGTTTTAGTTTAATAAATAAATTGAATAGATTTTATCATCGTTAATCACTACAACTGGTGACCTATATTGTGAAGAGGACAGGCAACCAAAGGATTTAAGCAAAACAAAATGGCAGATGAAAACGCAACTGGTTCGGCAGAGATCGCCCATGTTTCCGTAAAAGCTCCACCGTTTTGGCGAGCAAATCCGGAGATCTGGTTTAGGCAGATGGAAAGTCAGTTTCTTCTGGCAGGAGTGACAGCCGAGGTGACCAAGTATCATCACATCGTATCTGCCTTGCAACCAGAGGAGCTGTCTGTTGTCGGGGACATTATCACCAGCCCACCCACCGCAACATCTTACGCTACGCTAAAACACCGTTTGTGCACGCAGTATGCGGACTCGGAGGAACAGCGGTTGCGCGACCTAATTTCTGGATTGCAACTGGGTGATCGGAAACCATCACGCCTTCTCCTGGAAATGCGAAGTAAAGCTGGGCAACGGGTGAGTGATGATATTTTGAAGTCTCTTTTCCTCCAGCGGCTGCCTACAAATGCTCAGCAAATACTAGCGATATCCAATGACAGCCTGGATAAATTGGCAGAAATGGCTGATGCCATACTTGCCGCCGCGGAAAGCTCCACTGCAATTCATGCGGTGTCAGCTGAAGCTTCGCAAATGCAGACCATTCTAATGGACATTTCTTCCCGTTTGCAGCGTCTCGAAACGCGTGCTCGATCCCAATCAAGAAATCGCCGAGGATCTCGTCAGCGTTCCAGCAGTCGTGACAGAAATTACCAGCACTGCTGGTACCACTGGTGTTTCAAAGAAAAAGCAACCAAATGTGTCCAGCCTTGCAGTTTCAACCAGCAGGGAAACTAGTTGGGCCGTCACTCGATACTCAGAGTGACGGCAAACTCGAGTGCTTCCGGCTATATCTGTCTGACCAGTCATCTTCCGTGCAGTTCCTCATAGACACTGGCGCTGATGTATCTGTACTGCCACTACGCAAAGAAGATTCCCGACGTCAGCCAGACAAGCTTCAGTTGTTTGCTGCAAACGGAACTGCCATACACACCTTCGGTCAACGACTGTTAAAACTAGACCTAGGACTTCGTCGTGCATTTCATTGGTCATTCATCGTTGCTGCCGTTTCACGTCCAATCATCGGATCTGACTTTCTGCGGCATTTCGGACTGCTTATAGATGTTCGGCGCGGTCAATTAATCGATCCACTCACTCAGCTTCGTTCACATTGCAAGATTGCTGGTGCGGACGTACCATCCCCAGCAGTGAAATGCATCCGGGACAATAGTGAATTTCATCGAATTCTCACCGAGTTCCCTGAACTGACAGAGACTGTAGCAACGTTTAATGCTGTTAAACATGACGTCCAACACTGCATTGAGACAAAAGGCCCGCCAGTTGCATCAAAACCTCGCAGGCTACCACCGGACAAGCTGCGTGCAGCCAAGTGGGAATTCGATCATCTAGTTGCCCAAGGCGTTTGCCGACCATCTCAAAGTTGCTGGGCAAGCCCACTGCACATGGTACCCAAGTGCAACGGCGATTGGAGACCATGCGGCGACTACAGGAGACTGAATGCTGCAACTATCCCTGACAGATATCCCGTTCCGCACATCCAGGACTGTCTCCAGGTGCTAGAGGGGAAACAAATATTCTCCACCCTAGATCTCGCAAAAGCTTTTCATCAAATCCCTGTGAGACAAGAGGATATTCCAAAAACAGCCGTAACAACACCATTCGGGCTATTCGAATTTCTCTTCATGCCTTTCGGACTGTCGAATGCAGCTGCAACATTCCAGAGGTTCATACATATGGTGTTGCAGGGTTTCACCTTTTGTGTACCGTATTTCGACGATGTTCTCGTGGCATCTACAAACGCTGAAGAGCACAAGGAACATTTGCGACAAGTATTCAAACGTTTTTCCGAATTCGGAGTTCGCCTCAATGCTGCTAAATGTGTTCTGGGGCAACCATCAGTTCGATTTTTGGGTCATTTGATCTCTGCTACTGGCGTTGCACCTCTTCCTGAGAAAGTGTCGGTCATCGCTCAATACCCAAAGCCAGACACAGTCAAAGAGCTCCGACGATTTTTGGCCCTTCTCAATTTTTATCGTCGCTTCGTTCCAAAAGCAGCAGAGACGCAGGCGCTCCTGTATAAATTTCTAGCGGGTTCCAAGCGAAACGATAAGAGGAAGATCGTTTGGACCAAAGAAGCCGATGAAGCATTCCTGAAGTCTAAGCGGGATCTGGCAGATGCAACAGCTTTGGCATTTCCAGTGGCAGCAGCATCTTTGGCTATTGTGGTAGATGCTTCCGATATTGCCATGGGCGCAACTTTGCAACAACGTGTGTCAGGATCTTGGCAGCCACTTGGGTTCTACTCCAAGAAGTTATCTCCTGCACAAAAGAATTACAGTGCCTATGATCGAGAGATGTTGGCAGCTTACTCTGCTATCAAATATTTCAGGCACATGGTTGAAGGCCATTCATTCGTCCTGTACACGGATCAGAAGCCTCTCACATATGCCTTCAGACAGACTACTGACAAATGCTCACCTCGTCAGCTTCGACACTTGGATTTCATTGGCCAGTTTACCACAGACATCCGACACATCAAGGGTGCAGAAAATGTTGTGGCAGATGCATTGTCTCGGATATCCATATCTTCCATAGACACACCATCTCCCACCGACTTCAAACGAATGGCAGAGGAACAACTCAAAGATGAGGGTATACAGCAACTACTCACCAATCCTTCATCTACTTCCTTGAAAATCCACTCTCTTCCTGTTGATGAATCAAAGCTTCAGCTGTACTGTGACGTCTCTACAGGACGCATTCGACCACTGGTTCCATCCTCGATGCGTAGGGACATCTTCACTGCCTTGCATGGACTGTCACATCCTGGAGTGAAGGCCTCTGTGAAACTAGTTCAAGAGCGTTTCGTGTGGCCCGCACTGAAGGCTGACGTGACCACTTGGTCACGTACATGCATTAACTGTCAGAAGTCTAAAGTGAGTCGGCATACGAAGAGCCCACATGGGGAATTTTCACCACCTGATGCCAGGTTTGAACATGTCCACATTGATATTGTAGGCCCTTTGCCTCCATCAGAAGGCTACACATATTGCCTCACCTGTGTGGATCGCTTCTCTAAATGGCCTGAAGCCTTCCCTATGCCGGATAGCTCTGCTGATACCGTGGCCAAGGTTTTCTATTCTGGATGGGTTGCTCGGTTCGGTTCACCTAACAGAATCACCTCAGATCAAGGTGTCCAGTTTGAGTCCTTTTTGTTCAAGGCTCTAACCAAGTTCTTGGGAACCAATCGCCAGAGGACCACATCATACCATCCACAAGCAAATGGTCAAGTAGAACGCTTCCATCGAGACCTTAAGTCTGCTATCAAGGCTCATGCAACTAACCGCTGGCTAACAGTACTTCCTACGATTCTGTTGGGTTTTCGAGCCGCCTGGAAGGAGGACTTGCAAGCTACAACTGCGGAAATGGTGTATGGTGCACCTATACGGCTGCCAGGAGAGTTTTTCGTACCTAGTCGTCATCACCCAGATCCATCAAGCTTCGTTGATCAGTTGAAGACCACCATGGAAAATTTAAGCCCAAGACAGACTGTTCGCCACGGAAAACATTCTGTTTTTGTCAGCAAGGACCTGCTGTCTTGCTCATATGTTTTCCTCCGCACGGACAGAGTGAAGAAAGGCCTAGAACCTCCGTACGAGGGACCTTACCAAGTACTGTCAAGATCAGAAAAGGTGTTCCAAATACTAATAAAAGGTCGACCAGTATCTGTAAGCATAGACAGAGTCAAACCGGCTTACATCTGCGGTGATGACCTGCCTTTCAATGCCCACAAGCCTTCCAACGATCAACAAGAAACAACAACTTCAAAGCATCAGCAGACAACTTCTAACGATCAGCAAGCAACAACAACTTCACAGCAAGCAACAACTTCACGGCAAGCAACAACTTCACGGCAAGCAACAACAACTTCACGGCAAGCAACAACAACTTCACAGCAAGCAACCACAAGTTCAAAGCATCAGCAAGCAACAATCCTTACACCTCCAGTAATATAGATAAACTTGAATCAATTCAAAATAAATCCGCCCGATTTGTTCACGACTGCTGGTCATCTTTCATTTCTGTGTCCGAACTTAAAAATGAACTTCATCTCCTCCCTCTCTCTACTCTTCGTCTCATCTCTCGATTAACATTGCTTTATAAAATTTTCCATGGTCAGTTCAACATGGATACTTCTGGTATCTTAGCCAAACCATCCTACATCTCTAGAAGACTCGACCATTCCCTTAAAATAAAACCTATTTTTGCTTCCACTGACTGCTTTAAATACAGCTTCTTTCCTCATACCATTGGTGAATGGAACAAACTCCCAAGCTCTATTGTTGAATCTCCCTCTATCACTAGTTTTTTATCCAACATCAAACAATATCTTTGTCATTCTCAATCGCATCCTCTTGTATAGGCCCAAGGGCCAACAATATTGTATAAATAAATAAATCAATGAAGAGTAAGTGACGCGCTGATGTAAGATAATTATTTTTCTAAATTTTAAAAAACTCTCTAATCAAAAAAAAAATTATTTCAAAAATCTCACTTTAATTTCTGAAAATATCGGCAGTGGTTTTTTTTTAATTCTATGGTTATTACTAATTTACTGTGCAATTTTTTTACACTCATTACATTACACGTAAAAAAACATTTTTCTCAGTGAGATTGGCGAGAATCGGCCATACCTTACCAAGGCCGCGCATCGATACATTGGCATAGCTGCCAACTTTTGAAAATGAAAATTCGGGAGATTTTCGCGCACACCCGTATTTTATGCTAAAACCACTCCCTAATAAATACAATAGGGATTTTTCCAAATAAAATAGGGATTTTCCAAACATAAAAGTTGAAGCGTAAGGAATAAAATCCCTACTCAAAAACTGAAGTCAAATTAAAATAGGGATTTTACACACATGGAAGTTAAACCCTTGGGAATAAAATTCCTACGCAAAAAACAAGTGAAATTGGAGGCCAAAACTACAATGATGTAAAAATAAATATTGTGTTCAATCAGAAACGCTGTGAACAAACATTCTGCGCGAATGACCCCAAAATCATCGGAAGATGAAGGAAAACACCGTCAATTTTTGAAGAACACTGATTTTTTGTGACACTTGCTTGATGGTTTTTTTTTCACTTCACGACTGATGATGGCAGTCTTTCCATGACCGATGTCCGTAACACAACTTGTACAAAAAGGAAAAGTCGGCCCTCTTCTGGAGCGTTTGATGAAAGGAAATTCATCGGAATAAGTATCTTTAAAATTGATTAAATATGTTTTTGCTTATCATTATTCATGCTTTGTTATATCGCACGTACGTAACTTCAACAAAAGAAATTTTGACCACATGTGCATCACCATAATCTTCAATTATTATCCAGGACTATTGGCTGCTAAGCCATTTCCCTGCACGATAAGACAAACAACTGTCTTGTTACCATCAGAGGGTTTGTAAAACTTCCTTAAAAAAGGAATTTCCCCATTTACGACGTGTGACGTCATTTCGAAAGGGAAAAAAAAGAGGCTTCATGCCCCACAAGAAATTCCTTAGGGATTGTTTTCATAAGCGGGGATTTTTTTAATGAAGTAGGGAATTTTTAGGGACAATTAGGGATTTTTGTGATTTTCGTAAAAATTCGGGAGATTTAAGAACATTTCGGGAGATCGAGCGATGAAGATAAAATTCGGGAGATTCCCGAAAAATTCGGGAGACTTGGCAGCTATGCATTGGTTAAGAGGCTTTCGTTCCCATAGCAACGAGTGAAGCGGTTCCCTCGTAGCTTCCCGTTCACTGCAAAGTTAACCTGAAACGAACTATAGTGAGACAGATAACATCTCAAGTCTCAAATGACGATCCTTGGAGCGACGAGAATACCAGGAAGGCCCAGCTAGAAGATCCCGACATTCGGCCGATAATGGACCTGAAAGAATCCACCGGGAGTAAACCAACATGGCAGGACGTTGCCTCTTCCAGTCCGACGACCAAGAGATACTGGGCACTATGGGACTCTCTGGAGATGAGAGATGGCGTGCTGTACCGCAGATGGGAGTCGGTGGATGGAAAGACGTTCCGGTGGCAACTCGTCCTGCCAAGGAGCCGTGTGAAAGAAGTGCTGAAAGAATTGCACGAAAGCCCGACCGGTGGACATTTCGGCGTGATTAAGACTCTCCAGAAGGTCCGAGAACGATTCTGTTGGGACAAATCCAGGACCGATGTGCACGAGTGGTGCAAGAATTGCGCCGTCTGCAAAGGAATCGCCCCGAACATCCTGCGACCGCTACCGAGGACCTCCCGCAAGACGTCGTAAGCCGGATCCAGAAAACGCCATCCTCGAAGTGCAAGGTGGTCCACTTCAACAGACTGGCCTCTTACCGCCGGGACAACCAGCCGATTTAAGGACTGAATTGTCGGGTCGAACAATTCTAAGAGAAGGGCAATGTTACGGACTTTCGACGGTAGATGGCGCTATTTGTTCGATGGCGTTCAGAAATATCGATGATACGGTTTCGGTTATGCGCACGAAGACACGATTGGTGGAGAACTGGCAGGACGTGCAGAGAAAAATCTAGAAAGTCCCGCCCCTCCATTCGGTAGAGCCGCCGACTAGGAAACTGAGAAATAAAATTTTTGTGAAATGTTCTTTTTCTCGAAGTTTCTATCCGGGTTATAAATACCGTGGCGCTCACAAGATGGCAGACTTAGACGAGACTGACAGAGGCTAGACAGGCACAAGGAGATTCAGTCAGATGTGTTTGAACGTTGAGAGAAAGTTGTTAGCTCTCTGAGTAGCCTGTAAATACGTGTAAATTGATGTTCTGTAAATAAATCTGTGTTTGTCCGTCGAACCGCTTCTCGTTTTGCAATCTCGAAGTCTTGTAGAAAATTATCCGGAACAGTATATGCAGTAATTATCTAGTGAGAAGAAAATAATACTATCCAAATTTGAGAGGAAATGGCATTCAAATTTGTGTAGAAAGAATTTTGTGGAAGCAGCTTTTAATATTCCGTTAAAGTTAAATCATTGTTTTTTTTATAAACTGTTTGGGGCATAACATGTCATATATTGCAAACAGAATGCGTATTTATATGCTGCGAAAGATCGCAGAGAACATTCGAAGAACTTGGTTATTGCAGTGGATGTGTTGCAAGAAAGCCATGCTACGGGTGCGCTTGAGGAACAGGGAAGAAAGTTAGGACCCAGTTGGTCCTAATCGTTTGGATCATCGTTTCTGCTCCGCGTGCCATAGCCCTGTCTTTCTCGTTAGCCACGCCTTTTACGATGGTGACGTAAATCTATCCCACAATGCACCGCAAACCCCAAATACGTTTGAAACGCGAGCATAACGACATGAGCGTGACAGACCCCCAGGACTTTATACTTCAAGGTAGTAGAACTACTTTCCGAGGTCACGAGATAACGCGATTGTGGTAGATGGCGGGAAGTGAGAAAAATTGAAGTTTCTCCCGCCCCCGTATTTTTTTCCGTGTCTCGGAAAGGACGGTCCCGTGAACAAAATTTTCATGCTCCTTTTTCCTAAATTAAGGGTATTTGACGTACTACAGTGCATTAGCGGTAACCCCGCGAACCACAAACAAGAATTGGCGCAAATGCGCAGGGATTCGGCGCCTTGGCGCACCGTGTAGCAAGAGAACCGTTTCGGTGCAGTTTGGCGCAGCTGTTGCACCCCTGCGATTGTCATGTCAAAAAATCCAACCCTCAGTAGTACAGTCGAATCCCGTTATAACGAACTCCAAGAGACCGGAGAAATCACCTCGCTATAACGAAATTTCGTTATAAAGGAATTTTAGTTTAATGGATTGTTCCTATGTAAGCTTATCTGGGGGATTAGAAAAGTGTTCGTTAAAACGAGATTTTGGCTATATCGGTATTCGTTAAAACGCGATTTGACTGTAGAAGTAGTAAGTGTGAGGTCCAATTTTAGCCATGTGATAACCCACTGCGTACACATTGGAGGCCCGTGCCCTTACAAATAGATCAAATATTTAAAAATATACAGGGTGATTCAGAAAAGATGGGAAAACTTCAAGAGCTGATAGTACACACAAAAACAAACAATTTTCATCAAAGAATGGTCTAAAATGAAATGCAAACGTGCTACACGGCGCAACATAGTAAAACCGAGGATACGGGGGGGGGGGGGGGAATACAAGAATAACGTATATGTTAAAAACGAATTTTTTTAATGAATAATTTACAATAATTGCTCAAAAGAACAATAGCTCAAGGACCGCCAACGGTGATGCAAAAAGAACGGCAGCGATGGAGGGATTGGAGAACGCTCTGCAATATTCCAGGCATATCGCGAAAATTCTCCAGCAGCAGCCGAGTCTTGCGGTTAGGTCCCTTACACACACAGTAAAGAGGAGAGTCTCATACACCAGACTCTTCAGCTGTCCACACAAAAAGAAATCAAAGCACGATAGAGATCGAGTGATCGTGATATGGCCAAGCTAGAAGACCACCTCGCCCGATTCATCGGTTTGGAAAAGTGACGTCCAGATAAAGCCGTACCTCTCACCCATCGTGCTGGAACCACATACGTGGCCGGAGGACAGATGGAACATCCTCCAGCTAGTCTGGCAGCACCTCTTGCAGAAACGTCCGGTATTTGCCCTCGTCAAGGCGTTCCAGCAAAAGATACGGTCCTATTAGGTGGTCACCGATGATTCCTGCCCTAACATTGATGTAGAAGCGTCACTGATGGGCATGTGGATTTACAGACGCCTAGACATGTATATTGTGGGTATTAAATACACCATCTCGTGCGCAAATGCATTCATCGGAGAAAAGAAGTTAGGGGCCGTTCAAGTATTACGTCATCATCGATGGGAGGGGGGTTCCGATTTCTGACTTTTGATGACAATGGTGGGGGGGGGGGTTGGATAATGATTACGTCATCAACCACCCGTTATGAAAATATTAAATATTTTTAATGGCATCTTACTTGGTGCGCCAAAAACGAGAAAAACCTTTCGATAGTTTGTGGTAACATTCCCCCTATTGATAAGTGCCCCACAGAGCCACTTTAGTGATCTCTAAATGTTTCGAGGATCCAAGTGATCTGGAAATGTGTCTGAGCCGCTTAAGTGCTCTGGAAATGAGTACGGCCTCTTAAGTGCTCTGGAACTATGCCACGCATCACTCAAGTGATCCGTAATTATATGCCGCGGATCACTTAGATGATCTGAGAATGTGTGCAGCATCACTCGTAACTTGTAGAGTGATGTAGAACCGCACTGGGGCCCCGTTAAGTGCTCTAAAACTACGCCACATGTCACTCAAGGGATCTCTAAATGTGTCACGGATCACTTAAGTGTTCTGGAACTGTGCCCAGGGTCATTTAACTGATCTGAAAATGTGCCGCTTAGGTGATTTTTTACAAATATATGTTTGCAGAGGGCAAGCCGCATGAGATAACCCCCCTCCCCGCGGGGCCATATTTGGTCCGCGGGCCTTTATGTGATTTATCATTATATGGCTTAGATAGAGGGTAGGTCGCAATGACTTTATTAAAGATATGTTTGAATTCATAGCCTTCAAATAACATTGCAATTGATTACAACTACATATAAAGGTCTACCGAAATTTCAAATTTAAAAAAAAATAATAATATTTTTTTGATCGTGGGAGGGGGGCACGAGCCCCCCCCCCCCCCCACTCCGTGTACGTTTCTGATCAAGAGGGAGTAGGATTCAGAGGGGCAGAGCTGATGACGAAATTTTGCTGACAAGGGGGTCAAAAATGGCTAAAAATTTGCTTACGTAATACTTGAACGACCCCTTACCGCAAAATCTGGGCGTGATGTACTCTGCTGTAGGAGCTAGCGGGCGAGGTCTACGTGACGAGCATAATCTTCATTCAATGCTTGGACTCGTTGAAAATGGTATGGGTGCAACCACTCACCCTTCAACACCCGCCATGTCGCAGATTGTGGCATACCAAGGATAAGGCCCACAGCTCGTCTGCTTGTAGTTGGCGATATGCCACACCCGCTGTTCTGGCAGTTCTTGTGCGACCTGCATCAGACCGGAAAGCAATAACGGATCCTGTTTCGCACAGCTGCCGATGCAAGCGCGCGAATGTTTCGGATTTGGCACCCGCCTGTGGGGGAAAACGCTCACCATACATTCGTGCTGCCTCTGTGGTACTTCCGTTCGCAGCTTCGTAAATCAAATGCATGTCTGCTTTTCCACTATTACTAAAGTGCGCCACTGTATTTTCTGAAACACCGTTTAATTGCACATTTTTTTAAATTATATATATATTGTTCCGGATAATTTTTCACAAGACTTCGAGATTGCAAAACAAGAAGTGGTTCGACGGACAAACACAGATTTATTTACAGAACGTATTTACAAGCTAATCAGAGAGCTAACAACTTTCTCGCAAAGTTAAATCACGACTGACTTCAGCAATAGAATCTGCTATTCGAGTCTCTTTAGCCTTGTCTAACCTCTCTGAGTCTGCCATCTTGTGAGCGCCACGGTATTTATAACCCGGATAGAAACTTCGAGAAAAAGCGGGGACGGATCTCTTCGCTTTCGTACCCAAAGAGGGCGACACGCTCTTTTGGCGTCCGCAGCTGGTTTATTTTTCAAATCCAGGGAGATACCGTATTTCCTGAGAAAGTCCAATCCGATAATGCATGGGTCTTGAATGTCAGCCACGAAGACGGTGTGACGATAGGGGACCGCAGCAAATTTCACCGATGCTTCCATCTTCCCATGCACGGTCATCTTGTCCCCGGTAACGGTCTGTAACGTCAGTGAAGGTGCCACGTATAGGAGTCGTTGTCGGAATTTTTGAGCCACATCGGTTCGGACGATGCTCACATTGGCTCCGGTGTCGACGACCATCCGGCATGGAAATCCGTCAATTTCACCTTCCACGTAAATTCCATGGTCTCCGCCGCTCAGCTGCGAGATATGGTAGACACTTGATGGGGCATCTCCTCCTTGCAGCTACCTCCGCCCCGCGAGATGGCCGCGTTTCAGTTTAACGGCTCGGAGCTCCGGCAGCCTCGTTGTACCTCCAGCACACCGAGGGCTTGTCTTTCCGTTCTTCACGGTCATCCCTGGCACTTTTCAGGAATTCTTTCAATTCCCTGATGATGTCCACCGTAGGGTCCTCCGCAACAGCACCGCGGACCATTCGTCGCTCGCGTCTGGAAGCTTGATGGGCTGCTTCGTACTTCATGGCGTAGACAAGTGCACTCTTGACGTCCTTGTATTCCCCCAGACGTAACGCCTGCTGGATGTCGGGGTCCTTGACGGAGTCGACGAAGCACTGCAGGGTCAGTCCGTCCCTGATGTCCGGCGGGCAATAGGAATATGCCAGTTGCGAGAGTCGCTCGATGTCCATGGCCAATTCTCGCAACGTTTCGCCAGCCTTCTGTTGCCTGGTCTTGAGCTGAAGTCGGTGGAAGTCCTTAAGGTTATTTTCTCCAAACCTCAGCTCGAGTGCGCTCGTCAGGGCTTCATAGCTGGATCGGTCCTCGGCGGCGAGCGTCTGAAGCACCTCGGCGGCTTCACCTCGGAGAGAGGCAGCTAGGTGGAAGGCCTTGAGCATACAGTCCCATCCGTTCGCAGAAGCGATCATCTCGAACTGGGTCCTGTAAATCGTACACTATGTCCTGCCGTCATACGTCGAGGGCTTGATGTTCGGCTGATTGACGTCAGATATGGCTGGCAGGACCTGGTGAGCGTCCGGGAAAAGCGTAGCTGGCTCTGGAATTTTCTTTTCCAGCTCTATTATTCGCTTTGAAAGCTTCTCGTCGACCGCGTTCACCGCTCCCTCCACCACGCTCACCCTCTCAGTGACGGAGTTCATCTCCTCGGAGAGCTCTTCTTTTACTTCAGCGACGGCAGTGGCAATGTCGTCCTTTACTCCAGCGATAGCAATGGCAATGTCTCTCTTCACGCCGGCGACATCTTCTCTGACTTCAGCGATGGACGTATTGACAGCGGTGATGTCGTCTTTGACGGCAGCGATGGACGTATTGACAGCGGTGATGTCGTCTTTGACGGCAGCGATGGACGTATTGACAGCGGTGATGTCGTCTTTGACGGCAGCGATGGACGTATTGACAGCGGCAATGGAGTTTGTGACATCGTCTTTGACGGCAGCAATGGAGTTTGTGATATCGTCTCTAACGGCAGCAATGGACGTGTTGACATCGCCTTTGACGGCAGCAACGGACGTGTTGACATCGTTGATGCCTGATTTCATTTGGCCCATCACAGAAATCAGTAGATTCAGCTGTTCTCGCATTTCATCCATGTCCATTCTTCTTGTCTTCATGCAAGTCTTGAATTATCCCACTTCTGACACCAAATTGTTCCGGATAATTTTTCACAAGACTTCGAGATTGCAAAACAAGAAGAAGTTGGTAAACTACTACAGGAAATGCAAGTCAACAACATCATCGAGCCATCAGCGAGTCCATGGGCATCGCTGATCGTGCTGGTGAGAAAGAACGACGGTTCCACACGATTCTGTGTCGACTATAGAAGATTGAACGACGTCACCAAGAAAGACAGTTATCCACTGCCAAGGATCGACGACACTCTTGACACACTTTCCGGACATCAGTGGTTCTCTACCCTGGACCTGAATAGTGGATATTGGCAAGTGGAAATACACCCGAACGATCGAGAAAAGACGGCCTTCACTACTGGACAAGGAGTGTGGCAGTTCAAGGTGATGCCGTTCGGCCTCTGCAACGCCCCAGCTACTTTCGAACGATTGATGGGGACCGTTTTACATGGACTGTCTTACGAATCGTGTCTTGTGTACTTGGGCGACATAATCATTGTGGGAAGGACATTCTCGGAACATCTAGAGAATTTGAGCAAAGTCCTTCAGAAGCTGAGAGATGCCAACTTGAAATTGAGCTCGACAAAGTGCCGTCTGTTTAGACACGAGGTAACCTATTTGGGTCACATCTTGTGAACGCCACGGTATTTATAACCCGAATAGAAACTTCGAGAAAAAGAACATTCCACAAAATTCTATTTCACAGTTTCCTAGTCGGCGGCGCTACCGCATGGAGGGCGGGACTTTCTAGATTTTTCTCTACACGCCCTGCCAGTTCTCCACCCATCGTGCATTCGTTCAATTAACCGAAACCGGTGTCATCGATATTCCTATCGAACAAATTGCGCCATCTATCGTCGGAAGTCCGTAACAATATGTTTTTTTAATAAAAATATATATATATATAATTAGGTGAGAGTGTCAGAAAAAAAATGGTACTTACTTTCACGATTTATTTCCATCACTGAAATTCAAATGTGTACGTTCCTTGTGACGCAAGCCAACACTACAGCTGAGACGAGTGCTATCTTTCCGACGACTCTGTCAGTTTCTTCTGAGAGGAAGAAGAAAGAAAAATACTGTAATAAGATACAAGTGAGAGAAATGTTCGGGAGCCAGGGCAAAACATTTGAAGACCATGGTAATCCATGTGTAGTACACGAACCCATGGGTTCCAATAAGATGAAGGCCCCCGACTCTCTTTAAACAGAAAATTTGTCTGTACAGTCGACGTTCGATATAATGACTCCATCGGTCCCGTCGAAAATGGATGTTATATTGGGAGGGTCGTTATATCGAAAGTAAAAAATATGTGATAGTCGTTGTATGAAAATATTCGGGATTTACCCTACCGATCGTTGTAATGGAATGTTCGCTATAACGTGGGGCCGTTTTAGTGACGGGTGCCGTCGAGCGTCGACTGCTTCAAATAGTATCTGAAATTTTCACCAGACGATGGAGGCCTGGGCCGTTTGTCCAGCTCCGGCCAAACATGAATTTTCAGCCCCCCCCCCCCTTTACACAGCGTCATTGCAACAGAGTAATTACAGTCGAGGCTCGTTATAGCACCCTTCGTTCCACGGAAAATGGACGTTATATCGAAAGAAAAACGTATAGAATAGTTATATGGAAACATATTAGGCTTGTTTTACCGATCGTTATAATGGAATGGTTGCTGTAACGTGAGGTTGTAATAACCGGCATCAGCTGTATTATGTAACAATTACGCATAAATACTATAAAAATGATTTCCCCCCCGTTTGGCAATATTCTACGGCAATGGTTCTCAACCTGAGGCCGTATAGTCCTGTGGTATTCTGGGGTGGGAGATCCACAGATGAAAAGGGAGCCACGATAAGTGATGAAGAGGAGGGCCACTGATAGCTTTGAAGAAATTAAGTGAAGCTTTCAAGTGAAATATTATGGGAAAGTCGACTACTTTCAAAATCCAACAAAGCTGCAGACCTCGCAGCGTTCCTACTTTTCCTATTTTTTAGAAATTTCCTCCTATTTTCCTACTTTCGCCGCTGTTGCTGCGTAATAATAATAATAGTAAAAAAGAAGAAGAAAAGTAAGGAGAGAGCAGAGGTCAAAAGGTGATGAGAGCTCCCCTCCCGTCCCCAGGGAGAGAGAGAGAGAGAAAAAAGCGTTTTTATGAGTGTGTGACAGTGTGTGTGTGAGTGAGTAGGAGTTGAGACCTCGAGCTGGTCAATTGTACTACGATTCCCTCGATCGGGATTTCGTGCGAGTTAATTTGTTATATTTGTGAATTAAAATTATCGAAAAATTTATTAAAAGTGTTTACAGTCCACTTCTTTCGAGTGAGTTATCGTCCAGCCGCAATCGTCCTTTTTTACCCCAATTCTCTCCTACTATTACTATTTTATCCTTTCCCTTCTTTTGTTTACAGCCAATATTTCACTACGAAAATTCCGAGAAACCGCAAAATGTCACTGCTTTCTCTCCCTTTTTGATGTGTTTTATTCACATCACTCGCTACTGAAAAAGAAGAGAAAAAAGAAAAAAAATTTCAGTTCCACTGAAGTAGGGGGACGACGACAAGCGTATCTTCTCGCCCCTGCAACTTTAGTGCTAAGAACTGAAGTCCAGTGGGGAAAGCGAATCCGTTTCCGAGATTGGTTGCCGTAAATAAGAAGGCAAAAAAGCCGGGGGGGGGGGGCAGGGTCACAAGAGATATTCTATGAGAGAAAAAAAAGTTTAATTTTTTAGTATAGGTTTCTCTCCCGGGATCCCGTAACAAGCGTTCATCCCAAAAGCCGGGTTTTTCCTAGGAGTAGGCTTTCTGCTCCGTGTGAACCGAACTGGATCATTTCGCTTCGGCAGAAATGTGTTGCATAATCACGCTACGCATTTGTGTTTTGCAAGCGTGGCGCATCAGCTGCATGCTCCGGTTTGAAGGGAAGGGAAAGAGAACACAAAAAATGAAGAGAAGATCGCTGAAACGCGCAGCACACGACGCATTTAACTCCTCCAGAAGCAGTCCGCCAAACACGCCCTACGTAAAGCGCTGTCGTGAGCCGTATTGCGCTCTGTAGGAAAACTGTCGTACTGCTTTTCTTATTGGTAAGTGGACGGCGTGTCACGCTGGGTGATTCACGTTGCGCGCGGCACAGAAAACCTGCTCCTAGGAAAACCCGGCTTAACGGGATAGGGCTTGTCTGGTTTTACAGGAGGGGGTGGGGAGAGACGAGCCGATTAGCTGAACCCCCAGTTTTTTTTTAACCTTCAGAAAATAACTTTCAGGTGTCTTTATGTTCGGGGTCATTCAAGTATTACGTCAGCATCGGTGGGAGTTTCGATTTGCTGACTTTTGATGGCGGGGGGAGGTTGGATACCCTTACGTCATCAACCACCCTTAAGAAAAATATGAAATATTCTTAATGGCAATCTCGGTGCACCAAAACCGAGTAAAACTTTGCTAGTTTAGGAGCCCACAAACTAGTGAATTCTCCCTAATGAGTCCCCTGCAGAGCCACTTTAGTGATTTCTAAATACTTAGCGGATCTAAGTGATCTGAAAATGTGTCGCGAACCGCTTAAGTTCTCTGAACCTATGCCGCGCGTCATACAAGTGATCCGTGATTATGCTGCGGATCACTCGAGTAATCTGGGAATGTTCCGCGGATAACTTGAGTGATGTAGAACCGCACTGGTGGCCGCACCAATGCTCTAAAACTGTCACATGTTACTCAAGGGATCTCTAAATGTGCCACGGATCACTTAAATAGTCTGGAATGTGCCGCTTGGTTCATTTTTACAAAATTTGGTTTGAGAGGGACAGGCCGCAACAGAACCCCCAGGGCCACATTTGGCCCGCACAGGCCAAGTGTTTATCGCGAGTCAAGGGTTACCTATGTGGCTTACAGGTATCACTCAAGTGGCTCGCCGCGCATTCCCAGATTATTTGAGTGACCCGCGGCACATTTACAGATCACACTTGTAATCTGCGACGCTGTTCTAGATCACTTAATTAAGTGTCCCGCGACACGTTTTCAGATTAATGAAGTAGCCCCGCACACTTCAAAAGGTTGAGTTAAGTTGAAATCAGGGTTGGCAGGTTTTTGACACATGGCAGTTTTTGACGGTTTAAACCAGTTTTTGACCAGTTTTGTCAAAAACCCAACCCTGGTTGAAATGTACCGCGAGTCATTCAGGTGGTCTGAAAGTGTGCCGCTAGCCGTTTGTGTCATCTGGAAATGTGCCGCAAGTCACTTGGATGATCTGCAAGTGCGCAGCGGGCCGCTTGAGTGGCCTGGAAAAGTGTCAAGAGCGCCACTAAAATAATCTATAAGAAATGCATTGAGCCACTTAATGTTAATGTATCGCCACTCATGTGCCAAATGTGCCTCCAGTCAGTTACAGTAATCTGCAACTGAACTACATGCCACTTAAGTGAACTGGGGGTTTGCTGCAGACCGCTCAAGTGATTTGTAAATGTGCTTGGGGTCACTTAGCTGATCTGGAATGGATATATGCTGTTGGTAGCTTGAATGATCTGCAAATGTGCCGCAAGCCACTGAAGTAATCTGGAAATGTGTCCCACTTAAATGATTTGATGGTCGTTCGTGGGCCACTTGTGTGGTTTTGATATTTGTCCTGGGCCACGGAGAAAACTCCGAGGGTCATAGGTTAGCATGTTTGTTTTAAGGCATACTAGGTCCGTGCGTATGATATGCATGAATGAACATATGCAGGCCATTCTAATCGTTGTATCTTTCGGATATAGTGTAACTCCAGGAGTTGGTACATCAAGGGTGTTCAACATTCAGTAGAGTCTGGGCCATTTTATTGATTTTGAAATGTGTCGCTGCTCACTTAAGCTGACCTGTAAATATGTCTGGGTCAATTGAGCGTTCTGGAACTGTGCCACGGTGATCTCCAAATATGCTGAAAAATATTTAATGATCAGGAAATGTGCCGCGGGGTCACTTGAATGACGTGTAAATGTGCCATGGGTCACTTGAATGACATGAAAATGTACCTCGGGTCACTTGGAGTGGTCTGGAACTCTGCCGTGAATCACTTAAGTGTTGGTGAACAGTGTCGCAGGTCACTCAAGTGATCTAGGAATGTGCCACAGCTCACTTAAGTGAAGTGGAACAGCAGCTCGGGTAACTTGAGTAATCGAACTGTGCCGTGGTGATCTGTAAATATGATGCGAGCTACTTGAATGACCTGAAACTGCCGCAGGGTCTCTTGAACGATCTGGAAGTGTATCGTTTAGTTCATTTTTACAAAATTAGGTTTGAAAATGTGGGCCGCAACAGATGACTCTGGGGCCACATTCAGCCCGTGGGCAATGGTTTAAGCATGCATGCTCTACATTTCTATGGCACCTATAGTTTGTTTCAGGCCACATTTGCAGTGAAGAGAAAGGTATAGAGTATATACCTTCGCCGCAAAATACAGTTCCTATACATCGGAGGTTTATGATGATCATTTATATAGAATATTTCAAATTTTTTTATGATTTTGAAAAAATACTGAAAAAATACCGTTTTGAACCAATGTTTATTCGTTTAAAATTTTTAAATTAGAAAAAATATTGGTTACCATTATCAAAAATCCATGGCAAGCGCAACAACATTTGGGCACGATTTCCAAGAAATTCTTCCCGCCAATATCACTGTCGTGCTTTCTTTTCGTTGCACACTTATATATATATATTTTATATTTTTTTGTTGAATTTTCCAATAGATACAATTTTTCATTCAGTTTTTCATGTAGTTATAGGCCTACACACCCAGATGAATATCAGTTTTCTTTCTCCCGAAAATAGCCTTCAACGAATTCAGATATTCACTCATAGATTATAGGAAGTGTCCCTCTTTCACGACAGCGCCGATACCATTGGGAGAGGCTCTCTTTATGAGTGTAGGTTAATGTTCCAGGTTCCCCCTTTTTTTTAAATTATATATTTCTTGCCGTGTTCATAGGATAGGGGCGGTTTCTGAATTCCAATTGCCGATAACGGAGGGTGTTGACATAAGTAATGTCTCTCACCCACACCAACGCCGTCTTCTCCCCCACAGCAGAGGGCCATCTGTTTCCCCAGATGCCCCCTCCAATGTCTCTCCAGATAATATAAATAAGCAAGGGAGAGAGATCCACAATGCTTTTAGGCTTGAAGTGTATTTTTTTCCCCTTCTGTGGCAGCAGAGTTGCCAGATTGGCGATTTTCCCGCCAAATTGGGCTATTTGAAAACGGTTCGGCGGGAAATTTTTGGCTTTGGCGGGTGGCGGTTTTTTGGGCGGTTTTTCAAAAATTGTGTTCACGGCGAATTTCTCCCTATTTTTCTTTGCTTGCGAGCATAGTTTTTCTTTTTTTCACTTTAGTCCCCACCTCATGTTGTGTTTTCTTCCTGATAAGGCAGAAGGGGTGGGGGGCATCTCACCCAACTATGGAAAGCCAGAACTTCCAACCATAATGCCTTTGCCACCCAATGATTGAAAGGACCGTAAAACAAAAACTTGGGAACTGTCCTAGGCTCTAGATCACTGGTTTTCAACCTTCATGATACCGCGGCCAATCGGTTATAATATATCCAACACTATAAGGGAGACTTCAGTGACGTCACGAGCTTCGCGCAGTGGCCTTCTGCTATAGTAGGTGTTGCTCCTGCCCGACGGATGGGAAACACAGTATCTAGACCACAGAAGCCTGTGAAAGAAACCGTAGCCTCCACAAGCGTGGAACTGGCAGGGCTCAAGCCCAGGAACCAGTTCTGTCTTAACGCATAGGCCCACCCGAGCGGGTCTAGGTCAATTCGTCGCGCTCAACTTGTCGCGGGACAATTCGTCGCAGTCAATTTGTCGCAGCGTCAATTCGTCGTGCTACAAACTCGTCGCGGTACAAGTTTGTCGCAGGCTCATTTCGTCGCGGTACAAATTTGTCGCAGGCTCATTTCGTCGCGGTACAAATTTGTCGCAGGCTCATTTCGTCGCGGTACAAATTTGTCGCGGGCTTATTTCGTCGCAGTACAAATTTGTCGCAAGCTCATTTCATCGCGACAAATTTTAATTGCTTTAAAATTCATATGTTTGTTGTGATCTTATAAATAGGGTAGGTGCTTTAGGCGTAAAAAATGGAACTAATTGTTTTTCTCATTTATTGGAAATGTTCCCCCTCCCATCTGTTTTAATTTTTAACAAATAAAGGAAAGTATTCATCGAAATCATTAAAATTTTAAAATTTAATTTTTACCATATAAGTCGCATCTCTGTCGGGATTTCCATTTCTCGCAGTGAGGGATGTTGAAGAGCTCACCCAAATAAAAAATTCAGATCAAATAAATTTTTAAATTTTAATTTCCATCGTATAGGCCGCATTTCCCACTTTTTGTCGGGATTTGAGTCCCTTATAAACGGAAGGAATGGCGATTTTCAGCCCCCCCCCCTCCTCAATGTTTCCTTCATGTCGGCACCTTTGACTGGCCAAGCATGCCGGAAGTGTTTGGAACTTGTGGGTTCTTGTCTTGATCTTGAAGTAGGAAATTTTGATTTTTGAATCATTTCTCTGGGTGCCCATACCCATTCCATAAAGTACCCTGGGCACCAACAGCATCTCTGTCTCTGACACCACTGCAAATGTCAATCGATTTTTGATATTTTTCAACTCTAAAGTAACAACTCTCGAGTGAAAAGAATGAAATCAGACTTTTAATTAGATCATTATTCTTCATGTACATGACACTCGAAATTAAAATTACAATATCAATTACATTTAAAAATTTAACTGCATATAAAAGTTTAATTATCTTTGAAAATTCTGTTAGAAAAATTTGAAATGTTAAATAATTGATTTTTGCTGTGATAAAATTTCAATATCATGTGGAAAAATTTCGGTTTGTATGATATTCCCCAAATTACAGTGAGCCTATCTTTAACGGTAAATTTCTATCTGCCCCATGGGCTCGAGAGTTTCTCCCCCCCCCCCCCTTCAAGAGTCACCAACATTTACCATTACAGTATCTCCATAAGAACCTGAAATATTTAATTAATTAATAATTCAATTAAATTAATATTTAATTTTCACCGTATAAGCCGCACTTCCCGCTTTTGTTGGGATTTCTCACAGCGAAGGGAGTTGGGCGCAGATCAAGGATGGAAATGTACAGTGCTTATGAATGACAATTCGATGAAGTTTTCATTATGCCCACAGGATGAGCACCGACAAAGGCAATGTAATCACCAATAAGAAAGATGACTATGGGTCAGTCGCATAGATACAATATAACCATTAATCTCATGTTTATAATCAGTCGCATATCTTTGGCTGGCTTGTTTGAATATTTTCACATAGTTTTCATTAGCGTCTAAGCTTTTGATACAAGGCTGGTGTGCTTGGTCTACGGCTCCAGTCAACGATTAGTAAAAATTTCTTCCTACAATATAAGTGAATTAACATTAACAGACAATGTAAGATTATTATATTCAGAGGTATATTTCCTAGGTGGGGAGGGGGTATGCGGACTTTATCCCAAGATGACAAGTTCAAGTGAAAGGGCGAGACCAAAATTAAGTAATTGGTGATCAAGAACATGAATTAGAAAGGAAGAAGGAAGGCAAGGTTTGAATAGCCCACAGGTGGGAAAACTATAAATCCGCCTCTGATTATAGCCTACATTTATTAGGATAATTTTAATTTTAAAAACAATTCGTATCGTACATATAAACACTCCACAATATCTAAACCTTTATTTATTTTCGGTGCTTTGAGAGTATCATTTTATTTACACTTATATACGTGAATATCGCAGTAAAAACCCGATGATGATTTATAGAATAATACGTAATGGTATTTTGAACTACCATAATTTTTTTTTAAGATACATAGAAGATTTCAATTGATTCCAATTTAAATTGAATTCAAACAATTTAATTTTAAAAAGTACTACATTATTTTTTGTCATCCGTATATCTCTCTTCAAGATACAACAAAAAACTCAAATAAAGAAAATTAATAATAGTCTAATTCATTTTGAATTGCATTAAAAGTTTTTATAATTTCGGAACATGAATTATGGGGGAAAAAACTTTAAACCACACACGTAAACCAACATATCATTTCCACGTTCGGTTTTGCAATATTCCATGTTTATGCCAACAGAAATATGTAGACCAAGCACACCAACCTTGTTCCAAAAGCTTAGACGCTAATGAAAACTTTGTGAAAATATTCAAACAAGCCAGCCAAAGATATGCGACTGATTATAAACATAAGATTAATGGTTATATTGTATCTATGCGACTGACCCATAGTCATCTTTCTTATTGGTGATTACATTGCCTTTGTCGGTGCTCATCCTGTGGGCATTATGAAAACTTCATCGAATCGTCATTCATAAGCACTGTACATTTCCATCCTTGAACTGCGCCCAACTCCCTTCGCAGTGAGAAATCCCAACAAAAACGGGAAGTGCGGCTTATACGGTGAAAATTAAATATTAATTTAATTGAATTATTAATTAATTAAATATTTCAGGTTCTTATGGAGATACTGTAATGGTAAATGTTGGTGACTCTTGAAGGGGGAGGGGGGAGAAACTCTCGAGCCCATGGGGCAGATAGAAATTTACCGTTAAAGATAGGCTCACTGTAATTTGGGGAATATCATACAAACCGAAATTTTTCCACATGATTTTTTTATCAGCAAAAATCAATTGTTTAACATTTCAAATTTTTCTAACCGAATTTTCAAATATAATTAAACTTTTATATGCAGTTAAATTTTTAAATGTAATTGATATTGTAATTTTAATTTCGATTACCTTTCTGCATAGACAAAAATTAATTATTTTCAGTTAACTGCCTGTACACTTTTGTTTATGTTTTTATTTCACGTGTAAGACAAAAACCTACATACAAGCTCGCGTGGAACATGTACAGTGAAGAATCGACGGTTCGACGAATTGATTCTGCGCTGTAATATATAAATTCACGTCACGACGAATTCACACGGCGGAAAACTTGTACAGCTACGAATTGGAGCTGCGACGAATTTGTATCGCGACGAATTGGAGCTGCGACAAATTTGTACCGCGATGAATTGACACTGCGACAAATTTGTATTGCGACGAATTGGAGCTGCGACAAATTTGTACCGCGACGAATTGGTTCTGCGACGAATTTGTACCGCGACAAATTGAGGCGCGACGAGTTGAGCGCGACAAGTTGAGTGCGACAAATTGACCGGCGAAACCTTGCCCTGAGATGACGGTGAGTGATTCAAACTATAAGTTTGTATAATTATATATATACAAACTTGTATATATATAATTATTGTGTGTTTAATTTGGTGGAGTGAGAGTGTCCATGTTGAATATAAATTGTATCGAGTTTAGTGTGATGCACCGTGTCAAAGTAATTTTCAATGAATAAATAAAATCAAATTGTAATTCTCTAATTGAAAAGGTTATTATTATTTTCGCAATGTCCTGTTCATAATTGTCCAGTAATAAATAATATGGAAAATGGTGTGACGCTATATCAACATATAGTTATTAGTGGTGCCACTTAAAAGTTCCGCAACAGATGTCAGTGAGCTTTAGTGAAAAAACAACTCATTTTTCTTATACAGTAAAACCCTTCTTACCGGACATCTCTCAGATGCTGTTACCCCCTTCTTTTTCGGCCAAATAATAATTTACCCTTGTATAATAAAAGTATGCATTTCCCCCGATTAATGGTCACCTCTCTTTTACGGAAGAATTTTTTTGTTCACTGGTGTCCGCAAAAGATAGGTTTTACAGCATTATACACTGAGTGGCCAAATTACTTGACAGTTTTAAGCAAATGAACTATGGAGCCACACTGTTGCCGCTGGAGGGCTAGGCTGTCATAAAAAAGGAAAGCTTAGTTCCTGAGTACAGAGCCGCAACTACAGGGGAGCAGGTGGGTCTGCTGCCACGGGCGCCGGGTCAGAGGAGGAGCAAATTTCCCCTCTTTACCTATAATTCAACATCACAAGGGTGTGCCAAAATGCGTGTTTGCTCCGTGCTGACCAAGTACCTATCTAGTTTTTTTTTTTTTTTTTTCAAACCGAGCACAACTCAGGTCTATCGCCAGAGGCAATTTACTACCTAGTGAGTTGTGCCGGAAGTTAAGTGTATGTACCTAACAGTTTGAGTGCGTGTCTAGTGTTGTGTATGATTTTTTAGTGCTGCCATCTATATCTCAGAAGTGAAGTGAGTGATGTGTAGTGACTGAATATTTGTACTGTTTGTAGGACTGTTGCTCTCTGTGGCGAGACTTTTTAACGGGGAGATCGGCTCACATTTTTTTTTTTTTTTTTAATAACATACAAACATATATACAAGCATATACAGAAACACATTAAACATACACTTTGTACCTCAAGGGACATGCCTGTCCTTCCAGTAGGTCTACAGGGTTTCTCCGTAGATTATTTTTCTTAGCAACAGCCTATTATGGTTTAGGTCGGTTTATAATTGTTCAATATACAGTTGGTTTTTTTTGTATTTATGTTACAAAGAAATTTTACATACAGATGGATTGTATCATGTGGTTGTATTATTGTTGTAATATAGATTCTAGACTGGTATTCATAGAAAACGTGAATATATTGTTATTAGATCTTATGTAATTATTTGTATGATTGATTGTATGGTATAGATTCATTATTTTTGGAGCGGTGTATCTATAACTCTTTTGAAATAACGTTTTATTTGTTTTTGGCACTTTATATATGTTATTTAATCTAGATGACGTTCTATTTTGTTTCATTTCTAACCAATTATTGTTTAAGAATGAAAATTTTATTAGTCTATAAACATAGTTTTGTCTTATAGTTAGCTTATGGCATTCTGTTTTGTTGGTGTTTATTGTGGTGCTTGTTATTTGGGATCTTATCTTATTATATATATTATCTAGTTTTTGTATATCTATTTGATAAGCACCTCCCCAAGCAGTGATTCCATATGTTACTGTTGAATATATCCAAGCATTAAATAAATCTCTTAAAAAGTTATTGTCTATTGTGTCTCTTAGTCTATAAAGAATTGCTGCATATATTCTTAATTTTTTTATTATTTTTTCACACTGTAATTTCCATTTTAAATCATCTTGTATTATTATTCCTAGGTAGTTGTATTCATGTACTCTTTCAATTTCTTGACAGTTACATTGTAATATATGTTGACACGGACAATGATCATGAATTTTTATACTTAAATTTGCCAAACTATTTGCCTGGTAAATCTCTTTTGCGTAAGTGAAAGGCCTGGCTTCGCTATGCAGATATAAGCCAATGATAGGCATTTTTAAGACAAATCTAATAGTACTGCCCAGGCCACAACTAGGGAGAGCAGGCTGGTCTGGTGCGCCAGGCCAGAGAGGGCACAAATTTTACAATCTAGCCTCTTATTCAGCATTATAAAGGGGCGTCAAAATATCCGAGGAGCGTGCTTGCCCCGGATGACCAAGCGTCTATTTGCTGCCCTGGGTACTACTCTGGTTTAAACAGCTTGCCCGGTCTGGACACCAGGCTCGCGTCCCGCTTTCGTAGCGAAATTATTTTGCGCTTTATCTCGAAAAGTTTGCAACGTAAATAGACGATACCATCGTCTATTAGCTATTTCAAAGACAAATCTGATGATACCAATATCATTACGCCAGTAGCGACAACGCTGTGTATTGTTTATAAAAGTTTTCTCCCACACGGTCCCGCCCCTTTACAGGGGCAATGGCTAAAATTGACTAAATCCGACAGAGCCTGGTCCGCGTGTTCTTTTTGAAAGAAAGTACCGACAACGAGATTCAAGGCACAAAGAAAGTATTTATATCGAAACTTGCGGCTATGTCCACGACACGCAGCCTACCACAATTTTTTTCCACAGAAATAGAAACCAATGATTTTGAATTAAAACCATTAAATTCTTTAAAAAAAAAGGGCTATGGCTGGAGAAGGAGAGGGGTCATTTTCAAAAAATTTCAGTGAAACGACTTTCGCATTTATACGACGTCTTGACCCGTACGAGCGTACAGACCTCGTTTATACAACGCCGTCGTATAAACGAGGTTTCGTTATATTGAAACTGAGCCTCCCCAACATTTTGAATAACTTTACGCCTATATGTGAGAGGAAAGATTTTTTATTCTTTTTTTGTCAATATCAGAAAGAGGACATGTCGATGGGAGAATGGTTCTTGGCATTAACACATTTTTGCAGGAAAAATGACGGCACAACCTCAGATGTTAATAATGTTAAAAGAGAAACTGAGATAGCGAAGTGTTTCAAACTGTGAAGAAGTTTGGGAGAAAAAATTATTTTCTCTTTTTTTCCCCCTCCCCCTTTTTTTCCTTTTTTCGATGAGTATGCGACAAAACGATTGGAAAAACCAAGTCTTTCGTTGCAGTGGTGGCGAAGAGAAGGTGGGGGATAGTGGAAAAGGTATTAGTTTTGTTAGGGGGGGGGGAGAGAGGAAGAAGGAGAAAAAGAAATGTGGGGAGTCACAGGCAGTGGTTCAGTTGAACTCTTCTCTCGATGAAATTAGCAAAAAATGAAATGGGGGCAACAACCATGGAGGAAAGAATAACAGGAGGTGACGCGACCAGCCACGACCACCTAGATCAAGGTTTCTAGAATATATAGACAGCGTCGTCTGCGAAAAGTGCCGGTATTAGAATGTATAACAAAAATAATTGGGGGCCCAGGACGCTGCCTTGGGGGACCGAGGCTGTGATATTGCGTTTTGAAGAAAGGTATCATTCTGCTTAACTTGAAATGTGCGCTGTGTGAGGTAGCGGAAGAAAAAAATGACGAAGTATGGTGGGAAGTTAAGATTAATAAGTTTGTGCGGGAGTGTGGCGAAGTTGCATTTGTCAAAAGCTTTTGATATATCGCAAAAGAGGGCGGCTACTTTATCGGTGTAGTTAAATGCATTTGTGATGTATTCGGTGACCCGGAGCAGTTGCGTGACGCAAGAGTGCTCCGGGCGGAACCCGTGTTGTTCGGGGCGGATGATATTATGGAGTGTATTGTAATCGTGAAGGCGTTTAGCAACAATTTTTTCGAAGAATTTGGAGATGCAGGGGAGAAGGCTGATGGGGCGAAAAGATTGGGGCTGTAGAGGGTCGGCGCCCTTTTTTTTGGGATAGCCTTTACGATGGCGTGCTTCCAGGGAGAGGGAAAGTAACTGGTGGCAAGGCAGCTGTTGTATATGTTCGTGAGTGAGGTGACAGTGTTGGGGGGGGGGGAAGATTTGATAGCCCTGTTTCCTATTCCGTCAATCCCTGGGGATTCCTTGGGGGCGAGTTTCTTGATATACTGTGTAACTTCTTCGGTGGTAGTGAGGGACATATGGTCTGTGTTGTTGTTGAGATGGTGGTGAATGTAGGCGGAGCATTGCTGCCGATTTCGCCGTGACGTGGCAAGTGGTTGCACGCGATTGGGTGAGAACTGGCGTTCGAATGTATCGGCGAAGGTTTCTGCTATTGCGTCATCATAATTTTTGTAATTTTTTGATTTCCCGGTTTGCATATGCGCCAGGCCTTCCACACATTCCCGTTTTCGGCTGTTGCATTACTACGACGATTACTACATTAAAACGATTATTTATAAATTCATCGATGTCGTGTTTCAATTGCTTTTGCAATCAGTTGAGTAAAAGTTTATCAGCTCGCCTTCTGTGAAGCTGCAATTTTTTCCTAATCCTGTTTTTAAATGTTATTTTTTCCTGGATGTCTTGGGGGATGCCGTAGCGAAGGTCGTTTCCGACTATTTCGGTTGTGGCTTGTTGCAGGGCTGTTTTAATTTTTTCGGTGATGTCTGTGACGGCTTGGTCAATAATAGTGGGGGTTGGGGCGAGGGGGTGAGTGGGGGCTCTGTGGTGAGGTTTTCCTGAAATTTGATCCAGTTTATTTGTTTTACGATGCGTTTGGTTCTGGGGAGAAGATGCTCAATTTCGAAGAAAACGGAGTTGTGGGGGGGGGGGGAATTTAGAACCGACGCTGTGTGTGTGGATATTTCGTGTAGGAAATTTCTGGATATCCCGAAGTCCAGGATGTCGCTCCTGTGGGTTGGGCAGTTGGGAAAATGAGTGTCGTCTGTCGTGGAGTGTACTTGCAGGACTTTGTTGAGGCAGTATGTTCTAAGCTTTCTTTCCTCGATGTTCGTTTGCTGGCTGTGTCAAAGATTGCTTTTGGCATTCCAGTCGCCCCCAACGAAAACGGGGGTCTGGACATTGAAGAGGGTGTCAAGTAGGTGTATGTCAATTTTTTCGTTAGGTGGTTTGTAAATTGCACAAATATTGAAGGAAACACGATGAATATGGATGGAAATGGCAATCGCCTCCATATCTCTGGAGGGGGAGGGGGTGGTTTGGGATATCGTTTCGAATGAAAATAGCTACCCCACCGCCCTGTGCATGAGTTCTGTCGTTACGATAGATAGTGTATCCGGGAAATTTTATTTTGTTACTTGGGAGAAGCCAAGTCTCGTTGAGAAGAAGGGCGTCGATTTTGCGTCTTGTCGCTTCTTCGTGTAGCTCTCGGAGGCTATTTTTGATTCCGTTGCAGTTCCAGGCCATCATGAGAAATGGCCTGGGGGGGGGGGGGCGACTGTTGAGTGGGCTATTGTTTAAGGGCGGAGAGAAGGTCGATGAGAGCAGAGATGGTGTCTTGCAAAGCGCTTGAAGAGGTGGTGGTCTCTTCAAGCGCTTTGGTGTCTTGGGAAAGGGTGGCGAGGTTGGTGGCGATTTTTTCGTAGATTGTGTTGTTGGGGGCGGGGGCGAATGCGTGGAATGTGATTGGGTGGGTTCTCGATGAGGTGTCGTGGTAGGTGGTGGTGATGGGGATGGCGGGTGTTTTGGAGAGGGGGGTCTTTGCAGGGTTAGGGAGCCCCCCCACATTAAGTCGTGAGTACAGTTGAAAGTCGGCTATTGTCACGAAAACTCGGACGCACGGGCAATCGAGCCTCATAACTAGGAGGAGACGGCAGGTAGCAACTGGAGGGGGGGGGGGGGGGAACACCAGGAAGAGAACACCAAAATGTTTGCTGGGCCCCAGTCGACATAGCAAATTAAATTTTCGTTCCTACTTGCGACCAGAGCCGTAATTAAGCTTTTTACAGCCCCACAACTTTAACATTTTTTAGGGCTTTGTTCCCACCTAAAATTGCCGCCCGGGGCAGCAACCCCTGGTTACATCATAATTTTAAAAAATCATAGTTTTCTTTTCCCCTCTCCAAACTAGGTGGTTCTACGGGGAACCTTTTTTTGGTTCCACACGCCCCCCCCCCCCCTTACCCGTAAGATGAAGGGCACGGATTCATATAGGATCTGAGACGGACGCAGGTGCGATTGGCCACGTTTTCCATTAGCCATTGCTTGTGAAAAACGTATGCCTAACGTCTGATTATGAGATGGGGAGAGCTTCAATTTTCAACAGAACCCCCCCCCCTCCCCAGGGTCGCTACAGGGTGGGGGCAAGTGCCCCAGGAGACAAATTTTAGGGAGGCAAAAACGGGGTAGAAAATTATATCGAGTTTTTACAAAGCGTTTGCCCCATCTCACTAAAATTATAGTTTTGAAAACACCCAAGGCTTCAAGTTTGAAGCTATGAGTATTGCTCATAATAATTTTCAATTATTTTTGCCTGGGGGACTACAACATAGACAGAGGTGGGGGGGGGCGGAATTGGAACCTGCAGATTCCAAAGACCCATTGGCCGGCCACTACGAAAAGGCAGCAAGGTGCTCAACCAAAGCCGCTTGAGAGTTTTGGGCTCAACCGAGCACCGGGGCTCACTTGAAAGGCCTAAAAACCCATTGTCTACACTTTAGGGCCCTTTCACACGGAGCGGATGCGGGTCCGGAAGAAGTTTTAACAATTGGAATATACTGCGCCTTTCAGACGAGCCGAAAAATCTCCGCACCTAGGAAATGTTCATGCGGGTCCGGACGTCGTCCGCATGTGTCAAAACCTAAGTGCGGGCTCCGCATCCGCACATAGAAGTTTTGACAATAGGTTTATTCGGAGCTATTCAGACGATGCGGATGCGGAGCGAATTCGTCCGCATCTTTGGCTACTTTTTGAAGGTGATTTTTCACGGAATTTTTTTAATTATTTGCCATAAATACCCTTAAAAACACCATATGATGGTCCCTGCTAATTAATATAATGTACCTACATACGTCTATCCCTCCGTTTCCTTCTGAGATTGAGATATAGCAACTTCAACTGCCTTTTGTCCATATTTCACAATTCTATACAATAAAACCTGCCAACAACGGCCACTGACGGGACCAAAATTATAAGCCGTTCTGTCCATTATGAATATTTAATTGACTACATACTTTATTAACTTTTAAATTTAATTGAAAAATTTTAATTTTTTTCTTTCTAAATTTTTAAAATTATTTAAAAAATTATAAATATTTGAAATATTATTTTAAATATTTGTTATTTTTTTAAACTTTAAAAAAAATTATTTTTATTAAACAACGTTATCCATGTACGGTGTTCACTCAGGGCCGGATTAAGACGTTTGAAGACCCTAGCGCTTGAATATTTTTGGTGGTTCCCTCGATACCTACAAGTATATTTTACTCAATATTCAGTCTATAAACTGAAAAAAAGTGAAATTTTATGTTTCAGAAGTGAGACTGATCTAAGGATGGGATTTCACTCTAAAAGGTTTATGAAAGTTATTTTATAAAACTTGAAAAAAGCAACTAATAAATTTCAAATGCAACCGATAAATTTATTAGTTGCTTTTTTAAAAGAATTATTATAAAATTTTTATAGTGTAATCCGTACTTGAGGCCGGGATTATACTATAAAATTTTGTAAAAGATCTTTTATAAAAGTTAAAAAATTAAACCAATAGGCGCATCGGTTGCATTCAAGCAACCGGTGATCTTAATGGTTGAATTTTTCACGTTTTATCAAAGAGCTTTTACAAAACTTTTATAGTGTAATCCCGGCCTAAGACAGAATCGTGATGTGAATATTTCTAAGCACAGACATTTTGAAAGTCCCAACCCCCCCCCCTTTTTTTATACTTGCAAATTCTTTGATATTTGCTGAATTTTTTTTTTTTTTTTGGAACATCGAATGTTTTGGATGTTTTTGGATTGGATTTTTCGAACATTGGATGTGTTTTTGGAATTTTCTTTCATATTTTTCCGAAAAGACAGATTTTTTTTCAAATTTTTTTGAAAATATTTTAAGATATTTTCTCCCATCGACTACTTGTGAGAATCGGAATGGAGGCATCTTTAGGCTCAATGATAAAAACCACCAAAGAATGCCTCTAGGCTGCCTATGGGCACTGAATCAGGGGTGAAGGAGAAAAATAATTACAAAAATTGCGAAAAAACAGTTTTTATGCACGAATTTCGAACTAAAGATGCGGGCGATTCGTCGCTCGTTTGAAAGGGTATGCGGACCCGCGTCCGCATCCGCTCCGTGTGAAAGGGGCCTTAAGAACCTTACTCGCGGGAGGGCAGGAGCTGCGCCATAGGCCTATAGGCACCTGTCGCGAGACAGCGCCCTAAAAATCGCTTCAATTAGGAAACTTCTCACGGGAGGAGGAAGGCTGGGCCACGACCGGCCGAATGTCTCGTTTCGGGTAATCGGGTTTCAGGAGATCCGGGGAACCAGGGGAATTCGATGGGGGGGGGGGGACACACACTTCCGGCACAACTCAATCTATAGTAAATTGCCTCTTTCGATAGACAGGATTCGTGCTCGGTTTGAATGAATGTGCTGTGTAACGCTCAAGAGCTATGTAACTGTGCCAATGGTTACTTAAATGATCTGTAGATACGCCGTGAGCTACTTGAGTGATCGCGAAATGCACCACTTGGTTGATTTTTTACAAAACTGGGTTTAAGGTCGCTGGGCTACATCACATGACTCCGAGGGCCACATTTGGGGGCCCATGGATTAGCATGTACATGTTTAAAACGTTGCATATACATGTTGACATGGATATTTAAAACGGGTATCGATCGCGCAGTTATAGAACCAGCCATGGTGCACTTACTTAAAGTACTAACCTTAGAGAGCACCACGGTGCACGCGAATTGTCATCGGCACGCAGTTCTGGACCTGACTCTGAAAAATTTCCAAAGACACCCATGAGAGGGGTGGGATGGGAGGACAGCTCCATGCGCACCCTAGGTTAAACACTCTTTCTTTACACCAGTGGTACCGAACCCGTGTTCCACGGAACCTTGGGTTTCCCGCGTACATTTCAACGAAAGGAAATTTAAATTTAAAAAAGTGACTCCGCGGGGTCATAAAGGTTAGGAACCACTGTCGTAATTTTTGCACTGATTAAATTGTCAAATAGGTCACACACACACAAGGAATACGAAATCAATGATTAATTTAATGAATTACAATGAATTATGAGGAAAAAAAACTTACGATGCAATTAGATGACGTGCAGAAGCACTGAAATCGGTTCACTCGTGCAGAAGCACTGAATATTGTTGTACACATATACGTATTCAATACGTATATAAGTATTTAATTTTGTGACATTTAAACTACGTAAGGTACCGTCGCTACCTACCGGGGGCAGTCGCGTTCTGAAGATCAGACGATAGGAATAGACGCGAAAAAAAGACAGCAATTTTCTGCTAATGCGGACGACTGAGACAGGAATAACGGATCCAAACACTGTTGCCAGATCCTTCAAAAAATTTCCTGCCAAAATCATCCTTGTAAAGTACGATGACCATACGTCCCATATTTTGCGGGACATCCGTATTTTCACGTAAATTTGGCCATCTCTCGTCTTTCTCCTTTTTTTTTCTTTTGTAAAAAATGTTCCCTTTTTCACGTACAGTGTAACTCTCGATAATCCGGCCCATCCAGTAATCCAGCGGTATTTTTAAGGCGGGTTTTCTTCGAGCATAGAAAAGGAAAACATGTCACTGCATTTGTATGCACAGAAGTTTATATCATTTAAATGGGCTTCTCAATTGACTTTCCAGTAATCCGGTGATTTTGATAATCCGACACACCTTGATCTGAAGTGTAGATTCTTATTAGCGAGAGTATTTTCAACAAAGTCAATTTGAATTTTTAGTCCTTCATGGAAAGTCAAAGATTGAAATTAGCTTCCAAACTCATAAGTTTTTGTAATTATAATAAGTTTAATTATTATATTATCATAAGTTTATTATTATATTATCATAAGTTTATTATTATATTATCATAAGTTTATTATTATATTATCATAAGTTTATTATTATAGGTTGACAAAAAAAACTATATATATATATATGTATGAATCATGGACGGAGATACATTGTGGGGTGCTCCCCCTCCCGAACATCAAAGATATGTTTGAGTGGTACAATGCTTTTGCGCACATACTACCAAGCCGAAATCAGTCAGTTCGCGAATTGGCCAATTTCGTTGTAACTTGACCTGGCCAATGTCTGAATTTCGGTCAACCAGTTCACGGAGTTGCTGGAGATCTCTGGCCAAAGTCCGAAAGGAAAAGGCATGATTCGGGGTTATTGCCATTTGGCGTATTTTCTCGTCACGATTATTATGTCCACTTTAGCTTAGGTAACCCATAATATCGCAGTCACGATGAGGTAATCATTTTTTTTCCTTCAAAATTTGACAGATAAAACTGTGCCTATATCAGTGTTTCTTAACCTTTTTCGGCCCATGGTACCCCTTTGGACCATATTTTCGTCTTGCGCACCTCCCTCCCACTCCGGACGTATTCAGATTACCCTTTTTCCCAAGAGCGAAGCCCTTTATATTTGTTAAATGTGCTTTCTAAACCAATTTGTAGGAAGCAAGAGTTTTATAAATAAGATAATAAGATGATCTCTGCACCCTTCCCCCTCTCGAGTTCAGTGTGGTTTCGTCTTGAAGGAAAAGTTCTACGCCCAAATAGGGCTGTACCGCCCCCCCCCCTTTGTAAATATGTAAACTTTCAGTCTACTTACTCTCGGAAATCATAGTACCAGTACTTATCATGTAGGCTTCTTATGGACATGAGGTGCTGCTCGCAGGCCATACCTAGATGAGCCCATGTGTTAAAGTAAAGATGATCCTCGTTTTATAGGCATTTTTTGCTGGATTCTGAAATTACAATTTTTTCCATTTTATATTTCACTTAAGAGATTCATTTCTTCACAAACACACACATCTGAATTTTTCTTAGATCTCTGTGCTTCCCTCAACCACCTGTTATGAGACTCCCCTTCTACTTACTTTCCCCCCTTGGCCTCTCAGAATATACCAAGACCGCAGGTGGGGCATGTGGCCCGTGGTTCAGAACCACTGGTTTTTATTATGTAAAAAGTTTCTTTCCCCCCCCCCCCTCAAATTTTTTTTTCCCTTATTGTCACAAGAAGCTAATCCAGTACAGAGCTATTGTATATAGTCATGTATCACACGTTAGTGATGAAAGAAATGGATTTACATCCCCCGCATCGAACATTGACCAGGGGGATCTCCAGGCACTTCATGAATTAGCCGGCGAAAGCCCGAATTATTTCTGCAAATCTTGGAAAATAAAATTATGAATTTGCGGCCAATTCCCAAATTGGTCAGCAGCAATATATATATATCGTGCCCCCGTGAGACCTTCACGTAGTCCCGCCCAAGTCTTATCTCCGCCTATGCTATGAATAAGATACAGTCACACCAGGGGTGGCCAACTTCTATCGGTTCGAAGGCCAAAATAATGGTCAGACGCAATGTCACGGGCCGCACCACAGGGATAAACAAAACTCCGGTATATAAACCGCATTCACAAGGGAAGAAAATTCCGGCATATAATCCCCGCACGCATCAAGTTGATTGCTTGCTATGGCAACGGAGGCCGTAAACATACTGACGGGATTTATTAACTAACTAGATATAATACCTGGTACTGCCCGGATTTTCTTCAATGAGGCTTTTTGGATCACGTGATATCTCCCTCTTTCTTTGAGGGGCATTACAAACCGTATCCAAGTTAATCAATATGGCGACTTCCTGCGCAACCCATGAAAGAAACAAATTTCAATTAAACATAGAAATTATAATGCTTAATAATGCTTAATTGAAGCTATGGAATTTCTTCGATGTCCATTACGGGCCCATAATTAATTTTAAAACATCCTAAACTATATGTGTGAATTTATGCAGTTGAATATTAAAAGACAATACAGGCAACAATTTCATTTTCGAGCTTGAAAAGATGTAAATAAAAAGTTGAAATCAATGCTATAGGGCGCATTAGTGTGACGTCACGACCGGCAGCGCTGATTCCAAACAAACATGAACTGAGCGAGACTATAAAGGAAAATGCCATAGGACGTAGATGAGCCTCTGTTTAAATTATTTTTCTAAAAATAATATGATTAAATAAGACTTGCGAGCTCTTGAAATGAAAGCTTCAAACTCTTGTGAACATGCAATGTTAAAAATATAATAATGATAGTTCTCCTCTAATTAGCTATGGGTGCTTTTTTTATTTTTCACATGCTACCCGTTCACGTGCGTTTAACCTAATTGCTTCGAATATGCAGTAGAACCTCTCGATAACGGACACCCATGGGACAAAAAATTTTATCCGCTGAATTTTATTTTAATAACTCCAAAAGTGATGAACCTGTGGTTATGCATAATCACCAATCGTCTCGACAAAGAAATTTTGATTAAATTTCACTACATTTTTATCACTTTTACCAACGATTATGCGTAATTCCCAAATAAAGTTATAAACTTTTCATATTTAAATCAGACTTTCTAACCTTTGTATGTATTATAAACTTTCATCTCTTCATTGATCCAATTAATCATTTCAACCCGTACACGATACGTAAACCAAACATATTCTGTAATAAAAATTAAATTAAAATAAGTGTGAAGAAGATAAAAACATTCATAACAATATTATTAATCTTATAATGCCACAAGGTATCGACAAACAAAAGCAACATTTCCATTCGAATTCACCATGGAGCATTCAGTTAATTAAGTAATTAATTGATGATTTATCCTTTTTACCTTCGCGAGCTTTTGGGACATAATCTTGTTCAATGTGATAAATTCACAATTTATGATCATAAGTTAATAAATTAGAGTTTTCCTGATTTTGCAGTCCGCTATCGAGAGTGTCCGCTGACGCGAAGTGAAATACATTAAAGTGATATTCCACGAAACCGGGAATCAGAAAAGTGTCCGTTAACGGGGAGTGTTCGTTAGGGGAGGTTCCACACTGTATAACTTTCATTAAATTTTTATTTATTTTCAAATAACTTTCTTTCATTAATTAACTAACTCTTTTTGATCAATTACTTCTTTCATTAAATCTGAAATTTGTCCCGATAATTCGGAAATTATTATTTACATTAATTTTTAATTTTCATCAAGTATGAAATTATTTCTTTCAAAAACGTAATTTTTTTCATAAATTATTACTTTTAACAATTCTGAAAATTACTCGTGGTAATTCCTAAGTTATTCTCAATAATTCTGATTTCTATCAGTAGTTCTGCAATTATTGCTCTTTCAGTAATTCTGTGAATACTTTTTCATTAATTGTAAATTTTCATTTATCCTAAGTTTATTTTTTCAATAATTCTAAAATTATTTTTTCAATAATTCTAAAATTATTTCTTCAATTTTATTCCGTGATTAAATCTATGGTTCAATACAGGAATCAAAAGCATGGCTACTAAGCCAAACGCACTTGAACGGATAGCATGCAAGAAATAAAAAGCACCCACAGCTGATTAGAGACGAACTATCATTATTATATTTTTAACATTGCATGTTCGCAAGAGTTCGAAGCTTTAATTTCAAGAGCTCGCAAGTCTTATTTAATTAGAAAAAAATAATTTAAACAGAGGCTCATCTATCGTCCTATGGCGTTTTCCTTTATAGTCTCGCTCAGCTCATGTTTGTTTGGAATCAGCGCTGCCGGTCGTGACGTCACCACTACTGCGCCCCATTGCAGAAGGCCTCCGCGCTGAGCTTTGACGTCACTGAAGAAGTCCATTTCACCAGCAGCCATTGGATATAGCAGGCCGAATCATGCGATATATCTTTACTTTTTTTTGCAGTATATTCAATGACTATAGATGGAATGGACTTCTTCAGTGTCGTCACGAGTTTCGCACGGAGGCTTTTTGTTATAGATGGTGTTGGCTAAACGGGGCCATACGTGGACAGTTAGACCTAACTCACGCAAAGCTCACATTGCTGATAATGCCACCAGATGGTGGCTTATCCGATGAGTCTGTCATGCATGAGAGTAATTAATTCAACTTAAAATTTTTTCAAGACCTTAAGTGGAATGTCATATACTTTTTACCTATATCCCCATAATATCTTGCGGCACCCCTCAGCCGATATCGCGACCCCCCATAGGGTGCCGGGGCACACCGTTTGGGAAACACTGGCATAAACTATTATACATATTATGTCAGCATTAAAGAAGTGAGTGACAAACCATTGTAAAGGCTTATACACGTCTGAAACCACGCACACAGACAGAAAATCAATTTTATATTCATAGATTAATTAAACTCCTCATATAATTAAATACTAATTATAAATAATTATTTATGAATTATCAAGTCATGCCTAGCCCTCAGGGCTGATGGTGGAATTACAGACGGACTAGTTAACAGTCTATGAAGGTGTATTTAATGTACGTCAGTAAGTATGTGTTTGATATTGTCAAAGTTTTATCGGGAAATTACAAATTATTAGTTCCAAAAAAAAAATACAGAGAGGAAACATATTTCTGGGATAAATAAAGTTTTTAGAGTTCAAAGGAAACTCTTGGCTCAAAGTAATATTAATTCACGACGAGAATATTCCCGGCTTCAGTGAGGAATTTGTCCAGGACTGGTTTCTTTTAACTTTCTTTGAGCAGCACTTCGCAAACTCGAACACGTGATTATACGACCCGTCTCGGAAGCCCTCGCGACCCGCGAAGTCTGGGTCGAGACCTAAAGGTTTAGAACCCCGAACCAAACTATTCTTGGGGACCCGCAGATGACCCATGATCTGGACAAGGCAGTAGCGGGTGATGAAGGTTTGAGAATCAAACCACGTGCTATAAGAGGTTAGAATTTAAATGTTAAGAGCAAAATTCCTTTGAACGTAATAATATTAATACATATAAATAAATAATATTTTAATTTCATTGATTTTTTTTTGAAAAATTTTTCTTATTTAAACATGGAAGTTCCAAATGTTCAAAACAAAACGTATACATTATACTTCAAAACTTGCTTCATGTTATAGATGCTCATTGAAACCGTGTGCCGATGAATGGTTCTAACACAGAAGTGGGTTGCGTCGCGACCTTCACGAACGATACTTACCACCACGCATTACTTTTGAAGGTCACAGTCGTGTTGCAGAGTTAATTGTAGCGGGAAAATGTTTGGATCTGACGTATTATCATGTTGACTTCTTGAAAGGTATTGAAACATACTATAAATAATAGCGAACATATAAAAAAAAGCAACATCTTCAATTTGACGCTTGTGGTGAAAAACACCGATGTTCTGCGGAGTTTGCTCATTCTCCTTGGGATAGCATGGTCCAATGTCTGGCAAGGAGCCAACTTCAACCATTTACCGAATTCATTCCGCGCGTAAAGTTCGCCATCGGCGTCATGGACGTAAAGGGCGACATCCGCGTAACTCTTTGTGCTGGTCCTTTCGATGTTGGTTTTGTAATACAGAACTTTGGCCTTGATGACTTTCTGAATCAGCTCTGCGCAGTTTCTGACCTCGTCCACGTCGGTGAAGTCTCTGGTGTAGCATTTGATGACCCCGGACGTGGGTTTCTCACCGGCGTCAGACGAATCCACGCCCTTGATGGAGGTCGAGCAACTGGCTCCTATTATACGTCGGAATAATACTTTCATTTTGATGAATCCCCAGGTTTCGTCCAGCTCCGTGAGTTTCAAGCAGTCCCCATTGTCCACTTGGCTGCAGATGATTACCCACTTCCCGGCTTTGGCGTCGTGTTTCGGAATGCGTCCGACACTAACCTGCGTCACGTCGTTCCTCTCTGATGGGACATCATTCAGGAACACTTTACCAAAAAACGTAAAAATTAGTTCCAAGAAATTCCACGATTTCGTAGCCATCCTGCGCAACCTGTCCTTCATCCTGTGTATTTGCTCCGAAATCCCGTGTGTGCACCTACGTAAGAGAGGAGGGGAAAAACAGAAACTATATATAATTGTGGTTTATTACATTTCACCAAAAGTACCCGAAAAGAGTATTTAGTTTGATTCTGAAAAATCGAAAATGAAGTTGAATGTGAAAAAATAATCATCAAAAAACAGTCAAAATTGTTCCGTGATAGTCGAAACTCCCCAAAAATGAAAGAAAACATACATTTTAACCCCTTAACGTACAAGCTTTTTTCAACAAATTGATGACCTGTATTTTAATTATCGGCGATAAATCTAAAAAAAACTGGTTTCCTTTTTCGTGTGTTAGAAATGGAAGGGGGGGGGGGAACAGAATATATTGGATTTTACCTTCAGCATTCCGTTGTCCCCCCTTTCTCATCATCCTCTATATGTTCTCTTTCTCTCTTGTGTACATATATATGTCATGACCGAAATCGGACGGTTCGCTCATTGGCCAACTTCATTGTAAATTGGCACCGGCCAATGTTTGAATTGCGGGCTTTGGACAGCCAGTTCGCGAAGCCGCTGTGGTGGTCGAGTGGTAATAGTGACGAATTCACTTCGCGAGGACCCGGGATCGAACCCCACCGTCGCTGCAGTGGGTGGTCGGGTGAAGTTGGTTTTCTGTTGCTCCCAGCTTGGAAGCGCTGAATGCGAGCCAATCTGCCGGCTAAAAAAAATCTCGCCACAGAGAGCAGCAGGCCTACAACGAAAAGCGTTTACACAGAAGCAAACTTCACGCCAGGTTTCACTACATGTACATTCCAACATGTACCAATTCGTTAGAGGTTCCGCAGAGGAATATCGAGGGACATAGGCAAGGTGCATGTGCTGTACAGTAATAGTAGTAGCCAGTTCACGAAGTGATTGGAAATCCTTGGCCGAAGTCCGATTACGAAAGACATGATTCGACGTCATCGCCATTTGGCGTATTTTCTCGTGATAATTATGTCCTATTATAGATAACACTGGGGGAACAAAAATTTTTGTTGCATTTATACAAGCACCTGATCTTACCTGATTCGAGTATGCCGATTTCAAATCTGAACTTGGTTTTTTCCTGTAAGCTCTAGATTTTTTTCATTTTTAGTTGTTTTTTTTTTTTTTAATTTATTCTTCCTGACAATTTGCAGACAAGAATTTGCGCTTATACTTCTTGCGTTTCTAGACTTCATGAGAGAAATCGCGTTGGATGCTCCAGAAGTAGTCCGCTATCCTATTTTTGTCTCAGCCGCCTAGGGTAGCGCACTTCCATCTTCGTGAAATCTTGATGAAAGCGCTCTCCCTGTTCATCACTCACAGCCCCAAAGGCTCTTAGGGAATTGATCAAGGTGACTAAACAAGAAATGAAGCTTTGCACTCATGTTTGCACTCGAGCTCACGAAAACCAACAGCATTCTAATAACCAGAATATCATATTTATCTGCCTTTCTGTTACCAAGAAAGTTTTGTATAACCGCCTTAAGAGACATCCGCACACACACGCGCGCGCGCTTACTTCCTCTTTCCATTCATCTTCGTGACAAATTCGGGATCATGCACGAGGGCATGAATATGAGGTCCATCGAACGCAGCTGCTTTGATCTTCTCGAAACACAAAGCAGGAAAAGAAGAAACTATATGTTGAAAACATTTCATCATCAACATTTTTCAATGCCTTGACAAACTGCTTCTATCAATACAAGCTTGAGGTGAAGTGAAGGGGGGGGGGGGGGAACGATCATCTCTCGGCTGACAATTGGATCACTCACAACGCTTGGCATGTCTGCTTCCAGGGTTTTACGGACAGGCCATTCACTCTGGGTCCAGTGTTTGTCTCGAGCTCGGCTGCCCCCACATGCTAACAAAGTCTGGAAATTTTGTGAATCCTTTCTGGTGGTCAAGTGGGATGTTGACCATTTTCAGGTCTATACAAATGATCCATCCAATTATGTGCAACTAATCTGCAACAAATAAGATAGGGTAACCCAAGTTACTTCGTCCCATCCCTGGGGATATACGATATTATCTGTAAATCGGACGCCGCAAACCTAATCCAGCCCAGCACTAGAAGAATTGGGCTGGGGCGACTTACTCCAGTGTATAAATTTAATCTATTTCCCTTCCCATCGTTGGCTCCCACTCCACCTCGTGACGGAAGAGAGATGTTTGCTTTATTAAAATCACCCGCTTTACAAATATTTACATAGCGGATTAACAATACGTTGTTAACAAATTAAAAATTTATTTACAACTTTTTACAAAGAAACAACCTATTTTGTGGGTAAGTCTATTATAATTACAGACAGCAATACAACTGTATTTAATAATTAGTGTTAACTATCAATTTTTCAGTCTCTCTTTTGTACAATCTACAGCCCGTTCCGGAACATGAGTGATTTATATCAACTTTTTCTTTTCTATTTTTATTGTACTCAGTACAATTCACACAATGTCTTTGTTCTTTACAGTTTACTTTTTAATGGTCCTTCATTCCACAATTTTTCCACCTTTCTTCTAGTTCACAGTTTTTAGCTATATGGCCAAACCTCCAACACCTAAAGCATTGTGAGGATCTCAAATATTCTGCTAGTCTATATTTTTTCCATCCGAAATAAACAGCCCCATCCTGCATTAGTTTTTCGAATTCTTTTGATCGAACCTGTATGATCCAATTGACTCCTTTAGTAGCTTCATAATTTGACACGATTTTTATTCTATCTTTATCAGGTCCTAAGTTTTCTGTTATCGCTATTAATAAGTCTTGTTCCGACACCAATTCATCAACTGGCTAGGGTAAAGCAGGTCAACAAGCTAGGGTAAGTCGTTAGTCTGGGACATTTGGCCATTTAATCGGTATACAGAGTGTATAAATGTCCTTAGACACCCTTTATCTTTTGAACCGTTGGTTATAGAAGCATACTTTCAATAAGAAAATTTATCCAAATAACATGTCCATCTTAGATATATTATCTTAGATACATTTATATTACTAGGGGACGTATCGAGATACAAAATTTAGTTTTTTATACGGTCCCCCCTATCTTCTAACTTCTAATTAGGAAGATATTGCCCTGTCTCTCCCGATCCCAACAAAATAAAATCCAAGTTTCTAAGTGCAATACTCATTGAGATATTCGAATTCAAAAACCGAGGAAATTTGGGGAGAAAAACAGCTTTGAATGCAGGTAAAACGGTGGTCGGAACTATTTTATTCCATAAATCTCTCTCCCACAGTCTCATCATGATATCCTAAAAATTTGACAGTATTTGGATAAGCAGTTTTTGGGGGAAAATACTCAGAGTATACACGGGAACTTTAATTATAATCACCTTGTATAACTTGTCTTTCGAGGAATCTTATATCAACAAGTGCAGACAGGGACGGGCTTACGTATTTTGGGCCCCCCGGTGACAAAACAGCTTTGCGGCTCTCTAAAACAGAGAGCTTCCAATCCCCCACTGTCCATGAACACCTCCAGGTGCACTCCAGGTTTACATCGGCACCCGAGAATGAATACGAAACTGCTATTTCATGGTCGTAAAAAAAAAAAAATCCATTCGATAATAAATTAGGCCGATAGTGCGCACTGTTCAGATAATCAGCTAAAAAAATTGTGAGTGTGCCTTTAGGCACTTGACGGTCTACCCAAGGCCACAACTAGATACTCTTTCAGCCGGGCAAACATGCATTACGACTCCCGTGCGCCGTACGTGTAATTTTTAATTTTAAAAGATTTATTTAGCAATTAAACACAAATTGGCTATTTTAGCACAACTGATTATATTACCCGGTATGGTCCGGCGCCCGGGACAGACACTAGATGCCTAGATGCTGCATTATTCTCCTGGCTTGGGGGTTCTATTAAAACTCTATAGTCCAGAGGGATCGATGCCTGAATTTTAGAGGACTGGGCAGGTGCCCCCCCCCCCCCCCATTGATCTTTGGCAGTTCACCGCAGTGAATTTATATTGTGAGAAAAAACAAATAGCAATAAGAATCGTCTCGGTCCGGGTCGAATCAAGCTATAGCTCTGTCAGCCCCCATCCTTGTGCGGGGGGAGGGGGGGAGGAACAATGTATCTTGGACATAATTCTAACGCTTTGTTAATATTAAATCAAACGAAAAGAACGTTAAAGTCACACACGAAATATAAGCAAAGTGTTTTTATCCAGTTTTGCGGCCGCATCCTTCGCACCTGCCCAAGTCCGGCCCTGAGTGGAGATGGCATAAGGAATTGTAATATTCAATACAAAGAACGTTGCTTATTTTTAGCAAAATAATTACCAATTATTGCTCAAAACGGCCAAAATATTCTATCCATTATAAAAAGAAATAATAATAATAACAATAATAAATAATTAGAAAAATCACCAATTAACAGCAGAAGATAGGCTGGATGTGAATTCCAACTCATTTGAATTCTGCTCCATTTGAATTCTGATCTCCTACAGAAAATCACAGAACGCAGTTGATGGGAACGTATTTCTGAAAAACAACAACAACAAAAATTTCTAATTGTAGTCTTAAAAAAATTAGGCACATATTATTTTTCTAATGAAAGATGATGAATTCCAATGATCTTTTGGTGAAAACGAGACGTTTTCTATCAAAAACATTTCGTACTTTTAGCCCGATAAATTTCAGTTTCTCCGTTACATGTATATCTCCAAGAAAGATAACTCAGCACGGAGCTATGTAGTTTTTTAACTTCTTTGATAACTCAGAATGAAAACAATTGAAACCACACCAGCATAGATTAACTACTGTCTTATTGTTATTCAAAACGGGAAAAAAACCCACTCTCCATTCTTTGTATATTTTCTCTTTTATCTAATCAAAAAGAAAAGCGATTGCATTTTTAGTTTCAGTTTCAGTCCCATGAAATGTAAGGGAACCATTGTTGCGCTGCCATCTGTTACTGACCGTTCAAGTATTACGTCATCATCGATGGGCGGTGGGGAGTTTCCGATTTGCTGACTTTTGATGACAAGAGGGATTGGGGGGTTTGGATAATGCTTACGTCATCAACCACCTTTTATGAAAATATGAAATATTTTTAATGGCATCTCACTCGGTGCGCCAAAAACGAGAAAAATCTTTGGATAGTTTGTGTGGGCACACACAATTGAAGTAACATCCCCCTATTGATAAGTACCCTACAGAGCCACTTTGGTGATCTCAATAGTTCGCGTATCCAAGTGATCTGGAAATGTGTCCGGGCCGCTTGAGTGCTCTAGAACTGTGCCATGCATCACTTAAATAATCTGAGAATGTGCCGCGGATAATTTGAGTGATGTAGAACCGCACTGGGGGCCAGTTAAGTGCTCTAAAACTACGCCACATGTTACTCAAGGGATCTCTAAATGTGTCACGGATCGCTTAAGTGTTCTGGAACTGTGTCTCGGGTCATTTAAGTGATCTGAAAATGTGCCACGGGCCGCTTAAATGTTCTGGAATTGTACCACGGGACACTTAAGCGATCTGTAAATGTGCCGCTTAGTTCATTTTTACAAAATTAGGTTTGAAGAGGGCAGACCACATCAAGTAACCCCCAGGGCCATATTTGGTCCACGGGCCCAGGAATTTTAAGTGATTTATCATTATATGGCTTAGAGGGTGGATCGCTATGAATTTATTAAAGATAAATTTTGAGCTCATAGCCTTCAAATAACATTGAAATCAACAGAAATCGATTATAATAACATATAAAGGTATTTTTTCTTCCGAAATTTCAATTTTAAAAAAATTATTTTTTTTTTCATTAAAAAAATAAATTTTTGATCGTGGGAAGGGGGCACGAGAGAGAGCCCCCCCCCCCCCGTGTACGCCTCTGATCCCACCAATATGCGTTAGATTTCAGAGGGGCAGAGCTGATGACGAAATTTTGCTGACAAGGGGAGGGGGGTCAGCGTCTTGCTTACTTTTGCTGACGGGGGGGGGGGTCAAAAACGGCTAAAAATTTGCTTACGTAATACTTGAACGGCCCCTTACAGATTAAGCCGGGTTTTCCTAGGAGTAAAACTTTTGTGTGCAGCGTGAAAACGCTCATTGGTTTCTTTTGACCAATCAGCATTTTTACGCTGCGCGAGCTATAGAAACCTGCTCCTAGGAAAACCCGCACTAAAATAAGACGCTCGTAGACTTCAAGAAGTCCATTTTCAGTCAGTCAGTCAGTCTGCTTTAGGCGCAAATTGAGCCGCGTGCAGCGTTCGCGAGTGCGCCAGACTCGTACCACGTTGAGTTGCCTCTTTCTCCTCCTTGTCTCGCTGCCCGAGTATGTGAGGAGCAGAACAAAATAGTACATTTGCTTTCGACGCTCGCTGGTACCTCTTCTCTCGCATCCCCAGTATGTGTTCGGCCTAAGACGCCTTCATATACGTGTATAAAGGGGTTCTAGGCCGGAACCAGAGCGCGATGACGACAGTGGGATGCGTACATGTATATTAATATATTGGAACGCAGCTCATTCTTTAACTCTTCCTCAGACCCAGAGTAGATGAGCATTTCCGGAAGGAAACGATTTCGGGGACCCGGAGTCTTGGCACTTTGGAGGCTCCTGGAGCTAGGATATTATACAGGGTCTTAATAATTAATTAAAGATCCACTTTGTGAAATAGCCATAAAAGGAAACCTACTGAACAAAATGTTATCACAAATTTTTTAATAATTTACAGGAGTTTGTGGGATTAAATTTTCCTCAAAAAAAAAGAAAGTTCAAAAACTTACTACCAGCAGAAATTGGCGCTGTATACAATATTGTTAAACGAAATAAAACAGTTCCGTTGCATTCTCCTAAAGTCGCCGTTTGGTGTGGTATGACAGCTAGTGTCCATAATTGGACCATTTTTCTTTGAAGAGCAAGGGGCAGTTGGGGTCCCTTGACAAGCACTGTGACTGCTGCTACGTTAAAGTCGATCTTAAGACGTTTCGTGATACCTGAACTTCAGCAACGTGGCATTTTAGACACCACGATTTTTATGCATTGTCGCCAGCTCGCATTGGTACATGTGTCAAACAGTTACTTCAGCACCATTTTACGGATAACCGGATAATAAGCCGAACACTCCCCCCCCCCCTTTCTTGGCCACCCAGGTCACCAGACCTCTTTCTTTTTTTAGGGAAATCGAATCCCTTGAGACCTCCTGTAAACTATTACCAAGTCTGATAACATTTTGTTCAGTAGTTTTCCTTTTTATGGCCATTTCAAAGTGGAACTTTAATTAAAGAGACTGTAATACAGTCTTTATAATTAAAGTTCCACTTTACAGACGGTCTGTATATTGCTCAGGAAAGTTGGCATTGAAATGAATACATAACTTATTAAAATATAAAGCGCAGCAATGCTGAAAAATATCTATTAAAATACCGTATATAAAAACATTGATGTTTGATTGATGACAATTCGAAATTAGTGAATACTGTAATTGAAAAATTATTGAAAATTCAGATTTTTCGGATAAATTTTTCCCTGATTGATGAAATATCATAAGTAATGGAAATTCAGAAATAAAGTAAAATTATTCTGTAATTTAACAAAAATTAATAAGAAGATTATGTAAAATAATTTACATAAATTAATAAAATTTGAAGATGGATCACACTATTCTTGCACAATTCTGTACAACTTTATGGAAAAAAAAAAAAGCAAATTAAAGAGGCGAACCTTCAAAACGAAATGAAATCGTGTAGACCAGCGGTTCTCAACCGGTGCTCCGCGGAGCCCTTGGCGCTCCCAGGTGCAACTTGTGCACTCTACAGGGGCTCCGCTGCCGCTCGAGGAAAGTAAAAAAAAACTGTAAAATTAAAAAAAATAATTATAAATACTTTTAAATACACTGGTGTAAGAAATTGAGAGAATTTGCAGACTTGGTCGATTATCTCTAGAACTACTGTACCGATTTTGATGAAATTTGATATGTACATACATTGATACAATACAAAACAAATAACCATTCAATAATTGTAATACTCACGCATGATCGTGCGTAACACTCGTTGGAGTCGGAAGGTATGAAACAGCGGTTGCGGAATAAACAAAAAAATGGGTTAATAGATGGGTTAATAGGGGGGTATGGTCCCCTCTTACAGATATACAGGTCTCGCAGCTTGATTTCCTACTTGAAATAAGGCAGTTTATCATTTCCTGTGGCAATTGGCCCCACTCGTTCAGCAACGCTGTTTTCATTCCCTGGATGGTTACTCTGGATGGTTACCTGGATGGTCCCCTCCATTACTCCTGGAGGGGGGTTGCAAGTTGCTATTGCCCTCCCCAGAGTGTCCCAGACATGCTCTATAGGGTTAAGGTCTGGAGATCTGGCTGGCCAATCCATCCGGCGAATATCCTCACTCTCTAGAAAATCGTCGAGCAGAAGAGCTCTATGTGGCCTCGCGTTATCGTCCATTAAAATGAACTCGGGGCCAACTGCACCCCTGAAAAGGCGAACATAGGGCTCCAAGACCTCATCCCTATACCTCACACCAGTCACAGTGCCTCTTTCAAAGACATGGAGAGGTGTGCAGCCATCCAACATGATGCCTGCCCAGACCATTAAACCTCCTCCGCCATAATGGTCGATTTCGCGGACACTGGAGGGTATGTAGCGGGTCCCTGGTTCTCTCCATATGAACGTACGGCGAGAATCGGTGCTTAGGCTGAACTGGGACTCATCGGTGAAGAGAACGGCCGCCCATTGATCCATACACCAATCTCTATGCTCTCTGCACCATGATAAACGGATTCTCTTGTCCGTAGAAATGAGCGGGACGCAAACAGCAGGTCTTCTTGCAAACAACGCTCTCTCATGAAGTCTTTTGGAAACAGTCACCCTTGATACACGGGTTCCTGTGGCTGCATACAAGTCACGAGAGAGCTGAGAAGCTGTAGCACTCCTGTTACGCCTCGCTATAATCGACAAATGGCGATCTTCTCTGGCCGTCGTGGCTCTTGGACGACCTTGCCCAGGCTTTCTCTCGATGGATCCGGTATCCTGGAACTGTTTCCGTAAGTGACACATGACGCTGGGCGTTAAATTGAACTCTCTACAAATCTGGACTTGAGATTGGCCTGCTTCTGGCCTTCCCTTAATTCGCCAAATCATTCCATCATCTAAACGTTGGTGGTTACTCATTTTTACTGTTACAATTTGAAATTAACCGATTGCTGCAAAATAACACCAACAAATTTGCCGAGGTGTGTTAGCGAACGAAATGCGTCTTAACTTACGCGCGCTTATAAAGCCTGTTTCTCTACTGGCTCCGCCTACGCTTACGTATTTGACGTACAAGATTTGCATTTTTGTCTAGAAGCAGTGGTTTTACATTCAGTTCAGTTCTTTTCATGAAATTCGATAAAATATACAAATTCTCTTAATTTATTTCACCAGTGTACACAGGGATTAATCGTAACCATAGTCAAACGTCTCATAAATGTGAAATTTTGTCATAAAACTAAGAGTGAGGCACGAATCCCCTTGCGCACAAGTGGAATTTTAAGGCATTTACGCACAAACGAACCCCTCTCTTGGTCATTTTTCCTTTTTTCTCCCCACCCTTTCTTCCTTTTGTTTCCTTCCTAAATTTATAAAAGTAAAAAGGACATAATCATTATAAAAAGGACTGTTTTCAGATCAAATTGCAAAAGTTCAATTACTTTAACGTGCGTTACGTGGGAATGTGCGTGTACGTGTAGTGCAACCTGACGAAACAAACTTTACGTCAGGTTGCACTACACGTACACGCACATTCCCGCATGTACCGATTCGTTGGGGGGTTCCGCGGGGGGGGGGGGGGCATGTGTGGTGTAGCAGTAGTAAGTAGCGGCTCGGGGATCCATGATGTTCTTAAGTCAGCCACCTCGTTGGGCAATTTGCCTGTTGTGGCGTTGTATTTGTATTTGTATTTAGTGAAAAAATATCATATTTTTTTGGTGGGAATACAGTCAACCCCATTATAATGAACTCCAAGAGACCGGAGTAATAGAGAAATTTCGTTACAAGATATTTCAGATTTTTATATTGTTCCTATGTAAACTTATCCGGGGGGTTAGAAAAGTTTTCGGTAAAACGATATTTTTCCCCGTTATAACGGTATTCGTTAAAACGAGAAACGACTATTTCATCTCAAACTATTTTTTTACGTGTATATGCAGGCTGTATGGGTAACAGGGCGTATGGCACTTTACTGGCGAGCCGTTAGTCTTAGAGACATACCCAACTAGAAAAAGTATCCAAATCACGTGTCCAACTCAGATATGTCATTCATGTAGTAAGGGGTTGTATAGTTATAAAATAAAAATGAAAAAAAATTTTTACCGTCCCCGTGTGCCGAAGAACCCAATTAAGAAGTTGTTGCTCGGCCTTTTCCGATGGCAACTAAAATAATTTCACGTTTCTAAATGCAATATTTACCGAGATATGCGAATTCGAATAATTGAGGAAATTTGGGGGGGAAAAAAACAGCATTAAATGCGGGTAAAATGGTTTCCCCTCATTTAATGATTGTTTTTTCCAACTTTCTTCGAATATCTCAGTGAATATTGCACTTAGAAACGATGATTTTTTTTGTTGGAGACCGGGAAACAACTTTCCAATTGGGTTTTGGGGCACAGGGTGTCCGCATAGAAAGTTAACATTTTTATTTTAAAAACTATGTAACCCCTGGCAACATGAATCAAATATCTGAGGTACTTATTACATTATTCGGGTACTTTTTCAAACTGGAAGTATGCCTCTAGGACCAATGGTTCACCATTAAAATGCCATATGCCCCGTTACCTATGCGCCTTGTATATTAAATATAGTACAGACTATTATGTGAAATATTTTGTTGTGTTTAAGCCAACACGCACGTTGCTTCGTTCGCCTGCGAGAGAGCGGCCATTTTACGAACTAAAAAGCCACTTGAAGGCAGCTTGTCATCCAACGAAATATCAGATTTTCACCGTATCGAAATTGAAGTCAACATTCAAGTATTACGTCAGCATCGAGGGGAGGGAGGGGGTTTCGGATTTGCTGACTTTGGGGGGGGGGGGGTTTGAATGTTGCTTAAGTCATCAACCACCCCTTTTTGAAGATATGAAATATTCTAAGCTGCTGACGGGGGAGGGGAGGTCAGTGTTTTGCTGACTTCTGCTGACAAGGGGGGGGGGGGAAAGGGGGTCAAAAATGGCTGAAAATCTGCTTACGTAATACTTAAATGGCCCCTTATTTATATTTTTCGATGGGCTTGAAATCCTGATAATGAATCGTTATTATATTCACATGAACAGTTTTGTCACTGCGTTACGCAATGACAAAATCCGTATATACCGGGTGACTCGAAATGTTACGCCATCCGCCAATAGCAGTTTTTTTTTTTTTTGCCTTGTAGCATTTGCCGCGAATTCACAATGGCACTAACAATTTTAAAAGGGAATTAAAATTAATTTAATACTCTAGAATACTTTAAGAAATTCATTTTTAAAAATATTGTTGGTGCTGCTACCTACTTTCGAAATCAGAAGTGCCTTATGTGGTGATGACGAGAAAAGCTCGGGTATAAAAAACGAAATTCCTCATTCAGCTACGCTCCTTATAAACAAAGCTTATAAACTGACCTGAAAGATCAAAATTCCAGTTCAGTAATTTTTTCAAGACCCAAGGAGACATCCAAAACAAAGTACATACCTCCACACAAGCAGACGACAGGTAAGATCGTAAAAAGTGAATTTTTCCACACTGCACTTTATAGTAATGTGCTGCCATCTAATGTCAAATTTAAAAGTGACTAATGTGGTGATGATGAAGTTCAAAGTGAAAAAAACTATATTCTTTATTCGGCTCAGTTCCTTATAAACAAACTCATAAACTGAACTGGAAATTGAAACTATAAGTTCGGTTATTTTATTTGAGACGTCCAAAACAAAGAGCCTCTTAATGAGCAGACGACAGACAAGAAGTGTGGGCTTCCCTACAAGCTAAGCCCACAAACAGAACTGGAAGTTCGAACTGCCAGTTCAGTTATTTTTTCAGGACACAAGGAGACGCCCAAAACAAGTAACCTGAAGAGAAGCAGACGACATTACTGGTCGGACTTATTACTGGAGGGAGCATCAAGCCACCGCGACTGCAGCGACATCAAATGCAAGGAAATTACGGGACTCGGTGAAAACAAAGTTCCCGCCTGGCGATTTGTCCACAGAAATGTACAGTTCGGTCTCTAAATATTGGGTTTTAAAGATTTAAAAAAAGGATAGAGAGAAGAACTCATCTAAAGGTGAAAAAAGATTAAGTTATTTATTTCATTAATATTGGAATCATTCCTTTCATTAATGTGGAATAATTTCTTTCATCATCTCCTGAATTTTCCTTCATCAATTCTGGATTTTCCTTCATTATTTCTTGAATATTCTTTCATTAATTCTGGAATTATTTCCTTTATTAATTATTATTTCTTTCATTACTTCTGAAATAATTGCTTTCATCAATTCTGGATTTGTTTCTTTCATTTATGCTGAAATTGTTTATTTTATTAATGCTGGAATTATTTGTCATTAATTCTGAAATTATATTTCATTAATTCTGAAATTATATTTCATTAATTCTGAAATTATACTTCATTAATTCTGGAATTGTCTCTTTCATTAATTTCGGAAATATCTCTTTCATTCATTATTTCATGAAGAATTATTCATCATTATTCGATGAAGTGTCAGCAGGTGGACCACGTGCTAATTATTATTAATAATTTATGAATTTTGTAAAATTAATTTAAATGCCATTCCCTCTCAATGGATCGTGCTTGATTACGATCCAGACTATCAACGCGTTCCTGAAATAATGAAAAAATGAGAGTAATAGAAAAAAAAAATTCCCCTTCAAGATTTACATCCGTAACTCGAAAAATTTGTAAGTCGGGGAGCAACTACATAAAAAAGTTTTATAGGGAGCCCCAAAAAAATTTTTTTTTACATTGGGCCGCAAAATTCTCCTAAGGAAAGACCTGTTTTGAATTTAAATGTCTCAGGGAATAATGCAGTTAAAAAAAATGTAATTCGTTTGTTGGGCTCAGAAGAGAAAGAGCAACTACTCTCTAATTGGACGGGGGTGTGGATATCGTATATCATTTTTCATTTTGTGTACACTGTATTTTCATCCTCAAAACTCGTACAGGGTAACTTCTGGTCACATTTTGAGAATTTTATAAATTAGAACCATACCAGTACGACGAACGGTTGATGAGGTAAAAACTGTACCAACACTCCAAGGAGAAACGAAACCTTGAATCTTAGAATGGCCATAATATTACCAATAGGCAGGGCCGCAAGTAGTGGAGGGGGGGGGGGGGGAGAAGCGGGTCTGGTGCCCCGGCCGCATCACAAAAGGAGGCGCAAATTTAACCATTCAACCTATCCTTCAGCATTACGGAGAGTGCCTAAATGAGTAGTTGCCCCGGCTAAACAAGTATCCAGTTGCGGCCCTGCCAATAGGTATCTTATTTCTGACGAATCACCGTTATATATTGGGTATTTTTTCTTTTTAGATACATTCTCAAGTTCGTAATTTACACCTGGTAGCATTTCTTTTACTTCTATAGATCAAACTACACAGTTTGATCAACCGGGGCATTTTTGCTAAATTGTCAGGACACCAAAAAAAGCAGAAAACCGCGATTCTGTTCCGGGAAATACGGGACGTATAGTACACTACAACCATTAGTGGAAGTTCGAGGTTTGTTTCTGTGACTGACAACAAACTGTTTGCAAAGCACTCACATCTAGTGAGTCATCTGACATCATAATAAGCTGAAAGAAATGTATTAGAATTTTATTACTTTTAATGAGGTCACAGTCCCGGTTTATTCTGTTTTTCTGGCTGTTCCGACTTTTCTGCAAAAATTTCCCGGTTTTTCACGTAATTTCAACGAAGCTAATTTGACATTTATTCTTCAAATCAACGATTAAATTTATCTACACAACCCAGAAATGAAATTGCGATAATTACAACTACGAATAAGAATATTTTTTCATACTAGGAGGGCGGGGGGCAAAAGCCCCCCCCCCCCGACGGCTTCGCCGTCCAAACCCATTAAACTTCCCCAAAGGACCTAACTACTCCAGGATGCCACCATAATACACGATGCACCGCAATACGTACGTTATACACGTTGTGTATAACCCAATAATGTATTGGCAATAATAACGTATTGGATAGGCAATACACAATAAGTAATGCACCACTTATGCATCCAATTGATCTACTTGATGCATCGCAATTGGCAAAGTACCATAGTATGCAATGCATTACAATAAGGAATGCACCACTATATGCGGTGAATCTCAACACGCAAAGCACCATTGTCGGCAGTAAAGCACATTACTACCACTATATGCAGCGCACCACAATGAGGAACAGCACAAAACGCAATGCACCACCATCGCCAATAAAGCAAAATAATTAGTAAGTAGTGCAACATGATAAGGAATGCACCACAATACGCAATACAACAATACGCGATGAATCGCAATTGACCAAGTACCATAATATGCAATGCACCACAATACGCGATGAATCGCAATTGGTAAAGTACCATAATATGCAATGCACCACAATACTTAAAAATAAGCGCTGCATTACAATAAGCAATGCATCTGAGTACGCAATGTATCGCATTAAGCAAAGTAAAATAATATGCAATGCACCACAATACGCAATAAGCACTGCGTTGCTATTAGAAGTTACAGCATGCGATGAACTACAATATGGAAGGCGCCAATATTTGCAGTACGCCGCAATATCATTAAAATAAGCAATACATCCCGGGTACTGGAGACGACCGTCTGGAAAACAGCAGAGCAGAGAGTCACTGCACACGAAAGCGTGAGGTTCAAAAATTTGTATGTCTTTCTTACTTTTTCATTAACCCAGATAATTATTATGTGTCGTCAAAATAAATGTTTATTCCGAAGTTGTGGCTCTGTGTAGTGACTCCGCACCCTTCAATACGCAATGCACCACTATTTGCAGTGCACCACAATAAGCAATACAGTATAATATGCAACTCACCACAATACGCAATACGCAATGTATCGCATTAAGCAAAGCACAATAAAGCATTAAGCAATGCACCAAAATACGCCATAAGCACTGCACCAAAATACGCCATAAGCACTGCACACTGCATTACAATAAGCAATACAGAAAAGCCAGACGCACTCCCACGTTAATATTCGAGAGAAACAATAAGCAATAAACGGGAACGTATGCACTACAATTCGTAATGCATAACAGTATGCAACCAATAAAATCAGCAATGCACTGCAATTAACGAAAAGCATCGCAATAAGAAATTCACCACAATACGCAGTACAGCAAAATACGCAATACGGACTGCATTATAATAAGCAAGCAATACAGCATGTGATGCACTAAAACCAGAATTGTACCACTATTTGCAGTGCACTGAAATAAGCAATACAGCACAATAGCAATAATCACTGCATTATATTAAGCAATACAGCACGCAACATAACAATAGCAATGCATCACAATCAGCAATGGACCATATTGCATTGCAACACAATGCATTGATGCATAAACACCACGCAATACACCACAATCAGCAATTTACCATAATGAGCAATACAGCCTAATAGCCGTAGGCACGACATTATAATAAGCAATACGGCACACTACGTACTAAAATACGTTGTTCATAACAATACGCGATGCACCACAATACGCAATAAACCCCAAAACGCAACATCAGAATACGTAATGCACCACAATACGTACTGCATTATAATAAGCAATAAAGCACGCGATGCACTACAACACATGATGCATAACAATTCGCAAAACACACAACAATAAGCAATGCAGCTCAATAAGCAATACAGCTCAATAAGCAATACAGCTCAATAAGCGATACAGCTCAATAAGCAATACAGCGCAATAAGCAATACAGCTCAATAAGCGATACAGCTCAATAAGCAATACAGCGCAATAAGCAATACAGCACTATATATCGCAATAAACTCCATAATACACCGTAACCACTGAAATTCGATAAGAAAGCGATGCACTATAATCAGCGATGCACACTTATTTGCACTGTACCACAATAAGCAATTCAGCCCAATATGCAATGCACCGTAATACGCAATAAGCACTGCATTGCAATGAGAAATCACGTGAGGCACTATAATGCATAACAATACGCAACGCACCACAATCGACAATGCACCACAATCGACAATGCACCACAATAAGCGATACAGCACGATACGCAATACGCACTGCATTATAATAAGCAATACAGCACGTGATGCACCACAATGCGCAATACGCGATGCATGGCACGCAATAATCAATCAATGCATTAGAGTAAGCAATACAGCTCACGATGGACTACAATACGCAATGGACCGAAAATAGCAGTGCACCGCAATATAGCATAAAACGTAATTCACCGCAATACGCGATATATCGCAATAACCGCAATTCACAGCAATACGGGATGTATCGCAATAACTGCAGCACCATAATATACGGAAAAATAAAAAGCACTGCGTTACTACATTACAAATAAGCAGTACATCACGTGATGCGCTGCAATGCGGAATGCACCATTATTTGCAATGCCTACAATAAGAAATAAAAAATAAAGCACATAAAACACGCAATGCACCACCATTGGCGATTCAGTACAATAATCAATGCACCAACCATCATAAGTTAATTGAGTGCACAGTGCACCCTATTTACTCAGGGCACCATAAAAAGCAATGCACTACTCTATATTCAGGGCACTAATGCACCACCAATACAATACAATACTTATTGTACCACCATCGGCAATACAGCACAATAACTAGTGCACCCCATATTCAAAGCACCGCAATAAACAATGTGCTACTATATTTAGTGCACCACATTAAGCAATACACCACCATTGCGATAAGAAAAACAACCCAATGCGTAATGTACCGCAATCGGCAATACAGAACAATAAGAAATACACCTCCACCATAGGCAATACAGGACAATAAGCAATGCACCACAGTATCCAGTGCACCAAAATACGCAATGAACCCCCAATACACCACAAGCACTGCATTAGGCTTATGACTCGTGCATATGCAGCAATATAAGTAGTGCACCGTGGTAAGTAATGCACAATAGTGTAATAGTAAGTAATGCACAAAATACGCAATACAGCACAATACGTTGTGCATCGCAATAGGCAAAGCACCATAATATGCAACGCACCACAATACATAATAATCAGCATGCATTACGATAAGCAAAAGCTACACTCACTAATCATAAAATAAGCAATGCAGCATCGAAATACAGCACATTCCATTGCATAGAAACGGGCCCTTTTCGGGTATGTGATTTTATATTACAGAGTAGAGATATTTGTCATGGTTTCTTTTTTTTTCAATTCATTACAATTTGAAACGACTATTCATTTTCCTCGATATACTGTATTATCAGGATAGAATAATATTGTCTTTTACTACTTTTTAGGCATTGGACCGATGCCTAAAAAAGTAGTATTAGTACCAATTTGAATTCATTTACTTATATTTGTTACAGACAAACCAACTGTTCGCAGTGACATCTAATGAGTCTTTATATGCGGAAATAATCATAAGCTGAGACAAGTGTATTGGGCTTTTCCACGTTTTAGGCATTGGTAGAATGTCGATTTGTTTACTTATATTTGTTACAGACAAACCAACTGTTCGCAGTGACATCTAGTGAGTCTTTATATGAGGAAATAATCATAAGCTGAGACAAGTGTATTTTGCTTTTCCACGTTTTAGGCATTGGTAGAATGTTGATTTGTTTACTTATATTTGTTACAGACAACAAACTGTTTGCAATGACATCTATTGAGTCTTTATGTGCTGAAGTGTCATCATTAGTAGACTGACCATATTTACTCGAGAAAAATGTGGTAAATCAAGCTTAGAAATACGGAATATCGCCAAAATTGATGCTAGAAATAAATATATATGCCAACTCGTGCTAAAATCATAGAAAAGTCGTGAATATCGGGAAATGAAGCCCGTTTCAAATTTTAAGGAATTAAAATAAAGAAAGACATGAAAAAAAAAAGTGAGATGATTTTTCTTGTTTGTTGTCTTGATATAATTTCTGCGTTTGGAACTTACTTTTATTCGTTGATTTGATGAATAAAATTGATAATGAAAAGTGAAGTTGGCTTCGTTGAAAATACGTGAATAACCGGGACATTTTTCCAAAAACGTCGCGGCAGCCAGAAAAACAGAAAAGACCGGGACTGTGCACGGAAGTACAGGACGTATGGTTACCCTACTTATGGCTCTTATTATTTCACAGCTTGCTATAATGAACAGACACGGAGTAACTCCACACTAGAAATATATATTTATATTCAGTGTGGTGTTGAGTCAGCCCCCCGCTCATTCTAAAAATATGCATGAATATGACACATCCCCTCCCCCCACGATTTTTTTTAAATTTCGATAATGTTTCGAGATTAATTTACACGTGCGCATGGTCTATCTATTTATTGTACAAGACTGTATGTATAGATATGCTGACTATTTATAATATATGAAATCACAAACTCGAAAAGGGCCTGTTTCTATGCAACGGAAATCGGTTACGTTTTTTTGGTGAAGTTTAGACCAGACCAGACCAGCATTAGAACTTTACCCCCATTCCCAGCGCCTATGGGCTGGTAGTGGGAAATCCGACGGGCCCAGATAGGCCTATGAAGGAGTGAATGAAAGATGTATGTCAGTAAGTGAGTGCATGTAAGTGAGAAAAAGAATTAGGTCAAATTTGGGGAGCATGGTCATGGCTGAAAAAATTTTAAGCCAGGTAAAAGCATTCGCGAGCCACCACACACCAACGGATCCAGACAGAGCCACAATGAAGCAGTCCACACAACACTACAAGTACATCAAAAATGGATTACATGTGTAAAACAGCAAGCTCAAAAAGACGGTCCAACATCAAAAATTTTTAATGTATGTTTGCACAATTCAAAGCGAGTCTTCGCACGGGGAGGAAAAATTTTTTTTTTTTTTTTTGTGATTTTTCTGTTTTGATATAAATGCGAGTAAAATGCGGATAAATATGAGTAAATGTGAATAAGATGAAAATATGATACGAATAGATAGGAGCCAGAAAATAAAGAAGTTTAAGAGAAATCTAAAAGAGATAAAATTATTTTACAACACTATGTACAATCTCACTCTGCTAAATTTTCCCACCGAAGGTGAAAAATTTGCTTCGGTCTTCTATAGACTTTACGTCTAGCCGAAATTCTTGGCCTGCAATTGACGATTTCTTGTATATGACTAAATTCAGACGTGGCCATCAAGTCAAATTGATGTCTATTCAACTGTTTAATATTAGAAAAAAATTTTTGGCATCTCCAGGTCTCTGTGAATGTTAGAATTTCGAACAAACCATGGAGCGTGAACAAATCTACGGAGAATTTTATTTTGAGATCTTTGCTGGGTTCTAGCATTTGTTTTTGTTGCATGTGCCCACGCAGGTGACGCATATAAAAGTGTTGGTCTTATAATGGATTTGAAAAGCAGAATTTTGTTTTTCAAAGAGAGCTTGGCCCGCTTGCACAGAGTAATGCAGGGAAGTTTTCACTCACCCTGCGGTAGCCAGGGGCTGTACTACCTGCTCATGCTTATTCTCATCCGATCCGAATTATAAGCATCCGTTCATAAGCATGACGTTAAGAATAATCCGAAAAACGATACCAAGAAATTATTCGTAGGGTCACTCCTTAACGTCACGTGACATGAAAGAGGGAAAATCAAAGAAATCGCTTTCTACACAGGGAAAAACGATTTTTCCCTTTGGCCGATCGACCACTGACCAATCAAAATTAAGCTTGGGGTATACAACTACTACTATACATTTACTGAATTTTTTGTTCAGCGACGGTGGCAACGCAATTCATTTTTAATGCACGTGCAGAACCTTTTGTTGTTGTTTTCTTTCCACAATCTTTAACGTCAAAAATGGAAGGTGTTAGCGGGGTATCGGCTAGATACTTTTTTTTATTTTTTTTAATGGGGAGGATGGGAAATAAGAGTATATGAAGAGTTATTTCTATAATTAAAATATATTTTTCAGCGTGTAAATATTATTCAGAAGGATATTTCAGCATTCTTATTAATTTACTGAAGTTCTTTTTAAGCCGTACTTCATAAGGAACTACCAAAATCGCATTGGAATAATAATGTATTGTCCTCCATTGCCTATTTTGATGGACGTGGGTGATTATTACTTTGCTTCATTTATTTTATATATATATATATAATTTTAGAATAATATAATTATATCATCGAGAAATATACCGTGAAAAAATATCTCGAAAAAATATAGCTTTAGAGGGAATTATCGTTATATCGAGTATCGTTGTAGCGAGGTTTCACTGTATACTACACTTGGATTTCCAATTGAATCCGTCCAATCAATTGTAAAAATCCGATGAAATTGCAATTTTCTTTCAAGGAAAAACACCACTTAAGTCATCGTAATAAATTTCCGAATCCAAGAAATAAATTTTTCATTTTTCGTATTTTCCACTTGCGATGGCGAGTAGAGAATACGATCATCCGATGCTTAAGAAGTGGGTCTCCCTTATCCTTATCGTCATCCGAATATTCGGAGAAATACGATGCTTGTTTTCGGAGGGAGAATGCCGCTAGTACGGAAATTTCCCTTTCATGCTTATATTGTCATAATCGGTGGGGATACGGATCGGATTCCTGATAAGCATGAAGAGATAGTACAGCCCCAGGCGTCTTCCCAAAAAGCACTGGTGTATTACTGAGCAGCCGTCTCTACTTCGTCTTCAACTGAAAGAGAAAAACAGTGTTAATTACATTGTAATTAGGTGAGTGAAGACAGAGTCAGGTTCATTGCACTTTTAAAATATTCATCTTTATTTTCTTCACGAAATTAGCAGTTTATATGAGTATTCAGATACAAGCCATTTAGTATAAAATTCAACATTAAAAGATACATGCATATAAGTTTGAATTTCTTATTTAGTTTTTTTAGAGTCATTGTCAGTTTTAGAGAATATAGGAGATATCATATCAGGTAGTAGGAACCATCGGGGGTATGCCATATAAGTGGCTTTAACGTTTTTAGCAGGGTCAGAGTCAATAATTTCAGCTTGTCCGTTAGGTATAGGTAAATGTTCAACAGTTCCAATGATGTCATCAATTCTTTTGCTGCCAGTCTTGAGATCGGTTAGAGAGTCGTTTATCCAGTGAGACTTGAGAATCTTGTGTGTGTACTTGAAAGGTTTTTTAGAGTTTAGCTGCCATTTAAAGAACATACCTTCTTCGTCGTTGTATTGAATGGTTGCTTTAGGTACGGTACCGTTTTTATCCCAGAGGACGTGCACGACAGGATTGGAGTGTCTGTAGACTGTTTGCAGAGATGTGCTCCCGACCAGTGTGTTGTCAGGATCTGTTACGTATCGGTATATGTCGTAGTTGGCGTTCTTGAAGTACGCTGACCATTGCACAAGTCTTTTGGCTCTGTACTGGTCCCAGGTGTATGAGAGAGATTGGAGAAGTCCCTTGTCAGTCGGTAGCCAGGGCGATACCTTTTCGTATTCTGCAAGGAGTTTAGCAGGAGTCTGAGCTTGCTCACTCGACATTCCAAAAGTATAGTTGTAGGATTGTGTAGATTTTAGAGTCACATACCTGCGTATAGGTATCTGTAGCCAGTTCCTGGGTACAGCAGGTTGTGCTTTGTTAGTCCGATTTTTTTTGTAGCATTTGTTTTTGTTGCATGTGCCCACGCACGTGACGCATATAAAAGTGTTGGTCTTATAATGGATTTGAAAAGCAGAATTTTGTTTTTCAAAGAGAGCTTGGCCCGCGGAAAGGTGATCTTATTGACAGCACCTAAAATGTTATTGGCTTTGTTGCAAGCATATTTTATATGGGGTATGATAGTCATAGTTTTGTTGAGTATACAACCCAAATATTTGACTTTTTTAACTGGTTTAAGGGGGTGTTCCCCGATATAGAGTCGTCTAAATGGAGGGATTTTCCTTCTGTTAGCAAACCAAGCAAATTGGCACTTTGCCTGATTAAGGACCAGGTTTGATTCATCACACCATTCAACAATGTTGTCTACTGTTTCTTGAAGATTGTTGGCCGCCTGACTGGCCCTCCTCGCATTGCATAAAACTACAGCATCGTCAGTGAACAAGGCGAGGATGCCCACCTGAGGAGCAGGGAGTGCATTTATGTAAATAAGAAAAAGTTGTGGCCCTAGAACACTTCCCTGTGGAACAGATGCAGTAATATTTCTAATGGATGATAATTTATCACCAATTCGCACTTGAAATGTTCTACCTATTAAATATTTGTAAAAGAACAAAATATAATGGGGGGAAATCGGTAGTTGATCATTTTTGCAAGTAATGTAGGATAATCACATTTGTCGAATGCTTTACTAATGTCAATTCTCACAGAATGGGGTGGAAGCTGGATTTCTGACTTTGCAGCTGCCAAGAAAATATGCGAAATACCTCCACAATTTAAAGCAACGGAAAACACAATTGTATTTCAGGTCTTCACTGAGAAAGACCATCGACAAATTACGAAATTTTTTGATGACAAAAAAATTCTATACTTTACATATAACACTCATTCGGAACGAACACTAAAGTTTGTAATTAGGGGACTTCCAACGAATGTGAACCCGTTGGAAATTATTGCTGACTTGGAAAAAAAACAATTTAAGCCGGTTAAGGTGTCAAATATGAAAAATTACCATACTGGTAGATGTCTTCCCCTTTTCTTAGTTGAGGTACCTATTGCTGACAAAAACATTGCTAATATTATGGAAATAGCTGAAATTCCAATAGAAATAGAAAGATACAGAGGCGCTCAAGGACCCATTCAATGCAGGGTCTGTCAATTATATGGGCACAGTTCATATAGATGTAAAAATACACCTACCTGTGCATTTTGTGCCGGATCACATGAGACCAGAGATTGTAGCGTTAAAGGTAACTCAAGGATGATTAAATGTTGTCACTGTGGGGGTCCTCACACATCGACGTTCTCTGGATGTAAAGCCCGGCCAGCATTAAATAAAAATAGAGGAAGATTATTCCTTCCTACAATTCCGCCAGGGCTGCAAGGATCTCCTATTAGGAGAGTGCCTTTGACTGAGAAAAATCTTCGCACTGAAGATGAAGATGTTGATAATTTGGACACAGGGATAGGTCCAATTACAATTACTCCACAAGCAACTAAAAAATCATGGAACATTACTATAAATAACAATATTTCTGATGAGCAATCTCAAAATGAGAATTTGGAAAAACAAACAATTCTACACAACACAATTAGGAAAGGAACTCATCCATTTGCAAAAAATAAGGGCAATATCCCAACAACTGCAGAAATTAAATTGGATCTTATTGAAGCACATTCACGATTAATTTATAGGAATGTGTTACATCAATTGATTACACAAACTTATAGACACAATATTACTTCTGACTCTGAACTATATATTGATGTAATGGATAACAGAAATAATACAGAAACAGAGGTAAATGAAGAACTGTATAACAATCCTCTGAACGCGGAATCAAACACAAATAACACATACACAATTAAGTCTATTGATGAGGTAAAGTCCTTGAGTAAGTCAAATTTACCAAAGGGTAACAATAACTCCAACTCATCAGCTGTTCTTCCTGAAATTTTACAATTTAATGACATACTCAACACTGTTTTGAGTGCCGCTGGAATATCTAGTGACAAAATAAGTCAAATAAATAAAGCTTTGATTGACATTCTTTCACAGCCCAACAATTAGCACAACAAGAAATATCTATACCAGGCCATTACATATTATGGCCTGGAATGCTAATGGTCTCCAAGACAACTTAAGGGAATTAAAAGAAGAATTATTCAATTATCAAGTGGATATCTTACTTCTATCAGAAACATGGTTATTGTCCTCACAAAAAATCAAAATTAATGGTTACACTGGCGTCAGAAAAGACCGATTACATGGTAGGGGGGGGGGGGAGTAGCTGTATATGTGAAGTCTGATATTCCATTTCAAGAACTACAACTTCCCCCTTCCACTCCAATGGAAGCTACTGCTGTCACTGTTTACATAGATAGAACACCCATTTCTTTCTGTGCAATGTATAAGCCCCCCCCCCCAATAATTGCATAGATATTTCCTTACTAAAACACTTATTCAGAACAGGGCTTCCAACTTTTGTAGGGGGTAATTGGAATAGTAAAAACGATCTATTCTTTAGTAAAAAAATCCAACAGATGTGGTCGAGTGTTAAGAAAATTCTGCCTTGATAATTTCCTAAATATACATTCATCCACTACACCAACACATGTACCACCTCAAAATAGATATCAACCTGATGTAATTGATTTTGGCATCTCCAAAAATATTCTCTTTGACGTTCAAACTTACACAAAATCAATTCTCAGCTCACCGCACAATCCAGTATTTTTTTATTATGGATTTTCTTCGCTCTTTCACCAGGAGAACAATTAAACGTATTAATTGGGACATGTATAGACAAATTTTGGAAACAAATCAAACAGCAGGGCCGACCCTGAACAACGCTCAGGATATAGATGAGGCGGTTATCACATTTAACACAAATAATACAAGCTGCATTAAATGATTCATCTACAGAAGTGCTACAGCCTGAAAATAAATATGGACTTTCTAGAGAAATCATGCAAAAGATTAGACACAAAAACAAAATACGTAGTAATTGGCAGCGCTTTCGTAGACGTTCAGACAAAATTACACTAAATCGTCTCAATCGTGAGATTAAAGAAGAAGTGCAAAATTTTGTAAATGGTAGGTTTACCGAATTTGTAGAGAATGCTACCTCAGAAAATGGAAACATATGGAAAGCATGGAATCTTTGCAAACCTGGTGGTACTCGTATAATCAATAAAATACAAGGCCCCAATGGTCTGGTTTTTTCAGCAGAAGAAATAGCTGAAACCTTTGCTACCGCCTATGAAAAGCAATTTACACCCAATCACGTACAACCGTTAACGACTCAAGTTGAGCTCCGTCGTAGAGTTGCTCGTTATATACACTTTCACATTAATAATAATATTTCCAGCTTTGAACCCACAGACTTGGCTGAAGTCACTGACATTATAAACAAATTAAACAACAGAAAAGCTAGTGGCTATGATGGTATAAGTAACAAAGCTCTCAAAAGTCTGCCTTGTCATATTATTTTGACATTCACGAACATTATTAACGCAGCATTAAAATTTAACCACTTTCCAAAGATATGGAAACATTCACTCATTAGAACAATACCCAAATCAGGAACTGACCCGTTACTTCCTGAATCGTTCAGGCCCATTAGCCTTTTATCTAATTGTTCAAAAGTCTTCGAGAGGATTTTAGCTCCTAGATTTCAAAAATATCTGGATGACAATAGCATAATTCGAAAAGAACAACATGGCTTTAGACAGGAACATTCCTGTGTCACTCAATTGATTAGGGTGACTGAATATATAATCGATGCATTCAACCATTCTGATTATGTGGTGGCCGCCTTTTTGGATATTAAAAAAGCCTTCGATAAATGTGACCACCCCACTTTATTAGCCAAAATGATTGATCTCAATTTTCCCCCACACTTTATACTTTTCTTCTACAGTTATTTGAACGGCAGAACATTCCAGGTAAAAATAGGGGACTTTAATTCATCTGTTAAGAACATCAAAGCATCAGTACCACAGGGTAGTCTTTTGGGTCCACAGTTGTTTTTAATATACATCAATGATTTTCCAGCTCCTCAAGTGGGTATACTTGCCTTGTTTGCCGATGATGCGGCTATACTATGTGATAACCGAGACCCCTCCAAGGCCCTGGAAAATCTGCAGGAAACCACAGAAGGAATTATGGACTGGTGCAAGAGGTCGGACATTGTATTGAACCGTGAAAAAACACAATTTATATGGTTTACTAGGAAACATGGTATACCGAATAGGCATTTATATATAGGTAATCACCAGATCAGTCCGGTTAGAAAAATAAAATACCTGGGATGCATTTTAAATAAAACAATGTCATTTTTACCGCACATTAATTATGTACGTAATAAAACAAACAATGTAATGGGTGCTCTTAACAAAATTTCATTCCCCCAGGCTAAGCTATCTATTAAAAATAAAATTCTTTTATTTAAGTCAATACTTCACCCTACGATGCTTTATGCCTCACCTGCATGGGCCCATGCATGCAAAACCAATATTAAAATCTTGCAAACTGAACAAAATAAAATTCTAAGGAGATTTTTGAATGCACCTTGGTTCATCAGAAATCTTAATATTCGCCAAGATCTGGGCATTACTGGTACCTACAAGTCTGGTACTTTCTCTATAATCCCTTGATCTAAGTAATTGTCTAGTACTTCACGATACTGAGCAAACATAGTCGGATCGTACCGCATTCTCTTGAGAAGGCTCTGTAATCGTTTCTCTGCGACACTAAAGTTATCATTTAGCTCTATCCGATCTCTCTTCCATGGTAGGCTAACCTCATATCGTCCGTCTTTGAAACAGACTGTTTTGTCAAACAACTGTTTGGCCTCGTCGGTTTCCTTGAATTTAGGATCATCCATTATCCCAATTGACTCCAGTTCCCAGAACTTCGCCAAACCCCTTTCAACCTCATCCCGATAACTCGTTAAATGGCAATGGAGATTGTTTTAGGTACCGCATTCTGGAATGTCCCTGTTACTATCCAACCAAACACAGATGCTTGAAGTATGATAGGATCATTTTTCAATTTTATTTGGTTATTCTCCAATAATTCGTAAAATATTTCTGCACCCAGCAATGCGTCTATTTTTTGCGGAATATTGAAGTTAGGATCCGCGTAACTCAAGTTTCTAGGAAGTTCAACGCAGGTCAAATCCAAACGCTTTGGCGGCGTTAAATCTGTTATCTTGGGAACAACTAAAAGATCGAGTTTTTTACTATAGTCCCCTTCGCAGTTAGCGATTAGCGTTGTTACTTTTTTCTTTATGTTCAGAATAGAGTCATTCAGTCCTGCAATAGGAACGTTTACAGTGTCTCTCCGAAGTTGTAAAGAGTCTGCCACCTCATTGCTGACAAAACTGACTTGAGAGCCGGCGTCGAGTAAAGCGCATATTGGAAACATCCCACCAGCTGGCCTCTGAATGTAAACTATTGCTGTTGACAACAGAACGCATCCCCTTTTCTCGCTCGAATGTAAGCAATTGTCAACACTGGAAGATGCGGCACATGAGTCTGTCGTTTTCTCTTTCTTGGTCTCACAAGCCCCGATTTCTTTTCTTTCAGTGGGGGGGACTCATTTTGTTTTGGTTTTTCTGGTTCTGCATTCTCTCTATGGATTAACGAATGATGCTTCTTCCCACACATACGGCATCTCTTATCGCTGCCGCACTCGACTACTCTATGGGATTCCAGACAGTTAAAACACAGTTTTTTGTTTTTTACTTGGTATATTCTCTCTTCAATAGAAAGGCTATGAAAAGTTCTACACTTATAAATTGGATGATTCTCTCCGCAAATGGGGCAGGAATTTTGCTTTGCATTCGCTTTGGCTATCAGACTTTTAGGTTTTGTAAATGTATCGAATTTAGATTTTGCGTAGGAAACTCGTTGAGTATTTTCAAGCACTTGACTCCTTCTTTGCAAATAGTCAACAAATTCTTCCCATTCGGGAAATTCCGTGTTTTTCAGCGACATTTCGTACTGCTTGCGTGACTCACCGTCTAGCTTAGGCAAAATAGCATTAACAAGCAGTATCTCAGTTAGCTTATTCATCTCAAGGTTTACAAGTTTGAGTCCTCTGAGATGTCTCAGGATAGTATTCACCATTTTTCGAAGCTCTTTAGCTGATTCATGATGTATTTTCTCAAGGTTAAGAATAGCGTTGATATGTGTGTCAGCGATGAACCTTTTGTTCTCAAATCGCTTCTCTAATTCTCCGAAAAGCGAGTCGAAGGTATCGTCGATCGTTTCGACAAGTTTCGCTTCCCCTCTTAACGAGACTCGAAGATAGTGAAGTTTATGAGCTTCATTCAGTGATTCATTGTCTGTAATTAAAGATTTGAACTCCGATTTGAATGAGCTCCACTCTTCCGGATTTCCCGAAAAACTCGGCAAAGGAATCTCCGGCAATTTTACGGTTGCAGGTTGAGCGACCTGATTATCTTCCGATTTGATTTTTAGTTTTGAAACTAAGCATTTTGAACGTACCTCTAATGCGTCTACGTTCGCCTCCATCTCCTCGATTTGGTCGAAGGCATCATCTAGTTGTGCGTCCACTGGCAAGGCGGCGTATCCCTCTATGAGTTCATCGATGCTCGTTCGAATGTCCTCAATTTTCACTAATTGTAACAGCACAACATCAGTTTCTTCACTCGATTCATCGATGTTTTTTAATACCGACTGGACTCGTGTAATCCTCCTTTTGATCGCACCGCGAGTGCGGTTGAGTGTTGTCTGGTCCATTTTTATTTCGATTTCTCCGACTCGATGTTGACCAAAATGTTTTGACTCTGCTCAAGCAAGTGGACTGTATCTGAAGAAGGCTTTGAAACTTAAACAACTTTATTCTTATGCTATTAGAACATTACTCAAGAGAGTGGCGGAAGGCACGTGCTCTTTCTCTCGTGCTAAGGCAGCAACTCTCCTCTACTCCCACGCAGTGGGAGGGTTTTGGCGCATGGCGCAGCTTGGCGGTCTTAACAACGCTGATTGGTTAAAAACCTGAAATTCAGGTTTTTTGACCAATCATAGTTTTCACGCTGGACGAGCAGCAGAAAGCCTGCTTCTAGGAAAACCTGGTTTTACTCTTGAATATATCGGGAACCGTTTGACCCATCGGGACCAAACTATGTGTATGTACCGAGAGGCTTGGACCCCAATATCCTGCACCAAGACCCCCTAGGATGGGAGAGTTTACGAGCCCCAAACCAGCTTTTTCGCGGGGGCCCTTCCGTGGTTAATTTATAGTGTGAAAAATCAAAAAGTTGTAAGAATCGTTCTGGCCCCTCTCAGCCCTGCCTTTGTGGTGGCCATGCCGAGAGGAACGTATATGTATAATATATATATCACCTGTGCTCGCAGCACACACGGTCGGGTTACCCAGTAAAAAAAGAAAAAAAAAATTAACATCTCAAATAATAAATATCTGCGCAACATCTAGTCTTCCGTATATCTTGTATTAACAAGTGAAGAGCGACATTCATGTCATATAACAGACGTGATTCGAATTATCTTCGTTTATCCGAGGTATCAGTGTATTTTTTTACTCCTGAAAACTTTTCCATCTACCACTTCAATTCCAGAAAATCAACCTTTGAATTTTTATTCTTTTCCACACGATCACACGCCCTCCCTAGAAAAATACGCTTGATATATATATAATACAGACACGAGATAATATGAGTCACAGAAGAAAAAAACAAGATATGAAAAACAATCCACTGCGGCGGCTGCGCAGTCAAACTAAAACGGTTGACATTGCATTTTTTTTTTTAATGTATATCTAATATGTATTACAGTTGTGGACTATTGATATTCTAGCTTTTGCGTGTTGTCTATTCGTTTTCCATCTGTATAGAAACAATTGTGTTCATCGTTAATGCGTATTTTTATTTCATAAGAAGAAAACTGTTATTAATTTGTTTGAAGATATGCTACACACCACTGATTGATCTTATCTTATAAAGTTCGTCTTCTATAGTTTGATAACATAAGCTTTTGGAATCGCATTTTTTTTCTCCGATTATCATTCGTGTTAATTCAGGTAAGTGTAATCAACATATTGGCTACTTTTTTTTGGTCTTTTAAGGAAGTAATTCTCGAATGTAAATTAATGAATAATTCCAAAACTTAATGGCAGTTCAGATTTAATAAGAAATAATATTCTTCCTTGATGTTAATGAAATATCGAACTTGTGATGAAAACTCTGGAAAATTATTCCGGGATTAAAAAATAATAATGGCTGAAGAAAAAGGGTGGGGGGAATGGTCCCAGAATGAATGAAAACTTCTGACGAAAAATCATGATTTTTTTTTAAATTAATGAAAAAATTCAGAATCACTTATAAAAATTATATGTTCTAGTCCACTTTTCTTGACCTACCAATTCCTCGAATTTCCTGCCCTGAGCAGAGCTCGTTCTGTGTATTGGGGTGGGGGGGGGGGAGGGGGAACGTACAAATCCACTATAAAGGTAAAGGGGCCCGTGAAAGTTTGGTATAGGAGCCCTTCTCCCGGATGTGGGGGCCATGGGGGCCACGATGATGATGTCAATTCATATATACACATATACATTAGATCAATCAACTCCACCTTTGATGCTGGGAGGGGGAGGCAGTGTCCCCCCCCCCGTACCTCCGCCCATGATCATCTGTTCTGTCGTCTGCACGTTCACGTATTTTTGCACACTGAAAGAGGTGGACAGAAAGGAAGGGGGAAAGAAAACACAACAGAAGTATGATCCGCAAAATGCGCGGCGCACGACGCATTTGACTCCTCCAGAAGCAGTCGGCTATAATCACGCCCGACGTAAAAGCGCTCACCGAGACGTGTTGAGCTCAGTAGGAAAACAATCGTACCCTCTTTTCCCCATTAATGGACGAAATATTTCGTCTAAATGAAAAAGCTTCTTATTTCAGCACTGCCAAAGTCCAGATAGTTTGTAAAAATAATTTGTCAATGGAAAACATTTCCCTGCATTCCCCCCAAGTTTGCATCGAAAGAAAACCTAATAATTAAAGAAAAAGAAAAGATATGACATTTTGAAGAGGAGGGTTTTAGTGATTTTTTTTTCTAAAATCGCCGCTTATAAAAAAGAGTTGATTATGCGAGAGAGCGATCGTGGGGAGGAAGAGGAGGGGGAAGAAGAACAGTGGCACCAGCAGGAAACCAAACAGACAACATTTTCTTTTTCATATAGCTTCAGAAGTAAACAAGTTGATAAAAAAAAAGGACTCAATGCGACTGCGCAATGAGAGTAAAACTTATGACGTTATCTGATTTCTCTCGTCTGCTGACTGCTGGTCAACAAAGAGCAGAGCAGCAGATCGTCGATCGCAATCAGCACAAGTGAAGTTATTCTTCTACCCGCTTTGATCGAAAGGGTTCCTGTGCACAGCTGTATTTAAGGGGCATTCACTAATTTACTACGTATTAATATGGCTTTGGTCCTGTACAAAAGCTGGTAGGAAGTAAAGCAGCCCAACTCCTGTGTATCCAGCGTTACGGCAAATTCCATTTTCATCTTATGGCACATTAATTTCACAACGAGTAATAGATTTAAATTTCGCCATAGGATTATCATCATGTCCATGGATGGCCTAAGTTTGAATAAAAGACCTATGCGTGAAAGTTCGTGATAAAAGTGAAATGCAGTAATTACGTGGCATTGCGTGTTTACGACATCGTGATTGAATCAAATTGTGCAGTGTTTTGGATACGAGCATATTGTGGATATTCGTTTTAATTCAGGTAAGCCTTATCATCTCTATATACTCCATTATCTATACCAGGCGTGACAAATAGAGGAATGTTTTAGGAGCCAGGCGTATTTCTTTCCCACCCCCTCCCCCCCCCAATCTGGTAATCACATATGGGAAATTTTAGGCTCTCATATATCAATTTTTTTTTTGTCACTATGGCGACTTGGCTCCTGGGTTCCTATGTAAACTTATGTAGGGAATTAGAAAATTGTTAGTTAAAACTAGATAACTAGATTTTTGCTATAACAGTATTCATTGAAACGGGATTTGACCGGGGCGTAGCCAGAAATTTCGTTTGGGAGGTGGGAAACTAAAGTGATAGAACAATAGATTTGGCCATCTTTTTCCGGTCATTTTTTCACATTTCGGGGGGGGGGGGGACTTAAGGATTTGGGTCCCATCCCCTCGCTACGCCCTTGGATTTGACTGTAGTCCGTATGGGTGGAGGGCTGTCAAACATATCAGTCTACGGCCCGGCTGTAGGTGTAAATTCACCCCCTTTCATTAAAGAAACAAAAACCTCCAACTCCTGTTTATAAGGGGGGGGGGGCTGCAATAATTCTGGCATGGACCAAGTCCAACATGTCGGCCTAAGGGCTGCAGGTGTGCATTTAGCCTCTTCGTTCACTATATATGCATCCTTGATGATTACCGCCCGGTCGGGGAACCTGTATCGTCTAAAAAAAAAGGGGGGGGACCTTGAAAACGTGAACAAATCAGCAGCCTAGGGGCCCTGTTGCTGGTGTACATTCACCCTCTTTCATCGGTGGTTTTGTCTTTCCCGCAAAACGGGACACTGCATAAGCATACACAGAGTTTTCTCGGGAAAGGGGAGTGTTATTTTGTTTTCTACACATGGTATACAAGCAAAAATGATCATTATAACCTCATAAAGGGGAGAAGGGGGTCAACCCCCGAAATACTTACGTTGAGTGCACCAGCCACGCTTTGGGGTTGAAGATCTTCAGTCAGCTGTCCCAAATTGTGTAATACTGCACCCAGGGAGCAGGTGGAAGGGACCCGGGGGTGAACAGTGAAAGTAAAAAAAAGAAGTGAAACACGAAAAAACAAAATAAAATAATGTTTATTTGTAACAATTAGTACCAAAATTACAACCAACTTAGTGGTGTTTGTCAGACATTGAACAACACGGAGATGTTGATACACACATCTCAGGCAAAGTTTTTCAAGTTACAACAATAATTATCCATCAGACCAGACACGACCCAGGTAATTTTTTACCTGGGTCGTACCTTTTACCCGTGTGGGAACCAATAATTATCCGGCACACTGATACATCATATCGAGAGAGAATTCGTAGACATATTCTTCCATTTCTCTGTGAAGTAGAAACTTCAATTCAATCCTTGGCTGTAAGTGATGTCGCATTAGGAACGATTGACCACTTCCTTGAACTGCCGTATTGAGTTGCACAATTCCCGAAACATCGAAAATGATAAACATTCAACCACCTTTTTGAAATCCTTGGCCGATTGCTCTTCTGTCACGAGGTTCATGGTTTTCTGGAGCGTGTCCTGGAACCTGATTCCAGCCTGGATCATTGATCTGTAGCATGAGGTGCACGTCATTACGAATTTCAACTCCTCAGATATTTGTCGAGGATGCTTATCGGCGGGGCTTTTTGACCACCGTCGTGAATAGACAGTTCATCTTAGGTAGCTTCGATGCTTTCGGAGGAAATTATAGTCATAAAATTTTATTTTCTCTCTCTCTCTCTCTCATTTATTATTAAATTTTTTAGAACTGTATTGTTTTAGAAATTTTGTTGATTTTTCTCCCTTTTTTTATTTTTTTTTTGCACTACGAATTTTAACATTCGTTTTGAAATTATTTGTGTTAGTTCATGTTGAAATAATCTAGACTAATTTCATGCCAAAATTGATATCTCATGTTGTGCAATGCTTTTAGAAATTTTGAAATTTTCCTGCCTAAGCATCTTAGATATTAAAATAAAAATAATGATTCACCTGAAAATCTGGTTTTTTTTTTCCTTTCGAGATATTGAAATCTATAGGCCTACATATGAAATAACATCTGACTGATCTGACTTCGTTCTCGTGAGTTTTACTTAGCGTGTTGTTTATTGTTGGGTCATATTCTGCGGTGATTTTCTTTTTTTTTAGCGCACGTTGGATTGTGAGATAAGTGGTTTTTTTTTTTTTTTTTATATTGCTCTCATTTTTTTTTAAATTTTCGTTGTGTATTTTCGATCGACTTATATTTATTTTTCTCGTTCGCATTTCATTTTCGTTGTTTTTTCGCCAGGTTCGCTCGCTTCTTTGATATAAGTTCGTAGGTTTTGGACGTTAGTGTTAGCAAACAGTGTATACTTTTTCCCGGGTACTCTCAATAACGTTGTTTTCCTTCCATTTGGGCCTATTGTTGTAGTGTTAGTGTTTTGAGATAGTTAGCTAATTCTAATAAGTATAAATTGTACTTCGTAGCTTAATACTTTTTTTAGAGGGTGTTGTATTCTTTATATACATATTTATTTTATTCTTCGTGATTTAGTGCTGAGCATTCTACTTTACGTAATTTTTTCGTATAATCTCTTACGTATATTTTGCATAGTAATGTATTTTACATTATTTTAATTTCCAGTTAACGTTTCTCATTTTCGTATTGTTAAGTATTATTATTATTATCTAGCTTTAGCAATAGTGTTAGTATGCCTCGACCTCGACTAGTGTTGTGTAGAGCTTGCGACGGGAGGTTTCCCTGGTCTAGGGGTATAGTAGCTGATAGTTTCAATTGTAAAGGGTGCTTGGATAGAAAAAGGCTGGAACACGAGGTCGAAGCTTTACGGGAAAAAGTTAGGGTGCTAGAGGGTCCGGTTATAACGGACCCTCTGGTCGTCGAGCCACCTGTTGATGAAGAAGCAATCTCCACGAACAACGACATTTTAGAGGGCGAATGGGTGGTCGTGGATGAGGTAGAGGGGGATAGTGATAGGGGTTTAATCATCGGCGATTCTATGGTTAGGGAACTTGGGAACCGAGTGTGTAGGGATTTTCGGGGTTTCGAGCGCTGTTGTCTTCCTGGGGGGAAGATTGGCAACGTTCGAGACGTTTTTCATCGCCGAAAGTTGCCCTTGCGGGTGATTCTGTGGGTGGGAAAAAATCAGGTAGGAGCGAATATTAGTGAGTCTCTGTCAGAATACCGGGATTTACTATTATCCGCTAGGGAGGGGGGCTCAGATGTGGCAGTGATTCCAGTGCTGCCAAGGGGTAGTAGGGGATATAGGAGTAGGATCCACCAATTCAATATAGGCCTGAAGGACATTTGCTCCTCACTTGGGGTCACGTTCTTGGAGCTTCCCGCATTTACCGATAGGTGGCTTCGTTCGGATGGGATCCATCTAAATAAGAGAGGGGTCTGGGAGGTTTACGATAGTCTTAGGTCAGGTTTTTTACTCCCAGACCACGTAGTCGGGAATGCGGGTTAGTTAATGATAATCACAACAGTACTGACGGGGAATTACCCACCTCTGACTTGGATGGCTTCTCGATTGACAACAAACCACCGGGCAAATTAAAATGTGTGTTAATAAATGCCAGGAGCTTGGGTAACAAGAAAGATTTTTTAGAAACTATGATAGTTGTGGAGGACTTGGATCTTATAGCCATTACAGAATCTTGGGCAAGCGATGGGGATGAATCTTTCTTACACATCTCCGGATACGATACTTTTTTGAGAAATAGATCTGATAGGAAAGGGGGTGGAGTGTTGATATACGTGAAATCATGTTTGAAGGCTAGAGAGTGTAACGTGCAGAGAAGTGATATTGAAACCATATGGGTTGAACTTGAGAACAAAAGACGTCATAAGCTTATTGTTGGGGTTTGTTACAATCCACCGAATAGGGATCAAAACTATATCGCCAAAATGCATGATGAAATTTCCTACATGTGTAAGCGAAAGAGGGTTCTCATACTAGGGGATTTCAATTACCCGGGTATTGATTGGGAGAACCTTTCATCTGGAAATCAGTATGAAAGAGACTTTCTTAAGTTGGTGCTCGAAAATTTTTTGTATCAGCATGTATCAGAAGCCACTAGGGGTACTGCTATTTTGGATTTAGTTCTTACTAGTTCTGAGGATCTTGAAGAACATGTTTCGGTGGGGGAAGAGTTTTCTTCCAGTGATCATCGTATCGTCAGATTTCTCTGTAACTTTTCCTCTGGTAAGGTTGATAACAAAAGACTGGTTCCTTGTTTTCGGAGAACTAACTTTGATGTTTTGCGAAGAAGGTTAGCGGAAGTTTTCAAAGACCGGTTGGAATCAGTAGGGGTGGTAAGTCAATGGGAAGAATTTAGTACGAAGCTGTCCTCTGTTTTGCACGACGTCATACCCTTTGTTCGAAAAAAGCGTGTTTGTACATCACACCCTCTATGGTTCACGGATAGCGTGCGGAACCTTTATCTTGAAAAGAAAAGAGCATTCAGAGAGTATAAAAGTGGACGAGGTGACCTATCATTGTTTACTGATAAAAGAAGACTGTTGAAGAAAGCGATAAGGGATAGTAAAAATCAAGTTGAATCTAGGTTGGCAGATAACATTGGCTCTGACCCAAAATCATTTTTTCGATACGTCAATAATGGATGTAAGGGGACAGTTGGCCCCCTCTCGATAGGAGGCTCAAAAGTAGAGAGCAATGTAGGCATGTGTAGTGCTTTCAATGACTTTTTCGCGTCGGTTTTTAATGGAGATAATGATATTCGATATACGGGTGTTGCATGGGGTAATAAAACGCTCAACGATATTCAAGTGGAAGACGTGGAGGTCCTAAATCTTCTAAGAAATGTATGTGCAAGCAAAGCACCAGGACCAGATGATATCTATCCCAGGGTTCTCAGGGAAGGTGCTAATGAATTGTTGGGGCCAGTCGCACAGATATACAGGAGTAGTGTTGCTGAGGGTATCGTCCCGAGAGATTGGAAACTGGCTAACGTTGTTCCGATATTTAAGAAGGGTAGTAGAGAAGTGGTGTCTAATTATCGTCCAGTGAGTTTGACGAGCTCCCTCTCGAAAATTTTGGAAATTATCATCAAAAGGCAGTTTGTGAAGTGGATAGACGAGAATAATGTATTGTCGGATAATCAGCATGGGTTCAGGAAGGGGAAGTCATGTGTAACTAACCTCCTTTGCTTCTATGATTACGTGACTAAGGCTTTGGGTAAGAGCAAAAATGTCGGCGTTGTTTACCTTGATTTCGAGAAGGCATTCGATCGGGTCCAACATGGCAAACTCTTGAAGCGTTTACACGAGATTGGAATAGGGGGCAACTTGCTGAATTGGATAGAATCGTGGTTAAGAGATAGGTCGCAACGAGTTATGGTGAACGGGGAATTCTCTGGTTGGACTGACGTCACAAGTGGAGTTCCTCAGGGAAGTGTCCTTGGCCCCATACTTTTTTCACTTTTTATCGATAAACTCGATCAGGGTATCGATGGAATTACTAGCAAATTCGCAGATGATGTGAAGCTAATGGGGGTAATCGGGAATGAAAGCGATAGGGAGTTGCTCCAGACCAACTTAAACAAGATTGCAGCATGGGCAAATGAATGGAGCATGACGTTTAGCGTAGATAAGTGCATGGTCGCTCATTTTGGTTCGAACAACCCACGGTTCTCTTACGAGTTGAATGGTGCCACTATCCCGGATGCAACTAGAGTCACCGATTTGGGAATTCTCATTGACGAGCGACTTAAGTTTTCTGAACATTGTTCAGCGGTTGTCAAAAAATCGAATAGAATGCTTGGTCTCATTTTCAAAAAGGTCTCTTCGCGTTCTCCTAAAGTCATTCTTCCGCTTTTTCGAGGCTTAGTTCGTCCTGGACTGGAGTATGCTGTAAGGTTTTGGAGACCATACCTACAGAGGGACATAGACTTGGTTGAAGGGGTGCAGAGAAGAGCTACGCGTGTCCTTATTGGCACACAGGGCTTGAGTTATGAAGAAAGACTTCATTTTTTGAATATGTTTACATTGGATGAACGCAGGTGTCGAGGAGATATGATCGAAGTGTTCAAAATTTTCAATGGGATGGATAGGATGGACCATGAACTTTTAGTACACTGCCAATCGACTGCTTTTACAAGGGGACACCAGTATCGATTGGTGAGGGACAATGCAAGGTTATGGTGTCGCAGGGAATTTTTCTCCAATAGGGTTGTTAATAAATGGAATAGCTTACCCCCGGAGGTAGTAAATTGTAACACAATTGACACGTTTAAAAAGAAATACGATAAACATGTTGGGGTAAATCGAGAAGCTATCCATTCTTAGAATAAGACAACCATAAGTATTCTTTATGGGCATTGTATAATATTTTATCATGTGTATATATTGTTTGTAATTTGTGTTAATTGCATTTTTAATTGGGTTGCTGTATTTTTGAAACATATGACAACCATATTTTTATGGGCATCTTTTTATCAGCCACCTCGTTGGGCATTTTGCCTGTTGTGGCGTTGTATTTGTATTTGTATTTGTATTTGATTCACGAATTCATCATCGCTCAGACGAAGCTATACTCATGAAATTTGGTCGGTGGTTTTATTTCATGACAAAAAAACTCACCGAGAAGGGGTTTTCAAAAATTCGACCCCTAAGGGGGTCATAAGAGAGTTCAAATGTTACACAGAGAAATCACGCCGAGGCGAAACCACTGAAGGTGTAGTTATGAAACTTGATCAGTAGTTTTATTTCATGGCATAAAAACACACCGAGAAGGGGTTTCTCAAAATTCGACCCCTAAGGGGCCGTTCAAGTATTACATAATCGATGGGGGGGGGAAAGGGGGTTTCCGATTTGCTGACTTTTGAAGACAACGGGAGGAGGGGGTTTGGATAATGCTTACGTCATCAACCACCCTTTATGAGGATATGGAATATTCTTAATGGCATCTTATTTGGTGCCCCAATAACGAGGAAAACCTTTCGATAGTTTGTGGGCACTTGAAGTAACATCCCCCCCCCCCATTGATAAGTGCCCTACACAGCCACTTTAGTGATCTCTGAATATTTCGCGGATCCAAGCGATCTGGAAATGTGTCACGGATCGCTTAAGTGTTCTGGAACTGTGTCCCGGGTTATTTAAGTGTCGATGTGATCATTGTTCACATCTGAAAATGTGCCACGGGCCGCTTAAATGTTCTGGAATTGTACCACGGGACACTTAAGCGATCTGTAGATGTGCCGCTTAGTTCATTTTTTTTACAAAATTAGGCTTGAGGAGGGCAGGCCGCATCAGATAACCCCCCGGGGCCATATTTGGTCCGCGGGCCAAGGGCCTTTATGCGATTTATCATTGTATGGCTTAGAGGGTGGGTCGCAATGAATTTATTAAAGATAAATTTTGAGTTCATAGCCTTCAAATAGCATTGAAATTAACAGAAATTGATTATAATACAATTTAAAGGTATTTTCTTCCGAAATTTCAATTAAAAAATTTTTTTTTGCATTAAAAAAATAAAGTTTTGATCGTGGGAGGGGGCATGAGCCCCCCTATGCCCCCTCCTTCGTTACGTCTCTGATCCCACCAATATGCGTTAGGATTCAGAGGGGCAGAGCTGATGATGAAATTTTGCTGACAAGGGGGAGGGGTTAAAAAGGGGAGTAAAAATTTGCTTATGTAATACTTGAACGGCCCCTAAACTTATTTAGGGATTAGAAAATTGTTCGTTAAAACGAGATTTTTTTTCCCTATAACGGTATTTGTTAAAATGGGATTCGACTGAATATACGATTTGGCATCAACGTCATGCCCCATGCTTTCATTATCGTGACCCCCGTGGGTGGTTATAAAAATTGCCCATGGCGATAGACCTTAGTTGTTCTAGGTTTGAAAAAAAAAGCCTTTCATGTCTATCTCCGCCTATGCCTAATACTCAAAGTGATGTTGATGTTGAAGTAACTTTTAGCCCCCCCCCCCCCCAATAAGCTGGAAGCAACAAACTACATATTTACATACTTTCTCCATTGAAAATGACAGTACCAGATCTTGTTACACATAGAGAACCTGGATCATACCGAGGGACTTTACCTGTTCAATATATGGAAGTACATTGTCCATATGAAATGCATTTATTTGAATATATTGGTGAAATACTAAATACATATATCGACTTGTTGCATGTGCAGGTTTGGAAATGTAGAAATTGATGAAAAATCAATTTTTTTTCCTTCCACAGATAACAGAAATGCCAGTTAAAGGTTCAAACCTGCTTGTGTTTATTCTAAAGGCATTGTGTAGAAATTATGAAAATTTCTATTGGATAGACAAAAAAGCTGGAATCTTCGTGCTGATTTGTTGGAATCGTAGAAACAAAGATTGGAGTCCGGATTACCTGAAGGTTTTCCAGGTGAATACACATATTATAGATTAAATTATTAATTTATATATTAATTATCATAAATTAAACTTTCAAGGTGGAAAAGTCATAGCACACTTTTCCCCTTCTTTTGACATATGACATAGAGTTTTTGTAATCGAGAGTTATTCATATCATATTTATGTGATATTTTTGTGTCAAATAGTAGATATGTGTCATGTGTTTTGTGTTGTAAGAAAATTAGTTTGTCCTTGTTCAGTTGGGAAAACGAGTAGGTTACACACCTATTTTTTTAGTACACACAGTATGTGTTTTCAAAATTTTTTGATTTTCGATACGATCCTGATATCGTAGACTTTGACCGATTATTCTAAATTAATCCTTTGGAATTTTTGCTCCTCGGTGTCAAGTGTGAGCCGATTTTGAGGCATCTTCGTTGGAGAAATTAAGAGTTTGTAAAAATTCAAATTTGTTCCAGGATAGTAAGGCAGGAGATGGCCATTTTTCGAACTTTCGTTTCCGATCTCGAAGGTGACGTGGAGAGGAATTTTTTTGTTGTTTATTTTTGCCGATGGAAACACACAAAATTACCGCTTTTCGTGTTTGAAACTTTTTGCCATGTCATCAGAATTTTTCCGGAGGATGAGACATACATGCTGAACTATTTTGTGGAGTCATTAATTAAGTAATTCATTAATAATTTCATTTTTTTTTAAAGGAAACTTACACACGTGCCTGCCGTTGATATTTGTTAACGTTGAATTTGGATAATAATTCTGATTGGAAAATATTTAGATAATTCAAGAAAGTGTATTCTGTGTGTCATCTTGAATTTAAAATCGTGTGTTACTTAATTTTTTTAATTTTCTTTGTCATATGACGAAATTCTTCCTGTATCATTAATTATGCGTCGAAGTATGTCATGTGACCTATCATTGGAAAGCGGAATTAATTTCCCATCTAATGGTAAAATTTGATTTGTATTTTTTTAATGATGTGTGTGCGTAATTAAGCGCTTTCCTTTTTGTATAACATTTAGTGCATTGTCCTTGGGATCAGAAGAGTCTCCCCGTAGGAAGAGAGTTTCGTTCAGGGCGTTATTTTTGTCCAGAATTTAGACTTGCCCTTTCACCTTAATTGGTCAAAGGTGATGTCGTAAAAATTTACGCCACGAATCAAAGTGTGCGCATTTCGAAGCCACGCCCACTTTTCAATTTACTTATACCCTCGAAACGTCGTTGGGTAGGTTCAGTCTTCCGTTTCCACTCGTCGAAAAAACGCGGTCCCTTCGATGATAGTAATGTGAAATCGTTCTCGCGAGATGTTGCTGTTCGCTACCGCTGTAGTTCTCCCATTCGGCTGAAGTTGGTTTTCTGTGGTTCCCAACTTCAAGGCGCAAATGCGAGCCGATCTGCCCGTTAAAAAGTCTCGCCACAGAGAGCAACAGTCCTACAACGATAAATCATTCAATCATAACACTTCACTCATAGTTAGAAAAACTGGTGGCAGATGGCAGCACTACACATAACAAGCATTACAGAGAAACAAAAAACTTCGTCAGGTTTCACTACACGTACACGCACATTCCCGCATGTACCGATTCGTTGGGGGGGGGTCCAAAAAATGGCTCGGGATCCATGATGTTCTTAAGTCAGCCACCTCGTTGGGCAATTTGCCTGTTGTGGCTTGGTATTTGTATTTTGTTGCCGAGGGGATCCTGAAGCCTGTCACGATGTCCAGAGCAGAGCCTGAGAGCGTTCTATGCCAGCTGAGAAGGATCTGGAGAGTTTTGTCCTATCTTGGATAGGTCGCCTGTTTCCCCATGTCCCTCGAACTTGACTCGAGATCCAAGAACTGTGGCAGTTACCTTTTTGAGGATGCAGAACACTGACCCCTGGGTGGCAGAACGTTGAGTCTCTCGGAATTTGTAAGTATGTGGTTATTTCTTGGTTTTCTCTCTCATTCACCATTTCTTTTTTTTTGTGGCGGTGATCTGGAAATTTGTAATTTCTTTGTGACTATCATGATTCTTTAAGCTTAGATCAAACTCCCCCCCCCCCCTCCCGTTGAAATTTTCGGTTAAGTATAAAAGTTCTTTAAGGTGTCTTAATTCTAATGATCTCTATGACAATTGCACAATTTCGGGTTGATTTTGATATGTTTGTTTCGCTGTTTAAAGTAAAGGTTTGTTAAATGTTGATGTTGGAAAAGCATTTTTTTTTTTTGCACGGAGAGACTGTTTTGAATTTGCTCAATGTCAGTTTTGAAGTATTTTAAATGATGCTGCTGTATTGTTAAAATATCTATTGTAAGAAAAGTAATTAAAATTTAATTATATTAACTATTATAAATGTGTAGGTGTGACGTGTATTAGTTTGGCTCTTTTTACTTGTTTTTCATGTGGTAAATGTTAATTAAGATGGAACTTTTGCACTCCCCGTAGATAAGGGTTATTTTGTGGTCAAGGTAACCATGCTCTGTATGCTCTATTCGAATCACTGGCCTAGGTGTTGAAAGATGCTCATATAAGGAGCAAAATGGTCATAGTTCTCATAAATAATATTGTTTTGGTGAAATTGTGTCTCTTTGGGAACTAACATGATATAATATATTGGTGCTGTGATTGTGCAAGTTAAAGTTTTCAGAGAGTAACTCAAGTTTAAGAGAACATATAACATATTGATGCGTATAAAATTTTGTTTGTGATATAAAACAACATCACAAAACCAAGAGCGTGGCAAATCGTGGGAAAAATTAGTCGTCAGCCAAATTTCTTAGAAGCCAAACTTGACTTGGTTCTCAAAAACGGGTGAAATAATTTTCTGTTTACTTTTCCAGGGGGACTTGATATCCCTCTTCACACATTATCATGAAATCAGAAAATTTTGTGACATCAATATTTAGTCACTCCAATTGAGCAAATAGGAGACAGAAAAATTTTAGGGGCCAATACAGATTTTCTAGTTGCCGGAGTGACTTGGCGCCTGAGATTTGTCAATCCCTGCATTGAGGGCTACAAGTATTTGTTCCTTGATGTTTGTGGTATTGAATTACGAGTTTAATAACTCGTTTCTGAAAGCTCCTCACATCTAGGATCGATTTTATGTGGGCCTTGAGTATTTAGGCACTTTCATAGTCAAGGGTCACATCTAATGATAAAAACTTTGCCTACTAATACTCAGAAATCACCAACGTGCAGGCTCATAGCCAGAAATTTTGTTTGGGGGGGGGGGACTAAAGTGATAGAACAATAGATCTGGCCACCTTTTTCCCCTTTATTGGTCATTTTCTCACATTTTGGGGAGGGGGACCAGACCCCCCCCCCAAGTTCCCCCTTCTTCTGCTACGCCCTTGCCATCAAAAAAGGCAAATACAAGGAAAAATCAAAACTCCTTAGGCATTTCAACAAGCTATGGGTGTCATCTTCAGAGAATACACACTGACCGACCATCCCACCTGGATTGATTACCAAATCTTAACTCTCGGTTTGCTCAGCAGAAAGAAAAAAGTTATGTCTGTCTAAGTCAGACATCTGTAACCCATTGCTCGCGAGCACCATGGTGCTCTCTGAAGCACCTGGAGTGCTTAGTGCTCCTGTCAGATTTCATGCTTGCAAGCACTTGGTCAACATCCCAAGTAAACACCTTGTACAAATTGTATTGAAGTATTAAAATTATCCTCATTTCATGCATTGGTATGTCAAACTTGCCATATGTGCTCTTCTTTTGATGATGGGTATAGGCAGTGCTCACGACTAGAAAAAGGTTGAAGACCTTTGAAGAAAACACTACTGTGATCAGAATGAAAGCTGAGCACCTGCATGTAAGTCTTCTATAACGTCCTGATTGGCTGCTTGCAAAATGATTGATATGTGATTGGTCTATTCAAATTTTCTTAGTTTCTGTGTGTGTCACAATGAACTTATTGCCATGGTAGTGCGATCGGTAGTGTTGATTTATTGTCGTTTACTGATATATTTTTGAAGACTTGAATATATGTGCCTTTGTGTAGAAGTCTAAATCATCTGTGGACTTTGTGGAAAAATTCGAATAGACTAATCAGATAGCTCTATTTTGTAAGTAGTCAATCAGGACATTATAGAAAACTCACACACAAGTGCTTAGCTTCATTCTGGTGACACCGTTTGACTTGGACAGACATATATTTTTTCTTTTGCTGAGAAACTGAGAGTCAAGATCTCGTAATCAATCCAAGCGGGATCAGCTTGATATTTTTTATCCTCTGAAGACGACACCCATAGCCTGTCGAAATGTGTAAGGAGTTTTCATATTTTCCTTGTATTTGCCTTTTTCATTGGTGACTTTTCTGAGTGTCACATCTATTGGACTTTTCTGTAGGAATTCTATTCAAATCTATACCGCAACAACGGGCACCGAAGCGTGCCCATAGAACTCAGGACTCTTGAGCACTCCACCCCTCCCTCCATGTCCACCAATTAATTCAAGGAGGGAGCGGAAGTAAGCTTATACCCCCAATAATTTATGATTATACAATGTACTATAATGCTATATACATACCTTGGATAAAGTAGAAACAGAACGTTTGGCGACCTTGGCTCCTTTCTCATTGTTTCCTTGTGTCAGAGTTTTATCTGAGTACAGTTTGAGTTCGAAGACCAGCATGCAGAGAAATTCTCATCCCAGATTCTTAAAAATTCTAAAAATCCATTGAATTTCCTAAATACATTTTATGTTCCTCATTAAACCTCACTTTTCCTGGCATGCCGGGAATAAACCAGACCCTAACATTCAAAAGCTGGTGTCCCTCGATTTTCACGGCATGCCGGAAAAAAAAAACAGAAGAGGACTACCAGTCCAGTGAAAGCGACATGTCTGAAGAGCCTAGTCAGTCTTATTTGTGTGTGATGAGTCTACCTTTTCATGTGTCTATCAATGTGAAAAAGAATCACTATGTCCAGACAAAGGCCTAAAACAGCAGTTTTCAACCGGTGCTCCATGTGCACTTCCGAGGGGCTCCGCGGCGGCTCGTGGAAATTATTGCAGAATTAAGGTCTGCAGGGGGTCCACCATAAAAATTATATACAAAAAGGGCTCCTCTAGTCAAACAGGTATCTGCCATAGAAATTATATACTGAAAAGGGCTCTGTGAGTCAAAAAAGATTGAGCCTAAAAGATTATTTTGGACTGTTCTTTTCTTAGAAGAAATTTGGCTGGCGTTAAATTTTTTTTCGAATGTCAAGCCATAATGTCTATGATTATGAGTGTTCAGTAATCATCTCAGTAACTATTGTTGTTGATACTACAATTATAATTGTTGTTGTTTTTATATATATATATATATATAACAGGACTATGCTCAATCTTGTTTGAAACAAAGATCTGAACGCTCTAATCCCCGTCAAAGGTTTCTTTCTGCGTTAGACAAATCGAAACATGTGCGTAGAATCTATGACTCAGCGAAATTCCAGAGAAACCACAGGCTTTACCAGATAGAAGAGAAGTCTCTCAATGGTATGGAACATTTAATTTTACATTAGCTGTAAATAGCTGACTTTCTGAATCGTTCTACTCGTATATATTCTGCTCACCACATCTTGTTGACCTTGTCCCTTTGCAAATACAGTTGAGTTGATACCATTTAAGAAATCTTATTTGCAGCATCCTAATTTCTTCTTCCATGTAGAAGTATTTCCCTCTTATATTGTGTGGTCCCACAGACAATGGCTTAAACAAGATCTGTTATATATTATTTTCAATTAATTATTCATACAGGGTGAGCTCTGCCCTTCTCCCATTCTATTCTAATTTTCTTGACTAATCTTTCCTCGAATTCGCCACCCTGTGCTATGGACCCACTTGGCCTCCCACCCACTCCTTCAAGCACATCTGTGTCTCTAAGTCACTCTTTTGGTCACTCCCACATTCACTCACTTTCTGAGTCATTCACATGCTTGCATGCTGTATTGCTTGCTCACTCTTTGAGTCATTCACATGCTTGCACACTGTTTATGTCATTGAAATATGCTTGCACACTGTTTTGGTCACTCACATGCCTACACACTGTTTTCATCACTCCCATGCCTACACACTGTTTTCATCACTCCCATGCTCACACACACTCTCTGAGCCACTCACATTAGTCATGCTTTCACACCATTTTGGTCTCTCACATGATTGAACTGTGTTTTGCTCACACATTCTTTGAGTCATTCACATGCTTGCATAGCATTTAGGTCACTCACATTCTTGCACACCATTTTGGTCACTCACATGTTTGCACACCATTTTGGTCACTCACATGCTTGCACACTGTTTTGGTCACTCATATGCTTGCCATGCTCTAGATCACTCTTTTGGTTGCGCACTGACATGGTTCCTTTCTTTATAGGTCACTTTTTTTATACATTTACTCATGTTCTAGGTCAGTGTTTCCCAGAGTGGGCAATATCGTTCCCTGGTGGGCGATGGAATGGTCCAAGGGGGTGATAGAACCTACTGATTTAACATAGGATCCTATGGGTTTACTTGAGTTGGGGGGGGGGGCGATGTGAAGAAAAAATTTCTGATGAAGATGGAACAAAAATTTTGGGAGACTATGTTCTAGGTCATAGTTTCGTAACCTTTTTTTGTCCCATCGCCCCTTCTTCAGAATTTTTTTTCTCCCATCGCCCCCCAATGTAATCTACCCCATAAGATCCTATGTTATACCCTTAGCTTCTACCACCCCCCCCCCCCCCGGAATATTTCCATTGCCCATGTTGGGAATCACTTCTCTAGGTCATTCCTTTGACCATTTACATGTTTGCTGTACTTAGGCTCACTGTTTTGATCATTTACACGTTTGCGCATGATGTAGACGAGTGTTTCTCAACTGCCCAGTACTGGGCCATGAGTGATTCACTGTTTCATTTACCCTCATTCATTTCCCATTAGTTGTGTGTATGACCGGGCCTTCCACTCCTAAAAAAAGTAATCAACCGGGCCACAGGCATTCTAAGGTTGAGATCCACTGCTCTAGACCAGTAGTTCTCAACCTTTTCAAACCCACGGCCTGGTTTAATTCACTTTTGTGAGTCTAAGGCTCGGTCAAGCACTTGACCCACAAAAAATCGATGAGGAAAAATTAAACGGCTAATCACTCGCGCCCCGGTATGAATTATGTCAGGGCGGCTGCGGCCCAGCAGTTGACAAAAACACTGCTCTAAACCACTCTTTTTGTCACTGACTAACCTAGTCCCTTGCTGTCTGACAGAGGTGGATTTATTGAGATCTCAGCCCAATGCATGAAGGAAATACACTTTTTCATGGATATTATATTGAGGTGAACTCAGAAAGAAAAGTCGTCTGGTCTCGTCTGCATTGGGAGTCAAATCCCAGTCCTCTTGCAAACCGGGCTTCCATAGTTACATATATATTTTATTTTTAAATTTGTGTGTGGTGCCAATTTTTTTTAACTGCTCACATGAACCAAGTTTGACTGTGTGTATTTTTTTACAACATCAGTTTGGGTACTTTTTGTGTGCCGATGGTGTGTTCATTTTTTCAAAAATCATGAAATGCAATATATATATTTTCTTAAACCAAAGCCATTTTATGTTTTACACGCACAGTTTCTAAATATCTACTTATTCAATATGGTAGAATTATGTCTTTGTTATTTTTTCAGAATATAATGAAAAGGTTTTTCATCATTCCAATCCACAATTGACTGTCGAGAAGTTCACATCAGAGTCAGACCAATCATATGATCATTTGGATCATGACTATGCAATGATGAGTTCACCATCCAATGCAAGTCAATACTCTGATGACACTACATTGCATGAAAGCTCACCATCTCCATTGTTTCCAAGTGATTCAGAACTTTCGGAATCTTCTGTTTCTTCACCTGTACGTGCTGATTCACCGTTTTTCAACTTCGGCTTTGTTCCAGAAAGTCCGCCTGAGAAAATAGTTGAGCATCCGATGCCATCTACTATCAGTAAGTTGTATTTACTTATCAGATTTTATAAGTGCAGTTAAAACTTGCTGACTTCATGACCAAGCATGAATCCAGGGTGACAAATTGTATAAGTTCATAGAATCATCCCATATTTTACAGGGCAGACCAATTTTTCCCACAGATTTTCCAGCTCTTCAAGGGGAGAAAGCTCTGGAAATTCTCCTTTCCCCCCCCCCCCCCCCCCGATATGCCCCTGCACATGACTTACACAAGGGAAAAGGTAACAAGGCATAGAACCTGTAGGGTCAAAGGGCTTCATTCATCTTATACTTTTCGAAATTTTTTGCATTATACATACAGGGTGTGTGTTCTGTTAATGGACCGACAAATTCAGAGCGTTGTTAGTAGACATCAGGAGAAACAAAAATTGTAATGAAACATGGTGTTGCAAACAACATTGAAAAGGTGAAAATCGCAAAAAACGCACACAGGCTCTGAGTCCAGAGGAGATGAAAGGTGGATGTCAGTTGATCGCTGAATGCGTTCGTGGGTTTGCTCACCATATCTGACGTAATGTACACTGTGTGTGTGGACGCCAAAGGATCCCATAGTGCTGATTGTCATTGCTGCAGCAGACATCAACACCATACCCAGTATCTTTGAGCGCGTGCAGCAATTGGTTTTTACAGTGTTATAGACCGTGCAATGACGTCAGCAGCTGTCACTTCCAACAACTCTTGTAATAATTAATCAAATTAATCTTTTTGTCGTTTCAGTGTGATGTCTAAACCTGCTTGTGTTTTTTTTGCGATTTTCACCCTCTCAACGTGGTTTGAGACACCATGCTTCATTGCAATTGTTCATCAGTCCATTTACAAAACACCCTGTATACTATATGGTCCTGACCTGTGACCCCCTCCTCCACCCCATCAGTGCAGTTTTGATCCATAAGCATAGCCCGGGTACCCTCAACTGCAAAAAGTGGCTTGTGAAAATGAAATTTGATTGAAAATTTTGAGAGTGAGCATGGAAATTCACAGGCAGGCATTTCCAGCCAGTTATGGGGGGGGGGGGTGTCTCAGAAAAATCACTTTGCTTGGGGGGGGCCTATAATTGCTACTTATTGTCAGTGATTGTGATCCATCTCAAGATGGACGCTGTAATTAGTTAGCAAATACATTAAGTTTGATGCATAAACAATGGAGTGCTCTGGTGTTGGCAGACCTAGCTCCAGAAGGTGAGAGGTGGAGATTGATTCTAGCCATGGAGCAGAAAATAACAGTTTTGTTGCATAAAATATGTATGGTAACATATCACCAAGTTTATGCTCCCACCCCCTACTGGGTTTTAGCTTTAAGTGCATCATGGGCCCTCTGGCCAAGTGATTTTACTGAGGCCCTACCTGGAAAATTCTCGAAAAATTAAACTACTTCCCGTTTTTCTGAGGTGCCCGGGTGGGCTCATGCGTTAAGATGGCATTGCCTCCTCCCCCCCCCCCCCCCCAGACACATCAAACTGAATGTGATACCTGTAAACCAGAAAGTTTCACAGTCATGTTCCCCTTTGGACTTTTAACGCCCCTGATTTTAATAACATGTTTCTTTTATTACTGTCAGAAAACTTCCTGACAAGCCTACTAAAAGGATAATTATTTGAAGTTTAATAATAGAATGCATTGCCAAAAGCAAGAGGTTATTCTCCCCCTCCCCCACATTGGTGTGCGACAAGAGTTGCACCTCACACCAATGGTAATAGAAATGAGATTTTTTGTGAGAATCAGCTCTGTGATCATTTTTGAAGGGGGAGCCTCCCATATTATTTAGTGAAGTGTCTTTGTTTAAATGTAGGGGTTCTCGTAGAATTTTTTTGGGTAAGGAAGCTGTGAGCTTAGATGGGAAAACAATTTATCGTTTGTTTACATTGCGATGCATAAGGAATATTAGTGAAATCTGTGTCTAATGATACTGTCTACAGCGATAAACCTACCTATAATGATATTTTTTTGGTCTCAGCAGAATTCCTATTTAACCAGAAATAGCGCAAATGCTCAAACTGTGTACAACGATAACTGACCTATAACAATATTTTTCTAGGTTCCTATACTATTACTTGGCTATGGTACCATTATAGGCAGGTTTTACTGTATTTTGTAAAAGATGTCTGCAGCCTTCATTTCATTGAATTGACACAAAGGGGTCCACACAGACTTTGTTATTAGCAACAAATAGTCTGTGGAGCTCACAAAGTTGAAAATTTATTTCAAGCAACCTTTTTCCTTGTTTGTAGACATAAATTCTGAAAGTTTTTTTGATATGAATTGTTATCCATCTGTAAATGCTTGCTGATGATATTGGTTCTGAACAGATTTCAATGCACAGTTTGTGTTTAACATTTCTTAAATTTAAACCTTACATTGTGAATTTTTTTCCAGATTCGGAAAGTGTTGATTGTCACCAGTTGGTTCCGTGTAACATCTCGGAAGAGTTTTCTGAAGAAAAACTTTACGAGCTCTGCGAAAATCTCCCGAAGGTCAGTATCAATTGCATTTTAATAATGGCTTCCAAAAGTTAATCATGTGATAACTTATACAACATAACGACACCACTTTAATGTTGCCTCTTGGGATTGAATGAGTAGTGGGTCACAAACTTGTGGTATCCGGATATACAGTCAGTGCCGTCTTAATGCATGGGCCACACCCGGGGGTCTCAAGAGAAGAGGGGCCTCATAAAAATAAGATTTGGTTGCAATTTTCTAGAATTTACCTGGTACGGCCTCAAAAAAAACCCTCTTGGCCTGGGGGGCCCATGATGCTCTTAAGACTGCCCTGTGTACAGTCCCTTTGTGTGGGGCCTTTGATAGATACTACTGGCAGATATTATCTTACCAAGTGATGCTATAACCATGGATGTAACAGTTGTGGAGGTCGCTCGTCAATTTCACTTGTGTACTACAACAACATACCGATTATCAGAGGAAGCGGTAACTTTTTGGTTGACCACGCACAGGTCTCTGGATAACTGTTTAATAACTTGTTTGGAATTTCCATAATTAATATATTGCTATAATATCCAAGCGGAATTGACTTCCCAATTTTCACATCCATGGTTGCAGCTCCATTTGGTAAGACAATAACTGTCAGTACTGTGTGCTGAAGGTTCCAAATGAAGGCTGTGTTCCACTAACCTTCCAATCCTGAGGGGCTGGATTAAAGTGGTGTTATGTTATATAAGCCATCGCTGCTATAATTTTGGAAGCCAGTATATGACAAGCTGAAACTTCATTTGATAAGTTCATCATCAACAATCGCTGAATTAATCAGATAACTTATAACTGAATGAGTTGCAGAAGCTACTACTAGTACAGCACATGCGTCATTGACATTCCCCTGAAAAATTCTGTAATGGATTGGTATATGCTGTGAAGTGTTATAAGGATGAGCTGAACGTTGGCTTTTAGATTAATGCATTCATCAATTGCTACTGTATATTATAGTTCTTTGTGTTAATTATTCATACTGCTGCCACCAGAGACCACCAGCGAGGGGGGGGGGGGAAGACCCCTCCTCTTGTTTGTGGACCATCTCTCTCATGATCTTGGCCTCCACTCAGAGATTTTCTCCTCCCTTTTCAATCTGCAGGGCACCCACACTTGTCCTACTTTCTAGGTTTTGTCCTACTTTTTTTACAAAATCCTATCAACAGAATTCGTGTAATTGATTTTAATTGAGAAGGGAATCATAGATATATTGCCAAATGATGTAGTAGATTGTGCATGCGTGCAATTAATGATTCTGCCAAAGCAGAAATAGTATGATCGTTTTCCAGGTTATTTGGGGGAATGTATGTTTTCGACCTTTTTTTTGTTTTGTTTATTAATTTTTCGTTTTCTTAGTTTGACGGTTCAACAATAGAGCAGCAGTCATTAAAAACTTCTGCCTGGATGGAAAAAGTAATTTTTTATTCACTATGCCATGGTATGGACAGTAACATTCAAAATTATGGTACACATTTTGTGTATAGGTGAAACAACAGTTTGCATAACAAAGCAGTTGAAGTACATAGGCCTATTCTAGTTTTGATGATTCGGATGCTACCCAATATTGTTCAATTGTCTCCTGTATTTTTTAAGGCATGAAGAGGCATAAACAATATTTACAATGCTCAGCAAACAGCTAAAAATGAAAGTGCTTCATTTGTCAAAAACAATTACACTGGCATTAACAGTAACATTTAAACGAATAACCTTAAAAAACGTATGAACAATGCAGTGAAATCATCTGGTTCATCTTAACTTATTTATATTGGACCTTGTGATTTACAAATTTTGCACTGTGTTTTCAAAAGTTGTCTCGAATTGACGTCATTCTTAAAAAACTTACGTCTTCATGGACTTACACGTCACATGGACTGTAGAAGACTCCAAAAAAACAATGTAATACTAGATATTGTGAGGAGAGACAGAAAATAATCATCTGTGATTGCTAGTACACTCTTTTGACCAAAATTGCTTTTGATACCATTTCATTTTGCTTTGACTCGATTCAATCGTATCGGATACTGAAATAGGTGCTATGAATTTTTTTTATTTTTTTAAATTATCTAGAAAGAAAAACATTGTTTAAAGGATTCTTTTTTATTATGCCATGATTATGTTGACTTTTTATATTTTTTGTGTGGAGCCCTTGAATCTGCCCGCTCACCCCCCTTTTTTTTTCTTTTCTGGGGAGACATTACTCATGTGGCTCTTGGAAAAGGTGACAGATATATCCTAATACCAGAAAAAAATCTCACAATACGTGTACCAAAGCCAACTACATAAAGGCTAGTCAAAAAGAGGCTTTGCATATTCATCTGTCGTCTGCAAAGTTGTCTTGTCACTGATTATGAATTCCCATTAATTATTTTTTCATTGATTGTTTCAATTAATTATAAAATTCTTTTTTCATTCATCGTGAATTTTTTGATTAATTCATAACATATTTTTCCACTGATTATATATTTTTGAATTCATTTTTCATTTCATCATGAATTTTGATTACTTCATAAAGTATTTTTCCTTCATAAATTCTTTTCCCCATTTATTATGAATTTAAAAAATTTTTTTTTTTTCATTGATTCATCATGAATTTCAATTCATGTTATTTTTTTCATCGATTATAAATTTAATTCATAAATTTTATTTTAAATTGATTTTTTAACTTTCTTCAATTAAATTTTTTTTATTGATTATGAATTTTGGTTAATTCAGAAATAATTTTTTCACTGATCCATCATGCATTTAATTGGCTCAGAAATTATTTTCCTCATTTGATTATGAATTTTAATTTATTCTGAAAATTATTTTTTCATTAGTTCTGAAATGATTCTTAATAATCCGTTAGTAATTTTGAAATTACTTTCTTCACCAATTCTTGAATACAATTTTTCATCAAGGGTTTTTTTCACCTTTTTCATAAATTTTGTATAGTCCTCCAACCACGAGATGAGACTTGGCTATGGCATGCGATGTCGCTTCGAACGATTCTATTCTTTGTTAGGAGGACAATCCTAATCATGAAAGCTCCAACGTTAATGAACTATTCTCTATGCGCAATCGTTTTACCGAAAAAAATGAAATAAAATTGTCCGGCTTGATGTATCATGACCTAGCTAAATCTCATCTCGTTGTTGGGGGGACTATTTTATAACTATGTCAAATTTTTTGTTGTGGTAGCCACTGTAAAAAAGATTTGAGGGTCCCATTAATTACGGCGGTCATTCGTTGAAGACCCCCCCCACCACCCCCCCCCCCCGGAATATATATTTTTAATTGTGAGGTTTTTTGTTGACATTAGTTCTAATGAGTCGCTATGTTCTTGTTGCTGCAACCATTCTTAGTCCATTGAAAAAGAACTGAGAATGTAGTTAAAAACATTTTTTGTTTCTAAGTTGCACTTGCAAACTTACTAAAGGTTCTGTGCCTTTATTATAGTTTTCATTTGCTTCAGAAGTTGAAAGAAATACCTTGTTGGGAATTTTGCCTGTTGTGGCCTTGTATTTGCATAAGAGTATTATCATTCGGGGGAATCATTAAGGTAACAGTTTTGTATTGCTTGTACAGTTTCAGTGATGTCGATCTGGTTAAATTTGACGTGTATTCTATATATATATATTTATTGAATTTTACTTCTACTCTATTTCAGGACGTTGAAGGCTCTTCTGATTTTCCGGCTCAGTCGAAAGAGAATGAATGGGGCTTCGATCTCGCTTCTACCAGTGATTTAGACATGGAAGACTTCATGGACTTATATGGTGTCTTGGACAAAAATCAATCCAATCTCGACGATTTTCATTTAGATGAAGAAAATAAGGTAAGCTTCAACGGAAAAAGGAGGATAATGAATCGTGTTCAGATAGTTTTTTGCTGGAACCATCGTGTAAATTTGAGTTTGATAACTGATCAGAGGGACATATTTATATATACCCAACAATAACCAATTTATATTACTTAAACACACTGATGATGGTACTGGATCTGTGAGAGATCCACTCAAATTTTCTTATGACCATTGCAAAGTTTTGGGATGGCAGAGCCTCCACCAGTTTTATATTAATAGTTGGTGGAGTTTTATACTGATACACCTTGTAGTCTATCACCATTTCTGATTATATGATAGATCTGGATTTCATAAATCTGATGCCGCCACCATCAGAATGATAATAGGATACACATGCTATCTACACATTTCTAGGGCTGCCCTAGCCTTTATCCATGCCTAGAAATAAACAATCTCCCTAAGTAGCGAAACTCCGAGGTATTTCAAGAGAAACACACACCTTCTATGTAATTTTAGGTACATGTGCAACGCTTGTGTCCTCTTACAGATTTCTAGGAGGATACTCAGAGCCCAAATGGTTAAGAACATCATTGATCTAGTTTCGGATGCACAACCTTTTCAGTCTGTGGGCCAGCAAGTAGAATATATACAGTGATCATATGACCCTGTTTTACGGGACATTTCTGTAATTTTGGTGATGTCCAAACTATTCTATAAAATGTCCTATTTTTCCTGATTTTGGATGAATTTTACTTCAATTTATATTTTTTACTGAAATCAGTGATTGAAATTATAATTGTTGCTCCAATAATCATAATTAAGAAGTTAGATAAATATATTCATTTAAGATATTTTTTTAAACGTGTTTTTTTAGTGAATTGTATTTTAAGTGAGTTTCAGTAACAGTTCGTAACTTTACTCATCTTTGATAATTTTTTTGGCTATAGTTTTAGCAAAATTTTACTTGCCATTGACAATTTATTTGGCTATAATTAGCGACTTAATTTTCCCTTAGAATTTCTTTTGCAATGGTTTTAGCAACTTTACTTCCACTTTGGTGATTTTTTTTTTTTCACTGTAATTGGCAACAATTTTCCCTTTGAAAACTTACTCTGATATAATTGGTAATAGTTTTCCCTTTGAAAACTTCTTCGGCTATAATTATCGACTTTACTTCCCTTTGACAATTTTTTTAGGGTATAATTGGCAATGATCCAAATGGATTCTGATTTCCCATATTTTTGTAAGGAGGAGAAATATGGTAATTTTTTTTACTTCAGATATATCTTTTTTCTTTCTCACCAAACACCTTTTGTGGGCTAGATGAAACTCCTTGGCAGGCTGCATTTGTTCCATGGGGCCAGAGATTGTGCACCCTTGCTGTTAGTTATGAACAGAAGCAGAAGAGCTTGACTTTTCAAAGTTTGATAGCAATAGTTAAATCACCCATAGAATTCCGGAACATTCAGTTTTGATTTTTAAATGTCTTCATTTCTTTCCCATTTAAAATTTAGGTTTTATTAATGGGAATTTGATTTTTCTACTGAAATGTGTTGTTAATGCAATTGATTATAAGATTATTCTTCTTTCTTTCAGCAGAAACATGCGAGTGATCAGTCATTTGCACCTGACACTCAACTGCACGAATCAGGTATAATTCTTTTCTGTTGAGTATCAATTTCTATGTTGATAATTAATTTCAAAAATTTGAAATGTGACATGTTTTTCATGGCAAGTAATTGACTTGCAAGTTAGATGGCAGCACTCGCACATGATGATGCTGATAAAATGAGAAAATTATCAAAGCCAGAGGTGCCACTATGATAATTGAGCTTTTGTTGCCCTTCAAATAAAATGTGGGAGATGTGTCTCTTTGTGCCAGCGTGATGGATTCTGATATCTTTATGACCAAGAATTATGACTAATTTCCAATTTTCCATTCTTAAGTCCAATCATTTGTAAATCAAGAAATCATATATAAAGTACTCAAGGACCCCGAGGAATCCACAGGTTTAAAAATACTACTGACCTAGTGAATGAGCAAGTAGGTGAGCAGTCCAGTAAGTGAGTGAGCAAGTGCCACTACTGAAAAACACTACTGACGTAGTGAACGAGCATATGAGCAAGCGAGAAGAAAGAAAATGTGCTAAAAACCCTAACATGTGTTTAAATGGTTCCACTACTTTACCGCACACAGACTCGGGTAATACTGTCATGCGACAATTTCCAACCAGTGGAGTTGGGTTGGAGAGGAAGGCACCATTTATCGGTGGCTATCCCAGTCTTGGTAGGTAAACAACTTATATAATTGACAGAGAATAATATAATTCTTTCCTCAGATTCGAACCCATGGATCTTGATGGTAACCTTCATGGTGGAAGATGAGCATCTTACAACTGCACCACTTGGGCTGAAATGGTTTTACTGTCTACGAAGAGTGGGGCCAAGTGAGCATCATGCTGGGCTGTCATCGTGAGGATCCAGGTTCAACTCCCCCCCCCCCCCCCCCCCAGAAGTTGGTTTTCTGCAGTTTTCCAATTTTTAAGAATAAATACGATCCGGTCTCCAATTTGAAAAAGTCTCTCCGCAGGCAACATGATACTTATAACATGAAAATTCAAGCATTTAATGTCTTTACTCTAAAATATGGAACACAGGCCATGTTAAGGCCATGCATAGGTACACAGTTTCTTTCCTATAATGGTCACCTACAACATAACCTATGAACCATATGATTATTCAGTCAACCACACAGTTAGGACCACAACTGGGGGGGGGGGGGGCAGGCGGGTCTGGGCGCTGGACCAGAGGGAGTGTAAATTTTATTCTCAAACCTCTCCTTCAACATTACAAGGGGGCACCAAAATGCGCACTTGCCCCGGGTGATCAAGCAGAGCGGAGTAACTAAACTAATCAATTTAGTTGCGGAGCTGCACACAGTCACTCACTCTCTCATACAGTCAATAACACACTCACTTGGTCACCCATATGGCCACTCACCCACTTATATGGTCATTCATCCAATCATTTGGTCACTCACTCGATCGGGCAGGTGAAACGTACCATGGGCCAGATATTTGGGTGAAATTTTCAAATCCCAGTGGTGCCACATAGAGCCGAACAAGGCACTGTCTTGTGCCTCACTTGCTTGCTCAGTCACACTCACTTTCTCTCTTGCTCATGTACTCACTGATCCACTCAATTTTTGAATTCAAGTGCTCAATCACTTTGTTGTTTACTCACTCACTGGTGCCCAACTGATGTCATGAATTATACTGTACCTCAACAAGTAGGTGGGTCCCATGTATAGTACAGGATTGTATAAACGGGACAGACTTTCAGATTGAGAGTGATGAGTAATTGATATAATAAAATATATATATATATTAATATATTTTATGGTGCGAGTTTTAATTTTGTGACATTTCCTTAAAAAAATTTGACTAAACATGCTTTATTTTCGTATTGTTTTTTTTTCAGATGGTGATCCTGGACTACTAAGCGGCAACATTAATACTGTACAAGCAAATCCTGCTCCTAGAACTGCAACAGGCATGCAGCCACCGGTCTATTACATTATTAATATCATGTGTTTGCAGGGCTACAAGCCTCCGCAGTAGTAATTCAGGATCCCAAACCTGACAGTCTTAACCACAATTGAAAATCTTAATGGTCATCTCTAGGAAAAAAAGAGTGTAAACGAACCATTTTCTTTCTCTCTGCGAAATATCCATGAAAACTGAATCATGGGTGTTTATGATCGATTCAGATGTTGGTACTTTATCGTAAAACTTCTCCATTAACTTTTCTGGTGCACAATTAAAATTTAAAAAATATTTAAAATAAAACTTTTTTTAATTTTGAATTGATCAGCGAGAGAAAAAGATGCTAGCGAAAGTTGGCAAAAACTATACTAAATTCTATTCTTGACAAATTATAATGGTTGAATCATCCCGAAAAATATCCATAGTGGAAAAAAAAAGACTATTAAACATTCTTTATCTCTCATCGGTATTACCGGAAATAGTCCGGAGCGTGTATTATTTACGGCAAGTTTTTTTGTATATAGGGTAGCATGTATTGCATCTACCAACTTGAATTATTACGAAAAAGCGGCGAGTGCTTGCAGTAACTTCATATAGCTATGGAATGAAAAAAAAATTGTATAATAAGAATTGAAGAATAAAACCTTGTGACCCGTTTCTGTGATGTTCTCTGTCTATTTCGAGAAACACGCTATCGTGGTGATACTGGCAAAGGAAGATTTATGGATTTGCCACCTGTGCAGGGTATTCAAATTATGATTGAATTTAAGATGGCACTGCTCTAGATGCTGAAAGACTTCTGCAGTATAATTCGTAAATCATCTGCAAACTATGTGCCCCGCCCCGCATTTGAATCAAATTATTTTTCACCCCTCTATGATGATCATGGACAGCCTTCATTTCCCACAGAGCATAATGCTAGCAATTACCACCCCCCCCCCCCAGAATTGTGCATAGCTATTCATTTCTTGTTCGCCCTATAGGTTTTTCATTTCCACATTAGAATGGTTCATAATGCCCCTTCCCCCTCTTGCGTAAGGGCTCAAGTTTCGTATGTACAGGACAACATGCAACTTTCCCCCCCCCCCCAATGTTTTTTTCATGTCAGTGCCTCTAGCTGTGAAGGGATGGGGCACGAGCCACTGCTATAAATTTTCACTGTCTGAAAATTTTCTGACTCAATTCTGCCTTATTTGAGACAGCAAATATAAATTAGTAATTGCATCGGCCCAGGATTTTTAGCAGTTCTTTTTGTAAAGATTTTTTCCTGTGTAAAATAAATCCTATAAGACGAGGGTTCTTCAACACATGGCCTGTGTGGGCCACATTTGACCTTCAGAGTTTTTTGTTGTGGTCTGCCGATCATATTTGCAGAAAATGGTTAAAAACCAAGATTACTTTTGGAATTGATGGATGAAATCATTTTCTAGAATAAAGGAATGAAATAATTTTCTGGAATAAAGGAATGAAATAATTTTCTAGAATAAAGGAATGAAATAATTTTCTAGAACGAATGAATGAAACAATTTTCTAGAGAATAAATAAATAAATGAAATAATTTTCTAGAAAATAAAGGAATGAAATAATTTTCTAGAACAAATTGAATGAAATAATTTTCTAGAGAATAAATAAATGAAATAATTTTCTAGAAAATAAAGGAATGAAATAATTTTCTAGAACAAATTGAATGAAATAATTTTCTAGAAAATAAATAAATGAATGAAATAATTTTCTAGAAAATAAATAAATGAATGAAATAATTTTCTAGAATAAATGAGTGAAATAATTTTCTGGAATAAAGGAATGAAATAATTTTCTAGAGAATAAATAAATAAATGAAATAATTTTCTGGAATAAAGGAATGAAATAATTTTCTAGAAAAAATTGAATGAAATAATTTTCTAGAACAAATTGAATGAAATAATTTTCTAGAAAATAAATAAATGAATGAAATAATTTTCTAGAATAAATGAGTGAAATAATTCCAGGAAATTCCACAAAAACTTGGATTTCATGAAAGGAATAATTCCAGAATTGATGAAAATTCAGAATTACTGAAAAATTAATAATTTTCAATGCAAATAATTTCAGAATTAGTGAAGAAATAACAAATTAATGAGAGAAATAATTTTGTAATTTCCGGCAAATTATTTTGCAATCAATAAAAGAATTGCACATAATTATTGAAAGAAATTATTCCAAGATACGTTGAGAAAGAAAACAATTTTAGAATTACCAAAATAATAATAATTTGAAGCGATTTAATATTAAAAATAACCTCAGAATGGAACAATTTAATCAATAATTAATCAAAAACTTTTCTAGAATTAGTGAAAAAAATGATTTCGGAACTAATGAAAATTGATAAAAGAAATAATTTCAGAAAAAGTTTTCAATAGTTTTCGTCCCTGTTTAACTCGGAGCCCCGTTGGCTCCTTCTGAGTTGGTGGCCCGCAGGCTTTGTGGGAAGTTTCAATTCGGTCTGCTGTATCTAAACAGTTGAAGAAACACTGCTATAGGACATGGTCCCTAATTGTTTAATACCACAGAAACTGGAAATCAGATAATTTGGACAAGTCTGTCGAGTTGTCTTGTTAGAAAAAAAAATGTATATCCTTGCGATATTAATTCTAGGCTGAGGATGGGGGTAGCATTAATGATTAATTTGATTGTTTTTGTTGCACCATGGCCATTTTTTACACATGAGGGCTAATTAGACCGGGACCTACAATTTATTGCCAATTCCAAACGTCGGGCTTGTTTTTTATACTCATCGAGGAGTTGGTGTGCTAACCCTCTATGGGGGGACTCCCTGCAGTAGCAATTTTTCTGCAGTCATGTCGCCGTTTCTGTTGTATTCCTGTGTCAGGAAAGTTTTTCTGACAAGGATGAACCAAGTATCAAACTCGTGACACCTCTAAACATCCTTTGGTACTTTAGGCGAGTATCTTATCGACCTGGGCTACCGCGCCCCGTATCATTAATGTTTCTTACTTCAGCTGTCAACACTCAGTTACTGCACATGCTGCAAAAATCCTTGAAAATAGTAGGGATAAATAAGCTCATGTTGCAAATTCAGAATCATATCAACAACCTATTTGCACAATATCAAAGTCAAAGACTTCCAAACCAACAATCCATGTATACTATTTATTAATCGGCAAACTCCCAGTGAATGTAGATATGCTATGTAATCTGAAAAATGTGTAGATTCAAATTGGTAGATGCAATACTCGCCACCTGTGAATGTTGTCAGATTCATTTCATGCTTTTGCTAGATCTAAAATTGAAAAACTGTATTGCGAGTGAACTTTTCATTAGATTTTTGGCTAGCTCAGAATATCTTGATTTCATTTACCTGGTAAATGGTATATGTATGTTTTGTTGTATCTATAAACGGTGAAGAGTATATATGTTGGACTTTGTTTTTTATGAATTATGCATTGATTATTTTTTATGAATTATGCATTGATTATTTTTTATGAATTATGCATTGATTATTTTTTATGAATTATGCATTGATTATTTTTTATGAATTATGCATTGATATATCATTATGTATGGTGTCAATTATCATTTTTAGTAAAAATATTTTGAAGCGCTTTTTTGGCTTATATTCCTATATACTGGAAAATCTTTTTTTTCCAATGATGATGATTTGAGTTGATTTGAATGATGATTGATTTTGATATTCCCCATTCATCAAAATCATTTTGTGTAACGATTTAAATTTTCTCCAATATCATTTTATGTTCTCGGGGGCTAATTGAACAAAAAACCTACCGCTGTTACCTAAACATCAGTGCCGTCTGAGCTGTGGATGGTTCAGCACCCACGGAAATTTGTGCCATGGGTCTGAGCACCCCCAAAACTGATTCAGAAATTAGAATTTTCTATATTAGATGAGCACCCACAGATTCAAAATATGTTCAGACATCCCTGAGATCTTTTGATTACTCACAGTGTTTGCACTCTCTCTAGGACCTAGATAAAAGGTATGCAAAGGAGTGATCTAAAGAGCAAGAAACCACATCAGTGAGTGACCAAAAGACTGACTTTGACACATTCTCTAGGTCAGTGTTTCTCAACCGCCAGGCCCAGTACCGGCTATGAATGATTCATTGTTTCATTTTCCCCATTAGTCATATGACCTGGCCTTCCCCAAAAAAAATAAATCAGCCAGACCACAGGCTTCCAAAAGTTATCTGGCTTCTCACTTGCTGCATCACTCTTTCAACCATCCGTTCACCTGCACCTTGCTCTCTTTAGGTCACTGACTGACTTTATCTTTCATTCCCTAGGCTATTTTTTCAACCATGCAGTGACCTGGCAACTCACTATTTAGATCTTTTAGTCACACACATGCTTTCATAATGCACTGGTCATTAACATGCTTACACACACACAAGGTTACTCTTTTGGTAGCCACTGATGTGGTTTCTTGCTCTTTATGTCACTCCCATGCACACGCATTCTCCAATGTCACTCTTTTAATCACTCAGTAACCTGGCTTCTCAGTCTTTCCGTCACTTTTTCAATCAATAACTGGCCTGGGTTTTGGTCGCTTACTGACTTGATCTCTCTCTGTCTAGGCCCGTGGCATTAAAATTAAGGGGGCAGTAGAAGCTATGGGTATAACTACGATTCTGGGTTACATTGCGATGGGGGGGGGGGGGGAATTATGAAGGGGGGGGGGCGATATGAAAAAAAGGGTTGGGAAACTATGCCATATAGAGAAAACAAGTTCTTTATCTACTGTGCCTGGGGCAATCACCGATAGACAGCGCTATGGGTAGGAAATTGTCGTACGGTGGTATGATCAGATTTGGTGTGCGGTGTAATAGGAATAGTAGAATAATATTTAAATACTTTGTTGAAAAGGGAAGACTGATTTTAAAAAAATTAATTTTGAAAAGTGAATTGAAAAAAATATTCTCTTTGGGGTCTTTCAGGTATTACATCAGCAGATTTTTAACAGTGCCCCGTCAGCGAAATTTTGTCAGCTCTGCTCCTACCTTCTATCGCATATTGGGATCAGATATGCACATGAATGGGGGCCGGCAGCACGAGCGCTCTTATGCCTCCCAGACGATCAAAAACTTACAAATTTAAATATCAGAAGAAAATACTTTTATGTGTTATTATAATCAATTTCTGTTAATTTCAATGCTATTTGAAAGCTAAGAACCCAAATTTTCACCTTAAGAAATTTTTATTGCGGCCCACCCTCTAAGCAATATATGCTAAACCTGTGACCTGCTGGCCAAATGTGGACCTCGGGGCTATCTGATGTGGCCCGCCACCTGAAACCTAATTTTGTAAAAATGAACTAAGTGGTACATTTACAGATCGTTTGTGACCCTTGCCACCATTTTCAGATCATTTAAGTGGTCCGTGGCACATTTAAATATCCCTCAGGTGACATTTGGCACCGTTTTAGAGCAGTTGAGCAGCGTGCAGCACAGTTTGCAGTGATCCGCAGCATGTTTACGGAACATTTGTGTGATGCGTGACACAGTTCCAGAGCACTTAAGCGGCCCTCAACCAATTTCTAGAACACTTAAGTGGCCTGCAATACATTTCTAGAACACTTGAAGGATTTGCGGAACATTTAAAGATCACTAACGTGGTTCTAAATAGCAGGGCCGTCTTAAGAGTATCATGGGCCAAGTGGTTTTTTGGAGGCCCTACCCGGTAAGTCCTAGAAAATTTCAACTGGATTTCATTTTTGTGAGGCCCCCGGGTGGGCCCATGTGTTAAGACGGCACTGCTAAAGAGGGCTTATCAATAGGGGAGAACGTTAGTTCAGGTGCCCACAAACTAGGAAAAGGTTTTTCTCGTTTTTTGTACACTGAGTAAGATGCCATTAAAGACATTTCATATTTTTTATAAAGGGAGGTTGATGACGTATAAGCATCATTCCACCTTCCCCCCCCCCCCCCCCCATCAGAAGCCAGCAAACCTGAACCCCACCCCCATCGATACTGACGTAATACTTGAGTGACCTCCTTTTGAAAATTATCTCCTCAAGTAAGCTTCATTGAAAATGCAGAGGAACAGGTCATTTACATATTCCCCCAGGGCTCTTTGAAACCCCCAGGCTATCTCATCTGCATCAGCAAAGTGTGATGCCATATTATCGCTAAAGCGATCACTTTTTGGAAAATTGTCGCTATCTTGCTTTCATTTTAATGATTAGACGTTACTTTGAACAAAAAAAAAATTGTTTCCACAATGGACCCGTCAGCCTCCCTAGGTACCCTAGTTACCCATAGTGGGGGCGCTAAAATCATGCTTATCACCCGTCCACCACAAAAATCCTAGTTATGGTCCTGCTTTGGCAAAACTGAGCCATCTAGAGAGCGACTGACGGATTCATCATGGAAACTTTTGTTAAAACCACCACTACAGCAAAATTAGGATGATTTTGTTCTTTCTGAAAATTTCTCACCAGAGGCACTTGCCCTCTTTGTCCCCTTCCCTCTTGTTGCAGCCTCGCCTGTGGCACCTTTTTTCAAGCATCAGCTTGGGGTTTCAACAAGCCCTAATCCACCTTAAATTAGTTTCCTCTATATCAGTGGTCGGCAAACTCATTAGTCAACAGAGCCAAATATCAACAGTACAGCAATTGAAATTTCTTTCGAGAGCCAATTTTTTTAAAACTTAAATTATATAGGTAGGTACATTGTTATTAACTTAATTAGGGTACTCTTAAGCTGGCCTTTGCTAAAAATGTCCTCGATCTGATTGAGGTGCGTTCGCTGAGGTCGATCCCTTCAGACTCTCCCATCCACACTCGTCTTGTATATGTTGGATGCGGATGGAGAGAGGTGGCCACGGGAGAGTCATCATGAGAGGCGACAGCCCAGGAGCATCGTCTTCTATGATCTGGCCGGGTAGAGGTTGACGTTCCTTTGGTATGGAAAACATTGCATGCCCCCCCCCCCCTCCCATGTTCCGAGAGGAGACTCGTCTTTTGCGTCTATCTGTCCCCCAGTACCTTAAGAAAAAAGCCTCGTTTTCGACAACTTTTTCCCGAACTTCCTAGTTTCGACCCACCTGGTTGGTCGCGGAAGTGTCACATAACAGCAGCATCAGGCTTTCGGCAACAGCCCGCGAAAAAGATGACTCACTAGGGAGGGGAAAGGAGCAAGAGCAAAATGTGTGTCTAAACCGGTGCCGTCTAAACGCATGGGGCCTGCTGGGGGGCCTCAGAGAAATTAGAACCAGTTGAAATTTTCGAAAATTTGTCAGGTAGGGCCTCAGAAAAATCACTTGGCCCAACCATGCTCTTAAGACGGCCCTGGTCTAAACATGATTTTTCAAAAATCTGGAGTTTTTGTGCGACCGCACGTGGTATTTTGTGGAAAAGCCACAGTATAGAGGCCAAACAGCCGCATGTGGCTCGCAAGCCGCGGTTTGCCGACCTCTCTATGTACTGTATAAAATATAGACAAAACCGATTTTTTCTGAGAAGTTCTTTTAGAACAATCTTCCCTAAGGATTTTTTACTCGGGAGATTCATGTAAGAATTGTCCAGGAGGTGAAGCACCTACATATTAAGGAGTAAATCCAGAAGACCATACTTCGATCGGGATACAAAGAAAATGCGTGTTTCATTATGGCCATCCTGTGCATTTCAAACTAACAAACAAAAATCAATGAATACAGTAATTCTACTTTGTATACGACAATGATGTTTTTTTTTTTGTTCTAAAATACTCGGCTAGGTTAAAACAGAGATAATCGTGCATCAGAATACAGCCAATTTTGACACTGCGCATAGTAAAAACAGGGCTGTAAAACTAGAAAACGATCCAAAATCACCTTCCATATAAAAGAGATTTACGCACATCTCTGAAACAAAATGCATGGACTGGTAACAATGACTTAAGTCAATTAATAAACTAAACTAAAAAAAAGGGAATAGGAAAATTTAGAACGATGTTTTTCTAGAAGTTACTATCTAGTTGGATGTGCTCGATGGTAACTTGGAATTATCACCACTGCCGCTTCTGGAATGCTGATTCTGATGGGTCGAGGACTGGTTGCCTTCAGTTGAATCTGCAGCATTGCTCTCAGACGAGTCCAAAACCAAAGGGTCGCCAACCTCCTCTGTCAGAACTTCATCAACCCCACCTTCCGCAACATCCGCATTCGCCTCATTAGCAGAAAACTCAATAGATGAGAACGTGGGTTGGTTGGAATTGGCCAGCGGACAGCTCGACACGGAACTAGTAGCAGTCGGGTACATCTCTGAAGCAGATGTCACAGTCACTTCACTTGACGACGGTTCCCTCTGGTCCCCAGAGGTTATCGCGGATGTGTTCGCCGGATCAGCAGATGGAACCCGATAGAATGCCACTGATCCACTGACATCTGTCGAAGTGGATGCCCCAGCAATGGCGGAAAAGGAATGAGTCACCTCACTGCTACGAGATGACGCTTCTGCACCAGAAGACTCGCTGACAGAATTAGAGGATTCTTCGCTGACGATGTGGAGACGGGAGCATGATGACGATGACTCTGTGACTTCGCACTGAGAGGAATCCTCGCTTCTTAAGCTTGAGGCCCCCCCAGTGTCTTGGTCTGCTAAGTTGGATATATTAGTGGAATCGGTCACAGTATTCGTACAGTACTCTTCAGGCCGGGATACCTCAGACACATCTCTGGTTTTAGTGTGAGATGACGATTCTGTGACTCTGCTGGGAATATCGTCTTCGCTCCCTGGTCTCGATTCTTCATTGGAATAGGTTAAGAACTGTTTACTGCTGCTCGGTCTGGATTCCGTTTCTGCAGAGTCAGAATCCTCCTGTGAAGACAGCGAGTTCTCATGGTATGTGACAGACAGAGACTCTGTCACTTCTGGGGTACCCTTCGAATCTTGATCTATGGCACATGATTCATCCGTTCTGGAAAACGGGATAGACTCAGTCACTTCAGAGGCTGAATTATTCTCTCTGCTGCTTCCAGGAGTCTCGTCATAAGAATACGAACATCTATTTTCATCCATATGTGACTCAGTCACCCTGCAAGAAGATGAACTCTCGCCATTGTCATCAGAGTATGTGGAACGGATTGGAGACAACATTTCCCTATCTATAGTACTGGAAGACTCTGTGATATTGGAGGGTGATCCCTCGGAACAAGATTCTGACACTTGACACACAGACTCTCCCGCACCAGGTTGATTATTGGAATGGTTATCGTTACTGGTCACGGATGGACCAGCTACATCTACGGAGCTGCAACTCGGGTCAAGTTGGTTTTCTACAGCTGCATTTCTTCCAGAGGTCGAGTCTATGGACTGGGTGTTTTCGGACGCTTTGTGTTCAACGGTTTCGGGGTCTTCGTTCCCGGAATCATTTGCTTCCCGAACTTCAAAATCCATCTCTTCGAGGGCCGAGTCGGAAGTAGTGAATTTGTTCATGGTGGAATCAATGGCCTCGTTAGGAACTGAATTCATATTCTGCTCCATGGATTCTTCGGACCCCCTGTAAGTTTCAAGTTTGTTTTGGTGTTCACTGGTCGAATCGATCCCCGTCGACAGATTCAAACTCTCCTCATTCTGGTTGCGAGAAATCACCTGGTTACTAGTAGAATCTACGGAATCCTTAACTTTGCTTGCAGAAAACGTGTCTCGCTGCTGTTGGGTTGGATAACTTGTGTCCCTGGAAGTACCTGCGACTGCATCAACTGCAGATGCGGAAGTCGTGTTAGCTGAATCACAGGTACCTGACTCAGTAGCGGAATTTTCACCGACAGTAGAATTTACGCTTTCCCCAACGTTTTGTGGGTCAGTGAAATCCCCGCGACTCTCACTTGACCCACTAACTTGCATTTGCGAGGTTTCCACAGATTCGTTGACGTCACCATCGTGGTCTGAAGTAACAATTTCCTGTTCAGCCCTACTTGAGCATACTCCCTGTTCATGAGAATGTGAAACATGCTCGTCAGACTGCCCTATCGATTCATCGTCAAAGACATCCACAAATTCAACCTCAACATCGTCATCATCTTCTTCGCCCATACCAACTGCTTCACTCGAGCTCTGAATCTCTGCAGAATCATGTGCTGAGTTTTCATCGGAATTGACGAAAGCATCATTGTTGTAAGAACCTTCTGCCACACCACCCCTTTTACCATTGGAAGCAGAATCGCATATTACAGGTAAAGAGGAATCCGATATCCGAGCCAGAGGGCTTTTCATGAGATGCGATGCAGAATCAGCTACATCTTCAGGTTCTCGCTCCAAGACTACATCTGATGTGGAAGCACCGGTGTCGACAGAGGATACCAGTTGCACCTCTGTTGCAGATTTCTGGACAACACTGTGTTTGAACGAAATTCCTTGGTCATTTGAACAGGAAGCTATTGCGACGGATTCGGAATTACTGACCTCTGGAGAATGGAATGACATCCGACCGGTAGTTGAAGGCCTGCAGTCACTCGAGTCTGCAGCTGCCATTGGCTTCTGACTGTTCGAATTCGAATCTTGGGAGATGTCATTCGATCCATCAGTTTCACTCAGAATAATGAAATCTGCAGATTCGCCAGACGCCTCAGAATCCGAAACCTCCGCAATGGCCTCTGAATCATTTGTATCAAGAACATCACCATTCAAAGTGATGGGTTGTTGCTTTGCAGATTCTGGAGTTTCTCCTCTTGCACTTTCCCCTACTCTAACAGATGTTGAGACAGTCACAGCTTCCCTATGAGATGCAGCCCCATCCTGAGATATCAGAGCCTGCACCGCACGTTGAATAGCTTCAACAGTCTCTTCTCCTTCATCGTTTTCGGTGCTTTCAGTTGATAAGTTCAAATTCGAATGCACCTGTTCTTCGTCAGAAGGTGGAACTTCTTGTTCTGTTGGAAGCCCGTTCTGCTCGGGCATGGGCATTTCCAAATCTGGCTCTGAAACTGGTATACTCTGAGCACTTTGCATAGCTTCTGCCGGGCTTAAATCATCATTTTGATTATCAATTTTTTCAGAACGATGTTCAATAATGGGCTCTGTTTCCATCTTTTCCGTTTTATCGGGCTCAGCTGCTGAATTCTCTGCTTCCTGCACATAAAACAAAGCACAATGAATCATGTGACATTGGACTCCACCAGGAATGTTTTGGATTATTACAACAGAAGATAGTCACCATTTAAAAATTTTTAATACCATTCACATTTAAGAGACATAGCATTTAGGTACTGGTTTATCTGATATACACCTCAATCTATATATATAAAATAGATTTTCTGTCTGTCTGTGTGTATGTTCTCTATAACAGGGCCTGATTTGAATGATAGGCTACTTTTAAAGTTCATAGGGCAAATGTCTGAAATGAGCTAGACACCATCGGGTAACAATGGTTCCTGTTCCTGAACAATGACTCTCGGAATGCTTACTTTAGGTACCGTGGCTCCCAGACAATATATCTCAGACATGGTTTTTTATTTATAATGGTTTGCCACTCCTTCAATTTTCCCAGAAATTGAGAAAACCCGGGCAGCGCCGGGTATTACAGCCAGTAAAATATATTACAAAAAATAATGTAAAAATTGATTTCACAAACCAATGTTTTTCTCCAATACAAGTACAGTAAAATTTTGATCATTCAAATGTTAGAGACTGATAAAGGACTTCAAATTATCTTTAGTCTGGGGCAACACAAAAACGTAAATAGGTATTCAACTTGCAGGAATTCAGTTCATTGACAATATGACACAAGAATTGAATTACTGTATATATTCATGTATAAGCCGACCTCCTAACTTTAGGACCATCAAAAAACGATAGAGAATTTGAAACCTGTGTATGAGCCAATCCTAAAAAAATTAAAAGAGCATTTTCGAGGGAAAAAGCCTTGTATAAGCCAACTCTCTCAATGTATAAATGATTTTCTGAACAAAAACACTCGGCTTATAGACAAGTATATACAGTATAGTGTTTCCAACTTCCAGTAATAAATGCTCCAACTACCCAGCATCAACGGATGTAGCCCGCTTTTCAAACAAGAAATCAAACATGGTTCTAACTATAAAAATGTATTTTCACGCTTATACAGACAATCCTTGATAACTTGACATGCAGATAACTCGAATACCCTGATAACTCAACATTTATTATTCCCATGGCTGGTACAATACTAAATGCAATGGGGGAACCTCTCTAACTCGACACATGATGACCACATCATACGTAAGTCAACAATGATTTACACCCCATTATTGCAATTCATTTTTAGTAATTGCACATGTGTCAATCAGTTCACAAAAATTTTACATTACTTTTGTGTGTTTCAAAAATTTTGTTTCATTGTTTCTTGCCACTTGTTTATTACAGTGGAACTTAGGTTAATGAGTGATTCGTTGAACAAATTTTGATTTGGTTAACGAGCGATGATTCACATTTTATGAGCAAAAGTTTTGCACTTTGTTTATTTGATTACACGTTATTACAACTGAGCTGATGGTTTTTCACTTTCGTTCATGCATGTGCTGTGGAATTGTGGGTAATATTCTCTCCTAGTCTCTGATCAGCATGCCTAACTTGAAAATTAACACACGCGTGAGTGCAACTGTTTACGATATGAAACTAGATGAAGTATTGTAACCACAAGCATGTGCACTTGAGGTTTTTTTAATTTTGCTTTGAGAAAATTGTGGGCTGATTGCATTATTGAACATGATTTTGAGGGGCTAGCTCATGAATAGGAGCCAACATTTGTTGAAGACACCAAGTTCTGGGGGCAGACCATGGGACTGGATGTGCATGAGGAGGATGTTCAAGAACTAGTGGTAGAACCTGGGTAGGAGTACTATAGATGAACTGATAGATCTCCTTTGCATGTAACAGCAAGAGTTTATGGATGGGATCTCATCTGATTAAGAGAGAAGAAGTCCCTCACTTTCAAATGAGATTGGAGAGATGTGGAGGATTTGTGGGAATCTGTGCAGACTTTTTTAGAAAAGAACCAATCAAATAAAGCTGTAGCAAAGCAAGCAATGAATTTGTCCAACAGCAATGCAATTTGCTATTTCAGAGAAATCCTAAAAAGGAGGCAAATGCAAGTGTAACTGGATAGGTTCTTTTCAAAGTCACAAAAAGAACAAGCTTTAACAGAGAGTCCATAAATCGCCTTAAATGATACAGGCTTCCTTTTTCTCAACGTTTAGATTATAAGTTCACTTGTAAACATGATCATATTGCATGTTTATTTATGGCATTATATTACACACACATTTAGTTTATTACAGTATTTATTATATTATTGATTGAATGTCATTTTTATGTGAATGAAGAATTGTGGAACGTATTATCTGAGTTTCCATTACTTCCGATATGGAAGTTTGATTCAATATATGAGTGATTTGGAAAATGAGCATGTTGGAGGAACAAATTATGCTCGTTAACTAAAGTTCCACTGTAATTGATATGAGTCAAAGATCCCTCACACCTTTGGGTAGGGTTAATTTGTTATTCCTCTGTTTGGATCGATCCTGAAAACGCAACCTGGGGACTATGAAAAAAAAAACAGACAGAAATGAGTAATTCCTGAAATTTTAGAGCAAGAGATGGTAGAAAAAGTTGGAACCAAATGTTTTAAGAAAGAGGAGGAAAGTTGTTTTGTACATTCACAGATAAAAGACCCTGTAGTTAAAATATGATTTTACCACCTAATTCTGGATTATTCTCAGTACATAATTTTTTGATAGAAAATCGCATATTGAAGCATTTTATGAATTTGTAAATGATGGAATATAGAACTTTTTGACAGGCACACACGTACATACATAAATTATTTTTAAAAACTGCTGAAGGTGAAATGAAATAAATCTCGCTAACTTCACATCCGCTTAAGTCGACATGTTTTGTTGGCATTGGGTAATTGGCTTATTAGAAACACTTGACGCAGATTGCATTATACATTCTATTTATTCACATGCAATCTGAAATCTTATCAATGATACAGAGCTCATCAGGAGGTATTCTTGAGATTCTGTTCGTCACTTACCGCTGTCTTTTTCTCCAGGAAAACTCTTTTCATCAAGAGTTTTTTGTCAGTTTTGCAGAAATAGTTGTCATTTTTGGAATCTGAAAATCAAATAAATTGTCAGGTAATAGACATAAAATTTTGCTTGAATGAAATCAGGCAAATAATATATATATCACTAAATATATAATAGTCAGTGAAAACTTTGCAGTCAAAACTTCAGTATACCGAAAGTTTGTCAGTAACTGGTGGTCCTGGCTAGAGACATACCAGGATTGACATCCATAAGCTGGATTGACCTTTGGAAGAGACACGAGAAATTTCTTCCAGAAAATTGTCAGTTAGTCACCTTCAAAAAGTATTTTAAATTAACATAAAATAGCATGTGAAGGTATTTTCTTTCTTACTTGGCATTCTTATTTATTTAACAAATATTTTTCAAATTGGATCATCTTGGGGGAAGGATATCCTCCCTACATACGCCGCTGGTAAAAATAAAGTATTACTTGATATATGTTAATTAATCAATCGTTAATACATGATCGATCCTCAATATATCACCAAATATCAAAAAAGGTAAACAGAAGTATAAAATACTAAAATAAATAAGGAAATTGCAATGGTATCTTAATAATCACCAAAAGAAAAAAAATGTTTTCTGCCAAAGAACAAAACGTTAAATTTAATAAATAAAAAATTAATGGTTATAACTATTTATCCTCTATTTTGCAGTGTAACTACTTATATAATCAACTATAATCTGGACATGATCATAACACAGAAATTGATCGAGGAATTACCACTGATATACAGGGTGTTCTGTTAATGGACCGACAAACTCAGAGCACAGAGGGTTGTTAGTAGACATCAGGAGGGGGGAAAAAAATTGCAATGGAACATGGTGTTGCAAACCCTGTTAAGAGGGTGAAAATCGCAAAAAACGCATGCAGGATCTGCATCCGCTCGTGTACTTGTCGACCGGAAATCAGCAAACAGTTGCAGCATGGTTTCTTCCATTTGAGGAGTGTGTACATTGCGCGGTCTCCCTGCATCATGCCGTGCTGGATGGAAGGTCCCCTCTCTCATAGTAGTCGATCGATCATGGAGAAGGTAGTATGGTGCACACGCCTCATCGGATATTGCAATGGGTACATCCCCTATGCTAAGTGCCCATTGTCATCTGCTCGACCGTAAATCGGATGCATATCAGCATACTCCTCGTTTGTGTAGTCAGCCATCACGATACTCATTGAAACAGACAATTAACTGCTACATGTGCTTACTATCGCAATAGCGCTAATTTACGTCGTGTGCTACCATACACACTACTGGAGTCACGACTCTGCCTACCTTATTTCATGCACTGTGGTGTGAGACACTGAAGTAGAGGCATTAGTAGCCTTTTGTAACGTATCTATCACAAGATGAAACCATCTTCCAAGAATAAACCTCAAATTGGTCATGATTGGCTACAATTGATGATCACGTGACCAATCCGTGTATTTTTGAAATGTTAATATCAATGCCTTATTTCGCTAGTGGACAGCCATGGATTTCTGTTGGTGTTGATATATTGTTTTGTTCATCATACAATAGGCCATGTTGACATATTGGGAAACATGTCCAGTTCCCCCTTCCAAAATATTGATACGTGATTATTCATTAACATAGGAAGGGGGGGGGGGATACAGCATAGTCATAGCACAATAATAAAAAAAACACTCATTTTTTTAATGATAAAAATTACTTTTTTTTCCTTAGTACTATTTCAGCATTCTATAAGATTGACTCAAGCCAAAACAAAATGACAGAAATGACTTGGTAACTAAAACAATTTTGGGCGAAAACAGCATATTAGCAACCACAGATAATTATTTTCAGTCTCTCCTCACAATATATTACATGCTTTTTCTCAAGGAATCTTCCAAAGTACAGTCTGTAAATACACAACAAATTATGAAGACATAAGTTTTTTAAAGAATGATGCCCCTTTGAGACCACTTCCAAAAGCATGGTGCAAAACGTGTAAATTACAAGGTCCAATGTAAACAGGTCAAGGTGAACCAGGTGGTTTTGCTAGGATGGGTTTACCACTACTAAACCCCACATGTACCTCGTTCATATTCCTCTGCGGAACTTCTAACAAATTGGTACATGTTGGGATATGCGTGTCCACCGTGTGTTGTATAGTGCTACCATCTGCAGCCTGACCACTTCCAAAAGCACAGTGTGCGCAAAACGTGTAAATTACAAGATCCAATGTGAACAAGTCAAGGTGAAACGGTTTTACTGCACCTGTCCATCCTTTTTTTAAGGGATTCTTTTGCATTTTATTGTTCAATGGAAGTGTCACTGTTTTCGACAAATGAAGCATTTTAATGCTAGCACTTTGCAGAGCTTTGTAAAGACTGTTCTTGCCTCTGCATGTCCAAAAAATGCAGAAGACAACTGAATGCTATTGGCTAGCATCAGAATCACAAAACCTAGAATAGGTCTATGTACCCAACTGCTTTATTATACAAACTGTTGTTTCACTTATACACAAAATGTGCACAATAATTTTGAACGATGAATGTTAGTTACTGTACAATGAATAGTCCAAGACAATGATGTCAAACAAGACAATATAATGATAAACAAAATTATTTTTTTCATTCAGACAGAAGTTTTTGATCACTACTCAAAACATTGATGCAAAACGATTTTTTGAACCCTGAAACTAAGTATTTGTATTATTTGGCAATATATCAGTGCGATTCCCTCCTCAATGTGTCAAACTTCATATGTCATAGGCAGTTACACAAATTTTGTTCACATGTTTTGTTAAAAAAGCAGGAAAAGTAGAACAAAACCTAGAAAGTAGGACATTTTACTAAAAAGTAGGAAAAATAGGACAGATGAGAGCCCTGATTTGAACATGTTGGGAGGTTAATGCTAGGACTTACTGATATCCTGTCTTTATCCAGAAACATACACAGGCAGCAAAACTGAGTAATTTTGTACCAGAAATTACAAATAAATGCATACTTCGGCACAGAAATTTCAAATAAATGCATACTACGAAAATTAACGATACCTTCTGTTGGCTTATCAAAGAACACCACCGTGCCAGGTGTATCCTCATATTCTCCGCAAAACACATAGTTCCCCAACTGGAGAAAAGGCTGGTCTGTTTCTATACCCTGCAACAATTATTTTGAAAAAATGAGCTTCAATAAACAAAAAATAATAATAAAAGTCAAGTTTTGAGATAACTGTCATAGGCTTGAAGAGGAGCATAATGTCGCTGATTGTATTTGATTCAAATTTCTTTTATCAATGTATTTAGTGACACTGTGATTGTTGATTATTTTGCCATGTTTCAGTCATTTTACACTTACAAGGGGGGGGGGGGGGGGGCTATAGTTTCAAAGCTGATTCTGCAAACAGCAATGAGTAAGAGCCTCTGAATGATTCTAGCTCAGGCTCACATAATCTATTTTACTGCATACCAACTTCAGTCATATATCGCCAAATAGCAATTTCCAACTGGTGGAGTTGGGTGGGAAATGAAGGCACCATCTATCGGTGGTCACCTCAGGCTCTAGAGGTAAGGAACTTTTTCTGATGTTCTTTTGGCTGGATTCAAACCCATAGACCTTGACGGCAACGTTCATTAGAGAAAGACAAGAATCTTACTACTGCGCCACTTGGGCACTGACCCCCATAATCTGACTCTGTGTGCTTTTCAATCTTATCGTCAACGCCTTTATTCCCACTCGCAACATTACATATTGCTGAACTAATTAATGACTGTGATGATACCTTTGAAAGATAACGTACTTGCATCATTTGATGAGCCAGAGCTACAAAATAATTTCTCTCGCCATCAAATCACAGTCAATAATCATTTGCAAGATACCCCTGATAAAGGCTTGCTATGCCCCCTAGGAGCCCCGGTGCCCATTTTGAGAGCCACTGGTATACAAAAACAAGGTCAAAACATTTCTGAGTGGAAATAGCACCAGATTCTGTAGAGACCTGAACCCCAAGAGCCAGATGCACCCATGTCCTCATCACTTATGTGATTTTGAACCTTCCCGAAAGATGGACGCAACTGGAAAAGATGTACACTGTAGTCCAGTCTATGTCTGGCTTATCTATAGAGTTTGGTGGCACTTTGTGGAAATGCAAGAAAGGAGTTGAATTGAGAATGGAATAGTAGAGAATTAAATAACATTTCAAAAGTACTGTATGTGCACTTATTTAGGGGTCATTCAAATACTACGTCAGTATTGGGGGGGGGGGGGGTTCTTGATTTGCTGACTTTTGATGACGGGGGGGGGGGGTTGACAGTTGCTTACATTATCAAGCACACACCCTGTTTTTGAAGATATGAAATATTCTAAGCTGCTGACAAAACTTTGCTGACGGGGAGCATGTTTCGTTGACTTCTGATAATGGGGGGGGGGACTCAAAATGACTAAAAATTTGCTGCCAAAACATTTGAATGGCCCCTTACCCACTCATGCTTTCCCCTCAAAATTATTTAAAAGTGTAAAAATCTGTGGGAGTGAAAACACAGTCTACATAAAAAAATTTTGCTCCCTATAAACATGCTGCCCTAGGCAACTTCCTCGTTGCCTGGCACCAGCCCTGATGCAACACTAGTTTTATGTTAATGTTGGGAGCAAAACCTCCCAACAACGGCCACCAATGGGACCAAGCAAATGTGGCAGTTATTGGGAGGTTACCGTTGTTAAGAGAGGTTCAGTATTTGCGAAACATATATTAAATTTTTTGGGTGCTTGTAACCAATCCATGCTATAATTAATTAGCTGTTTTGTAGCAGATGACATTAATTTTGCATTGAAGATGTGTTAATTTTTATTTATAAAGAATTAAAATACAGAAAATATTCCTCTCATCAAGGAAACATTAAAAGGCAGGTAGGTGGCAGCACATACCAATGTAACTAACAGATACAATTTCCAGTCGTCCATGAGCACTGTACCAAATATAGCACATAATGAATGTTAATACAAAATATATAACATGCGCGTGTCTAAAAATGAGAAGTTATTACACACATTTCACTGCACTATTTTCATTTTAAGCGCCAAAATCAGGATGAATGTCAACATGGCAATTAATAACATTCAACATGAAGAGCGACTTACCAGCAATTTGAAAGAAGAATGGTTGTGGAAGAGATTTTCTGGATCCAACACGCCTTGCAGTTCGACCATAACAACTGCTTTCTGCAAAAGAAAATATCAATACCTCAGATTTTTGGCTAGCATTATCAAAATTCTGCTTAATAATTCCGGAAGTTTGGATACTATAAAACAGTAAATATGGGTGCTAAAAATAGCGGAAAAATTGGCCGTTATTTACTCTATCTAGTGTTTTTAGTTTATAATAACTCAATTTACATTGACATTATCAAGGTTGACCTCCATCAATGTTTGGCCTAATCAAATACAAAACACATGATAGGCTGACATGCAAAATAATGGCAGCTAAAATTAAAGAATTATAGTAATTCCTTGGAATTCCGGGGGGAGGCGTAGCCCAACAGATGGTAAAACTCATAAATCCACCTCTGAGTCAGTGACCAAAACAGTGACTTACAACGGATGCAAGCATGTGGGTGACCTATAATGGATCAAGCACATGAACCCTTTTTGGCTATGTGCTGGCTTTTTTTTCTTTCTTTGGGAAGAAAGATGTCAGAAAGCACGACTCTGTTTCACTCTTGGCAAATTCTCGTCATGCTTTCAGGCGTTTTTCTAAACAAAGAAAGAAAAATCACAAACACAACACCAAAAGGGGATTATACGACTCCCTAATGAGGGTGCCCAGAACCCCAGGGGTCCACGGTTTGGGACTGTGTACTTCCCCACTTGTGCATTTATTTTTAGGTTTTGCCACCTGTGCGCTATGCAAATTTTATTGGTTATTGCTATCATTATCTATGCTCTGTAGGTCATTCAAATGTGACGTCTTAATGCATGGGCCCCACCCACGCATGAGGGCCTCAAGAGAAGAGGGGGGCCTCAGAAAAATAAGTGGTGAAATTTTTCGAGAATTTACCAGGTAGGGGCTCAGAAAAATCACTTGGGCCATAAAGCTCTTAAGACAGCCCTTGCTTGCTCACACTCTAAGTCACTCTTTTGCTCATTCACGTGCTTGCAAATTCTCTAGGTCACTTTTTTTGGTCACTCACTGGCCTAGCCTCCATCACGGCAGAGGCAGACTTATTGAGGGTTATACAAAAAATTTTGCGGCCCTCCTTGCATTCTACTAATTTTCTTGGCAAATCATCCCTCAAATTTGTCCCTCGCTATGTCCCCCTGTAAATAGGCCACTGCAGACACCAACATTTCCAGGGGCTCATGACAAAAAGTAGGTGGGTGTCTATGGCAGACAACATCATTTCCGGGGGTTCACGACAACAAATGAGAGGGGATCTAGGCAAGCATCAATTTCCGGTGGTTCACGACCAAAGTGGGGGGTCTATGGCAGACACGAACACTTCCGGGGGTCCTCGACTAAAAGTATTTGGGAACCACCGTTTTAATCAAGGACGAAAGGTGGCCTTTTTAGAGAGATTCCATTTCCCTACTATGTATGCGTCTAAATATCTTTGGGGGCAGTGGAAATAATGCAAACCGGCCCCATATTTGTGCCCGATAACATAAAAGACTAATTTGATTATTTTGTTTATTGATTATATTTATTTACCTCTTCCTCATATTCTTCTTTGTCTTCGGAGCTCATGATTTCGGTTGTGTATCGACCCCCAAAAAAAACTACAGGGAATTCATAAAAATCTGCCCTCGATAGTGTTTATCGTGTCAATCTCGTCTCCTGTCAACAAATGCACGCATATCGATGTCGTCCTTGACCGATGTTCTGGTCTGTCCGCCCAAATGTCATGATCACCACTGAGAAGGACAATCTCAGTCAAGTCACTATCACAGTAGTGTGACCTGCTGAGAACGGTCACTGGATTCAGAAAAATGATGCACGTTTAAATCATTTTGTCAACGACTAAATCATCCGGAATTTTTTTTTTTTTACACTGCTGTTATCTAAAGCCGCGTATACACTAGCGCGCGGATCGTGCAATGCAAGCATTCGCAAGCGCTCGCAATGCATTCAGTGGGTACGATTTCCGAAACGAATCATCATCATCAACGATGGCTCCATCCGAGAGCTGTTTTAACGCCATCTGTAGGTTGTGAGCGGCGGTAACAACTATTGAGGAACTAGTGAGTAGTTTTTGTCATAAAAAAAAATGTCTCGTGAGGAAAACTTGGCTTTAGTTGTAATGAGTAGTGCGGTCATATTAATGGCTGGGCTAAATAAAAAAGAGAGAAAACCTCGACGTTGGTGGAGGACGGAGCTGTATAAAAAACGGTCTGGCGCGGAATTAATGTTGGACTTAAAGGCTCAGAGTATGAGTGGGCAATACAAAAATTTCTCAAGGATGTCTCCTTCCGATTTCGAGGATCTTCTCAAGAGAATAGGACCTTTAATTTCGAAGACGGAAACTCGTATGCGTTCTCCTATCTCCGCTCAAGACAGGTAAGCTTATATTGTTCATACGTTTTGCTTGGATTCCCCCCTTCCCTTCTTTTTCAATTTTAAAAAGAAAATCAAATGATTGCAGACACAAATTCCTTTTGGAGTTTTATAATTGTCATATTTAATTCTTTTGTTACATTTATTAGTCAAATTAGTTGCTTATAATTGTGCATATCTTATCAGCTATAAGCAGCACATTTTAAAAAATGTGTAGTTCTTATAGAGCGATTTAGACAAGTTTTGGCGTGAATTTGATAGTAATTGTAGTTGCTGAATAGAAAATAAGCAATACGAAGTCAGCCAATGCATAATGCGAGTATAAATTTATACAGGTTGGCTGTAACGCTGCGATACCTCGCAACTGGAGATTCGTATACCAGTCTGCAGTATCTCTTCAGAATTTCAAAGCAATCAATTGGACGAATAATTCCAGAGGTTTGTGCAGCACTTATCCAAGAATTGAAAGGATACGTTAAGGTAATTTAAAAAAATTTAGCTTGTTCGATATTTTTTATTGGTTTCTTGTGGCTCCCGACTTCCCATTTGAAAAACAGTAAGCATCAGACCCACAACATATATATAACTTCATTACACGTTAATACGGATAATCTCACCACTGGATTCATCACATTGCGGAGATATCTTTCAGCCCAGCTTCGTGGCAAAGTTGAACACATTATGATGTGGTTGACTGCACTACACACATAACTCGCCTCTTCCATAGGAAATGGTAGTAAATTGCAGTATGGACAGTTTAAAAAAATTACTCAAAAATGTTTTCTCAAAAATTTCAGTTTAAATATATTTATTGACAAAAGAAAAAAAAATTACACATAATCATCGAAATCATCATGTGACATTGTTGAAGTCGATGGTGACTCCATCGAGACAGGCCTTGAAGGGCGCGGTGATGAACTTACCGCAGAAAGATGAGAGATGTGTGGCCTAGATGGCCTATATGTTGTCAAGGCACTTTCACGGGGCCAATCGTACAACCCTTGATCGGCTTTCATCAAAATTTCAAATACTGCGCATTGAACCGCTCTCTGTGCATCTGGAGAAAAGTTTTTTGTTTTCGCAGCGGCATAATTGAAGAAAGATGAAATCTCATCATTCTCTGCTGGCATTTTCTTCAGGTTCGAAGAAGCACTCTTCAGAATAGAAAATGCGCTTGAAAACATTTCTGCGTTGGAATCTTTGTCTTTACTTTTCCGTTTAAGAGGTCTCTGAGGAGTGCCCATTTCCTCTGGTGGAGCATCTTCATCTCCTGCCACAATATATTCCACCTCCAGTTCTTCTTCTCCAACAGCATCCAAATTTTCCTGAAAATACATATAGTGAGAAACCATGAGTTCAATACAATGAACAAATTATTTCATGTTCTTGAAGCAGAGAAAAACCATTCTTAACCACAGCATGTATTTTTTTTGTGTTAGAAAGAAATTTCTCTACTTATGAAGATTAAAAATGATTTATTTCATTTAATAAAATTTAATATGTTCAATGATTAGTCAATGATTTTTGCTTTAGGAAATTATATTGTTTTATTTTATTTCAGCGTCCCAGCACACCCACTGATTGGAAGGAAATCGCTACAGCCTTTGAAAAAATTTGAAATCTGCCTCACTGTGTAGGTGCCCTCGATGGCAAACATGTAACCCTACAAGCCCCCATAAAATCTGGCAGTGACTATTTCAATTACAAATCTTTCTTCAGTGTGGTCCTGTTAGCATTGGTGGATGCAGAGTACAATTTCATTTTTGCTGACGCAGGGTGTCAAGGCAGAATATCGGATGGGGGGGTTTTCAAAACATGTAAACTGTACAATATGCTCACAGAAAATACAATGGGATTGCCATTAGCAGAAGAACTTCCTGGACGCAGTATGAAAGTTCCATACTTCGTTGTAGGTGACAGTGCATTTCCTCTAAGTGAAAACATCATGAAGCCCTATTCGGGAGAGCATCCAAAAGGTTCAGTCAAGAGGGTTTTCAACTACAGACTGAGTAGAGCTCGCCGAGTTGTGGAAAATGCTTTCGGAATATCAAGCTCAGTATTTCGGGTACTGAGAAAACCAATGCTTCTGGAGCCGGAGAAGGCAGAGTTGATAATAATGTGCATCATCATGTTACATAATTATTTAAGGGCCAATTCAAAGAATTTATACACACCACCTGGCTCACTAGATCATGAAGAGAATGGTGTTTTAACTATAGGGTCGTGGAGGAACACCGAAGACATGACCTCTATGGTACCGCTGAAAAATACACCTAGAAGATCTTCAGCCTACTTCCACAAAATAAGAGATGAATTAGCTGACTATTGCATGAAAGAAGGGGCTCTGTCCTGGCAGAATTTATATTCATGAACATGGTCAAATCTTGACGAATATGGTAATAAAAATTATTAAACGAATGTGAAGGAATTATTTTGATGCAATTGTATGTCATTACACCAGCGGTTCTCAAATGGTGTTCGGTGGATCCCTTGGGGCTCTGTGTTGACTCCCAGGGACCCCTCGGCCACTCAAGAAAAATAAAAACCAAGTAAGTTTGAAAAAAATATTTTTAAAAATAAACACAAATCAGTATAAAATGGGCCCGAGGCAGGGTAGGGAATCATGTCTTTGAACACTCTTCGGTACAGTAGGGGAATATTTAATCAACCTATGTTATTGTCCCTACTTGTATTTTAATGAAGTTTGGAACATATAAGTAAAGCTTTATTTTACTCACTGTATCTATTCTACTCCTCGGAGTATCCCTATCCTGTAAAAATCGGAACGCTTCATAAGCAAACCATCTGCTGACAAAAACGTCCGTGGTTCCTAGAAAAAAAATATATTCATGCAACATTTCAATGCCAGTTTATGTAAAAAAATATATTTGGGTGTGTACTCATTAATGTGTGCTGATCGGTTTAACAATCAACAGGTTCAATATTACATCATTTCAATGTTTTTTGCAATCAATTTTGTTCAATCAACACACATTAATCGAGATAACAAAATAATTAGGGGTAAACGTTAAGAATTATTATCGAGAGATCATGTTTTACTTCAAGTTAGAACTATAGATAAATATATAGAAATTCTCAATACAAAAAAAAACCATCTACCTTTTCCTGTTCCTTTACTATTTTTTTCTCTGGCTTTTTCTCTACGGTAGGATGCCAGCAGGCTAATTATTTTCGACTTGCACTCATCTGCTGGTCGGCCCATGGTGCAGCTAATCTCTCGCCACGCATCCTCCTTCAAATTCTTGCGGAAATGATGTACATGGCGAGGATCCCATAATAATGTTTGGGATTTATACATTTCAATCAGCTGAAAACAATCTTCTTCGGTCCACGCCATATGATAAACGAATTTAATGACTATTAAAATGACGATAAATGACTATTAAAATGACGATAAATGACTATTAAAATGACGATAAATGACTATTAAAATGACGATAAATGACTATTAAAATGACGATAAATGACTATTAAAATGACGATAAATGACTATTAAAAATGACAAATTTATTAGGACTATAAATGGCTTTCGCGAAATAAGACGAGGAAAAAAAATTGAGGCTCTAGATAGGCTCAGAAGCACGTACAAACACGCACACCGATAATGACGCCGTCCAAACTAGAAGGAAGAATCCCTTTGTGTTCGTCGAAAAAACCGACTCCCAGTGGACCGGCTCAAACAGATCAAGAATGATTCGTTAATCGTTCGCAACACCGTACAAATTACTGAACAACCGATTGCGAACGCTTGCATTACACGATCCGCGCGCTAGTGTATACGCGCCTTAAGAAGCATAAAATCAACGACATACTGAAATATGTAGTTGATTTTACATTTCTTAGATGGCAGCAGCAGTAGCTCCACTGCAACAACTCGGGGAGAGACGATTCTCAAAATTTTTTTTTGTTTCTTCACCCTATAAATTCACCCAGGGCCGCAACTAGGGGGGGGGCGGGGAGCAGTTGGGTCTCGTGCCCCGGACGCTGGACCAGAGGGGGAGCAAATTTAATTCTCAAACCTAACCTTCAACATTACAAGGGGGCGTCAAAATGCGCACTTGCCCCGGATGAGCAAGCATCCAGTTGCGGCCCTGAATTCACCGCTGTAAACGGGGCCCGTGAAAGTCTGGCCTGGAAGCTCACCAAATATCACAGCCAAGGGGGGGGGGGGGTGCCCTTCTTCCGGATGAGAACCATGAAATTCTTAAGGGTTCATGAAAGAACTGTGCCTGAATGTTGCGGGGGGGGGGGGGGCATCTATTCTTGGAAGAGATTTTAGGTGGATCCGTGCGCTGTAGATTATGATAAAAAATACCATGGCTGTAGTGTGCCTTCTCGAGGCCATGGGGCAAAACTTTTCCTAGGAGTCCTTTGAGAGGGTTTTTTATTACACAGAATATATAAGTGGCATTGTAATGTTGGCATAATGTATTCCCTCAGCCAGTTCCCTCAGCCTATTGTTACGGGCCTGATACGCACATGTAGCCTATTATTTTTACATTATTATACACCAAATATTATTCCGTTAGGGGTGGGGGGGTGGTCTCTTTATCAGGGACAGCAGACCACTCCGGCTGGTTCATGGGTTAAAGATGGCACTGTGTAGTATTTGTTTAATTATTGGCACGGGAGGAAAGGGTTCATCCAGGGCCGGACGGAATTTAACTTGACGGTCCCCTACGAGTCGTCTGTGACGACTAGGGTCATGGCCTCCACATCCTGTAGCGGGGCCCCTAGACTGAGATCTTTTGTGGGCCCCTCGGTCAGACTTTTAACGGGCCCCTTCTGTAGTTAATTTATAGCGTGAAAATAAAAAAAATGATGATAACCGTTCCGGGCCCCAGGGCTAGAGCCCTGTCACCCTCCCCTATGTGGGGGAAATGACTAGGGTCAAAGATGTTTGGCTAATCTATGGCCTTACAAGAGTGCGGGCAGTGCCGTCTTAACGCATGGGCACGGCCTGGGGACCTCAACAGAAGAGGAACCTCACAAAAATGAGATCCGGTTGAAATTTTCTAGGATTTACCAGGTAGGGCCTTCGAAAAACCACTTGGCCCGGGGCCCATGATACTCTTAAGACGGCCCTGGGTGCGGGGCTCCATCTTGGGATCCGAGGCGATTGTTACCATTTCTTGTTTTTTTTTTCACACTATAAATTCACTGTAGCGGAGAACGAAAAAGATTCCGGCCTAGGGTCCCGGCTGCAAGATGTGGGGGGGGGGGGCATGTATTCGGAACACCAATAATGGCGACAAAAGGAATAAATTTCGAAAATGTATGAGACACTTGAAATAATATAAAAAAAAAATACGAAATGGTCTCATAAATTAGGACATCCGGCCAATGCCGTAGCGAGATGGGGCGGATTCGGGGGGGTCTGCCCCCCTCCCGAAATGTTAGGAAATGATTGAAAAAAGGGGAAAAGATGGCCGAATATATTGTTCGACCACTTTGGTCTTCTTCCCCCCCCCCCCCCGAAATGAAAGTGCCCCCCTCCGAATGAAATTTCTGGCTACGGGCCTGTTTGACAGTCTAACAAGCCAATGAGGGAAAACGTGGTCCAGGACCTTTCCTGGCCACGACGGAGGGCTCATCCGAGCCAACAAGACAACGAGGGAAGACGCGTGGTCCAGGAATTGGCCTGTCCACGGAGAAGGGTTCACCCGATCCAACGAGCCAACGAGGGAAAACGTGGTTCAGGACCTGGCGCTTGGCCACAGAGAAATTGGAAGTCTGCCTGTCCTTGCATTCGCGCAGCATCGATGTTGGGGGGGGGGGGGACCACAGGAAACCAATTCAAGCCGACCACCACTATGTCACAACGGGGTTTGAACCCGGATCTCTACGATGGGAGTATACATGGCCCCCACAAGGGGGAGGGGCTGACAGGGCTCTAGCCCTGGGGCCCGGAACAGTTCTCATCATTTTTTGCTTTTTTTCACGCTATAAATTAATTACAGAAGGTGCCCGTGAAAAGTCTGACCGGGAGCCCCGCTCCAGAATGTGGGGGCCATGGGGGTATAGCAATGCTCCCCCGACCCGCGCAGCGCAGACAGCAGCTGAAGCTAAAACATGCACTAGGAGGTGGCTCTTACCTAGGGTGGGACCAAAGTGCGAAAATAATAACGGAGCCGGAAGCATCTGAATAATTTCGTTATCCCGTAGCGCCAATTTTATATATCCTGTGGGAGAGGCGAAAATTCAGAGGATGAAAATCATGAAAATTCAGGGGATGGAAATCATGAAAATTCAGAGGATGAAAATCATGAAAATTCAGGGGATGGAAATCATGAAAATTCAGAGGATGGAAATCATGAAAATTCAGAGAACGGAAATAATGAGAAATTCAGAGGATGAAAATCATGAAAATTCAGAGGATGGAAATCATGAAAATTCAGAGGATGAAAATCATGAAAATTCAGAGAACGAAAATCATGAAAATTCAAAAAATGAAAACCATGAAAATTCAGAATAAATGAAAGAACAAATTTAAATGATTCAGAATTCTTGAAACTGATGGAAATTCAGAGATGTAAAAAAAATTGAAATTCTGAAATTTATTGAAAAAATTGAGAATAAAAAAAATGAAAAATCTAAAATTTATAAATTTCGAAATTGAGGAAAATTCAGATTAAATGAAAGAAATAATTTCATAAATGAAAGAAATAATTTCATAAATGAAAGAAATAATTTCATAAATGAAAGAAATAATTTCATAAATGAAAGAAATAATTTCATAAATGAAAGAAATAATTTCATAATAAATGAAGGAACTAATTTAAATAATCCAGGATTACAGAAAATGCTGAAAGTTCTGAATTCCAAAAAGATGAAAATTCTAAAATTTAATTTTTTTAAAAAGTTCCAGAACTGATGAAAATTCTGAATTTATGAAAGAAATTACTGCTATATACCGTAAGAGCGGAGTTGCTCAAAACACAGGGTCTGGTGCGACCGCACCTAATCACACACACTCCTAAGGGCGGCTCTGCATGCACCTACAATACATACTCTCAGAATTATCGGGACCAGAGGCCCGCAACTAGGGGGTGCAGGCGGCTCTAGTGCCCCGGGCGCTGTACTAAAGGGGCGGCAAATTTCACTCTTTAATCTCTCCTTCAACATTATGAGGGGAAGCCAAAATGTATGCTTGCCCCGGCTGACCAAGCATCTAGTTGCGGCCCTGATCGGGACCACATATTATATAAACATAATGAGAAAACGAGGAAGAAGGATATTTTCAAATGCTAATAATTCTTATTGAACATACACGTAGCAACAGCACGTAAAAATACATATAATGGCAACATGCCGCGTGTGTTGTTTCCCCAACGAAACTATTCAAAATTAGCATTCATCTTGTTCGTTCTCGCATCGCTGGTGGCGAGAATGAACGCTTTCATCACGAAATAGTCGCGTGTTTTATTCTTGTGTGTGTTGAATAGGAAGATCCAATACGGCACCGTCACACAATGCTATGTTCATGCTATGTTGCGCATTATCATTTTGTAGAAGACAGGTTCTCTTCGCCGTTTCCACGAGAGAAAAACTGTTCAACCAGTTCTAATGGAAGCATTACTGGACATTTTCAAGGACTTTTCTGCCCTTGAAAATACATTCGTGTAATTCCTTTTTCAATGTCTTGGAATTCTTCTTCACACACGCACGAGTTTTGAAACGAAGAATCTTCCCCCATCGAAAAAGATACCTAATTATCTAATTGCTCTCTATCAAGCACTGAGAAAACTCGTTTATCTCTACTGGGAACAACATCGAGCGGATTTAGATAAAAACTTTCAGGAGAGTGTATCTTGTTTTTTGGAATATTTCTCTCTCTCTCTCTTCCTCGTTATATCTGTCATCTGAACCATAAATTTCAAGTGGAGATCGGCATCGGTTCCAATTTCGGATATCAAAGTCTTAACTTCGATTATACGGAAGTGTCTAATATAGCCTTAACTCCTCCGTTATAGGGTCATCTTAAAAGCCGGATAGATATTTCTGTACAAGTAAAAGTAAGTTTTTTGTATTTGTTTTTAATGCTTTTGTAACATCTGTATAGGCCAGTGGTTCTCAACCGGTGCTCCGCGGAGTCCTTGTGGCTCCTTGTGCACTCTCTAAGGGCTCCGCAGCCGCTTGAAGAAATTTAAAAAAAAAACCAGTAAAATTTAAAAAATAGTTATAAATATTTTTAAATAGTGAAAATAAATCCGTAACTTTGATGAATAATTAAAAAATGGGCCTACGGGGCTCCGCCATAGAATTTTTTCACTAAAAAGGGCTCCGCGCGCGAGTCCAAAAAAGGTTGAGAACCGCTGGTATAGGCATATAGCTGAATGCTATAAATATGAAAGAAGCTATAAAAGCTGAATGCTTGAATATTTATAATATTGCAGTGAAACCTGTACGAAACGGAACGTCTAAAATAATACTCCGTTTCAGACACACTTCCGTTTTATAAATTGTGCAAAATCAAAGTACTAATCATCGAGCAGACTATATTTCGATTCCGTTTTAAACAGGTTTCTGTCTCGTACAGTGTCCGTCTTAGACAGGTTTCACTGTAATATGGTAGTTTTCTGCGTGTAAATCAGTAGATTATACGGTAAAAATCATTGGATTTTTTTTTTTTTTTTGTGCGGATTATTACTATCTGAGTTTTTTTTTTTTAAATGAAATGTTGAAATAGAAAGAAAAGTTTTTAATAATTACTTTGTAAAAAAATATATTTTTAAATATTTATAGATGGCGTGTATATGTAAATAGAATTTTTTCCCCCCACCAAGATATGGAAACCAGCCCTTTCCATTCCGTAGGATTTCATTATTGATGAATGGAATTTTCATGTGTAGATGATACGCCGCTGCGCGCTAAAGGCATGGCCCCCACAAGGGAGAGGCTGACAGGGCTCCAGCCCTGGGGCCCGGGACGATTCTCATCATTTTTTGTTTTTTCACGCCATAAATTCACTATAAAGGGGCCCGTGAAAAGTCTGGTCGGGGGGGGGGGCCCGTGAAAAGTCTGGTCGGGGGGGGGGGCCCGCCAAAGGTCCCATCCTAGGGGCCCCGCATCAGGATGTGGGGGCCATGGCTAAAGGATCAACATTCTTTTTCAAAGTAGCGAAATTATCACCTGCGGATCACGAACGTACCGCGTATTACCCGCTGATGCGAAAATCTCACTACTTTAACCCTTTCTAAGGACGTGGGAGGTATACATCCCACCAAATTCATCAAATTTTTAAATGTCCATGCGGTAAGCTACAATATACTCGAGGCAGGACTTGGGCAGGTGCGAAAAGTGCGACCGCACCGTGCCGCTAAATTTTTGGTGCCGCAAAAGGGGATAAAAATGTTTTGATTACATTTTGACTTCAACTGCTTAGCAAGCAATAGCTTAAAATTCAATCCAAGATAGAGGACCACTAAGGTTGAGGGTCTGGGCAGATAATCGGTTTTCTAGCCCTGAGAGCCCCTAAACCTTCAAGTGCCTGGGGGCGCAATCGCAATTTTTTCACTGTGAAGCAGACACTTTTGCCCATATTTATTTGCCAAATGACAATTTTTTATGGCTACGAAGTAGTTTTACAATCGTTCTCGGGCACCAGAGTACCCATGGAGAGTACCCTGAGTACCCTGGGGTATTGGAAAACCCCTGTTCAGAGGAGCGGCAATTAATTTTTTTGCACCGGGCCACAATATACTTGAGCCCGTCCCTGAATATACTTCCAATAGAGCTTGCGTCCTTTTCGGCAGTGGCTGCTTAAGCGAGGGTGCAAGGGGTGCGTCGCACCCGGGCGGCAGCGTAAACTTCAGTTAAGACCCCAAAATTTAACACAGTAAAAATTCACATGACATCACTCTTTTGAGTCTTACTCGACAACGGAAAACGTTGAGAAAATAGACAAGGCCTCTGACCGTAATACCAGAAATAAGAATGTAAGCTATCTTGGCGGCTCGACACAAAATCTGTATCAGTTCGGGACTTATTTTTCACCTCCTACCTATTGGCTCCTCCATAGTCCCTACCTCTTGCGTCAGGGCCCCTAGGCTGGAATCTTTCGTGGGGATATCATGCCAGATTTTCCATGGGAGCCACTTCTAAAGTTAATTTATGGAGTGAAAAAAGGAAAACTTTTAAGGATTTAGTCCCGGGCCTCAAGCCGGAGCCCTGTCAGCCCTCCCTTGGAAGGTCATGCCCCTCTCTCACTATTTATCCGAACAATTCCTAACAGAAATTTTTTTTCGCCCTTTCATTTCAGATTCTGTGCCCCTGCAGAGCCGACGGTTTGATTTTTTTCGGCTAATGGAACTTTTTTTACCCATTCAACTCGGATTTAGCACCGCTTTTCAGCGTTGCACTATGTGACCGCAATGGGTAACTCTATTACAAGGGGCATGTGTGCATTTTGGTTCCATCACCCATGGGCCCCGCACAAGAGCCAAGGCCAATTCTCATGAATTTTGTCTTTTTCACGCTATAAATTAACGTCAGAATTTGTTTCACAATAGTCAAATGAAAGCAAAGGGAAAATTTGGCTTTTCACTTGTCCGGCCCCTGGAGTACCAGAAACACCTTTGAAAAAAATGTATTAATAAAGATGACCCCGTTAAATATCATCTTTACAGGATAAGTGATGATAGCTCACAAAGATGTTCTTTCAAGGATTAAGTTGTATGGCATTATTAAGAATGGTAAAGTAATTCTGGGGGAAAAAAAAAATTCTACTTCAAAAGCGGGACGTATGGTCACGCACATTTCGCACGTTAAACAATTATATGCGGCTTTCTACTGGAAAAGAAAAAAATCAAGTTTATCTCCAGGCCCCCTTCACCAAATCCCTATCAGCCTCCTAGCGGGTTAGTTCAGAGTTAATCTATTGCTCACTGACGTGCTTGCAAACTCTCCAAGCCATTCTTTTGGTCACTCACTGACCTAGCCTTCAGCTGTCTACACAAAGGCGGATTTATTAAAGGTTATAAAAAATTTTGCCACCCTTCTCAAATTTTAATAATTTTCTTGGCCAATCATCCCTCAAATTTGCGCCCCCCCCCCCCCGAGCTTGCTGACCTGGGATGTAGTCCTCCACGTCCGCTGCAAATACGCCACTGCTGCCATATCTGATAAAAAGTTTTCAAATAGTGATATTTCTGTACTTATATACTCACACATAACTGCTGCTTTTACAGTCATCGTAAAAATTTCTCTTACAGATTTTTCTACGTCAACCCCGATCATGATCCAGTATATTTCTATGGGCTTGATAGCCATTTTGTGGAACGCTGCTGTTCCGAGTAACTCGGCACCGATCCCTCTACGATTCGTGGACATGACGCACGTTTTCGACGAAACTACTTTGTACTGGCCCACGAATAACGCTTTTCAACTGAAAATGAAATTCAATGGAACTAAAGATAACATACCCTGGTGAGTGGTTTTTTTTTTTCCATTAAAGGATCTTGTTGTGCGGATGGAGCCTGCTTTGAAGTAGATCAGAGCTACCTTTTTTTCAATTTAAAAACCAGTAAAATGCGTGAAACAATTCAATGGACCACAGTCTAAAATTACAGACTGAGTAGCGTGACCATATGATCCATATTTTACGGGACATGTTTGCTTTCTATACAATGCGACTTTTCCCGTTTTTCCAACAGAGTTAGTTTGTGATGTTTACTAAGATCGTGAATGAAAATAATTTTCATAATTTATAAATTATGTTATGGGCGCGCACACACACACACTTCACAGTGATTTCCAATTAAATTTTCCTTTACCTCCAATTGGTGCATTTTCAGCAGTTTTATTTAGCAGTAATTGTCAACTTCTCCAATGAAAGGCAACTTTTTTGCATTGTTCTTTATTTTGCTGCATTTAAGAGAAAATTTCCCGTATTTTTCTTGACGAAATATGGTCACCCTTGGTCATGATAAACATTTTTTTTTCTCATAAAATATATTTTTTTTCACTGAAGGTTTTACCTTATTTTAAAATTTCATCTTTGGTGATAATTAGTAATATATTCTGTACTATTCATAATCGTGATATTCCTTTTCATTTTTCTCGATCAAATATGGTCACCGTAAGCATAAGGGGTCATTCAAGTATTACGTCAGCATAGATGGGGGGGGGGGGTTCCGATTTGCTGGCTTCTGATGACAAGGGGGAGGGGGGGTTTGGATGGTGCTTACGTCGTCAACCACCCTTTATGAAAATATGAAATATTCTTAAGTGCATCTTACTCGGTGCGCCAAAAACGATAAAAATCTTTAGCTAGTTTGTGGGCACCTGAACTAAGATTCCCGCTAACGATAAATCCCTTACAGAGGCTCTTCAGCGATCTCTAAATGTTTCACGGATCCTTCAAGTGCTCGGGAAATGTGCAACGCATCCCTCAAGTGATCCGTAATTATGCCACGGATCACTTAAACTATCTGGGAATGTTTCGCGGGTAATTTGACCATGGCCCCCACATGGAGGGGCTGACAGGGTTCTAGCCCTGGGGCCCGGGACGGTTATCATAATTTTTTTTACTTTTTCACGCTACAAATTAACTACAGAAGGGCCCGTTAAAAGTCTGACCGAGGGGCCCCAAAAAAAAAAATCCCAGCCTACGGGCCCCGCTACAGGATGGGGGGGCCATGAATTTGACTGATGTAGAACCGCACAAGGGGGCCGCTTAAGTGCTCTTAAATTGTGTCAATCAAGGGATCTCTAAATGTGCCACGGATAATTTATTAAGTGTTCTGCAACTGTGTCGCTGGCTACTTAAGTGATCTTTGAATGTGACACGTGCCTACTTCAGTGATCTGAAAATGTGCCACGGGCCACTTAGAAGCTCTGGAATTGTCCCATGGTTCATTTAAGCGATCCGTAAATGTGCCGCGTAGTTTATTTTTGTAAAACTAGGTTTGGGGGGCAAGCCACATCAGATAACCTTCAGGCCGCATTTGTACGAGGGTCAAGGGTTTACTATATATGGCTTAAAGGTTGGGCCGCAATTAATTTCTTAAAGAGAAATTTTGAGATCTTCAAATAGTATTGAAATTAACAGAAATCGATTATAATAACGTTTAAAGGTATTTTCTTTCGAAATTTTAATTTTTTTAAAAATGTTTTTACATTAAATTTTTTTTTTCGTCTTGGTGTGGAGGGGGGGGGGGAGGCGCACGAGCCCCCTATGCCCGCTATTCCGCGTATGTTTCTGATCCCATCAATATATGGTGCCGCCCCATCTCGTAATATGCGTTAGGAGGTGGGGCGGCAGCTCTGACAAGGAGGGTCAGAGTTTTGCTGACAAGGGGGTCAAAAATGGCTAAACATTTGCTGACGTAATACTTGAACGGCCCCTCTAAAGTCTTTTTTTTTCTTCTTTGAATCCAGAAGAATATCGTATCGGCCAATAATTTCTCATTCAATGAAAAAATTGAGTTACCAAATCTTTTCGTTAACGAACTTCGGTCAACAGACCGTAGGGGTTGAGAAACGTTGGGGCAGATCATACGCAGGAGCGTTGGAATTGCTTCTAATCTGTGGCTGCTCGTCTTTAGCTTCACGTCGGGAAAATTTTGATTTTTGAATCGATTCTGAGTGCTCAGACCAGTGCCTCCAATTGCCGTGGGTGCTCGAGCATCCACAGCACCCTCGACTCCAACGCCACTGATCATACGCTACCAACAAAAACGTATTAAATAGGTTAGTGCTCTTGGTGAGTTAAGATTCACTCATTTCCCACCTCCACCCCTTGGAAATAAAAGATAATTTCCCAAGACCAGGTGTGTCTTCAGACGATAAAGTCACTATAACAAGGACAATTGAAAAATAAATTATACAATTTGGGGATAATTGATCTTCACTAATTTTCTGGTGTGTTAGTGGCACCAATATAGACGTATCATGGTGTTTTTTGCTTTTTTTAAATCCTATTGAAAATTCACCTCGCATGTTATTCCTACTCACAGGCTGCAGTCCGAAGACATGTCTTCCAGTATCCACGTGGGTACCCATCTGGATTCGCCTCGCCATTTCTCTCAGAGTGGATGGACGACGGACCAGATACCACTCGAAAAGCTGGTAGCGCCGGCAGCAGTCGTCGACATCACCGAAAAAGCGGCAGAGGACAATGACTACGCGGTGACGGTCGAAGATCTGACTAAATGGGAACAAGAAACTGGACAGACCCTGAACGAGGTGATACTGCTCCTCCGTTCCGGCTGGGAACATCGCTGGAACAATCGCACCGCATTCACCGGCACTTCCAAACTCAACGACACTTCGAGCCTTCACTTCCCTGGCTTGTCGGCAGAGGCCGCGCAGTGGCTCGTCGACAACAGGAACATCTTCGGCATCGGGACCGAAGCGCTTTCGTTCGACGTGGGAACTTCGACGACTTTCATGGCTCATCGTACTCTGCTGGGCAAGAACATATTCGGGATGGAAAACGTGGATAAGATTTCTGAACTGCCGCTTTACGGTGCGATGCTGTACGTGATGCCGCAGAAGATTGGTGGTGCGAGTGGGGCTCCTGCCAGGGTGATGGCAACTTTCCCAGAGATGACTTTCAGAAGAGGCACCAGATCCGTGCCTGAGTCAACCCTCAGAGAAGTCATAATATTCAGCTAAGTTTCATTACATATGAAACAACATTGAGTATTCCATATATTGTCCATGAAACACTACATTGAGTATTCCATATACTGTTCATGAAACACTACATTGAGTATTCCATATACTGTTCATGAAACAGTACATTGAGTATTCCATATACTGTTCATGAAACACTACATTGAGTATTCCATATACTGTTCATGAAACACTACATTGAGTATTCCATATATAGTTCTTTTGTATAATAAAGTTACAGTCTATGAACGTTATGAAGTTTTCAAGCATTCCTCAAAGCAATTTGAGTCTTAGTTTTAAAATTAATTTTTTTTCGTCTTCTTTAAGAGAAGTGACAATCATAATAAAGTGGCAACATAATAAAGAAAGAACCAATGATAAGGGGGGGGGGATACAGTGAAACTTCTCATAACGAGGCGAGGACTCCTCGTTAGCGGACACCTTCTGTTAACGGATAATTTTTTTTGAACAGAGTTGACGGGTCTCAATGTATTTTACTGTGCATTAACGGACACTCCTCTTTAGCGGACAAAATCTTCGGGGTCCGTTATCGAGAGCTTCTACTGCAGCAAATAAAATAATGAATACGCGTTTCCATCTTCAGAAAAAATATAAAAACTTTATCACGCTGATGATAGATCATATGGTCACTCTTTTGGTCACTACCAAGCTCACAAAATCTCTAAGTAACTCTTTCAGTCATTTCTATGCTTGCACACTGTTTTGGTCACTCACATGCTTGCACAAGCTCTTGGTCACTCTTTTTTTGTAGTTCACTGACATGGTTCCTTGCTTTATAGGTCACTCTTTTGATCATCAGGTTTATACATGCCCTAGATCACTAGATTCACATGCTTTCAGACTCTCTAGGTCACTTACTGGCCTGGTCCTTCGCTCTGTAGGTCATTCACATGCTTTGGTTATTCACTCTTTTAGTCATTCACTCTTTTAGTCATTCACAATCTTTGGTCATTCACTCTTTTGGTCATTCACTCTTTTGGTCATTCACATGCTTTGGTCATTCACATGCTTTGGTCATTCACATGCTTTAGTCATTCACATGCTTTAGTCATTCACTCTTTTGGTCATTCACATGCTTTAGTCATTCACTCTTTTGGTCATTCACATGCTTTAGTCATTCACTCTTTTGGTCATTCACATGCTTTAGTCATTCACTCTTTTGGTCATTCACATGCTTTAGTCATTCACTCTTTTGGTCATTCACATGCTTTAGTCATTCACTCTTTTGGTCATTCACATGCTTTAGTCATTCACTCTTTTGGTCATTCACATGCTTTAGTCATTCACTCTTTTGGTCATTCACATGCTTTAGTCATTCACTCTTTTGGTCATTCACATGCTTTAGTCATTCACTCTTTTGGTCATTCACATGCTTTAGTCATTCACTCTTTTGGTCATTCACATGCTTTAGTCATTCACTCTTTTGGTCATTCACATGCTTTAGTCATTCACTCTCTTGGTCATTCACATGCTTGCTCATGCTCTAAATGTTTCTCAACCGCCGGGCCTTGACATCAGTCAAACCGGGCCGTGAGTGGTTCACCGTTTCATTTTTACCCATTTATTTCCCATCAGTCGTGTGTATGACCAGGCCTTCCACTCGCAAAAAAGAAATCAACCGGGTCACGGGCCAGGGCCGTCTTAAGAGTATCATGGGGCCCCCGGGCCAAGTGGTTTTTCGGAGGCCCTACCTGGTTAATCCTAGAAAATTTCAACCGCATCTCATTTTTGTGAGGCCCCTATTCTCTTGAGGCCCCCGGGCCGTGCCCGGGTGGGCCCATGCGTTAAGACGGCACTGTCACGGGCTTCCAAAGGGTGAGAACCACTGCTCTAAGTCACTCTTTGGCTCACTCACGTGCTTGCAAACTCTCTAGGTCACTCTTTTGGTCATTTGCTGACCTAGTCCCTTGCTGTCTGGGCAGAGGCGGAGCTATTGAGGGTTATACAAATATTGCTGCGCTTCTCTCATTCTATTAGTTTTCTTGGACACTCATTTGTTAAATTTGCCGGCCCCCTCTGAACTTGAACTTGTCGTCCTGGGCTATAGCCCGCAAAGCCTTCCCCTTCTTGAATGTACCACTGAGGGGGGGGGGGGGTGAGACATGAAAATGGGGGAAAACACATTCATCTCGTAACTTTTACCAATTCTTTCCGCCTTCATAAAACGTAGAAAATCAAGTGGGGGGCATTTGTCTGCTCTCAAAATTTCCTTCAAAATTACTTGTAACATTTTTATAATAGTAGTTAAAATGGGTAGCGTGCATTTCGTGGCAGAAAAGCAGCTCGTTGAACGTCAAGCGCACTGGTAGACCCTTTCCAGGTACTGAAAGTAATTACGTGAAGTTTATTGGGCGAATGCAAAACATGGTTATCCAATCACGCTCGAATATGCATGCGCTCGGTTAAAGAAATCAACTCGCGATGTTAACATTTTCCTTTATTTTCATTTTTTTTCATTTTATTTCTTTCATAACTTGCTCTCGAACGTGACTGGAATACCCGATGGGAAATACATTAATTTACTCCTATTATAAATACTCCATAGTGAAAGTCGCTTGCAATATAAACGTGGATCGAAACTAGTTTTCCAGACCGAATGATCCAGGGTGTTTGTCGATGATGTTGAATTAGTTCGGATTATTTTGCGGCTGGGGATCATTGGACTTACACGGCACTAGTCCGTATACATCAATAGGTGACTTTCAATAGAAATCTTTTGCGGTAAGTTTATTTTATGCATTATTCAAACAAAATTATTAGATACAATTCCAGACGTTGTTTCGATAAACTTCTACACGTTTACGGCCGACGACGTGGGAAATCTGGATACTTCGTGAAGTGATCGATCGATAGTTTCACGACGTATAATAAGACTTCGGACATTGGCTATAGCGAAAATTATTTTTTCTCCGTTTATGTCTTAAAAGACTATGAAAGGGGTGTCGAGCGTGGTTAGGCTTTTTGGGGTCTCTAGATAGAAATGGTGGAAAGAAAATTGATTTGAGCCTCGCTCTTAAAATGTTAGTGATAGCACATGAGAGCACTTTGAAGCTAAATTCATCATTTCAGATCAAGAGGGAAGGGGAAGCCCTTTGTAGCGAAAGAAGCTTGGAATCCTTGGACCAGACACCCTTAGGTTACGGTCAAATTTACTCTCTCTCTCTCTCTTATGTATTCTTAAGATATGTAAAATCTTATGTATATACGAGTCAGCCCATTTTATATATAGATTATATTAGAAATTCATACTGGCTGGACACGTCTAGAAAAATGAACATCCAAGGAAGAGCCTACTCTGAGACTCTTGATGCGAATTCGACGTTATGTTGATTGCCAATCCTCATAATTTTTGTTTTTCCCCACTATAAGTTCATATTAGAGAGGGCACGTTAAGAGTTTTACCTGAGAGCCCACCAAAGATCTCAGCTTAGGGATTTCAGCCTACTACTGCACTATGGGGGAAGGGCATGGGTCTCTGCGCCGTGCCCGATTGATCTCATGGTTGGGACTTAAGAGTTTGGAGCCCTCTCATCCTATTGGACGCATATTCACGAATAAAGAACTTTAATACATAATCATCATCAGAAATCCCGTGAGGGAACTCTGGCATGTGCTTTAAATAATCATGAAAATGTTTGAAATAATCATGATGCCAATCAATAAGTCATAGGGTGTTTTTCTGACTTGTCGGTTTTATTACACTATAAATTCAATATTGAGGAGGCCGCACTAAAGATCTTAGTCTGGCGGGGGGGGGGGGGGAAGGGGGTTGGCTGGCCTATGATGTTGGAGAGAGGAGGGGCATGAGGAGCACAGAGATGCTGGCGGGGAAAGGTAAATTTTTATTCCTACATATATATAAAATGCACCCTCTAAATTTGTTTTCTTCGTGATGGGTGTGGGGGGGGGGATTATTGTCTCTTATTTCACCTGCGCTGACCCGTTTCTCTGCGCATAGAGTTTCGATATTTGTGCAGAATCTCAAAATAACATGTGTGTGTGCGTCACCTTATACAATATAGGGAAATTTATTTCTACGCAACAAAAACTCTTTACGTATGTACACGGAAGCATTCACACGTACAGTCATTCCCAGACTCTAAACGCTCATATTTTGTTAACTTATTTATTAACCATGAAAAAATGACGTCATTCTTAGTTACTTTTGTCCATAACCAACAAACGAGTAAAAATAAAAGTCTATCAGCAACAAAATATGGCTTTCAGAAAACAACTATACAGTACAAGAGGTATTACCTTGTTTTATACGAAGAGTGTATAAAATAAGAATGGAACTGTTTTTTTTTGTTATACCACTTTGCGCAAGTTACCGATGTCATTTTACTGTACTTAAACGTCAACTGTTAAAGTTTTGCAGCAAAATTGTTAGTTTAAACCAGTGGTTCTCAACCTTGTTTTTGTCCATGGCCCCCTTTCAACCATTTCTCATTCCTGTGGCTCCCTCTTGCGGACACGAATAATTCTCTACCCCCTCCCTCGTTTTTCCATTAGAAGATAGTTATCCAAAAATTGTCTGAAGTATATAAATATGTTTGAATTTAATTTGATTAATTTTTAATTTATGAAAATAACGAAAGAGCAAAAATAAACGTAATCGGAATACAGTAAAAAAAAAAATAGAATAAATTATTTTCAATCAATGTAAATTCTGCGCTTGAAGACGACACAATGTCATCAAGTTACTTGTACTGGATGAAAAATTTGTATTATTTCAAATTAGTTTATTTTTGTGTAAATGTGATTATGGTTTCGTTGAGAAAATGTCAGTTGTAGCTTCCAAAATACGCATTCTTGGAGTGATAAACATCGCAAAATGTGGTAGCAAGCAGTTTTATTAATTTTATTCTCTTCATGCGGATAAAAGTAGTATATAATGAGGGAGTAGCCACACACAAATGAATCACAATTGAAAAGTTCAACCTTTCACATCGTTTTCAATAATGTATCAACGATATAGGTTCATGTTGTAGCCATACTATGAACTTAAAAAAATGAACTAAAATACGTGTGAAAATTTTTTAAATATTTGTTTGAAACATTCATTCCAGAGAAATCATGTGCGCAGTCACAGGGTCGGATCAACCATTAAGCGAAATAAGCACGTGCTTAGGGCATCAGTACAAAAGGGGCACCACCAAAAAGATATCATATGGCATTTTCTTTTTAATGCGCAGATTTTTTTTCGACATCCATCATCCGATAGAAGATCCTAAAATTGTAAGAACACTTGATTGTATAGTTGAAGATCATTATCACAAGGATGGCACGAAAGATGAGAATCTAATAATATTGGAAACGAGACTTCACACTATTGTCAAGTTTTTCTCGATTAGCTTTTCGCAATTTTCATAAAGTACACTCAGGGCTACATTAACATCATCATACGCCCACATACAAAGCGATTTTTCTGAGAGAGGCACTAAAACCTTGCTAAAAATTCCTACCTACCTACCTATTTGGATATACTCTTGAAAATCGGAACCAGATCTAATTGTCACTTGGTTGCCAGAAGTGACCAGATGGGCCCCATGCAGCAAACCAAGTTCTACAGAATAAGGACGACATGATTTTTGTGGGTCATTAGTGGATCAACTGTGTAGTTTGATCCATAGAAGTAAAACAAATGCTACCAGGTGTAAATTACAAACTTGAAAATGTATCTACGTAAAAAGAAAAAATACCCAACATATATATAACGGTGAATCGTCAGAAATAAGATACCTATTGGCAGGGCCGCAACTGGATACTTGGTTAGCCAGGGCAACTACTCATTTAAGCACCCCGCCCCCCGTAATGCTGAAGGATAGGTTGAATGGTTGAATTTGCTTCCCCTTTTGTAATGCACCTCGGGCACCGGACTCGCCTGCTCCACCCCCCCTAGTTGCGGCCCTGCCTATTGGTAATATTATGGCCATTATAAGATTCAATGGTTCCTCCTTGGAGTGTTGTTACAGTTTTTATCTCATCAACTGTTCACATCGTAGTGGTATGGTTCTAATTTTAAAAATTCTCAAAATGTGACCAGAAGTTACCCTGTACGAGTTTTGAGGATGAAAATACAGTGTACACAAAATAAAAAAATGTTAATTTTTGTACGATCCCCCCCCCCCACTCTAATTTCCAATCAGACAGTTGTTGCTCTTTCTCTTCGAGCCCAACAAACAAATCACATGTTTTTAACTGCATTATTCCCTGAGATATTTAAAGTCAAAATCAGAGACAGGTCCGGGCTCAGGAGAATTTCGCGGCCCAATGCAAAAAAAAATGTTTGCGGCTCCCTTTAAAAACATTTTATGTAGTTGTTCCCGACTTACAAACTTTTCGAGTTACGGACGTAAATCTTGAAGGGGAATTTTTTTTTCTATTACTCTCATTTTTTCACTATTTCAGGAACGCGTTGATGGTCTGGATCGTAATCAAACACGATATCCATTGAGAGGGAATGACATTTAAGTTAATTTTGCAAAATTCATAGATTATTAATAATAATTAGCGCGCGGTCCACCTGCTGACACTTCATCGTATCGTGGCTCGAACCATATTGAACAGACATAAATGTTTTCTCATACTTTTGCGCTTCATCATCTCTTTATCAAATATACGTTGCAATTCGATAGCTTTGATCATTTTTCGAATTTTTTATTGCTATTTTTGTGTAATTAATGAAAATTAATAGAAGTAAAGGAATCAATTACTGGAATTCCATGACTTCCACAAGAGTAGAGCTGACAAGCAGGACCGTCGTAATAGCATCATAGCCACCCTCCCCGAGCCAAGGGATTTTTTGGGCCCTACATGGAAAATTCTCGAAAAATGCAACTACGTCTCGTTTTTCTGAGGCACCTCTTCTCTTGAGGCTCTTCGGGCACGGCCCGGGGTGGAAGAAGCATGCGTTAAGACGGCACTGCCTAAGGTTCGCACCAGGCGTCCTCCTTTTTCAGTTTTGAATCTGGTAGCCCTATCTGAAGACCACAGAATCGGTATTTTCACTTATTTGTTCGATTATCCATATTGTCCGAATGTTTTTTGTGGAAAGAAATAATTATTTTTTCTACTTAAAATCGGTTCTTGCAAATGTACAATTTTTCTTACCAAAATTTTCGTCTCATAAAAAAATTTTATGCCAAAAAATAAGAAAGAGAACTCTCTATAGCTATGTCTACACTGGTGCGTTTTTTCTGCGTCAATGCGCTTTCCACTGGCACACCTGTCATCAAGCGTGTCGTAAATCACTCAGGCGTGACTCAAACTTGTTGAAAGGCGGCCATTTTTTAAGAGGCATTCCTTTTCCTTCTGCTCCACCAGGTTTGGATTTTCGTTCAATTTCCCTTTCCTTTTCGTGAAGATTCACTGTTGTTTTCATAAGGTTTTTCTCGATTTTTGATGTCAACAAAAAAAAAACATTGACACTTTTGAAGGCTTCAGGTCACGTAGTGATTACGTGATATTACGTGATATTATTGAAGGTAAATTTAAATTAACGGTAATTATAATTGTGAAATTATAAATTAAATGATTGTCTTGAAAATTATTTTTTGGTAGAATTTCATGTTAAAATGCTGGTCGATTTCTTTTTCATGTTTTGGTGAAGAGCTCGCGTTACGGAGGTTTGCTGTGTAATTATAAAATAATTCACGAGCTCTTCGCGGGCCACCCAGACACGGCGTTAGAACTTTAACCAGATGTGTTGGAGGGCTATTTATGATAATAAGATCTAATGGTATGATTTTTCAAAGTATATAAAATTGGTACGCCCTCCGAATATCACTTTCATCGGAGGTCCACCGTGCTGTTGAAACTCTTGACTCCACATTTTTCTAAACATTTCGTGGAAGCACACGAATAATACTTAGTCAACTGTTGGAGGATCACCCTTACCGGATGCAAGACCCCTTTACCAGTGCCTGTTTCTTGCATGGACAAACGGGGGCAAGTGCCCTTCGCCCTTGCAATTTTAGGAGGCCCACAAATTTGGGTTTTCTTTCCTTTATTTTTTTTAACCTTCCTTTCCGTAGAATATTTCCAAACGTGGAATTTAATTTGAGAGTAATTATGTAAACTTTTTACATAATTGTAATCTGTAGCAGACATATTCAACCTGCTGCTCGCGGGCACTGTGGTGCTTTCAAAGTGCTTGATGCTCGTGTCCGATTTCATGTTTGCGAGTACTTGATTAACGTCCCAATTTGAACACTTTGTACAAATCACGTTCAACGATTAAAATCATCCTGATTTCAAGCAGTCGTATGCCAAACTTGATAAGGGTGCACCCTTTTTGATGATGGGAACAAGCATTGTGCTTGAGACTGGAAAAAAGTTGCCTCAAAGAACGTTATATAAAAGGGTGGGGGGAGGGAAAAGATTAATGTTTGCACAGGGCCCGAATTTATGAGGAACAGACTGTGCCCTTCAGCACAATAATAATCTTCGCTATTTTCTCAAAAACTGTACAGTTTTATGCAGATTTTATTTTCATGAATATTATTAGAGCTGCAACCAGAAGCGTACGCAGGACCAACCTTTCGAGTAGCACGCCGAGTTTAGGGATGAGCGTACAAGAAACTCTCTTCTAGAGAAATTTTCTGTTACTGACTGTCGAAAGTACGGTATTTCAAGTTTAAAAATTGTTTGAAACAACATATTAAATAATTTTCTTTTTGATATTCGAATTGTGTGCGAAAATGTTTTAAATCTGATCATCTTGGACTATCATATTCTGCTACTTTTTATTATGAAAAATTATTTAATTTGGAAATTTCAAGTTTTTCACTTCTATTACCACGGATTTAGTGCTTTGATGTATGAATAAACACTTGAGAAAAATAATGCGCTGACTATAGTTTTGAACGAAAAAAATTATTTAAATACGTATTAGATTACGACTTGGCAAAATAGACGTATACAGTTTTCTTAATTTCTTTGACTCGACTATATTCGGGTAAAGTTGACGAACGACTTGATTTAATTTTTAATTTATTCCGAAGTTGAGAAATTTTGAGAATGATTTCGTCTATATATTCCGTCTTTTATAGAGCAATTTTCCCTCACATATTTTCACATTAAAATGTGGAAATTGCATCCACTGCGACAGTTGCATCGGCATCTGAATTGAAAGGTTTAGCCGTATAGGTGAAGACAGAAAAAAGGCACGCCACTTGAGGCATGCGATAGAGTTCAGCGGTAAAGAAAAAAAAAACGAGATTGAAAGTTGAAAGCTGTTGAAAGAAGACGCACCAGTGAGGACATACCTAATCTCTCTTTCACCATCGCATGAGTTGCCTGAAATTTCGAGATTAAATGGCAGCACCAACAGTAGCCTATATAAATCAAGCCTCCGGAGAGAGTATGACGTCAGCGGTCTCCGCCTTGCCATAAGACGACTTCATATACGTATTAAGGAGTTCTACCTTGGCAGTGCTGAGAACTGTGTCCCCCAACATCTTTCGTCGGAACATCAGTGACTAGGTGATAACAAACACGAGCCCCCCCCCCGTTATTTTCTTATGGCATAAATAGGAGTTTAAAACAATAAATGAAAAAATAATTTCAGCTTGGACGAGATAATTCCAAAATTAATGAAAGTTATAATTTCAGCATTAAAGAAAGATAATGTCAGCATTAAAGAAAGATAATGTCAGCATTAAAGAAAGATAATGTCAGCATTAAAGAACTATAATGTCAGCATTAATGGAAGAAAATATTCTAGAATTAATGTAAGAGATAATTACAGAATTGATAAAAGTGATAATTCCAAAATTAGTGAAAGAATTAATGAAAGCGATAATAATAAAATTAATGGAAGATAATTCCAGAATGAAGGAAAGAGATAATTCCAAAATTAATGAAAAATAGATAATTCCAGAATGAAGGAAAGAGATAATTCCAAAATTAATGAAAAATAGATAATTCCAGAATGAAGGAAAGAGATAATTCCAAAATTAATGAAAAATAGATAATTCCAGAATGAAGGAAAGAGATAATTCCAAAATTAATGAAAAATAGATAATTCCAAAATTAATGAAAGTTATAATTCCAAAATAAATGAAAGTTATAATGTCAGCATTAAAAAAAGATAATGTCAGCATTAAAAAAAGATAATGTCAGCATTAAAAAAATATAATGTCAGCATTAATGGAAGAAAATATTCTAGAATTAATGTAAGAGATAATTACAGCATTGATAAAAGTGATAATTACAGCATTGATGAAAGTGATAATTACAGCATTGATAAAAGTGATAATTACAAAATTCGTGAAAGTTATAATTCCAAAATTAATGAAAGTTATAATTTCAGCATTAAAGAAAGATAATGTCAGCATTAAAAAAAGATAATGTCAGCATTAAAAAAAGATAATGTCAGCATTAAAAAAAGATAATGTCAGCATTAAAAAAATATAATGTCAGCATTAATGGAAGAAAATATTCTAGAATTAATGTAAGAGATAATTACAGCATTGATAAAAGTGATAATTACAGCATTGATGAAAGTGATAATTACAGCATTGATAAAAGTGATAATTACAAAATTCGTGAAAGTTATAATTCCAAAATTAATGAAAGTTATAATTTCAGCATTAAAGAAAGATAATGTCAGCATTAAAAAAAGATAATGTCAGCATTAAAAAAAGATAATGTCAGCATTAAAAAAATATAATGTCAGCATTAAAAAAATATAATGTCAGCATTAATGGAAGAAAATATTCTAGAATTAATGTAAGAGATAATTACAGCATTGATAAAAGTGATAATTACAGCATTGATGAAAGTGATAATTACAGCATTGATAAAAGTGATAATTACAAAATTCGTGAAAGTTATAATTCCAAAATTAATGAAAGTTATAATTTCAGCATTAAAGAAAGATAATGTCAGCATTAAAAAAAGATAATGTCAGCATTAAAAAAAGATAATGTCAGCATTAAAGAAAGATAATGTCAGCATTAATGGAAGAAAATATTCTAGAATTAATGTAAGAGATAATTACAGCATTGATAAAAGTGATAATTACAAAATTAGTGAAAGAATTAATGAAAGCGATAATAATAAAATTAATGGAAGATAATTCCAGAATGAAGAAAAGAGATAATTCCAGAATGAAGAAAAGAGATAATTCCAGAATGAAGAAAAGAGATAATTCCAGAATGAAGAAAAGAGATAATTCCAAAATTAATGAAAAAGAGATAATTCCAAAATTAATGAAAGTTATATTTTCAGCATTAAAGAAAGATAATGTCAGCATTAAAAAAAGATAATGTCAGCATTAATGGAAGAAAGTATTCCAGAATTAATGTAAGAGATAATTACAGCATTGATAAAAGTGATAATTCCAAAATTAGTGAAAGAATTAATGAAAGCGATAATGATAAAATTAATGGAAGATAATTCCAGAATGAAGGAAAGAGATAATTCCAAAATTAATGAAAAAGAGATAATTCCAGAATGAAGGAAAGAGATAATTCCAAAATTAATGAAAAAGAGATAATTCCAAAATTAATTAAAAAGAGATAATTCCGAAATTAATGAAAAGAGATAATTCCAAAATTAATGAAAAAGAGATAATTCTAAAATTAAAGAAAAATAGATAATTCCAAAATTAATGAAAAAGAGATAATTCCAAAATTAATGAAAGTTATAATTTCAGCATTAAAGAAAGATAATGTCAGCATTAAAGAAAGATAATGTCAGCATTAATGGAAGAAAATATTCTAGAATTAATGTAAGAGATAATTACAGCATTGATAAAAGTGATAATTCTAAAATTAGTGAAAGAATTAATGAAAGCGATAATAATAAAATTAATGAAAGCTAATTCCAGAATGAAGAAAAGAGATAATTCAAAAATTAATGAAAAAGAGACAATTCAAAAATTAATGAAAAAGAGATAATTCCAAAATTAATGAAAAAGAGATAATTCCAAAATTAATGAAAGAGACAATTCCAGAATTCATGAGATATAATTTCAGAATCAATGAAAGAAATAATTTCAGCAATAATGAAGGAAACAAATCCAGAATTGATGAAAGCAATTATTTCAGAAGTAATGAAAGAAATAATAATTAATAAAGGAAATAAAATTCCAGAATTAATGAAAGAATATTAAGAAAATAATGAAGGAAAATTCAAGAAATAATGAAAGAAATGATTCCGGTATTAATGAAATAAATAACTTATTCTTTTTTCACCTTTAAATGAGTTCTCTCTATCCTTTTTTTAAATCTTTAAAACCCAATATTTAGAGACCGAACTGTACATTTCTTTGGAAAAATTGCCAGGCGGGAAGTTTGTTTTCACCGAGTCCCGTAATTTCCTTGCATTTGATGTCGCTGCAGTCGCGGATGGCTTGATGCTCCCTCCAGTAATAAGTCCGACCAGTAATGTCGTCTGCTTCTCTCCAGGTTACTTGTTTTGGACTTCTCCTTGTGTCCTTAAAAAATTACTGAACTGGCAGTTCGAACTTCCAGTTCTGTTTGTGAGCTTAGCTTGTAGGGAACCGACTTCTTCTCTGTCGTCTGCTCATTAAGAGGCTCTTTGTTTTGGACGTCTCCTTATGCTCAAATAAAATAACCGAACTGTCAGTTTGAATTTCCAGTTCAGTTCACGAGCTTTGTTTATAAGGAACTGAGCCGAATAGAGAATATAGTTTTTTTCACTTTGAACTTCATCATCACCACATGAGTCACTTTTAAATTTGACATTAGATGGCAGCACATTACTATAAAGTGCAGTGTGGAAAAATTCACTTTTTACGATCTTACCTGTCGTCTGCTTGTGTGGAGGTCCTATGTTTTAGATGTCTCCGTGGGTCTTGAAAAAATTACTGAACTGGAATTTCGATCTTTCAGGTCAGTTTATAAGTTTTGTTTATAAGGAGCGTAGCTGAATGAAGAATTTCATTTTTTATACCTGAGCTTTTCGCCATCACCACATAAGGCACTTCTGATTTCGAGAGTAGGTAGCAGCACCAACAATATTTTTAAAAATGAATTTCTTAAAGTACTCTAGAGTATTAAATTAATTTTAATTCCCTTTTAAAATTGTTATTGCCATTGTGAATTCGCTGCAAATGCTATAAGGCAAAAAAAAAATCCCGCTTTTGGCGGACGGCGTAACAGTTCAAGTCACCCTGTATATACGGGGTTTGAAATTGCGTAACGCAGTGACAAAACTGTTCATGTGAATATAATAATGATTGATTATCAGGATTTCAAGCCCATCGGAAAATATAAATAAGGGGCCATTTAAGTATTACGTAAGCAAATTTTCAGCCATTTTTGACCCCCCCCCCCCGTCAGCAAAAGGCAGCAAAACACTGACCCCCCCCCCTTCCCCCGTCAGCAAAATTTCGTCAGCAGCTTAGAATATTTCATATCTTCAAAAAGAGGTGGTTGATGACGTAAGCAACATTCAAACCACCCCCCTTATCATCAAAAGTCAGCAAATCCGAAACCCCCTTCTCTCCCCTCGATGCTGACGTAATACTTTAATGACCCCTAATCAGATTTTCAAATAAGAAAATTATCAATTTGTTGACTTCAATTTTTCGATACGGTGAAAACCTGATATTTCGTTGGATGACAAGCTTCCTTCAAGTGGCTTTTTGGTTCGTAATATGGCCGCTCTCTCGCAGGAGAACGAAGCAACGTGCGAGTTGGCTCGAACACAACACAATATTTCACATAACAGTCCTTACTATATTTGATGTACAGGGCGCATAGGTAACGGGGCATATGGCATTTTACTCGCGAACCATTGGTTCTCTAGAGGCATACTTCCAGTTGGAAAAAGTACCCGAATAATGTGTAGTACTCAGATATTTGATTCATGTTGCCTGGGGTTACATAGCTATTAAAATAAAAATGTTAACTTTTTATGCATAACTCAATTGCCCCAAAACCCAATTGGAAAGTTGTTTCCCGGTCTCCAACAAAAAACATTCGTCGTTTCTAAGTGCAATATTCACTGAGATATTCGAAGAAAGTTGGGGAAAAAAAATCATTAAATGCGAGGAAACCATTTTTCCCGCATTTAATGCTGTTTTTTTTCCCCCATTTTTCGAATTCGCATATCTCGGTGAATATTGCCCTTAGAAACGTGAAATTATTTTAGTTGTCATCGGAAAAGACAGAGCAACAACTTCTTAATTGGGTTCTTTGGCACACGGGGATGGTATAAAAAGTTGTTTTTTTAATTTTATAACTAGACAACCCCTTACAACATGAATGGCATATCTGAGTTGGACACGTGATTTGGATACTTTTTCTAGCTGGGTATGTCTTTAAGACTAACGGCTCGCAAGTAGTGCCATACGCCCTAACCGTTACCCGGGATCCGGAACTTTCGCCCCGACATTTCGTCCTTGGAACGTTTCGTCCCCGTTACATTTGGTCCCCCGGAAATTTCGCCCCGGTACATTTTGCCCCTGGTGCGTTTGGCCCCCGAAAAATTCACACCTGACATTTCACCTGCCCTGAACGTATGAGTGACCGCATGAGTGATTGACTGTATGAGTGATCGAGTGACCGTATGAGTGATTGACTGTATGAGTGACCGTGTGAATGATCGAGTGACCGTATGAGTGACCAAGTCAGTGTGAAATGAACTGTAGGAGTGCGTTAGTGACCTTACAAATGACTGAGCGAGTGGCAGAATGACTCACCACGTGAGTGACCGTATCAGCTAGTGTGCAATTGACTTTATGAGTGAATGACCGTATGAGTGACCACGTGACTGACCGAATGGCCGTATGAGTGAGCAAATGAATGACCGTATGAGCGACCAAGTGATTAACTGTGTGAGTGATCAAGTGAGTGATAGTGGGATTGACCGTGTCAGTGACAAAGGGAGGAATTGAGCGATGGAACGTTTGAGTGAATAAGTTACTGACCGAATGAGTGACCAAATGAGTGGCTAATTAAATACTGGTGTAAGTTTCCTAGTGAATGATTGAGCCTATGAGTGACCGAGTGGCTGACGGAATGAAAGACAGAGTGAATGCTTGAATAAATTTGCGAGTGACTGAGTGATTGAGCATATGAGTGATCAAGGGAGAAACTGAGTGATTAACCGTATGAGTGACCGAGTGACTGACCACATGAGTGACCGAGTGGTTAACTGCATGAGTGACAAAGTGAGTGACTGTATATGTGACCAGGTGAGTGACGGTACGAGTGTTCAAGTGAGTGACCAAGGGAGTTACTGAGTGATGGAACGCATAAGTGAATGTGTGACCAAGTGAGTGACTGCACGAGTGACCGAAAGATTGATAAAGTGAATGACTGCATGAGTGACCGAAAGATTGATAAAGTGAATGACCGTATGATTGACCCAGTGAGCGACTGAGTGATTGACAAAGTGAGCGATTGAGTGATTGACAGAGTGAGCGATTGAGTGATTGGCAAAGTGCGAGGGTGGAGTGTCTGCAAAGATGATCCTGCTCATCCCCTCCCTCTTTATAGGTGGTTACGTAGCACTGAGTGACTAAGTGACTCACACTTTAATGGATTCTAAGAATTTGGAATTTTCAGTTTAAGCATTAAATATTTTTCCCAAATTTACGACTCACACCGGTGTGGTCACTCACACTATCATTCATATATTCACTCATACGGTCACGCATACGGTCAAGGTAGGCAAAATGACAGGGGGTCAATTTCCGATTCACTTGATTACTCGCTGAGTAACTCATATGATCACTCACTGGATCACTCATATGGTCAGGGCAGGTGAAATGTCCGGGGATAAATTTTCAATTCACTCGATCACTCATGTATTCATTCACTTGGTCACTCATGCGATCAGGGGAAGCAAAATGTCACGAGTAAATGTCCAACTCACTTGATCACTCATGTGGTCACTCACTTGGTCACTTGTACCATCATTCATATGTTCACTCATACAGTCACGCGTACGATAAGGGCTGGCGAAATATCAGAGATAAATTTCCGATTCACTTGATTACTTACTGAGTCACTCATATGGTCACTCACTGAGTCACTCATATGGTCACTCACTGGGTCACTGATATGGTCACTCACTGAGTCACTCATATGGTCACTCACTGGGTCACTGATATGGTCAGTGCAGGCGAAAGGTCAGGGCGAAATTCCCGGTGTGAAATGTCCGGGGCGAAATTTCCGGGGGCTAAATGTACCGGGGTGAGATGTCAGGGGCGAAATTTCCGGGGGCCAAATGTACTGGGGACGAAATGTCGGAGGCGAAATATCGGGGGCAAAGGTTCCGTGAACCACAATTCAAGGCTGTGGTGTCGCAGGAAGTTTTTCTCTGATAGGGGGTTGTGAATAAATGGAATAACTTGCCTCCGGAGGTCGTGAATTCTAACGCAATTGATGCGTTTAAAAAGAAGTACGACAGACATATTGGAATAAATCAAGCAGCTACTCATACTTAGATAAGGCAACCGTACCGTAATCATTTTTTTATGGGTAGTGTATTATAAATGGTCCATATCAAACAGGGGGGGGGGGAGGGCGGTATGGCATTTAACTGGCGAACGGTTGATCCTACAGCAGGCATCTTCAACTCGTTGCTCGCGAGCACCACGGTGCTCCCTGAAGTAACAAGAGTGCTCGATACTCGTGTTCGATTTCGTGCTCGCGAGCACTTGATCAATATTCCAATTAGATACATTAGGGGTCATTCAAGTATTACGTAAGCAGATTGTTAGCCATTTTTGTCAGCAAAACACTCCTCTCCCCCCCCCCCCCCCCGCCAGCAAAATATCGTCAGCAGCTGAGAATATTTCATATCTTCAGAAAGGGGTGGTTGATGACGTAAGCAACCTTCAAATCCCCCCTCCCCCCTTGTCGTCAAAAGTCAGCAAATCCGAAACCCCCTCCCCCCCCTCGATGCTGATGTAATACTTGAATGACCCCCCCCCTACTGACGTCACAAGCAGACTGCGAAGGCCTTCTATCTCTAGGACGTGCTGATAATACTATACTCTTCGGTAGTTTCTCTTTTCACTCTCATCTACTTGTTTTCTTTCCCCCCCCCCCCTCTTACGTATACATGTATATAATACGTAATATAATACGTAGGGTGACCATACGTCCCGTATTTCCCGGGACAGTCCCGGTATTTTCTGTTTTTTTGGTCGTCCCGACTTTTTGGCAAAAGTGTCCCGGTTTTTCCCGTATTTTACACGAAGCCTACATGAATATTTACTCTTTATTGAAGTCAAAGATTGACATTATTTTTCAACTCATAAATTATTTTATGATAATTACAACTATAAATAAGAATATTAATCTCCCACATTCGTCTTGGTGAACGTTTTTCTTCGTGGAATTCATTTTAATCCACTTCAATTTGCAGTAATGGTTCATTTCCCACCATTTTGATTTTTCTGCAATTTCAACAATATTTGGCAACTTTGTTTGATTTTGGCGTCATTTTTGGCGATAATTGGCGGTGTCCCGTATTTCCCCGTATTTGGAATCTTAATGTCCCGTATTTCTCTCGAGGAAATATGGTCAGCCTAATAATACGTACAACCTATTTAACCGCGGAAAATATAAATTTTTTCCTCCTAATCACGGAGATAAAAAGAACTACTTTTTCTTTATAGGGTTGCAACAAAGTTTTGCGGTGATGAGGAGAAAGGAAAGAAAACAGATAGACTTGTTTGGATTCATTCCACTGACGTTAGGACGCAATATTACGTCCTTGATCGAAAAGTCGTTAATAGTTTTTTTTTTTAATGTTTTTTTTTTTTCAAATCATGCTAGGGATATTGTGGACCACCCTGTACAGTACTTATAAAAGTCATTCCCGACGATATATTGCGTTATCCAAAGTTTAATTTATTAATAAAATAATTTTAGAGTAAATTTCTCCTTACAGTTTTAGCCGCGCCAAGCCCGGTAATGATCCAGTACGTTTCTATAGCCTTGGCTGCTGCCGTCTTGTGGCATGATGCTGCAGTTCCGAGCTATTCGGCACCGATCCCGCTGCGAACCGTGGATATGACGCATGTCTTTGACGAGACTACTCTGCACTGGCCCACGAACAACGCTTTCAAACTGAAAATGCAGTACAATGGAACAGTAAATAATACTTTCTGGTGGGTGGAAATTTTTAGTTTTTACTTTGTACGACGCTGTAAAATTCACCGGCAAACAATTCGCCGATAGGAAAATTCACCGTCGAACGGTTCAAGGACGGAAAAATCACCACTGAGGAAATTCACCGACAACAGTTCGGTCGCCATTGCGTGAGTGGCCGAGTGTTAGAGCAAGTGAATGAATGTATGAGCGAGTGACCTAAAAAGTGATACAGTGATTAGTTTTATGAGTTATCTTATGAGTGATCGAGTAACTTTATGAGTGATCAACCACATGAGTTGAGTGACCGAGTGGGTGGGCGAGCATATGAATAACGGAATGAATGAGTGACAGCATGGATAACCGAGTGAGTGAGTAACCGTATGGAAGACCGTATGAATTACCAAGTGAGTGGGTGAGTGAGTGATTGAGTGATAGTATTCACACATGAACAAGTGAATTGGTAAGTGATAGATTGAGCGCATGAGGGACAAAGTGAGTGGGTGAATGACAGTGATTGAGTAACCGCGAGGGAGGGTAAGTAATCGAGCGAGTGACTGATTGAGTAACCATGAGAGGGTATGTAATGGAGTGAGTAACACTGAGTGAGTAACCACGTGACCTAGTAGGTTAGTGACTCACTCACCTGCTCATTCGGTGAATCATTTGCTTAGGGGCCATTCAAGTATTACGTAAGCAGATTTTTAGCCCTTTTTGACCCCCCTTGTCAGCAAATCCGAAACCCCCCCCCTCGATGCTGACATAATACTTTAATGACCCCTTACCTACTAATTCACTAACTCACACGCTCTTTCATTCACATGCACACTCACTCGCTCACCAACTCCCTGATTCACTTGATCATCCATCCATTCACTCACTTTGTTACTTTATCGATGAATTGTTTGTCGGTGAATTTTCCTAGCGGTGAATTGTTGGTGAAGAATTTTCCGCACACGTTGTAAAGGTGGTGCCTTGTAATTATATCATCCAACATCGTCTTGCCTTGAGAAATATTTCTTTACATTCCCGTGTGTTATTTTTGTCTCACCATTATTTTGTCTCATTTTTGTCAGGTTGCAGGCAGAAGACATGTCTTCAAGTATCCACGTGGGTACCCACCTGGATTCGCCTCGCCATTTCTCTCAGAGCGGATGGACGACGGATCAGATACCACTCGAAAAGCTGGTAGCGCCAGCAGCAGTCGTCGACATCACCGAAAAAGCCGAAGAGGACCCTGACTATGCTGTGACGATCGAGGATCTGACAAAATGGGAACAAGAAACCGGACAGACCCTGAACGAGGTGATACTGCTCCTCCGTTCCGGCTGGGAACATCGCTGGAACAATCGCACCGCATTCACCGGCACCTCCATACCAAACGACGACACGACCCTTCACTTCCCTGGCTTGTCGGCAGAGGCCGCGCAGTGGCTCGCCGACAGCAGGAACATCTTCGGCATCGGGACCGAAACCCTATCGCTCGACGTCGGCACTTCGAGAACGGCTGCGGCTCACCGCATCCTCCTGGGTAAGAACATATTCGGGATCGAAAACGTTGACAAGGTTTCCGAACTGCCGCTTTACGGTGCTATGCTGTATGTGATGCCGCAGAAGATAGGCGGCGCGAGTGGTGCTCCTGCGAGGGTGATGGCTACTTTCCCAGAGATTATTTTCCGGAGAGGAACCAGAGCGAAAACATAATGATACTAATAATATCATCGGTGTTTCCGTCTTTTACTTCGGCCTAGAAGTGGTTATTACCACAGTTCTCTTTCATCGCTGGTCCTTGCGGGGATGTTTTCCGTATACGCGGAACCTTTAACCCAATTCATGTAGTCGCTACGTAGTTTTAGATTCAATAAATGAAATGCTGTCTTTTTACTGTTTATTGGTTTCCAATTGTTTTAGTCATCAGCAGGACAACGAATAAAGGCTGTAGTAGGGGGTGGGGGGGAGGACATCAGGGGTCTGGTCCCCCCGAAATGTGAGAAAATGACTGAAAAAAGGGAAAAAGATGGCGAAATCTATTCTATTTCTTTGGCCCCCTTCTCCCCCCCCCCCCCGAACCAAAGTTCTGGCTGCGGGCCTGCAACGAATTACTTTTTCCTTTTCCACCGGTCTGTGAAATTGTTCATCTATATTTCGTCGGTCCGCAGATGTAAAAAGGTTGAAGGACACTAATTTATGTAAACATATTTCCTCTTTACATTATGCCGAGGTGAACTCAGAGAGAGAAGTCACCTGATCTCCACCGGGACTCGAACCCAGTGCACACCACTACTACACCAAACACCAACTCTGACCATATTGCTACATTGCAATTTACTGTCATTAATGAGACGGGTTGGAAATGAAGGTGCAGCGGTTTAGTATAAAGTGGTCACCTCAAAGTCGTTAAAAAAAATATCTTATCTATATCCTCCGGATTTGAACCAGGGACCGTGACAGCAACCTTCACGGTGGTAGACGAGCATCTTACCACCACGCCGCCACTCGGACGCCAAAAAAAAACCCCAGTGCATACCGGGCAAGCATGCAAGAGGGCTTGGGTATGAGACCCGGTGGATACCAGATGACTTTTCTTTCCAAGTTCACCTTGGCATAATATCCAGAGAATATGTTTCCTTGACATCTTTGACCGAGAGAGAGAAAAGCCGCCTGTCTATCTCTAAGGCCCATTATCCCACTGCGTCGCGGCAGACGCGGCAGCACTCGAGGGGGAATCGAAAAGATATAGATTTATACTATACGCGCACAAATACGCCGCCAATACGGAAGGGACGAGTTTTCTGCCGCGAAAATTTACATTTTGGCGCATGGAAGAGGGCGAGAAGGGAGGGGTCAGGTACAGATACCAATGTTTTGAAGGGGGGAAAAAAGGCGGCAAAAAAAAGCGATGGGTGTTCGCCACGAAATTAGTTATCTCGCGGCAAATCGATCAGCGGCGAGAAACTTTGGTGGGATCTCAGCCTAATTCAGCTCACGAATAACCCGAAAAACATATCCTGGTCGAAATATGGTCAGGGGTCAGCAATCCAAAAACTGTGATTTACAGAAAGTTCACTGACAATAATTCACCGCCAATGATTCAACACAAATTCCCGATCGGAAGATTTACCACTGCGAAAATTCACCAACATACAATTCACCGACAACAGTTCATCCATCATCATCATCAGTTGGTGATCACCAATGACAAACCGTTGATCGCCATTGGTAATTGCCAAATCAATTACCAATGGCATCTTGCTCAATTACTCGAGCGATCGAGTAATTGAGCAAGTGAGGGGATGATTCAGTGACTGCATGAAGGAACTGGTGAATTAAGCGGGCTCGTGACCGCATGTGTGAACCGGTGAATTGAGCAAACCAATGACCGCATGAGTGGACCGGTGAATTGAGCAAGCCAGTGACTGCATGAATGACCGAGTATGTGAACGATTGAGCGAGTCAGTGACCATATGAGTGATTATGTGAATGACAGTATGAATTATAGAGTCAGTGAGCGATTGAGGGAATTACCAAATGAATGACTCAATAGAACTCAATGCTGATTTCCATGCTCACCTGCTCATTCTCTCTCTCACTTGCTCATTTGCTCACATGCTCATCCATTCACTCACTATGTTACTTTGTCGGTGAATTTCCCTAGAGGTAAATTTTCTTTTCGGGGAATTGCGGGGTGTTGAATTTTCCGCATACGAAAAAATGTACACCACATGTCTTATTAACGTTATGAGATTTTCATCTATTTTCCTAGCGTACACTAGGGATTTCAGGCGATCGTTGACAAGGACTATCACCACTTTCAGTTTTCTTTCTCAATGGCTGTACTACTACTACTACTACTACTTAACCGTACATGCACCTCGTACGCATTCCTCAGCGGAATTTCTAACGAATCGGTGCTTATACAAGGATGACGTCACTCTCCGCTACCATACGAAGGTTTTTTAACAACTGGCTGTTAACCAGACTGTCTGGTCCGGCCGTCCATGCAGCGCCGTCTTAAGGAATGGGCCCACCCGGGCCCATTAAAATGAAATCTGGTTGAAATTTTCGAAAATTTGTCTGGTAAGGCCTCAGAAAAATTACTTGGCCCGGGGGCCCATGATGTTCTTAAGACGGCTCTGCGTCCATGTACGGTCTCTTTCAGTGTACACGAGCTCCAAGGAAAGATTGAGAGATTCGGTGCCTCTGTAGTCTAGTGGTCTTGGGCGTTCACCCGGAAAGCGAAAGGACGTGGGTTCGATTTCCCGCAGGGGCAGTTGAATTATCTCTTTTCCCAAAATATATCTTCGCAACAGCCAGTTGTTAAAAAACCTCCGAATCGGTGCTTGCCGAAACGTGTGTGAACTTATGCGTAGCTCTAAAGTATTTATATTGCTAGAGTTGGGCTTGTTTTGTGCTCTTGCTTGTGCTGCAATCTGTCTTCCATATTTTGAAGTGAAGATGATAAATGTGCTTGACTTTCCATGTTACGTAAGAACGTATCATGTTGAAAATTTGCTTGCTCTATTCGAAGAGACTTCTTTCCAATGGGAGACCAGCTCGCACTAGCTCCACGATTAGCAGGGGCTTTTCAACGAGGGGTCCGGGACTTGGACGTTGTTGAAGCTGCCCCACATCCCCAATTTTATACTCCTGGGGGGGGGGGGGAAGAAGGGTGATTCGGAAACAAAGAAGTCATTCATTAGGGGCCATTCAAGTATTACGTCATCATCGATGGGGGGGGGGGGGAGAAGGGGTTTCCGATTTGCTGACTTTTGATGACAAGGGGGGAGGGGGGGTGTGGATAATGCTTACGTCATCAACCACCCTGTATGAAAATATGAGTTGGATTCAGAGGGGCAGAGCTGATGACGAAATTTTGCTCACAAGGCGGGGGGTCAGCGTTTTGCTGGCAAGGAAGGGGGGGGGGTCAAAAATGGCTAAAAATTTGCTTACGTAATACTTGAACGGACCCTTATTACACAATGGGAAAACAGTAATTCTGGAAAAAAAGTATCTATTCAAACAATATGAACACACTGAACAAAAAATTAATGAGAATACATAATTGACGAAAATTCAAAATTACTGAATGTTCAGTGAATAAAATTCCAGAACAAAATGAATGAAATTAATTCCAGAAGTAGTGAAAATTCAGAATTGATGGAAGAAATCATTTGAAATTAATGAGAGAAGTAATTCTAGAATTAATGAAAATTCGCAAGTCATGAAAGAAATAATTCCAGAATTCATGAAATTCAGACTTTTTGGAAATTTCGGAAAATTCGTAAGTAGTTTGATAATTCATAAAAATTGAAGGAATAGGTACATTTGAATGAATCCCACTACAGATTTTTGAAACCCTCCACGCGCATTAGTGCTTGGAAATATTTAACTTTCAAATGTTAACTCTCTTTTGTATCATCCTGTATATTTGTCCCGTATTTTGTCTCGATAAATATGGTCATCGCAAACAGTACGATGTAGCGAACGTCGTGGCGTCATCTACATCCGTTTTCTAGTAACAATACAGAGGGTTTAATATTGCCAAATATATCTCCCAGCTGCAGACGGTCTTGACCAGAGTCACCGCCTGCTTCCAGAAAACAAAAACACCTAGCGTACCTGCTGCCATCTAATGACGGATTGCGACGTATCGTTTTTTTATTTACGATATTTTTCTGTGTTTAAAAAGATGGATTTTTAATTATTTTTCTTAGGTCCGATGATTTAATTTTCAATGCAATTAATATTTTTGAAATGATTACGAATGGTTAAGGGCGTACCGCTGTTGCTCTGACATCAAAATGTCACAACAATCAAGGTAAATAAATTTTTACATTGAAATTGCAATAACATGGTGCAATATGCTCAAATATTTGTTGAATCCCGGCTCTATTAATGAACATGTGTATAATAGATTATTAACATGGAAAAATTCATTGAGTATATAAGTTTTTCTTTCCAATAATTCCCTCATAATCATGTTCATTGATGGAGTGAGTTGTAAAAAAAATACAAGGTCATGATGACATGACACTTATCAACATGTGCATTTATTCACAAAAGTTATCATTATGCTGTGAAAAGATGTATCAAAATTGCAACCTTGAATATAATAGAACCTCTTCACTTTGAAACACTCCACGTTTCGAAGGAAATACCATAATTTACTTTCATTTAATTGCTAAAAATCAATGTTTTCCTTCAGTACCAGAGGCGATTCATGGCTTCGCTGCCCTCCCTGGGCTACATACAGCCCCGCTTATATTCCCCCCACCTTTGTCTCTAAATTACTCCCTTGTTGACTCCATGCTTGTAGACTTTCTTGGTCTCTCACATGCTTGCAAACTCTAGGTCACTCTTTTGGTCATACATGTGCAAGACCGCTACTGGAAAGAGAGGGGGGGGGGGGGCACAGGCAGAACTGGTGCCGGATTAACCTTTCAACTATTTTTTTTTCAGGGTTACGCAGGGACCCAAAAATATGCAAATGCTCTGGCTTACCAAGTAGCAAGTTGCGGCTTTGATCATATGCTTGCATACTCTATAGGTCGCTGTCTTGTTCATCTTTCTCCATGTCACTCTATTGGTTGTTCACTGACTTGATCTTCTCCTTTATATGTCACTCACATTCTTGCAAACTGTTTTGGTCTCTCACATACTAGCACATTATTTTGGTCATGCACATGCTTGCATTATTTGGTAGGTCACTCACTAACTAGTCCCTCACTTTCTAGGTCACCTTTTTGATCATTCACTGACTTTGTCACTCAGTATTTTGGTTATTCACTGACTTTGTCACTCACCTCACTCTTTCAGTCATTCATATGCTTGTACATTCTCTGCCCATGCCTCTGTCCCCCCCCCCCTTCCTTGTAGTTCCATGCTTGCCATCTCCTGAATGGCCAGCAACGAGTTTGTCAGATGCGCTAGACTTCCAACATGGACTATGATATATCCAATTTAGTTATCTCCTGATTATTATGATTTTAATATTCGGTTTATTCGAGCTATAGGTTTTTATATGAGAGAGTAATCATGACAGTAGTCACATAATTCGCTTTTATTTGATAGTAGGCCATTCACAGACAGCACCATCATAACAATATCGTAGGCTTCCAGACCTACATTTTTATCAGATTTACATTGAGTGTGAAAATTTCTTTTTTGAACAAAACTTTATTTTTCTCTTCTGCAGTGGAGCACCCAACCAAGCGGTCATGCCTCCAAGAGTACCTGGAGGAATGCAACAACAACAACAAGCATCGATGCCTGGAGGTGGATCGCATGTTGTTTATGGTATTCCTCATGCACCGTATAACATGGCTGCCATGCCATCCATGTCACGTTTTGCATCACCTGCAGCTGCTGTTTATCAGGCTCAGATGCCTGTGAGTGCACAAGATGTACCTACAAAAATTATAATGAGATATTAAGTAATTGTTGTGTGAGTAATTGTTGCATTACAGATATGAATGTTTTTTTACCCCCTTTTTTTCATAATTGCAGAATATTCGAGGTGGTTATAGTCTAGTCACAATGCCATCCAATGTACAAAGAATGTATGTCCCGGTCCAGCAGATGCAAGCAGGTCATGCGTTTGTGAGACCAGTTGCTGTCAACTCATTGTGAGTAGTTGCTTATGTTTTGGTTAATCATAATATTAGATATTGTTTGGAAATACAGCAGACTCTCGCTAATCTGGCATATATCAGACCAGGATGTGCCAGATTACTGGAAGTTAATTGAAAAAGCCCATCTAAATAATGTAAACTTCCGCTCGCAGAATCACATCACAGTGACATGGTTTTTCTGTTTTATGGTTGAAGGAAACCTGTCTGAAAACGCAGGATTAGCACACAGTCGAATTATCAAGAGTCCCAAAGTGTAATGTTTTGCATTGTTCTGCAATGCTGACTGTAAATGTTCTGCAGTTCCCATAATAGTATTTTCAACATTTTTCTTAAAATTCTTCCCGATTGTTCTGCAGTAGCACTGATTGTTCTGCGACGTACCTCACAGATTTTGTCATATTCTGCTTTGGAGATCGAGAGTCAATTGTACTAGGCATATAAGTTGTGATTAAACTTTGTGATAATTACATATAGGCATATAGGTTGTAGGTAGGCCTATAGTTGATTTTACGCAGGTCTTGACAGATCCCAGGCACCAGGCCACCATGGTGATTAAAAAAATTATCAGCACCTATATATCAAAGTTTTTTTGCATTGTCACTAAATTGGAGTTATTACAAAAGATTCAGACTTTATATCAGCATATCTGCCGACATGAAAGAGGGCCACTATGCCCTGGAAAAGTCTGAAGAAATATTTGTTATTTTGAATCTAGGTTTTTCCCTCTAAAAATTTTTTTTTCTCTCCTAAAGAATTGTTCTGGCGCCTGTATATTTTGGAAATTTGTCAAGCCCTGATTTTACATTTTAGCAAGTGTTATAATACAATGTTTGTTTCTAAAATGACGTCCATTTGCTTTTTAAAAAAGGAACCAAAAATATTGCTAGGTTGTAGGCCTATATGTGCAGTTACTTTGATACTACTAAACCAGACATGTACCTCGTCCACATTACAGACTGATAATCTGTTTAACAATGACTGAAACAATTGCGAGGAAATGAAATGGATTTTTTTTTGTACCAACCAATGTCATGTCTTTGCTTCAGTCAATGGATCAATGGGCGTTATGATCCATCAAACAGATGTACAAAAAAAAGTTGCTTCAATATCTCATTGAAGATGAGAATGATTCCCTTTTCATTTTCCAAAAAATTAAGGGTGGGGGGAGTTCGGTGAAATATGTCATTTACTGGTCTGCAGAATCATAAGCAAATGTGACAGAAACCTTGCTAAAAAGAAAACCTAGGAAAAATTATGGCAGAGACTTGCTTTCGACCATGTGGCACAAGTTTGAAAACCAGTGGGTTAGATTATGGTGTTTCACCTAAGACTGATTCAGAAGCTGTGGTAATTTTTGGAACTGAAATTCCATATCTGGAGCAGCATGATAAAATGCAAGCCTTGCAGACATCATGATTCTGAGATGATGACTAGAAACTGCATTGTCTGCTAGGTATATGTTGCTTCTTCAAATGAAAATGGAAGATTTTTTTAAGGCAACTATGTAATCCATAATTATAAGGTGTGAGATTCCCCCCATATGTAAAATATAATGTGTTACAATGCAGCATTTATGAGTGTAAAAACAAAATTCAAAATTTTTTTTCATGCACATCGTCTTTTTTTTAAAAAAAAAAGCCGTTTGAATCAGGCTGGTTTTTTCAGATTAGTAGGGCTTGAATTAGCGTAGCTCTACTGCACTCATAGTTACAGTTTATAGTTGTACCAATAAAGAAGTTATCAGAAGAGTTTCAAAAACAGAATAAATTTGCTGGTTCTTGATGATATTGCTGCCTCTTAGTATAGCAATAACTAGTATACTTTTCTTGGTCTCTAGAGTATCATTATATCAAGATTTCACTGTAACTAAATAAATGTGAAATACATTTTTTTGCAGTTTTAGTTTGAACTAAAATTTTTCTCTTTAGTTGGCGTATGTATGTTGAAACAATTTAACATTGATAATGTTACCATTCATTTTTGCAAATTAATATTTAAAAAAATTTCAAAGTGGAAGTAAGTTCTCCCTGTTTAAATTTTTTCATCTTTTACTAATTTTTTTTAGAATGGCATCAGACCCTTCGAAACTTCTGGAAGAACAGAGACGAATCGAGAAGGAAAGGAATTTTCAGATGCAACAACAGAGGCTTAAACAGTTCACTGTAGCAGGTGGCAAGAAGGGGAGCTCAACTGCTGAACATCTTCTTGAAAGCATGTTTGGGAAATCCGACATGAAGAAGAGGAACGTGAAGCCCAATAAAAATGAAGGTATGATTTTTTTTTTTTTTTCTTTTTGACGTTGAATACTAGCAAAAAATCTGAAGAAAACAAGGTGGTGTTAAATAAATATAATGCTATCTTTCCAAAAATAATAAATTCATCAAAAAAGAGGACTTATCGGAAGAGAATAAGTATGAAAGTGTTTAACAAGATAAAGCCAAAAGGTATGGGATCATGGGGCAAGCAGGACAGCACAGTTTGGCTTCAAAAAGACAAAAAGTGTTAAAATAGAACCATGTCCTTCTCAATTGAACGTGACACTACATGAAAATGATAATTGATACGAAGATATTGAATTTTGAAGGACCAGACACATCCAGACCTGTTATGAAGACAACCGGGATGGGAAAGTAACCGAGAACTATGCAATCTCTTGATGATCAAGGAGAAGTTGATAAAGTCAAACCTCTCTTTCTCAAAATCTCCATTTCTCGAAAAACACTATCTCGAAAAATGAAAAAAAATCCTGGCATTTACTGTGCTAAATTAATGCATTTTCATCTCTCTGTCTCGAAGTAATTTTCAAAAAACTCTTTATCTTTCGAAGGCCAAGCTTAATGACAGTAAAAAGAAAATACGGAATTATCAAATTTTCAAGTTGTTGGAGCGACAAGAATCCTAGTTATGGCCCTGTTTTTGGTCACACACTGACCTAGTTTCTTGTTCTCAAAATCACTCTTTTGGTTGTTTACATGCTTGCACACTCTCTGGGTTACTCTTTTGGTTGTTTACATGCTTGCACACTCTCTGGGTTACTCTTTTGGTTGTTTACATGCTTGCACACTCTCTGGGTTACTCTTTCGGTCGCTCACACTGTCCCTCTTTCTCTAGACATAGTCAGATTTATGATTTTTCTGCACTTCTCACATTCCTCAAATTTACCGCCCCTCCAAACTTGTTACCCTGGGCCATAGCCCACTTAGTCCCCCCTTCCCCCCCCCCCATGTAAATACTTCTCTGAGTATGTAAGATATTCATACTTATAAAAATTGACATTATTGTATAGTTATTTTTAGTCTTGTATAGTTATTTTTAGTCATGTTTAGTTATTTTTAGTTTGCTTTTTGTTTTATTTTTTATGGTGCTCGCTATAAGCTCATGTGCTATGCAATCTGAAATGTCCGTGGTGAAGAGACTATCAGAAACTACTGAAAAATTAGGTGATCCGAAAAGCAATAAAATGATTAAGATGTTAAAGTAAATATAATCCTCATGTTTGTTTTTATTTTTCAGTATATTCAGGTACCGAGCCCGAACAATCTACATCTCGGATATGCTCCCAGGGTGCAGCTGAAGCAACAACTATCCCTCCTATTCAAAGTATCGCAACCCAATCCTTTGTTCCTGTTAGTGATCTTGTTTCTAGTGCCAAGCAGAAATCAAAAAAAGATCCTAAAGGTTCAATTTCTCCCAGTTCTGCTTTTCTAATATCATTTGTTAAATTTCTTACTGATGTTTTTAATGAATCATCTAAGTCAGGGATTCTCAGACTTTTTCCATCTGCGGCATCCCTTCTCTTGTTCAACACTTATCTGCAACTCCCCAAAACTGTTTAACAAAGAATGCCTTGAAAATTTTTTGTTATTACCGCCACAGCTCTTCAGAGGTATGAGGCGCAGCAGGGTACCATGATGCCCTGTTTGAGAATCCCTGATCTAAGTAGCAGTTTCTTTTAGCATAAGTACATGGGGTTTTGGGCATTCGACATCATTCTCAGATAACTGATCTATGCAGATAAATAAGCGGAAACATATTTATTTACTCTATTAAAAGGGAGAATTTTTTTAATTGAAAGGTAGTATATATATAAAAATTGAATTTTTATTGTGGTGAAGAATATTTTAACCTTTATTTCTCAGTGGGTGAAGAATATTGATTGTCCAGATTGTCCACATTGGCCCGTTACCAAGAAAAATAACTTCTGCGATTCTAACCTAATATGAAGGAAGGCTATTTAATGTGAGAATATATATACATTGAAACACCTGTATAGCGATACTCAAGGGACCGTGAGGGAAGTATATGGTTATGAAAAAATTATCTCTGTAAATGGGATATATTATCACTGAAGAGTGCACGAGAACCAGCAAGTAATATTACAGGCAATTATCGTTATAATGGGATTTTCACTGTGTAATTTGTGGCCCAAAGTGATAGAGTCACAAATAACAGAATTCAGTTTCACCGAAGAGCAAAAGTCTTATTTTAGTAGAAAAAGAAGTAGAACTAGAGTAATTTAACATTTATCCACATTTCTTATGGCAGGAAAATAATTAATCAAATTATGGAATCAAGGTCTGTCCCAAAGTTATAGAGCCACTTAAACTCAATTCCAAATATAAATTATCCTTTGTTCTTCATGTAATGACAAACACCCGTTTGGTCATTGATTCAAACTTTTTCTGCAATGCTGGAATAGCTTGCTAAGCCTTGACGATCCCCTCATTCACATTTTAAATCGGGCATCTTCAACCCATTGCTCGCGAGCACCACGGTGCTCGATGCACGTGTGCGATTTTGTGCTCGCGAGCACTTGATCAACAATTCTAGTTAAACACCTTGTACTCATTGCATTCAAGGATTGAAATAATTCTGATTTCATGCATTTGTATGTTAAACTTGCTGTAAGGGTGCTCTTCTTTTGATGATGATTACAGGCAGTTCTCCCCCAACTAGAAAAAGGTTGAAGACCTCTGTGTTGTTTAAATCATGGAAATTAATTATCATAATTTTCTCTATGCAAAATAAAAATCTTTGCTTATAAAATTAATATAATGCACGGTACAACCAGACATTGTTGTCATCTTTTTTTCTTGTTTAAAGTGCCTTAGCCTTGGTATGTGTTTCGTCTCATCTGTTATGACCAGCGTTCACTTATAAATCTGAGAATTTTTAGCAAATACTTATTGCTTATATCTTGGATTCCTCTCAAGTCAAGACACACATGAGTCAGGGTACAGCTGTATTTGATGAAATACTTTGAAGAAGACCTATAAGCAATTAAACATGTAGAGGAAAAAGGATTGATTTATGATTCTATGAAAAGTTGAATTTTTGCAGTATCATATTTTACTTTCAGTGAACTATATGACCATCTTCATTGTCAATGATAGCTTATTGCCCCCCCCCCTTTTTCATATAAATAAATTCAGTGAGAGCAATATTTGTTTTTTCCATAAGCATAGGTATTCTTGTTTTATAAGATTTTTACTTTTTTTTAGCCTTTTCTTTCTTCAGTCTTATTGCATTTTAACTAATTAATGATTCTTTTACAGAGCTAGAAAATATGATGTTGAAGTGCTCCAATTTGTCGGGACCTCAAGTACCGAAAACATTCCAAAAACCCTTGGTGAAAGATATGCCAAGAGCCAATCACAATATGGCAACATTCGTTCCAAGTGACAGAGCTGTCAACTGGAGTCATCTGTCTGGACTAGATAATGTTTTTAGTTCCCCTAAGCCAAGTGAGTGAGTCAGTCGGGTATAGTATTTATAGTTATTTAATCAGTTTTTAGAGGAAGATAGTATATGGAGAATCCTTGTATGCTTTTTTTAAACACTTTATTTAGTGGGGTTTTTTTTTTTTTTTTTTAAATTCAATTGTGTGTAAATGCTCATATCTTTTAAATATAATGATAGTTCCTAAATATGCTGCAATGTGCAAGTATATTTCTATATTAATATAATTTTTAAAATAAATTTTTTGGCAATGCATTCACACTTTTAATAGAGGTGATAGCATAAATTACCCATGGATGATAAAGCCTATGCCAGTATTTCTCAACTGCCAGGCCGCGGCCATCAGTCAAACCGGACCGCGAGTGGTTCATGGTTTCATTTTTACCCATTTATTTCCCATCAGTCGTGTGTATGACCTGGCCTTCCACTCACAAAAAAGAAATTAACCAGGCCATGTGCTTCCGAAGGTTGAGAATCACTGGTCTATGCAATGTAGGATTTGCTAATTCCTTAACTTCCAAGGAAATTTTACATGATCTGCTCCCCAGTGCGACACTTTTTGCGATAATAAAGAGTTAAGATGTATATATACTCGTATATGCCCATGGCAGTTAACGCACAGACTCCCTAGGGTGTGCATATATATACAACCTTGGCAGTCAAGAGGTTATTTAAGCATCATATTTTATATAGTACTGGTGGAAGCCATTATGTTAAAGAACCTGCCATGCATACCAACTAAAGTTAGCAATTTTATTTTGAAGCGTTTGGCCGCTATTATTCTTTTATCATTATTTTTTATTACTTTCTCAATTGTGATAATAATAATAAGCATGTTTAATTTCTTATCAGTATTTGAATTTGAAAAAAAATCCAGAAATCTTTATCTTTGAATTAAATAATTAAATTGCTAGATATTTTTCTTTCTTCTCTCCGCTGAAAGCCTATGTAATTATGAAAGATTGTGGGGGAAATTCTTTTGGAAGTTGGGGGGGGGGGAAATTGAGAATTCAAAAGTAATATGCTATAGCAGAAACTTTTAGATAGCAGCACTATCCAGGCAATATTACACTTAAAAACTGAGGTACAACAGAAATGGCAACATCTCACCACAGAAGAAGATGGTTACCGCAGGGAGTCCCACATCGAGGGGTTAGCACACCAACCTCTTGGCGAGTATAAAAAAAGGCTGCTGTTCCGAATCAGGAATAAATTGTTGGTCCTGGTCCAATTAGCCCTCGGGTGCAGAAATTGACAGTGGTGTGACAAAAATGATCAGCACTTGTCAGAATACTGACACTACTCTGACTTATGTAGAGCCTGATCTAGAAGACACATTTCATTGAAACTTGGTATATATACTATATGGTCCATGGGAAAAAGGAAAATTGAATAAAAAAAACTCCACTTTTTCACCTGATGGTCAAAAATGGAACAATTTTTTTTTAAATTTCATAAATCTCTCTTCCCTGGTCTCATTAAGATATCCTAAAAATTTGCCTGTATTCAGATGAGCAGTTTTTGAGGGAAAAACTACTCAGAGTATGGGAAATTTAATTATAATTACCCTGTGTAGCGCATTAGATTTGTCTCATCGAAAACCATTCCATAATTTCATAGCCAATAAACATTTCACCAAGGTAATGACTGGTTTGAAAAAAGAAAGACCCTGAGCAAGTAATGATATGAAGCTGGTTGTCAGTTGGCATAATATTTTTGTCGATACTGCTTGACATTGAATATTGAAGGATCAGGAACACCCCTCTTCACATTTCAAAGAGATATCAACCCAATCGTGAAGGATGGGTGTAACTGGAATTTTTATTGATTTTATAATATATATATATATATATATATATATATATGCAGGGTGCATAGGTAAGAGAGTGCATGACACTTTACTGGTGAACTGATGATTTTAGAGACATACTTCCAATTAGAAAATGTATCCAAATATTCATAGTATTCAGATATGTCATTGTTTTAAAGGGTTGTATAGTTCTAAAGATAAAAATGAAATAACTTTTTAAATAGGCACCCTGTTCTCAAAATCCCAATAAGAATGCTGTTGCCCGATCTCCTGATGCCAAAAAAAAAAAAAAAATTCCACATTTCTGTGTTCACTGAGATATTTAAATAAAAAAATCGTAGAAAAGTTGCGAAAGAAAAACATAAACAACGATAAACACGCATCCATTAGTTTTTTGCTGTTCTGCCTCAACTTTTTTTTCATTTTTGAATTAAAATATCTTGGTGAACATCGCACTTGGAACTTTTTTTTTTCCTTTGCCTCTGAAGAGAAAATGCAACAACTTCATAGTTGGGTTTTGAGGAAGGGTTCCCACATAAAAAGTTAATTTTCAAGTTTTAATAACTATATAACCCTTGCAACATGAATGACATATAATAGTTACACTTCCAGAATTTTGAAAATACAGTGGATCCCGTTTACAATGTTTTTAAAAAAAAACCTGTGTAAGTATGGGGGACACACTTCTCAAATGAGAGCTCTCAATGTGTGTATTAGTAAAAGTTGGGTCCACATGTATAAAATTAGTTGTACTACATGGAAAACGTCTAAATGGGAACATTGTAAGCAGGATCCACAGTACCATGTTAATCTTCAAGCAGTTGCTGGACCAAATGGTGGATATTTTGGTTTTTTCTCCAGACTGCAGTGACATCTGTTGCTGCTTTGGTGGTCAAGTGGTCATAGTGATGGATCCGCATCACGAGGACCCAGGCTCAAATCCCACCATCACCACGGTGGTCGTAGTTTGTTTTCTGTGGTTTCCAACTTTGAGGCACGAATGCAAGTCGATCTCCCTGTTAAAAAGCCTCACCACAGAGAGCAACAGGCCTACCATGGTGCAATTATTCAATCATACTTCATTCATAGTTAGAAAAATTTAGGGCTGATGGTAGCACTACAAACATTGCACAGAAACAAACTTTGTGTTGAGTTCACAACACATACACACATTCTAGCATGTACCAATTCACTAGAAGTTCCACAGTGGAATATGGACAGGGGGGGGGGGGTGCATGCGTGGTTTAGTACTAGTGACATCTGTTGCAAAAAATTTTAACCAGCTTTGAAATTCTGACTGGAAATTTATTTTTTCTCAAGCACTATGCAAGAAACAGTGCATTTCTATCGCTTCCTGTTTTCATTATTTTATATTCTTTTTAAATGGGCCGTCTTCAACTTTGGGATGCTCTGCACACTCCACTTCATATCTTAGTGGGGAAAACTAAGCTGCTTGTCAATGAGAATTCCCAATCAGTGATCCCAATGGTGGAGGTATCCAGACTACCTCCACCATTTAACTTGCAAGTGAAACGTGGGTTGTTCAAACCCGAACAAGTGACCATGCACTTGTCAAGGCTGAAATTCATGTCTAATCATCCTGTGTAGTACATGTTCTATATTGAAAGCGAATGACCAAAAAGAAAAAATTTCATGAACCTAATGTATAGTGCACTCCTTGAAAGGACATTCCTTGATTTTAAAATGGTTCTGATTATTATTTCGCAGGGTTTCCTTCTTGGTGCCAAAGTAGAAGTGTACCTCAGTTGTATCATGATATCACTAAGCATGTGGTCAATGAAGAAACTCAAAGTCTTGACACAGCTCGACTTTATGCAATTTTTCTGTCTTCGGGTCTTTCTCAAAAATTGCTTGCCGAAATTTGGGAAATGGTCAACAAGTCTCTGCCAGGATCTTTGACGCTGGAAGAAATGTATGCTGCATTAGCTTTGATTGCTGTGGCGCAGGTACTAGTCATGAATTTGCTGTCTGCTTTTCTATTTTATGTATGATTTTCATTTATTAATTGGAGTTATGGATGTTTTAGTAATGCATCCGAGATATAATACTATAAGCAATATTAGGATTCAAATTTTTGAATTATATATATCGTTTAGCTTCATTCAGAAAAATGTATGCCATATTTTATTATATAATTTTCGTAACAGGCAGGTCAGCAATTCACCAGCACTGATATATTGCATAGATTACCAGCATGCCCTGTTCCTATACTGAAATGCTATGCTCCTCCACAAGCCAACAGTCCTCCTGTAAATACCACAGCACCAGTAATTGACCAGGTTTCTGCTGGTGCTGACCAGACTGGAAAAGGGTCAGTGAATGTTCCTCCTCCCCCTGCAGCAACAGCTGTGCTGTCGTCAGAGAGTGCAAGACCTACAACTCTTGCCTCTGTTGATAAAGTGACAAGTGGTGTGTCTACCTGGAAACCATTCATGGGAACAGGTATCTTAATTTTCTTTTTTACTCCAATTTTTACTGAAAGTAGTTTGTATTCACACACAATCAGAAAATATATTTTTTGCGTTTAAAAGTTTTATTGATCAGAGTTTTATCACAACACAAATATTGTACACAGTGGAAACCTCCATAATGTACAATCCTTGTTAGCATAGGGGGAGATATCTGAGGCTGGACCCCTCCTAGCATCAGTGATGGATCTGATTAGTGTAATGTATATGCGTAATATATATGGATTGACATCATCATTGTCATCATCTTGCTCTCCCCCATTGTTCCATCATCATCATCATCATGTGGCTCTCCATTGGCCACTCAAGTCTATCTCCTCCTATGCCTGTTAGCAGACACCACCTCGAAATGGACCATATTGAAGACTATGGAACAGGGTCCCAATGCATTTTGCTATACATTAACGGATTCTCTCCATTAGGGAAACTTTCAGTCCAATGGTGTCTGTTATTGAGAGTTCCCTGTAATATGTATCACAAATATTAAATTCTTATTCACCACTTATTCATGTCTATTCTGTTTCTATAATACCCCTTGTATATTTAAAATGAAGTTTTACTACATACTTGTGGTCGATCCAGAACTAATCTTTTTCATAATCACTTATAAAATTCATGCATAAAGGTAATCCTTGAGGCGAAGTTGATGAAAGGAGTGGAAGACACACTATCGATGTGCCAGAGGATACGTATAATGAAAAGCTAAATGTGTTTCAGAATTTCTACTAGTTCTTTCATCAGTAGCAAAAGAAAGCATCCCCATCTTATAGCAGAGGTTGCTCACTGTATAATACACACCACGTAGGTGAATGAAGAGAGTTGGTGTTTCCATCTCTCATTCTCCCTGCATGGTTTTTATATTGTGAGCAACGCTTTTCCCTAAGCTGTGTGAGTGTGTGGCCCTTCACAGTCAAAAATGTCTCATCACACACATAGAGTTTTTACAGCACAGAAGAAATTCACAATTATTTTTCATGGCAGAATTTTGTTTTGTCATTCTGTGCAGATGCCAAAATTTTGTGCGAAGAGTAATAACAGGTCAGCACACGACAAAAAAAGTTTCAGAGGACATTTACAGTGTGCAACTATCTTTATATCACAGGTAAGGATTCACAGATTTTTGATGAATGACAATTTTAAATGATGGTTTAGTGATTCAGCTATAAATTGGGAAATAGAAAAAATTAACACATTTTTGTTAGTTCTGGTTATATTTATGTGTAAGTGGCCTCAATTGTCATGTTTGAGTCCACAGACTGTATGGCAGCTCTTTTTGCTGCTTTCTTACTAACGATGTACAGTTATATTGCCACAAAAGCAAGTTGCTACCATTTCACCTCCAAAGAAGAGACCATCAATTAATGCCAAATCTAACTCTGTATTTATGAAATGTCATCTGCCTGCACTTGTTCAGATGCTGGCATCTATCTTCTAAAGGCGAAACTAGCTCATTTTGGTACTACTACTCCTACACACGTTTTGCTGCTAGGAACTCATTAGAGTACTGAGATATGTTTAGCTTATTATCTTTTGTATATTCTGTGGTGCATAGATGTGTTTCCTAGTCCTTTAATTAAGTTATGGAATTATTTAAATAATGAAAATTGTTTAAAAAAACCCACACAAAAATCAATGCATTCAGTTCTGATATCTTTAATACATATCCAGGTTCAAAATCTTCATCCATAGAAGATGACTTCGATGATTTTAAATCTGCCACACCCATGGCGGTGAACATCCCACCATTATCTGAAGCAGTGCCACCTTTACAAGATGCCCCAGTTGACGAATTTGATGAATTCAAAAAGGCGAATCCACTTTTCGATTCCTTCAAGTCGACGACAGAAAATTTTGCAGTTTTTCCTCCCCCTGATAAAGCTCTAAATCTCGACACAGATTTAATGTCACCAGAAGAAGATAAATATAGCATATTCAGGACATTGCAGCAGAGTAACGACAGTTCAAGAAATAAAGAAAATCAAAAACCCACTGGTATTTTTGATAACCAGAATTCAAGTTCAGTTGAGATAATTAAGGAATCAGCGATTGGAAATCCAACTCAGAAAGTTGGTAAGTGCATGAACTTTGTTACATTGCATGCTGCTTAATATGATCACATTGGGACCCAGGGTTTCTGATAAAAAATTTATAACTATGTCCAAAAAAAAAAAAATTCTGGTTGCAAGTACGATGACCATATGTAATTTAGTACCAGGGTTTTGTCAGATTGCTGTAAAGTAGTTAAAAAAAAAAAGCTTGTGTAAAAACTTCTGTGCACAGACATTTACTTACATGTTTTTCTCTCGTATGCTTGAAAGAAGTATGCCTAAAAGTGTCAGATTACTGGATGGGCTGGACAAACTCTTGGGCAGATTATAACGAGCTTACTTAATTTTGATATTCAATGTATGATACAAAATTAAATATAATAAGTACAGTGCATGTCGATTATTGTGATCGCATCTGGACTCTAGGTTTCTGATAATAATAACCAATTGATAACTATAGCCAAAAACTCATCAGCTGCTCAACAGTTGAAAGGAACAAACCATGAACTAAAAAAAGGGAAATTTTTCTTACTTTACACATGCCTTTGCTGTATTAAAGAAATTCCAAAAGTGGCGCTTCACATACCTGGATCATAGTGGCTATTACAGCCTAATTAAGACCGTAGTAGTCGGGAGGGACATTGTGAACTGAGTATAGGAATTTTTTGTCAATGAGAAAGACTTCTGACCTCCTACATAGTCTTGTAGATGGGTAACGGTAAATTATGAGGAAAAAATGAGTCTGGTTCAACCTTAGGTTCAAATTATGCAAGATGAAAGAAAAATTTAAAAAAAATACGCTAAGTCCCGATAGCTGTAAAAAAATTTTTCCCTGTGTTATGATATTGATCCATTCCTCCATTCTCCAAACTTTGCAAAAGTGATAACGATACCCAAATGATGACATTATTGGTGATTATCATAAGCAGTGTCGACTGTATAAGAAACAGAATGTGCAACTATTGATTGACATTCCTTAAAGTTGAAGTGCTCTCTGCCAAGTAACACAAGTATGTCTGAATTAATGTCATCAGTGTTCCTCAAAGAATTAATTTAGTCGCAAGCTGCCTATACAACCTGCAAAAATTATTCTGAGCAAAATATGGCCAACAAGCAAAAGAAATTTGTACACCCTGACACAGCAGGGTGGACTGTACTTTTTATCAGGGTTTAAGGTGGATAAAAAATTCCTTTCGCAAAAAAGCGAAAAGGGAGGGGGGAAGCTTTAGCAAAATGCTACAATGCTAATGTAATGATTGATGGTTGGATGTCTACTTGTTTCGTACCTCCTGTACGCATTTTTGCGAAAGTGGCTACTACTACTTTTGCATTTTGCGAAAAATACAACCGTAGCTTAAACCCTGACTGTTATTTAAGATATGTCTGGTCTGGAGGCCTATATTGCTTACATCAGAACTAGGTGGTGGTCATAATAATCTGACTGTGTCCATATTTATTTGTCAAGTTCAATACCAGTATTTGCATTTCAATATTTTTTCCTTTTCAATTACATTCTAGAATCAGAAGATCAAGAAGACTTTGGTGAATTCTTGGATGCGAAGAATAATTTTGCATCATTAGGAACCAACCAAGACACATCCTCAAACTTTACAGCAAATTTTGCAGACTTTAACAAATTGAATGGTAGTTTTCCCAATGAAACACCACCTGTGGCTGCAAGTAAAGATACAGAAGTTTCTGCAGTTGATGATGCCATGTTTGGAGATTTTGCTTCTTTCCAGGTTTCGGCACCACCTCACGATATAGCTCCAGACGGTCCTTTTCGTTTCTGCAAAGACAACATTTCACTTGCCGAAAGCCAGTCGGTGTCGAGTTTGGAATTCGGTACATTCGACAACTTTGGCCAGAGTGGGGATTCGAAATCTTCATTGAGCAGGCAGGGTTCGATTCCAAGCTTGGACCTGAAAGCAGTCGGATCAGAAGGTGCAGATGATGATGAATTTGGTGACATGCAAAGCGCTACTACATCCATTACCCCTGTCCCTTCCCCGTTGTCTATAGAAACTACAAAAGTCTCTGGTGAAAGTAAGTTGCATCAATTTAAATATGAAAATTTGGGTCTATAAGTGTAATTTTTTTTTCACAATGCAGAGCTATATCAGGTATATCTAATCTATATATATGTAAAATTGATTTTCTTTCTGTTAGTCAGTAAGTGTGTTCTCTATACAAATCTACAAGTTTTAGATTGATCATTGCCAAATTTTGCATATATATATATATATATATATATCAAGCAGGATCCAACATGAAAGATAGGCTACTTTGAAAGTTTGTCAGAGCTGGGCAAAAGCCAGAAATAGGCAAAAAACTGTCAGCCAACAATTTTTCCTGGGTTTCAACAATCACTTTTGGAATGTTTACTTTGATTACCTTGGTTCCCTAGCAGTGCGTTTCAGACATGCATATGCCTTTACAATGGTTTGTCACTTCTTTAATGCTGCCAGTATTATGCATAATAGTTTATTCCTTTATAATGGCTCATCGCTTTTTTAATTCTCCCAGCATTTGAAGAAAACCCAGACAGCACCGGCAAACTTTTTCAAGTTTGACCAAGTTGTACACAATTTTCACTGCTAAAGTTTTGATACTTGAGAAAATGTTAGCCATACAAGCCACTTTGCAGGGGCTGCGGGTTAATGAGGGTGAGCGATTGGAAAGATTATTGATCTGAAAGTGTCCCAAAAGTATGAGCAATGTAGTATATAAGCATTTATTGCATGCAGTTGCCTTGTTTGGTAAGATACTTGAATATTGTGATATTTGCTTTTGTACCAAAGGACATTTGGAGGTGTCACGATTTCAGTACCCAATTTTTCATTGTCAGTTTTCCTTATGTGGAGGTACAACCAAAACAGTGATAAAATGTCCAGATAACACATTGTTGCTTCAGGAAGTTTGCCCACCGAGGAGTTGGTGCACCAACCATTCGACGAGACATTGAAAAAAAATTGTCGATTTAGAAATCTATATACAATTTAGAGTTGGCAATAAACTATAGGTCTCTGTCTAATCAGCCATCAGTATGCAGAAAATGGCCATGGTGTGAAAAAAAATTGATCAAATGAAAGCAATTAGAAATTCAACTGTTTTATCCCCTATTCATTTGAATGGTTTTTAAAGTGGTATCAGAGCTGGTTTTGCCAAGCATCCTAGATGCTTGACCAGCTGTGGCAAGCACATATTTTGATGTCCTCTCGTTGAAGGGGACGTTAAAGAGGGAAATTTTCACCCCTCATTCCAGTGCCGGGGCACCAGACCCAGCTGTCGTCTCCTAGTTGCGACTTTGAGTGGCATCATATTACAGGATGGCAATTTCGATAGAAAAAAAAAACCTTGGCAACAAATTATTTGATAAAGAGTAAATGACGCAATCAAATAGTCTAATTGATTTCTCCATAAATTGCATATGACCATTAAGACACAACAGAAATAAACGTTGATGGGAAGTGGTGAAACACGGTTTCTCCATTTTTGAAATGTTGATGAGAATATGGAGAAGCATTTTCAATTTCTCAAGCACAAAAGGTGGTATCTTTCTCCAAGCATGAGGTGAAACTTGGTTACATTGCATTAAGTGTATAAAATTCATTGCTATTGGAGAAGCCAAATTTATGAAAGCTCAGTCGCTACTGCTACTTTACAGTGTATGCACTTTGTACACATTCCAATGTGGAATTTCTAACAAATCGGAACATGCCGGAATTTGTTTTATGAGTGTATGTATGGCCCCTAATGTATTTAAGTTGTCAGAATTGGGTTTGTTTCATGTGCTTGCTGATGCAGCCATCCGTCTCCCTTATTTTGAAGTAAAAATAGTAAATATGCTTGAATTTTCATTTTATGTAAGTATCATGTTTTCAAAAGTCTGCCTGCTCTCTACAGAGAGACGTTTTCAAATGGGGGACCAGCTCACACACACACATTGAGAGACATGTCGAGGTGGTGCAGAAAACCAACTTCACTTGACAACCACTTTTGCTGCCAACAGTGTTCAAACCTGAAACCTCATGATGCTCACACGAACATATGGGCCTCTTAAGTGCTCCGGAACTGTACCAATCACTCAAGTGATCCGTAATTATGCCATGGATCACTTAAGTAATCTGGGAATGTTCCACGGGTAACTTGAGTGATGTAGAATCACACTGAGAGCTGCTTAAGTGCTCTAAAACTGTGCCCACATGTCACTCAAGGGATCTCTAAATGTGCCACGGATCATTTAAGTGTTTTGGAACTGTGTTGCGAGTTATACTTTGAACGTGAAAGTGATCTTCAGTAATCTGAAAATGTGCTACAGCCACTTAAAATCTGGAACTGTGCCATGGGTCATTTAAGTGATTTGTAAATGTGCCACTTAGTTCATTTTTGCAAAATTAGGTTGGAGGTGGCAAGCCACATCAGATAACTTTTAGGACCACATTTGGTCTGCGAGTCAAGAGTTTACCATATATGGCGTAAAGGGTGGGTTGCAATGAATTTCTTAAAGAGAAATTTGGAGTTCTTACCCTTCAAATAGCATTGAAATTAACACTTTTGTCTGGGGGGGGGGGAAAGGTTGCACGAGCTCCCTATGCTCTCTTCCCGTGTACTTTTCGATCCCACCAATATGCGTTAGGAGGTAGGTGGCAGTGCTGATGAAATTTTGTTGACAATAGGGGGGGGGGGGGTCAAAAATGGCTAAAAATTTGCTGACGTAACACTTGAATGGCCCCATACTGAAAGTAACTGGGGAAAACACCTTTATATCGCATGGCTAATAATAGCATTAAGAGGATTTTCATCATAAAGTAATTCATTGAGTTAAGCAAAAAAAATAATAATAAATAAAATAAATTGCAAAAGTTAGTTTTTGTTAAATTGTAAAAAATATTTATCGAATAACTAGCAGAAATCCCGGCAATGCCCGGGTTTTCTTCAGTTACTGGGAGGATTGAAAAAGTGGCAAACCATAATAATCAACTATTATACATAATACTGGCAGCGTAAAAGAAGTTACAAGCCATTATAAAGGCATATACATGTATGAAACACATTGTTAAGGAACCATGGTAATCAAGGTAAACATTCCGAAAATGACTGTTGGGGCCCAGGAACCACTGTTGCCCTACGGTTTTTCTCCCATTTCAGGCATCTGCACAACTCTGATGAACTTTTAAAGTAGCCTATGTTCAATCCCGGTCCTGTTTTGTCTATATACAAAATTTGGCAGTGATCGGTCTAAAATTGTAGATTTGCATAAAGAACAAACAAACATACATACTTTCACATTTATATATAAGATTAATATGGGAACAGCATTAATTAAATTAATATACATTTTGTTTTAATTAATTATTTTAGAAGTTTGAATGGTTTTTCAGAAATTTCATTGTTTTTAATGTTAATGCTATACCAAAAAAAACCAGTTTTTTTCACAACCCTGACATCAATGTCTACCTCAGTGTTTCCCAAACTGGGAAATATCACTTTTCCCTGAGGTGGTAGAAGCTACAAGTACATCCTGTAGGGTTGGCTTGAGTTGGGGGATGGGGAAAAAATTCTGAACAGGGGGGGGGGGCGGGCTGATTGTACAAAAAGTTTAGGAAACTCTAGTTTACCACATACTAGAAATGCACTGAAATTGGGGATCAATTTGTTTTGCAGCATATCCTCATTAATGCTGTGATGAGGAGTAATGAACTGTTCATGCTTTTGCCCAACTTGTTATTCTTATGCAGTTTTATTTTTTGTCTGCCTAGAATCGCCAGTGCCATCTGTACCAGCAATAAGTGCTGCACTTACTGATAGATATAGTGGTATACGGTCTGATCAAGTAAGAATTATGTTATTTATGGACTTTTTTTTTTTTTGAGGGAAAAGTTAATAACAGCAATACACTGTAATTTACAGTAGAGTTCCAATTATCCGTGGTATTATGAGGATTTTAATTTTTTCTTTTCTTTTCTAAAATCAGTGTAGAGGGTGTATAATTAACAATTAATATTAGAGTGTTCCGAGCTATCTGCAACCTTAATATCCATCATACAAAGTTCAGAAACATGTCTAATGGATCGGTGAGGAGAATTTTCATAGCCATGTAAAAGATTAAAAATCTCTGCTTCTGTAAATCTTTGAATCCCTGCTTCTGAAAATCTTTGAATCCCTGCTTCTGAAAATCTTTGAATCCCTGCTTCTGAAAATCTGGGAATCTTTTTTTCTGAAACCCTTGAATCTCTTCTGAAATTTTTTTACTTCGATAAAGCCGCTTCTCTGAAGCGCCCCTGACAAAGATTGGAGGCACACAGTTTGAGACCCCCTTTGTTGTACTATCAATTTTTGTCAAGTCAATTTCTTAAAGAACTGGGTTTTTAAAACAAAAAATAACATTAAAAATTTACTTTTGTGTTTATATCAGTCAGTTTTAAGTGATGCCAAAAACAGTTGTTCTTCCAATGTGCCCTTGAAAAAAGGAGTGATACACCCCCTTATTTAACACCAGAGCAAAGTCAAATGATAACAAACAGTTGATGGTGATTTAAGATTCAATAATTACATCTAAGTTGAACAGTACATCTTTGTAAATAAGTACATCTTGTTGAACTGTTTTGGTGTTATTGCGCTTCAACAAAATGTGCACTTCCTTTGAAAGAATAAAGTTAACCGTATGATGAAATATTCATACAGTAATTGGGTTTATAATAGTTATGAGAGTTTGTTTTTTCCAGGTTATACCCGAAGATCAACATATCAGTGATTGGACAAGATGCATACAAGGTTGCCTGAACATCCTCAAAACAGCTACAAAAATATTCAATCAAATGAGCTGCAGCTCTGTATGCAGTGAAGTTTTGAGCACTGAAGAAGGGAAAAACTATGTCAAGAGTAAGTTGGGAAATTATTTCGTGGGCTGTATTGCTCTTATGCCAGGGCTTGACAAATCCCAAGCGCCATGGGGACTAAAATATTTGTATATAGGCACCTTACATTTTCTTCGTGTTGTTACTAACTGGAGTCTGAGAACAACACAAAGTATATTTGGAATTTATATCAACTTATCTGCCAACATGAAAGAGGATCATTATGCCCTAGAAAAGTCAAAAGAAACATTATTTTGGACACCCTTTTTTTCTTGAGTAGAAAATATTTCAGCTAATTAAAAAAACTATTCTGACGCCTAGATTTTTTTAGCGATTTGTCAAGCCCAGTCTAATGTTATGCTTAGAATTGAATTTTATCAAATTTATCAAAATCAACCACAAATTTTATTGGTGGAAAATTTCTCAAGATTTTGCAGAATTTGTATTTTGATGAATTTCATCTAAATAAAGGAGTTATAATGAATTTTTACAAACATTGTTTCATGCATTTCTTTTTGATGTAGTCGAAAAATTGATTTTTTTTACTCTAGGAAGGGGATGGCTATGCTACTACTACTACTAAACCACATATGCATCTCATCCATATTCTTCTGCAAAACTTGTAACAAATTGGTACATTTTGGAATGTGTGTGTATCTGTTTTGTGAACCTAACGGGAAGTTTGTTTCTGAGTAATGCTTGCCATACTATATTGCCATCTATTTTCAAGTACTAACCGCTCCTGATGCTGCTCAACTTCACTGGATGCCCTCCTATGACTCTATGTATTTTCACCTGTGGACCCACACATATAAACAATTGTTTCTAGCATGTATCAATTTGTTAGACATTTGCCAGAGGAATATTTTTTGAGATGCATGTTCAGTTTATTTGTAGAAACTATGATTCTGTTTCGTGCAAAGTATGAAATGTAACTTTTTATTTTTTAATTACAGTTGCAATTAACGCATAAACATAGTTCTGTAAATTTGGTTTTGTCGAAATTAAATTTCATATCATTATCTATAAACCATTCACTATTAATTAAAATATCTTACTGAACTTGATTTTCAATTGAATGATTATATTTGCTGAAATCTAAAATGCACTTTATTTTCCAGCTGTGAAATGTGCATTCTTATTAGTTATGGTTGTGAAATTTTTCTTTATATTCGTGAAAACTTCATGTGTATGAACAAATATTTTCTCTCGTTTTTCGATATAGATGTGATAGAAGTGTACAGAGTCGTCTGCCGTATTTCAGTTGCTTCAAATTTTTATGAAAAGCAGTGTGACGATCTGCAACAACTTATTCATGATTCGGATCAAGCTTTCCACACTTTTTCTGTATTCCTGTCTGGATCTCCTCTTATGGTACATTTTGTTTTATTATTTATATATAGTGGTTACGATACAGGTCATTAGATACTGTACCAGTTACCTGAGTTTTCTCAATAACTTTCTTGTTATGTATTTGCCTGTATGCCATAGCAGACATGGCAATATGATTGAGTATACATGTATAAAATTATATTGTGATGCCTACTGTGGCATGGCATAGCCATTTCATTAAGTTAAAGTTGTAGCCAAGATCGGGGGATCTGTGGATTTGACCCTTTTCTTAAAAGAAAAGAAAAAATGACATATATAGCCGCTCCTTAAATTTAGAGCAGGATCTAACCATTCCCAGTACCATCTAAACGTCCAATCATTAAGTCAAAATCAATACTAATTTTATGCTGAATTGCTAATTTGGGACCAGAAACAGGATAGTCTTGTTGAAATTATGAATTTATAAATTTCTAATTTAGTTCAAGTTCTGAAAAAATAATGTTAAAAAAAAAAAACCATTTTTTTTTGTGAATGGATGTGGGTTGTGTGTGTGTGAGCTAAGTTTTTACTGTATTCACATTAGAAGTTGCTTTCTCATTGCATGGGTGCATCATTCAATTTCTCCAAAATTTGAGAAAAATTATTGATTTTGCAAAACTGCTATAACTTGTAAAGTTTGATTTTTCCTCTCTATCAAAATTCATCTATAATTGTAGCGAAAAATTATCTGCTTATATATATATACAGTGGGCGATTGGTTTTACGAATCTTCAATTTATAAACCGCACCTTCTTATCTCAAACAAAATATTATTCCTTTACACATCTTTCTCATTCATCTTTCACAAATTTCAATTTTACGAAATAAATTTTAACGGTTCTTAAAGACCTATACAGGTTCTTATCAATTATACAGTCTCTGCTTGATTTTACAGATTTGCACATTTTTCCAGACCAGCTGGGTCCAGACCTACCACACTGAACCACAGTTTGGAGGGATGGCTCAGCACAGCGCACAAGAATGGGCCCATTTCTTTAATGTACAGACACCAGGTGGATCTTGTGGATTATAGTCTGATGCATAATGTTGCTCAGTTTACTGTCAAAATTGCCCAGGCTGTGATAGGCCTCTTCCTCCCAAATTAGTTTTTGTTTGGTTAGATGTTGTATTATGCAGTCTGTATGGACCTAGTTTTATATTATAATGTTGAGGGGTTTGAATCACATATTTTCTCAACACAATTATCAAACAGGGTGATAAGCACTAGAGTGGCAGGGGGGGGGGGGGGGTAAGATGCTTGTCTACCACCATGAAGGTTGCCGTCAGGTCTCAGGTTTGATCCGGGAAAAGAATATAAATATTTTCTCCCTAACGAGCTTGAGGGGCAATCACCGGTAGATGAGGGTCTTCATTTCCAACCTAACTTGTTAATGGCAGCAAATTGCAGCACAACGATATGGCTGTAGTTGGTGTGTGATAAACCAATAATAGGGTGATATCGTGCATTTAGTTTATTGTTTAGAATTTCTTTTCAAATGTTATAATTTCTTGGTTAGAGTTAGTTTTAATTGAATTTTTTTGTACTTTCAAGCCGAGTGATGCTTCTCTAGATTTCTCACCCGGTGTGTTGAAGGTTTGTGCAGAAAACAATGAGAAAGCATGTGGCGTCTGTCTTCTAAATGTCGATGCTGGTAGCAAGACAGCGAACAAGAATGAAGAGAGGAACAAACTTTCTTATGGAATGCGCATGTACCACAATCCTTGTGCGAATCTGTGGGTGAACTGTGTCGATCCTTTGCTTCCAATGTTGACTTTACCTCAACTCATTTAAATTTATTTCGGCCTGCGTGTGGGCTGATTGATTCCGGTTCAGTATCAACTAGCTTGAATTTGACGTTATGTAAATAATTACAAAACATTGTAGATATGTTCTTATGACGAAAATTCCAAATTAACTATTTATCAAACACTACTGTGATGTGAAAAGTTTTTTTTTTTTCATTTTTTCAGACTAATAGTCTAATCGTAAATTTGTGACTTCAGAAGAGTTTAAATTATCGACATGGAAATCTTGTAAGGTAGAGTCATAATTTATACACATTTGCTTGAATCTAACACACACTTTTTCTCTACCAAATTCAAATGTTTTTATATGGGTAGGCATTAAAATTGGTGCTCCAAAGCAGAATATGCCGAAATCTGCAACGTACGTCGCAGAGTAATTAGTGCTACTGCACTACAGAACAATCTGGAAGAATTTTAAGAGAAAGAGCAGAAAATGTACTATCATGGGGATTTTTACCGCAGAACATTTCCAGTCAGCTGAGGACTCGTTGCAGAATGATGCATAACATTCTATTTTGGGGGAATTGGTGATAATATTTATAAACAATGAATGTTTTTACAGCTGGAGAATAAGGTTCACATTTGGGGTTGTGCTAGGTTTGAGTGAATATGGTAAGTGTAATGGCGCATATTTTTATATTTATAATCTTCCTTACCAATGACATTATCCCATCCGTAATTTACCATTCATTCCAGTGAACTCTCATTTTGGTAAACATCAGAATAATCCTTAAAATGTGTCTTCTATAGGTGATGTATTATATGCATTGTAGAGAGGGCGATAATATCTTAAATGCATGTTTTGGAAAGTCAAGAATGATTTTATTTCAGATTATTCATCCATATATTAGTTATGAAATGCCTCTTTTAAGTTGTATTAAGAGAAAATTAATCAAGATCATGTTATTTATTTCAACTTTGTGTGATGTACTTTTGCATGTTCATGAGCATGTTAACATAAAGAGATACTTTTTTTCACTTCTTTTTTTTTTGTCAACATCATTAGGCGTTCACATTTGGCAAATGGAAAATATCATCTATACTTATCATGATCCCTTAAGTTATGACGTGTAATTTTCAATTTTTTTCCCCATGCTACTTGCAATAACAGTGTTATTCTGAAGTCTATTATGCGGGTAATTTACTACATTTTACGTTCCTAAAAGAGGCAAAATGCTGATGCAACACAGTTCAACGCTCGTTATAATGACCCCGTGGTATAACAACCATTCCATCACAATGACTGATAGGATAAGTCCCAATAACGGCTATCATATATATGTTTTCCCTTTAATATAAAGACCCTCCAATATTATGCCCGTTTTTGACGGGACGAGAAGGGTGTCATTATATCGAGCATTGGCATGTTTGAATTTATGAAAATTTAGAATCGAGAGGTTTAACATAATGAAGGAAATAATCTCAAAACACACTAATAGAAATTATGACCTAATCGGAAAAAAATTTGAAAACTAATGAAAATCGGAACCCAATGAGTGAAATTATTTCAATTTTAATGAAAAATAGGATCTAAAGAAAGAAGTAACCTGGGAACAAATGAAATTGATTAATCTAAGTGAAAATTTAGATGAATTTAAAACAAGAAAAATTATTCGAAAATAGCCTCCCCCACTCCTGCCTATGGAAAAACAAAAGGTGTATTTGATGCCCTGGTCAGGGCAGCAACTAGGATTTTTGCTGCCTGGGGCAAAGACATTATTTTGTTGCCCTCACAACTTTAAAATTCGATAATTTTGTTATGGTGTTCTTTGTTCCCACCTAAAACTGCCGCCCCCCCTAAATTCTGTCGCCCGGGGCAGTTGCCTCCCCACCCCCTTCTAGTTACAGTCCAGGGCTTGGGCAACATATACAGGGGTGGGAAAGTCCGAAGAAACTTTAAAAATGAATAAAAACCGGAAAAATAATCGGAAATAAAAACGGTTTGTAGGGTTAGCATCGCTAGGTCGTGAGAACTTTTTTGACAGGAAAAATAATTAAAAAAACAGCCGATAGGTGGCGCTGGTACGATAGTCTTCGGTGGAAATATGCAAATGAGACAGTTATAAAAACTTGTGCTCCTAATCCACAACCAGTTCATTGTTGTAAACCGTTTATGTGGACCTGCTGCACTCTGCCGTTGATGGATTTGTGATTCGCCTGCAATGTGTTAGCCCCTGTGATGGTGATCATGTGGAGAACACACTGTTGTAATAAACGATTTGGAGGCGTTCTGTTCGTTATGTGCGTATCTTTTCTTTGACTTGTGTACGTTAGCGCCACCTACAGGCTGTTTTTCCGTCTTAAAAAAATTACCGTGATTTAGCGATGCAAACCGTTTTTTTATTTGTTATTTTTCCGGTTTTTATGAATTTTTAAATTTTTTTTTAAATTATTTTTAAAGTGTTTCGGACTTTTTGCCCACACTATACATATATACTGTGCCTAGTTATGACTACGGTTGAGATCACTTAAGGGACCCTGAGGCACAATTCCAGAACACTTACGTGGTCAGGAATGCTGTTCCCAACCACTGAAGTGGCTTGTGGCACATTTGGTCACTAGTACATTCCGCGACACATTTCATGCGTGGCCTCGCAATGCATACATATGCAACCGGCCTTTTGTGGATGTAAATAAATTTCCAGATAATTTAGTTGCCCGCGATATGTTTTCAAACCAATGAAGTGGCCCACGCTGTCTAAAATGCTAAGCACTTTTGTTGGTTTTCTATGGTTCCCAACTTCAAGGCGCAAATGCGAGCCGATCTCGCCGTTAAAAAGTCTCGCCACAGAGAGCAACAGTCCTACAACGATAAATCATTCAATCATAACACTTCACTCACAGTTAGAAAAACTGGTGGCAGATGGCAGCACTACACATAACAAGCATTACACAGAAACAAACTTTACGTCAGGTTGCACTACACGTACACGCACATTCCCGCATGTACCGATTCGTTGGGGGATTCCGCGGGGGGGGGGGGGGGTGCATGTGTGGTGTAGCAGTAGTAGGTAGGGTCTACAAAAAATGGCTCGGGGATCCATGATGTTCTTAAGTCAGCCACCTCGTTGGGCAATTTGCCTGTTGTGGCGTTGTATTTGTACACAATTCGGCGGACATCGATCCAAATCGCACATTTATATTGAGAACATATAGGGCAGTGATTCCCAACGTGGGCGTTAACGTCCCCTGGAGGGCGATGGAATGTTCCGGGGGGGGGGTGGTAGAAGCTATGGGTATAACATAGGATCCTATGGGTTAGACTGCGTTGGGGGGCGGTGGGAGAAAACAATTTATGAAGAAGGGGGCGATGGGACAAAAAAGGTTGAGAAACTATAATATAGGGTGTCCAAGAAAGGGCCCGTTTAAAAAGTGAATTTCATAATAATAAGGGCCGTATTCACCGACATGGTTTAAACTGGTGTTACAATTTTTGGATAAGAGATCAACATAGATAGGTTAAAAACCTGAATTTAACCAATATCCGTGTCGATCTCTCATCAAAACATTGTAACTATAGTTTAAACCAGTTTCCCATCCTTTTTCGTCATATTGCCCCCTTCAGAAATGTTTTCCTCCCACCGCCCCCCAAGGCAATCTTACCCCATAGGGTCCTATGTTATACCCGTAGCTTCTACCGCCCTCCTGGAACATTTCATCGCCCCTCAGGGGGGAGTTAACGCCCACATTGGAAATCACTGGTTTTTAAACCATGTCGGTTTTCCGGAAATCTCCCGAATTTTAGGTTCATCCCTCGACCTCCCGAAAAGTTCTTAAATCTCCCGAATTTTTACGAAAATCCCTAATTGTCCCTAAAAATTCTCTACTTCATTTAAAGAAATCCCTGCTTATGAAAACAATCCGTAAGGAATTTCTTGTGGGGCATGAATCCTCTTTTTTTTTTCTCCTTTCGAAATGACGTCAAACGACGTAAATGGGGAAATTCCACATTTTACAAACCCTCTTATTTTTGAATTTTCTTTCATCAAACGTTCCAGAAAAGGGCCGACTTTTCTTTTTTGTACAAGTTGTGTTACGGACGTAAACATCGGTCATGGAAAGACTGCCCTCATCATCACTCATGTGAAATGAAAAAAAAAAAAAAACCATCAAGCAAGTGTCACAAAAAGTCAGTGTTCTTCAAAAATTGACGTTTTTTTCCCCCTTCATCTTCCGATGATTTTGGGGTCATTCGCGCAGAATGTTTGTTCACAGCGTTTCTAATTCAACACAATATTTATTTTTTTAGATCACCATTTTGAAGTTTGGCCTCCAATTTCACTTCTTTTTGCGTAGGGATTTTATTCCTTATGCTTTAACTGTTATATGCGGAAAATCCCTATTTTATTTGGAAAAATTCCTTTCGTATTTATTAGGGAGTGGTTTTAGCATAAAATACGAGTTCGCGCGAAAATCTCCCGAATTTTCATTTCCGAAAGTTGGGCAGCTATGGATTATAATAATTGGCGTGGAAAAAAAATTTTGGTATAGAAAATATTTGGAAAATATACAGAAAAATATAGTATAAAATAGAAAAAAGCCCACGCCTATGAAAATGGTACAAGAAATTTACGATTCGGAATTGGTTCACAATCACGATCCGGAACATAATCTGAAGTCGCTCTTTCTTTAGTGAAATAAGTCGTACTAAGCGAGAAAACGTATAAGCGGAAGGTATAAGTGGGAACGTTATAAACGCGATCCAGTCTACACGTTACCCCTAAATTCCAAAATTGGCCAATTTCGTTAAATATTAACCCGAAATTATCCGAATTTCGGACATTGTACGCCAGTTTGCGAAGTGACCGGTGATCCCTGGCCAAAGTCCGATAACAAAAGACGTGATTCGGGATCATCGTCAATTTGGCATATTTTTTTGTGACCATTATGTCCACGTTATAGTTACGGCAACCCATCAAACCATAGTCACGATGCAGTAATAATTTTCTTCTTCGATATATTGGGCAGAAAAACTGTGTTTATATGATTATTTTTATAGGTTTTTCTCTCAAATTTCGCTTTTTTTTCTCGTCACATGGAGCTAATCTAATACAGCTGTATTGGATTAGCTCCTTGTGACTCACATGTTGGCGATTAAAAAATGGATTTGGCTCCCATCAGGCGATCTTACATAAGCACATCGAGCTTTGACCAGGGATCACCGGCCACTTCGCGAAATGGCCAGCCAAAGTCCAAATCATTTCTGCAATTCGAATTTTGGCCAATTCGCGAAGAGGCCGGTCCCGTCTCGAATCAGCCGCACTTCGGGCTTCGGCTGACATGTACAATGACGACGGAAGAAAAAAGAAAAGCAGTGAGAAGTCTTTTCGGATAATCATCAAAGTAGAATTCAATGCTTCTCGTCATTCGAAAATAGCGTTAGAGATTGACAATATATACAGTTTACAGTCCACGCCGTTTAACGTGATCGCATTGGGATACGTAGTTTCTGATAATAATGTACGAAAAATGTCCCGTCGTTTGTTAGCGGAATGAAACGTCGTTATAACCGATATTTCACTGTATCCGATTCCTTTATAAGTGAGTATGACTTAACAAAATAATAAATTATTCTGTAAATTATTGAGACATTTATTTCTAGGATAGAAGAAACGATAGAAATCGAAAAAAAAGGTAAAAAAATTTATACGTGTAGAAAAAGAAAATGATATTTAACGACAAAGATAGATGTCGCTAAAACCGAAACTAATTTATTTCGACACGCACGAAATCGAAACTTAAACTGTTTCATCACAAATACAACAATATTTTCATCACTCAAGTTGACAAAGGTGGCCAAATTGTTGTACTTGATAAATCCATATATCAAGAGTCGGTTGAAAAATTAATTAACGATGGACCACTTGTCTCAATAAGGATCCAGCTCCTACCCTTCTAAAATTGGTTCAAAAGAAAATCAATCAGTCTCCCATTCTACATTCTTCGACCAAGAAACGCATCTTTCCATCCGCCGCAAACTGCGGGAGACTTTATGCTCTTCCAAAAATACACAAACCTTCATTTTCAGTAAGACCTATAATTTCTTCCATTGGATCCCCTACGCATCAACTTGCTAAATTCCTCGTTGAACTTTTGTCCCTTCTTTGCAAAAAGCATCGTTTCATAGTAAAGAATTCCTCAGAATTCGTTTCCATCATCCGCAGCATTCAACCAGAAAACGCTACAATGATTTCCTTCGATATCAAATCCATGATTACTAACATTCCTATCAGCGGTGCAATTTTTTTCCTGAAACAACGTCTGCAAGAATTCCACTTCTCCTCGATTGAAATCGATGAAATATGTCAACTCACCCAACTCTTTGTGTATCGCACAATTTTTTCTCAGTGTTTGGAAAGTTTTACTGCCAAACAGAAGGTCTTGCCACGGGCAACCCACTCTCGCCTATCCTCTGTGACATATATATGGATTTTTTCGAAACAAAACTTATGGAAACCCACCAATTCAAACTTTGGATCAGGTATGTTGACAACACATTCACCTTAGTTGATGAGACTGATGTTAATGTCACTGAGTTATTCAATTTTATGAATTCTATTGACCCACATATTGATGAAATAGAAAAAAAATAATATGCTGTCTTTTCTCGATGTGCTCATTAAAAAGACATACACTGAATTTCATACATCTGTGTACCGTAAGCCATCCGCTATCTCCATGCCACCTCATGCCTCCCAATCAGAAACTCTCGGCATTTTCTTCTTTTGTTCATTGAGCACTAAAACTTTGCAGTGATTCAGCCTCCCTCCAGAATGAACTCAATATCCTTCGTGACATCGCTTCTAATCGTGGTTTTTCACCTTTTATCATCGACAAGATCCTCAAAAAAATGACCCAGACATGCACCACGAACCTTCTCCCAGCTGACTCAAAACAGTTTTCTAATACCGTTGTTCTTCCATTCGATTCTTCAAGTTTCATGATCTCTTCTATCTTAAAGAAATTTGACTTCCATACAATATTCTAGTCAACAAACATACTCACCTTTTCCCATCTGAAAGATCCTATCTCACCCTCCAAAGAATCTGGTATCTACTTCATCCCATGCAAGAATTGCGAAAATGAATATATTGGCCAAACTAGGAGAAATCCAAATATTCGAGTTCTCGAACACCGAAAGCGTGTTGAGAAGGGACAGACGGATAGTTCGGCTATTGCCCAACACTGTTGGCAACGTTCACATTATTTTGATAAAGCGTTTGTTTTTAAAAAAGCAACACACAATTCCGAATTGAATTTTCTAGAATGATACTTCATCAGAACATGCCAGAATTTCCTCGTTAATGATGTAACCACAGTCGTGACAAAACTTTCAACACTTTGCAACAGATGGCTCCCCAATTCGCATCCAAAGACCACTCGGACGCACCAAATACAAAGGCGAACTCTTCGGACGACCAGATGTAAACCTTAGTAAACATCACCCCCCCACAACTCATCCGTGTGAATTCTGATCACGAGGTCCTGATGACGGCTCTCCAGAGAGCCGAAACGCGTAGACCATTCGACCAAATGAATTTATTTGTCTTGAAACGTGGGAAGGTAAAATTTGTCTACCACCACAAAATAAGATAAAAATACATTAACCGATATTTGACTGCATCAAATTGCGCTATAATTAAGCTTAACTGCAAAAGTCTTTATCGAAATAATGGCTTACAACATAATTTAAAAAAAAAGAAAGATATTCCTATAATATGCATCACTTCAGAAACTAGTGTTCTAAATCAACAACAGAGAGCGCTAGTAAAACATCTTCTCTGGCATACGCATCAACATATTGATCACTCTTCCAATTTCTTAACAAATTTTACTTAATTTTTACATATGATTATTTAAATAACGTTTCAGAAGTTTCGAAGTACCCCCCCCCCCCACTTCCCCCTTCATCACCTACAGAATATACGCTCAACCTATGGTCCTCGGGCCAAAAGTGAACCAAAAATCAACTAAGTGGCACATTTACAAATCACTTAAAATACTTGCGGTGCAGTTTCACATCACTTAATTGACCTGCAGTGCAGTTTCACACCACTTAAGTGATCCGCGGCATATTCATAGATGATTCAGTGAACGGCGATACAGTTCCACCGAAATTAAGATGTCCGTGGTGCAGTTCCAAATCTCTCAAATGACTCGCTACAAATTTAAGAGACTCGCGACACTTTTACAGATCATTCAAGTCACCCGCGACAGATCACTGAAGTGGCGCTCGACCTCGACATATTTACTAATTTTTTTGCTGCTTTCTAATTTCACAATTAATAAGGACAAAAGGAAAAAAATATGCATACAATCACTCAATTGGAGGTAATTTACAAAGAAAATTGAAACAGTCTCTTCATCACCACGTTCTTACTACAACAAATACTCATCCGAAGTGATTCTGCTTTTGTGGCTGATTTTACTCATGAGATTAATCCTCATGAATATCCATGGCCTCAATGATGGAGGTTTCCTCTTTCACCACAATGTGATAGCGGCGGTTTCCTCCTCCTTCTCGATGATAGCGGTTTCCTCCTCCTCTACCTCAATGTTAGAGGTTTCCTCCTCTTCCTCTCCTTCATCAGGGAGTACCAGTTGTTGAAATCGAGATACACATCATTTTTTCGTCAGGGATCATGCCAGCACTAGCAGGACTGACGCATTCCTTCACGCTGTTGTTCGGAAGGTCGACGGGACAAGTCAAGTCAAGGTTGTCAGAGCCGTTGGTGCCGCCTGGTACTGGTGCAAAAGGTGACGAGGCAGAAGAGCCTGTCGCGGCTGCTGCGGGGCACTTGGCACAGTGTACACCGCCCACGTTGCTCTGGAGAGAGCTTAAGGCACCATGACCCAACGATAAGATTTTGAACCATATGGCCGATCCCATAGGGCCTTGAGGAGTAGCAGTAGGCCCGATGCAGAAGAGTCGTCAGAGATGGACGTGGCGTCGGTCACAATCTTGGGGGCGGTGGTGTTGCCTCCATTCCCAGGAGTTGGCAACGTGCTGCTGGAATCACCTATCTTGATGGTCATCACTTCGCTCATAGATCACTGACGTGAAACACGGTTCCAGAGCATTTAAGTTACCCTCGACGCAGTATCAGACCACTCAAGTGGCACATGACACACTTCCCTTATCACCTTATCATATAACCAATAATGTGACCCGCATTCTCCTAAAGTTTCAGCACCCTTGACATACGGTGATGAAAGTCAGACAGGACAATCGACCTGTCGGTTGGAACACGAAAATTCAAACCTTTTCATTTTGGTGGCAATCGATGAAGCACCCTTAATTAAATCACTTAGAGATTTTAAACACGAAAATTATTTTGAGGTTCTCAATACTACAAATGTCCAAGTTCTAGTTTTAATAAAGATTTCAAAATTCAAAGCAAAAATAAAAAAGAAAACAATTTTTTCCCCGGCTTTCGTGTTCGTAAACCGATACGTTCGTAAACTGAGCGTTGACTGTGCTCATAACTGTCATATTTGTTGCGTTCGACACACTTTTTATGCACATACAATTTTGGTGAACACATTATTTTATTTTACCATGATTTGCGCAGTGGCCGTGAATTCCCAGAAATTTTAACCTCTATTGAGAAAGAGAGAGATGAGGTTCCACTGCTTTTTTTTTTTTATTATGGTGTATATATAGCCATTCTTTTTTATATTCGTTTTATACATGGTTAAAACACAAGTTGGCATCGTTGAAAATGCTTGAAAAACCGGGGCATTTTTTGCAAAAAAAGTCGGGACAGCCAGAAAAACAGAAGAAACCGGGATTGGCCTGGCAAATACGGGAAGTATGGTCACTTTACTCACTATATCATTTTCCCTCCATATTTTTCTCAATAAAATATGGTCAGCAAATTCTCTCTGATAATGCAATGGAATCATAGGTTGATGCTACCATCTGTTGAGAGAAAGTCCAAACTATGAAAGACATCATTCTAAAAGCGCTATCTATAAAAAACGCCGATAGATAACAGCACATATTCTAATTCAATCGGGATTAATTTTTTGCGGAGGAGGGGGGGGGGGAGGGTTAGGAAAAAAAAGCCTATTTTTTCCTTTTGGAAAGGTATATGTACAAGGTGATTCCACTTAATTCCCCTTGTCGTATTTTACTGGTGGAATGTTGGTTTTCCAAATTACCTTCACCTAGGGTGACCATACATCCCGTATTTCCCGGGACAGTCCCGGTATTTTCTGTTTTTTTGGCTGTCCCGACTTTTTAGCAAAAGTGTCCCGGTTTTTCCCGTATTTTGCATGAAGCCTACTTGAATTTTTATTCTTTATTGAAGTCGAAGATTGAAATTATTATCAACTTATAAATTATATTATGATAACTGCAACTATAAATGAGTATATGAATCTCCCACATTTGTCTGAGTGAAATTTTTTTTTCGTGGAATTCATTTTAACCCACTGCAATTAGTAGTAATGCTGCATTTCCCGTCATTGTGATTTATCCGTTATTTCAATAATATTTGGCGACTTTTTTCGGTTTTGGCGTCATTTTCGGCAATAATTGGCGATGTCCCGTATTTCCCCGTATTTGGAATCCCAATGTCCCGCATTTCTCTCGAGGAAATATGGTCAGCCTACCTTCACCGCTTCAAAAAACGAGGAATAGATCATTACCTTTGTGGTGAGAAATCAGCACTCCCATCCATTACTTGACAGCATGTAAATCAACTGCACATCTAAAGCACATGGCTGTGCCCGCTGCTAAAAATGCCACACTCACACAGATTTTTAAAAACAAAAGTAGAATAAATAAAGCATGGGGGAGATTGACTTGGAAGTCTGGGGGGGGGCAAGGTCATTATTGCTGCGGGGGAGGGGCACGATGATGATGTCAGCTCATATATACATTAGATCAGTTGACTCCACCTTTGACGCTGCCCCCCTCACGCCCCCCCCCCCCCCCGTATATCCGCCCATGAAATAAAGTCCAAAAAATAATTAGATGGATAGAAGACAATGAAGACAAATATGGTGTGTGATCTCACAGACGCCATATCAACCAATAGCACAAGTACAAACTGCGCCACCTCGCCGTTCACAAACTATAAAGAAGACTGACTGATAGCACAAGAACAGTATAATGATCGTGGAAATCGAACTATTTAAATTGAGGATGAAATCGATTAGGAATTTTATCGGATTTATTATTGATTCCAATATGCGATTTAGGATTTTATATTCGAATTAAGATTTAATATGGAATATAGGATTATATGATTGATTTCCGATTGTATCCGTAGATTGTGATCTCGCAAATGATTTTGTACTTAAATTATGATTTTATACTTAGATTATGATTTTATAGTTGTTATGATTGTAATACATACATTGTAATGCATGTATTTTTATAAATAAATTGCCAGAGGTATTTATCCAGTCCGTGAGTACAATGAGCCGATATTGCCATAATAACAATTCACGAAATTGATGACAATTTTGGACTTGATGAATTAAAAATAATTGGAAGATATAATTCCAGCACCAATGAAAAAATTCAGAATCAATAACAGAAATAACGCCGGAATTGATGGAAATTCAGAATTAACGGCAGAAACATTTCAGACCTGATGATGGAAATTTTCAGAATTAACGGCAGAAATAATTTCAGAACGGATAAAAATTTACAATTAAAGGCAGAAATAATTCTGGAATTGATGGAAATTTTCATAGTTATCGGCAGAAATAATTTCAGAACTAAAGAAAATTCAGAACTAACGGCAGAAATAATTTCAGAACGGATGAAAATTTACAATTAAAGGCAGAAATAATTTCAGAACTAAAGAAAATTCAGAACTAACGGCAGAAATAATTTCAGAACGGATGAAAATTTACAATTAAAGTCAGAAATAATTTCAGAACGGATGAAAATTTACAATTAAAGGCAGAAATAATTCTGGAATTGATGGAAATTTTCATAGTTATCGGCAGAAATAATTTCAGAACTAAAGAAAATTCAGAACTAACGGCAGAAATAATTTCAGAACTAAAGAAAATTCAGAACTAACGGCAGAAATAATTTCAGAACTAACGGCAGAAATAATTTCAGAGCTGATGGAAATTTTCAGAATTCACGGCAGAAATAATTTCAGAACGGATGAAAATTTACAATTAAAGGCAGAAATAATTCTGGAATTGATGGAAATTTTCATAGTTATCGGCAGAAATAATTTCAGAACTAAAGAAAGTTCAGAACTAACGGCAGAAATAATTTCAGAACTAAAGAAAATTCAGAACTAACGGCAGAAATAATTTCAGAACGGATGAAAATTTACAATTAAAGTCAGAAATAATTTCAGAACTAACGGCAGAAATAATTTCAGAGCTGATGGAAATTTTCAGAATTCACGGCAGAAATAATTTCAGAACTGATGAAAATTCAGAATTAACCAGAGAAATAATTCTGGAATTGATAGAAAATTTTCAGAATTAAAACGGCAGAAATGATTTCGGAACTGATGAAAATTTTTAGAATCAATGGAATTCATAGTAATTAGCCGCCTGGCAGTCGAGTGGTTAGGGAACTAGCTTCTCACTGTGCAGGTCTGGGTTCGAATCCCGGTTCGGGCATGGATGTCTACTAACACTAACAAATTCCCTGGACGGATCATGCTGATCCCTTGGGAATACGTGAAGATCACGTTATTTAAAATTTATAAATTCAGAATTAATGCAAGAATTTATTTCAGATTTACACCAATACACCAAGCTTCTAATAATTTACCGCGCGCGTGTGTGTGTGTATCTAGTAACCAACATGAATGACGTATCTTTCTTTCTTCCAAACCGAGCACAACTCATGTCTATCGCCATAGGCAATTTTCTACCTAGTGAGTTCTGCCGGAAATGTATGTGTGTGTACATAACAGTCTCAGTGCATATCTAAGTGTTGTGTCTGATACTTTCAGTGCTGCCATCTATATTTCAGAAGTCAAGTGAGTAGAGTGTAATGATTGAATTGAATATCGTTTCCGAGACGTCAATGGGCAAGTCGACTGGCAAGTCAATTCGCGAAGTGGCCGCGTTCATTCTAGACAATGTGCGAATTGGTCGGCCATTTCGTGAAGATCCTGGATTTGGACAGTAAAATGCGGTAAGCAGAGTGGCCTTTCCCCCCCCCCCCCAATATGTAGCACTATCACCTCAATACCTACAGAAATGTAAAGTTTGAGCCCCTTCGGTATTTCCAATTACTTTACGCCTATATCATCAACCCCCACGTACGCCAGTGACTATATCGATGCGCATTAAGAGAGAGAAATGTTTTTTTTCGAGGTCGGTTTTTGTATAAAACTAAACCAATGACTGTCTTAACGCATGTGGCGCACTGTCCGGTGGTCAAAAGTGCATAGGGGCGTCGTGATAATGCATCTAGCACTATGATTCTAGAAAATGTGGGCTTGTAGGCACTTCATTTTAAATGAGGTTGAGGGCAACCGGGCCCCGTATGCATTTGACGACCACCGAGTTGTGCTCGAGTGACCCCATGTGTTAAGGAGTCAATAATCTGATTTTGATAGTTCAACGGTTCTCAACCAGTAAGGGGTCCTTGAAGAGGTTTCAAGAAGGGAGGATCTATGAGTTTGAAAAAAAACAAAAAAACAAAAGAGAGAGAGAGAGAGCATTGTTTTTACATTATTATTTACTAAATAATGTTCAATAAAAGGCCCGTGGCCTCCGTCTTATAGGGGTTTGGTAAGAAAGTCCCGGCATTCGTTTTATGTGCACAAAAGGTCCATGGGATGCAAATGGTTAAGAACCCCTGCGTTAATGTTCTGAACAAAAATAAAAATAATCTAATCCTTGGCTTGCATGTGTGTGGCCTCTAAACTGAGGGTGTATTTGGAGGGGGGCGTCTGCTGTCCTTGTAGAGCAATAGGCATAATGCAGAGTGGACCGATTTCAACCCTGTTCCCCCCTCCCCAGTAACAGGCTAGCACCAGGCCAATTGCTGGCCTCGCCAGCCGTTGTCTCATAAGTCAAAGAAGAACAATCTAATTTTTGGTACGAGAAGGCATGGCCCCACGAGATATTTGGCGGGCCCCCACACCAGACTTTGGAGGCTCGGTATGATTCCTTTTTTTTGTGAAAAATCTCTCCTTGTAAAAATTTTTTTTTATCTAGATTCACGCCAAATATCCAAACCTGCCTCAGGAGGGCCAATGAAGTAAACTCTTCAGCAATGCAATTCATTAGGGGAAATAACAAGGGGAAACAAATACATACATCCAAAATGTCAAAATAGATCTGAAAAAAGAAGTAAAAATGGAAAATGACAGCAGATCTTGACGAACCAACCATTTACCAGCCGTTATGACACTTTTATCAGCGAACACGGCAATAGAGTGAGTGGGTGACTTATCTAGCTCTTCAACACCCTAACGCAAGCCTCCCATAATCTTGAAACGTTTCTTCTTCAGGGGGAGGACGACGGATAAGCGTCACACTCGCGTAGATAAAGCGTATATAGCGTATACACGCGCAAGCAACAATTTCAATTTCCCCAAAATAAAGTCACACCATACCTCAAACTCGGAGCTAGAAAAGACTCGGAACGAATGAAAAATGAAGTAGTCTTACGGCGTGTCATTCGCTAACAAAATTGTCCGCCTACTTTCTATGGACTGTAAAAGCCTATGGGCCATAAAGCATATATATAAGGCATATACAAACAAAAAAAAAAAACTAAATGGGGAAAAGCGTATAAATTAAATTCATAACCCGGTTCTATTAGAGCGTTAATCGATTCACGTGGTGAATATGCCATTAGTTCGATGATTGAATTTTTCTGGCCGTGACGGGATTTTGTGATCGCCATTTTGTTTTGTTTTTTTTTCGTTTTGCGGACTAGGTAGGGCCGAGCGGTCACAGATTCAATGTCTTTGACTTCCAAGATTAATGCCTAGGCATGAATAAATGTCATATAGGTAGGCTTTTGTGGATGAGTTATGTGTAGTACGTTGAAACTAATTTTTTTTTCTGTTAGTTTTGGTCGTAATGACAATACCATTTAATGGTTATGGGCTAATTAAAGCGCTAATGACGCTTTCATTAGCGACATCGTTGATAGTGGAAATGATCGATATTTTTTTTTTTTTCTGGAATGGAGCAGTATTTTTGTTTTAAATTGATTATTTAGTTGCTGTCTTTATAGCAGGAGATGCGCAACCTCTGGCCCGAGGGCCAAATGCGGCCCGCCGAGTGGTTCCATCCGGCCCGCAAAAGGTGTTCCTGTGGAACTGTATGAGTTATAAAAATCAGATCGTGATTCATTCATAAAAATACGGGAAATAGAGATTCATGTGGGCCATCATAATTATCGTAAAAAAAAAAAAAAGCCAAAGTTGCCAAAAATCGCTAAAATTGCTAAAAATATTACATCAAATGCCTTTGGAAGGAAAAATGAGGGACATGCCTCTGACGTCTAAGACTAATGCCTAGGCATGAATAAATGCCAAAGAGGTAGGCTTTTGTGGATAAGTTATGTATAATACGTTGAAACTAATTTTTTCTGTTAGTTTTGGTCGTAATGACAATATTATTTGACGATTATCGGCCAATCAAAGTTGCAATGAAGCCTTCATTAGGGACATGTGTGTTATTTCTAATTGTACACAGCATAGGCTGATGACTGATAGCTAGGGCCTGTTCCGCATAAGTTCGGGTCCTGGGAAAATATGAATTTTTGGGGGGCTTTATATGTAGTCTTATTTGAAGCAAATGCGTGGAAAAAGCTTCCAAATAACGCGTAGTACTCAGATATGTCATGTCCTTCACGTTGCAAGGGGCTGTATAGCTATCAAAATAAAAAAATAAATAAATAAAACTTTTTATACATTCCCCGTATGTCCCCAAAACCCAATTAGAAAGTTGTTGCCCTGTCTCTGTCGATGCCAACAAAAAAATTCCATGTTTCTAAGAGCAATATTCACAGAGATAGATCGCAATGTCGAAAACGAAGAAAAGTTTGGGGGGGGGGGGGAAGGCAGTGTTAAATGCGGAAAAACCGTTATACCCACATTTCCCCCGCATTACCCGCATTTTTTAACGCTGTCCCCCCCCCCTCCCCCAAATTTCCTCCGTTTTTCCAATTCGAATATTTCAGTGATTATTGCACTTAGAAACGTGGATTTTTTTAATTGGCATCAGGAGAAACAGGGCAGCCACTTTCTAACTGGGTTTTGGGGGAGGGGCACAATGGCAAATGCCATACGCCCTGTTTACTATGCGCCTTGTACTTAGTATATAAAACATATAAGTACAAGGCGCATAGTAAACAGGGCGTATGGCATTTTACAGGCGACCCGTTGATCCTAGAGGTACTCTTCCAACTGGGAAAAGTTTCCTAATAGCATGTGTTATTCATGTTGTAAGGGGTTGTATAGTTATTAAAATTAAAAAAAAAAACTTTTTTATACACTCCCCATGCGGACAAACTTGGGGGCTCTGAGGCCCGTGCCCCGTTTGCCCAGGCGAGAAACAGGCCCTGTCAATAGCGAATACCCATAGGACAGAAACTTTTGTCCGTTAACGAAAAGAGCGTCCGCGAATGTAAAATACACGCCTCCGTAATACATTGAGGCCGCCGACGCGATTCCAAAATGTGTCCAGCAACGGGAGGTGTCCGTTAACGAGGATTATTCATTATGTGACTGTTATTAACCATTGTTGAACCATTGTTATTAACCAGTATTCCTACTATATTTTTGGCTGTTCCGGTAATTGGTATTTTTTATGGCTGTTAAATAATTATTTGTGACTAATTTGTTTGTTGCAACCTTCCATACCTTTTGTTCTGATCGCCCCCCACCCTCTCGATTGCTTTCTCATCGACTTTCCCGAGGTCGTAGCTGTAGCTTTTATCGCCCCCCACCCTAGGACCATTCCATCGCACACGTTGGGAAACAACGGTTAATTGGAATATGTTTTGTGAGTCGTCATATATATATATATGGCGAAGGACTCGGACCCCGTACCAATAAAATGAAAGCCAGAGACCACTTGAGCCAAAAGAAGAAAGCCATAGACCCCCCAGAAAACAGCAAAACTTCGATCAGCGTTGCAGTGGTGTAGAGCAGTGTTTCACAACCCGTGACTCCCTTTGCTGTCCTGGGGTATTCTGATTGAACCACGGGTAATAATCAAATGGATGGTGAGCTATGAGAGGTGGTTAATGGGGGGGGGGGGAAGTCGAAGAAAGATTTGATATAAATTCAGATGTGGAAAGAAAAAAAAATAGTTTTCAAGGTAGGGGTTCTTAACTAGGGGTCGGTCCACTGACTCCTTAGAGATCACTTTCAGTATACTCCGAATGTTACTCTGACAAGGGGGGGGTCCCTTATTTTATTGGTATAACGGGTACATGACCTCATTTTATTGATCAAAGGGATATATGTGACCTTCATTTTATTGCTACAAGGGCGTTCATGGCCTTCATTTTTATTGGTACTGGGGGGGGGGGGGTCGATGGTAATTTTATTGGTACGAGGTGGGCAGAGGTCTTCAACATTTTTCAGTCGTCAGCATTGCGCGAGAGAGCAACAGTCCTATACAATGATAAATCATTCAATCATTACACTTCACTCATAGTTAGAAAAACTGGTGGCAGATGGCAGCACTACACACAACAAGCATTACACAGAAACAAACTTCACGCCAAGTTTCACTACACGCACTTTCCAACATGTACCAATTCGTTAGAGGTTCCGCAGAGGAATATGGACGAAGTGCATGTCTGGTTTAGTAGTAGTAGCATTGCTTGTACCCATCCATAAAAAAAAAAAGAGCACTCATCCGGAAGTTTAACATACAAATGCATGAAATGACGATGATTTCAATCCTTAAATGCAATTCCTCCAAGCTGTTTAAATGGAACGCCGATCAAGTGCTCTCGAGCACGAAATCGGACACGAGCATCGAGCACACTGGGTACTTCAGGGGAGCGACCGGGTACAAGACGGTTCGTGGCCTTTATTCTTATATTGTGATCTCGCAACCGATTTTATACTTAGATTATGATTTTATAGTCGTGATTGTAGTATATATTTTGTAATGTATGCTTTTTATGAATAAATTGCCAGAGGTATCAAGTCCGTGAGGACAATGAGCCGATATTGCCATATGGCGATGTGACCTGGGTATCTTTCGGTTTGACGGCCTCTATTCTATCGGCACAAAGGGTCCGTGGGAAACAAAAGTTTGCAAATTCCAATTTTAAGAGAAATGTGCTAGGTAATATAAAAGTACGAGTACTTTCAGAGAGCAGCAGAACTGCCCTAAGAACCTGGGCCCCCACCCGGATTACACGATGAGATGTAGTACGGTACTATGGTTTTCGAGAGTATTCCTTCACAGGTCGACAAGCACCGAAACTAGGCACTAGCAATGAATGTACCGTATGCTCCATAAATCAAACACAAAACGTGCAATAATAAGAAAATTGCCCAATTACAAGTAGAGTTTGATTTTTTGTTAAAGCGATTATGACACCGATAGCCTCGCGGCAGTTCACTTAAAAAAAGAAAAAAGAAATCCAGGAGAGTATTTTTTTCTTCTTCTACTCTTTGTTCTTTATTTTTCAGAATGTTTTCAGCGCTTCATGAAAAATTGATTTTGCGGCTTAATTTCTGCAGGGAATCGATACACGCCGAATGCACGAGCACGATGCTATCCTCGAGTATAGGCGGGGACCTCATTGATCAATATACGAGATTAATTGATTAATTATTCTTCGAGTTAGCCTAGTGGAAACCCTGTAATGGCGCGCACACCTAGGCGAGCAACTAAAAAAAAATTGTGACTACACCAAAAAGTTCGATAGATATTGGTATGGAGTACAAATCAAGCATTAATTGATGAGTGTAATTGACGGACATAGTCGCTGTAGGAACTATGTATAACCTTTTCATACTGAAATTCTTCGCTTAAGGGCCACCTTATTTATGGGTATCACTAAAACCGGGATTATGCTATAAAAGTTTGACAAAAGTTCTCTTGTAAAACCCGAAAAAAAAAAAGATAATATGCGTATTGTTCGCATTCGCTCAACTTTAATTGATATACTTATATTGGTTGCATTTTACAGGCTTTATAAAAGAACTTTTGTCACACTTTTGATAGTTAGGCCGAAATTGTTTAGCCTATAGATAGGCCGAGATTACACTATAAAGGTTTGATAACAGATATTTTACTAAATTTGAAAAAAACAACAACTAATAAGCCTATTGGCTACATTTGAGACGATGTAACCGATACGATTATTGGTTGAAAGTTTTATAAACGATCTTTCATCATACTTTTATAGTGTAATCCCGGCCTTAGGGAGATAAGAGAGTTTGTGCTGTAGCGATTTCACTCTTGTGTGTGTACCAGTTTTAAGAGGCCGAGATTACGCTACGAAAGTTTGATAAATTATATTTTACAAAACTTCAAAAGAAGAAAAAAAAAAGCAATCAGCCTATTGGTTACATCCTAAGAAATGTAACTGATAAGCGTATAGGTTACATTCTAAAAATGTGACCGATACGCTTATTAGTTGTATTTTCAAAGTTTTAAAACAACTTTTATTAAACCTTTGTAGTATAATCCTGGCCTCTAAGGGTGCCGTCAAAGCTGTGATTCTCAAAGTTTTGCCACCCATGGTTCACTCGACCCAGAAATCATTCTCTTGCGGTTCCCCGGGAGGGTTTTAACACACCCGTACCTCCATTACCTTACTTCCCTCTCCATTTACTGTAGCCCTTATTTATCCGTGGTTTCATTAATCTAGCCCAAGGGTCTTCAACCTTTCAGACACGGCGGGCCGAATTGGAACTTCTCACGAAGCCCGCGGGCCACCAACTCATGTAATTTAGTGACATCCTAATAGAAAGGGGGGTGGGATGTGAGAGCCCCGAGCTGAACAGCGACAAAAATAATTGAAGACGCTTACGTATTTTGAAATTATTTCTCTCATTAATTACCCGTTTTGTTTAATTACAGTCGATCTCGCTTATAACGTTCCCCCTTAGTACGACTAATTTTTTGCGAATTTATTTTTTTTTCCTATATTGATAATGTTAATTTTTCCCGGATACAACGTTTGAATTTTTTGCTACTCCCGCTTACAACATTCGAAAAATTCTGTAGTTCTGAAAAAAAAAAATTTCCAATAATTCTTAAAAATCTTTCGATTAATTACCGATTAAATTAATTAATTTTGGGATTAATTTTTAATCTGAACTTAAAATGATTTGTTAATTATTTATTTCGGTAATTATGAAATTATTTTCCTTCTCAATATATCTTGAAATCGTCTCTTTCAACAATTATGCAATTATTTCTTTTTATTGATTGTGAAATGATTTCTATCAGAAATTATCTCTTTCATTGATTTATGTTATTTTTCCCTCCTACCTAATGCTGAAATTATTTCTTTCATTCATTTTAGAAAATTATTTCTTTCATTCATTTTAGAAAATTATTTCTTTCATTCATTTTAGAAAATTATTTCTTTCATTCATTTTAGAAAATTATTTCTTTCATTCATTTTAGAAAATTATTTCTTTCATTTATTCCAGGAAATTCTTTCCTTTATTCTAGATAATTATTTCTTTCAATAATTCTGAATTTTCATCAATTTGTTCCGGAATTATTTCCTATATTCTAGATAATTATTTCTTTCAATAATTCTGAATTTTCATCAATTTGTTCCGGAATTATTTCCTATATTCTAGATAATTATTTCTTTCAATAATTCTGAATTTTCATCAATTTGTTCCGGAATTATTTCCTATATTCTAGATAATTATTTCTTTCAATAATTCTGAATTTTCATCAATTTGTTCAGGAATTATTTCCTATATTCTAGATAATTATTTCTTTCAATAATTCTGAATTTTCATCAATTTGTTCCGGAATTATTTCCTATATTCTAGATAATTATTTCTTTCAATAATTCTGAATTTTCATCAATTTGTTCCGGAATTATTTCCTATATTCTAGATAATTATTTCTTTCAATAATTCTGAATTTTCATCAATTTGTTCAGGAATTATTTCCTATATTCTAGATAATTATTTCTTTCAATAATTCTGAATTTTCATCAATTTGTTCCGGAATTATTTCCTATATTCTAGATAATTATTTCTTTCAATAATTCTGAATTTTCATCAATTTGTTCCGGAATTATTTCCTATATTCTAGATAATTATTTCTTTCAATAATTCTGAATTTTCATCAATTTCTTCCGGAATTATTTCCTATATTCTAGATAATTATTTCTTTCAATAATTCTGAATTTTCATCAATTTGTTCCGGAATTATTTCCTATATTCCAGATAATTATTTCTTTCAATAATTCTGAATTTTCATCAATTTGTTCCGGAATTATTTCCTATATTCTAGATAATTATTTCTTTCAATAATTCTGAATTGTCATCAATTTCTTCCGGAATTATTTTTTCATTATTTCTGAGTTTTCGTCAATTTTTGTTAAGGTATTATTCCTTTCATTTGTTCCTCTAATTTATTTTAGAATTATTTGTTTCATTCTTTCATTTATTCTAGAATTATTTCTTTCATCAATTTCGAAATTATTTCGTTTATTAATTCTGGAATTAATCGTTTTCAATGTTTTTAAACATTTTCTGAAAATTATCGGAGGGTCATGGCAAAAAGCTGCGACGCTCAAATGTGGCCCCGCGGGTCATGCATTGAAGACCCCCCTGATAAAATGCGTTGAAGAACCTGATGTTTGATGAAACATCTTTTATAAAAACTTGGAAAAAAACAACAACAACAACAGCAGCAATCAATAAGCCGATTGGTTACATTGCATTTTTCAAGTTTCAAGTTGAGTAAGTGGTTGAGTTACCACCGAGTGAGTAAATGGTTGAGTTACCACCGAGAGAGTAAATGGTTGAGTTACCACCGAGTGAGTAAATGGTTGAGTTACCGAGTGAGTGAGCTGTTAAGTGAGTGACCATGTGTGTGATTCACTCGTTTGAAAATTTCCCGATTCACTCTTTGAATCACTCCCTATGTCACTTTGTCGATGAATTTATCATAGTGGTGAATTGTCATGCGACGGTGAATCTACCTTTCGGTGACTTGCAGGGTGGTGAGTTCTAGGCTATGAATTTTTCGCGCACGATAGCTTGTAAATCCCTGCTGGAGAACCCCAACCAAAACCTCGGGGCCATACCCAGTATTTAAAACTGTTATCATCACTCAGAATAAATAATCTCTAATGATAACACTCTAATCAGTTTAAAACTTCCAAAAACTTTCACCACGAGTTCTCGTAGAAATTTCATTGCGTCCATAACTATTGCGGCAGCGACGTTAACCTCTCGAAGGAGCCAAAAGACGGGACAGGGATGAATAATTTATGCGCATAATAACCTCGAACCGTATCAACACATGCTCGTAATTAGACTTTGAACTCATTATATAATCAATTATTAAACATCGGGAAGAGTAATTGCCTTTTTTAAAGAGGGGGGGGGGGTTATAGGATAATAATCAACACGGCCATTGGACAAGTCCAGAAACTTATCGCGATCCATGAATCCCTAGGGATCTCATTTTCCGAAAGACTTATCGATACACATACGAGAACAGGTTATATTTAATATTTTTTTAACCCTAAAATGCGCTACAGGAGGGGGAGGGGGGAGGGCAGCCCCCCATAAACGCATTAACTCTAATCTATATTTTTCTAGGAGAGGGAATTAAAAGATTAATTAGTCAAAACTTTTTCGCCAAAAAAGATAATGACGTGGAAGTCAATTAGCCCAGTCGTGACATTATATGCATTAGTTTTAAACCCCCCCCCCCCCGCCTACCAGCGAAATGAGGGCCCTGTGATTGGTAACAGATTGGAATCCATGGCTCGGGCCACCCTCCTCCTCCTCCACTCTCTGATCGTGAAATTCGGCGCAATGATTAGCTCCAATATAACGAGCGTGACTACGTATCAGGATATTACCTTTGTCGGGCCTATAATAGGCCCTCTATCTCTTTTTTATCTCTATGGGAATTAAAAAAAAAATTAGAATACGTTTTTTTTTTAATAGTCTGCGTAATTATCGGTGAATTCTATCTATAACTGATTAAAGTTTTTGTTAATTTTTCATGGCATTATCGGAAAAAGGGGTTTTCCAGCTTATAAGATATTTAGATAGGCCGAGAGAGCTAGCTGATGCGTTTCGGTGGTATAGCATGGTTTCCCAACCATTTTGTTCCATCGCCCCCTTTTATAATTTTCTTTTTCTCTCATCGCCCCCCCCCCCCCCCCCGACTGAAGTGAACCCATAGGATAGATACTATGTTAACCTCGTAGATTCTATCGCTCGCTTGGACCATTCCATCGCCCACCAGAGGGTGATATTGCCCTCTTTGGGGAACACTGGGCTACATGGTCCCCACAAGGGGTGGGCTGACAAGGCCCCAGCCCTGAGGCCCGGGACAATTTTCACAATTTTTTTGCATTTCACGCTATAAATTCATCATGAAGGGGCCCGTGAAAGTCTGGTCGGGGGCCCCGCAAAAGATCCCGGCCTAGGGGGACCTACTCCAGGATTTGGGGGCCATGCTGGTCTATAGCACACAAGGGTGCTCAGTTTTCTGAAGAGTGCGGGCCACTTCATTGGTATGGAGAATAGTTTAAGAATTTATAAAAACTGAAGGAATTGGTGTAGTTAACGCAGTGTGTTTTTACGAAGAGAGTGATTTTGTTTGGTACAGAAAAAAAAAAAACCTAGTTCAAATTTTTGTCGATAGAGTGCACTGCACGTCAGTCCGACAGGAGTGATTGGACCCGAGAATCTTTCTTCAATCTCTTGTGCATCTGAAACGTTCGTAAAGCTTCAACCGGCAATGCAATGCTACTTACCTTTCTGCACCCACTTGAGTAATGCGTTTTCTATCCGTTAGAAAATTTAGTTTCCTCTGTAATTAAATGCAATAATTATCCATTGATTACTTTTTATAAATTCTTTTCATTATTAATTAATGCCGTTTTCGGCTGTGGTTGGCATTTTTTTTGGCTCCTTTTTTTGTGGAAAACTAAACAAAAATTCAAAAATTTGAAAAAAAAAATGAAAAACGTAAGAATATATTTTTAAATATTTTTCATAATAAATTCGAAAGTATGTATATCTGTTTACTCCCTATACAAATCTTCAATTTTAGACCAAATTTTGCACATATACCAAACAGGACCGGGATTGAATCATAGGTTACTTTAAAAGTTCGTCATAGCTAGGCAAATGCTATGCTCAGCTATGACGAACTCTGAAAAATGCTATTGGGGCAAGGCTATGCCCGAAATGGGCGAAAAGCCATAGGACAACGGTGGTTCCTGGGCCCCCAATAGTCACTTTCGGAATGTTTACTTTGGTTACCGTGGTTCTCAAACATTATGCTTTTACAATGGTTTGTCACATCTTTAATGCTGCCAGTATTAATGGTTTGGCACTTTTTTCCAATCCTTCCGGTAATTGAAGAAAACCCGGGGGGGGGGGGTGTAGTAGTAGTAGGTAGGGCCTCCAAAAAATGGCTCGGGGATCCATGATGTTCTTGGGTCAGCCACCTCGTTGGGCGGTTTGCCTGTTGTGGCGTTGTATTTGTATTTGACAATTTCATTTTTCTTTGACATCGGCTTCAACAACGATTGACGATTTTTCGGCGATATATCAGCAACCATTAGCAATTTTATTTGCGTGCCTTTGGTGCATTTTTTTCTGACAATGATTGTCGATTTTTCCTGCAATTTCCCGTATTTTTTCTCGAGGAAATATGGCGAGCCTATTAAAATGAAAGCATATTTTAGGTTTCTTAGGGAAATAAATGAATTTTTTTTATGGAGCATATTCTATCCGCTTTTAGGTCATAAAAATTCTAGCCCTACTAATAACACAAGTTGTAAATGCAAGCAAAACTGCGAGATATTTTAAGTATCAATGGTATTGTGTCCTCTACACATTTCTACAAGCGAAAGCCAAAAGATGAGCTGTCAAAAACATCAAAATGATTCATATTCTTTCAAACAGTTGCAAAAAATTCAAGTTGCGAAATTCTATCATCATTTCAATTTTCCCGAATGATCAATCAACATGTTGCAATTTACTTTTTCCCCGTCTCGCACTCCCCCCAAAAAAATGCTCTTCCGCATCCCAGGTTAAGAACCACTGCTTTAAAAGTCACATCAGGTTCTCCGAACCCGTCCGTCATACCTCTCTATCTTCAAGATTCTATGCAAATTACTGAATTATTATTATTATTAATTTTTTTTTTTACGCCTAACTTAATTATAAGGTGCTCGCAAAAATTTCTATCGAAACCAATCTCGACCGTTTAAGAGTAAATAATAGCATGGGGGATAATCTAGACAAGGCACCATCTGAGTGTTTAGGGGGATGTACTATTTGCTTTACGGTCAGAAAGGTAAGTCATAAATATGACCGATCGGTCGGGCGTAACCGTATAATTAATAGAAATCAAGTTATTTTGCGCCAAATATTTTGTTCCCCCTGCCCGCTTCGTAAGCATTTTAATCAGTTTAATATGATTTCCTCTAAAAAAAATTGTGTATTTCTTGGTGATTTTAATATTATATATAAAAAAAATCACATCGGAAGTGATGGAGCATCACTTTTAAGTGATGAATATCACGATGTTTATCAGAATATTCTCTGCCCACTCTATGAATTTTTTTTTTTACATGAATTAAATAGATAGAATAATGAAGATGGATCAGTGTTTGCTTTTTCAGCTTATTTCTGATGATTTCATTTATGATGGGAAATATAATTATGACGATGTCAAAATTTTTGAAATATTGATCGAGTGAGTCTCATTAGATCAATTATGCTTCCTACTTTCAAGTTTACCCACAAAATACCTCGTGGCAACCCTATTTTCTTTTTCTTTCAAAACCGTATACACGGCCCATGCTCCTGGTGACAATTTCAGCGATTGCCCCGTGAAACCACACCCTGCCCGATCGTGCGGTAACCTGATCAGCGAGACACACCGTTTGGGAATCGTTACTCTAATCTCCAGCGGTTTCCATGATTGTGGTACGTGCACCACTTCTGGTAGGTGAAAGGATTTTTCACCATGGCCCACGTCTCCTAAGATGACCACCAGCTTATATTTCCTATGGGAACAGAGCGGGGGCCATGGTTGGTCTGGAGGTAGGACATTTAGTGGGGGGGGGGGGGTTCATGAAATTAATCAGTAAGCCTCTCTCACGAATATATATATATATATATATATACACACAGTCAAACCTCGTTAATGAGTCACTCTTGGGAGAGCAAAAATATGATTTAGTAAGCGGAGTGACTCGTTAAACGGAGTAAGCCGTAGCTGTGCCAATTCCTGCCTGAGGACAATTGGGACTTCCAAACAGTGACCCGGTAAGCTGAGTGACGTGTTAACCGGGTTACGCACTAACAAGGTTAGACTGTATACAGGGTCTTTATAATTAAAGTTCCACTTTGAAATGACCATAAAAGGAAAACTACTGGACAAAATGTTATCAAACTTGGTAATAGTTTACAGGAATTCTCATGGTATTCAATTTTCCGCAAAAAAAAAGTTCAGAAACTCACCACCAGTGGGGAAATGGCACTGCATGCAATATTGTAAAACGAAATAAGACACGAAGACATCGGTTTAAAATGTTTTAAATTGTTTCCAAAACGAAACTGTTTGTGGGGTTGTGCAAAATCGCAATGGCTTACGGCAGGAGGAATGCAAATTTGAATTATGAACTTCAGCAACGTGGCGTTTCAGACGCCAAGATTTTTATGCAGGACGGGGCTCTCCACCTCACATTGGTACATACGTCAAACAGTTACTTCAGCACCACTCATTAAATCTTAATTTTGAAAAATATTCAGATTTTTAATCAGTTCTTGATTTTCATAAAATTACGTAAGGCTTTCTTTTTGGATTCTGAAATCTTCCCTCCCGCAAATGAAAAAAGAATTTGGGTAGGCACTCAAGGAGCCCTAAGAAATCTTCTGGCCCATGATACTCCCCCTAACCCGTTAAGATGTGTAAGAGGGATGGATAATGAGTTTGAAAAACTTTGCGGTTAAACGATGAACCCTGAATATAGAATTTTAGTCAGAATGTTGAATACACACACACCCTTTTCTTCAGGAATACTGTATCTATATACAGTATATAAGATTGATTTTTTCTGTGTGTGTGTGAGTCAGTGGCGGATTAAAATCAGTCGGGGCCTCTGGCGCAAAAGAAAATATTGGGCCCCTAAATTAGAAAAAAGTGTGAAGTTATGTCTTTCGGGGGCCCTTTAGAAGTCGGGGCCCCGGACGCGCCCGCCGTTAAATTCGCCTCTGGTGTGAGTATATGTTCTCTATACAATTTACAATTTTAGATCGATCGTCGCCAAATTTTGCATAAATACTAAACAGGGCCCGGACTGAACGATAGGCTACTTTAGAAGTTCGTCAGAGCAGAGCAAATGCCCGAAATGGGCAAAAAAACTGTCGGGCAACAATGGTTTCTGGGCCTCAACAATCACTTTCGAAATGTTTATTTTAGTTACCGTGTTCACACCCTCTAGCAATTCGTTTCAGACGCGTATTTGCCTTTACAATGGTTTGTCACTTCTTCAATGCTGCCAGTATATATATATAGTGGTTTGTCACTTTTTCAATCCTCCCACAAATTGAAGAAAATCCGGGCAGCGCCGGGTATTATAACTAGTAGTTTACTATAATAACCCATAATTTTTAAAAATAATTCTGACGTTGAGTAGTAATAGAGTTGGTTGCATGAGATTCAGAGTTGCATGTTTAAGAATTGGAATTAAGATCTTCAATCTTTTTCAATTTTGAATTTTTCTCTCAATCTTTTTCAATTTTGAATTTTTCTCTCAATCTTTTTCAATTTTGAATTTTTCTCTCAATCTTTTTCAATTTTGAATTTTTCTCTCAATCTTTTTCAATTTTGAATTTTTCTCTCAATCTTTTTCAATTTTGAATTTGATTCAAAGAGAATAATAAAAATGATTTTGATGAAAATTAGATGGTGAAGAAAATCGATGAAATAGATAATTTTGGAAATGATTTTTAAATTTTTTTTTTGAAATTGATGAATTCTTAATGAAAAAATGAAATGTTGCTAAAAACACCTAAAAATTTTAAAAACCACTAAATATTTTCGTGATTATTAGGATGCGAAAATGCAAAAAACACTTGATTTTGAAGTTTCAAGATAATTATTAGGAGTCCTGTAGCCACCCCCCCCCCTCCAAATATACTATTAACATGATACTTGCTAATCAGAAAAGCTTCACGAAATCACCAGATATCGATGACATACTTATTTCCATGTTTGATAGGATCATGAAAAATCATCATGTTGTATTTCATTCGAGGAAGTCATAGGAACGGTTTTTGTGAAACATACTTTCTTCACTTATTTATTACTATTATTATTATTTTTTTTTCTTATAAGATAATTAATCAAAATCTTTTTATATATTGCCCTAAGGGCACGAGAAAACGAGGAGAATAATAATAATAACAAAATGTTTCCGAACAATTCATTAATTTTGCTGTAGCAAGTATTTCTCGGACTCTTAGCTACGGGAGTCGAAGGGAGTGGCCCTTCGCATAAGTATCATGTCTGGTTGGAGACTTCAACCCTTCCATGTTGCCCATGTCTTCCGATTCTCATTTTCTTCACATTCTTATTTTAATGGTCAACTCTATCGAACCCATTCTCAGTAATGAAGGGAGTTTTATCGGCCATTATTGACGAAGTTGTGCAAAAGGTTTCTCGTTATTACGTGACGCGTTTGGATATTCTTTGTTGCGAGGCATCACGTAATCGTTATCAACACGATTCCGCAACAAAATAAGAGTGACTTTTTAGCTCTTGATAGTACGTGATGTATATTTATGATTTTTTCTGCCTCCAACAATGTGAGAAGTTTTATGATTAGGAGGTGAAAATGCTTCTCAATGCGTTTTGACTGGCATGTAATAATATGATGATTTATTGATCAGAAATGTGAATTTAGAAGCCAAGTGACTGAAGGAGGATCGAATATATATACAACCGAGTGAAAATCTTATAGAAAATGAATTGCAGTGAAATCTCGCTACAACGATGCTTCTCTCTACAACGATGTTTTCTTAAACTTTGTTTGGAATTGCTTTCAATCTAATGTCTTTAAGTCCTCTCTATACAAGGATGTACAACAATAAATTCCTAAAAAATGTGGAATCTCTGTCTATGATGACAAATTAAAAAGCCACGGATCCCTTATACGAGTATATGAATTCGGCTGATATGAACGCATCGGACCCTTTGTAAGAATAGAATGAAGGTCATGGACCCCTTGTATGAATAGAATGAAGGTCCATGGACCCTTTGTACAAAAAAAATGTAGGCTACGGAAGCAATTTTCAAATAAAACGAAGGCTACGGACAAATATAAATAATACGAAGACCAAGGACCCCCTCGTATGAATAATTCGAAGGCTACAAACCCCTATATGAATAAAAGGGAGGTTACGGACCGTTTATATGAATATTATGAAGGCCACGGACCATTTACCAATAAAAGGAAAGCTATGGAACCCCTGTACCAATAAAATGAACGCCACGGTATTCTTGTACCAATATAATTTAAAGCCACAAATTCTTTGTACCTAAATAAAGATGGCCACGGACTCATCTTTCAAATGAAATGAAGGATACGGACCCTTTTTATGAATAATATGTAGTCCACGGACCCCTTGTATGAATAATATGCAGTCCACGGACCCCTTGTATGAATAATATGAAGTCCAAGAGACCGGAGAAATCACTTCGTTATAACGAATTTTCCTTATAATGGAAAATTCGTTATTCCAGGTTTTTGCCTTGTTCCTATGTAAACTTATCTGGGGGATTGGAAATGTCTTCGTCATATAAAACGAGATTTTCGCTTTAACAGTATTCGTTAAAACGGGATTCGACTTTAATTGGGAAAAATAAATATAGGCCTCGAGTCAAAAATATTGTCAATTGGTAAAAAAAGGTTTTTGTATTGTGGAGAAATTTATTTATACACCTGTAACATTTGGATGATAATTCGATGTATCAGTGACTGAAATTATTCAATTTTTGCGATCGCTAATACAATCGAATCCCGTTAATTACAATACCCGTATTTAATAATAATACCCGTTATTAACGAACACCGTTATAGAGAAAATCTCGTTTTAAAGAACACTTTTCTAATCCGCCAGATAAGTTTACACAGGAACCAATTCAGAAACCTGGAGTGCCTTTAGAACGAAATTTCGTTATAACGAAGTGATTTCACCGGTCTCTTGAAGTTCGTTATGACGGGATTCGACTGTAGTGTTTCCACTTGCATTAGTCGTAGAGTAACAAGAAATTTAGAATTTTTCAGTCATTGATACCTCGACGAATTATCAATCAAATGCTACGGAGTAACTATTTTTTCCATGATATGATGGAGAGAAGATATTAACACATATTTTATTGTCCGAGAATTATCAAGAATTATCACGGAAGTTTCAATAATTCAAATAATCGAGAGAAACATTTTTTGCCACAAAATGCAGGCCAGAAATAATCGTAAATAAGATTAAATATAAATTATGTCTTTGACTGTTTTTTGGCTTTTTTTTACACACCGCTATATATTCAAGAAGAAATCAACTATACCTTATGCAAGGGTCACCTCAACATAATAGGTCAACCTACAACATAATAGGTCTCCTACAGGGCCGTCAATTCAACTTTTTCCGGGGGGGGGGGCAATGCATATGTACTCAACGTATGTATATATAAATTTGTATATATATATATATATATATATACCATTTTTAGTGTATTTTCAAAAGCCAGCCCTGCTCCCCCTAAATGACGGGCCTGGTCTCCTACCCGGAAAGCTGACGTTCTGGGGGGTGCGGGAGGGGCTACACTTAGCTGGAAGTAACAGCTCATATATTGACATAATATCATAACTCATCATGCAGGCCCCGAAATGACCCCTGTTTTATGGGCAAATGTGCTGGTTCTGGAAGTATTCACAGTTTATTTCCACTATATTGCATTTAAAAGCTTTATTTCTTCACGTCCGACTTTTTCTTCCGATTCTCTCGGTGCCTCCCCCTAACCACCTTTCATGGCTCCCCCTCAACTTGATTTTCACCCGTGTTCCCCTTATAATATCATCCCAGGACACAACAAAGGGCTAATAACTCCAGGTTTAGAACCACTGATGTATAAAGACGGGAACGCGTTATCCAAGTTTACTTAGGATAAACTCTGTTAAGTGATTAATTAATATATTTTAATTAGGATGATTTATCTCTGCTGCGCAGGCCTTGATTCTAATCGGGAAGTTCTGCCAATTGGAATCGGCATTTGACAGTTAGTTTCGGTCCAATCAGTCTATCAAGTATATTTCGAAAAATATTGAACATAGACAGTTGAGATTAATTTTATATTACACATGGCTAATCATAAAGTTTTTTACAAACCAAATCAAAGGTGCTCAATATGTCCACTTCGGGATACACGGCATATGTCTATACGGTAGTCAAATTCATCCCAAACTTTTGCGAGCATGTTTGCATCCACTGCGAGTGGATTTCTGTGGATACGTGCGAAACTCTATCGGATGTTCTCCACATTTTCGTCTGACAGGCGGGGAAGGCTCTCTTTACACAGACAACCCGTGCCTCGGAACTGTTCATACCATCGCCTAATGCTCTGAGCGGTTGGAAGTTCAACGCCAGGGTATTATCGACGAAAAGCACGATGAACAGTTGTTATGGACTCAAAGTTAGCGAAGCTTAGAACACAAAACTATTTCTATTGTGCAGCCGCCATCTTGACAAACACTGAAGTGGCGGCCAGAGGTAGAGCGTTAACGGTACCTGTCGGCAACTGCGTGAAACTCGAGATTTCCCTCTTTTTACCTATACATTATTCGATCAAAACGGATTAAATGCTGAATAGTTATGGTTTTTTCTTAAAAATCGGATGATTCTTTTTGAAACACCCTGTATCATAAGAAGCCACTGGCACAAAATTGGCTTCCCCCTGAAAATAGAGACATCATTTTTTTTGCTGATGAAATCATGAACCGATTCGGAACAATTCGGAACAATAGGAAATCATGTTAAACATGCGTGAACACGAGGGACTTGTTTCAAAACGAGCTCTTTCAAATCGATCACGTGAAATAAAGTTGTCATTTTTAAACGACTTTGAAGAAATTTGAATGTTTTCCAACACACACACACACGCGTGCAAGCAAGGGCACGCCCATGCAACTTGAAGCCGTTTATTGCAACACGCGTTTGTTACCTTGACTAGCTATTATTGCTATTCTTTTAAATTGTTCGATTTATACAATAGTTCTTTAAGGATGTATTATATTTCTTACAATAAGATGTCAGATGTTTATTCTTTTCTTTCTCGTTCCATGTTATGTGGAGACGGGGAAATATTCAGTTGTCTGAAGTGTCTGGTTACCAGACACGAATGTGTCTGAAAAGTGTAATTATTGTTTGGATTAGTGTCAGTTCTTTCTCTCTTTTCTTATTTTATTTCCATTTAACAACGAAGGCTTTATCTTTTGAGGTTCTATCTGATCCAATGAAGCTCAAGAGACTGAAGAGAAGATGCATTGAGTGGATAAGAAAGGAATCTCAGCATGTTTTTAGAACAGAGTTTCCCAACCTATGGTCCGTGACGATGCTATAGCCAGGTAGTTTTAACAGTTTAATTTTAACTTTTAAAAAAAAATGCAATTCACGGAAAATTCGATAATTACAAGTAAAGTTGCTGAAGGATGGGGGGAAATGAATGATTGCTACACAAAGTGAAGAAACCAAAAAAAAAAATTTTCACAAAAAACATTTGAATGACCATATTCTAATGAGAAAAATACCAGAAACCAGGATCTTAAATACGGCAAAATCGAAATCGAAAATGTTACTTTTAAAAAAAGAGGAAAATTTGAAAATATAATGATTTTTTGATATTTATGTTTTGAATGCATTTTTTGAGGATCAAAAATTCAAAAACATTTTGAAGATTCCCAAGAATGAATGCTCGGGTCTGAAAGGATTAAAGAGACACCCATTCAAATTTGTTGCAGGTTAATGGGGTTTGATCTGAGCACTCTCATGGGTTTTGCATATGCGCAAACACGGCACCCGATCTCTTGCCACGTTTTTAATAACATTTGAGGTGTTATTAAATCAACTCCCACAGACGAAAGTCACGTGAGATGCTTTACATTTCGTCCTCGGCGTTTAACACACGCATCTCTGATTTAAATTTAACTAGCTTAAGCACGAAGTGAACCTGATCCGAGTGTATGAGATGCATTAACGTATTTATGTTGTCGGATATATGCTTGTTTCGTACCATGCTGGTGCTGCCATCTGTTTTCCATATTATGAAGTGAAGTCGATAAACCTGCTCTCCGCTGACAAACTTTTACAAATGTGAGATCGGTTCTTAGTAGAGACTCAAAGTTGGAAAATCGCAAAAACCAACTTGAATCATCCATCACTGCGTCGCCAATAGGGTTTGAATCTGGATCCTCACAAAACGAGAGTCCAGCACGATGCCTACATGACCGCAAAGTGGCATACAGTCGCTATGCCGTCACTCAGCAACTGAAAAGCTGAAGGATGTTGACTGGACATCTCTGCCAGACCATCTTTACAGTCCGGATTCCTCCCTCTGCAACTACCCAACTACCATTCGTTTGAACTGCTTAAAGATGCATTGGGGAATAAAACGCGATTAGACGATGACGCAGAACTGAAGGAGTTTCTGCTCAACTGGCACGCACTTTTATCCCACTTCTTTTTTCTCTTCGAAATCTGCAAATTATGGAGAGATAATTTTTTTAAAAATCTATATGAGCACCGCAAGAGATAAAAATTAACTTTTGAATCTATATGAGCCCCTGCTACAGATAATAATCAAGTTTTGAATCTATATTACCCACCGCAAGAGACGGAAATTGACTTTTGAATTTACATGAGCTCCGCAAGGGATAAGAATTGAATTTGGAACGTATATAAACCACACAAAAGATTAAAATTATTGTTTTTGAATCGATATGAGCCTTGTAAGAGATATTACAAATAACTGTTGAATCTATGTGAGCCCTGAAAAAGGTAAAAATGAGAGGCAGACAGACAGACATCCGAAATTTTATTGTTAGGCCATGAACCTATTACAATTTGGTAGCATTGAATATCTATTATACACTGAAGAGTGAGTGAGAAAGAGGTAAAAATTAACTTTTTCGGAACCTATATAAGCTCTGCAAAAGATAAGAACCAAATTTCGAATCCGTATGAGTCACCCAAGACATAAGAATCAAATTCCGAATCCGTATGAGCCACCCAAGAGATAAGAATCAAATTCCGAATCCGTATGAGCCACACAAGAGATACGAATCAAATTCCGGATCCGTATGAGCTCTGCAAGAGGTAAGAATCAAATTTCGAATCCGTATGAGCTCTGCAAGAGGTAAGAATCAAATTTCGAATCCGTATGAGCCATACAAGAGGTAAGAATCAAATTTCGAATCCGTATGAGCCATACAAGAGGTAAGAATCAAATTCCAAATTGTATGAGCCACCCAAGAGATGAGAATCAAATTCCGAATCCGTATGAGCCACCCAAGAGCTAATCAAATTTCGAATCTATGTGCCCCGAAAGAGATAAAAATTAACTTTTGAATATAGATATGATCCCCGTAAGAGAGATCGAAATACAAATACAAAGGCAACAACAACTTGCCCATCGTGGTGGCTGAAAAAAATATGGCCCCTTAAAAAAAATAATGGTTAACTTTCGAATGTATGAGCCCCGCAGGAGATAAAAATTAGCTTTCAAATCTATAGGCCCATGTGTCCGTCCCGTAAGATATCCACAAAATTCATATCGATATTCTCTACGATCTCGTTGAGACAGCCTTTAATCCCGAAAGAGAAACGGCTCGTAATTTACATTTTAACAATTTCTCTCCAGCGTATTTCTCCATCTAATTCCATCAACTATTCATTCTCAAATTGCACCACATCTATTTCAGATTACATAGTAACAAACAAATAAACGAAAAAACGAGAGAACAGAAGTAGTTTAAAGTTACAAGAGACTCTTAAAAAAAACACACGTTAATCTTCTTAAGAAAAAACCCTTCTGCCTTTTATTTATTTCTCTTCATCTTAATAATGAAAAAGGTCAAAATTTCGTAATTGCTTTTGTATGAATTATTTATACTGCGTCGGCGGAAGGTAAAGGAGGTCAAGACTTTTTTAACTACCACTTGATTGGATTGTGTTATAAATGGTTTTCTTTACTGGTCAGTAGACAGGACATAAAGGCATTGTTAACATAAGCAACTGCCATACGCAACATGCTTCATGCTCGGTAATATAGTAGTAGATTAACGGGACGACAAGAATACATACGCCTTCGAAGCCTAGCTTAAGGCTACAAGAATGCCTGCTCCTGCCAAACTTGTGAACGCTACCCCTGCAACAATAGACTTATAATAATAAATAATAATTAAATAAATAAATATAAAAAATATATATATATACTGCCACACTTCAAAAATTATATTCCTCGCATACTAATAAGATTAATCGTAGCATTAAAGATAAATAGAACAATTCTTACGATGATTTTACTTTTTTTTTTTAATTGTTGTTGTTGCGATACTTGTATTATATTGAAGCTTGTAATGAGGCGAAGTCCGATTATTATAAGAGCAGGTGCGTGTAACAATATGTGATGTAATTTGTTTGAAAGCTTAGAAGCGTAATTTAAAGACATTGAACAAGTGATCATTTTGAGCGGTGGGTTTTGTTTTTGAATGGATTAGGTGACGACATCTTACACGATTGGAGTTGTTATAAATTTTTTTTTTAAATTACTATAAATTTTATTTTTGTAATCTCGTCTATTTATTTTCGTTTGGGATGAAGGAAGGGGATAATAATTCAATGTGAGATTTTCTTATTGTAAAGGCCGATTTAACTCGTGTCGGAGTATATATATTCATGTCCCAAATACAGTCGATCCCACTTATAACGTTTTCCAAAAACCGCAACTAAAAACGTTATAAGCGGGAAATGTTTATAAGAATTATAAAATAGTTTTTACCGACCATAGCTTTTTATCTCATTTTTAATTTATTAACAAACATTAAGGTACATATAGGGATTTAATAAGAAGCAATTATTTGTTATAATCAGTCAAACTATAACAGTTTACTTTTGTAAATGTCAAGTTTCCGTAAAATCTGGATGACATGACATGACATGACACATTTTCTTGCCTTTCCACAAAATATCAAAAAGATTCCGTCCTTTAATTGCTTCTGCAAACGTTACAACTGGTGTTGACTGTGGTTATCATCTACAAATGTAAGAGTTTTTATTTTTTTCCTTTAAACTTAGAGCTTTCCTTTTTAACTTGCTCTGAGACACTTTGATTCGAACTATGATCGGCAAAATCTAACTCTTTTACTTCTTCATTTTCTGAAATTTCAAAAGGTTATGAAAGCATCGTATTGGCTTTTCTGTGAAGAATCGAATTCCAAGAAGTACAGTTGGAAAATCCGATTTTTCCTATCTGAAAAGCCGTTTTTGAATAGTATTTGATTCTGGTGCTTGGAAATCGGTCAAGCTGTTTATGTTTTGCATTAATGCCACTCTTCTGAGTCTTGATTTTGTATCAATAGATTCAGAAGTGGATGAAAAAGACCGCCGTTTATTCCTCTGTTTTATGCAATAGTCTGTAATACATGAGAAGATTCATTTTTTGAAATCGATCTAATGTGGTGAATTCGTATAAGACAGCAACGGAAAAAACAAAAACCTCTTATGAGAACTTTTTCTAGTTCTTATCTAATTTGTAGTCTTCCTATTCTGAGACATAACTTCCATCAACCATGAGTATTTGAACAGTGGTAAGGGCAATTATGCTCTGTACATTATAGTTGGACAAACTGAGAGAACAAGAAAAAAAAATGTCCAACGCTAGCACACATATAATCGCCACTTTCTTTTCTTTACATGAAAAAAATGTGAAAAAGTACGTTGATTTCAAGGGAGGAAAAGGCCCGATATATAAATTTTCCGAACGTTTTAAGCGGGAATAGTAAAAAAATTTAAACGTTATATCTGGGAAAAGTTAACATTATCAATGTAGGAAAAACGTTAAATGCATGAAAATTAGTCGTATAAGCGGGAAAACGTTATAAGCGGGATTGACTGTATATAATTATCCCAACAAAGTTTTACTCATTTAAACAAATTAATATAAATATTAATTTTTAAGCTTCGAAATGAACTGAATGTGCTTTAAATAATTAAAATAATGGCTTTTTTGAAAGTCTAAATTCAATTAGTACAGGGTAGAAAAAAAGTCCGTAGAAACTTTAAAAATTCATAAAAACCGGAAAAATAACCGAAATAAAACACGGTTTGCAAGGTTAGCATCGCTAGGTCACGGGAATTTTTTGGCAGAAAAAATAACAAAACTCAAAAAACAGCCAATAGGTGGCGCTGCCGTACACAAGTTAAAGAAAAGATACGCAAATAACGAAGAGAATGCCTCCAAATCGTTTATTGTCAGCAGTATGTGTGTTGCACATGACCACCACCACCACCACAGGGCATAACACATTGTACAGAATGCAGCAGGTCCGGATATATGCAACACCTCTCGGCGGATCGCATCTTCCAGTTCCGACAGATTGGATGGACCTGATCGATAAACGTTTCTTTGACTTGTGTACGTCAGCGCCACTTATAGGCTGTTCTTTTTTTAGATATTTTTTCCCTCTCTTAAAAAAATTCCCTTGACCTAGCGATGCTAACCCTGCAAACCGTTTTTTATTTCTGTTATTTTTCCGGTTTTTATCCATTTTTAAAGTTTCTACGGACTTTTTGACCACCCTGTATAATAATACAAATACAAATACAAATACAACGCCACAACAGGCAAAATGCCCAACGAGGTGGCTGATAAAAAGATGCCCATAAAAATATGGTTGTCATATGTTTCAAAAATACAGCAACCCAAATAAAAATGCAATTAACACAAATTACAAACAATATATACACATGATAAAATATTATACAATGCCCATAAAGAATACTTATGGTTGTCTTATTCTAAGAATGGATAGCTTCTCGATTTACCCCAACATGTTTATCGTATTTCTTTTTAAACGTGTCAATTGTGTTACAATTTACTACCTCCGGGGGTAAGCTATTCCATTTATTAACAACCCTATTGGAGAAAAATTCCCTGCGACACCATAACCTTGCATTGTCCCTCACCAATCGATACTGGTGTCCCCTTGTAAAAGCAGTCGATTGGCGGTGTACTAAAAGTTCATGGTCCATCCTATCCATCCCATTGAAAATTTTGAACACTTCGATCATATCTCCTCGACACCTGCGTTCATCCAATGTAAACATATTCAAAAAATGAAGTCTTTCTTCATAACTCAAGCCCTGTGTGCCAATAAGGACACGCGTAGCTCTTCTCTGCACCCCTTCAACCAAGTCTATGTCCCTCTGTAGGTATGGTCTCCAAAACCTTACAGCATACTCCAGTCCAGGACGAACTAAGCCTCGAAAAAGCGGAAGAATGACTTTAGGAGAACGCGAAGAGACCTTTTTGAAAATGAGACCAAGCATTCTATTCGATTTTTTGACAACCGCTGAACAATGTTCAGAAAACTTAAGTCGCTCGTCAATGAGAATTCCCAAATCGGTGACTCTAGTTGCATCCAGGATAGTGACACCATTCAACTCGTAAGAGAACCGTGGGTTGTTCGAACCAAAATGAGCGACCATGCACTTATCTACGCTAAACGTCATGCTCCATTCATTTGCCCATGCTGCAATCTTGTTTAAGTTGGTCTGGAGCAACTCCCTATCGCTTTCATTCCCGATTACCCCCATTAGCTTCACATCATCTGCGAATTTGCTAGTAATTCCATCGATACCCTGATCGAGTTTATCGATAAAAAGTGAAAAAAGTATGGGGCCAAGGACACTTCCCTGAGGAACTCCACTTGTGACGTCTGTCCAACCAGAGAATTCCCCGTTCACCATAACTCGTTGCGACCTATCTCTTAACCACGATTCTATCCAATTCAGCAAGTTGCCCCCTATTCCAATCTCGTGTAAACGCTTCAAGAGTTTGCCATGTTGGACCCGATCGAATGCCTTCTGGAAATCAAGGTAAACAACGTCGACATTATTGCTCTTACCCAAAGCCTTAGTCACGTAATCATAGAAGCAAAGGAGGTTAGTTACACATGACTTCCCCTTCCTGAACCCATGCTGATTATCCGACAATACATTATTCTCGTCTATCCACTTCACAAACTGCCTTTTGATGATAATTTCCAAAATTTTCGAGAGGGAGCTCGTCAAACTCACTGGACGATAATTAGACACCACTTCTCTACTACCCTTCTTAAATATCGGAACAACGTTAGCCAGTTTCCAATCTCTCGGGACGATACCCTCAGCAACACTACTCCTGTATATACTCCTGTATAATGATACGGTATTAATTATAAAAATAAGAATGTTCACTTCAGAATGAACTACAAACCACTCAGAAATTCCCGAAATTAATAAATATTTTTTCATTTCTTCTGAAGAAAATCTCAATTCAAATTTTCATAATACCGTACTGCTTATAAGACATGTAACAATTGCTTTTCTCTAGAATCATGTACAGTATTTCTAGAAACATGATTATAATACACGGATTTGACACTTTTCCATTTTTGTTTTGAAATTATATCATTGTTGCCATAATGAAATCATCATAAAAACAGAATTGTCTTTCGAATTTAAAGTAAATTTAATGAATTCGAAATTCCGTGAGCGCTATGAATAATATTTATGTACAATAGTTTTTTTTGCAAAAATAAATTCACCACTTGATTATCCTTGAGAAACAGAAATTACGATGTCAGAATTTTTGATGGAAATATTATTATAATGAGAGGATTTATGTATAAAAGTTAAAAGTCAAGTCAAATGAAAAAAATAAATCTAAGTCATTGAAGTTTCACGTCACAACTTTGACACACACCGACTCCCCCCTTCGCGTTCATTCCCTTGATAACACATTTTAAGCCGCAAAAAAACGTCTTTAAACCTAAAATTTTGAGTGACTTCCTGAAAGAAAATTTTTTTTTTTCGTTCACCTCCCCCCTTATAAAAAGTATTATATTTATAAAACATAAAGTATTTCTCTCCATTGTATTCGTGAAAGTACATTCAAAAGCGTGATGAATTCTGAAGTCGATAATCCTCTTATCTCCGCATTTCCTGATGCCCTTGGACTTTACTTGCCTAAGTACGATTCTTGAACATCTAGAGCTTCCGAGAAGAATCGGTCCGAGTGGTGTTGGCAAGGCCAACGTTTGTTCTAGAATGTACTGGCAATGTCCAAGAGAAATTAGGTTAATATTTATGTATATATATATATATTTTTTTTTTCGAGATCCTTGTAATGTCGTAAGAGAGGATTAACCCTACCTCTTCACCTCCTCATTCAGCAGCCATTGCTGTCTGTCACCATCATAAGGTTCCATATATATAAAAAAAAAAACAAAAACAACCAAGACATATCCAAGTGTAAGCGGAAGAAGTCACTGATTTTTTATCTGGTCACGACCGAAAAGATGGCGTTATTGTTATACGAATTATTGTTCAATCAAGGGATGCTTAATGCACAATACTTTTATTTTGCGAACTCCGACTTGGTGGAGATGATTAAAGTGCCTGTCACAAATTTGGTTCTTACATTTATTTTCTATACGCTTTTCGTTACAGAAATGGATGGACAACAGAAAAGCGATTTCCATGATTATTATTCATTTCTGAAAAATATCTGAAAATTTATTTGGGGGGTTGAGTTTTCCAAGAAATTTTTACACATCAGCAAATTTACTAGTTCATTAAAAATTACCTCTTATTATATACAGAAAAATTCTTTCTAAAATAATTACCATTTCATCAGTAATGTGTAAGTTTGTTGCAGTTCCCATCACAAGGGACACAAGTCATATAGTGCGAGCTTATTATAATTTTCAGTTCATTGATGACATTTAGTTTCTAGGGGGAGGGGGGCTCAGATAGATTTAAAAGCGAATTTTTATCTCTTGTGCGGGGCTCATAGAGATTTCAAAGTTGATTCTTATCTCTTGCGGGGCTATAGTATAGATTCAAAAGTTGATTCTTATCTCTTGCGGGGCTAGTATAGATTCAAAAGTTGATTCTTATCTCTTGCGGGGCTAGTATAGATTCAAAAGTTAATTTTTATGTCTTGCGGGGTAGTATGGATTCAAAAGTTGATTCTTATCTCCTGCGGGGCTAGTATAAATTCAAAAGTTGATTCTTATCTCTTGTGAGGCTATAGTATAGATTCAGAAGTTGATTCCTATCTCTTGCGGGGTAGTATAGATTCAAAAGTTGATTCTTATCTCTTGCGAGGCTAGTATAGATTCAAAAGTTGATTCTAATCTCTTGCGGGGCTAGTATAAATTCAAAAGTTGATGCAGATTCAAAAGTTGATTCTTATCTCTTGGTTGGCTATTATAGATTTGAAAGTTGATTCTTATCTCTTGCTTGGCTATTATAGATTTGAAAGTTGATTTTTATCTCTGGAGGGACTATAGATAATGTCATTCTCCCGCTATCCACACGAAGATATATTTTGGAAAAAGAGAAAATTCCACTGCCCCTGCGGGGGAATTGAACCCACGCCCTAGACCACAGATGCAACGAATATTTGAATCTTTCCTTGGAGCTTGTGTTATATTAGCGTTCAAAATATTTATATTCAATTATTATTATTTTTTGAGTGAACTATAATAAATCCACAGTACTTTTTCTAAATATTTTTGTGCGTATTTAAATGAGTAGAATCAGTAACAATTTTTCCGATACTTTTTGAAGACGAGACTTTCACCTTGTAAGGGAAATTGGTTTTGGTACAGAAAAAAGTTCAAACTTTTATCGGTAAAGGACACTGCACAAAAGCAAATCACAAGTATTTAAGTATGCATATCTTAGTCCTATAAAATGCAGGGTGTACGATTAGCAACTCATTTCTGAATTTTCCTGTTACTGTCGCTCAGGGCCGTGACTTTATTTCTTTCAAACCGAGCACAACTCAGGTCTATCACCATCTATGGGCGATTTACTACCCAGTGAGCTGTGCCGGAAGTGTAACTATGCGTGTACCTAACAGTCTGAGTGCGTATGTAGTGTTATGTTTGATTTTTCAGTGTTGCCATCTATATTTCAGAAGTGAAGTGAGTGATGTGTTATGATTGAATTACATTTGCACTGTTTGTATAGGTCTCTTGCTCTCTGTAGCGAGACTTTTTAAAGGGGAGATCGCGCCTTGAAGTTGGGAACCACAGAAGACCAACTTTAGCCGACCACTACTGTGGCGACGGTGGGGTTCGAGCCCGGGACCTCGCGACGCGAGTCCGTCACTATGACCACTCGACCACCGCAGCGGCTTCAGGACCGTATCTAGAGGGTCGCGGGTGGGGGGGGGCAACTGCCCCGGGTGGAAAAAAATTAGGGGGGGGGCGACAATTTTAGGTGGGAACAAAGAACACCGTTATAAAATTATAAAGTTGTCGAGGCGGCAAAATAAGGTTTGTCCCGGCTGCATATATCCTAGTAACGGCCCTACTGGCACTTACGTAAGGTTTTCATTGCGATGTTGACATTGGTGGATAGAACACGGTTGGTGAAGTTGTTTACCTATGGCATGAATCGCCAGCTACCAGACCAGACCAGAATTGAACTTTAAGCCGATTCCCAGCCCGCGAGGGCCAACTGCCGGCATAAAAACTGGCCAAGAAGGCCTGTGAAGAAGAAAATGTGTACATGTTTGTAGATAGATATGTGTTTGCATGAATGTGTAGTGTATGTAAAAAGAACTGGTCAAATTGGTGAAAAGTCATGATCTGGCTATAAGCAGGCAAATGTCATCACAGTTCACAGAAGCAGGCAAATGTCATCACAGTTCACAGAAGCAGGCAAATGTCATCACAGTTCACAGAAGCAGGCAAATGTCATCACAGTTCACAGAAGCAGGTCACACAATCTGCAGCTAGCAACATATATTCGAAGTGGAATGGGGGAAAAAACATCACATGGGAGTCGTGACGCAAAAACCCCAGCTGTAACATCAAAAATGCAATACAGGTAATAAAGTTCTGTTTCAACTCAGTGCATCAGAAATTAATGGGGATTTACTATTGACAAATTTTATGTAAGCAAAACAATCCAAAGTTCAAAAAGAGTCTTCTCGCTCTTTTTTTTTTTACACCTTTTTCAAATGTACATCATATGCAGGTCAAGTTCAATATGCAAGTTCAATTGGGAAATATATGTATATATACAAAATTCAATAATGAGAAGATACAAATCGAATAGATGCGAATAAATGTCAAAAGTGGATAGATACATAGTATGCAAGTAATGTGAGTATATACAATTGAATGAGAGAATTTATGTATTAAAATAGTATGTATACAATGAGATTTGTAGAAGAAAGCATCTTTACAAATTCTCCCATGTAAGGCGCCCAATTTGTTTGGGCCTCCTATATTTCCTTAAGCAGTCAGCATCATAGTCAACAATTTCCCTCAGATGTTCGAATTGGGAACTAAACATTCGCTCGAATTGATCATTGTTTAATTTCTTAATGTATGTGAATATGTGAGGTATGTCCAAGTCTTGTCTGATGTTTATTCCGCGAACAAACCAAGGGGCTCCAACAAATCTTCTGAGTATTTTGTTCTGCATAGTCTGTAGTTTTTTGATATTCGTTTTACAAGCATGCGCCCAAGCTGGCGAAGCATAGAGTAGAGTAGGCCTTATTATGGATTTAAAAAGAATAATTTTGTTCTTTAATGAAAGTTTTGCCTGTGGAAATGTGATGCGATTGAGCATACCCATAATTCTATTAGATTTGTTTATTACATGATCAATGTGTGAAGAGAAAGATAGATTTTTGTTGAGGATACAGCCCAAGTATTTTATTTGTCTAACAGGGCTTAAAGATTGTGTACCAATTTGAAGTCGTCTGTCCGGTATTTTACGACGTCTAGTGAACCATAAAAATTTGCATTTGTCACTATTCAGTTGGATGGCAGATTGATCACACCAATATTCTATTTCATCCATGGTTTCTTGTAAATTGTTGAAGGCCTGATTTGCATCCCTGCTACTGCACAAAACTGCACAGTCGTCTGCAAATAAAGATATTATGCCATTTTGGGGACAAGGTATGTCATTAATGTATAGCAGGAACAGTTGTGGCCCCAACACACTGCCCTGAGGCACAGAGGCATGAATTTGTTTTATTGAAGAAAGTGTATTTTGAATTTTTACTTGAAAAGTTCGACCTAAAAGATAGTGATAGAAGAATATGACCATATGCGGAGGCATATTTAAGTCAATGAGTTTGGAAAGCAATGTAGCATAATCACAACGGTCAAATGCTTTTGCTATGTCTAAGAATGATGCAGCCACAAAATCAAAATTGTTAAAAGCTTCATTTATGAACTCTGAGACTCTAACCAGCTGTGTCACACAAGAGTGATCAGGCCGAAACCCGTGCTGTTCGGGTCTAATTAAATGATTTTCATTGATGAATTGTGTAAGTCTATTTGCGACAATCTTTTCAAAGATTTTACTCCAGTTGCTCAGTAAACTTATTGGTCTGAAGTTTTGTGCCATAAGTGGGTCAGTCCCAGCTTTGTGAATTGTTTTTATAACAGAATGTTTCCAAGGTTTTGGAAAATAATTTAATGTTAAAGCACTGTTGAAAATTTCTGTTATGTGAGTAATGATATTTTCTGGCAGGCACTTCAAGGCCTTATTGCTAATTTCATCAGCACCTGGTGCTTTTTTGACATCCAATGAGTTGATGATTGAGCTGATTTCATCATTAGTTGTTAGATCCATGTGACATGTAGAATTATTTGTGTGAAAGTGAATAAATTGTGCGACTTTTCTACGAAGCCGTAATTTAGTATTGTTAGGCTGATTCCTATTGGGTGAAAATTGCCCTTCATAAGTAGTTGCGAATGCTTCAGCAATTTCCTGATCTGTGTAAACAATTGTGTTGTCTGTCTTTTTAATTTTGTTAATTCGTGTAGTTTTAGGCTTACATATCCGCCAAGCTTTCCATAAATTGCCGTTTTCTGCTGTAGCATTACCCACAAAGTCAGAAAAACGGTCATTGATGTGAGATGCAACTTCTTTTTTGATCTCCTTTTGGAGTCTGTTTAAAATTATTCTGTCTAAGGCACCTCTGTACCTCTGCCACTTTTTCCTAACTTTGTTTTTATGCCTAATTTTATCCAAAATTTCTTTAGGCAAGCCAAATTGATTCTCAGATTTGATTTTTTGAGTAGAAGAGGCTTTAATTGAGTCATTAATAAGATGGGTCAAATTATCAACAGCTTGGTCAATGTCATCACTGTTTCGGTTATCAACAGTGTTTAGTGCGGTTGAAGAAAGTCTGTCATTATAAGCATTCCAGTCAATGTGATTTACCAAAAGTCTTTTTCTGGGTATTAAAAAGTCAATGTTGAAGAACAGGGGATTGTGAGGAGAATACAAAATTGCCTTAGTATACATTTGTATATCGTACAAAAAATTTTTTGCCAGACCAAAATCAATGACATCAGGCGTTCCTCTGTTTTGGCCAGGTAAATGAGTTGGCTGAGGGGAAGAGATTACTTGAAGAAAATTGTCAATACAGAATTTCCTAAGAATTTTACCATTTCTATTTGTTGACTTCGAGAAAAACAGAGATGACTTGCAGTTCCAGTCACCTGCTACTAGAACAGGTGAGCTGGTGTTGAATATTTCTTTTAACAAATTTAAGTCCAAGCTGTTATTAGGCGGTTTATAAATTGCACAAAAGTCCATTGATACTCTATTTATATGAATAGAGACCGCCACAGCTTCAATATCAGTAGAATCAGAAAGAACAATTTGTTGATAGGGAATACAATTTTTAATAAATATACAGACTCCTCCCCCCCGGTTATGTAGTCGATCCCGTCGGACGCATTGATAACCACCTATGTTGAAGACCGTGCTGGGAAGGAACCAAGTTTCATTGATAAGTGCAATATCTACTTGATAATCAAAAAGCATTTGAGTAAATAAGTGTTTAGAGCCTCTAAGGCTATTAGCATTCCAGGCCATTACAATGAGTGGCCTGGGAGGAGCATCAATTGTTTGAGCTATTGTTAGGCGATATTAGAATAGTAATAAAAACTGAGAGTATTTGTTGAATCTTGTTTTTGTCAATGTCAGCCCCTTCCAACAATTTTCCAAAATTGTTGATTAAATTTTCAGTGTCCGTGCAATTTTTAGACAGGTTATCAGAGTTGGAATGATCACCGTGTGTTTTTTTAGCCAGTGAGATAGCATTTTGATTAGAAAAGTCCACTTCCTCATTTAAGGTATGATAGCTATCATCATTGACCATGTCGATGTCACTCATGTCCAGCTCTTCTGTGTATATAATAAGCTGGTTCATCACATTTTTATACAATTTTTGATGCAATTCTCGGTAAATATCATCAATTGATTTAATCACTTTACCTCGTCCTAAGGGATGTTGCCCTTTCCTAACAGTAAAATGCAAAAATTCTTGTTTTTTCCTTAGTTCTGAAATTTCAGATTCCATGTTTCTGTCATGTGTTTTATCAGAATTAGGTGAAATGTTTGTGTTATTAGTAGATCTTATGAATAATGAGCTGTGTCCTATGTTAAAGTTGTCTTCATCTTGACAAGGGAGAGTTGGAAATTCTTCCATCGAAGGGCCCCTAAGTGATACAGGCAGTTTAGATTCAAAAATCCTGCCTTTTTTCCCTGGCACTTCAGGTCTAGCACTACATCCAGAATATGTAGCCGTGTGAGGGCCACCACATAAAAGACACTTCAATTTAGATTTATTACCTTTATGAGTACAATTCCGAGTCTCATGAGACCCTGAACAAAATGCACACGCAGGGAGGTCCCTAAAAAAATAACTGCTGTGCCCGTACTTTTGACAGTTCCTACACTGCAAGGGAGACTGTATTCCTCTGTATCTTTCGATACTAATGTTGATGTCACCTATGCATGTTAGATTAGCAAAATGCTTATGTTCAATCAAAACTTCTACCAAAAAAAGTGGGAAAGGTCTCCCGTTTGAATAATTTTTCATATTACAAACCTTGACCACTGGTATACCCTGCCGTTCAATGTCTGCTTTAATGTCAAGGGGGTTAACATTTGCAGGTAACCCTCTAATGACAAACTTTAAGGTTCTGTCGCTATTTGTTTGATAAGTATAATATCTGAATTTTTTGTCATCAAAAATTTTTGTTACCTTCCTATGATCAAGTTCTGAAAAAACTTGGAAGGTTATTTTGTTGTCCGTTGGCTTTTGTTGGGGGGGAAACTCACATACAGCTTTAATTTCGCTGAAATCAACAATCCAGTTGTTTCCCCATGAAGTCAAAATAATCGGTGGAATGTTAGTCTTTTTCTTTTTCCTACTTACAACAGTAAAGCCATTGTTGTCATTAGGCTGATTAGCCAAATCAGAGTTAACACTACTAGGCAATTGCTGCTCTACTGTTTGTTCCTGTTTAGTGTTATTTTCAATTTGCTGTGTCGCATTTATATGTGAAGATTCGTTTCCTTCGACTGAAAAAGTTGATGATGTTTGTGAAGAATGTGTGTCACAATCAGAAGATGAGTCAGTAGAAGATGTGTCGTTACAGTCATTCTTACTTTGATCACCATCACTTTTTCCTACGGGAGGGGTAGTCTCCACTTCATTGGGTACAAGATGAAAGCTGCTGTTATTATCACAATCTAGCTGATGTTTCCCAGCTGATCCCGAATTTTGGAACTTATCAAGTTGTTTGTTAAGGGCCTTGTTCTTTTTAGTCCTTTTATTGGCCTTTTTACATGGTGTTTCAGCCATATAAAGTTCGCCCTTTACCTGCTTAATACCTTTTGAAGGGGTAATACTATCCAACAAGGAAGCAGAGCTGCTAACACTTGAATCATGTATCTGATTCTTTTTCTTTTTTTTCAGTTTCTTGACCCTTTTGCTTTGAGATTTTTCAGGTGAAGGGTCTGCGGAGCGGGTATCAATTGGCTTTTTCACACTTCGAAATTTTTGATTCATACTATGCTTGCAAGAAGAGGTATTTAACCCATCAAAAAGGGTTTGAGCTGTGGACAACAAAAGATCATGTACCGAATTTTCCTCGTTATTATCAGTATCCAAAAGCATAACATACACTGAGAACAGTTCAACAAAATTATCAGCAATATCACATTCATCATTTTTGTTAACATCGTTACCTTCCTTGTACTTTTCCCTAATCCAATCAAATACAACGTTATCAAATATCTCTCTACTCTCACCTGAGTCAGCATAATCTGCAGCTAACGCACTCAATCGTTTGACTACAGAGATGTCATCAATGTTTGAGAAAGGACAGATTTTCCCCATAGCACTGAGTAATTATGAAACAGAACTTACCTTGGTTTGAAATCACAAAAAACCTAAGAAAAAGGGGCAAAAATGGGGCAGACGTATCACTGGGGAGGGGGGAAAACACTGTTGAGCACACACACAGCACTGAAATCACCATAAAACTGCATGAAAAACGACCGTTGGAATATCCGTTGGTGACACCTCCACTCTGACGATTACCAATCACAATCCTAAACTGGATGTTTGTACATATGGACTCTACTCCTTGAAATCCAGCAACTTAGCAGGTGAATAGCCGCAGAGATTGCACATGGGACTCCAAAAAAATAAAATAATAATTAAAAAGAGGGCAGGCGCTGGAGCGAAAACACAATTAGCAAGCGAAGACTCAAGATGACCGTTATGCCGCATTGCAGACATCCATTAGGCCTACGGTTGGTCGTTGCCGAAGACTTCCGTTATACTACTGACGGAGAGAAAGCTACATGCGACCGATCGTGACGAAATCCGAGCCTGAATCGCCAGCTGAAGATTTCAAACTTTTCAGACACAACAGAAGAAATTAAAGAAAAGTTCGTCCAATCAACCCTTCCGAACTTTTGTGTATTGCTCTCTATCGACAGAAATTTGAACTAAATTACTTTCTGTACAACTAAAAATATTTTTTCCTGAGAATAATTTTTTCTCAAACTGCATTTAAATGTACTCGTTTTTTTAGTATTTATAAATTTAAAAATATTTACGAATTTATGAGACAATCTTCACGTTACAGCAGTTGATAGACAATAAAAGAATAACTTTAATGAGTATTATTCATTTCCATAACACATTTTCCTTAACGAATTTTAAAAATTTCCTTATAACAAACTTACGGGTTTGTTCATAAACTCTCTGGTTTTTCATTGAAACTACTATAAGAAACATGGTTTCATCAGCAATATGGAACTCCATTGCAGTTCCCACCATGCAGAGGGATGGAATCCAAAGAAGAGATCGATAAAATTTTCAGTCCATTGTTGACAATATTTCAAAATTGAATTTTATCTTTTGTTCATGTTAATTCTTATCTGTTTAGAGGCTCACATAGATTTGAAAATTGAATCTGCTCTCTTGCAGGGATTGAATAGATTTGAAAAATTATTTTTTTCCATACCTTACGGGACTCATAAAGATTTAATAGTGAATTTTCATCTCTTGCAAGGCTCATGTAGATCTGAGAAAGGGGGGATTCTTATTTCTTTGCGGGGCTCATATATAGATTTAAAAGAATTAACGGTTCGAACTTGCTGGAGATTATTAAAGTATGTGTCAAACACGCGCGCACAAATTTGATTCTTATTTATTTTCTACATGCTTTACATTACAGCAATAGATGCACGCACAACTGAGGAGTGATTCGTCTTATTACTATTCATTTTGAGTCATAAACTTCATATATCAGCAAACTCGAGTTCAGGAGTAGATATTCATGCATCGATCAGATTTTCATGAAGAACAATATTATCCATAGCAAACTATCGCGACAATCTGGATCTTTATACGCACTCCTCATTGATTATAATAGCGCATTCGATGATGTGAACCACGATATATTATGGTAAAAACTCAGAAATATTAGGATAAGCCCAAAATTCATGGATATAATGAAAAGTACCTATCAGAGAGCAACAGCTAAAATAAGAACCCGAAATGGTTTAACGGATAAAATTCCAATTAAAAGGGATGTTTTAAGGGAAGAAATCTCAAGTCCAGCACTTTTTAGCCTTTATTTGTTCGAGCTGTGAAATAAACTTTACTCGCCAAATATTACTTCATTAAAACTGTCATCTAATAAATCATTGCATTGTCTTTTATACTCGCATGATACGGTCATTTTGGGTGATTCACCACTTAATATCCAAAAGAAAACAAAAAAAGAAGAAGATATTCTTCAAATATATATATTTTGTCGGGACTATCAGCTCAATGTCAATATTAAAAAAAAAACCAAAATTCTTATATTTCGAAAATTCCCTCATACAAAAGCGTTTAAATGGATGCTGAATGATCAACCCATAAATAGTCAACAGTTACACATACTTGGGAGTGCCGTTTTCTTCTTCGGATGTCTTTCTGAAGGAAAACTCATTTCCCACTCAAAGTGTAAACGATCTAGAGCAGTGGTTCTCAACCTTCGGAAGCCCGCGGCCCGGTAAATCGCTTTTGCGTAAGTGAAAGGCCCGTTGATACACACAACGAACGAGAAATGAATGGAAAAAATGAAACTGTGAATCACTCACAGCCCGGTGTGACTAGTGTCAGGGCCCGGTATCGGGCCGCGGCCCCGCGGTTGAGAAACACTGATCTATAGGATCCCTTTGGCCTGCACTTGTAAAAGGTAAAAAAATTTATACTGCCTCGACGACATTAAAACTATTTAACAGTATAATAGCACTAGTATTCTGACATGGACCCGAGAATTGGGCTCCAAAGTACAGGCATGACTTGGAAAATATTTTTAGCTTATACGTAAGAAAAATGTTCATTTGTATAGATAAAAGCCTAACTGCCGTGGATCCAGTTTTTCAAAAACCGCAACTAAAAACGTTATAAAAAGGTTTTAACAACTGGCTGTTGCGAAGATGTATTTCGGAAAGAGAGAAAATTCAACTGCCCCTGCGGGGAATCGAACCAACGCCCTACTCCACTAGACTACAGAGGCACAGAATCTCTCAATCTTTCCTTGGAGCTCGTGTACACTAAAGGGACCGTACATGGACGGCCGGACCAGACTCAGGCCAAGCTCACAACTGCTGACGCTGCCACCAGATGGCGACTTATACAAGGATGACGGCGTTCACCCGGAAAGTGAAAGGACGTGGGTTCGATTCCCCGCAGGGGCAGTTGAATTTTCTCTCTTTCCGAAATATATCTTCGCAACAGCCAGTTGTTAAAACCTTCGTATGGTAGCGGAGAGTGACGTCATCCTTGTATAAGTCGCCATCTGGTGGCAGCGTCAGCAGTTGTGAGCTCGGAAGCAAAGGGTTATCTTCTACAAATTTAAGAATTTTTATTTTTTCCTCTACACTTAGAGCTTTTTCTTTTTGACTGCGCTCGGCAAAGTCTAACGTTGTTACTGTAAGTCCAGACGTGGTCCACGCTCTGTCCCAAGAACTAACGTTGTTACTGCTCATTTTCCGAAATTTCAAAGGTCATGAAAGCATCGCGTTGGCCGTTCTGTGAAGAATTAAATTCCAAGCAGTACAATTAGGAAATCTGAGTTTTCTTATCTGAAAGAGCCGCCTTCAAATGCTACTTGATGCCGGCGTCTGAAAATCTATCAAGTTGCTTATGTTTTGTGTCCATTTCACTCTTTTCCAGCTTCATTTTATATCAATAGATTCAGAGTTGGAATCGTTTCATTCCTTTGTTATACGCAGTCATCTATAACACCACTATGAGAAGATTTATTTTTTGGAATAAGCCATTTTGTGTGTGTGTGTGGAATCGATCTAACGCGGCAAATTTGAATAAGACAGCAAAGAAAAAGAAAATTAACCTCTTCTGAGAGAACTTTTTCTAGTTCTTATCTGTTAGTCTCCCTATTCAGTGGCATAATTTCGATCACCCTGGTGTATGCGAACAGTGGTAAGGGCAGTTTATGCTCTGTACACTACTGCTAGACAAAGTAAGAGAAAAATAAAATAAAATATATATATTAAAATTATTATGCCTAACCCTTGAAAAAAAGAAGAAAGAACCGCATTTTCATTCGATTTTTTATGCCGAAAAAAATAACCGGCTTCCAAAGAGAAATGAAAGAGAACCCCACCTTTAGTTTTCACATAATAGTTAATCGCTAGCACACAAATAACCATCATTTTCGTTTCTTTAGGGGCCGTTCACCTATTACGTAAGCAAATTTTTAGCCGTTTTGACTCCTCCCCCCCCCCTTGTCAGCAAAATTTCGTCATCAGCTCTGCCCCTCTGAATCACTCATATTTTCATAAAGGGTGGTTGATGACGTAAGCATTATCCAAATCCCCCCCCCCCCCTTGTCATCAAAAGTCAGCAAATCGGAAACCCCCGTCCCCCCCATCGATGATGACGTAATACTTGAACGGCCCCTTACCTGTGAAAAAGTACCCTGTTTTCAAGAGAGGAAAAAGCCCGATGTGAATTTTTCGAACGATGTCGGCAGGAATAGCAAAAAATTTAAACGTTGTATCCGGGAAAAGTTACCATTATCAATATAGGAAAAAAAGTTAAATTCTCAAGAATTAGTCGTACCAAGTGGGATAGACTGTATATGATTCGTGCAGAATTCGGACACTCTCAGACCTCAATCCTTTTGCAAAGAAAAAGAATGCTGCTATTTTATTTACGCGCGTTAAAATTAAACAACGATTTTTTAAAGACAGGAGGAAAAAAACAGCCGATAGATGGCACTTGTAAGAGCGACTTCGGTGAAAATATGCAAATGAGACGGCTATAAGAACTTGCGCTCCTAATCCATAATCAGTTCACTGTTGTAAACCGAGTATGTGGACCTGCTGCACTCTGCCGTTGCTTGATTTGTGACTCGCCTTCAATGTGTTATCCCCTGTGGCGGTGGTCATGTGGAACATACTGCTGAAAAAACGATTTTGAGGCATTCTGTTCGTTATTTGCGTATCTTATCTTTGATTTATGTACGTCAGCGCTACCTACCGGCTGTGTTTTTAGTAATTTTTTTTCCGTCATAAAAAAAAAATTCCCGTGACCTAGCGGCGATGCTAACCCTGCAAACAGTTTTTTATTTCGGTTATTTTTCCGGTTTCTATGAATTTTTAAAGTTTCTACGGACTTTTTGCCCACCCTGTACATATGCCCTACATCATAGATACGTTGATTGCTCAATCCATGCAGAAAGATATTCCGAGAGTCCAGAGAGACTCATTCCCTGCAATATAAATCTCTAAAATTTTCATTTTATCTCGAAGATAGCTGAAACGGTAACATTGAAATTAGATATTTTCCATTTGTTAATGGCAGTATTCTCAAGATTACCCCTGGGACCCACTGCTTATATTGTAATGATAAAGAATATGAAGCACATGCAACCACGTATTTTTTTCGTTGCCCGTATTACCTAGATGTAAGACAATATTATTTTAAAGATCAAGTTGATAATTTGACATTGTTGTTGAAATCTAGTACGAAATTTATTTTTCATTTTTAATAAACTTTAAATTAAATTTATACAAATTTACTTCAAAAGTTATTTACTATAGAGAACTTTACGATTTTTGAGGAAAAGAAAGATGTAACAAGGGGATTGTGAATCTTAAATCGGATGCTCTCGAGATCGTTGCACTGAATTGTACCGAGATGCGCATGCGCACGTGGATGCATATGTACACATTTGTATGTTCTAATATATTTGCATATACGGGGTGATTATAAAAAAAACTATCCCGATATATGGGCCCCTAACTATCATACCATTCACAGAAACTGAATGAAATTTTGGCATAAGGTTTTTTGAGATATGCGCTCAAGAATGATATGGAAAACAACAGTGTCACTCTAACAGTTACGGTTACAGTGAGAAAATTTCGAAAATATCGAATGGCAACACCAAGTTTTTTGTATTGGAATGCGATCTCCATACTGAAAAACACTAAATAGCGTTGGAATGGCACCTGTAGCACGAAAATCCCCGGAGCTAGGCAAGGAAAAAGGACTTTACCGTGCACCGGAGCATTAATGTTCGTTTCATTCGTCAAACCGTTTGTTCGGCTGAGATCCCAGCCTGATTAGTCCTCCACAAGGTCATGTGGAAAATTTGTGAAACACAATATAATGCTTTATTTTATGCTGCTTCTCAGTCCTTATTGGTTGTTCTCACTTTCAGCCTATCTACCGCCGGTGATTTTCATGCTACAGTTGCCGTTCGAACGCTATTTAGGGTTTTTCACAATGGAGATCGCATTCCAATACAAAAAACTTGGTGTTGCCATTTGATATTTTCGAAATTTTCTCACTGTAACCGTAACTGTTAGAGTGACGCTGTTGTTTTCCATATCATTCTTGAGCGCATACCTCAAAATACCTTATGCCAAAATTTCATTCAGTTTCTGTGAATGGTATGATAGTTAGGGGCCCATATGTCGGGATAGTTTTTTTATAATCACCCTGTTTACTCTATCTATATATCTTTATATTTTCTTTATATTTTACCTTTTTACAGCAAAACCTCGTTTAGTCGTCGCTTTTCTTCAGGCCCTTCAAGCTTTCATAGACAACAATGTTATTAAACCCTCGTTTACTCGTCGCTAATTTCGGTTAAATCGTTACCATGAAAAAGTTTGAGAGGGAAGAACAGATAATTTTTTTATGGCTCCCAAAAAGAGTTTGTTAACAGCATTGCATATGCTTAAAAGTCACCATAAAAGCCTTATGTACCAAAACGGAACAGTTTAAGTGACGAAAGTAACGCTGGGGAAGTTCATTTGCGGACCAGGGTTTTTGAAACAATCGGGATTGTTCGAGCTAGACCTGATTTTTGCATGGGCCCCACTAATTTAGGGCTTCAAATTTAAACGAAATATCTTTGTTGAAAAACCAGACATTCTTTCCAAAGTTGAGGCCTTATAATGTTTATTTTTTCCTACCCAGGGCCCTCAAGTGAAAAGTGGATCCTGTGTCCGAGATTACCTTGTAGTTGTATCATGGACAACTGATGAGGATCTAAAACGCTAAAATTTTTTAAAATTTCATGTCTATGTTAAATCAATGTCCAATAGCTCAGTTGCGAAGGAAAGCTAACTACAGTCGAATCCCGTTTTAACGAATACCGTTATAGCGAAAATCTCGTTTTAACGAACACTTTTCTAATCCTACAAATAAGTTTACATAGGAACAATGTTAGGTAATCTGGAATTCCTTTATAACGAAATTTTGTTTTAACGAAGTGATTCCTCCGGTCTGTTGGCGTTCGTTATAACGGGATTCGAATGTATTATAACAGTTGTTATGATTAGTCTAAATTAAGAATTTCTAGTACAAATAGTGTACCAATACATTTTACTACAATAATTTAAGTAATAAGAGATCAAAAAAGGTAAAAACATTTATATTATTTTTTCTTTTGCAATATTCCATAAATTTAATATTATAATTTTGATTTATATTTTAGTAAATGTTAAATAAATTTTAAATTTATACGGTTTTCACAATATTGTACACTGAGACTGACGACACTTCGCTTAAGTCGTCACTCAGTTTGCCGGGCCGGGGGTTAGTATCTCTTAAGTCGTCACTCCACTTAAGCCGTCATAATTTTTCGATAACACGAGGTGACGACTTATCGAGGTTTTACTGTATTTCATTTCATTTTTCATTTCCATTCCTATTTTCTACCCTAGCACGTGGTGCTTTTTTTCCTAAAACGTTCCTGTATTTTATTTATTACCTTTGAATGTACTCGCGCATTTTTGCCACCATGATTTACGCTCACGATCTTAATCAATGAAATTTGAATTTGAATTTCAGGAAACTTACGACTTTATTGAAATAATTTCATTCTCGTTCATTAAAAGTTATTTATACAGAAAAATTATTTCTAAGAAATTATGTATTATTTCATCAGCAATTTTTTAAGTTCGTTGCAGTTCCTATCACAAGAGATAAAATCATAGTGAGGGAATCAATTAAAATTTTCAGTTCTATGACGCGAAGCCGTTCAGCGTGCAACCGTTCTAACAATTGTAACGTGCGGTATGACTTCACAGTACTGGCGCCCGTGCCTTTTATTCACCGTGACGCAGATTTGCATGCGGTTTCTTCTTCTTCCCCAGGTTACATTTGCATGCATGGTGTTATTTTTCTCACGATAAATTTCAACAGGAATGCCGTTTTTAACGTTTGCGGAGCCGGACGTTTCGAAACACGCTAGAGCGTTTGCGTTTCATGTTAGACTATGCATTCTTGGATACATAAATTGGAATACTAAAAAAAAAAATGTATAAAAAATGTATTCCATGTGATCCCGCACTTCCTACAAAATAATCGTTTCGTTAATACACGATTACGTCAATGTATTCAACAAACCATAATTAAATAAGCTTTTTCTTTATGGCGAAAAAACGGAACACAATCATGTTTTACAAGCGTATGATGTAAGAAATTTTTTTTTTTTGTTCCTATATATTCCCGATATATAAGTACGTAACACCGAAACGAGATTTATTAAAACAGGTTCATTACATCAGCCAAGACATAATATGTTACACATAACTCTTGACGTTTAGTAATTGGTACAACACCCACCAGATATTAAAGACGATAAAGAAAATCCCATAGGTTCGGAGATTTATAGCCGGATCCTAAGGTATACCGAAGAAAAATTCCACTAGGCCTTTGGAACGGCTAGTTTTAAGGAGTTTTATTTTCGATATTTTCTTCGGCATAATTTTCTCATTCATGCAAGAGAAGCAGTATTTCATATATATAAATGTGAAAGTATGTATGTGTACGCACATGTTCTTTATGCAAATCTACAATTTTAGAGCGATCGTCGCCAAATTTTGCATATATGCCAAACAGTGCCGGGATTGAAGCATAGGCTACTTTAAAAGTTCGTCAGAGCTGGGAAAATGCCCGAAATGGGTGAAAATCCGCCGGTCAACAATGGTTCCTGGGACTCCCAACAGTCACTTTCGGAATGTTGACTTCGGTTGTTATAGTTCCCTAACAAAGCGTTTCAGACATGCACATGCCTTTACAATGAATGGTTTGTCACTTCTTTGATTCTGCCAGTATTACAGTTTATTCCCTTACAATGTTTTTTGTCACTTTTCAATCCTCCCAGTAATTTAAGAAAACCCAAGCATTGCCGGGTATTTTTCTGTGTGTGTGTTCTCTATACAAATCTACAATTTTAGATCAATCGTCGCCAAATTTTGCGTATATACCAAATGGGGACCGACTTGAACGATAGGTTACTTTAAAATTTCGTCAGACCTGGGCAAATGCCCGAAATGGGCGAAAAACTGTCGGGGAACAATGGTTTTGGGGCCTCAACAATCACTTTCGGAATGTCTACTTTGGTTACCGTGGTTCCCTAGCAATGCGTTTCAGGCATGTATATGCTTTTACGACGGATTGCCACTCCTTTAATGATGCCAGTATTATGTATGATAGTTTATATGCCTTTATAATGGTTTGTCGCATTTTCAATCCTCCCACAAATTGAAGAAAACCCGGGCTGCGCCGGATATTATAGCTAGTCTATATATATATGAAAGTAACAAGTCCTGCCTGACTGATTTATTATCGACGAGCCGAAACTGCTGAAGCTATAGTTATGAAATGTGGTGAGTCGTTTTATTTTATGACGTAAAAAGGCTCACTAAGAAATGTTCAAGTCGGATTTTTCAAAATTCAACCTCTTAAGTGGGGTTCAAAAGTTATATGGAGGAATCATCGCTGAGCCGAATTCACTGAAGCCATAAATATGAAATTCATTCAGTATTACATTTTATAATGTAGAATACCCACTAAGGTGGGATTTCTGAAAATTAATTATCGAAGGGGGTCATTAGTGGGCTCAAATATTATATGGTGGTGGTGGGGGGGGGGAGGGAATCATAGCCAAGTAGTTTTCTGATTACCAAATTCACTCGAGTGAAGCCGCGGGTAACAGTTAGTACGTAATGATATCAAAGTTCCTCTCTGCGACCTATACTTCTCTGGTAAGTAGGATGGTCAATGATAGAGTAATGATTGATTGAAACATCTCATATACACGGTTTTTGCATAAACAAGAAGGTTTTTTTTGCGTGATCCGAGCATTAGGATCAACTTCACAGTTATTTTAGTTTATTTTAAAAGCTTTTGAACGAAAGGCACGATGTTCGAAACACAGGAAACTGGTTCAACTTTAAAAGTGAAACTTCATGTTCGTTGAATCGAACACTGAACATGCGTTAAAGACGTGCAAGGAAGATAAATTAGAGATGAAAAGTTTTTTTTTCCTGCATAGCGTGGACATAGATAGCGTGAGTCTAAATATGAAAGAAAAATATTATGTTGATGGCATTAGTCGGGCCTTGGAGAAAAATTCTCTCAAAATTCAAAAGAAAATTTTTCTAGTTCCGGTGTTCTTCAGCATTTTGCACTTGCGGACCGGTGAGATCAAGTGAAGAATTTTACCCTGAACGGGAGGAATAATATTCGAACCAGTGAAAAAACAATAATATAGAATGAAAAAAATTTTCCTCTAACTTATTATATTTTATCACGTGACAAAGATTGTTAAGCTAGGACGGACCCCTGCTGCCACCTATCAAATAAAAACAAAACTAGTTGTTATAAATTTTTAAAATTGCCGCTTTATATGTTTATGACTATTATTAACATGTACATTATATATAACTGTGAAAATTGTTTTGACTATGATCAGTAATTTCGTTGATTGGTTATCAGTACGGGCATAATTACCCCTTGACAACTCATATATATCGATTCACTTGCATATGTTTAGATATATCGCATTTTACATCATATTGTATTGTGTTTTTTGAATGAATTTTATTGAATAAAGATTTTGGTTCTTAAAAAAAAAAAATTCTCCAGGATGTAAAAATTGACTGTTGGTTTCATGCCAGTGTGCAGCATGAAAATTCATGGCATGATACCACGTATTGCTTATTTTTATGCTGCATACCGATGTAAAGCTTACGCAGCATGATACTGGCTACTATGTTCACCACAAAATAATTTTGCGGCAAACATACAACTATGGTGACCGGTATTATGGTCACGGCCGCAACTAGATGCTTGGTCACCCCGGGGAAATTTCGCATTTAGACGCTCCCTTGTAATGTTGAAGGAGAGGTTTGAGAATAAAATTTGCGCCCCCTCTGGTCCAGCGCTCGGGGCACGAGACCCACCTGCTCCCCCCCACACTAGTTGCGGCCCTGATTATGGTGCATAAGAGCTACATCGGTATGCAGCATGAGAATAACCGGAAAAGGTATCATTCCATGCGCTACTCATTGTAATGCTTCACACCGGTATAAAACGAACAGTCAATATTACTTGGAGAATTTATAACAAATAATTTTGTTCTCATTCAATAGGTAGCGGCAGGGGTCCAAGCGTAAAATTTCATTTTCCTCGTTCATGCAAGAGAAGCAGTATAATACGTAATAATATCAAAGTTCCTCTCCGCGACCTATACTTCTCTGGTAAGTAGGATGGCCAATGAGGGAGTAATGATTGATTGAAACATGTCATACGTGGTTTGTGCATAAACAAGGAGGTTTCTTGCGTGATCCAAGCATTAGGATCAACTTCACAGCTATTTTATTTTAAACGTTTTTTAACGAAAGGCATGATGTTCGAAACAAAAAAAGAAACTGGTTCAACTTACAAGAGGAGTATTAATGTATCTTCATGTTTGTATGAATCGTACACTTAACATGCGTTAAAGACGTGCGCGGAAGATAAATTAGAGATGGTACATTTTTTTTCGCGCATAGTGTGGACATAGCGTGAATCGAAATATGAGAGAGGGAAGAAATATATATATTATTGATGACTTTGTATTTGTCGACCTTTCCATAATGAAGCCCATGGCATTTATTTGAAGAAGGTGTATATTCACTTCATTCATATCTGTATTCATGTGAAGTGATCACTAACGACTACTTCTTTGACTATATTTACACTACATATTACGGAGTGAGAAATAAATATCTATTCGGATGTGAATTGATTGTATTAAAAAATACACCACGGAATTTATAATGATGGTATTTTGTTTCATCGATTGCTTGATGTTGGAAGAAAAATAATAATTAATGATAGAAACGGGAGTATCGAAGTATTTCAAACTTCCACAAGGAATACTAGATGGGAAATTTGGAAGATTTGTCTAGAAAATTACAGGATTGTTTCGTAGAGATATAAAATAAATTCATGAACATTGTGAAGTGGGTTTGTCAAGATTGAGAGATGAGTTCATATGAATGATAGATCAGTTTCTCAAAAAATTAAACTCAGAATATGTACATAAAATTATTAGAAAATTCTCAAAAATTACAGTAGAAATCTTTCAAAAAAAAAAAATTGTAAAGAAAATTAAAGAATTGCAGTAGAAATCCACAAGTAATTGTGAAGGAAATCATGGAAAAACTGCAGAAGAAACGAAAAAAAAACAAAAGTTTCGGACGAAGAAATTGAAGAAACCTCGAAAAAAATTGCACAGGAAATCATAGAAAAATTGTGTAAGAAATTTAAAAAAAAGTTGTAGATGAAGAAATTACAAAAGAAACTGTAGACGAAAAATTCTCGAAAATGGCAAAATTTCATAGAATATAAAAGAAATCCACGAAAATCACAAAATAAATTAAAAAAAAAACACCAAGAAATTCATAACAATTACTAGAGAAATTTTTCAACATTACGAAATAAATTCTCAAAAATTGTGAAAGAAAACTTTGGATAATACCGAAGAAATTCAAAAAAAGAAATCGTGGACGGATTTTTAAAAAGTGAGAAAGAAATTCTTAAAGTGGAGGAAAAAGTCCTTAAGTGAAGATGAAATCCCAAAAAATACTTAGAAAAATACAAAAAAGTCGCAGAAGAAAAATCAATGTAAAAAATCATTAAATACTAGAAAAATTTCAAAAGAAAACCGTCAAACTCCCAAAAATTATTTACAAACGAAATTGCCGAATAAATCTGGAAATGTCTCCTAAATATTACAGCATATCTTAACCATAAAAATAAAAATTCAGTATAAATATGTAAATAATTTCTTTTCGACCGACTAAATTCCTAGAATACAGAAATATTTCAGCAAAAATCGAACCAAAAAAAACCATCAATCTCTTGCAAAAAATTTTCTATTTCTATTTTTCAAACGAAAATAATCATTAGAAATAGCTTTTTATCGCAAAACCTGTCAATTTTCGTATTTAGCAGAAAATGATGAAATTCCCAGGTATTTTTTCCAAGCAGTAAATCAGCTCATTGACCCTTATATAGTGTCCAGTTTCCTCGTAAATAAGATCTAATATGCGATGTGGATCATTCCGCCCAGTAGATATGCATCCGCTTACAGACGGGGAAAATAGTCCAATCTTACCACGGAAAGTTAACATCAACATCTGGTAATTCAAGCCGCGCAAACACCTACCTACTCCAAGTAAAAACAACACAGGTAGCCTGAAACACATTAATTATTTTATTATTATTTTATTTATTTCCTAAACGGTGTTCATCACCAGATTATATGGGAAAAAAAGCATTAGAGAGAAGAGTGATCACGTGTCGTTAAGACCATCGCGACATCCATCAGCGGGATGTCTTTTCAACTAAATCTCATCTAGTTTTTCTTCCGATGCGATATTCGTATCACGTTCTTGAGGATGGACGCTGGAGAAATAATAGTAATATATACACAAGTGTGTGTGTGTGTTTGTATATAAATAAACAAACCTGTCATTGATTTTTAGCACAGATAAAGTAGGACCGTTTTTAGTATCCCGCTGCTTAAAAAGAAAAAAGGATACCATTGGAGTTTTTATCAAATTACCGCGGTGGTCTGGAACAGTAAATTGAAAAGTGCGCCTACTGTTCGGTGAAATATTCCTGACCTCTTTAGTCTTCCCAGAGCACAGACGGGACAATCTTACTCAACACTGCACTGCTGCCCCCGTGGGGTCAGGTATTTTTCCACATCAAGCTGGTTTAAGCGCGGTAACGCCGAGAGATGATAAATTGCTTTTCGCGGTGTATTTCTACACACTCACACATTCTCGAATCGCCATGGTGTCTTTTTACCACGCATTGAGACAGAGAGAGAGAGAGAGAGAGATAGGGTCTGTTTCTTCTTTTTGCCCATAAAAGTCTCTGAAAATTTTCTGTTTACTATCGAAATTGATCAAGGGACATTGCTGTTGTTGGACCGCCAATATTTAACGACTCGTGGATATCAACTTTAGACGTATTTGGATGATTTCTTCACGCTATATATTATAAGCGACTGGAGCTGTTACCACGGCCTCGGTTATGTGGATTTGGTAATCTGAAAATTACTCAGTGATGATTCGCTCATATGATTTATATATAGTATTTGAATCTATAGTATTTGATAACCCATATAATATTTGAACATATAATGATCCCCTTGGGAGTTTAATTTTCAGACATCATGAAATATATTAATAATTTTTGCATCATGAAATATAATACTGACGAAATTTCATATTTATAGCTTCAGCGGTTTCAGCTCGGCACCAATATTGCCCCATATAATCTTTGAATCGCCTTATGACCGTCTTAGGGGTTGAAATTTGAAAATTCTCTCCTTAGTGAGTCCTCACATCATAATATAAAATAACCGACTAAATTTAATATTTATAGCTTCAGCGATTTCAACTCAGCGATAATTGCTCCATATAACCTTTGAACCCTCCTTGTGACCCTTTTTGGGGTGGAATTTCGAAAAACCCTTCTTTAGTGAGTCTGCGTTATGCAATGGAACTACTGACCGTATTTAATATTTGTAGCTTCAGCAGTTTCGGCTCGGCTTCATGTAACCATTGAATCCCTTTATGATTTCCTTCAGAACTCGTGGATTTTAAGGAGTGACAAAACACGTCTAAACAAGCAATTTTCATCACAAAATGGATGGTCGTAACGCAAAAGGTGTACCGCTAAACAGCGCCGTCAACGTTTTGCCCCCCACTCCTGGCAGAGCATGTCTCCTGCTTCTGGCCGACAAAGAAGCCCGTTTCGCACAGACACAGGTGCAATCGTGCAAAATGTTTCCGATCGAACTTCCGTCTTGACAGAAATACATGTAAGCAAAGTTCCTCTGTCAGCGGCATGCAGGATACAGGACCAGCCAGGAGAGTGTGAAGACACCACAAGAAGCCCGTTAGACACAGACACCGGTGAAATCGCTCCAAGGTTTTTCAATCTGGCACTCGACTTGTGGGAAAACTCTTCAGGTATAGTTTTTTGGGCTTCCAGAGCATTCCCGTCCACAACACCACACATAAAATACACGTTCGCCTTTTTTCTGATTTGTGAAACCAGCCATCCCTTCTGCAATAAATAAAAATGACGAAATATATGGCAAGGTATTTTCATTAAAAAATTGTCACCCTAATCAGGGTCTTCGTTGAGATTTCGACATTCTGGTCCCGAGCATTTTTTGGGCCCCTTTCCATTTTACTTTTGTACATAATGTGTGTGTGTACATTGTAGATAGATAGATAGAACCGCTCACAACCCCGGACTGATGCAAAGCAACTTACTTCCGTTACCTCAAAAGAGGTAGGGTTGTGTCGGAAAAATTAGCAAAGGCTAATAGTAGTGGGGCCCCCTTGTCCCGTGCTCGCAAGTGGCCCCTGCAGTGGGTCGATGCTTTGGAACGTTGTCGTAAATGATGATTTAATCACGAAAAACTCTCCTGAAAATATAAAAATTCAAGTGTATGCTGATGATATTGCTACGGTAATAGGTGGTTCAACAATCCGCTAGGTCACTGAGCACGCAAAAGCAGTAATGATATTATCATAACTAACGAAAAGTAAATTTGACACAATATGAACATCAGATATTTAGGAATAATGTTTGATAGAAACCTGGCATTGTTCAAACATGTGAATTATCTGATCACGAAAACACAGAAATGTTTACAAAATTTTAAAAAATGGCTGGCCCTTCATGGGCTATAAATACACGTGGGGTCATTGACGTATTATGCGAGCATCGGGGGGGGGGGGGGGGGTTCGGATTTGCTGACTTTTGATGACAAGGGGGAGGGGGGGGGGTTTGAAGATTGCTTACGTCATCAACCACCCCTTTTTTAAGATATGAAATATTCTAAGCTGCTGACGAAATTTTGCTGACAGAGGGAGGGGGGGAAGGGGTCAGTGTTTTGCTGAAAAGGGGAGGGAGGGGGTCAAAAATGGCTGAAAATCTGCTTACGTAATAGTGGAATGGCCCCTGTATTAGAAATACGCTTTATAAAGTTGTCGCCGTCCACATTATAGCATATGGTGCTATTGCATGGTTCAATGCTCCTGCACAACAAGTAAGAGCAAAAGTATAGACTCTCTTCAAAGAAAATTCCTTCTATTCATCAATGGTGCTTACTCCACAACACCAAATAGTGCGTTACAAGTGTTAATTAACGATCCTCCGCTACACATACTTTTGGAAAACGAAGTACAGAAAGCAAATTTGAGGCTAAAGCGCGAGATTAAAATAAACAATGTAACATATCTTCCTACACATGTAAAGCATAAACATCCTCCCTGGACGTACTAAGGTTGTTGTACTAACCCCTCTGTGTGTGGGGGACTCCCTGCGGTAGCAATCTTTTTCTGTGGTCATGTCGCCGTTTCTGTTACACCCCTGTGCCAAGAAAGTTTCTGGCAAGGACGAACATCGCGACACCTCTAAGCATTCTTTGGTACTTTAGGCGAGAATCTTATCGACCCTGGCTACCACGCCCTTGTATGCTTTTTCGGTGGTAAAAAAAAAATCGAATAAAATTTGCAACAACTAAAATGATGAAATATTAAAGAAAAATCACAAAAATTAATGAAAAAAAATTGTTTTCAGGAAAAAGTCTGCAAAATGATGGGGGGCGGGGTTGGGGGGGCGTATCATACGTTTGTATCATTTGTTTGAAAAAGTGAAACTTCAAAAATTCGGAAAAATAACCGAAATAAAAAAAAAAGATTGAAGTCTCCACAGGAACCGTACAGTGCCGGGACAAACTTTCAGTACTTTCACTTGAAAACGACGTTACTTCCTAACTGTCTCAATGAAAAGATTTTAGCAGGTGGTCGAAGAAGACCAGGAAAATGCGCGTGTATGTGTTGCGAACCTAACGTGAAGTGGGCTTCTGTGTAATGCTTGCAATAGCGCAACCATCTCCAATAATTTTTTCAAATTATGAGAGAAGTGTAATAATTGAACAACTGCAGCGTTGTAGCCCTGCTGCGAAACTTTTTGACGGGGACATCGGCTCGCATTCTGGCCTCAAAGTTGCGAACTACAGAAAACCCACTTAAGACAAACCGAGACATACACAGTACCGCATTCCATTACAATATTACATATAGAGAAACGTCATTGGATCGGAACTTCTTCTGCCACCTATCAAATAAAAACACAACTGTGTTATAATTTTTAGATATGAATCAGTGAATGGTTTTTTACTGATATGCCGTATAAAAAAATAATTTGATATTAACTAAATATTTTCTAAGTAATATTATCAATTCAAATATCAAATTTGTCTTGAAATTTTAACAGTTTCTGTTTTTATATGGTAAAAAAATATGAGTAAAACGCGCAAAATTTAATGGGAGTGAAACTTATGGTGCGTTACACTCCTAGTGTTTAGTAATATGGGATCGGCGAAACCAGAATTGAATTTTGGCTGATTCCCAGCCCTATGGGCCGCCTGTCAGCATACAAACTAGCCAAGAAGGCCTATGAAGAAAGGAAAGTATATATTGTTTGTGTAAAGAATTATGTTGTGCGTGTATGTGTTTGATAGAAAGAAGGCCAATCGGTCATGGTCTGCCTGCCTCCCTTAACACATTCAATTCCGCCACAGCATACTCAACACCACCACATGACACACAATATCACCAGGGAGAAAGTCCATTCGCTCTTGACACTCAATTCGGGTGGAAAGGGTGAAAAAACCTCACATGGGTGTCGCGACGCAAAAAACCCCGTCAATTTTTATCATCAAAAATTAATGTTCAAAATAGCAAGTATGAAAGTTCTGCTCAAGTATTCAGTACAGTGCCTTCAGAATATATAGTAAGCTGATGGGTTACATTCAAGCTTATCCAACCGATCAGTTTATTGGTTGTATTTTTCAAGTTTTATCAAAGCACTTTTACAAAACTTTTACAGTGTAATACCGGCCTAAGGACAACAGTACATGCGGTTAAACATGGCTAAATGCTGATAAAAGTTCTATCGCAACACAAAAATTCAAATGTATGTACTTGCAGGTATTTTCAATATACAGTATGTATACAATATTTACAAAATTTCCCATATCAGAGAAGAATAAAAATGACTTATAGCAATTCCCAGTCCAAGTGCATTATCTGCCTAGGTCTCCTATATTTCTTTAGGATCCCTATGTCGTAATTCACTATTTCTTTAAGATGTTCAAAATCTGAATTTAGCATTCTATCGAATTGATCAGAGTTTAATTGTTTGATGTATGTAAATATATGTGGGATATTCAAATTAGTTCTTATGTCAGCTCCTCTCACATACCAAGGTGCACCTACAAATCTTCTCAGGATTTTGTTTTGAATAACTTGTAATTTTTTAATATTTGTTTTACAAGCCTTGGGATGTACCAGCTTCTGATCCTTAATAAGAATCCGCTTCTTAACTATGGATTTGATCTTTAGTTAAGAATTAAGAGGGAATTTTGCTACCACATTCTTAACTAAGAATCGTTTTTGTTCCATCAGCCACCTCGTTGGGCATTTTGCCTGTTGTGGCGTTGTATTTGTATTTGTATTTGCATAGTTAAGGATCGAGTTAAGAACCAAGGCTATACCCACTTCTTAGCTTGATTCTTGGTAAACAATTTTTTTCTTCTATGCGAGATAACTTAAATTCTTTCTTTAATAGAAGTTTTTTATGATTCATATCTTAAAAAATGAAAAAAAAATTAACAATGCATTTTTATTTCAAAATAAGGAACTTTTTAAGTTATCGAAAAGTTATCTGAAGGTTGTGTGGGAGAGTTGAAAACAGTGTTAGTCTATATACAGCACATATATGTTGATAATAGTGATAAAATATCGAACTGTTTCAATAAAGTTTGATAAATTTTGCTACATTTATCACATTTACCAGTAATTATGCATAATTCTCAAATATTCAATCCATAAATATCATGATCGATGAGTCGTAAATACAATTTTTTTCATATTATGGGAACTTGTAGATTTGAAATTTTTATTAGTTTAAAACTTGAGAAAAAATTGAATTTCTCCCACAAAATATGTGAGATAAAGCTCTAATCGGCCGAAATATAATTGTACACAAATAAAAAAATCATTATTAACCTGCTGCTGCGTTAGTTTTTTTTTACATGCTTCGGTGTACGTGAAAAAGCCAACATTACAGAAGCGATGACCATTTTAAATATTGATGTATTATCTGATCACTATATATATTGTTATTTACCACGAAGCAGCTATGAAATACATATACATCACCACGTTCAATTCACCATGACAATTAATTTAAAGAAACAGGAAGCATATTATAAAACTTATTGTTAGTCTTGTAATGTTAGCTTCACTTACATACATAATGTAAACACAACGACGACTCATTTATCGCATTAACCATGTTGCTGACATGATCGATGTGATCTGTAAATGATAAATTTTTGTTTAATATGCAACCTAGGTGTTTAATTTTTCTTTCTGGCCTTAGTATTTGGTTGGGTCGGCAAAAAGTCCGTAGAAACTTTAAAAATTCAAAATCGTTAATTACAGCAGTATGTGTCCCACATGACCACCACAGGGTATAACACATTGCAAGTGAGTAAATCCAGCATCCGCAGAATGCAGCAGGTCCACATACACGGTTTTCAACGGTGAACTGTTTGTAGATAAGGAGTGCAAGTTCTCATAACCGTCTCATTTTCACATATCCACAGAAGTCGCTCGTGCGAGCGTCATCTATCGGCTGTTTTTTGAGTTATATTTTTTCCCTGTCTTAAAAAAACTTCCCTTGACCTAGCGGATGCTGACCCTGCAAACCGTTTTTTATTTCGGTTATTCTTTCTGGTTTTTATTCATTTTTAAAGTTTCTACGGACTTTTTGCCCACCCTGTGTATAAGAAAAATGACAAATTATCCGGCATCAGTTGGCGAGGTGCTCCGTGCGTGCCAAGTATTATTATTATTTAGATGCACATGAGCGAGCACTTCATTAGTTGGTGTGATTCATACATCCCTTTGAATATTCACTAAAATGTTATTTTCCCAGATACGCCCATCTTTTCATCGTTGGAATCTTCTCCCTGGATAAGATTAACGATTCTCTCGTATAACGTGGAAAAACGTTCACCCGTACAGCGATAGATACACTGAAGATATCTCTGGTGTAATAATTATTATATATATATATATAGTGTAATATTACCCATAAGATATTCGACGCTCGAAACATTTTAGCTTTATCATTCCCCCGCCTATGGGGGGATTCCTCCTCCTTAATGTTACGAGATGACATTTATTAGCTAATTATCGCAAAAAGGGTATGTTGGAAGTCTCTCTCTCTGCAGGTTAATTGACTCCATGCGGTGCGTGTCAAACTGGTTTCTGTAATTATTTAGCCGAGTGACTAATTAGTGATCGGGGTGAAATGATCATGAATATTGCGTATGTGTTAGGCACATACGTGGCCAACTTTTGGAAACGTGATTTTGACAATACACACATTTTTCTTGCATGAAAGGCTGAATGCAGTTGAACGTATCTTTAACGGAATCGGAAGGGACCGCGATTTGTTCCCGTTGAACACAGTTGTTATAATAACATAATATTTGCTCAAAGTACGTATTGTATTTATAGTTATGTTTATGTGCATCCCTAATTATGTAAAAAAAGGAAACTTATGCTATGTAAATAATAAAGTATATGTGAGTAATTCAAAAATGCGAATGTCCAGCACTGTGAACGGAGGCTCCTGTTTGATTATTCCTGGCGCAGAAGAGGCTCTGTGTGTGTATATATTGCGTATTCTGTAAAAAGAAAGGGACGCAAAACTGCTCAGCACTGTGGACACGAAGGCTTTGTTTCCTCGTTTTCCGTCACAGTGGAGGCGTTGTATATATTTTGTGTGTGTTTTATATTTAGATCATTCGAATCTGCCACCTCAACACGCCAACTTCATCTTCTTACTTGCCCGCACACTTTTCCTTTCCGTTTCCGCGTTAGTCAGGTTCCGTTCAATCCGGGTTTTTTAATGTGTATTTTAACATTGAAATCACGGGACGAAGATTTTTTTTCCGTTGAAGACAGGTTTCCGCTAAAAATATAGGGGGTTCCGTTAAATTCTCATTTGAAATATAAGTAGTGAAATTCGATTCTAATTATATCCTTATTCAACATCCTAAATCTAACGAAATATCACCACGAATCTCCTAAGAAAAATCTGTGCTCAGATGGCAAATTGTCACAAGTCACTTTTCCCAAAATATTGAATTGTTCGCATTCCGGAGTCTCGTCCGTTAAAATTTCAGAAGGTGGCAAAATTTAGTTTTTCTCTTTTAGTTTATGAGGAAACAACGAAGACACAAATTGGACAAATTTAAAAAAAAAAATCCCACAGTATCGCATGTTGGCATAATATTATTTACAAATTTTCCATCGTCAAATTTTGAAAAAAATATTGACACAACATTTTATACAAAGGTTTTTAACAGCAGGCTGATGGGGAGATATATTTTGTGAAAGAGAGGAAATTCAACTGCCCCTGCGAGGAATCGAACCCACGTCCTTTCACTTTCCGGGTGAACGTATTAAACCACAGAGGCAACGAATATCTCTAGGATAGAGAGAGAGAGAAAATTCAACTGCCTTTGAGGGAAATCGAACCCACGTCCTTTCACTTTTCGGGTGAACGCCCTAGACCAGTGGTTCTAAACCTTTGTAAGCCCGCGGCCCGGTAAATCTCTTTTGTGTAAGTGAAAGGCCCGGCCATACACACAACTAACGAGAAATGAATGAGGGAAATTAAACTGCGAATCACTCTCGCGGCCCGGTGTGACTAGTGTCAGGGCCCGGCGGTTGAGATACACTGTCCTAGACCACAGAGACAACGAATACCTCAATCTTTCCTTGGACACATTTCCTCGGGCATACACATAACATTTTGCCATTTGAACTCAGAAATATAAATACATATTTACAGTCCTTCCACAAACGATATAATCATAAATCGCATATCGTTCCATTCACGATCGAACGCATATAACCATTTCTCTAAATGAAGAGAGAGAGATAATAATAAATACACATGATGCACAATTTTCTATTCGGGGTGACTTTAAGGAAGAATAACGGGAACAGGAGAGGAGGAAAAATGATTAATCTTAGAGGAGGAAAAACAAAAATTAAAAAGAGAAAATTCTCGAACACACTTATCGAAATTAGAAGCGAAGGATTCTCTTGGGGATTCTCGAAAGCGCATTTTGAATGATATTCGTTGGAATTTTCGCCATTACATACATTTTCTGTACACAAGAAAGGAAAAAAAAAATGGAAAAAAGAATTTCTCTTTGATCCCCTTATTGGACATTGAAAAACACGGAGCTGAACAAATGGAAATACCAAAGAAAAAAAAAAAGCGCGAATACACGAGTTTATATAGAAAAGCACAATATGAATATTTTATGGCATTCCCCAGGCCGTCATACACCATAATTTATAGGTATCACGAGAGCAACTCATTTTTAATGTTCGGCTCGTCCTTGGGAAACGCAACTGTAATGTCTCTGCTGGAGCTTTCCGCAGGGACTGGGCGAAAATCGTTTAGATACGAGAGAGTATCTTTATATACCATTAAATGATTAATGCGTCTTGAATCATTAATTCTCGCGAGAGAAAATTTTTTTTTCTCCATTCGTAACATCTCCTCACAAACAATGGGACTTTCCTTTTTTTTGAATGATTTTAATATATTTTTAATTCAACAATCGAGGACGGTCGAAAGTATTTATACACCCTAGTTATATTGAGTGATGTAATGGATGGATGCTGAATAGGTAACTGTTTTAATGGCGTTTTCTATCTTGTCCGAAGTGTTGTTCATTTAACCGACGTGTGAAATGATCTCCGACGTAACTGAAATTATTTGTAAACGTAGTCTGCGTTCATCTTGCCGCTTTTATGGATCCATTTTCGTTGTTATGGGTCGAATATGTCTTATCCTGGAACCTCTAGCGCAGAGGTCTTCAACCCTTTTCTATGGAAGAATGGATAAACTTTGCCTCTAATAACACTCAGGAAAATTCACCAACGATAAAGGAAATTACGAGTTTTCGTGATTTCCTTTATTTGCCTTTTTTTCGTTGTTGAATTTTTTTGCTGAAAATCTTTTTCAAGTCGCGAGCACTGCCTGTTAACTATCATCAAAAGAAGAGCACCCCCTTATACGGCGCGTTTGACACATGAATTCATGAAACCAGCATTATTTCAGTCCTTGAATTTAATTTGTACGAGGTGCTTACTTAATGAGAAAGTGCTCGCGAGCACCGAAATCGGAAGCAAGCGTCGATCACTCTGGATGCTTCAGCTCGCGAGCAACGGGTTGAAGATGCCAGCTATAGCATTTAGCTCTGTGATTTCAGTTATACGTTGGATCAGTGTTTCCCAAAGTGTGCACTATCTCTTCCTGGGGGCGATAGAATAGATGGAAGGCAGTAGATGGTATGGGTTTAGTGCAGTGATTCCCAACCGGGGGTGCGGGAGAGCATTTTTGGGAGTGTAAGATGGGGGGAAAAAATAAGTTGACTGATTATTCAGGAAAATTAAAGTGATGTGATAAATCTTTTTCCCCAAATCTAAAAAAAATGTAAAAAACAGTGGGTTTTTGGTTTCGTTTCTGAATAAATTTCCAAAAAAAATGAAGCCAGAATTAAATATTAGCCAAATCTGAAAAGACATTAAACAATAAGTAAAAGAACTCATAGAAATTAATTATTGGATAATTAATGTAATCAATTACAAGAAAAAAAACCCGAATTGTTTAACACATAGTCTCCAAACCTTTTTTTGTCCTATCGCCCCTTAACGTAATCTAACCCATAGGATCCTATGTTATACCCCCCCCCCCAGCTTCTACCGCCCCCCTAGAAGTTCCCATCGCCCCCAAGGGGGCGTTAACGCCCACATTGGGAATCATCGGTCCAACAAAAAAAAAAAAACGTATTATCCAAGGGGTTGCGGGTAGGCAATTCGCATTGCTCTGAGGGTGCGGAAAGCAAAAAAAAATTTGGGAACCATTGGTATAGTATAATTTTCTATGGGTTTGCTTGAATTAGAGGGTGATGGGAGAAAAATTGGAGGGGGAGATAGAGAACAAAATGTTTGGGAAACTATGTATTAGATCAATGATTTTCAACGGCTGGTCCACGGACCGGTGCTGGTCTGCGAGAATTTCGATCGATTCATACAGCCGATACATAACTTTAGATTTATTTACGACTTCTATACCGTTTCCATATTCGTTATTATTTCTTTCTTAGCATCCGCATCAGCGAATCTTACATTACTAGCCATTTTCTGCACACATTTTACATCTTTTGTGTATTTTTTAATGCATATTTGTACCTTTCTTTATGACATATTTGTACCTTTCTTTATGACATCTTTGCACCTTTCTTTATGACATCTTTGTACCTTTCTTTATGACATCTTTGCACCTTTCTTTATGACATCTTTGCACCTTTCTTTATGACATCTTTGTACCCAAATTTGTTACTGGAAGAATTTTCCGGGGGAAGATCATCTTTACAGACAGCTACTTCTCTCGTAAACCAAAAGAGTTTTGGTTACGTCATGCAGGCTTCAAATTTTAGCAGTATGAATCGAAACCTGCATAATTTCTGCAACTTAAATACATAGTTAGAACCGCGCGTATAAACACACCATGTTCCTACATGTACCGATTTGTTCGAAATTCCGCAGAGGAATGTTGACGAGTTGCATGCACGGTTAAGTAGTATACTTCAAATGTAAAAAAATGTTGATACTTGAGCTTTTCCAAAAGTAGCTATTGATTCAAAATAAAAACATATCATAATCATAAAACAGTTGTAATTTTTTTTGACAAAAGCATAACTAGAAACTGATACGAAAGACAAAAACAGAATGAAAAATTGATACAAAACGACAGAAACAAGAAACACATGCAAATACATGGATTAGGAACATTCATTCTGTGACCCCCCAAGGGACGAGGGTATCCTGCCAGTAGGTCTACAATTTTTTTTCTTTGTTATTAGCAGATTGTTTAATAATCTGTTGTCTATTGACACTTCTTAAGAATTTTAAATTTTTTATCATTTCTTAAGAACTTTTTTGAAGCAATAATTTATGGCTTTCAATACAAAGGCCATAAAATAATGACGGAACGGGAGATTTTTCTCAGTCATAGTCGCGGACAGACTTGAGAAGCGGGCTTTATGGACAAAGGTGGGTGACGTATTATGAGGGTGACATCTATAGATGTTCTTCAATATTTCCCCTGTTTTTTTATATATATATTTTTTAAATACAATCCCTTTTCAATCTTGAAGCTCTTGTATCACACATCACACTGTAGCTAAACGCCAACTCTTGCCGCCAGTCTCGTAGATTCAGCGTTGATTCTGTGAATTTGGAAGATAGTGAGATACGCCTACACTTAAAACAAACGTGTATATTTATTTTCCCACACGTCTTTCCGTAATTGTGGGTAGAAAAATAAAAGAAGCTACGCATCTTTCCTCCGTCGTATCAGATGATCAAGTCAACGAAGCGACAGCTCGTGACGAATCAACGAACTAATGTTTATGAAAGCCACTCCCACATTCGTAACCGAGAACTGATACATCGAACTAAATCATGGTTGTCATTTGGCGGCGACTCGGAGAGAGAGAGAGAGAGAGAAAAAGAAAAATCAAAATGTACAAGGGATTGCCACCGAGATCGCCCTAAAGCCCATCATGAGAAAAAAAAAAAATACAAGAAATTGCTAAATACTTTTTCGTATAGACAAGCACTGGGGGGAGAGAGAGGAAAAAAAAAATGCATCAGGTCAAGACAATTCACAACATGTGAGTGAAGCAGGTGTAAAAATACCTGAGGGCAATGATTGCCCAATTTTGTGTGCTTTTTTATTTTTTTCTTCCACATCCAAACCCTGAACATTCTCTTCTCCTTTTGCAGTATAATCGACCCATGCGCATGTAAATTAGTCTTATCTGATTCGCTTCGGGATGACTGCGCATGTAGAAAAAAAAAACAGAAAAGAATGGAATTAACCTATAATGTATCCCAGAAGGGGATCCAGACGTATTTGGCAGGGTCAGTGGTAGAGAACAATTTCAGAACTTGAGAACATGCTCTAGTTTCATCTCGTTTCTTTCTTCTTTTTTTTTTTTTTATATGTATACACAAACTGGTGAAAAGAAAAAGTGATTAAATCGTCTCTTTTTTCTCCCATTAATGTAGCAATTTCAAATGAATGGATAGATAAGATAGGAGGGGGAAAAAATGTATACAAACTATATGAGGGGATCGTTTCAATTCACTTACTCTTGATGTTGCATTTGCATCTCTCATATCCATCTATTGGGCAATCCGACTCGTTCCTAGTTTTTAATTAATTAATGCATGCATATACTTAAGATGTATTTACGATGTAGGTTCGAAACTAATGTGTCGTTGCGAAATACGAAGCAAACGCAACGCCATTTATGTGTTTTCCCCGAAAAGAGTCTCATTCGCTTATTTAGAAGTTTCCTCAAAGGGTTACGTGTTCTGAGCAACCGAATCATACTCAATTTTTCAATGGGGGACAGTGGCGATGATATGACGATGGACGGAAGAAAATCTTGAATCTCAAGCACACAAATCTCTGGAAAAGATTTATCAGGGAAACAATTGTCTGACTAAAAGATTACAGAAGTAAAGAGTTTGATAACTCAAAGAGCACGAAAAATTTTTTCTTGGTTGCTCAGAGCATGCCTCTCAAAGTGGGTGATATTCCCCTTTTTTGGGATGATGTTGGCGTGGTAATCCCTCCATGCAAATTTAGTTATTATGGCAAGGGTCTTCAACGCATGGCCCGTGGGTCACATGGGATCCTCGGAACTTTTCAACTCGAGCTGCTGGAGAAAGAGGGACACGCAGTTAGAGAATTTAAAGAAATGCTGAGAAAGAGAGAAACTATAATGAAAAAGAAGTATTTTTTTCAGAATTCGATCAAAATTCATAACTAATTTAACAAACAATTCCGAAATTGGTGAAAGAAGTAATTTTGAAATTGATTTTTGAACAAATTTCTGAAAAGTAATGAGAAATAAACTTTCAACTAATGAAAAAAATAATAATTTTATAATCGGTGGAAAAAAATTATCTCGCAATTGATGTGATAATCCATAATTAATAAAAAGTGTTTCCAAAATTATTGAATGGAATAACGTCAGAATTAATGAAATTTGATGTATTAATAGAAAGTGGCTTTAGAATTAATACTTTTAGAATATAATTTCACGCAAAATAAATAAAATTCTACAATTCGAACGAAATATATACAGGGACCCTGAACCGCGGGCTCATTCAACCAGACGTCACAGATGAAAGAAGCCACTTAGAAACCACTACACAAAGCAAAAATCCTATTCCGGGCGGGGATAGTCACCTCTTGTCGAATTAAGTGATTACTAAAGGCCGTTTGCAGTAGACGCTAATCACTTATTTTCTGTGTATTAGGATCATTCATGCCAAAATTTAAATTGCCCATAGCGATAGACCGGAATTGTTCTCGGTTTGAAAGAAAGAAGTCACGCCACAATTACACAGATGATTTCCCGCGCGACCTGTTAGTCCCTCACAGTCACTTCCAGTAGATGTGACCATTCTGACCAATTTTGCAAGCGTCTGATTCAGAAAATGCGCCAGATGGGTGTATTTTCAATAACGCGCATATAGTGTCCAAGGATGACGTCACTCTCCGCTATCCATACGAAGGCTTTGAACAGATGGCTGATGGGAAGAAGAATTCAGGAAAGGGAAAAAAATTCAACTCCCCTTGTGCGGAATCGAACCTACATCCTCACTTTGCCGGTGAGCGTCCTAGACCACTAGACTACAAAGGGACAACGAACAACTCAATCTTTCCTTAGAGCTCATATACATTGAAAGGAACCGTACGATCGGACCTTATTCAGGCCAAAGCTCACATTTGCTGGCACGTTGAGAGAAATACAGTTGGCATCGCTTAATCGGATATCAACGATTCCAGCACGCAATATCCAATTATGCGGAATCACTTCAATTGTCATTTTACAGCGTTAGTGTAGTTTGTATACTGAAAACTGATGAACATTGATTAATAAAGCTTCTCGAATGGATCAGACAAAAATGAAATGGAAAATTATATTTAGTTGGCAATGATCACAATATCTAAGATTTTTACTTTCCATTAGGAAAGTTAGTGCCCTCTACTGGCGGAACAGAAAACAAAAATTAGCTAATTAAATGTGCGTATTAAAGACAATTTGAATACTTGGAAGCAAGCACCTACTCTCAAGTGTTTTCATCTTAACCTACTAACATATTTCCTGTCAATATTTCAAATGTTTTATTCAATAAAAACATTATGTATTTAGCGGTTGATGTGTATTAACAGTTGACGTGTGACGCGTAATATTTTCGATTAAGCGGGGAAAAGTTGAAATCATACAGCATTAAGCGAGAACTTTAACATTGTCTCTATGGGAGAAAATTTTGCTGCGGAGGATTTTATTCGTTTATCCGTGTTATTATGGCCCCCACATCCTAGGCTAGCGGGGCCCCTAGGCTGGAATCTTTTGCGGGTCCCTCGTTCAGACTTTTAACGGGCCCCTTGTGTAGTTAATTTATAGCGTGAAAAAGCAAAAAAATTATGATAACCGTCCCGGGCCCCAGGGCTAGAGCCCTGTCAGCCCCCCCCATGTGGGGGCCATGGCCACGTCGTTCTGGAGTATGGCATCGTCTATCCGGAGCATGGCATAGTCATTGTAGTACATTAGATAGATAGATAGATAGAACCGCTCACAACCCCGGACTGATGCAAAGCACCTTACTTTCGTTACCTCAAAAGAGGCAGAGTTATAGTACACTAGATTGATTATAGAACATGGGATCGTCATTATGGAGAATGGCGTTGTCATGTGGATCCGAACGGACCTTATTGAGCCTCATCTGGTACCACGACATTCATGAATACATCGTCGGTATAGTAAGCGCCGGGAACCCTGAATCTCACGAACCAATCAGCTCGTGAAATGATTGCGATAAGTGATCAAATTCGATTCGGTTATGAGGCTCCTCTCATCAGATCAGATTGATGCAATTCCGATTCTTATTCCGAATCGGTTCTTGTTGATTTGCACTTCGTTATCCCTTTCAAAAAAAAAATCTCCACAATCTCTCTCTCTATATAATTTGAGTGATAATCACAGGTCGCAGATATATATCTTTCTATCCACACCTGATAAAGATGTTTCTGTGATTGTCTCTCCGTCCTCCTCTTCTAGTCTTACTAGTAAAGGCTAGATATAAGAATCTTGTTGAGAAGCAAAGCTATAATTACTAGAAGAGAAAAACCCCTTTCTGTAATCGCCTTCAGGGAAGAATCCAGTTAATGATGACCTGATTCGGAATTTATTATATATATCTACACAAACACACACTCTTACGTTACTTGTATATATATATATATATATAAAAGTGGAGTGATTCTTGGAAGTGATTATGGCCCATATGTTCATCAAATTATACGCGTTTGAAGATCAGTTCCGTTATTATTGAACTCCTATCGAATGATGGCAGTTGAGGTGCAGAGAGAGAGGAAAATTATCCATTTGGAACTGGAAAAAAGGGCCTTGACTTGATCAGATAAGACAAATAACGAAAGCGAATGTTCAACAACACTACTATATAAACGTGTAAAAGTTATCTCGGTGATTTTCTTATGGTATGGAGAGGGGGGGATATTACTCAAACACACGTCATTATGCATTACAGATTATTATTTTTTTTACCCCTCTTTCTGATGAACTCTGATTGTTTGAAAGGTCATCAGAAATCAACAATGCCATTCAACACTCGCGTGATCGATATCTCAAGCTTTCAAGTCTATGGAGTTGTTGATTTGAGTGATTTGAGGAAGGAACTCACTCGTGGTTGCACCTGCTTCTTTCAAGTCAATCAGTGTCTGAATTCGATCAGGTTTGAGGGGAGGGTTTTGATCTTCAGGATCTGAAGTTGTGACGTGTTGCTATACAAGGATTTTTCACCCTAGTCATTGTTTTTTTTTAAGTAATTAATAACCATTTACTTTTTTCTTACCTCAATTATGTACAGCAAAAACCTTTTCGGCTAAAAACGCGGAGCCAGGGCGATGTTTCTCGAAGTGGGAGAGCGACTTTAATGTTCGTACCGTTTTTACGGGACAAAACCATTGTTTTCCGCGCTGTGTTTTCAGCGATAACTTCCATAGTGGAATGTGTACGAGTTGCATGTACGGTTACGTAGTAGTAGCAGATAGATAGATAGATAGAACCGCTCACAACCCCGGACTGATGCAAAGCAACTTACTTCCGTTACCTCAAAAGAGGCAGGGTTGTAGTAGTAGGAATATTTGTAGCTCCTGTTTGATAGCCCCCAACTCATTCTTTTGGATCTGTGCTTGCAATTTCCCAAGTATTGCGAGTATAAGAGCGCCGCCACACCGGAACTAGGGCCAGTTTGTTGAGTTTTTGAAGACGAGATCTCTGATATGCCGCTCTCTGTTTTTTTTAGCGTGTTTCTTCAAAATCTCTGCTTGTAAATATTTGTTCTGTGAAATAGATCTGCGTTGTCCTTCGAATTGCTTCGTGCTTTGCCATCTCGAGTGCTTGTGAGAGACATTATTCCGAACAATAATAGTGTCGCATCATTGTCTCTTTCTAAATCTCTAGGACCTAATGCATCTTTGTACCAAGTGAAACAACAACGATAATTAATTCGCAGATTTTTGAAACTTTCCCGATCACAGACACGGCTAATTACCTTCGACCGCATAAAAGGACCCCTGTTCGTATATCAATCATAAGTCCGGGTAATCACAATCTACAACATTTTGTTCCATACCAGTTATTATTGGCGTAATTGAGAGATAAGACTTTAAATTTCGATCAAGGCGGCTCTCATTCGAGCGGTACCTACAGTTTAATAGTTTACCATGGATAACTTCGCAGTTTTAGCCTACATCTGATGTTTCATGGCACTCCTGTCCCCAAAAATCCTCTTATCACAATACTAAAAAGAAATTGATTGGAAGGTGTGTTATGAGTATGTTTATATGCCTCTCTCTCTTTTCATTCCCTATATAAATGCACAGATTAATATCTTATATAGATAAACGCCTCAAAGTTTTACAACCCGTCCTGTTAATATACCTCGGATACTTGAAGCGAAATATGGAATGTTTTGCCCCTTATTATATGATATGGGCAAAGATCAGAGAAATATACGTTACGGATTTTATCGTCGGCTTATTGGTTGCTTGCTTGAACTTTACGCCTTCGAGATAATATGGGAATTTATGGTGAGGTAGGATTACATTAAGAGCGGGTTGTTTGCTTTGCCCAATTTAACGCGGTTTTTCATTTTTGTTTGAATGCTATTAATATTCGGCTACGATCGAATTAAGATGGCAGCCTTTCGTGGAGATTGTTCAGTGGCAATTGGGGGAAGAAACGACTGGAATGGGTATCGAACGTGACAAGAATTCAGCAATGGGGGGTGGAATTACCCAGTTATATAGTTAGTCATCACGGTAGGAAAAGACGCGATGATCGGTTGTGGCTGTCTGTCGTTTTTCGGAGTCTTATTTCTGATGATCATTATCTCTTGAAACTGTTAAAAGTAAAAATACCGGATATATATAAGAGAAAAAAATTTAGCAATTTTTTTTTTCTAAAGGAGGGTCCGGTATTTCAGAAAATTGGATTGTTATTGAAGTACAGCTACATATATGATGGTGGAAATTGTCCGAAGTGTTTCTTCAGCCATTAGAGAAATGAGAAACCATTGAGCTATTCGAGGACGATGTCACTCTCCGCTTATCCATACAAAGGTTTCTAACAGCTGGCTGTTGCGAAGATATATTTTGGAAAGAGGGAAAATTGAACAGCCCCTGCGGGGAATCGAACTCGCGTCCTTTCACTAGCCGGGTGAGTGCCCTAGACCACTAGACTACAGAGGGGATGATACTTTTTGAAACACTCTGTATTATATATAAGAAATATAATTGAACTGAAACTTCTGCTGCCAACGAAGGGTTTGGCCACGCTGAAGAGAAATATACAGTATATATTTACCCATACATATATATACGTACTTCTGGGAATGATTGGAAGACGGGGAAAATTCACCATAAGTTCAGGCTCTGGGCAAACATGAATTTCGGGCCCTTATATAGATTAACCCTTGTATAGATTCTTCGAGGTTATGTTGTCTGAATTATATATGCTTTTGTGTTATACAGGTCATCTGTCTTTCCATATTTTGAAGTGAAAATAGCATGGCATCATGCAACAATTCTTATGTATACAAATGTATCAGCTTACTTTGCACTTTCATCAAGGTATTCAATTTTGCATTTGGAAATTCAACAAAATGAGAAATCAAATATCAGACAAACTCATAATTTTGAACTTTGAAAATATACATGACGAAATATAAACAAACATGAAGATGCAGACAGGATAAATTTGTTCCAACTATCGTGTATTTCAATGAAAAAAAAAATCATTTAGATATTATTCGTGAATAAAACTTCTTTCATCTTTGCAAATTTAATGAAAAGCATGAATTGCTGTCAGGTATTTATTTAATAAGATGGAGTATCAAATTTGCGGGTCAAAACCATTTGGAGGCTCACGAACTTGGTGGTCCATGGGTAGTTCGAATGTGGGCCATAAATGTCTGGAAATCTGAAGTCCTAAGAACTTGAAAATATAGCATTCTATTATATATATTTAAGAAATGCCATTGAACAGGAACTTCTGCTGCTACCTATCGAATAAAAACACAACTGTTAAAATCTTTTCGATTGAAATTGGTGACCGGTTTCGGATTAATGTACCGCATTAACAAAATAATGTGATATAGTAATCAAACTAATTTTTTATAAGCAGTAATATCAATCAAGCTTGCCGTAAAACGTTTTACAGTCCCAGTTTTAAATTATTAAATACTAGGAGCGAAACGCACATTTGTATCACTCCCTTGTCTTATGGTAAACAGATGAAATTAAGACACTTAAAATTTTTTGGACGTTTTACTCATATAATTTTAATGCATAAAAACAGCAACTGTTAAAATTTCAAGGCAAATTTGATATTTAAATTAATATCATTGCTTACAGAATATTTAATTAATATCATGCTATTTTGTTTATACGATACATCAGTGAAAAAAATCATTCACTAATTCCGATCCAAAAATTATAACAGTTGTGTTTTTGATTGATAGGTGGCAGAATAAGTTTATATTATTATTTTTATATGTAATATTTTACTGGAATGCTGGCTGTACTGTGTGTTTTGGTTTGTTTTAAGTGGGTTTTCTATGGTTCGCAACTTTGAGGCGAGAATGCGAGCCAATGTCCCCGTCGAAAAGTTTCGCAGCAGACCTATAACGCTGCAGTTGTTCAATTATTACACTTCTCTCATAGTTTAAAATATTGTTGGAGATGGTAGCACTATTGGAAACGTTACACAGAAGTCCACCTCACGTTAGGTTCGCAACACATACACGCACATTTTCCTGTTAGCACCTGGTCTTCTTCGACCACCTGCTAAAATCTTTGCATTGAGACAGAGCGGCGGGCTATGATCTAGTTAGGAGATAATGTCGTTTTACAGTGAAAGTACTGAAAGTTTGTCCCGACACTGTATGGTTCTTGTGGAGACTTCAATCTTTTCAAAAGAGAAAAACTTCGCTTACTTGTACAATTGCTTATGGGAATAGGAATGGAAGTTTTTCAAAGAGTCTTGAGAGGGCAGTCTCTCAAGATTTGGGAAAGCTGCTCTGATGTCGAGGTTACGCAACTTTTGTAAAATTTAATAGGCAAAAATGCTTTATGAAAGACACACACATTCTTTGCATTTCAAGAAATAAATTTTTTTTCCAAAATACTTTCATAAGCATTTTTCCTAGATGTCAGTAGCAATATCAATGCAACGCATAATGTAAAATGACCTGCTACTCTAAAATTTCTCCCCGGAGAAAGATCTACAGAAAAATATCCCCGTAATCAAGGAACTTTCTTCTAGGTGCTTTAATTTTATTTTGTGTTATCATGCATTCACAACTTCCATCAAAATGTTCTCTGTCTGTATTCTATGAAAGACAGAGGTATATGATTAAAATACAAATACAACAAATACAAATACAACGCCACAACAGGCAAAATACCCAACGAGGTGGCGGAGAAAATACAAATGCAGAGACTTTGGGCCCTGGGCACATGCACCTTTTGTCCAAACAGGCCCTGTTGGAAGATGTGAGTGTTCCTTCAAAGGCGAGGAAGATGTGCGTATTATTAAAATAATTGGAATATGAGCGTCCCCTCCTAGAAATGGGTGAAGGATATGCATGCTACCACAGAAAGTATTGAGAGATTTGCGTACTACCAGAAATGACTGAGAGATGTATGCAATCCTGCTCGCTTTTACCTTCAAATACTCAGTTTGCGTACTTACACCCAGGTGTGCGTAGGAGGCTTGCGTGCCCCTAGAAATGCACAAAAAGAATTTTTGAACCAGGAAATGATTGAAAGATATGTGTCGTCCTAGAAATGATTGGAAGATCTGTATCTTCCTAGAAATGCACAAGAGACATTTGTGCTCTTAGACATGATTGGAAGATGTTCATTCTCTTAAAAATGCACAAGAGATGTTTGTACTTTTAGAAATGATTAGAAGATGTGTGTTCTCCCAGAAATATGCGCCGAAGATGTGCGTATTACTAGAAATATGTGGAAGATTCGTAGGAGGATTGAGAGCAAAGGAATACGTCCCCCAGTGTTCATAGAAGTCTTCACACGTCAAAACAAATAATTGTTTAATGAAAACCCGGAACTTAAGGAGCAATCCCACGAGAGTGGGCTGGAGCACTCTTGGTAAGATAATTAAAATTAAAGATAATAAAAGTCTTTGTCAGGATCCGCGGTCGTCTTGGTTCTCGGGGAAGCAATAATTTTTATGGCTTTCAATACAAAGGACACGGAACGGGAGGAAACAACAGGGAACGTTCAGACATTTCGAAATGGATAGAGAAGGAAGAAAGACTGCTCGTTTGTGCTGCTGCGTATTATGCCACCTAGTATGCTGCGAAGAATTAGAACCCGTTAAATGCGGGTGAAACGGTTTACCTGCATAAAGCGCCATTTTTCCCCAATTTTTTTCCATGTTTGGAATTAAAATATCGCAATGAATAATGCACTTAGAAACGTGGAATTTTTTTTTCGGTACTTCTGCTAATTGGAAGAAGGCCTCTAGGCACAACGGTTCACCTAATGTCACACGTCCTGTTGCCTACGAACCCTTTACGTACCTATATACACAGTATTTATATGTGCACATTATTACATTACTCTTGTCAATGTTTTACACACACACTGCAGTGGCCAAGTACAATCGAAAATTTAATTCATAACTTTCATGGTACGACAATACTTTGTGGGAAAAACGTTTTCTAAGAAATAATGTGCACGAAGGGTACCTCCAACTTAGGTTAATTTTTTGAATTCACACGGCTCAACTGCTGTTACCATAACCGTGGGAAAGAAAAGCTTCAACTGAGCACTCCCTTCTACTTCCCGGTATTGCAATAGTGTTATATAGTCCATTTCTCATGCCATCAGCAGAGCACGTTTGCAGTTATGAGTTCGGTATAATGAGACAGTAGAGGGTGTTGAATGTCTCTCTTTTTTTTTGTTAAACTCGACAGTTGAACAGACAGGCGGCCGGCAAACTATTAGAATGCACTAGCTGAGAAATAAGGGTGTTGCTGGACCACCCGGGGCTTCAGCAGGGCCGTCTTAAGAGCATCATGGGCCAAGTGATTTTCTTAAGGCCCTACCTGACGAATTTTAAAAAATTTCAACCGTTTCTCATTTCTGTGAGGCCCCCCGGACTGTGCCCGGGTGGTCCCATGCGTTAAAACAGCACTGGGCTCAAGTCGGGAGAAGTATTTGTATACACGGTACCTACACAACCCAAGGGATAACGGGGCGGTCTTTGTCATATGCGAGGCAGACACTGCGTTATTGCATATGCAGATTGTTAGAAACCGAACAAGTAGCGATGCATTCACGCCGGGGTTCAAGCCGGCTGTGGTTTTTGCGGTTTATGTTCAACAAAGACTTTTATTATCTTTAGACTTTTATTAACTAATTATCTTACCAAGAGTGCTCCAGCCCACTCTGCTGGGACCCCTGCATATTATTCGGGAGACGTGAATTACTCCACTCCACGATGCCAAAATATGCAACCTTGCTCAAATAACAAGGCGTGATAGGGGGAATTTCTTCCTTCCAGTCAACGGGCAATTCCGGAAAAGAAAAACCTGTCTTTTTATTTCCTCTCTTTAACGGTATCAAGCATGTGGTAAGCGGGAGGGATTGTTTCCCTTCCACTCCCTGGGTTATTTTTTTTACTTCATCTCTTTGGTGACAGTGGCATAAATTCCATGTTAAACATACGCTAAACAAAAAAGTGATTTGCGACCGTAGATTCCAATTGGGAAGGGGGGGGGGAGGACTGCATGTCTCGATGTACTAACATGTCTCTCAATTTGCCATTCGAGTTTTGGGACATCTTTTCTAATGATCGGCGGTGCCACTGTTATACGCTGTTGAAGAGAAAGAGAATTTTGCAGCCTTCTTCAACAGAATGGCTACATCGCCTAAAGGTCTGAAAAGTCTTTAATATAGAAACGGATCTATATAAGTGACCATCATATTTCACGATAGTGCAACATTCGGTTACAGAAAAAAAAGATTAAAAAGGGGGAAAAGCATTTCTTCGCTTTTAGCAATTAGTGGTGAACCAACAACAACAGCAACCAGAATTTTATTAGACATGAAGAGTTCAGCCGCGTTTTAAAATTGGCACATTACAGAGTTTACTCTAATTGCTGTCGCAGCCTCTTGTACAAGTTTCAGAGCCATTCATCTCAATTATAGATGAGTAATAAAATATATATATATATATGTTGTATGGTTTTCTCTTCCCATTTATTCGGTATTGGAAGGGGGGCAATGGTGCGATGCTTTTTTTTTAAGTGTGTCAAGACGTTTATTTATTTGTTTTTATTTTTTGAAGCTCTGGTTGGATGGTAACCCGTGCAACAGCTAATACCACTTAATTATTGGGTTCATACACACGAAACATTTTTCTTTTTATGATGACGCATTAAGAAGAAAACACGTGATTGTATAGCCAAGACCAAATCGTGAAAATCGTATAAATCATCGGCTTATCATTTGCGACGTGTCAGTGGTATTACATTAATAGGGCACTTTTGTTTTTATTTTTGTTGCTGTTTTTTCTTTCAGATTGACCGTGCTTTGATGTCCGCTGTGAATGTCTGTAGGAATTTCATGCTGATAATCTCGAACAAAGGAAGTTCTGACGAGACTGTTTATTTTTATCATACTCTCGCATGTTTTTCGGTTCTCTACCTCGTTTGTTTTTTACCTGGTATTCTGATTGATAATTATTTGCTATGCGTACGTCCTTGCACTAAGTAGATTCATGGCTGAGATGGTTATAAGAGATGTTTTTTTCACCCACTGGACATCTTTGGCCTCGTCCTGGCCCGTTGGGCTATAAGACAAGATCTGTTAATCGGACGCTGAGTGAGCAATCCTGCTCAAGATGTTTTCTTTAAATTGGATGAAAGAACGGCATGATTTTTCAATTTTCCAACTGCGTCTATTTCTCTCATGTATACTCTTAGATCAATACTCTTCAAACCCTGGTCCGCGGACCAGCATGGCCGTTTTAAGAGCATTCCCCCCACCCCACGGGAAAAATGATTTTTCCGAGGTCACTCTACCTGACTCAAAATTACCGCTCACCAATTTACATGCTTATTCTCAAAAATTTCAACCAGAACTCATTAATATGAGCACCCTCCCCACTGCACTTGAGGCCCGGGTAAGCCTATGCGTTAAGATGGGAATTCGGACCAGTGCCAATCCGTGATGAATTTCCCGTCGGCAGGCTCACGAAAGTATTCGCTCAATTATGATGTATTCGCAAATAACTTTAGGTATAATGAATATAATACCCGTCCCACAATATTGGTTTAATTTCTGTTATCTGAACTGCGAATTATTTCTTTTATTAATTAATTTCTTGTCGGTACGTAAACTATTTCTCCTATATATTTCTTTTCCGGCCGGCCCGCAGATTACAGTCGAACCCTCGTTATAGCGCCCTCCTATGTTGCCCAAAATCGCTTTGCGTTAGAAATTTTCAGTGAATATATGTTTCAAATATACGGATTACACGGGTTTTAACCATGATTCGATATAGTAGAAAAAAAAAAAACGTGTTACAGCACCAGAATTCGGTGGAACAAAATGGTGGTGTTAAATTGGGGTTTGACTGTGTTACATTTATTTGTAATTTTTTCCGGTCCGCAAGCCCCTATTTATTTATTCTTTTCTGGCGAGCAAATTATTTATCTAATTTGTTCATTAATTTTTGCAGGCCCCATTAATTATTTCACTTATTATTTTTGTTTTGCTCAGTCCGAAAATTATTTCTCCCATTTATTCATTTTTTCAGTTCCGCAAATTGTTTTTCATGTATATTATTCTTCCCGGGTCCGCAAATTGTGTATCTCCTATTTATCTCTTCTACCGAACCGCTCAGTGTTTTTCCCATTTATTGTTTACTTTCTCGGGTCCGCAAATTGTATCTCTTATTTAGTTATCTCTTTTACCGGACCGCTGAGTGTTTTGTCCATTCATTGTTTACTTTTTCAAGTCCGCAAATTATTTCTTTAATTTGTTTATTTATTTTTTAAATTGATTTTTTCTTCTCTTCTTACTTCAATATTTAATGTTATTTTGCTGCTGACTATTCGATTAAATTTTTCAGCACCAACAGGTATTTGTGAAACGGAGATCACGCACCCTAAAAATATTTGGGTTCAGTGCCCCGAACACTCGCCTGTGACTAGATTCCGATTTTATTGAGAAATATTTCACAAGTGCAGCTCCAACGACAGCGTGACTTTTCTTTTATAAATTACGTTAATACTAGTAAAATTCTCATTCTCAAGTTTGTTTAAAAAATCAGACTCCCCACGTATATAAATTGTGTAAGTCAGTTCATCCTCCGCCGAAATATTTCAGACCCTGATTCTTGTCTTCCGAAAGGTTGAAGAAACACTGCCGTAGATGAATAAGTAACATTCGTTTCACAGTCGCTTCGAAAGATCTAGAATAAAATCCATCTCATACCGTGAACGTTATCTCTTCAGTTTCCCCCCCCCCTCTGCAGCAATTTAGCAGTCTGGAAACTCTTGAAAAATTGTCGGTAGCTCCTCCCTCGGAATTAATAATTATATTAATTGTTTCGGACTATAAATTAAACATAATGACAGGCGTTCTGTGCAAACAGTTTTTCGCAACCCTTTTCGCCCTTCATTCAAACATTTATTATATTTATTTTCTTTCTTTATTTCTTCTGTTTCTTTTTTCTCTCTTTCGTCTGCAGCTGGAAATGAATCGATTGCAGATGAAAAAGAAAAAAAAAAACGAATCGATGACATGAAAGTATAGATGAAATATAGCGATTGCAGCGTGAAATAATCGAAATGATGATTTGCGAAGAAACTGTAAGAGACCCCGTGGTACGTACGGTAAGAAAAATGGTTTTTCTTCGAGAATTAGTGTCTGGTGATTGAAGTTAATTTAACCCTTTCACTGATTAACTTACCTTCCGAGCCCACGTTACAAGCAAAGAAATGAAAACGTTGATTACTTAACAAAAAAAAAATATATATATAAATATAAAATAAAACAAACATATTTGAGGCAAGATAAATTTCGGATTTAGCGTGGAATCGTGGTGTTTCGCTATTAACTTACAGAATTCTTAAAGGTCTGAATGATGAATATTGCAGGGTTTTGTTCAATGCAAGTAGAACCTCTCAATGACGGACACCCATGGGACCAAAATTTTTGTCCGCTGATGGGGAGGTACGATATTACGCGGCGAAACCTTGTTTATACGACTTTCACATTTACACGACGTTTTGGCTTCCATTTGGCTGGACCATAATTCGGTTGCAATTGCTTCCTACACACTTAAATATTAGAATGTATGTGTTACTGTGTGTAACAGTGATGCAAGGGTGATTATGCATAACCACCAATAGTCTCGATAAGGAAAGGTTGATTAAATTTCATTGCATTATCACTTTTACCGGTGTAATTCCCAAATAAGGTTGGAAAGTCTGATAGATATGGAAAAATTTATATATAACCTATCTTTTCTTCATAAAACCAATTAATTATTTTTACTCGCATACGATACGCGCAATACACATATTTCGCAATGAAAATAAAATAAATGGGAAGAAGAAGTAAACAATCATAACAAAATTATAAGTCTTGAAATGCTAGCGTTCTTCACAGGTATCAATAAACAAAACCAACACATTACCATTCGAATTCATCATCCTGGACCATAGTTATGTTTAGTGAATTAGGTAATTCATTGATTGATCATCATATTTATACCAATACCAGCTTGGGATTAAACATAATAATGGAGGCAATTTGGTCATAATGGATAATGCTAAAATTCTCCATTTATGACCAAAAATTGACGAATTAGAGCTTGGAAAAAAATTACAGTTTGCCTGATTTTACTGTCCGCTATCGAGAGCATCCGCCAACGGGGAGTAAAATACATTAAAGTCCCATATTCCACAGGACCGGGGATCAGAGAAGTGTCCGTTAACGGGTGGTGCTCACTAGGGGAAGGTTCCACTGTATAAGGAAAATATATTGAACAGAACCGAGCGATACAGATAGTTTTAATAGGAAATTCAAAGAAAATGTTCGTAATGTACGCTAAAAAATAGTAATATTCCGATAAACTTAGTGTTGATGTTCTTGGTGTTGAATTTGTAGGGCAAAGGATGAAATTACTAATTTGTACTATTGTAATTATTAATATTGCCTGGGCCTTGTACGGATTATAGTTCAGTGTTCTTTTTAACTTCTTTCGCTTTGCGGACCGCTGAAATTAAGTGAACATTTCCGTGAACGGTCATAAATGGAAGAAATTATTTGCGAACCGGCGAGAGAAAAATATATACAGTCGACGCTCGTTATAACGACCCCTCATCGTCCCGTCAAAAATGGACGTTATACTGGAAGGTTATATCGAAAGGAAGAAGATATAGGCTATTCATTACTTGAACGCAATTGGGAACTTACCCTACTGGTCGTTGTAAGAATGGCCACTATGACGTGGGGTCGTCATAACGAACGTCGACTGCATTAATGTTGCCTTTCTTTTTACTATTGTTGTCCTTTGCGCGCGTGGGTCGGAGGCCCAGCTGCTAGGTAGCCTGCTTCCACAAGAGATAGAGCGGGCCCATGTTTGGTGTTTGTGTAATATCAATCACTATATTGTTAATTACTGCAATAAACATAAATACATAGTAACCGATATTTCAAGCGTATAAAATTTACATCGGGATGCAGCATAAAAAAAATTATTGTTTCGTATCACATATTCATTTTCACGCCGCAAACCGGTTTATAATGAATATTCATGGTATTTTAAGAATTATAACAGATATTTCCGCTTTTATCCAATAGGTGACAGCAGATGTCACAGCTTTCAAGCAATATTTATGTATATGTATTCTCCATACATAAAATATCGGCACGGGAGATGACAACATATTTGGCAACAATTGGCGATGCTTGGTATTTACATATATTCTTGATGTTCGATCAAATTTAGCCACCCACATCGATAATGAGATAACAACTTTATGCAGAGTGGTGGCAGTATCTGATCTTTTTTAATCAAAAATGGTCTTGAAAACATCAAGCACGTTGCAACGGCACCTCGGTTATAACGACAAAAAAATCCATGAAATCTTCGATGTCGTTTTAACTGAGTTGGTATATGCTTTTCTTGACAGAATATCTATGAGGTCACACTGATCTCAATTATTTCCACTGAAACATAATCCAATATGACAGTCATGAATGGATATATTACCACACAGCAAATTGCATTACATTTTTTTACGCGTTGTAATGTACAGAATATCCACTTCCATAAATGACCATCAAAGCATATACAATGGATCCCGCTTAAAACGTTGTCAAAAAAACTGTGTTAGGAAAACACTTTAAACTCTTTCAAACGAGCGATCTCGATGAGTATTAGTGATAGTTGGGACCAGGAAAATAAGTCGTACTAAGCGCGAAAACGTATCAAGTGGGAACATTATAAGCGGGATTCAAAATTTTCAATGTCGTTATAACCGTGTTTGACTCTGCTTCTACTTTTCCCATCAGAAAAACCGCGAGATAACGGTATCTCCCTAATTCCACTCAAACAATCAAATACGACAGTCATGAACGGATATAACATTACACAACGAATTGTATTCAATTTCACGCGTTGCAATGTATATAATATCTCGTGTGATGGTGATAGGAACCGAGAGACACCCAGGCTCTGTCACACTCAGTGATATAAGCACATTGTCCCTGGGGACTCGGGTGCCTCCGGGGAAACCTAACCATTTATTGATCTTGAGAAAGTTATATTACATACATGGGCAGGTGCCATTACGCACCTCGCCAGTAAACAAGTATAAAATTTGTTATCGAAAAATGGTGATTCATGTAAATAAATCACAATTGTAAATCACAGGTTATAAATCACAAAATCATCGTAATAATCGTCATAATCGGGAATAGTTCTTGATAAAATTGATCTGCTTCTCTTCAGGGATTTTCATTGGATCAGTAACTATCACATCAATGAAAGCTGCCAATCTGCTGCTGGGTTGATCTAATCGCTGCACCGTGTAGTGTGATTCGGTCCAAAGACATTCGTCAGTAATTGCTGCCTGTATCCAGCTTTTCAATAAGCCAGCGTGGATCAAACTATTCTCGACTACTCAGGCTCCTCTTCTTCTTCCTGTTCTCTAAACAGATGTACGAGATCGCTGTCTGGGTGTAGTTGACGTCGTAATCTAGTGGATCTCCTAACTGGTTCTGTCTCCGGGACTGTAGTTCTGATATCCTCAGAGTGCTGCTCTAGAAAGCGGACCAGTTTACGTATTTTACTTTTTGAATCTTCCCGCTTCAGGATGCACTCAAGCCAAGGTATTCGCAAATGTTCAGCTGGCTCCCTGAAGTGGAAAGCCGTTGTCTTGGGGCATAGAGTTGCGTAGTGAAGAGGCGTGCCTATGGCCAAACATGAGCATTTATCAATGGGGATCGATTTGAACCTATGAAGGTTAGCCGGAAATGGACCATGGCCCGTTACGAACATTATCATCTCACGTGACCATTTACGGTTCCGAGGCATTACATGTCACAGGATGCTACAGGTGGATCGACCGGGCTCTGTGTTGTCCTCTCACCTCTGTTGCCATTTATTCATTAGATCCTTCCATAGGATTGCTTTGGCGTGTGATGCGAGAAGCAGCAGATCACCTGTAATGATTCCGCCTTCGGTAGCTTCCTTCGCCGTGGTATCCGCAAATTCATTGCCCCATTGGCTTATATGTGCTTTTACCCAAGAGAGGCTTATTCTGGTGTGATTGCAGAGAAGCTTTCTTATTGTCCTAGCCATTTCATTACTATCTCGTATGCACTTCCATGAATAACCATTAAAGCAAACGGTGCACAACCTCCGGCCCGCGAAAAGTGTTCCAATAGAAAAATATCAATACGCACCGCACAAAAAAGGCCTAGGCGCAGGGCCGTCTTAAGAGCATCGTGGGCCCCCGGGCCAATTGGTTTTTTTGAGGCCCTACCTGGAAAATTCGCGAAAATTGCAATTACTTCTGTCCTCTTCTCTAGAGCCTCCGGGCCGCGACCGCCCGGGTGAGTCCATGCGTTAAGACGGCATTGCCTTGGTGACCATATCTCCTTCATAAAAAATACAGGAAGTCAAGATCCATAAGAGATATTGCCATTTATTGCAAAAAAAAAAAAATTGTCAGAAGCAAGTAAAGTTTCTAGTTTAAGCCCAAAAATGGTCAAAGGCAAGTAAAGTTGCTAATTATACCCAAAATACTTTTTCAAAGGAGAGTAAAAAGTTGTCAGTTACAGCAAACAATTGTTTTAAAGGTGAATAAAGTTGCAAATTACAGCTGAAGAAACTGTAAATGGCATCAATTTATAAGTGATACAGAAAATGATCTGAATTTCTGTTGATTTCAAAAATTAAAGTTAACATCGTTGAAAATAAGGGAAAAAAATGTGAAATTTTTTCTGGAAAACGGTAGGAAGACCAAAATTACAGGAATGTCCCGTAAAATACGGGTCATAGTGTTATTCTTTTCATACTAGTTTCTGCTATCCCGCGAGCGGCAGAATTTCCGCATATCTGGACCGCTGACTGAAGAGTTCGTGCGTCTCTGATTACAGCATATACAATTGCTCCCGCTTATTACGTTTTTCAAAACACCATCAAGAAATAAAATATAAAACACGTTGTAAGTAGGAAATAGTTTTAAACGGGAAATTTCAATGAGTTTAGCAATAGTTGGGACCAGGAAAATAGGTCGTACTAAACGGGAAAAATATTAAGTGGGAACATTATAAGCAGGATCCAAAACCTTTGATGTCGTTATAACAGAGTTTAGTTCATCAACTTTTCCCATCAGAGTGACCACGAGTTCACGGCATCTCCCTGTTAATTCCACTCAAACATAATCAAATCTGACAGTAATAAACGGATATAACATCACCCAACGTATCATATTGAATATTTTATGCGTTTTAATGCACACAATATCTTATATCAATTTTCCCATAAACGACCATTAAAGCATATACAACCGAATAATGGACGCCATTAAAAAATAAGTGCGTTTAATTACTCAGATTTAATGTCCAAAAATAATTCCACGACTATGAATAATATTATTATCATTCACGCAAGGTACCTTCAAACCGTAACCGTGCAGAGAAGGTAATAATAATAATGATAATAATAAAAACCTTAACCTTTATTATATATATCAGTAATTTATAGGACGCGGTTGGAGTTCCGGGGAGTGGGGAGGGGGCCCTCCACGGCCCACGGCCTCCCCTCACACGAATTAGAAAAAAACATGGTAATAATTACGCCGAGTTTCCTACTTGACAGTTCAGTTAGGTAATATAACCCTAAAAATAAATGAGTTTAAACTTCGTTTTTGAAGGAATGATCTTTTTAGGATCCTCTACGCCCGAGGGGGCCCTCAACCACTTTTGGGCCGCCGATTTAATAACCCAATATCGATAATGGGGGGGGATAACAAAAGATAATGAGCGTTGGGCTTAGTTTAAGACATTAATCATCCGCAAATAACAAAATAATAATAATTTTTTTTCTGTTATTATTATTTTTTTTTCCCTAACTAGTGTTATTATGACCGCAAAGTAAGTGTCTTTCTCGAAAGTTATGAATTAATATCATCGGTGTTAGTGGGTATAGTGGGGCGGCCCACACACGGGACAACGCTCGTGTATTCGGGACGTGTGTATATAAATTTCACGCCGTGGAGTTGACAGATAGTTGTTTCGCGAGGAGTAAAAAAAAAAATTAGATGGATATTTTTCGTATTGATTGGGAAATAATTGCCCGAGAAATTCCATGTACATTTCGGTAGTTTCCTCTTGACCGTGACGGTAATATTTTATATCGGTCGGCGTAGGGAGATGGTGGGGGGGGGGGAATAGAGATTAAGAGAGTAGGTACCTTTCTCCTCAGACCATTTGCAGTCGATGATTCAGTAACACTTCAAATTGACCACAGGCTGCCACTCGATTAATAAATGGATCCCCACATTCCCGTTTTTTTCTCTCTCTCTCTCTCTCTACACCATGGAAAAGTTTTCATATACTGCATACGGCTAGTCAGGGCCGGAACTAGAGGGGGGTTTGGGGCGGGGCAACTGCCCCCTGGGCGGGAAAATCTATGGGGGACGGCAGTTTTATGTGGGAGCAAAGAACACCGTTTTACGAAATTATCGAATTTTAAAGGAGTGTGGGGTGGCAAAATAATATTTGCCGAGAGTGGCAAAACCTAGTTACGGCCATGACACTAGAGGTATTTTCAACTCACGGTTTGCTGACCATCGGAGACTTGCCGTGGCCCGCTGACCATTTTTAGAAAAGGAATAAAAATATTTTGGGAGGATTCAATGAAAGTAATGACTCGATAAAGCGCTGGGGTTACCGTCGAATGGGGTGACTTCAATGGCGTATTTACGGCGGGGGGGGGGAGTTCTTTTTTTGCGGGATATAGCCCAGGGAGGTAAGTTCAGAGGGTAGGGGGGGGATGACAAATTTGACGAATGATTGGCGAAGAAAATGAGTAGAATTGAAGAAGGACAGCAAAATTTGGACAACCCTCAATAAATCCGCCTCTGCCCCAGTCAGTGCGTGAACAAAAGAAGTGATCTAGAGAGTTTGTAATCACGCGAGTGAGTAAAAGAGTGACTTGGAGTGTGAGCAAGCATGTGAATGATTAAAAGAATGACTTACATAGTGAGGGACCAGGTCCGTGAATGACCTACAGTGCGTGCAAGTATATTAATGACCAAAAGAGTATGGATGAAATAGAGCAGTGGTTCCCAACCGGTGTTCCACGGAGCCCTTGGGAGGAGCTCCCCCTCCCACGGAGCCCGTTTGCACTTCCCAGGGGCTCTGCCACGACTCGAGAAAAATAAAATAAATCAGTAAATTTGATAGATAAATAAAAAAAGAGTGGTCCGCCATGAAAATTATATAGAAAAATGGCTCCTCTAATCAAACAAGGATCCGCCATAAAAATTATGTACCGAAAAGGGCTGCGCGAGTCAAAAAAGGTTGAGAACCGGTGACCTAGAGCATGTGTGAACGTGTAAATGATCAAAAGAGTGGGCCCATAAAGCATAGAAACGTGTCAGTGAGCAACAAAAGAGTGACCTAAAGCATGTGCAAGTATGTGAGCAACCAAAACAGCGTTCAAGCATGTGAGTGACATAGGCGGAGATAGAAGTGGAAGTCTGGGGGGAGGGCACGATGATGATTTCTGAGAAGGGGGGGGGGTGATGATGATGTTGATTCATATATTACGCATATACATTAGATCAGTCGTCTCCGCCTTTGACGCTGGGGAGGATGCAATACCCGCCATGCCACCTCCGTATCTCCGCCCATGGTGAATGACCAAAACAGTGTGCGACATTTTAAGTGACCAAAACAGAGTGAAAGCATGTGAGCGATCAAAACAGTATGTAAGTACGTGAATGAATAAACCGGGGACTTTGGAGAGTGTGTGAGAACACAGGGCCGCGCGAAACTAGATGCTTGGTCACCCGGGGCAAGCGAGCATTTTGACGTCTCCTTGTAATGTTGAAGGAGAGGTATCAGAATGAAATTTGCGCCCCCTCGGGTCTGGAGCCCGGGGCACTAGACGCGCCTGCTCCCCCCCCCTCCCCCGTAGTCGCGGTCCTGAATATACTTCCAGAAAATTAAATTTCTCAGTGCGTGATATTTTTTCACAAAAACGCCAACTGGGGCGAATGAAGGGAGGCTGCCATGTCTCCAATCAACGCTTCGCGCTACTAATGCGTGTTTTAAGGAATTGAAAAGTGTGTGTCTCTGGTGTATTGGTTGGCGCACTTGCCCGGTATGCAAGGGGGATCTGGGTTCGAGGAGACAAATCACTTTTCTTTCCAAATATTGGTTTCGGCATAACATCCAGAAAATTCGATTTAACAAGGGAGTCTTAAAACGTTAGAGGTCGGGGGGGAACGACCACTTTTTTGGGAACGGCCTAATTCCATATACAGTCGAATCCCGTTTTAACGAATACGGTTATAGCGAAAATCTCGTTTTAACGAACGCTTTTCTATAATCCCTCAAATAAGTTTACATAGGGACAATGCTAGGTAACCTGGAATTCCTTTATAACGGAATTTAGTTTTTACGACGTGATTCCTCCGGTCTATTGGAGTTCGTTATAACGGGATTCAACTGTATTTCAGAAGGAGAAAAAACCAGTATAGAATTAATTGAAATTCTGAAAAAAAGAAGAAGAAAACCCTTGAAAAAAGAGAAATCCTGGATGGAATAATTTTAAAATTAGTGGAAGAAAATGTGTTTCATTATATTGGTGGTACTTCAGGCGAGTATCTTACCGACCTGGTTTACCATACCCAGGTTGAAAGAAGAAATTTCGCAATGGATGAAAGAAATTGTTTTTTCATAGTTGATGGAAATCCATAATTAATGAAAATAATAATATTAATTCCGGAATTAATAATTTTACAGTCAGTGAAAGTGCGGCATCGTGTGGGTATAGTGCTGGCAGTGCCGTCTTAAGGCATGGGCGCACCCGGGCACGGCCCGGGGGCCTCAAGCGAAGAGGGGGGCCTCACAAAAATGAGATCTGCTTGAAATTTTCGAGAATTTGTTTGGTAGGGCCTCAGAAAAGTCAGTTGGCCCGGGGGCCCATGATACTATTAAGGCGGCCCTGAGTGCTGGAGTCTCATCGAGAGAGTAATGGATCAAACTTTGATGGCGGTACAGTGATGGTCGGCTGAAGTTCGTATTCCGCGGTTTTCCAGCTTCAAAGAGCAAATTACGAGCAGATTGAAATATAAAAAAAAAGTCTCTCAAAAATCGAGGCCAGATTCTAGGATGTGAAGGTCAGGAGTTCGTCTAAATGACACATCCATGCAAAGTTCATGAGTCCATAAACTCGTTAGTATGTAAATTCAAGATCCAATCAAACAAATGCAACTGCACGCAACAAAGAGTCACCATCTGGAATGTAAGCACACACTCGGATTTCACATACAGAGCTATCCAAATGCGGCTTCCTCGAAGTAGACATGGAGGAAAAGAAGAGTGGAAAGAGAGACTGATTGGCACGTGATAGAGGTAGCTTACTTGTCTTGATAAATGATCGATGATAATAATGACACTTGAATAATGAACTACCATTACTCTCGCACAGTAGCCCATGAAGTCGAACCATTTCCCTTCGAGGACGACTTGCTGCTGCTTTATGTCGCTCACGTAGGACCGAATGTTTAGCGCCGTGGCAGGAAAGATTTGTCACACGAGCTTTGATGGATCGAGTTTAGGGGTTCCTCGTCTTAAAAGTTCAAAATGCCTCTTCTTATCCCCTCATGTTCAAGTTGACGTTGTTGTTGTTTTTTCTTCTCATTTTACAAACGATTGCCAAAACTCATGTGCTGTTGTTTGATGACCCGATTGGGGGCGGAGCTAGATATAATCAAGAATAATGCATGTTGTGATTCTCGACCTGTCATGTCATCATTGGTGGCAATAGAAGTACAGTGAAACACTCGCTTTTGCGGTCACCGGCGGGACGGAAAAATTCATCCGTGAAAATAGGGTGATCGTTAATTAGGGGTTTGGAAAATGCATACATTTATTATAAAAGTGAAAATAATATTATCTGGCCGTAAAAGAGGGTTGGCTGCATCTGAAGAATGTCTGTTAAGTGGGGTTTTACCGTATATGGATTGGATTTTTCTTCAATTCATTCAGAAGATATTTCGTAATTTATGGATTCAATGGATTGATTTCGATTTTATTTTAAAATTTGGACGAAGTTATGTACATGATTTCACACATGAACCCCCCCCCCCCCCCCAATGAAGATTCATGACCGTTTCTTACGTCACCATGACTTGAGTAATTTTGAATCATCGTGTGTGGTACCCTTTTGACGAGCATGTTAGCATCTCCATACGGTATTTCGATACGACAGAAGATGGAGCAAGGAAGAGGGAGGGGTTTTTTTGGGAGGGGGGGGGCGATCACTGATAAAATTTCTGTCAAAAGAAGGGATCGCCCATAAAATTCTTGTGTCGGGGGTGGGGGGGGGGGGTTGCAGGTTCACCGATAATATAAGGAACTTCGAAAAAAAAATTGGGGAGCACTGAAATGAAGAATGCAGTTAGCAAATGCATTAAGAAACTATTTTGAGAATGAAGTTGATTATATACGGTAGGAAATGGAGCAGCCAGGGGGTGGTGGTGGTGATGGACGTTTAAAATTGCTTGTCAAAAACGGGAACTGATGACGCAATTCTTGTCAAATTTGGTCACTGATGACGCAATACTTGTAAAATTTGGTCCCTGATGACGCAATTCTTGTAAAATTTGTTCCCTGATGACGCAATTCTTGTAAAATTTGGTCCCTGATGACGCAATTCTTGTAAAATTTGGTCACTGATGACGAAATTCTTGTAAAATTTGGTCACTGATGACGCAATTCTTGTAAAATTTGGTCCCTGATGACGCAATTCTTGTAAAATTTGGTCACTGATGACGAAATTCTTGTAAAACTTGGTCCCTGATGACGCAATTCTTGTAAAATTTGGTCACTGATGACGAAATTCTTGTAAAATTTGGTCACTGATGACGCAATTCTTGTAAAATTTGGTCACTGATGAAATCTCTGTCAGAAACGGGCGACACTGATTATTGTGACCTTCTTATCGAAGGGGGAAGGGCAGGTCTTGTTTGAAAAAAAAAATAATTGGGAAACACTGCAGTAAAGAATAAAATGTTTAAAAAAACCATTTTATTAGCAGATGGGGTGCTGCCCAAGCCACTGTTTTGCTCTAAATAAGCATTTTCCAAAGTAGGTAATATCGACCTCTGGGGGAAACGGTAGCAGCTATGGATTTAGTATATGATCCTATGAGCGAAATTGATTGGGGAGGGGCGGCGATGAGGGAAAGAATTTTTTTTTTTAGGAAAGGAAAGCGATGGAACAAAAAGAGTTTTGGGAAACTTTTATAAAATTTAACCCAATTGGCTTATTGCTTTTTTTTTTCAAGTTTAGTAAAAGATATTTTATCAAATTTCAATATTTAATAGTGCAATCCCGACCTAAAGAAAGTTGATTCTCACAGAAGCGGAGCAAGAAAGTGAGGATCGCTGGTACAATTTTGGCCTAGAAACGGATGGGCGCGTCACCGATAAAATTTTTGTGGAAAAAGAAGGACCACCGATAAAATTGACGTTAAAAAAGGGGGGAAATCACTGATAAAATTCTTTTCCAAATGATGGAGGGGCTAGAATCACCGTTGAAATCTTATCGAATAACGGGTGTAGCGCTTTGAAAAATTCAGAAATATATTGCAGACAGTTGTAGTGTTTGCAGATATACAACATTGCAGATGGCAGTGCAGTCACTGATTCATTTTGAAGAGAATAACGGCGTAAGGAGGCCAAAGGGAAAGTGGAGGATTGCTAGAATGAGGCACGGATACAACATATAATCATAGGCGTCCACCTTATGTAGGGGGGGCGCTAAGAATATTCACCTATGAGAAATGGGAAACCAATATACTTGCTAAAATGCATTCATAACACTTTTAACTTTCACGCATCTTGTTCTATTTGGATCATCAAAGACGAAAAGAAGGTTTATGTTGACAATCACAGATGTTAGATATGTGCAATAGAACAATCCCACCGCTGGTTTTTGAAGTTGCCTGCGTATGAATAGCGCCCTGGATAATGAACGCAAAATACATCGAGAAAGTACATAGATTTAATGAAAATCCAGAATCAATGAGAGTAAATGTCGCGGAATTGACAAAAATTCTGAATTAATGAGAGTAAATGTCGCGGAATTGACAAAAATTCTGAATTAATGATAGTAAATGTCCCAGAACTAATAGAAATTCAAAACTAATGAGAGAAAAATCTCAGAATTGATGGAAATTCAGAATTAATTTTTAAAAAATCCCAGAATATTGAAGAGAATGACGGCATGAGGAGGCCAAAAGGAAAGGAAAGGATTGCTAAAATGACACGGATACAACTATAATCCTAGGCGTCCAACTGAGAAACCTTAGGGGAAACCAATATACTTGCTAAAATGCATTCATAACACTTTTAACTTTCACGTATCTTGTTCTATTTGAATCATCAAAGAAGAAAAGAAGGATGATGTTGACAATCACAGATGTTAGATATGTACAATAGAACAATTAAACAAATCCCAACGCTGGATTTTGAAGTTCCTTTTGATAGCGCCCTGGATAATGAACGCAAGAGAGTGTTGACATCCGTATGTCTAACACAGAACAATGATCAAAAATCGAAAACCATGTAGAAAGAACGAAGAAGGCAACGAACGTGACACTATAATGGAATTCACGAAAGCGAAATGGCGTCAATTAAAACATGGACGCGTATTCGATGGGTTGATTATCCCGTCGGGTTTCCGAGTCATTACCAGAGCGGTAGTAAATTGAACCCAGTCCTTCTGAGGATGATTAAAAGGTCTTAATCAATATGATCCACATTTGAAATTTGGGTCGTAATAAATTAGGTCAGTTTCACACAGATTCTTGATGACTACATACTAAGCGGGATTTTGTAAATGGCCATTTTGTTAGCATGCTCGAGGTAATTAGAGAGGAAGGAATTGAAAGAGGGAGCTCTGGGTGGCTAAATCAGAAGTCGATTTCCCGTCTTGAAAAGAATGCAAGGATATTTGTGTTCGTTAAACCTTGATCCTTTCGTTCCGATCGATATCGAGTACCACCACAGGGTCGCCCTCATCAGATGCGGGGCCCGGTGAGAGGATAATTTCGGGGAAATTCAGAATTAGTGAAAGAAAAAAAATCCCAGAATTGACGAGAATTATTCACAAGTAATGAGAGAGAAAATAACTCAGAATTGATGGGAATGCAGAATTAATGAGGAAGAAATCCCAGAATTTCTTTGACGGAAATTCAGAATTAATGAGAGAGAAAAAGCCAGAATTTATGAAAATTCAGATCTAATGAGAGAGAAAAAGCCAGAATTTATGAAAATTCAGATCTAATAAGAGAAAAGACATAGATTTAATGAAAATTCAGAATTAATGAGAGTGAATGTCCCAGAATTGATAGAAATTCAGAATGAGAGAATTGAGAGAAAAGACACAGATGGTGATGAAAATTCAAAATTAATGAGAGTAAATGTCCTAAAACTGATAGAAATTCAGAACTAATGAGGGAAAAAAACCTGAAAAAATTAATGGAAGAAAAAAAATCCAGAATTGATTGAAATTCAGAATTAATGAAAGAACCTAGAATTGATGAAAATTCAGAATTAATGCGAGAAAGAACCTAGACTTGATGAAAACTCAGAATTAATGAAAGAAAAAATCCAGAATTGATTGAAATTCAGAATTAATGAAAGAACCTAGAATTGATGAAAATTCAGAATTAATGCGAGAAAGAACCTAGACTTGATGAAAACTCAGAATTAATGAAAGAAAAAATCCAGAATTGATTGAAATTCAGAATTAATGAAAGAACCTAGAATTGATTGAAATTCAGAATTAATGAAAGAACCTAGAATTGATGAAAATTCAGAATTAATGCGAGAAAGAAACTAGACTTGATGAAAACTCAGAATTAATGAAAGAAAAAATCCAGAATTGATTGAAATTCAGAATTAATGAAAGAACCTAGAATTGATGAAAATTCAGAATTAATGCGAGAAAGAACCTAGACTTGATGAAAACTCAGAATTAATGAAAGAAAAAATCCAGAATTGATTGAAATTCAGAATTAATGAAAGAACCTAGAATTGATGAAAATTCAGAATTAATGCGAGAAAGAAACTAGACTTGATGAAAACTCAGAATTAATGAAAGAAAAAATCCAGAATTGATTGAAATTCAGAATTAATGAAAGAACCTAGAATTGATGAAAATTCATAATTAATGCGAGAAAGAGCCTAGACTTGATGAAAACTCAGAATTAATGAAAGAAAAAATCCAGAATTGATTGAAATTCAGAATTAATGAGGGTGGAAAAAATCCCAGAATTGATGAAAATTCCGATCACATCAAATTCCATTATCACATCAGTTGAATCACAGACGCCTTGCTTAAAAAATAATATTTTTTAATGTAATGTATACTTTTTCACTTCTTTTAACGTAAGTGCGGGGTTCAGTGCTGCGACCGCACCTGCAGCACACCATGGGTGGGTCTGAGTACCACATCTGACACATTTTTGCGATATCCTGGTGTTGATGGTCCAGGCTCTTCGAAATTAAACTCCTCAAGGGAAGTGAATCGTAGAGGGTGCTTTAATACAGAAGTTTCCAACGTAAAACTTATCGCGGAACCCTTGATGGTGATAAGGTCGTTCCGCGGGACCGTTGATGGCAATGAGGATGTTCGGAACTCAACCAATTTTGAATATTTATCCAAAAAAAAAATAAGTATTTCCCTTCTGCCACTTCATCATAGTCCCAGAGGGATATGAAAGAACGCTTAGACATAATTAGTCTTAATTTGCATATTTAGTGCCATAAATCTCTCTCTCACACACACACACATTGTGCTAGATCTTATCGTGGAATCTAATCGAGGTCCTGGGTGTCCCCAAGAGTTAAGGCGGAGCTGTCTAGGGGGAGGGTCATGATGAGCACCGAGATGCTCGAGTGGAAAGGAAAAATTTTATTCCTACATGAAATAATATTCTCTAATATATTTTTTCCAGATATGGGGGCCTATATACATATATATACAGTTGAATCCCGTTTTAACGAATACCGTTATAGCGAAAATTTCGCTTTCACGAACACTTTTTCCAATCCCCCCGGATCAGTTTACACAGGAACAATGCAGAAACCTAGAATTCCTTTATAACAAAATTTCATTATAACGAACTGATTTGTCCGGTCTCTTGGTGTTCGTTATAACTGGATTCGACTGTACATTCGAATCCCGTTATAACGAACGCCAAGAGACCGGAGGAATCACTTCGTTAAAACGAAATTTCGTTATAAAGGAATTCCAGGTTAGCTAGCATTGTTCCTATGTAAACTTATTTGGGGGATTAGAGAAGTGTTCGTTAAAACGGGATTCAACTGTATATATTTTTCTTTTCATTGGCACAGAACTTCGATATCTGTGTGGAATGACACAATAATTTACTACCTTAACACACTACCTAATACAATACAGGGAAATTCACTATGAAAAAAAAAATGTTTCCCCTTTCCTAGATGCTTTCGTTCATGACCAAATAAGCGGGTAAAAGTAAAATTTTATCAGTAAAAATATGCTTTTTACAAAATATAGAAAATAACAAGACACGGTACAACATTCCATTATAATATTATGTATAAAGAAACATCATCGTACTGTAACATCTTCTGTCACATCTGCGTCATTTAAAAAGATAACTGTTATAATTGTTTTGGATTGAAATTGGTGACTGGTTTTTGATTAATGCACTACACAAACAAAATGAGATAATATAATATGAACTGAATATTTTATAAGCAATAATGTTTATTGTAATATCGATTTCGCTCTGAAATTTTAATAGTTAATATTTATATACGGTAAAATGTTATGATAACAACACATTTTTTTTTTAACTCCGAACTGTAGCCATCAATAAAAGATCTGAATACGAAGCCTTGTTACTGGGGCTCCATCAAGTGAAAAGTTAAAAGAACATTGTGGCACAGACGTATAATATGTATTGTAGGATATAATAGTTGTGTTTTTATTTGATAGGTGGCAGTGGAAGTTCCAGTTCAATGATATATACAGGGTGTTTCAAAAAGAACCATCCATTGAAAAAAAAATCGTAACTATTCAGTTTTTAATCCGTTTTGATCGAATAATGTATAGATAGAAAAAGGAAAATCTCGAGTTTCACGCAGTTGCCGACAGGTAGCGCTAACGCTCCTCCTTCGGCCGCCACTTCAGTGTTTGTCTAGATTGCGACGGCACAACAGAAAACGTTTTGTGTTTTAAGCTTCGCGAAGTGCGAGTCCGTAACAACTGTTCATCGTGTTCTTCGTCGACAATACCCTGGTGCTGAACTCCCTACTGCTCAGAGCATTAGGCGATGGTATAAACGATTCCGAGACACGGGTTGTCTGTGTAAAGGGAAATCCCCTGGCCGTCCCCGCACGTCAGACGAAAATGTGGAGCGCATCCGACAGAGTTTCGCACGTAGTCTACAGAAATCCACTCGCAGTGGATGCAAACATGCTCGCAAAAGTTTGTGACGAATTTGACTACGTATAGACATGTGCGCGTGCATCTCAAGGTGGACATATTGAGCACCTTTAATTTGGTTTGTGAAAAACTATATGATAGGCCATGTGATGTGAAGGTAATCTCAACTGTCTATGTTCAATATTTTTCGTAATATGCGCATTTCAAATCGGGTGATATAATACTGTATTGTATAGTTCAGAGGTTAGTATCTAATAGTACAAAAATTGTTAACGTTTCAGTACTTCCAGGCGGTCCAGGCTGCTCGAGGAAAAAATGAGTCAGCAAATTTTATGAATAAATAAAAAAAAAGGCCTACGGGGCTCCGTCGTAGAAAATATTACTAAAAAGGACTCCGAGTCGAAAAAGGTTAAGAACCGCTAGTATGTAGAATAATTCAGAGGTCTTCAACCTTTCAGACATTACAGGCCACATTCGAACTTCCTATGAAGCCCATGGACCACCAAGTTCATGGTCCGAACCATTATTTCCGCCTTATTTGGCTCCGTGGTTTCAGTGTTCCCTTCTTCCCTTCTAGATCCGCACCTAAGAGGCACATGCCATACGTCAGAGTCGATACTTGTGCTAAGCGGAAAAACCTCAAAGTACTTCGTCGGTACAAATTCGGTAGCTGATCCATCTGAGGCATCTTCACCCCGTTGCTCGCGAGCACTACGGTGCTACCTGAAACAACCAGAGTGCTCGATGTTCGTGTCCGATTTCGTGCTCACGAGCACTTGATCAACTTTACAATCAAACACCTTGTACAAATTGCATTCAAAGACTGAGATCGCACTGATTTCAGGCATTCGTATGCAAAACTTGCCGTCAGGGTGCTCGTCTTTTGATGGTTTCTAGTGCTCGCGACTGGAAAAGGTTGAAGACCTGTGTTCTAGAGATTAATGCATGGTTACTTCTGTGAAAACGCTGTTTTACGAACGGAAAACATGGCTGTTAAAAGAAGGGACATATCGAACATACGTAGAATATTTATCGAGCGATAACACCAAATGTTTGTACGGTTTCCCAATTTGAAAAATTGTGTGGGTATCACCTGAAGTGTCTGTTGTCCGAATTTGGTGCCGTTTGAAACAGTAAAAGGCCCTCCATAATTCTTTTACCTGGAGAAATCTGATTTCGATAAAACTACACCATACATGCTCAATCAATGGCCTGCGGGCTAAATGTGTGCCTCGGAGTCATCTGATGTGGCCAGCGATGTCAAACGCCATTTTGTAACTTCAACGATACATATACAAATCCCTCAAGTGACTCTTGGCACAGTTCCGGATCCCTCAAACGGCCCGTGGCACAGTTGCAGATCACTTAAGTGACCTGCGACGGTGTGCTAGATCACTTCATCAAGTGACCCGCAACGCGTATTCACAGTAACGAAGTGGCCCCGCACTCTAAAAACTACGTTATTTCGACAACGTCTAACCAGCACAAGGAAAATAAATCACTGTAGAGAGATATTAATAAGTTGCCGCAGTGAGAAAAAAAAAATGACTGTAAATGAGAAGGCTCAATTTTCTGTGGCCCCTTTGACCCCACGAAGAAATCTAAAACACCACGTGTATTGCAGGGAAGCGTTTCCCAGTTTCTCTAACGGAGATGATCGATTCATAAACTCATCGTGTATACACACATGTACATATGTGCGAGGACCAGAAACAATTACATTTACATGTATAAATATCTCGCGTGGGGTAGAGAAAAGCACGGCTATCATCAATCAAAACGAAATTTATATATTGCAACAATCTTTCTTCTTGTAGCTAATAGCAAATCCGGTTGAGAATCGAGAAGCGTCTTACTTAGTGTTTAACCCATTTGAGGATGGATACAATGTAATTCATTCTCCACACAAAGGATATCTAGGGAGAAAGAAGATGGGATGGATAAATCTCTCTTCATCAAAGCCTTGCCTTATTCCTGTCATGTATTATGATGTTCTAATTCAATTTGAGGTTATGGTTATCACCAATTTCTCAACTGGTGCTTTCCCGTTACTGTGAGATTTCTTTGGTTTGGGATTTATATGCATTGGTGATTAGAAATACGTAAGTTTCGCAGCGAAAAAATCTTTCCAAAGGGAAATTTCGTATCTAGTCGCAGAAATAAAAATTTTCGAGATACGAATTTTTTGCGTTCTCTTGTGAACAAAATTTAAATAAAAAATTTCGCATTTATCTGCTGAAATATTTTTCATACAAATATTTTACATTCACTCTTAGGAATATTTTACATTCACAGCAATGCAGCAAAATGCAGCCAATATTGTCCTTATTGGCTGTATTTCTAAAGTTTTATAAAATAGCTTTTATCAAACTTTTATAGTGTAATCTCGGCCTTAAAGAATATTTTACATTCACTCTTGGAAATAAATATTTTACATTCACTCTTGGAAATGAATATTTTACATTCACTCTTGGAAATGAATATTTTACATTCACTCTTGGAAATAAATATTTTACATTCACTCTCGGAAATGAATATTTTACATTCACTCTTAAAAACAAATATTTTACATTCACTCTTAAAAACAAATATTTTACATTCACTCTTAAAAACAAATATTTTACATTCACTCTTGAAAACAAATATTTTACATTCACTCTTGGAAATAAATATTTTACAAATTCATTCACGTTCTAATGCCATCCGGTCAAAGCAAAGTTAATGCATGACAACACCTATCTTTCAGATCACTTTTTTGCGTCTAAATGGGGCTTTAACGGTGGTTTTCTGATGATAATAAACACGGTGAGGTAAAAAAATTTAAAAAGAACAATTCTTTAGATCTTAGTGCTCAAAATATCCAAGTTTTACAGATTATTGGCCTCCCTGAAATTTACTAATAAACTTAAAACTATGTAAAAATACGCACATGATCACGAGGAAAGGAAAAATTTTATTCCTACATCAAAGGTGCTCTCCAATATATTTTTTCCAGATATAGGGGAGCGTACATACATATATTTGTTTCAGTGGCACAGACTTGTTGTGCCACTGTGCACAGAACTTCTATAACTACCGATTATCTGACAATTACAAATCTCTCAAGTGACTCTTGGCACAGTTCCGGATCCCTCAAACGGCCCGTGGCACAGTTGCTGATCACTCAAGTGACCTGCGACGGTGTGCTAGTTCACTTCATCAAGTGACCCGCAACGCGTATTCACAGTAATGAAGCGGCCCGCACTCTAAAAACTACGTTATTTCGACAACGTCTAACCAGCACAAGGAAAATAAATCACTATAGAGAGATATTAATAAGTTGCCGCAGTGAGAAGAAAACACACTATCTAATACAATACACGGAATTTATCATGAAAAAAAATGTTTCCCCTTTCCTAGATGCTTTATTTTATAACCAGTAAACGGGTAAAACTTTATCATCAAAAATATGCCTTTTACAAAATATGTAAATAAATGCCTATGAAAAAACACACACATATTTATGGCACGAAAATTTCAAAAAAGGCATTTTTTAACAAAAAAGTTTTAAAATGGGCAAAAAATAGGCATTTGTGGCATTTTGTCTGAACTTCCGGGATTTAGTAACAAGTTGTAACGAAAATTATTTTTGAAAAATTAAAGCGTAAATGAAGGAGAGCAAAGCAACTGCGTCGCTGCAAGTAGTCAACTGAATGGTTCTGAAGAGTAATGCAAGTCTGCAACTGAATGGTTCTGAAGAGTAATGCAAGTCTGCAACTGAATGGTTCTGAAGAGTAATGCAAGTCTGCAACTGAATGGTTCTGAAGAGTAATGCAAGTCTGCAACTGAATGGTTCTGAAGAGTAATGCAAGTCTGCAACTGAATGGTTCTGAAGAGTAATGCAAGTCTGCAACTGAATGGTTCTGAAGAGTAATGCAAGTCTGCAACTGAATGGTTCTGAAGAGTAATGCAAGTCTGCAACTGAATGGTTCTGAAGAGTAATGCAAGTCTGCAACTGAATGGTTCTGAAGAGTAATGCAAGTCTGCAACTGAATGGTTCTGAAGAGTAATGCAAGTCTGCAACTGAATGGTTCTGAAGAGTAATGCAAGTCTGCAACTGAATGGTTCTGAAGAGTAATGCAAGTCTGCAACTGAATGGTTCTGAAGAGTTTCCTGGCACTTTCGCAAGATAGCAGCTCTGTACGCGCAAATTAGACGGGGGTGGGGGTGAATTTAGGGAAGGGGCCGGATTTCGGGCACCCTTTCCTTTTTTTTAGACGTAAGTGATTCAAGAATATGATAGTTATTCTGGACGTAACTGTCCCCAGAATGTTTATTTTCCTGGACGTAACTGATCTGAGAATGTTTTTTTGGACTCGATTGATCTTAAGACTATATATATTTTTTCTTATTCAATTGACCCTAGAACATAATCATTTTTCTTGAAGGCAATTTACCCGAGACTATAGAAGTTTTTCGGTGCTACTAATTCGATAATACACTCTTTTCTTGGATTTAGCTGATTCGAGAATACAGATTTCGGAAGTAACCAGTTTTTTTGCACGATTCATGTATAGTTATTTTTTGTTTTAACTAACCTGAGAGAAAATAGTGCTTTTTCAGACATAAACTGATCCAAAAATATAGTTTTATTGTTTTCTTTAGGATGATCTTAAAGCGAAATCATTTCTCGGACGTAACTGAGAATATGGTTTTTTTTGGACCAATTGATCTAAAAAGATAGTCGTTTTTTGGATAAGACGGTGTCAGAATGAACTGTATCTGAGAATAAGAAATATAAATTGATAGCATTGCCTCTAACCTTGAAATTGAGGAATTAGCTAGACATCTTTAGCTGATTCTTCCAACATATCACAGATTTCAGTTATTTTTAAAAATAAATTTTTGCAATAATAACCACGTATTTTATGCTGAAATTTTAGAGTGAGAGGCTCCAAATTTTGTATGAAATAAAACCTAATTGCTCCTACATACAAATAGGAAACAGTAAAAAGTTTTAATTAAACAACAGCCTTAAGCCGGTATTACTTTATAAAAGTTTTATAAAAATTATTTTATAAAAATTATTTTATAAAAATGCAACCAATAAGCTAATCGATTGAATTTGCTCGAATGTAATCGATGAGCTTTCTGGTTGTATTATTCAAGTTTTATAAAAGAACTGTTATAAAACGTTTATAGTGTAATTTCTGCCTTAAACCGGAATTACATTATAAAATTTTGATAAAGGATCTCTCAGAAAACTTGAAAAATTCAACCAATAAGCCTCGGTTATATTCGAGTAAATGTAACCGATACATTTACTCGATATATTGGTTGCATTTTTCAAGTTTTGTTAAATGTTTTATCAAACTTTTAGAATGTAATTCATCCCAGCATAAGATGTAATTCCGGAAAAGTTGTCTGACTAGTACTGCATAAAGATGATAATAATAAGGAGAGATGATAATTATATTTTATATCACTCAGAATCATCACAGAATTTTTAATCCCTTCAACGGCAGTCCCGAGATATCTCGTCAAACTTGATCTGTTTTTTTTATTTCTGTCACCCCGACATATTTCATCTTTTAAAAACGCATTGAAGCTGTTTTTACAATAAAACATGTTTCCTATCCTCAGTCCTCCAACCAATCACCTGCAGTGGGTGGAGTCAGCTCTTGTTTAACCTTAGATAAGAAGAAAGAGCGAGAAAAATAGGGAAAGACAGTATAAATGATACAAAAAAGTATTTCTCTTCCTAGAAAGCCACAACACATGGCAGGTGTTTTTGTATCAGTCAGAAAACTAAAAGCAATTTACGGAGTAAATTTTCTTGTTGGGGTGGGGGGGGGGGAAGCAATTATCTGCTCACAATCGGAAAAAAAAATTCTTAAAAAAATACGTGGCGATTTGGTAAGGTTTCGCAATTTCAAATGTTGCAGTTATATGATGCGGATTAGGAAAATTTTAAAAACCGCTTAAAGGGTTAGGGACTGTTATCGAAATCAATGACAGAGACGACATATAACAGGACTCTATTATTTGAAATATCATACAACTGCAGTTGGAAATTCCACTTTTTATCAATTTAAATTGTTCAATCTCAGTTCAAACTACACGAAATTCCATCTTTTTTATTTATTTGAATGTTCATATACAAACGTTTCTCCCTCTTTCGGTTAATCATTCCAAATCATATATTTCATGTCCATCTCGAATAATCTGGGCGTGATTCGGAATTTCCATTCCTAATCAAAAAAAAAAACTACAGGAGATGCCAAGGTATCCAATCACGTGACGGCATTTTATGCAATGTATAAATAATATTTGCAATTCCGATTTGATGTTAATACTGAAGAATCGACAAGGTGGGAACATATTAACCCTACGAAACTGAATTAAAGATATATACACACACATAAACGTGTGACTGTCAGCCTTAATAAAGGTCTCAGCTCGGTCAGGCTGTTTAGTAATGCTTATTACCGCTATTAACAACTTATTAACAACCAGTTCTCTCGAGGATACTCATGATGACTGTACGCACATTAATACCATGCGAGGAGTTCGTCGCTGACCCCGGGACACGTAAACCCAGACAATCTGAATTCATTTATGGTGGTTTGGAAATTCTCTATCTCTGAGGCGACAGTTTTATCGTAATTAACCAATTTAAATCCCAATTTTGTTTTTATAAATCTTTTTCTCATCTGAATTATGATGAAAATGGAAATTATGATTTCTCAACAGATTGTTTTAGAAGAGTCAGTTTCCAATCTTAATTTGATAGTAATAAATTGTAATTTCAGCAGTAAAAATTTCGAATTTCTAAGCGTAATGTGCCGTAAGTCGAAAAAAAAAATAAGATTTTTGTTTTTTCGAAGTGCCGCATCTCTACAAGATGAAATTTGATTTCGATTGTTAGAAAATTGTTCGGACCTAATTTTCGAAAAGTTAAAATGCAGTGTAATGATCATAATTTAGTGAAGAAGCGCCGCGGTGTTTACGCACTTGAGTTGTTTTATTGCGATTTAGTATTCCGTTGGGGATTTAGTATTTTTGACTATAAAACGGATAGGTAGTGGAAACTATCCGTTTTAAAGTGCAAAGTATCCACATTATAGTGCAAAGTATCCACATTATAGTGCAAAGTATCCGTTTTAAAGTGCAAAGTATCCATTTTAAAGCGCAAAGTATTCGTTTTAATGTGCGAAGTATCAAAATTATAGTGCAAAGTATCCGAATTACAGTGCAAAGTATTCGTTTTAAGGTGCAAAGTAACCGTTTTAAAGTGCAAAGTATCCGACTTATAGTGCGAAGTATTCGTTTTAAGGTGCAATGTATTGGTTTAAGGTGCAAAGTATCCGAATTATAGTGCAAAGTATTCGCTTAAAGGTGCAAAGTATCCGAATTATAGCGCAAAGTATTCGCTTAAAGGTGCAAAGTATCCGAATTATAGCGCAAAGTATTCGCTTAAAGGTGCAAAGTATTCGTTTAAAGGTGCAAAATATCCGAATTATAGTGCAAAGTATCCGTTTAAAGCGCACTTATATACTGTCTCGTTTTATTTTACGGCATGCGCGTTTATGCGTTTGAAATTTAAAATTTATGAAGCGCGTCGTTTACGGGCACATAGCAATGTTCTACTTTACGGCGTTTACAAGTTTGAAAGTTCTATATTATGGCGAGCAGCATTTCATGCCCTACTTTACGGCATTTGGAGTTCACACGTTTGTAAGTTCTAATTTAAGAAATGTGGCGTTTACACATCAACATTTTTTTTTTTTGAAGCGTATGTTTTAATGTGGTAAATGTGTTTACAAGTTTACAAAATCTATATTATGACATGAGGCCTTTCCGCATTTGGCGAGTGACATTTATACGTTCAAAAGTTTTAATTTGTGATAATGTTTGAAAAAGTTCCAATTTAAAGAGTTTGGTATTCACTCATCGGATAGTTCTAATTTTATAGAGTAAGGTTTTATGGAGTTTACACATTGTTGATCTATACGGCGTGAGACGTTTGTATGTTTGAAAGTTCTATATTATGGCCATAAATTTCAAAATGACAGATTTTGAAAATTGATACCGTATTCCCACTTCTTAGAAGGCATGTCGCCAAAATCGAAGGACACTAGATTTTTGAATATTGGGGGGGGGGGGTACTCTGGTCCGTTCCCGGCATGCCGGGAAAAGCGAGGTTTGATAAGGATCATAGTATTCATTTAGCAAACTCGATGGACTTTTATAATAAAGATATTTAATAATTTTTGTCCAGCATCTGTGACTCGAATTCCTCGGCATGCTGGCTATTGCGGGGGAATACGGTATTAAAACGCAAGCTATGGTTTGATAGTCAATATATCAAACGTCATTTCATTCAATGCAGTAGAACCTCTCGATAACGAACGTCCATGGGACCAAAATGTTTGTCCGCTGGGCGACGGGGAGTGTCTACTGATGGGGAGGTACGATATACATTGAAACCTCTTTCATTTATACGGCGTTTGGCTTCATTCGCAATCGGTTCCTATACATTTTACTATGATATGCATATGTTACTGTAGGTGTTAAAGTGATACACCGGTGGTTACGTACAATTCACCAATCGTCTCGATAAAGAAAGTTTGATTAAGTTTCTCTATATTTATATCACTTTCACCGGTGATTATGAATAATTCCTAAATAAAGTTGGAAAGTCCGATAAATATGGGAAAAATTATAACCTTTCTCTCTCTCTCCTCTTCATTAAACCATTTAATTGGTTGACGGCATTAATTAATCGACAATTTATCATATTTACCAACACGAGCTTGGGATTAAACATAATCTTAGTTGAATGTGATAAATTCTTGGCTTATGACCAAAAATTGATAATTGGATGATTTCATACCGTCCGCTATCGAGAGTGTCCGTAAACGGAGAGAGCGAAATACAGTAAAACCCTGGATCGGGGATTAGAAAAGTGCCCGTGTACGGGAGGGATCCGTTAACGGGGGGTGAGTCCTTTAGAGCAGTGGTTCTCAACCTTTGAAAGCCCGCGGCCCGGTTGATTTCATTTTCGCGAGTGAAATGCCCGGCCATACATACGATTAATGAGAAATAAATGCTTAAAAATGGAACAATGAACCGCTCACGGCCCAGTTTGACTGATGTCTGGGCCCGGTAGGTGAGAAACAATTTTTTAGAGGAGCAATGTTTAGACTGTGAAATATTATCGATCCATCTTCTCTGTTTCAAAAAAAGACGATCTCTCGGTTTACAGTTGGATTTCCACACGACAGATGGCGCAGATAGTCGTGTTTCTGAGTTAGACACGATGGTCTTCCTATGTGTTTTATGGAGTTGATTAGACATTAGAGAAACCTTTGAACTCGCTCAGGATCGACAAGATTTAAATAGAATTTTAAGGTATTTTAAAATAAATTGAATAAATTCAAATTTTTTCTTTCATTGATTTGTCAATAAATTTTGTTTTATTGCTGAATTCATTTCTGTCGTTTTGCTTTTGAGAAATTTCTTTTATTAATTCTCAAATTATTGCTTTCATTTGTTTGAAAATTTGGTTAATAATTTTCAATTCAGGAGTTGATTCTTTCACTTAGTTGTGAATTTGCTCTGAATTCTGAAATTATTACTTTCATTAGTTCTAAGAGAGTAATTTCCATCGTATCTGAATTTTTTTTTCTTTCATAATTTTTCATGTAGAAACGATTTCTTTTGTAAATTTTTCAGAATTTTTTTCTTTTAATCAACGTATTCAGGAATTTTCTTTGTTTTCGAAGATATTTTTCTCATTGTTTCAAAAAACATTTTCTTAACTGATGAAAAATTGCTTTTTTTTGGAACAATGAGACGAATATCTTCAAAAAACAAAGAAAATTCCTGAATACGTTGATAATTAATACTTTCTTAATAATAATTAATTATTAAGAAAGTAATTTTTGTTATCAATTTATTTTAATTATCAATTTTCCTTCATTAATTTTGAATTTTGCATTGGTTAAGAAACTATTTATGTATATTATAATATATCATATAGTATATAGTATTTTATAATATATTATATTTATTAATTCTGAAATGATTTCTCTAATAAAAAACTAGTTACTGTATTTCTTAGTCGGAATTTACTTCTTTGACTAGTTCTGGATTTTCTCCAATACTGAAATTATCACTTCCATTATCTCTAAGATGCTCCGTTCCGTGTCCAGAAAATTCACCGAAAATTCATCGACGGAAAATTAATCGCTAGAAAAATTCACCGACAACAGTTCGACACGAAGCTACCGAGTCCGTGAGCGTGTGAGTGATTGAAATAGTGAGTGAGCGAGCTACTGAATCAGTGAGCGAGTGAGTGGGTGAGTAAAGGAGTGATCGAGTGAGTGGGTGAGTAAAGGAGTGATCGAGTGAGTGGGTGAGTAAAGGAGTGATCGAGCAAGCTACTGAGTCCGTGAGCGAGTGATCGAGCGAGCTGCTGAGTCCGTTAGCGAGTGAGTGCGTGAGTGATCGAGCGAGCTACACCGAGTCTGTGAGTGTATGGGTGAGTGAGCGAGAGAGAGCGAACTACCGAGTCCGTGACGAACTCGCTCACTTACCCACTCACTCACTCGCTCATTCGCTCCGCCACTCAATATTTCGCTCACTCACTCGCTCAAGGACTCAGTAGCTTCATCACGAACTGTTGTCGGTGAATTTTCCGTGGATGAATTACTGGTCGGCGAATTTTCCGTGGATCTTTGATAAATTTTTTTCGCACCACGGCCATTTTCTGCTCACGAGGGCTAATTAGACCGAGACCTACAATTTATTGCCGATTCCGAACGGCAGGCTTGTTTTTTATACTCATCGAGAGGTTGGTGCGCTAACCCCTCGATGGGGACTCCCAGCGGTAGCAATTTTTTCTGTGGTCATGTCGAATTTTCCGTGGATGAATTGCTGGTCGGCAAATTTTCCTGGCGGTGAATTTCCCGTAAACCACTCCATTCTGCCGAAATAACACAAGAATATACCATAGTTTTTTCATTCGCACAGCCCGCATATGGAACTCATTACCCGGTGAGATTGTAACGAAGCCCACAATCCATCAGTTTAAGGACGCTTCAAAAACCCATGATCTGTCTCCCATCTTCGATGCTTTGCTTTTTAATTTATTTTTCAGTTTTATTATTATTATTGTCATTTTTTCAGGAGAAATTTTCAGTTTTTATCATTTCTGTATGTCGTTGTGGTCTTAACTTTTCATTGAATTCTTTTATGTAATTTTGCATACGCCTCTTATATTGTATTGTATTGTATATTGTATTGTATATTGTATTGTATATTGTATTGTATATTGTATTGTATATTGTATTGTATATTGTATTGTATATTGTATTGTATATTGTATATTGTATTGTATATTGTATATTGTATTGTATATTGTATATTGTATTGTATATTGTATATTGTATTGTGTATTTTATTCCACGTATTTTTTCCCCTTTATTTTACTTGCTCGTTCATTTTATTAATTTCTACTATTGTTTGTTTGTGTTTTTTTTCTCCATCTTTGTGATGTAATTTCTGTTGACGGTCCGTTTCGTACAGATTTCACTGTATTGATTCTGCAATTTCTTTTATTGATTATGAAATTTCTCTTAACAATTTTAAAAGTTCTCTTAATAACTCTGAAACTTCTCTTAATAATTCTGAAACTTCTCTTAATAATTCTGAAACCTCTCTCTTAATAAGTTTGAAATATTTCTTGATAATTCTGTAATTTCTCTTAACAACTCTGTAATTTCTCTTAATATGTAATTCTGTAATTATTTCTTCGATTATTTTTTAATTCTGAAGTTATTTTTTTTACTAATTTTGAAATTACTGCACTTCAGAATTTTCGTTTCTCAGTGTATGCGTAATTTTTATATAGTAGGTATTGTTAAACCTTTCTCTATCTACATTCACTAATCTTGGAAAATATATCAAATCGGAACTCATGGAAGAAAACTCAAAAACGTCGGTCTCTCGTTTTCCCGTAAATATTCTTCACCTTCCATCAAAGTTTATGCTCCAATTATGAGAAGCACCGAGATTTTCAATTATCCTTAACCTTTTAAGCAGCATTGACGAGATATCTCGACTCCTTGAAAGCTTCTTATTTTTGTCATTGACAAGCCAAGATATTTTGTAAAGATGATTTCTCAATAGAACTCTTTTCTCCTATACCCCTTAGTTTGCACTAGCTGAAAACGACATTTCAGTATCAATATAATAACAATTTCAGGTCTCTTAGTTTAAAAAATATGTGTTTAAACAAGCTTGGCGACTAAGTTAGACACGAAAAGGCGCCAAACGGGAACGGTCATTTTTGGTGATTTTTTGTTCCCTTACTGCGTCTCAAATTTCACTGAAAAGCATCAATTTTTTTATTTTGCTCTGTAGGCTAATATCAATAATTTGTAATTTCCATTTTACTGTGTGATTCTATTTCCGTGATAATTTTGGGAAAAGGAGTTGAAAATGATGAAAAATTTGCAAATTTATGCCACACAAACAGGTTTCATTTTTTTTTATTCATCAATGGTTTCTCCAATACAAAATGCGTAATACAAATCATTGATATATGCTTACAAAGCAAAATAAAAAAAATAATGGTGCTTTTCAGTGACATTTAAGATGTAGGGGACAAAAAAATCACCAAAAACTGATCGTTCCAGTTTGGCGACGTTTGGTGTCTAAATTTATTTATTTATTTATACAATATTGTTAGCCTTAGGACCTATACAAGAAGATGCGATTGAAAATGGCGAAGATAGTGATGGTGGGGGATTCGATAATAGAGCTTGGGAGTTTGTTCCATTCGCCAATGGTATGAGGAAAGAAGCTGTATTTAAAACAGTCAGTGGAAGCAAAAATATGTTTTGCTTTAAGGGAATGGCCGAGTCTTCTGGAGATGTAGGATGGCTTGGCTAAGATACCAGAAATATCTAAGTTGAAATGACCATGGAAAATCTTATACGACAAGGTTAATCGATAAATGAGACGAAGAGTAGACAGAGGGTGGAGGTTAAGTTCGTTTTTAAGTTCGGATACGGAAACAAAAGATGACCAGCAGTCGTGAGCAAATCGGGTGGATTTATTTTGGATTGGTTCAAGTTTGTCAATATTACTGGAGGTAGTCCCAGATTTCAGCGGCGCCAGATTAAATAAGGCACCAAGCTTGTAGAAACACATTTTTTTAAACCTGAAATTGCTATTATATTGATATTGAAATGACACCAAAGCATTTTTTAGCAAGAAATATACAGTAAATACAAATTTTCATTTGAGAACGTCCCTTATCCCCCTTAAAGGGTAAAAAAAAAACTGTGTTCAAATTTTCACCAGAGTGCCCTTGAGGAACGTAGACATCACCAGATCACTGCCATTGTCCAGTTAACCATGAAGTCACAAAACGTGAAACAACGCCATTCAAAAGAAAACCAAAAAAAAAAAAGAAGAAAAACATGTATTACAGTTGTATCGGAACTTTAAACGTCCAGTATAAACGCGCCGAATGGACATTTATACAAGACCATTTTTAACGCCCAAGTGTTTTATCGCCCTCCAGGAACGAAAACTCCACTGGAAAGAAAAAAAGACACTTTTTTTTTTTTCAGGCCACACACCGAACGCTTCCTGGTGTCACTGATAACAGCAAAGTACGAAAAATAACAGCTATAATAAAATATCGTTGAAAGGAGAACATAATAAAATAATAATAACAGGACAAAAAAAAAAAAAAACCCCACCAGACATTAAAAACCACAGGTTAAAAATTTGTCCTTTGTATTCTTACGGAGAACAAAAATATAAAGATCGAGAGTATTTCGGACCTGCGCTAGATGACCATTAAATGTGCCCGTCCCGTGTTTTCCGAAACGTCTGGATCACAGATAGAAGAAGGTATATAAGGAACAGAAAAGTAAAAAAACGGGGACCACACCCTTAACTTCACAGAACATCTATTGTGGTCTCAATAGCTGTTTGACAGATTTATGATCGTTCCTTTCTTTTATGTGATCTTAAACTTACGGGAATGAATATACACACATTTCTTTATTCTGCCCTCCCCCCCCCCCCTTTTCCCCCCGTCTTTTGTGCTTTATAAAGGACTAAAGAATCGCTTTATGTGAAATTATTCTAATGCGGCGCTGTAAATGTACAGCGCGTGGCTCCATGGGTTTCGTGGTTATTGATTTTTCATTGGCTGGAGAGGAAAACCTTTAACGGAACTCTCTGGAATTGATTCGTGTTCTTTGTTATTAAATGTGAACGACAGTTCACCTGTGTTTTCCTCCTCTCTAGATGCATGTGTATGGCTGTGCTATGCTGTACATATTCTTGAAAAAAAATAGGTATAATGATGTTATTTTTTTTTCCGGGTTTGCGTGTTCGAGTATAGTTCATAAACACCCGAAATGTATAATTACTTTCTCTATTTTACGTGTTTTTCTTTTTTGCCATGTTGATGTTGAGGTGAGTTGCGTGCTTTGTGAGGTTCTGGTGCTGTATTGTATGTGTGTGTATACACGTATATTATGTTTCGGATGTCGAGTTTTTGTATGTGTGGGTATGAAGAGAGATGAAAGGCTAGGGAATTCCGGCATTTTGTTTGACTGGAAATGATTCGCCGGTGGTCAGTTTTGCTCTTGTATTGAAAACATAAACGGAGAAAGGGTTTTTTGTGGGAAGTATGTTTCCTTATTTATATTTTTTGAGAGAATTGAAGACCTTATATAGAATAAGAGGGCAATGTATTAGGTTTTCTGTCTAAAATGTATTTTGTGGTTTGCTAATATCGAAATGAAGTTTACAGTGAGTTCCGGGCAGAAGCCCGACCATATCAAAATTCCTAAAAACGGATGTTTCGAAACTACATAAGTCATGAAAAACCAAAATTCCAACACTGACGATATCAAGACATTCCGAAATTCCGAAACTACCGAAATCCCGACTGATGAAAATTCCAACGCTACAAAAATCTCTGCAGACCGAAATTCCAACGCTACAAAAATCTCTACACACCAAAATTTCAACGCTACAAAAATCTTTACAGACCAATATTCCAGCACTACTGAAATCCCAATACTGAGATCCCGACATAAAGAAATTCCAACACTACCGAAATCCGGACAGACCAAAATTTCCATACTACTGAAATCCCGACACACTGTAATGCCCATACTACTGAAATCCCGACACATCGGAATGCCCATACTACTGAAATCCCGATATACCGAAATTCCAACACTACCGAATTCCCTACAGACCGAAAAATTACAATGCTACTGAAATCTCGACACACGCAAACCTAGCACTTGAACAAACTGAAATCCCGACATACCGAAATTCCAACACTACCAGAATCCCGACGTAACAAAATAACGACAGACCAAAATTCTCAGCGCATCTTTTAACAGACTGTGGAATCTATTCGTGTTCCTAAATGTGAGAGACAGTTTACCTATCTACCTATTACTCTACCGAAATCATGACAGCATTAGATTCGAACACTATCCAAATTCACGACAGACCAAAATTCTTACACTACCGAAATCTAGACAGAACGAACTACGAACTATCAACAGTTCCACAATCCCAACAAACAAACCAAAATTCAAACATCACCGATATCTCAGCAGAACAAAATTCCAACACTGCTAAAATCACGACGGCCCAGAATTCCAACACTACCCAAATTCCGCGACAGACCAAAATTCTAACATTACCGAAATCTCAACAGGACAAATACCCAACACTATCGAAATCCCCACAGACCGAAATTCCAGCAATACGGAAATCCGACTCTATTGAAATCCCCACACAGACCGAAATTTCAACGCTACGGAAATTCGAAACTCTCGAAATCCCAACTGACCGAAATTCAAGCACTATGGACATCCGACATTACGGAAATCCGACACTATCGAAATCCCCACTGACCGAAATTCCAACACTACGGAAATCTGACTCTATTGAAATCCCCATGCAGACCGAAATTCAAAAACTGGAAATCCGACACTATTGAAATCCCCACATAGACCGAAATTCCGACATTACGGAAATCTGACACTACCGAAATCCCCACTGACCGAAATTCCAACATTACGGAAATCCGACACAATTGAAATACCCACACAGACCGAAATTCCAACACTACGGAAATCCGACACTATTGAAATCCCGACAGACCAAAATTCCAACGTTGCCAAAATCACGGCAGCCCAGAACTCCAAAATTACCGAATTCCTGACAGCCTAACAAGTCTCAACTCTACCAAAATCCTGGCAGACCGTAATTCTAACACTACTGAAATATCGATAGCACAAAATTTCAACACAGACCAAAATTTTCGAACACCACTAAAATCCCGACAGACCAAAATTAAAATCCCAACACTACCAAAATTCCGACCGTTCGAAATCCCGACTGTACCAAAACTTCGAAACTTGAAAAATGAATTTTACTTAAAAATGAATTTTTAACTGACTTTAATCATTATGCACACATTTACACACACAAAATACACACATCAATAATCTATTTATCTTCAATAATTTATTATTGGAATTTCGCGATACGAAATAATTAAGGAAATACGATAGGAAAAAGTTGAAAATTACAATTATTCTCTATAGATGGGCCGCATTTTCGCCTTTCTTTAAGATCTAATTCTTCTTACTCGCATTCGCGAACCACTAAGTGTAGCGGTAAATAATGATGAAATTAAGACAAAAATGAAGCGCACTGTAAGCATGTAGACCTCCAGTGGCTAATGCCAATTCCGTATGAGAGTAATCTTAAGAGCATCATGGGCCTCCCCGGGCCAAATGATTTTTCTTAGACCCTACCAGGCAAATTCTCGAAAATCTCAACCTGATCTCATTTTTGTGAGGCCCTTTTTTTTCCTTCAGGCCCCCGGGTCGTGCCCGGGTGGACCCATGCCTTAAGAGGTCAATGCTCTCCAAGACAGACAGCCTTGCGCATGTGTTGGGGTAGGGGGCCCATTCCTTTTTGATCCTCCATTCCTTTCCATGCACTTTTGATGAATTGTTCGGAGTAGCAGGAGTCTAGTGCATATGGTATTGCGTCTAATGTGGATTTCTGATTACTGCGGCTGATCGAACATCGTTCAAAAGGATTGTTATAGCTAATTAACACATTATTGGAGTTACACTTAAAAAAATTGTGAGGAAACAAAACAAGATTATGAACACCGTGAATATCAACATCAAAAGTTCTCGAAACTTTTGCAATAACACCGAAAAAAGCCATTAGAATAACTTCTCCACATTGCGGAATTTAGGTACTTTATTAGCACGAGAACGGGGAAAAAAATAAGACCAAGGAAGTGCATTTAGAAACTTTATATATATCGGTAGCAATAATAATAATTGTTATATACTCCGTTCATCCAATCGTTCGCCTAATTTCACGAGTGATAGCTTTCTTCCTACCTTTTTTTATTGTTATTATCTTCAACAAACGAAGTAAGAATATTTTTTTTTGTTTCAGTCCCATACTCTTCTCCACGTTCTGGCGCTGGAAGCCATTTCGTGACAACAAGATGTACCGAGATTTAATCACTGCGCAATCATCTGAGATCACGATCTCAAAAAAAATAAATGTCTTAAATATCTTTTATATATTATATATATATATATTTTTTACAATGGACAACGATTATAAAAAAAAAACAATCTTAACTACCATTAAAAAGAATAAGGGGGGAAAAAAGGATTAATGTTGTGTCTAAAAACGTGGATAAGTACGATAAGCCTCTTTCTTTGGATGTTGTATTGCGGGAACGAAACACACTCGTGACATTCGGCTATTAATTTCATTCCTCTCCCCTCGTGATGACACAAACGTAATAGAAGACAATCTTTTAGATTCGGATACATTTGGGAAGGGAAGGTGGAAAAAAAATGAAGAAATTACTAATGTATAATTATAAGATTCGTGTGAATCATCCAAGGAATTCACTAAATGCTTTTGAACGGCTTCTTACCCGAAAGAACACCACCGACTCTTTGAATATTCACTGAATTAACGACTACATGATATCTGTATCTTATCTATCACATACTTAAGCATATACAATTATAAACAGAATCTGAATCACCATTGGGTTCGGAAAACAGATAGAAAATCAGTATCAAGAGCGAAATATTTAGGAGTGGTTCGCACGTACAAAAGTGGTATCGTGTGAACAGGGAGTGCTACTCTCATTCCTGTCGAGATAGGAAGGATTGTAATGAAAAGTATTAGCATGGGTTTATTAAGGAAAAACTTTTTGACCTTCGTGTAATGGTGACATAATAAGCGATTAACTGGTTAACTTGAACCACCCAAAAACTCAGAGGATTATACGGAACGTTCTACCAGTTCGAATGACACCAAGCTCAAATACTTCAGGTGTTGCGCTCATCCTTAAACAAGAATTCAAAGGGCGCGGTAGCCCGGTCGATAAGATACTCGCCTGAAGTACCAAAGGATGTTTAGAGGTGTCGCGAGTTCGATACCCGGTTCGTCCTTGTTAGAAAACTTTCCTGACACAGGGGTACGACAAAAAACGGCGACTTGACCGCAGCAAAAAATTGCTACTGCAGGGTGTCCCCCATGGAGGGGTTAGCGCACCAACCTCTCGATGAGTATAAAACACAAGCCTGTCGTTCGGAATCGGCAATAAATTGTAGGTCCCGGTGTAATTAGCCCTCGTGTGCAGAAAATGACCGTGGTGCGACTCAAAGATCAAGAATGCAACACTCCGCAGATCATTCTACGGATCCCCTCCGTTCTAGAGATGTTAAATACGTTCCCTCCTTGGTTGTCTGCAATTTTCTTTCGATTCATGGATATATCACCGATAAAAACGTGTAAGGGGCCATTCAAGTATTACGTCAGCATCGGGGGGGGGGGGGTTTCCGCCCATACACTAAAGTTCGATAAAAGATCTTTTATGAAACTTGGAAAAAACAACCAATAAGCCTTTTGACCTAAGACCTCTTTTAAAACGTTTATAGTGTGATGCTGTGCCTTCGACCGACACATACATAGTCCAGGTAGAGTTTCATTCAGATACGTTCTTTTACGGCTCAAACGTTGTGTTGTGGATCCCAATCTTGCAGATGAAAGCTCTTGCCCTCATGCAGCTTTTGGATGACAAAATCGTTATCTAAAACATATCAAGTTTCAACGCATGTAAAGTACATAATTGAATGTATTGTTTACGTTCCTCAGTATATCTGAAATCTTTAGAAATTTCTACGAGTCAGCAATGATATTAGCTTCGAAACTCTAACTTGAAGAAGGGAATGCTCTGGAAGCTCAAAGACCGTTCCGAAGTTGCCGGGATGCATCTCAGATCGGAAGAAACGAGGGAAATTGCGTGGATGCCTACGTGAAATAGACTCCTTTGTCAGCGACATGCAGGGTACAGGACGTACCAGGAATGTGAGGACGCCACTCTAGAAGCACGTTTTGTACATACACCGCTGCACAAACGCTTACCGATTATTCGGTCTGAGATGCGTCTGAGGAAAAACACTCCCGGTACAGTCTCTTGAGCATCCAAAGCGTTCCCGTCCACCGCACTACACATAAAGTGCATTTCCGCTTTTCACGATGGTGACACCAGCCAAATTACTCCTAGTACCGTCTTTGAGCTTATCTAGAGCATTCCCATCCGGCGACACCATACACGATGCTTTTGAATAACAAACTTGATACCTGATGCGTGTGGAATTGATATCTGAAACGTATCAAGTTTCAACGCATATAAAGTGCGTGATTGAATGCATTGTTTAGATCCCTCTGCTTTTCTAGTTTTTTTTAGAAATTTAAACAAGTTATCAATATATATACAGTGGAACCTCCCTTAACGGACACCTTCCGTTAACGGACATTTTTCTGTTCCCCGGTCCCGTGGAATAGGGCTTTAATGTATTTCACTCACCCGTTAGCGGACAGTAAAATCAGGCAAAACTCTAATTTGTGAATTTTTGTTCATAAATCGAGAATTTATCATATTCAACAGTGATTATGTATAATACCAAGCTCGTATTGGTAAATGTGATAATCCGTCAATTAATTACAAAATTAACTGAACATGACTATAGTTCAGGATGCTTATTCCGAATGGCAATGTTGGTTTTATTTGCACATGTTGGTATGTGTGAAGAAAGCCAACATTACAAGACTGTAGTTTTGAAAATGTTTTTTTCCTCACACTTATTTTCATTTAATTTAAGTTTTATTGCAAAATATGTTTAGTGCATGTACCATGTGCGGGAAAAAATAATTAATTGGTTTGATGAAGAGAAGAAAGGTTTTAAATTTTTCTATATTTATAAGAGTTTCCAACTTTATTTGGGAATTACGCATAATCGCCGGTGAAAGTGATATGTAAATGCAGTGAAATTTAATCAAACTTTCTTTAATGAGACGACTGATGACTATACATAACCACCGTTGTATCACTTTTATAGGAACCAATTGCGACCGAATACAAACGCCGTATAAATGTGTAAGTCGCATAAACGACGGTCTACTGTATATTGTGCCTCCCCAATAGCGGACACACCCCATGAGCGGACAAAAGTTCTCGTCCCAAGGGTGTCCGTTATCGAGAGGTTCTACTGTATTAACTTCGAAACCATCCAATTGATCTCAAGGTAATCAGCATCTTCCACACAATATTTCATTTTATACATCCCTAAAGCTCTTACTCAAAACTCATGAACAGATAATGTCATTCATGTCCGGTATATACTCGAAAATAAATTATTTTACTTTATCAGGGTACATCAGAGAAGAAAAATATATACCAGGAACACACAATACCTTCCAGAAAAAACCCATAGCTAAACATCTTGAAAAACCCACCGCCATCGTCGTCCATAGAACATTTTCCTGTGCATTATATTATTACACCCGTAATTATAAATGAGTATCAAAAGTTGATTGCATCTCCGGGGCCCTCGAGATATGAATTCAACATGATAACATAGAAGAGAAAGGGGAAAAAACATCTTAACCTGTCAACGTGTTGATATATTTATCAACGGCGTCTTCTCTTTTTTTAATACGTACGTCCTCGTATATAGCGTACAACGCAAATAATACGTAAATATAATGTCTCTCTGTATAAGAAGAGTTTTCTCCTTGCATTTATGAATCTGATACGAGTTACTCTCTCTAATAGATGATTTAATTTCCATGATATAATTGCACAAATTGCAATCCGACAAAAATAAATCATGCGGATGTTCTCGAGTCATTGAGCGATGAAATAAGCATGTCTACATGCTGAGGGAGGCAAATGAACCTACAGAAGAACTTGCGGAGATGTTATCAGTTATCATTTTTTTCTTCTCCAGTTCATGTCTTTAATAATCGAGATTCTTTTTTCCAGTCCATCATCATCATCGAAATATAATGATAATAATAATTATAACGACGACTTAATTGCAAGAGATGATTTCAAAAGAAATTTGAATCACGTAGTACAGAGTGACTCTACAGGAAAGAGTTATATTATTATAATTGTATGCGTATGGCGAGTACTTACTGCATGCACGTACTTGGGGCGCTCTGTCATTTCCCCCAATGATACGACCATTTTTCATATTGTATTAACTGGGGTTTTTCAATGAGTGAAATGATGGTAATGAATGTTTGACAAGGATAACATGAGCAGATGTCATCGCGTTTCGTATGCGGTCGAATGCGAAGTGAGGTTTGTCATGGCTTTCGTGCCTCGTGCTTGAAAAGAATTTCGAGAAGAGAACTACATACAGTAGAACATCTTATTTTTGCAAAAAGACTCTTTATCCAGTTATAAAATAAGGTACGTGATTTTGTTTTGTGTGTAATTTTCGAAACTGATTTAAAAATTTTAGACTTTTATAGTGTTTTAAAATGTTAAAATAGGTTGAAATTGATGTAGGTCAGCGTGTATTAGGTTCGAATATTTAACACTGTGTTATAGTGAAATTATTTAGATAATTTTTATAAAATAGTTTTTTTTCTCTTCTAATCATCGTTGGGGATGATAATGTTTTCGAACGGTGACACATCAAAAATCACAAAACTCCTATGTGCCACCCTCTAATATCAAAATTTTGTGAGTGCCACTCAGTTTTTTAGCACTTTCAATAATAGTTTCATTCGTGAAAATGTCTGAACATTCGAAAATATTTCTAAACCATGAATTCGCATATATTTTTAAACAATACAATGAAGAATAGTTTCGAACAACACATTTTCGAAAACTTCCAAACAATGCATTTAAAAATATTTTGAAACTAAGCATTCGTGAATAATTTCAAACACTTTCAATTGTATTTTCAAACACTTCATTCAATTGTATTTTCAAACACTTCATTCAATTGTATTTTCAAACACTTCATTCAATTGTATTTTCAAACACTTCATTCAATTGTATTTTCAAACACTTCATTCAATTGTATTTTCAAACACTTCATTCAATTGTATTCTCAAACACTAAATTCAATTGTATTCTCAAACACTAAATTCAATTGTATTCTCAAACACTACATTCAATTGCATTTTCAAACACTACATTCAATTGCATTTTCAAACACTACATTCAATTGTATTCTCAAACACTAAATTATGTTGTATTCTCAAACACTAAATTATGTTGTATTATCAAACACCAAATTATGTTGTATTCTCAAACACTACATTCAATTGCATTTTCAAACACTACATTTAATTATATTCTCAAACACTACATTCAATTGCATTTTCAAACACTACATTTAATTATATTCTGAAACACTAAATTCAATTGTATTCTCAAACATTACATTCGCGCATATTCTCAAACATTACATTCGCGCATATTCTCAAACACTACATGCGCATATTCTCAAACATTACATTCGCGCACATTCTCAAACAATACATTCGCGCATATTCTCAAACAATACATACGCAAATATTTTCAAACTATGCGTTAGTGAAAACATTTCCAAGCGATGAATTCAATAATACTAACCGACAATGCAATTGACAATATCTTCAAAACAAATCATCTTACATGCTACATAATTATTGCTAAGATACATAATTATATTGCTACATAATATTGCGTTTCTTTTTAACATAACTCAAAGTCTGAAAGGGCAGAAAGAGACTCCATACCCCTTTCTACCAGATTTTGAAACTTCAAATTTCTCCCACGTAAAATAACAATAATTTTCTTTTCATTTCTTTCTCCGAAGATCAATAAATAATTTCATGCAATGCGAATGCGCCGTAAAAACTGTCGGACTTCCAATAATTAATTATAGCAATTAAACGAACGATGGCCAAAGTTCCGTTAGGGTCGTTACTATTTACGTCAGTAGTTCCCCCAATAAATTATTGTCTGATGAATGAATTAATTAACGCGTTCGTAAGGATTATCTAGAGATTGATATTCCGACGCACGATATATCACTATAAAAAAAAATGTCTGCTCCGAGAATTACGAAGAATACACGAGTGTAACAGTGGAAAGAAATCACATATGCGTACGATTCGGGGTCCGCATCCGCTAACAAATCACGTGGCATTCATCGGTCAGAGTCCGTTTCCTAATTCCGTGACCTTTTCTCTCGCAGTCACGATAGTGTGTATAGCGTGACCGCGACACCCGATTAAACAAGCCCCGTGTATAAGGTTGTAAGTACGGCTTAAATATGGCGTGAGATCGAGCACGTGCGTATGAATAACAGATTATGATAATAGAAACCGCCAGGAAAAACTCTATATTCTGACCTCGACCTCTCCTCCTACCTTTTGCTGTGTGTATATAGGTATGTTTTTCTTATTATATTTATTATTGCTGAGATTGACAGAGCCATATTATACTCGTGGATACTATGTATATACATATGCATACATAGTAGCGATTGAGCTCGTACGTATTCCGTATCACGGACATTTTTTTGTTTTGATGTATGACAGTCGATTTTCATTTCATGGTTTGAATCAGTACTAACACTAGCATGATTCATGCCGATCTTTTGAACCTCGTAGTCTAATTCTGATGTATGTTGACATGATTTTTCTGCAAACCATTTTTTTTTGTAATAATCATGTAAACCTGTTCGATTTCTTGAATATACGGGGTGATTCAGAGCTCAGGCGCGAAACTTTAAGTAATGGTAAAACACACATAGGCCGACATGGCACTATAAAAGTTCTTTTATAAAACTTGCAAAATGCAACCAATAAGCGTATCGGTTACATTCGAGTCAAATGTAACCAATAGGCCTATTGGTTCTTTTTTTTTTTTCCAACTTTTCTAACCGAACTTTTCTAAGACTTTCATAGTGTAATTCCAGCCACAGACAAGCAATTCACGTTTAGTAACTAAAACGGTGAACCGCTAATCGGCACTATCCCTGAATGCACAAAGCACAAATTTTGCCAATTTTAATCACCATTACTATCGTGGATTGCAGAAACGTATGCCCAGTTTGACGAATCTAAAAAGAGGTGGATGCATTTAATGTACACATTCCATGCTGCGGACGAGAATGCTCTGGAAGCTGAAAGACTGTACCGGGAGGGATTTTCAACAAGATGCGTTGCAGATCGAAAACCTTTGAGCAATTGCACCGGTGTGTGTGCGAAACAGGCTTCTTGTAACATCCTTATACCCCTGGCAAAGCCCTTTATCTTACATGCCGCTGACAAAAGAGTCAATTCTGAACAGACACCTGCCCAATCCCCTCAGGTTTTTTTGTTTTTGTTTTGATCTGGAAAGCTACTTGATGAAAAACACTTCCGATACAGTCTTTGTAGATAGATAGATAGAACCGCGGACTGATGCAAAGCAAATTACTTCTGTTACCTCAAAAAGAGGCAGGGTTATGTCGGAAAAAGTGGCAAAGATTAATCGTAGTGGTCTCCTTGCCCCGTGCTCGCAAGTATCAAATCAGTCGCGTCGTTCTTCCTATGAAGACAGCCATCAACTCGATGTAACGTATAAGCCATTTGACTAAAAATTGATAGCTGAACCCAATGACCAGGGAGAAAAATTGCAGGCACGGCCAGTGGCACATAAGGGCTTTAGACCACAGCTTGGGATTTCAAAAGAAGTGAGGAGAAGACTTGTGGCGTCCCGTAACTTCGGCGTGCAGGATACGGGACGTTGCAGGAACATGAGGACACCACAAGAAGTCCGTTTTGCAGGTACACCGGTGAAATCGCTAGAAGGTTTTTCGATCTGGAACGCATCTTGTTGGAAAAGCTTCCGGTACAGTCTTTGAGCTTCCAGAGCATTCCCGTCCGCAGCACCCTTAATACATGACATGCACGTCCGTCATTCCCTCAAACCAACCATACCTTCTACAATAAGTGATAGAAATGGCGATAAGTGGCAAACCGAGCACTTGTTAGATACGATGATAGCGCCGTCTCTTTCGGTTCACCGCTTGCATTACGAAAATGCTATTACAGACGAAAATATTTCTTGTGTTCATTATGTGTTTTATCTATCTATAAAGTTTATCCATGAATCCTGAAAAAAAAAAAATCACCACTTATATGTAAACTTCTCTCTTTATTTAGCCGGGAGATTGCTCTCAATACTCGATCCATTGTTGTCAGTAACCTTCAATTCTTTGAATGGACAATCGGTATCAATAGCTCCATCGTTCTCCCTCTCTCCCTAATAACGATCGAAATTGTGCATTATCTAAAGAAACTGTCCATTCCAGAGGAATATATTTTTTTCTTTTACACGCGTCATAGTGTAATTCGTGACTATTATAAGTCATTTATTACTTAACGACTGACTGTTCTGAGTGGAGAGGGACCATTTCCTATGAGGTATCAAGGTCTGATCTAATACTTAACCCACATATAATATAAATAAGAAATTTCTTATTTGTGTGCGTTAAGTCTGAGAGATATATCTCCCAAAACTCTGACCATTCTATCTTATACTACCGAATGGGATTTTTTTTTTTGTGCTCAATGCGTAGGTGAATAGTGGGTTAAAACGTCTTAATGCATCTCTATTTATCGATCTTTTCATCAAGCAAATAAAGAAATAGAAAGTCAATTAAAGACGTATAAGTATATTTATTTGCTTTCGGCTCTCGTAATCTCGCACGCAGATCTCTCTCTCTCTCTCTCTCTCGTTCGCCTTTCTTTACGTTTAAATTACTTTTTTGCTCTCTTTTTTACTCTTATTTCGTTTATCTTCCAACTATTGCCGCAATGGAGGTGTTGATTAATGCCTGCTCTGATTGTGTTTAATGCCCCGGTATTTTACTTTTGTTTTGTGTGCGGGTGAACCAACCAGAGAGGGTTTTATTTTTGTATCCTTTTAGGTTGTCTTTGGGGGGCTTGGCCCGAATCCCGAGGCATTTTCTCCGTATACTTCTTGATGTGGTTTTTTTCTCTCTCTCTCTCTGTTCTCTAGTGGGTGTGAAAGTTTAGGCGTTTCTTAGTGTTGTGGATTGTGGATTATATTTATCGATACGTGGATTGAATGTGTTGATTTTTAACTAATGTACACACATTGATATTCGTGTTTTGTTTTGTATGTTATTGTTAATGGATGGTGGTGTCAGGGGTTGCGGTACGAATGCTATACGAGGAGAATTTCAGCAATCACGTTCGATATATTTGTTGCGAGTTCGAGCTTAGTTGGATCTATTCATCCATTTTAACTTGCTGAATGACACTTTGAGGAATGAAAGTGGATCGGGAAAGTGTTGAGAAAGGGTTGAACCCGTAAACTTTCATCCTGTGTAATGAAACTGAACATTAATTTCAATAAGATAAATGAATCCGATTTGGAGTATTTACGAGTTTTGTGTTTAAGATCGACTATAGAGGGGAAGTTATGATAATAATCATCGTTGGTTATGTTGTGGGAGAGAGACAGTGGGATGTTGCACCTTGTGTGGGATTGATAGTCTGCCGTGAGGGTTTTATCAAAGAATTGCTGCCTTGTATAGTCTTATGGGGCCAAAATGCCCACCGGACATTCTGTTTGGCCCACCAGTAATGAGCAAAAATAGTCGTTGTTGGGGGAATGCTCTTCTCCTATTGGTGACTTCTATGACATTTATAGGTTTTTAAAATAACTTCATCTCATAATAGGGCTACTTAACCTAATTATAGTCTAAAGTTGCGAGAAGGTGGCTGCAGAGATGGTCGGCAGACCACTGCAAGAGGTTCCTAAAGGGATCCGAGGGACATGTTTCCCCCTAATAAAGCACAAATCATAACAGAAAATATTGCAGTTGAGGCTATGGCACAGCACAGGTGGTATAGCTTTGGTGTTTAACCAAGCTTGGATGAGTGATAAATAAAACTATTACCATTTCCTATGAGTAGTGAATCTTGAATGACGTACGGCAGTGTTTCTCGTGGCAGCTCCTGGGGAAATCGTGACGAGCTGCAGATATTGACTTGTGGGCCAATTTTTTTTTTTACTCTTTGAAGAGGTTATTTTATATGTGAAAATAGTTAATAAACTATTCTGGGAAGCCGAAGATGAGCTATGAATTGAGTAAGAAAGCAGCGGATGTCAAAAGTTTTGAACCGCTGGTGTATGGTTCCACAGGTTGCCATGAGATTCTTTATCATGGCAACCTATGGAACCAAAGATGGACAATCAGGAAAGTTGTTTGAGTGGTCATAGTGACGGACTCGTATCGCAAGGACCCAGCTTCGAACCCCACTCATCGCCACTGTGGTGGACTGCTGAAGTTGGTATTCTGCGGTTCCTGACTTCAAGGCGCGAATCTCCCCATTTAAAACGTTTCTCCGCAGAAAGCGACAGACCTACAGCGATGCAATTCTTAAATAATTACATTTCACTTACTTCACTTTTGAAATATAGATGGCAGCACTGAAAAGCAGACACAATTATACTATATACGCACTGAGACTGTTAGGTACACACACTCACGCTTCCGGCAACACACACACTCGGTTGCCCATGGCGATAGACCAAAGTTGTGTTCGGTTTGAAGGGAAAAAAAAGGTCTCGTGAGTATGGGAGCCACCAGATTTCAAAATTCTGATGCCATTCCCAAGGACGCCATAAAAGTTTGACGATACCTTAGCACTTTTCACGCACATTCCCGCATTTACCGATTCGTTGGGGGGTTCCGCGAGGGGGGGGGGGTGCATGTGTGGTGTAGCAGTAGTAGGTAGGGGCTCGGGGATCCATGATGTTCTTAAGTCAGTCACCTCGTTGGGCAATTTGCCTGTTGTGGCATTGTATTTGTATTTGTATTTGTATTAGTGATTCCCGAAGGGTGTGCCGACAGGTATCTAACAATAGATTTTTATTGAAAGTAATGTGATATATATATATATAAGGCTGTGTTTTCTAAAAACTACAACTATCACCGTGCATTCACCTAGTACACATCCTTCTGTGGAATTTTTAACGAATCGGTGCATGCAGGAATGTATGTTCCGAGTGTATTTATGTTGTCAGGGTTTCGTGTTCTTGCTAATGTGATGCCATCTGTCATCTATATTTTGAAGTTAAGGTGCCAGATGATTGGATTTTCATGTCATGTGAGTACCACATGAAAATTCAAGCATTTACCATTATCACTTGAGTCTCATCAATTTAGGGGTACTACCTGTTATTCGGGATCAGATGGATGCCATAAGATATTTTGAAATTTCCAAGGGTGCCGCGAACTTGAAAAGTTTGTGAGTCCCAGCCTCACAGAGCAGCTCTTCTTCTATTTTTTTTTAAAAGTTGCCAACCCCGGTCCGATTTTCTTACAAAATCACCTGGAAATGTCCCCAAGACACGACAGAAAATGGAATCCGAAATCATTTAGAGCTTAACATCCCTTCAATTTCACTGGCTATTTGCAAGTAACTGAGGCTACTGTGAAAGTCGTGTGAGAATTTGGCAAACGGGAAAATAAAAGAGAGTGCTGCATATTTCAGTATGCAATTAAGAAACAGAAATAGAGTACAATAGCCGATTATATGTAACGTGTGAAGCAGAACATGAAGATGTCGATGAATGAGAGGAGAAAAATCGAGAGTATTTCCAATGCAATCGGAGCGTCCTCAATTAGTCGAAGAAAACAATCGCTGCTCGATAATCGATCCCTTTCTCATGATGTACATCGACACTTCCTGGAGTTGATTGATTTCCCGAAGCATTTGCGTTATTAAAATAATTAATCAGAAAATAGTAATAGTAATAATAAATGGGATCATCGTAAGACATATTTTCCAAAACGGAAACGTCTGCATATTTTTTTTAAACTGATTTGATTACTCGAGAGGTTTTCCGAACGTGGGAATTCACAACAAACGTAATATTCTATTCGTCTCTTGCGCGGTAATGTAATTTCACCCCCCCCCCCCGCCCATAGAAATTAATCATGTTATTATTGATTAAGGACACCAGGAAAACATCAGAAAATGAGTGATTTGCTCTGAGAGAGATCTGGTCTCAAAATTTATAAATTTAATTTATATTTCTCTGGCCGATTCTTATCTATAGCCTAGGATTTCATCAATCAATATTGCATTTAGACTCTTCACTTCTTTGGTTGTGTCAACTATGTCAGTTTATGACATAGACCAGATTATTTTGGATGATTTCGATGTTGCGTTAATTTTTTTTTCTCGAGAAAATTATTACACTTCCCGCGAGAGACACGCGAAATTACATAATTTGCTGCGAACTTTGTCAACCAAGAATGCATATGTTACTCAAAAAAGTTTATCCTTTGCTCTTTTTTTGTGTTAGAATCCTAAAAATGCCGAGCTACAGACTCCCAAAACTTAGCGAACTGGCCGAAATTGGCCTGGTAAATATTTGACGAAATTGGCCAATTCCGGGACTTAGCAGTAACACATCCAATCGGGCGTAGTCGCTTTATTATACCGTTTTCTGATTAGTACGGCTGTGTATCTCGGTCCATTCACATTTTATTTCAGAGGTCGAAGGAACTTTCCTATGCACCCTTCAATAGCAATAAATTAATACGCACACAAAATCTTAATCAACAATTTCCGTGTGGAAAAAGTCACAATTTTCCAAAGTGAAAATGACTAGGAAAAAGAGTTACTGACCGTAAAGTTTGATAGGAAAAAAAAAAAAATATATATATATACTAGGGGGGCTCTGCCCCCCTGCCGCCTTTGGCGGCCAACCCCCCCCCCCCACTTCTCTCCCGGACATATCTTGTTTATTTCGTCCCACTTCATCAGCGTGCTATGGAAAAGGGGAAAGGGACGTGTGAAAGCACCAGCCTACTGAAGAAGCGAATTTTAATGAAAATAATAATAAAGCAACAAAAAACAAATGAGATTCATCAAGTATCCCCAGAAAACTTCCCCATGGGGGTCCCCAGATTCAATTCGCTGAATTTCAGTGGGGCCCCACACTGGATATATCTTGGGCTACCGATGTGTTGCAAATTTTACAATGTTAAACCACAAAAATCAATGAGATACATTCAGGGGCACCGAATTACAACCTGCCAACATTTCCATGAAGCCCTGACCTGCAAGCTTGTCGGACACCCCCCTGTGAGAATTTTTCATTTTTATCAATTTTACAACGAATAAAATCCAGGGCCCCACATCCAGTAGCGGGGACACAATACGCAGATTTTTAGTGGGGCCCCAGACTGGCTATATCTCGGGTTTCGGCTGTGGCAAATTCTACAACAGAAAAGAATGAGATTCATCCAGGGCCCCCAAAATCAAACCTGTAAACATGGGGCCCCCGACTTGGAAGCTTGTCGGTCATCCCCCGGTGCGAGTGCCATGAAAAATTTTCATTTGTATTCGTTTTACCAACGAATAAAATCCAGGGCCCCCAACCAATTACCCGGGACACCAATTCGCTTACTTTTGGTGGGGCCCCAGACTGGCTTTATCTCGGGTTTCGGCTGTGGCAAATTCTACAACAGAAAAGAATGAGATTCGTCCAGGGCCCCCAAAATGAAACCTGTAAACATGGGGCCTCCGACTTGGAAGCTTGTCGGTCATCCCCCGGTGCGAGTGCTATGAAAAATTTTCATTTGTATTCGTTTTACCAACGAATAAAATCCAGGGCCCCCAACCAATTACCCGGGACACCAATTCGCATACTTTTGGTGGGGCCCCAGACTGGCTTTATCTCGGGTTTCGGCTGTGGCAAATTCTACAACAGAAAAGAATGAGATTCATCCAGGGCCCCCAAAATCAAACCTGTAAACATGGGGCCCCCGACTTGGAAGCTTGTCGGTCATCCCCCGGTGCGAGTGCCATGAAAAATTTTCATTTGTATTCGTTTTACCAACGAATAAAATCCAGGGCCCCCAACCAATTACCCGGGACACCAATTCGCATACTTTTGGTGGGGCCCCAGACTGGCTTTATCTCGGGTTTCGGCTGTGGCAAATTCTACAACAGAAAAGAATGAGATTCGTCCAGGGCCCCCAAAATGAAACCTGTAAACATGGGGCCCCCGACTTGGAAGCTTGTCGGTCATCCCCCGGTGCGAGTGCTATGAAAAATTTTCATTTGTATTCGTTTTACCAACGAATAAAATCCAGGGCCCCCAAAATGAAACCTGTAAGCATAGGGCCCCCGACTTGGAAGCTTGTCGGTCATCCCCCGGAGCGAGTGCTATGAAAAATTTTCATTTGTATTCGTTTTACCAACGAATAAAATCCAGGGCCCCCCAACCAATTACCCGGGACACCAATTCGCATACTTTTGGTGGGGCCCCAGACTGGATATATCTTTTGCTTCCGCTATCGAAATTTTTCAACGTTAAAGCAGCAAGAAAACAATGAGATCCATCAAGGGCCCCTGGAAATGAAAACTTTTTACTTATACGTGAAATCTTCCCCGGGTACCCCGACCCTGTGTTGGGAGCACTGCTGTTGTGTGTGTATATTATACATATAAATACCTCTCGGCATGGACCTCCCCCCCCCCCCCCACAAAGGAAGGGCTGACAGGGGTCACAACGATTCTTATCACTTTTTGATTTTTCACACTATAAATTAATCACAGAGGGGGCCCCTGAAAAGCTGGTTTGGGGGCTCGAAATCTAAATTCCAGCCTAAGGGCTCTGCTGTAGGATGTAGGAGCCTCTTGGTACATGCACATAACATGGTCCCGATGGGTCAAATGGGTATCGTATTCATATGGGGGGTCATTCATAATGGGTATCATTCATATATCGATATACATATCGATATATGAATCGAACCGACTTCCGTAACAGACTTCCGTCACTCGGTTGCTTAGCAACAGGCCCTTTTCGAGCTTGTTTGTGATTTTATATTATAGAATAGATATATATAAAACATGAATATACCATTTGTCCTCAGATTTTGCGTGATAACATGTTTTCGTATATAGCAATACAACTAAAGCAATTACAAATGACTAAATACCACATGATGTATTAAATAAAGGAAAACAAAACAGAAAAGGCTGGGAAAAACCATCAAATCTGTCTTTTCTCAGCCTTGAAAGTCAACTTGAAAATTTCTTTTCTTATAATCGCCACTTGAAGGCATCAGTGACGGACACAATACAACAACAAAAAAAAGGGCGATGTCACACCCTTCACTAAAAAAATAGTCACGAAATTCACAGAATCTATCACTGATCAAAAAGATCTTATTTTATTTTTTATTTCCTATTATAATACCTATTTTCTCTAGTATATATTTCCAATTCTCTTTATTTCCTTAATAATTAGATATCGGAGATATTTTTTTGTTCCTATGACCTACCTTTACAATAAAGTTTCCACGTATAACCTTGGAATATTTATTCCCAGGATACGGAAAAAAATTACGGCTAATAATACGGTTATATATTGTGGTATCAATCACTGTGGGGATTTTTTTTTTTTTTAAATAAAGTATATGTACTTGGAAATGTCACTTTATTACTCATTCGAGGTTGTGATTTTGAGTTGAATCGTGGAATTTTTTTTTTTTTTAAATGGTGATTCAAGGTGAATTTTCTGAATGTTTATATGTAATTGAAGTTTTTCTCACGATGTATTTGTTATAGATCGATTGATAATCACTTACAGGAAACGGTGGTAGGTTGTTATATAAGTTCAACGTGGAATGCCAGTGACTTGACTCTCAATTGTGTATTTGATTCGTTCTTAGTTATGAAGTATTTCTTTTGATTTAGTCTCAATTTTTTTTTCTCTCCATTTCATGGTATTTTAGGTGATTCACGCGTTTTTTTAATTGCTTGGCGATATGACTTGAACTCTGAGTAGAGTTCGGAAGGCGTTTAAAATCGTACATGTGGTTTTTTTTTTTCCGATACCACTAGAGTGCTTGCAATTTTAGAGGACATGTTGGTTTTGCATTACAGTTTTTTTACATGCAATGAACGCCAGTTTTAAATACAGTGCCCGAGTGGCATGGTGGTAAGATGCTCGTCTACCATCGTGAAGGTTGTTGTCAGGGTCCCGGGTTCGAACCCAAGGGAGGATATCGATAAGATATTTTCCCCTAACGAACTCGAGGCGACCACCGGTAGACAGCGCCTTCGCTTCCAGCCCATCTCACTAATGGCAGTAAATTGCAATATATATATATAGCGATATGGCCAGAGTTGGTGTTTAGTTAAGTGGTTTTAATTACAGAGATGCCGGTAGACTAAAAAATAAAGAAAGAAGCAGGGAAGAAGAAATTCAGATAAAAGGGAGAGATAGAAATTAATAAAACAGAGTTTGCGGGGCAGAAATTTATAATTAATTAAAGGGTGGTGGGGGTAGAAATATAGGAAGGTGGAAAAATAAGTAAATAAAATTATGGCCAGGAAGTAACCAGATATTAAAATGTGTGTGGCAGGGGAAGAGGGAAAATGTGGTCGGGGCAGAAATTCAGAAAAGTTCAGGAGGAAAAAGTATATGGCAAGACAAAAACAGAAAATAATGAAAATTTTATGAATGGGCAGAGATTCAGAAAAGACCAGAAAAACATGGAAAGAGACAAGGAATGGGACAAAAATTCAGAAAAAAGGACAGGAAGAGAAGAAGAAATACAGAAAAATTCAAGGAATGGGGCATAAATTCAGAAATAAAGAGAGTGGAAAAAATGGGGCATTCCAATTCATAGGTGGAGATAGACATGAAAAGCATGACAATGAAAGCTGGGTGGCATGATTATGATGATGATTCCAATTCATATATATTCATCTTCATTAGATCAGTCGGCTCCGTCATTGATGGTAGGGATTCCCCCCCCCCCCCCCCCATGCCGCGTACCTCCACCTATGAATTTATACAAAAATGGGAAAAATGAGATAGAAATTCAGAAATGGGGGAAAAAATAGGCAGAAATTCAGAAACGGAAGAAAGAATACTGCAGAAATTTAGAAAAAAGAAAGAAAGAACGGAATCACAGAAACGAGACCAAAAATGGAATGGGGCAGAAATTCAGCGAAAGCGAGGAATAGGGCAAAAAGTCACAGAAAAATGCTGAAAATGGGGCAGAAATTCAGGAAGAACAGAAATACACGAAACGGAAAGACGGATAGAGACATAAGTTCAGTAAAAAAGCAAGGGAATGAAGCAGAAATTCAGAAAGGACGGGCAAAACGAAAGAGCGTGAAGGCAAAATTTCAGGAAAGGGCAGAAACTCACAAAAAATGCGAAGAAAGCGATGGAAATTCACAAAACGGCTGGCTGGGGGTAGAAATATCATAAAGGGGCAGGAAGAGTGTAGAAATTCATAAAAGGATAAGGAAAAGGCAAAATTATGGGATTAGTAAGTTTAGGAATTTATTAAGCATTTGGAAGTATGAAATATATTCGTCTTCGCTGAATTTCTGCCATATTCCTGTTTTGTCTCTTCCTGTGATTCCGTTCTTCCTGTCTTTTTCTCTGAATTTCTGCCCCATTCTTTTTCCCGTTTCTGAATTTTAGCTCTCAAGAAAAGTTTCCAGTTATCTCAAGTTAAACTCTGAATATTGCGTCATAGAAAATGCGTTTGTAAATTCGAACACACAACCGACAACACAACAGATTCCGAAAACTGTCTAATCCAGTGTTTCCTAACCTTTTTCTGCACCCATCGCCCCCTTCTTCAGAAATTTTTTCTCCCATCGCCCCCAACACAATCTAATCCATAGGATCTTATGTTATACCCATAGCTTCTACCACCCCCCTGGAACATTCCATCGCCAACAGGGGGTGTTAATGCCCTCTTCCTCGCCTTGGAAACAGTACTTTTTAAGTACTGTTTCCAAGGCGAGGAAGAGGGCAAAAAGTCACGGAAAAATGCTGAAAATAGGGCAGAAATTCAGGAAGAACAGAAATACTACACGAAATGGAAACATGGAGGGAGACATAAATTTAGAAAAAAAGCAAGGGAACGAAGCAGAAATTCAGAAAGGAAGGGCAAAACAGAAGAGCGTGAAGGCAAAACTTGAGGAAAACGGGGCAGAAATTCACAGGAAATGCATAAAAAAGCGATGAAAATTCAAAAAACAGAGAAAACGGGGCGGGGGGGGGGGTAGTAATATCATATAAACGAGCAGGAAGAGTGTAGAAATTCACAAAAGCGGCTAAGAAAAAAGATAAAATTATGGGATGAGTGAGTTGAGGAATTTACCGATTAATTCATTTGGAAACATCAAATACATTCGCCTTCGCCGAATTTCTGCCCTATTCCTGTTTTGTCTCTCCCTGCGTGATTCCGTTCTCCTGTCTTTTTCTTCTGAATTTCTTCCCGATTCTTTTTCCCGTTTCTGAATTTCAGCCCTCGAGAAAAGTTTCCAGTTACCTCAAGTCAAACTGTCAATATTACGGCATAGAAAACACGTTTGTAAATTCGAACACACAACAGGTGTCATAAAAAACAACAGTCTAATCGAAAATGTCACAATCACCATCTCCAATTTAAAAAGTACTATTTTCAAAACAATATATACATCGTTATCGTTGGTACTAAAACATATACAATTATTTATAAATTCAGAAAAAACAATCGATATCATCATCATTATTTGACAAACTTCTAGTATCACATACAAAATCAAAATCACGTGGGGGGGGGGAGGGGGGGGGGTTGGCCTGCCTTTACGAGAAGCTATCATTAAAAACAAAAATTGTTACACATATCCTACCAGTATGTAAATTGATCGTTGTGTGATAACTAAATTATTAATTTTATTTAGGCTACAAGTTTTGATTGATTGGATAAACTAGAACCCCAAGCTAAGAGAAAAAAAAAATGGGGAGCTGTGTGTGATAAAAGAGTACGAACGGCAATTGGAGAGAGAGAGAGAGAGAGAATATAAATGAAGAAACCACACGGAGGGGCCTAAAAAGAAATGGAGCTGTCAGAGCCGGAGGTAGACAGCGCAATTTCGTTGCCTATCGTCCCAACCGTATAATAAAATGAGCTATTCCTGATGAATGTCTTGGGTAAGAAGTAGGTCGCATCGCCACCATCCCATATTACGAGATTGAGCTGTCATTCAATGGCAGCCCGAGATCCTCCTATGCTTTCTTATATAAACCCTGTGCTTTTTTTTCTTCTTCTTATCGGGTAGGTAACGTGGAATTTTTTTTTTTTTTTTTTTTTGGTCGAGGTTCCAAATAATCAAGATTGAGGCTCTAAATCACCCTCCCGTTTTTTTTTAAAAGTGGTTATTATTTTCCCATTATTAAAAAAATAAGGGTTATGTGAGTTCTATAATAACAGAGTTATGTTTGATGGTTATGAAAATATTGAATTTCGTTTTTTCTCCTACGTGTGTTAAGTGTGTAACTATGGGGATTATGACTTCATTGTGTGTGTGTGTATATGAATGGATATTGTACTAGTGTTGATGGTGTTGTGGGCAGGGAATTTTCTGATATGTGGTCGTCATATTCATTTTGCTATTCATGCGAGAAACATCGTTGAACATGGGCCGCCGCCGCTGCCACCTATCAAATAGAAACAAAACTATTTGTCTTGAATTGTCCAAGTAAAATTGATTGTTGGTTTTAAGATAGGGTTACCAACTGTTCTCCTTTGGGGGATATGTCCTCCTTTTCTGATGTCATTTCAAGCGTCCTCCTACGTTTCGGAAAATTCGCCCTTTTGTCCTCTCTTTCAAGTTTCCGCTTTGAGAAACATTTTCAGAATTATTTCTGCTTCTGCTTTTTTTCTTTTTTTTGTAGCGGTAAAATTATTGTTATTGTAGCCGGTTTTTTATTGGTCAAAATAAAATAGTAACGTCATCTATTGAGGAAATTGGGGCAAGTGACGTCACCAAGGGTGCGTGCGTAGGCTTGCTTCTTTCGGTTTTCGAATATGGTAATCCTATTGTAAACAAGTTGGCAGTACACACTCAAATAACATATGGTTATAAATACCATGTATTTTTTTACTTTTATACTACATACGAATGCAATTCTTATTTATTAAAATATCAGTCACTAATTTTTTAAGTAAATATTTTACAGAATAAAAAACATATTTAATTAATTCTTGAAAAATAAAAACTTTCGGTAATCAAACTTGTCTACAAATCTGGCTCTAATCCTCTGATAGCCAAAATTTTTCGACCGATTAGCCTTCTGAGCAATATATCTATGATGGTTGAACGTATCCTTCTTACGCGATTCAATAACTATCTCGACTCTAATGTCATTCGTCCTGAACAGCATTGATTCAGAAGAAATCACTCCTGTGTCACAAAGCTACATCGAGTCGTAGAATTCGCAGTAAAAGCCTTCGACCACAAGGAATTCACCAGCGCAATGTGCTTGGACATAAGCCAGGCGTTTGACAAAACGAATCACGTAACTCTGTTGGCAAAGCTTGTTGAATACGGTTTTTTCTGCCCACTACGTGTTGTTTTTCAACAGCTATCTTAAAGACAAGCATTTTCTGTTCAAAAATGGAAATGCTTGTTTTTCTATTCGTCCAATAAGAGCCTCAGTTCCCCAAGGATCAGTTCTTGGGACTCAGCTTTCCTGCCTTCCCCCCCCCCCAGTATTTCCAAATGAGAATACTGGGACTCCTTGCGGATGATGAAATTATTATCACTAACAACAGAAAATCTGAAAAATGCAGAGAAAATCTTCAGGAGACTCTGGAGGAGGTTGAAAACTGGTGTGAGGATAATGCTGTTGCACTTAATCATGCCAAGTATCAGTTCATCTGGCGAACAAGAAGAACCAAATTCACTAGAGCACCAATCTACCTGCGCAGAGAAGCCATAAGACCTGTGAAGGAGTTGGTCGATCACAAAACACGTCAAAGACTGAAATTCTTCAGGCCTCAAAACGTGCTGCACGTGACATGGTCAGTCCATTAGAGTCTGAATTACTGAGCTGTATAATCTTTGTCTATTTATTATAATAGTTGTGTACTTTTAACTTGCTATCGAATTTATTGATCGACTCTATTGGATAGAGTGACATTGTGGTTAAATGTACATGACTGATGTTGCACTGCACCCATTTGTATAATTTCGGCTAACACACTTGTTTTTCAATTATACTTCTTTTTTGCACGTTAGATTTAATATTTTTTTTCCCTCGTTAATGCATTTTGGTGATTTGTAGATAAGTGATTTCATTTCTGTATCAACACATTATAATACTCCCATAATGTTTCTTTTCTTACTATTGATCTTACTGATCAACTCTATTGCATAGAGTAACATTTTGATGAAGTATGCATGGCTTATCTTTGTGTATTGTAGTATTCTGATGGTAGCATTTACCAAACCGTATGTCTGTGTTTTTTTCTTTCTATTAACTTACAAGCACTTCACATCTACGCAAACACGCACGAACTTGTCTATAACCCTCTTCATAGCCAGCAAGGGCAGTCTGACATTGGAGCACTAACTGCCCCTGTCATTCACCCTGCCCTCGGGCTGCGCAGAGACAAGAAAAATTAAATTCTGTCTGTCTGTCTGTAAATACAGTCTGTATACAATAAACTTATATTTTTCGAATAAAATCATCTTACATTTTGAGCTCGTTTTGGCATTGATGGTTTTAAGCCACTGCTACATATTGTATTTTTACTTGTGGGCTGTTCATCAAGTTTCTATAATTACGAACAGAATTGCTTCAAGGTGCACATGTTCTATTTCATGACAAGCCAAGGAATAACGATTTTTGACGCTCGCGTTTTGGAGGAGGGAAATACGATGTGTGGAGGAGACATATTGCTGTGCATTCTTCAACAATAGTATTAAAGTAATTTTACAAACAAGAAATTACAATTTTATACTTCAAATGTGGGAAAAATCATGTAAATTAAGTGTATCTCTTTTGAAGTGCAACATCCCGTTTTTTGTGTTTTTTTTAATATTGGCAATAATTTTTTTTAATCATCTAATACAATTCTGGGTACCTCATTAGCTTATTATATAAACCCCCACAAATTTTCCTCCTCTGGATATTCCAATGTTTGCCAATTAAAGGGTTGAAATTGACAAAAGATATCCGTCCTTAATCGGTATATAATGAATGTTTCCCTGATCTCCCGGTTTTATTTCCCCCACATCCATTTTACTCGATCTGATTCAAAGCTAATCCTTGATAACCAATTTAGCTGAAATCAGACTAATCAGCTCCGAGTAAGTCGTCCTAAAACAAAATTTGTAACATCAAGGAGATAAAATAACCTTATCGCCGCTTACGATTTTAGAGCGCTAAATTCTTGGCATTGTGGGACGCGATTCATTAATTTTACGGGCCGTATAAGATAGATAGGTCGAACCGTTACCTCAAAAGAGGCAGAGTTGTGTCGGAAAAGTTAGCAAAGATTTATAGTGGTGGCTTCCTTTGCCCCGTGCTCGCAAGTATCAAATCACTCGAGTCGTTCCCCCCGTGAAGACAGCCATCAACTCGATGCAACATACAAGCCATTTGACTAAAATGGATAGTTGAACCCGATGACTAGGGAGAAAAATTGCACGTGCACCCAGTGGTACATAATGGCCGGAGACCGGATTTCGAAAGAAGTGTGGAAAAGACTTGTGGACAAGTAAGAAGAAGAAGTTGGCATGTTGAAGTGGGAGAGATTTGAGAATGGTCTAAATACACAATGTATGCAAAATATATATACAGCGCCTCCACTGTGACGAGAAACGAAGAAACAAAGCCTCCGTCCACAGTGCTGGACAGTTTTGTTTCCCTTCCCTTTTGCGGAACATGCAATATACACACACAGAAAACACACCGAGAAAAATAAAATAATAATAATTATTATTTTGTATATATATTATATATTTTTATATTATTTGACCGTATAAGAGCCAAACTACATTTTTCTAGGACATGAACAGACGCTTTTCCGCATAATTATCATGGGTTCAAATAAATATTACATTTAATTTAGTCTTGCAACGTACTCTGAAGAACGAATCTTGAGACATTAATAACGGGGTGGATGGAATCTTTCAAGATGATAAATGAAAATTGACGAAACATACGCGTCCTAATCAATATCTTATGCATTTCTGCGAGCTCCTTTAATTTAAATTTCAAAATTTATTACCCTAATCCATTTTATTAGATCCAATTCGAAGTTTCCTCTTGGTCACCAATAAAATCAAATCAGATGAATCGACATAAAACCCAATTTGTAACATCAAGGAGATAAAATAACCTTCATGATAAAAGAACAGTTTTAAGTACAATTAATAGGACTTTAAGACGAGTCCACATTCCCGCAAAGACAAGCGTTCTGTCCATGTATTTTATTATTTTATTTCGTTTTCCTACTAGATGAAGCCGTAAACCATGTAAATGCCATGTGGAAAAGTCAACAAGCCCATGCACAGAGAATCAAATAAAGAAATAATAATGAGAAAAGAGTCTTGATTCCTTAATTTACAACCAAAGGAGAAAAAAAGAGGCTTCACAGGAGAAAACAACCCTAAGGGTGAAAACTCCACGTTCCTTGTACAAAATTTCACGTTCTTTGTTTCTCGTTTCCATGATCATGTACACACTAATACGCTATCAACATTACTGATTCTGGATTCAGCTCACGATTTGTTTTAGATCATGAACTTCAGCATGGCGGTTTTTTTTTTCTTTATTGTTCTTCTTCCTTAAAAGAGATGGAGGATACCAGCCACGAAATAAAAAAAACAAACTTGCTGCTTCTTTTTAAACCCAACGATTTCCTCAAGTCCGATAACAATAACTCTGGTATTATTAACGTGATTCTAAGACACTTTAATTTCCCCCTCGTCCCCGGTCTGGATAACAATAACTATTGTAGCCTTGGCCCAATATTATGATCTCACGCGTAGGAAAAATAATAATAATAACGCTATACAAGATTCGGAAAGAAAATGAACAGTGAAGAGCGCTGATGGTGTGGTTGGAAAGCATTTAGACTGGCAAAAAATAAAATAAATAAATAAAATAAGATATAGTATTCGATTTAAACGTTTCACGTTTACTCGAAAATATTTAGTTTATTTGTTTTCGAACCATTGTATATTGTGGAAGCCAAAGGAAAAATTGCTACCACACATTTAAAATCCACCTATCAATCTCGGCGGTGATGAGATAAGTTTCGGTTTCGTGTAGATAAAGCAATACGTATTCGGAGTTTTTTGGATTGCCATCAAATACTGCCGTACATTGCTTGAATTGACATATTTTGATTTTTTATTTATTTAACACTTATATGCCATCTGTATTTCGTAACTAAGAAAGAGAGCACGAAGCTAAAGAGATTGACACGTGTTTTATTTGCTACCAGAACTTTCTAATAACATGTCACTGCTGTATTATTATTATTATTATTATCAATATTATCATAACTATAATTTACAACATTGGTAATTCATATATATTTTTCAAACACGTCATTTCATCGTAAATACATGACTTTATACGGCATTTCAATTGTGTGTATAGTCGCGAACTTAGTTAACACAAATAGACTACTGCCATTCGCCAGAATTTGTCACTACTCGAGGAATTTGTGAATGGATAAGGAATGCGGAAATGTTGAGGGAAAAAAAAATCATAAAAATTGGAAACATCATAAAAAACGCACTATTTATCAGCTGTGGATTTCATTGAAGTATAATATGATTATTTTTAGAATCTGTGCATGATGGAGGACCCTTGTTTAGTTATTGACTGACTGAAGCAGGGGATGTTAAATTTCTTCGATTTTTTTTAAGAAGAAAGGAAAAGAAGAAAATTAGGAGAAGAGAAGTAAATCTCTTTCTTTGGAGGGAGGGACACAAAATTTAAAAAGCAATTGATGAAACTGAGCGTTTTAATTGAATTTACTATAGCGAATCGGGGGAAAAATTTTACTTGTTTTCTAACCATTGTATATTCGGACGGTAAAAAATATTGCTTTTACACAGGGTCGTAACTATGCAGGTGCAACAGGAGCACCCGCACAGGACCCACTTGGAAGGGCCCCCCCCTCCCCCACAATGGACCTAAATGGTACAAAAAATAGGCCAGAAGGGGTCTAAATTTAAATTCTTGCACAGGACACAGGAATGGCTAGCTACGGTCCTGCTACCACACAATCAAATCAAAACAAAATCAACCTATCAATCTCGGCAGTGACGAGATAAGTTTCGGTTTCGTGTAGATAAAGCGATACGTATTCGGATTTTCTTGGATCGCCCCATCAGACATTGTCGTATATTCCTTGAGAGAACATTGACATCTTTTCTTTTATTTTTCTTTAACATTTATATCCCATCTGTATTTTGTAAGTAAGAAGTGTGGGGTACGAAGCTTCAGAGATTGACACGTGTTTCATTTGCTGTAAGAACATTCTCATGACATGATACTGCTATATTATTATTATTAAAACTGATTTTATCATGGATAGATATAACCACTTGCAACCCCGCAATGATACAAAGCACCCTACTTCCGTTACCTCAAAAGAGGCAGAGTTGTGTCGGAAAAAGTTAGCCAAGGTTTATAGTGGTGGCTCCCCCTTGCCCCGTGCTCAAAAATATCCAAAATTTTGGTCACTCAAGTCGACCTCTCCATGAAGATAACCAGCAACCCGATGCAACGTACAAGCCATTTGACTAAAATGGATAGCCGAACCCAATGACTACGGAGAAATATTGCACATGCATCCAGTGGCGCATAATGGCCGGAGACCGGATTTCAATAGAAGTGTGGGAAAGACTTGTGGGGCAAGTATTGGCATGTTGAAGTGGAAGAGATTTGAGAATGGTCTAAATACACAATGTATACAAAATATATATACAGCGCCTCCACTGTGACGGGAAACGAAGAAACAAAGCCTCCGTTCACAATGCTGGGCAGTTTTGTTTCCCTTTCCTTCTACGGAATATGTCGCATATACCTACAAGCAGAGCCTCCACTGCGACGGGAATAATCAAACAGAGCCACCGCAGACAGTGCTGGGCATTTACGTTTGAATTACTCACATATATTACTTACATTACAGAAACTTCCTTTTTTTTATACTATTGGGAATGCACATAAACATTACTACACTGGTGAAATAAATTAAGAGAATTTGCATATTTTATCGAATTTCATGAAAAGAACTGAACTGAATGTAAAACCCACTGCTTCTAGACAAAAATGCAAATCTTGTACGTCAAATACGTAAGCGTACACGTGTGTGTAGGCGGAGCCAGTAGAGAAACAGGCTTTATAAGTGCGCGTAAGTTAAGACGCATTTCGTTCGCTAGCGCACCTCGGCAAATTTCTTGGTGTTATTTTGCAGCAATCTGTTAATTTCAAATTGTAACAGTAAAAATGAGTAACCACCAACGTTTAGATGATGGAATGAGGTGGCGAATTGTGAGGAGGCTAGAAGCAGGCCAATCTGAAGTCCAGATTTGTAGAGAGTTCAATTTAACACCCAGCGTCGTGTGTAACTTATGGAGACAGTTCCAAAATACGGGATTCATCGAGAGAAAGCCTGGGCAAGGTCGTCCAAGAGCCACGACGGCCATAGAAGATCGCCATTTGTCGATTATAGCGAGGCGTAACAGGAGTGCTACAGCTTCTCAGCTCTCACCGGTGTGCTCACCGGTTCAGCCTAAGCACCGATTCTCGCCGTACGTTCATTTGGAGAGAACCAGGGACCCGCTACCTACTCTCCAATGTCCGCGAAATCGACCATTATGGCGGAGGAGGTTTAATGGTCTGGGCAGGCATCATGTTGGATGGCCGCACACCTCTCCAGGTCTTTGAAAGAGGCACTGTGACTGGTGTGAGGTATAGGGATGAGGTCTTGGAGCCCTATGTTCGCCTTTTCAGGGTGCAGTTGGCCCCGAGTTCATTTTAATGGACGATAACGCGAGGCCACATAGAGCTCTTCTGCTCGACGATTTTCTAGAGAGTGAGGATATTCGCCGGATGGATTGGCCAGCCAGATCTCCAGACCTTAACCCTATAGAGCATGTCTGGGACGCTCTGGGGAGGGGGGCAATTGCAACTCGCAACCCCCCTCCGGGAACCATCCAGGGAATGAAAACAGCGTTGCTGAACGAGTGGGACCAATTGCCACAGGAAATGATAAACTGCCTTATTTCAAGTATGAAATCACGCTGCGAGACCTGTATATCTGTAAGAAGGGACCATACCCCCTATTAACCCATCTATTAACCCATCTATTAACCCATTTTTTTGTTTATTCCGCAACCGCTGTTTCATACCTTCTGACTCCAACGAGTGTTACGCACGATCATGCGTGTGTATTACAATTATTGAATGGTTATATGTTTTGTATTGTATCAATGTATGTACATATCAAATTTCAAATGTACATATGCAAATTCTCTTAATTTCTGACACCAGTGTATGAAGGTGACACATGTTGTGATCAAATATCGCCATGAGCTCAAACAAATATTCAAGGTTACAAAATTATTATCATACGATGAAAGTGCGACGGGAAAAATCAAACACAAGCCTCCATTCACAGTACTGGGCGGCAGCGATCACACATTCGAATTACTCACATATATTTACATAATATAAATTTTCCCTTTTTACAAAATTGGGAATGCACGTAAACATTACTATGTACAATATAAATTGGGAACAAATGCCATTATATATGCTCATTAAAATATTCAAGTTACAAAATTTTCATACTATGTAAGTGTATATCCAAAAACATTTGTTAATTCTTCCGGTTGCTTATGACAGGGTCACTGAGCGTGTGCTGCCTTTATGATATGGAGGACATGAGGACATATATATGAGGACACGTAGAACACAGATTGTTTTGGCCTTTTTTGGCTTTAATGCATATGAATGCATAAAATCTAAGAATTTTAAATATAAGTGCATATTTTTGCATTATTTAGTGCATATTTTTGCATTATTTAGTGCATATTTTTTCATTTTTAAGTGATATTTGTGTATTTTTAAGTGATATTTGTGTATTTTTAAGTGATATTTGTGTATTTTTAAGTGATATTTGTGTATTTTTAAGTGATATTTGTGTATTTTTAAGTGATATTTGTGTATTTTTAAGTGATATTTGTGTATTTTTAAGTGTGCCTATTTTTAGAGCATATTTTGCCACTTTTTTAGTGCATATAATCCGGGCTCTATTCTTTACCTTCAAAAATAGCTCACACATGTCCTTGATTCCCAGTCATAAATTATACAGTGTGTGTTACTCAAATATTATGGTACAGGAGCTATAAGTGCACCTCCTTTATACTGAATCTGCATCTGTTTTAGATTCTATTTTCGAATCACTAGTGGAATGTAGTGAAATAGTTTTTTATTATTCACCAGATAGTTCAAAAGTTGTATTTTTCTCATTGCAGATCTTTGTAAAATAACTTTGTTTTCATAAGATCTCTCGTCCGTTTGGAGGTGCTTCTAAATGGCATTCCTTTGTCTACTTAACACTGTCACACAGTGTAAGTACACAAGCGTACGGAAGCGTGAATGGCCACATCTACACGTTCTGGTCTGGCTGATTTTGAACCTTTTCATGTACTCATCGAATGGACCGTGTTCTGTGTTAGAAACATTACTATTTCTCTCGGCATAACTTCTTAATCATATCTTAATCTTAATCTTAGGGGCCGTTCAAGTATTACGTCATCATCGATGGGGGGGGGGGGAGGGGTTTCCTATTTGCTGACTTTTGATGACAAGGGGAGGGGTTTGGATAATGCTTACGTCATCAACCACCCTTTATGAAAATATGAGTTAGGATTCAGAGGGGACAGAGCTGATGACGAAATTTTGCTGACAAGGGGGGGGGTCAAAAATGGCTAAAATTTTGCTTACGTAATACTTGAACGGCCCCTTATCATAAGTATAATTCACACAACATTGACAATTCATATCTATTTTTCAAACGCGTCATTTCATAGTATATACTGTATAACTATTACGATTACGGACTGATTATCTGTGGATGATGCTATATATGATGACAATTTTTACTCCAAGATTCTTTATTGTATATATGTATTTATATCATTGTTATTTTCACATAAATTAATAAATTTCCTGATACACCCATCCCCCGCCCCGGAAAAGCTTCGATACCTCTCTGAGATGGGAAGCGGGGTGTGTCCGGTCCTTCAATGTCCAATGTATATACTGTATATAATTTTATACGGCTTCTCAATTGTGTGTGTATAGTCAACCTTAGTTAACAAAAATAAGAAGATTAGCATTCACCTGAATTTGTCACTACTCGAGGAATTTGCGAATGAATGTGGAAATAATTGAGAATGAATCACGAAATTGGAAACGTCATAAAAAAAACGCATTATCTATCAAATGCGGATTTAATTGCAGCGTAATATGATTATATATACGTATATTTTTTAATTTGTGCATGATGGAGGACCCTTACTTGGTTATGGATTGACTGACAGAAGAAGGGATGTCAAATTTCTTCGATTTTAAGAAGAAAAAGTAAACAATTTTTTGGAGGGGGGGGGAAAGGGGACACACACAAAATTCATAGAGTAATTGAAGTAATTGGTAGTTTTAATCGAATTTACTATTATGAATCGCGGGGTATAAAATTTATTTGTTTCTAAACCGTTACATACTGTGGAAGAAAAGGAAAAAAATTGCTCTACACACACCACGCATTCAAAATCAACCTATCAATCTCGGCAAGTTTGGGGCCGTTCAAGTATTACGTCAGCATCGATGGGTGGGGGGGGGGGGGTTTCCGATTTGCTGACTTTTGATGACAAGGGAAGGGGGGGGGGTTTGGATGATGTTTACGTCATCAAGCACACTTAATGAAGATATGAAATATTCTTAATGGCATCTTATTCGGTGCTCTAGAAACGGAAAAAGAACCTTTCGATAGTTATTGGGCACCTGTACTAACATTCTCTCTATTGATAAGTCCCCTACAGAGCCATTTTAATGATCTCTAAATATTTCACGGATCCTTCAAGTGCTCTGGAAATGTTTCCGGGCCGCTTAAGTGCTCTGGAAATGTTTCCGGGCCGCTTAAGTGCTCTGGAACTGTGCCACGCATCACTCAAGTGGTCCGTAATTATATCACGGATCACTTAAGTAATCTGGGAATGTTTCGCGCGTAGTTTGAGCGATGTAGAACCACACTGGAGGCCACTCAAGTGCTCTAAAACTGTGCCACATGCCACTGAAGGGATCTCTAAATGTGCCATAGATCGTTTAAGTGTTCTGTAACTGTGGCGCGGGTTACTTAGGTGATCTTTGAATGTGAAAGTGATCTTTGAGGACTACTTCAGTGATCTGAAAATGTGCCACGGGCCACTTAAATGCTCTGAAATTGTGCCACGGGTCATTTAAGCGATTTGTAAATGTGCCGCATAGTTCATTTTTACAAAATTTGTTTTGAGGGGGGCAAGTCACATCAGATAACCTTCAGGGCCACATTTGGTCTGTGGGTCAAGGGTTTACCATATATGGCTTAAAGGGTGGGTCGCAATGAAGTTTTAGAGAAATTTTGAGTTCTTACTTCTCAAATAGCATTGGAATTAACAGAAATCGATTATAATGACATATAAAGTTATTTTCTTTCGAAATTTTCTAAAATATTTTTTGAATTAAAAAAAAATAATTTTTTTTTCATCTGGGGTAGGGGCGCACGAGCCCTTTATGCCCCCCCCCTCCCTCGTACATTTCTGATCCCACCAATATGCGTTAGGCGTATGCTTAGGCTGATGACGAAATTTTACTGACAAGGGGGGGGGGGTCAAAAATTTCTGAAAAATTCGCTTACGTAATACTTGAACGGCCCCTTTCGGATCGGTTTCTTGTACATAAAGCGACACGTATTCGGATTGTTTTTTTGGATTACCATCAAATAGTGTTGTATATTTCCTTGAATTGACACATTTTCCCTTTTTTTCCCTATAACATTTATATCCCATGTGTATTTCGTAAGTACAAAGCTTAAGAGATTGATACGTGTTTTAGTTTGTACCAGAATTTTTTTTCTCATGGCATGTTACTGTGTTGTGTTATTATTATTTAAATAGACTTTATCATAACTATAATTTACAGCTTTGGCAATTCGTGAATATTTTTCAAACATGCCATTTCATCAGAAATGTATAACTTAATACGTCTTTTCAATTGTGCGTATAAACGAACTCGGCCAACGCAAAAAAGACTAGCGTTCACCCGAATTCGCCACTACTACAAATTTTCCACTACTTCCGCATAATTCTTATTCATTCACGAAATGATTGAAAAACAATTATCGTAATTGGAAACATCATAACAAACTCATCATCTATCAGCTATTATTTGCAGAAAAATATGGGGTTTTTTTTTTTTCGATTTGCGCATGATGGAGAACCCTTGCTTGGTTAAGGACTGACTAGATCAGGGAGGTCCTAATTTCTTCGATTTAAAGAAGAAAAATAAAGAAATTATAGAGAGAAATAACTTTTCCGACCAAAAAATTATTTAGTGTGAGGAAGGGGGCGCAACACATAATTTAGACTAATTCGATGTAACCGAACATTTTAATTTATTCTTATGAATCGGAAAAAAACAACTTCTGCCACTGGTTGCAAAAGACCAATTTATATCTACCCGGAGTACCCGGAGAAAGTACAAAAACATCATAAACTTAACTTATTAACTTAATCTTTAACATATCAAACTACCGTGATTTCACTCGAAGTAAAAGCGGAGTTAAACAACTTCAAAAGACCATTCTTCATCAGAATGGTCGTTACATACGTCTGAGTAGTGTCAGCTTATTTATAACCACCCTCCATTATTTTTAACATTCTGTACTTGAAATTTTAACCCTTAACTAGCGTGGAGGGGTCATTTTGACCCCACGCATTGTTTATCTTGCTACCACTTGAGAAAGAAATGCATCTGGACCATCTTGTTTTCTTTCAAGCTAGTTGTTTACTGGTGTTTAACAAATTTCTGATGCTATTCTACATTTTCTCCCCCTCTATATCATTGATCAAAGTTTCCGTGTGGTCAAAATGACCCTACCGCACCACTTGCGTAAGTCTTTTTTTTGTCTGACGGAAGAAGCGTTCAGATTGAAATAGCGTATCCCAAGAGCACCAGTTTTCTGAATGGAGGGGACATGGTTGGCGCTGATCAATTGGAACTGTTCTAGTGATGGTTGGTTGCTCGGCTAAGATTATTGATTCCCTCCGCAATCGTATGGCATCTCGCCGGCTCCTCTTACTCGCCCGATGTTTTGGCATCCTGAACCCATAGCAGTCAGCTTGGGTGACCGTAAGCCCAGTTACGGGTTACGGTGGTTCCCAATCGCGGGGATTTTGGGAACCGCCATTGGATTTATAACACAGACCAATTGCGGTGGACTTTCTACGGTGGAAGTCGGAGAGGGAGATGTACGGAACATGGCGCGGCCACTGCGGCTGCTCAGGGGAGATCTCGACCTAGGCTCTGAAAGAAACCTGATTGATCCTACCATAGCTATTTGAACGACAGAGACTGGGTCGCCCTAGTCCCTGCTATTGCGCAAAAGGAATTGACGATACAAGTAATTCGAACAACAGAGACTGGGTTACCCTAGCTAGTCCCTGCTATTGTGCCCGAGATGCTCGTCTTCCACTATGAAGGTTACCATCAAGGTCCATGGGTTCAAATCCGGGCATAGAACGTTAGAAGCTAGTTCTTTACCTACCGAACCTGGGGCGACCTCTGATGGATGGAGCCTTCATTTCCCACACAACTCCTCTGGTTGGAAATTGCCGTATGGCGATAAAGACCGGAGTTGGCGTGCGGTAAAGTAAGTTTTCTGAATAACAGTTTCAAATTAGTCGTGAAACATCGGATATCCGAGGTGAGCATGAGAATAGTGATGTTAGTGAATTGTACATAAGATCTGTGTAATCAATATGCCATAGTGTTGTTTACAAGAACTGTGTTACCGACTTAGAATAAGACTAATTTTGGTGTTCATGAAAATATAGTAAATATTATTTAAATTTGTAAATTTTTTTTCCGGATTATACATTCCAATCATATCTGTTCATTCTTTAATTATGAAAAAAATTTGCGTTCAAAAAATTTAATAAATAATTTTAAATTTTTAAAAAAAAGTCATAAATCCCTCAATTTTTTTTCGAATGGGTTTCTTAATAAAAGAAAACGTTTGGGAAAATAACTAAAGAAATTTGAAATTTTTTTTTAGTGAATAAATTGATGGATGAGTGAAATCATAGGGAAAAAAAAACCCATTGCTTTTATGAAAATTTCTTTTGTTGATTCTCAAAATGCATTAATACTTCCTGGGGTCAAAATGACACAAAGAATTCTAACAACGCAAGTTAAGGGTCAAACAACGCGAAATTCGAATTTGGACATGACTTTAAAAAATTTCAATTAATTTAAAAATGCAAAAATTTCAATTAATTTAAAAATGCAAAAATTTCAATTAATTTAAAAATGCAAAAATTTCAATTAATTTAAAAATGCAAAAATTTCAATTAATTTAAAAATGCAAAAATTTCAATTAATTTAAAAATGCACATCGAACTCATTCATGCCATAAACTCTAAACTAAAAAAAAAAAAACAACAAAAATTGAGAATCATATTTCATCATGGAATTGGGAAATAGCCGTAAGAAGCAACACGCCTTATTAACGAAACAAGGAGGGGAATTGACCTGATCCGGTTTATATAGTACGTACAAATTTACATTGATGCCCATCACATAAAATTTCCATTCCACTTCCTGAAGAACAACCAACCAAACCAGGCAGGTATCCAAAGAGCGGAATAATTACACGCACACACACACAACGGAATCACCTCACTTTGAATTTAGGAAAAGCAACGAAGGCAAATGATAAGGGCGGGGACCATTTTGTTCTTTATGCCGCGGTCATCAAATTTTATTGCACGTCATAAGATTTCTTCTTTTTTCTTCGGCCCGCCGGGCCTGCGATGTTTACACGCACACGCATACCGTGTGCCCAATCTAAACGACATTCTCTGATGAGGTATAACGTGAATATACATATACGCGCGGCATACACATGCAATGAAAGAGTATCTCCTCGCTCTTGGAATATGGCATTATGCTAAGCGTACGTGAAGCGGAGGTTGGGCCTATTTCTTATTAAAGGAAACTCTCGGAATGGAAGCGGGACCGTAAAAAAGAATTACGTGGGTGAAGATACGAGAAACGTAGCCAAGTTTTTGACTGAAAATGAATCTTATTCAGGTTGCATCCATCAATTCGATTCAATAAAAGCGAACTGCGTAAGTCGAAGCATAAGTAGTGCGCGTATTATAAACGTTATCGTCATGTTTGAATTGGAAAAATTTCTAAAATATCTATAATCTACAAATTTTGAAGCAATCAGAGATGCTAAACTAATGCCCAAAATAAGATATAATAGATTCTTATTTAAAAGAATATCTCATTATTAGTTATATAAATAATAATATTTTTCAGCATAAATCAGTTTTTTACTCCGAAAAAGTACCAAATTTTTTCATTCATTTCAATTAATGATGGCCAATTGTTCATCTGGTTTAAGAATTTCAATTAAGTTTGTCGACTCAATTAATCCGATTAAAAACTTGTTCTGAAAGTTTGCAAATTAACTTGATTTCTTTGACACACAAATGGTTGAATCATTAAAAAGTTATGCTCATATACATAAAATTTTATATGAGTGATCATTATTTATTGAGAAATGGGGCATTTTATAGATGCACAATTCGTATTAAAATAACGAAATCACAATTCGAAAACATTAAAGTTGCCTTTTTGCCTGAAAACTTGGTAAAATAAGAATTTTCACGGTGAGATAGCTGATTAATATGAAAAAATAGCATTTCTGTCCCGTAAAACATGGATAATATGGTCACTACATTTTCAGTAAAAGATCATTTGTATAAAAAATTCAATTTAATTAATGTTTTATTTCGATTTTAATTAATGGTTTTTTACTTATTTATTTTATTGGTTTGATTTGATCTAAGTTATTTCTTATAAACAAATAAGAGTAGGGGAAAAATGGGGTTTTCAGGACAATAGGCACTCCCCACTTACTCCCCACCAGGACAATAGGCACTCCCCACTTACTCCCCACCAGGACAATAGGCAATCCCCACCTTACGAGGGGATGTCTTCCGCAGCCCTCCGCTAGATAGCGCTCCCACGCGATAAGGGATGCTTCGATAAGAGGGGTGACGCTTTACTGTTTTTTTTTTTTCCTAAATCAAATTGTTTTATTGGGGGTCGTTCTTAAATTAAATTTTTATGCCACGTCAGGGATCTTTCCTGGGAGTCATTATTAAATTAGAATTTTTTATGTCACCCTCTGTATACCGGGGCTATGGGGCACTCACGTGATCAACTGTGTCCTACTTTTTTCATCCAAGAAAGCTAATGACGAACAACATCATTAAAATATCGTATGATGTCACATTAGGGGTCGTTCTTAAATTATCGGTTTTTTTTTTCAAACAGGTTTGATGAGGGCTTAAATTATTTTTTTAAAATAAAAAAAAATTATCGAGTTTAGCAAATACGATACCAAGTAACCTTTCCCAAATTAAATTTATTTTATGTCACATCAGGGATCTTTCTTATATTGCACCCTAAAATATTGTTTTTTTTTTTCAAAGAAGTTTGATGAGGGTTTGAATTACTTTAAAATAAAAAATTATCGTTTTTTTTAAGGTGCAAGTCGTTCTTACTTTTTATGTCAGTTTTCCCAAGTCTGGCTAAGAAAAGTCCCTAGAAGTTTCCAACGCTTTTTTTACCGTTCTTAATTTTTTTAATGTAAAAAGTTTTCTTCCCACACAAATTAAATCCCCAAGATGAGCTTAGCTGTAAAAAAAAAATAATAAAACAAGGGAGCAATAAAATACAGAGCCATTTTATGCGAATCAAGTTTTCATTTATTTCAAATAATTTTCTTCTATCTTTGATTTCAAAACATCAAAATCAATCGCATCAAAACATTTTTCTACGACATTGTAATTTTCCACAAGAATTTTTGCGACTTCGCGAAAGTCAATTAAAGTTATAGCGTGATCTGAATATTTGTAATACATGTCATCTACCTGCAGACATTCATGGCCCAGCTGATTGGCATAGCCCATAGAGCATCCGTGACAATCAATAACATTCCCAATGGTAACTGAAAGTTTTTCACTCACCAGTTTAGCGAGAACATCTGTAATATCCAAAGAGTTTGTCCCTTTAGTCTGGATTTCGCGCACACACAATTTGAGATAGTCCAAGCAGAGTGCTTTCTGGATGAACTTGGTGATAACACTATGAAGCTGTTGTTTTTCATCACACCAGAAAAGTTTATCTGCTACGCGAAACGACATCTTGACGATGTTTCCAAAACACTGAAACTTTTCACCGTTGCGATGAATAGGTTGAATGATCACAGCATCACCGCTGTAATCCGCTATCAAATTCTCGGACACTAAGAATGTTCTGCCGACGCGTTGAGACATACTGCGACGGGAGAATTCAGTTAGCAAGCATTGCCACACGTATGGAGAAAGAGTCACGCCGTTCTTGCCTGGCTTCACGAGTCCCTCTTCTTCGTAGTATTCGCGTATGTGAACTTTCACTTCCCCGTTGAAGATCACTACACTAACATAAAAGTTCTCTTCGATGTGGAATATGTTGGTTGGTAGTTGGCTTTTATCGAAGCCACTGCTGCGAGATCTCTTAGCTGGTGGTGATTCTGCCACGGCTTTCCTCTTTGTCTGGACTATTTTCCGGAACGTGAGACTAACGCGAACGTCTTTGACTTTCGAGTCCTTTGGAATCGCGTGACGCCACAGCTGGTTAGTTGGAGGTAGCATTGTCAAGAGGCTGTTGTGCTCGAGGATTCGGTCCACGGACTTGTGCTCCCGACGAGAGAAGATGATGTTTCTTTCAGCGCCCAGGGAGAGGCAAGCGATGGGATGATCTTTCACGAGCTGCGCCTCATCATCAGAGTGAGGGGAGATGCTCTTCTGTCCATCAGAGTATCGGTTGATGACGACGAAGTTGTAGTCGTAACCTGTGATGCTCTCGACCACAGCTTTCAAATCCAATAGGAGAGGCGTCCACGGTTGGGCTTGGAGCTTCATTCCAGAAAATTTGTAGAATAAATCGGGGTCGCCGTAGGCTGCGTGTTGGCGGGGCATTGGATAAGTCCTATCACCGAACTTGAAGATGCATTCCTCGGCCGGACGGTATACGATTTCCCTTTCAAGTTGTCGTAGCACAGCATTGGGTTGTTCCAGAACGTTTTGTGCGTATTCAAAGCAAAGACTTGTCATTTTTTTTTTTCTAAACGAGAAGAGTGACAACACATTCAATCCGCAAATCTCACGATAAGAAAAAATAGATGAAAATTATTCCCCAAACCAATGAAATATATATTTTTTTTCTGTTACGCATAAACAAATAATTTAAAAAAAAATTGTAACTATTATTAAAAAAAAAATTAGAAATTAATTTTAACTATCTAACCATTCAGCGTACGCCATGACCTTCCCTCTAGCACAATGACCCTTTTGCAGAGGGTGAAAGCTGCAAGAAACGCTGTTTGCCGCTAGCGATTTAGGAAAGTTCAAGACTTCTACCGTTTTCAAATTAAATCGCTGCTCTAGAAATTTTTTTTTCTGCATGCAATTAACATAAATTTGACTAAACTTATTATTTACGCTTACGAGATGAATTTTCATCAATTTATAGTCGAAAAGACCTTCTTCCCATCCAATATTATGGATATTTTTACTAACCCAAACCATTTGCTTAAAATCTTCATCTGCAAGCTCATCGCTAGAAAAAGGTGGCAGATAGAGTGAATGATACACTCTCCCTGTGCCTAAATTGAAGCAAGCCATTTCCTTAACTACATATAGTCCATTTCTAAGCATTACCCCTTCCAGATCAAGTACACAAGAAGCCATAGTTATAAAAAAAAAAAATTCTTACCGAGTGAGATTTGCGGAGAGAGAGCGTATCCAAAGCGAGTGAGTGAAGTAAATCTGTCTACCCTACAGCTTTTATATGCGAGTATGTGGATATACTATGTTGGAGTCAAATATAATCAGTACTATTGCATTGGCAAGCGCAAAAAATAAACAGTACCCTTTGATGGTTTGATAGCACCAAAAAGTAATCGCAGTATAACATTCGACTGTATAAAAAATAATCAGTACTACATTTGGTAAGTCAAAAATAATCAGTATTGGCGTGCACAAGTTGAGTCAAAAATAATCAGTAGAGTGAGATTGTCACGAGTACCCAGATGCATGTGAGTCACCGCGATGACCGTCGGCTGTACATGAATCATCGATAACGCTCTGGTCATCACCTTTCGCGATAAAAAGTGTCGTCTTCACACGATCTCTCATTTCGTTTTTGATCTCAATAGAGTCAACTTCATTTCAGCTTTCTTTCTTCGTTCGCATTGGAAGTATGAGTTCTTTCGTGAATTTCGGGATTAATGAAGAAGATCTAGTTAGGTTGTTTGCTGATGAACAAAATTTCATTGATGAATGTCTCAACGATAATTTAATTAGTGGAAGTGAATTTAAATTTTTGGTAGAAGACGAGGAGAATTTCGTCAAACAATGTATGAGCATGAATAAGCGTATAATGGACGAAGCTGGACCGAGTGGTTATGCTCCAACAGAGAAGAAGAAGAAAAAGGTCAGTGTTTTCTTTTAATTTTTTTTTATTGCTTTTAAATTTCATTTCATGTCGCGAGGTAAATTTATTTCGACACAAGAATTCAAATACATAGAAAAAAATATATTTTATTCAGTTGTATATGAGTACATCCGCAGACTCGTGAATCAATTTATACATTTGCGAACTGGTGAGATTAACGGCTTTCGTAGTGGGTGCATTTCCGCTAAAATAGCGTATATCGTAGGTTTTATTGCAATACGTGAGAAAAATATTTCCTCCCAGCGGAAGAGAGGAATTACATCTTTCAAAGTCCATTTGATTTTTATATGTTGTTGCTATAAGAGTAAATAATATAACAATCAGTATCGTGAATATGGCGAACATTCTCTTGTGTCTTATCAGTTCTCCATGACTCTCCAATTCGTAGGACCAGCAGCTCGGTAAATCGAATGACGGTACATCCGTTTTCCATGCGATACCCTGCTTTCTATTGTTTTGATCGTAGATCACGGCTTCCACTGTTGTTGGCATTTCAAAGCTCTAACCAAATATGTTTCAAAAATGGGTTTTTTATATAATCTCTCGGAGCTCCGGTTTCTTCTAGCGCTTTCAGGAAAATTTCTTGACCCACCACGGGTGATTTTCTCCGACCGACCACACTTGATATCAAATCGCGAATGTCGCTTCCTTTGATGAGTCTGCTCTTATAAACGATCGAGCCGTTAGAATTAATTTTTAATATGTTCGGATGCTTATTTATATGCATGATAATTTTTTCTGAGTGCCCTCTTTGCGATTTCGGGACAGAAATCAGAGCTATTGGTGATTCGTCAACTTTCTTTTTCTTCTCTTTTTCTACTTCTTGAATTTTCGGTTCTGGTAACCGCGGTGGATTATTCTCGGCGACGTTGATTCTCTTGTTCAGCAGATTCTGATAGAGTTTAATTTTTATAGCTTCGGGCTCCTTGCTTCGCAGTATTTTCAACATCTCGTTGTCCAACTCAGAAAGCTGCTCTTTTGTGGTCACATGACGCGATAACAATTGTTCTGGAACCAGAGCGAATTTCTGTGCGTGCTCCATTATCTCGTGAACAAAGTGGCGAGGGTTTGTATGGCGGCTGGGATTAACTGGAACAAAAAACCTCCTTTCTGAATCAGCATGCGCTTTTTCTCGTATAGCGGCGTCTTTTTGCAGGCGAGTTTGCGAAGTGTATTTCTGTGCCTTTTCAGTTTATTTTTCTGTTTTGAGGATAACGGTATGACACCCTTCAAAATATTGAGTGAGCACTCGCAGACTGTCTTTAATGCTGATTTCGGTAATTTCTTCAACAAATCCTTACGTTTATTCCTCGGACAGGCAGAGAGTAGACGAAGCACTTGTTGCTTCTCCAATGCCATACTTTTAAATAACGGTATTTTTATTCCAACCATATGCTATATGCTATAGCCTTCTTCAGCGCGCAGTGCTTTATCATGCTTTCGTGGCGACAACAGTTCGCGCTCACTTCCGGCAAGTCCACAATATTGGGGCAGAGAATGGCATCGAGATTATAAACCTTTAACCCGTACTGTTGCAGTAGCATCCGGCACTTGTCGTGGCCTTTCGCATACAATACGACTTTTGATAATCGCTGCAAATGTTGCTCCAGCATTTCAAAGGGTACATCACCCGCCGACCACGATATTTCGTGTATGTTGTTGGTGACGTAGAGACATTGGTGTCTATCTCTAGGAGATAATTCCGAAAATTTTTTGGGCGGTTTGTATACAGAGTGAAAATTCTCTCTCGAATGCATGAAGCACCACGCCAACTCCTTGATTATGAATGTTCTATCCGACAGCTGGAAACCCTCGACCTCTATCACTGCCGTCATTTTCAAAAATGGAAAGTTTCATTTCCTGGGTTTATAGATATATTGCGTCTGCCCAGGTAACACGTTAGTGCGCAGGCGCATTTCTTCCTCCGTCTCGGGTCGTAAATCTACCATTAAATACGAATACGGTTTTTTCGTGCTATCCTCGAACACCTCGTTGAAAAATTTGATTTTGCTGGGAAACAGCTGACGTCCCAGGTGGGTCACTTGACTGACATCTCTTCTATTTTTGAATAGAAACATATACTGTGCGTTCAGAGAAACGTTTCTCATTTCCCGCCCCTGATGAAACACGTTCTGCACAATGAAAATCACAGTCAATTTTCTGTGGTGGCTGTATTTTGTGAAAAGGTTTGCTAATTTTTTCTCGCCGGATAGCTCGTTCATGAGATCATCTAAAATCACCAAGCTGTCTTCTTCCACGCTTTCGAAATTGCTCCCCTCTCGAAATTCCACGTAGTCTTCCATGTCTTCGAACAGGGCCTGATATTCGCCGTAAAACCATATAACGCGCTTCGGGTGAGGTTCTCGAAACATTTCGTTTCTGTGTTTTAATAGTTCTCTGAGAAAATATGTTTTTCCCGAACCGGTAGGTCCGGCAATGAGCACGGTGCTCGGATGTGTCAGCTTGAAAGGTTCCATAGTAAATGACAAAAAATTACAATGCATTTTTTATTTAACAGAAAAATTTTTCTTTACAAAGCTTGCTACGCGCATATCGTTTTGCATATTAAAACGCGATACAATATTATTCATACTTTCGCCGATACATCGAGAATAGATAAAAAAAATCACATAGTGACCGCACACGGTTGTCTTATCTGATTGTAACATGACGTCATTATAGTCGACGCGCGAGTAGCGTCGTAGAAATCTGTTTATGTGTCCCTTCTTGAAATAGGTGGGCGGGTTCCCGTAAGAGTCGAAGAAATCAGCTCTCGCTTCGTTTTCGATGTAAATAGCCAACCAGTGCGTTCCGGGTTCGTTCTCTCTGTCCGTGTTCACAACCAGTGCAGCGGGATACGCGATCACATTTTCGGGTAAATTATCACTCGCAAAAACACCTAGGAAAGCCTTTCGTGTGTGGGGGTGTGTCGAGAGGGCGCGCTCTATCTGTTTAGTGTTCATCCCGCAAAGTCACACAAGACGCTTCTGGACTTTGTTATTTCCACCAGCGATTCGAATTCGGCAAATATGATAACCGACACCGTCTTGGTCAAGGCTGAGGAGAACTTGAGTTCCACTCGCAGATTACCCTGCTTTTGTAGGTGCACGTGTCCGCAGTCGCTCATGTCGGGTATCAGGTTGAAAGCGAAGAGGCTGTAACCGCCGGCTTCGTATTCTTCTCTGCTCACGTCACATCCTTTATCTTCTCCGGGCCTTCCGGTGCCCACGAAGAGTGTGTTGTAGGCTCTGATGACGTGTCTGTTCCTAAAGTCTGGTTGTAGCGACGTGTGGGGGACGGGTCTTCCATCGATAGAAACAGAAACAAAGTTGACGTTGTTGTGCTTGAAGTCGAAGGGGTTTAAACCGAACGTTCCGTTGAATGCTTCCGTGTCCACCATGCCCATAACCAATCGCTTAGGCATGACACCCAGAAATACGTTATCTTGCACGAAACTCATGCTTCCCATGGATATCGAATAGACCTTGCATATCACGCGGTTAATGCAATATTTGGCTGTTGTTTTCTCGAGCGCCATGGCATGCGCTACAGCCACAGCAGGATTCATTCTTACTTTGCGCACAAAAATACTCGCTTGTTCGATAACCACGTCGCAACCCTGAGCAGCAGTGATCAGAAAGAACTCGGGTTTCGATCGAACCAATCTCATCTTCAAGTCCACGAGAGAGAGCATCAGCTTCGGTTGATAGAATATGTCGACGTGAGGCACGCCCATCATTTCAAAAGAATTTTCCGCGAGTTTTGCTCTCTTCTTGGCCCCTTCGTTCTTGGTGAGGTCAGACATGTGACCTGCAGTGTCCTTGTAGTACCCCTCGGCTGTCAGGGGTCCTCTCTTTGCATCCGATCCGTAGTTAAGCAGTGTTTCCAGGTAAGCTCGATACGGATAAGTGTGTGATGAGTTCGTGAGCGTTCTCCCGTTCAGCGAGACGTCAATCTGGGAGAAGAGGGAGTGTAGGAAATTATTCGCCGTCGATACGGCTTCGTCGGATTCTGGTTTTGTCACCTTTACTCTGACATACAGCTGAGTGGCAGAAAGGTCTATGTATTCTTCGGCACTACCGGCCACGTGAAATTCGAGGGGGGCCCCCGAATCACGCACTTGAGATATGGGATGGTACTGCACCCACTCGGCTGATTCTATAGAGGTTTCCGTGGGTGGCACCGTGAACAGATCGGCTTCGCTTTTCAAACATTCATGAGAATTTTCGTGGATTAAAGCCATCGCTGAATATATCGGATGTCGACAGCTTTCTAGCTCTCTTCTTACTGACAGTTTTCTTGACGAGTCTCTTCCTTTTATTCTTTCCTCCGAGCATGGATTTGACTTTACTGGCCGCCCTATCCGTGAGAGACCTTCCGGCTTCCTTGGCACGGTCGCGAGCAGCTATCTTTGCGTCTTTTCCTTGAACGATGTCGTTGGCGAAATCTACGCCCGAGCGTAACAGTTGAGATCCCACGGCCTTGGCACCTCGCTTCAACAGCGGTACGGCCGATCTGAAGAGAGAGCTGAATATGGACCCGAGGCCATAACCTCTTTGCAGAGCGCTACCCTGATAATATCCGAGTCCGTTTCCAGCCTGTGTCAGATAGTAATCGTTGATGCTGTGGGCACAGCTCCGGTACGGCTTATAATGCATGTCGCAGTCTAAAGTGTAGTTTCACTATCACCTTTCCACGTTGAAATGTGAAAAACTTGCCCATGTGCGTCCTTAAATACATGTGAACGATGTCGAAACTCTTTCTGGCTAGCGGCATGTAATGGGCGCGTTCGAAAGACACGCTGACTATATCCCCATCTTGACCGCTAGTTTTCACGATTCTCAGTAGCGGTGCGTAGGTGTTACCCACGACCTGAGGTTCAACCAGGTTGCAGTACACGTACAAGAGATGAAAGTCCAATTTAGGATCCGCTGTGAAAGGGCCGTCGACGATGGTCGGGCCCTCTATCAGGCCGGGCTCGAAACCCAAGTTTTCAGCTATGCCGTGTCTGAGTCTGAGCTTGGCGTCTTTCTTGAGATTCACCTTCACTTTTTTCGTGACTTTGTTGTACGTCACACCGATCTTGTCTTGAAAATTTTGAGTGGATATGGCTTTGATCAGTTCAGGGGTCGTCTCGTAGAAACCCGGGGCTATGCGACCGGTCTTCATTACCTTGTTACCGACATCGAATTCGAAAGTGTTTGTCTCTTTAGTGATGTTGTGGAACGAATGGGGATAAATTATCTCTGACAGTGCGACTTCCATCTCGGATTCGAACTCCAGGGTGTTTGGGAGTTTAACCACGAAATTCGAGAGCGTGTTGTCTGGAAAAAAGTCCATGGAGGCATCGCTGGGTAAAGTGAGATAGAAAGAAGCCATCTCGAAAATGACAGATGCGTGCGCTGTTTCCGGGTTTTTATAGCACTACCCACGAGTTGAATTTTTTCGGATACCCGCGAAATTTCACGAGGTACTGAACTATTCCTTTTCTTCTCCTCTTCTTCAAAACTTTTTCTATCGGGAATTTCTCTCCCATCTTAACACCGACCATCTCTTCGGCGTAGAAGGTGCCCTTGATTTCTTCCCCCATCAGATCTTTGAGTCGGTAAACGGGAATTTCCCTTCTAACGCACTCGCTCACCACGAATATCTCCTCGGTGAAATTGGACTCGTAACCCCTCTCGAAAGTGTGCTTCGATCTGCTAATGCGCACGTGATCACCCACTTTAAACTTACATTCTTGTTTCTTGGATGTATTCCCATAGAGATTGTTCCACACCTCAGACTCGTTTCCGGGGTTCACGTCGACCGGTCTCATTTTTATAGATCTGTGATACCTGTGATTGTAACTCCACACGAGATCTTCGATCATGTCGATGTAGCGATAAGTATTCTTGGCAGTGAAGTACTTGTACATCCAGTTTCTGAGCGACCTGTTCCACCTCTCCACCACGCTGGCTTTGATCTGTTCGTTCTCCGTAGTGAAAAACTTAACGCCCTGGCGCTTTAGATAACGCTGTACTGGCGCGGCTATAAACTCTCGCCCCTTATCGCTCTGTAGCGCCACTGGTTGACGTTGTTGAAAGATGCTTTCTAAAGCTTTGACAACGTTGTCACCGGTCTTTCTTTTGAGGGGTATGACGAAACCATATTTGGAGAAGACGTCGATGCATGTTAAAAGATAGTTGTAACCGTCGTTGTGAATGGATAGATTACGCATGTCCACCAAATCGATTTGAAATTGACTGCTCAGACCGGCCACTATTGTTTTGTTGCGGGGAAACACTTTTTTAATGGACCTGTGTAACGTGTACGCTCTCTCGCCAGCCAACCAATCTCTGATTTCTTTTTTCTTTGATGACTTGAGCACGCGCTTGAGGGCGGATACGCCACCGAAACTAGCGGGAAGACGTGGGTTTCTGTATCTCTCATCCATTGCTTGTGTTAGACTTACGTGTCCTACATTCCCTTTTTATTTGTTTTTCAGGAGCGACACCTATGCGAGACGTGCGGCAAGGAGTTTTCCCTACGTCGGAATCTAAACCGTCATAGGTTGACGCATGGTGAACGCCAGCACAAATGCATGGAGTGCGGTGCAGCTTTTCACCGCAATAGTCACCTCATGCGCCACCAACGCAACATGGGCCACGCCCCCCAAAGAGCACCCCAGCTTGGAGGGGCACCGAGCCATCACCGAGCACCACCGCAGCTAGGAGGGGCACCGCAGCAGGGAGCATCACCTCATCTTGGAGGAGCATCCCAGCAAGGCGGGGAAGCGGCCCAGCCTGGGGCATCGAACCATCACCGAGCACCACCGCAGCAAGGGGCAGGAAGGCAAGTCAGGCGTGCTTTAAACATGTTATCCACTCACGAACTGACCCCCACACCAGACACAGAGATGGACATGACTACCTTCCTCGACAGCGTGAGAGGGGAATTGACACAGCGCTTGGGGGAAGATATGATCACTCATAGATCATTAAAGTGGAATTTAGTTGCGACTGCTGTGTTTTCGAGGAGGGGTAGTGACGGGGAAGACGAGTTCTGCAGCGGGTATCTCCGCAGCAAGATGCTCACCACTTTAGATATCGAGCAAATCGATGAACAGCTGCAGGAAGCCTTCGATAAGGTAAAGCAGGCGACAGAGGATTTCGAGGGCTGTGGGAGTGGGTGGGTGCTCGAGCGGGTGCTCTTGCTTGAGCTGAACACAAGTAGGTATCAACCACTGGGTGCAGCTAGTTACATCACATTGCCAAATGGGGTAGCCAACAGGGGAGCCATCATCAACATCAAGAACCACGACGAGAAATGCTTCCTCTGGTCGGTGTTGGCTGCCCTACACCCAGTGCAAGTACATCCCGAAAGGGTGAACCAATACACGCAGTTTGAGAACGAGCTTGATACCACAGCTCTCAAATACCCGGTGACCCTAAACCAGATTGGTAAATTCGAAGTGTCGAACTCTCTGCGTATAAATGTTTTTGGGTGCGAGGGGATGGAAGTTTTCCCTCTTAGGATAAGCGAGGCGTCATCGCAGACCATCATTAATCTGCTACTCATCAGCAACGAGACAACGGCTCATTATTGTTTAATCAAAAATATGTCTCGTTTGCTATCATACACCACGAAGCATAAAGGTGCTTCTTATTTCTGTAATTACTGCCTTCAAAAATTCTCCACCCGTGAAAAACACAATGCACACATATCGCATTGTCGCGAGCATGGTCCGCAGCGCGTCACTTATCCTAGTGAGGGGGATAACATCATGTTTTACAAAAATCACCATTTCCAACTTCATGTCCCCTACATCATATATGCAGATTTCGAGGCAATCCTGGAACTTGTAGAAGGATGCGATCCGAACCCCTCGTTTTCCAACACCACGCAGAAACATCATCACCGCCCCTGCGGTTTTGCATATACACTTGTGGGACCCGATGGGTTGTATGTGAAAGAGCCCAAAGTTTATAGGGGTGAGGATTGCATCAGTGAATTTTTCCGGTGCATCATCAATGAAGAGCGGTTTGTCATGAGCCAGTTAGATAACCCGGTGCCTATGCGGATGACTGCTCATGATCAAAAAAGTTTCAGCGAAGCCTACACTTGCATGGTTTGTGAGCAACCCCTGGGCGATGATAGGGTTCGTGACCACTGTCACATTACTGGGGCGTACAGGGCCGCACTCCACCAGAAGTGCAATCTCCAACTGCGGCTTAGGAGATTCATACCGGTGATTTTTCACAATCTGCAAAACTATGATGCTCACTTTCTGGTGAAAGGTTTGAGCGAATATCCAAACCGAAGGATCGAAGTGATCGGGAGGAACATGGAGAAGTTTATCTCCTTTTCTCTCGGTCGCTTGCGATTCTTGGACTCAAACCAGTTCCTCAATGCGTCATTAGAATCCCTTGTGAAGACTATGGAGCCCGGTGATTTTCTAAACTTGTCCAAATGCTTCGGGGGTAAAAGTCATTACCTTCGAAGAAAAGGTATATATCCATATGAGTATTTGAACTCGTTCAGTAAATTTAATGACCCAGTGCTGCCCCCAAAAGAGGCCTTTTACACCTCTCTTGGGGATCAACATATTTCCGATGAGGATTATGAGTACGCACATGACGTTTGGAGAGAGTTCGAGCTTGCTAATCTCGGTGATTACCACGATCTGTATGTAAAGACAGATGTGCTTCTCCTCGGGGATGTGTTCGAGCGTTTCAGGAGGCTGTGTGAAGGCAACTTCAAGATAGACCCTGTGCACACGTATACATCCCCTGGATTGGCTTTCAATGCATGCCTGAGGATGACCGGTGCCAAGCTTGAGCTGATCACTGACCCGGACATGCACCTCTTTTTGGAGAAAGCTGTGAGGGGTGGTGTGTCAGTTATCTCCAAACGATATGCGCGGGCAAATAATCCTCTCGTATCCGGTTATAATCCCAGTGAACCAACTTCTTATATTATGTATTTCGATGTAAATAATTTATATGGTAAATGTATGATGGAGTCTCTCCCGGTGAGCGATTTTAGATGGTTGTCACCGAGTGAGATCAGCGAGATCGACTTTTTAGCTGTGGACGACAACGCCGCCAAGGGTTACATACTCGAGGTCAGCATGGAATACCCGGTGAATCTGCACGATAGTCACAATTGTTACCCCCTAGCAGCTGAGAACATAGAGATAACCCCAGAAATGTTGTCACCGTATGTGCAGAGACTCGGTGGCAAACCATCTAAAAAGCTCGCTCCGAATCTGATGAATAAAACTTCATACGTCATCCACTACCGTTGTTTAAAATTATACACCTCGCTGGGGATGAAGCTGACGGGTGTTCAACGTGCTATCGAGTTTACTCAGGAGCCGTGGATTCGACCATACATAGCGTTCAACACCGAGAAGCGAAAGCAAGCTCGGTGTGAGTTTGAGAAGGACTTTTACAAACTTCTCAACAACGCTGTGTATGGGAAGTCCCTAGAAAACCTGCGAAAGCACGTTGACATCCGTTTGGCCAACAACCAGAAGAGCTTGAGGAAGCTCACATCATCCCCAGCGTTCGAAGATTTTCGTATAATCACCGGTGATCTAGCTGTGGTAAGGATGAACAAAATCAAAATTCATTTGGATAGACCAATCTATACCGGTGTGACTATTCTAGACCTATCCAAATACATCATGGCAGATTTTCATTATAATTTTATGAAAAGAAAGTATGGATCCAATGTTGAAGTTTTATTCACAGATACGGACTCGTTCTTATACGAGATTAAAACCGGTGATGTATATAGGGATATGCGGGAGGAGCTTCATCTATTCGACACTTCGAATTACCCCAGTGACCATCCTCTGTTCAGCCTGAAGAACAAGAAAGTGGTGGGTTTGATGAAGGATGAGAACGGCGGCGAACCCGTTGTGGAATTCGTTGGTCTCCGCGCTAAAATGTACTCGATGACCACAGCAGTCGCGGAGAAAAAGACCGCAAAGGGGGTAGTTCGCGCAGTGGTTAAAAAACATCTAAAGCACGAGGACTACTTGGCTTGTCTAAGTAGCAAGGCCACCATAAAAAATAACATGATTAAAATTGCATCAAAACATCACCAGCTGCAGACGGTGGTCATGAGGAAGACGACGCTATGCCCCCGTGATGACAAACGATATATTCTCGGTGATGGTATAAATACATATGCATATGGACACTACGCGATCCCCACGACGTAGTGTTTTGTAAATATTTTTTCTTGTAAATATTATCTTTCTTGTAAATTTTTTTTATTACTCAACTATTCAATGTATATATCTTTAATCATGTAAATAAATGAAAACTTGATTCATATAGAATGACTCTGTAATTTATTATCGTTGTGTTTATTTTTCTTTACAGCTAACTTGGAAAAAAAAAAGGGGGGGCGGGATATGTTGAAAACTTTCTAGAAAAGTCATCTTTGAGTAAAAGTGTGTTAAAAAAAATTACAAACGATAATTTTTGTACGATCCCTATTTAATTTTCTAATGAGTGACGTCATTTAAAAAAAATTACAAACGATAATTTATATACATCCCCCTATTTAATTAAGGGGGGGGGGGAAACATGTGAGCGCCATCTAGCGGAGGGCTGCGGAAGACATCCACTCGTAAGGTGGGGATTGCCTATTGTCCTGGTGGGGAGTAAGTGGGGAGTGCCTATTGTCCTGGTGGGGAGTAAGTGGGGAGTGCCTATTGTCCTGAAAACCCCATTTTTCCCCTACTAATAAGTTTATGCACTTGTCAAACAGGAGCGTTAAATAAATTAAATAAATTTTTAGAGCATGTCTATACGTTTGTTACACTAAGATTAGTGTTGCTTTCCCAAAGTGGACCTTATCGCCCCCGGGTGCGATTGGGGAGAGTGATGGCATGGGTTCAGGGAAAGGGCAGTAGAAGTTAGGGGTTAAGTGTAGGAGCCTATAGAATTGCTTGAGTTGGAAGCCACGAGAAAAAAGAAATTCGGAGAACAAATTTGCAACAAAAAAATTGAACAAAAAGGTTAGGAAACTATGCACTAAATGGTTCGCATTTAAAAATTAATCGATTAAAAATGATCGATTGACCAATTTATAAATTTTAGTTAATTCCCAGCTGTAATTTTAATCAAGCAATATGATTTAGGATTTATCGATTCTAATAGTAAATTCGGAACTTCATTTCACAGCTTCCTAAATTCAGTAAATAATATTTATTGAATTTATAGATAAATTTCAGGAGTTATTGGGATAGGATATTCTCAATATTTTCTGTATCGGTTCGAGTATTTCGAAATTTATCGAATCGATCGGGATATTTCCTGAATTTGTCGAATCGATCGGGATGTTTCTGAATTTATTGAATCAATCGGAATATTTCTGAATTTATCGATTTTCTATATCTGCTGCAAGGAATATTTCTGAATTTATCGATTTTCTATATCTGTTGGAAGGAATATTACAGGATTCACCAAGATTCACCAAATCTTTTGGAGTATTCCGTAATTTATCGAATCGATCGGGATATTTTTGAATATATCGATCAGGATATTCCCAAATTTATCGAATCGATCAGGATATTCCAAAATTTATCGCATCGATCGGGATATTTCACAACTTATCGTATCGATCGAGATGTTTCTAAATTTGGCGAATCGGTTAGAACATATTTGAATTCACCGAATCATTTATAAAAAAAAATGTTGCAAAAAATACTAATCGAAGTTTGTCACAGAATTCCATGAATACTTTCGATGATAATCGATTTGATCAACAAAATCTTTTTCGGGGTCATACGATCGGATTATTTCTAATTAATGCATGTGTATAATCACTTAGCTCAAGTCCAACCAGATCTATTTGTAAAAAATAATATCGATAATTATTTAATAATTCTTCTATATCAAAGAAAGAAAAAGCAATATTTTGCATTTTAAAACAATCTCAACTTCTTAACTGTCGATTTCCAGCATCTTGGAATCTAAACGCACCATTCAAAATCAAAACCGAACGCGTTCCGAATCAAACCGACACTAAAAAAAAAAGCCTAATTTCAAATACGAGTTGACAAGAAAACATGAAACAGAAGTCAATCCAACACGATGTATTCATGTTAAAACTAATTTTTGATGGACACGATGGCAACACAACTCAAAATTTCCGTAATACTCTTTTCTATGAGAATTGTGAAAGCGGTCATGGCATAACGAATTCTTCACAACAGTAGAAAATAGGGAATGGTGTTGAGTTGCTTTCTATATTATCTCTCTGGAAACGAAATAAATGAAATAATACAGGATAGGCAAATCATTTAATGAAAAAAAGGTGGTGGCAACAGTATTAGTCAACATGGATAGCCACCAATCTCACTCTCTCCAGGGTGGTCCAATTATTAAAAAATAAACCAGTCGGCATTACACCACGTTACGCTTGTCACATTTTAGAAGCAATTATGCTTTGAATAATAATAGCAATAATAACAATAACTCGGGAATTCTCTTCTCTCTCTTCTCGCGGGATCTTACGAGACTTTCTCTCTTCCCCTCCCCCCCTCCGCCGTTCCGGATAGGAAACCTTTCTTATATCATAAAACGAATATCCAATGAATGGAGAAGCTCTTTATAGGATATTTATTTATTTCCCCAGCTCAGCCATTGTCCATTTATCCTCTCTCGAAAACGACATTGAAAAAGTACAAAGATTCGTAATTTACCATTGAATAGGTTATTAGGAGGGGGAGGGGGGAGAGAGAGGCTATTATTATTATTTGGATTGTAGAGAGACAGGTAAAGGATATTAAGCCTATTTTACTCTGCAAGGAGGTATTATATACTTTCCTAATTGTGTGCGTGTGGCTAATTTCTTTGGATTCGGGAGGTCATAATGGTCAATATAGCAATTTTCTTATTCCTCTTTTCAAGTATCGAAGGTCATTGAGTATAACGAGGGTTGCTATTTTTTGTAAATGTAGTTTGATATTATTGGTTTTAATGGAATCCAATGATTTCCAGTGTGGAATTAAAGATTCTTGGAAGTTTGTATCGGAATGCTCTGCTCCTTTTTACTCATTTAGATAATACCCGAGGCCTCCTTAAAACCAGGAACGACCGAAATGACTACGTGTGCTATCGGCAGATGTGTAATAAGCTATTCATAATTATACCTAATTGTATTGATCCGTATAAAATATAGTCTATTGTTCGCTGTTTTTTGAAAATTAAAGACATTATTTTGGTTGCAGTGTTATAGAGGGAACTCGATTAGCTTGGATGCGTTTCCGCTGTGTTTGTTCATTGAGGCCATGTCGGTCTATGTATGCGTCGATTTCATGTTCATTGATAGCGTTGTTGTTTTTAATGTGGGTAAAGATTTTTTTAATGTGTACGGGGTGGTCGTATACATGGTGGTCGGAATCGGTCTCACAATACACACTCGTATTCGAAAGGTAAGAGCGATGCGTGAAGAAATGAAATGATGTCCTGAAAGCGGCTGATCGGATAAAAGACTTTGTCGAGTAATACATTTACACAGGGGCAGCTCTATGGTTGTGCGACCGGTGAGCAGCACTGTGTCTAAGGTTGAAGGGACCTGACGTATATACAAATTTACCATGATGGAGCTGGAAACAGTTCTGTGTCAACTGTGAGTTAGAATTTTCTCTTGGAATTAAATGGAATTTTATGAACTGAACCAGAAAAATGTTGCATGTTTTTCGATTGGGAAATGGCTATGCAAATTCTATGACGTCACCTTGGTGATTGAAGATTGTGATGCTAAAATTGTCTCTTAAGACCAAAACCAACACATGCCGAAAACGCAGAACCATCTGTCAATTTGACCATCCGGAGGACCAAAACGAACCATCATTAAAAATACAAAACACTGTCGATTTGAGCCTCCTCAGGACCAAATGGCACTAAAAACATAAGCGAACCGCCAAGCTGAACCTTCTGAGGTGCAAAACCAACTTGTGCTATAAACACCAAAAAGTATCAGTTGACTCTTCAGAGGACAAAAAACCAGCTGATACTGAAAAAAGCCAAACATACAATTCGACTCTTCTGAGGGCAAACTGATGCTGAAAAACACGAAATAAATCATCAATTTCACCCTCCTTAGGACCAAAGCCAACTTCTGCTAAAAACACCAAAAAACAAAACAAACAAAAACAGAAAATACTGTAAACTCACCCTTCTCAGGAACAACAGACGATTGAAACATCAGGCAAACTGTCAATTTGACCCTCTGAGCACAAAATCAACTAACACTAAAACACCATCAAACATACTACGAAGTACAGATGAACTTAATTTGGTTTATAGTTTCATCAAACATATTGTCAATCGAGCCTTTGGAGGACAAACTGATGCTGAAAACACCAAACAAACTGACAGTTTAAGTGTTCAGAAGACGAGTCTTCTGAGGACCAAAAAGACACTGACGCTGAACATTTTAAACACGCTGTCAATTTGACATTTCTGACAATGAACTAACGCTAAAAACGTCAAACTGCTAATTGACCATGAAAACCAAAGGGTCTCCGATAACAAAAACTAACTAACGCTATAAACAAAAAATAAACTATCAATTTTCGTCTTATGAGGGTTATCTGATGCCGAAGACACCAGAAAAACTGTCAATTTGACCCTTCTGAGGACCAAAGACACTTAGAAATTCTATCCCCTAAAATTAACAGAATCACTTGAAACTTTTGACAATTTTCGAAAATACACTGGCACTACTGAAAAACAAGCAATACAGTCTATTCCCGTTTTAACGAATACCGTTATAGCGAAAAAATCTCGTTTTAACGAAAACTTTTATAATAATCCCACCCCCCCCCCCCCAGATAAGTTTACATAGGAACAATGTAAAAATCTGGAATTCCTTTATAACGAAATCTAGTTATTACCAAGTGATTTGTCCGGTCTCTCGAATTTCGTTATAACGGGATTAGACTGCATGTCTCTGAACAAAAAAAATTTCGAGAAGAGAAAATCATAACATTACTTTTTCACCATCTTTTCATCCATCATAAACAAGTTTTAAATACCGAATGGTCACGAAAATAGCCCTTAATCCTGACATATATCTCCATTCAACACAATCACTGTTAAAAACTTTAAGTATACTTGGAATAGAATTTCAAGATTTGGGATTTACGAAATCTACAGTGATGAATGTGTAGTCTCGAATCGGATATCTCCCGCTTACTTCCAGACATGGCACGTCTAGAAACGAACAACTGAATTTATGCAAATCACTTAATCTAGACCAAAGACAGGTTGAGACTCAATTTGTTATATGGAAAGAGACTCGAAAGTGCCGCTGGATATTATTATATATTGATATCGGACGTGACTATATAAGTCGTCGTTAATGATTCCGAGTCAGAAAGAAAATTGATTCATTAATTTTCCGATTTTTCTTTCAATTTGAAGATGTCTTGAGTAAGTTTAAGGGAATTACACATATAACGAATGCGGATCAGGTATCCGGAAATGACAACGTCGCTCACGTAAATTACGGGACACGTTTATCATTTTTTCCCATGTTTTTGTCCAAAGAAATTGAAATTATTTGTGAAATTTATATAGGTTTTTATTACTAGAGCCCCGATTTATATGCAAATGCATAGAATGCATAGAATCAAAAATGCATAGAATGCATAGAATCAAAAATGCATAGAATGCATAGAATCAAAAATGCATAGAATGCATAGAATCAAAAATGCATAGAATCAAAAATGCATAGAATCAAAAATGCATAGAATCAAAAATGCGTAGAATGCATAGAATGCATAGAATCAAGAATGCATAGAATCAAGAATGCATAGAATCAAAAATGCGTAGAATGCATAGAATGCATAGAATGCATAGAATGCATAGAATCAAAAATGCGTAGAATGCATAGAATCAAAAATGCGTAGAATGCACAGAATCAAAAATGCGTAGAATGCATAGAATGCATAGAATCAAAAATGCATAGAATGCATAGAATGCATAGAATCAAAAATGCGTAGAATGCATAGAATGCATAGAATCAAAAATGCGTAGAATGCATAGGATGCACAGAATCAAAAATGCGTAGAATGCATAGAATCAAAAATGCGTAGAATGCATAGAATCAAAAATGCGTAGAATGCATAGAATCAAAAATGCGTAGAATGCATAGAATCAAAAATGCGTAGAATGCATAGAATCAAAAATGCGTAGAATGCATAGAATCAAAAATGCGTAGAATGCATAGAATCAAAAATGCGTAGAATGCATAGAATCAAAAATGCATAGAATCAAAAATGCGTAGAATGCATAGAATGCATAGAATCAAAAATGCGTAGAATGCATAGAATGCATAGAATCAAAAATGCATAGAATGCATAGAATCAAAAATGCGTAGAATGCATAGAATGCATAGAATCAAAAATGCGTAGAATCAAAAATGCGTAGAATGCATAGGATGCATAGAATCAAAAATGCATAGAATGCATAGAATGCATAGAATCAAAAATGCGTAGAATGCATAGAATGCATAGAATCAAAAATGCGTAGAATCAAAAATGCGTAGAATGCATAGGATGCATAGAATCAAAAATGCGTAAAATGCATAGAATCAAAAATGCGTAGAATGCATAGAATCGAAAATTCATAGAATGCATAGAATCAAAAATGCGTAGAATGCATAGAATCGAAAATTCATAGAATGCATAGAATCAAAAATGCGTAGAATGCATAGAATCAAAAATGCGTAGAATGCATAGAATGCATAGAATCAAAAATGCGTAGAATGCATAGAATCAAAAATGCGTAGAATGCATAGAATCAAAAATGCGTAGAATGCATAGAATCAAAAATGCGTAGAATGCATAGAATCAAAAATGCGTAGAATGCATAGAATCAAAAATGCGTAGAATGCATAGAATCAAAAATGCGTAGAATGCATAGAATCAAAAATGCGTAGAATGCATAGAATCAAAAATGCGTAGAATGCATAGAATCAAAAATGCGTAGAATGCATAGAATCAAAAATGCGTAGAATGCATAGAATGCATAGAATCAAAAATGCGTAGAATGCATAGAATGCATAGAATCAAAAATGCGTAGAATGCATAGAATCAAAAATGCGTAGAATGCATAGAATGCATAGAATCAAAAATGCGTAGAATGCATAGAATGCATAGAATCAAAAATGCGTAGAATGCATAGAATCAAAAATGCATAGAATGCATAGAATCAAAAATGCATAGAATGCATAGAATGCATAGAATCAAAAATGCATAGAATGCATAGAATCAAAAATGCATAGAATCAAAAATGCATAGAATCAAAAATGCATAGAATGCATAGAATCAAAAATGCATAGAATGCATAGAATCAAAAATGCATAGAATGCATAGAATCAAAAATGCATAGAATGCATAGAATCAAAAATGCATAGAATGCATAGAATCAAAAATGCATAGAATGCATAGAATCAAAAATGCATAGAATGCATAGAATCAAAATGTTTTCAGAATAAGTGCATATTTTTAAAGGTTTTGTTTTAAGCTCGATCACTTTTTTTTTAATAATTTATCAAATAAATAATTTCTCAGAGAATATTTTCATAACATTTTTATTTTTTCCACAGGTGGGATTTAATGAATTTATAGAGATACTAGGGGGGCTCTGCCCCCCTGCCGCCTTTGGCGGCCAACCCCCCCCCCCCCCCCCCCCCCCACTTCTCTCCCGGACATATCTTGTTTATTTCGTTCCACTTCATCAGCGTGCTATGGAAAAGGGGAAAGGGACGTGTGAAAGCACCAGCCTACTGAAGAAGCGAATTTTAATGAAAATAATAATAAAGCAACAAAACACAAATGAGATTCATCAAGTATCCCCAGAAAACTTCACCATGGGGGTCCCCAGATTCAATTCGCTGAATTTCAGTGGGGCCCCACACTGGATATATCTTGGGCTACCGATGTGTTGCAAATTTTACAATGTTAAACCACAAAAATCAATGAGATACGTTCAGGGGCACCGAATTACAACCTGCCAACATTTCCATGAAGCCCTGACCTGCAAGCTTGTCGGACACCCCCCTGTGAGAATTTTTCATTTTTATCAATTTTACAACGAATAAAATCCAGGGCCCCACATACAGTAGCGGGGACACAATACGCAGATTTTTAGTGGGGCCCCAGACTGGCTATATCTCGGGTTTCGGCTGTGGCAAATTCTACAACAGAAAAGAATGAGATTCATCCAGGGCCCCCAAAATCAAACCTGTAAACATGGGGGCCCCCCGACTTGGAAGCTTGTCGGTCATCCCCCGGTGCGAGTGCCATGAAAAATTTTCATTTGTATTCGTTTTACCAACGAATAAAATCCAGGGCCCCAAAATGAAACCTGTAAACATGGGGCCCCCGACTTGGAAGCTTGTCGGTCATCCCCCGGTGCGAGTGCCATGAAAAATTTTCATTTGTATTCGTTTTACGAACGAATAAAATCCAGGGCCCCCAAAAAATTACCCGGGACACCAATTCGCATACTTTTGGTGGGGCCCCAGACTGGCTTTATCTCGGGCTTCCGCTGTTGCAAATTCTACAACAGAAAAGAATGAGATTCATCCAGGGCCCCCAAAATGAAACCTGTAAACATGGGCCCCGACTTGGAAGCTTGTCGGTCATCCCCCGGAGCGAGTGCCATGAAAAATTTTCATTTGTATTCGTTTTACCAACGAATAAAATCCAGGGCCCCCAACCAATTACCCGGGACACCAATTCGCATACTTTTGGTGGGGCCCCAGACTGGCTTTATCTCGGGCTTCGGCTGTTGCAAATTCTACAACAGAAAAGAATGAGATTCATCCAGGGCCCCCAAAATCAAACCTGTAAACATGGGGCCCCCCGACTTGGAAGCTTGTCGGTCATCCCCCCCCCGGTGCGAGTGCCATGAAAAATTTTCATTTGTATTCGTTTTACCAACGAATAAAATCCAGGGCCCCAAAATGAAACCTGTAAACATGGGGCCCCCGGTGCGAGTGCCATGAAAAATTTTCATTTGTATTCGTTTTACGAACGAATAAAATCCAGGGCCCCCAAAAAATTACCCGGGACACCAATTCGCATACTTTTGGTGGGGCCCCAGACTGGATATATCTTTTGCTTCCGCTATCGAAATTTTTCAACGTTAAAGCAGCAAGAAAACAATGAGATCCATCAAGGGCCCCTGGAAATGAAAACTTTTTACTTATACGTGAAATCTTCCCCGGGTACCCCGACCCTGTGTTGGGAGCACTGCTGTTGTGTGTGTATATTATACATATATATACCTCTCGGCATGGACCTCCCCCCCCCTCCACAAAGGAAGGGCTGACAGGGGCCACAACGATTCTTATCACTTTTTGATTTTTCACACTATAAATTAATCACAGAGGGGCCCCTGAAAAGCTGGTTTGGGGGCTCGAAATCTAAATTCCAGCCTAAGGGCTCTGCTGTAGGATGTAGGAGCCTCTTGGTACATGCACATAACATGGTCCCGATGGGTCAAATGGGTCCCGATATGTGAATATCGACCCAATATCGATATATGATATCATATCGATATATGAATGTGAATATCGATATATGAATCGAACCCACTTCCGTAACAGACTTCCGTCACTCGGTTGCTTAGCAACAGGCCCTTTTCGAGTTTGTTTGTGATTTTATATTATAGAATAGATTTGTATATAATACAGTATTTCCCAAATATCAACCGTTTCACAAAACCAATCAGTAAGCCATCCAATAGTAATAGTTACATTCGCTCGAATGTAACCGTTACGTTTATTGGTTGCATTTTTCAACTTTTATAAAAGTACTTTTATTAAACTTTTATAGTGCAATCCCGGCCTAAGGCTATTACTAGAGATATGTCAGAAAGGGTTAAATTTTTTTCGTCACTGGTATATCGTTACTGAGCAGCTACAGCAAAGAAGAAATTGAAAATGTGTAGATAAAAAATATGTAGAGTTATATGTTCATATATATATATTGTACACCACTTACTCACATATGTAGGTATATATTTTTTAAATGAATATGCACTGAGAAATAGAAAATATTCATTTTTAAAAACATGTCCTTTTTTGCATGATTTTTAATGCAAATTTTCTCAGTTTTGATACATATCCTGGAATTTTTTTTTAATTTTCCAGATATGCTTTTTATGGACAATTTGGGGTTTTTCGCATTTTTTGTGGTTTGATTGCATATTTTAGCATTTTTAATGGCATATTTTAGCATTTTTAATTGCATATTTTAGCATTTTTAGTTGCATATTTTAGCATTTTTAATTGCATATTTTAGCATTTTTAATTCCATATTTTAGCATTTTTAATTCCATATTCTGGCATTTTTAGTGCATATTTCGGCATTTTTAGTGCATATTTTGACAGTTTTAAGCGCATATAATCCAGGCTCTATTACGAATGCATAGGGTGATCATATGATGCGTATTTCGCAATATTTTCATTGCAAATTTATACGTTGCAATATTTGCTCCTTATTTTGGTCGTTTATACTTTCCCGTTCCCAAAGAAAATGTCCCGTTTTTTCTCCGCAGAGTTTTTTTTTCATTTGTAAAATTTGTAAAAAAATTTTCATAACTTGCTTGATGACAATAAAATATGTCGTATCGTCAGGAAACACGCTCCTAATCCAAGGCGGATCGCCCTTACCAGACGCGGGGCCAGGCGAGTCTGAACAATTACAGGGAACGGAAAACTAGGAATCCCCCTTCTTTTCCCCGATGTTATATATTTTGTGGGAGAGGGGAAATCGGCACATACACTGTACTATTTCAGAATATGCAAGAATGATGAGAAATATCCATTGAAAAAATTTGAAACACAAAATTTAATGTAAATTAACACAGAAATTTATGAAAATTCAGCGCTGAAAGTATTTTTAATCTAACGAGGAAAACAATTCCCGAAAATAAGAAAAATTTAAATTTGATGAATAGAAAATAATTCCAGTATTAATGAGAAATTTTAGAACTATAGAAATAATTCCAGAATAGATGAAAGAAACAATTCCAGAATAGATGAAAGAAACAATTCCAGAATAGATGAAAGAAACAATTCAAGAATAGTTGAAAGAAATAATTCCAGAATAGATGAACGGAATAATTCCAGAATATATGAAAGAAGTAATTCCGCAATTGACGAAAATTCAGAATCAATTAATTAATTTAATGCATAAAAAATTTAAGAATTTAAAAAATTTCATAATTAGTAATTAATTAACATTTCGAAATTGGTGAATAATCGGTAATTAACTTAAAAATTGATCAAAGCTTCCAATAATTTCCCGGGACACAAAGCGTTAGGCGCGACGAGACCGCACCTGTCGCACACCCCGGCTCTGCCCTCATAAAGATTAAAAGAATTCACATCGAATCCTTGACTCTTATCCGATCCAACGCGTCTTTCCCGGATACAAATAGAATCGATGGGAATATCGCCAAGAAATACGGGCATAAATGAATCGATTCGACCCCACCAACGAACGCACTGTTTTACAAAATCCTTTGACAATTTTTTTCATCAACATTATAATAAGTGAAATAAATAAATCCAGCGTGCCGTTTATTATATATATATATATAGTATTTTTTTTTAAGCTCTAGGACGGACCAAATGGGTCCCTAAGAGCTGTATAGTGTATGTTTTGTCTTTTGTTCTGTTGTCTTTATTTATTTTATTTTGTATATTATTTGTATTTTGTACTAGCTATAATACCTGGCGCTGCCCGGGTTTTCTTCAATGAGGCTGTTTGGATCACGTGATATCTCCCTCTGTCTTTGAGGGACATGCAAACCTTGTCTAAGTTAACCAATATGGCAACTTCCTGCGCGACACATGAAATAAACAAATCCAGATTTAAAGAAACATAGAAATGAATAGTTTCTTTTTCCTTTTTCAAGGGGGGCGCTAGGTATTTCGAATACCCCCCCCCCCCCTGAACATCAAGTTATCCATCTGCCTGTTCCAGCTTCCAAAAATGCTTAGTTAAAGCTGTGGAATTTTTTCGATGTACTTTTTACGGGCCCATAACTAATTTTAAAATATTCCAACCCCATATTTATGCAGTTGAATATCAAAAGACAATACGGAGACATTAATTTTCATTCTTGAGAAGATGTAAATAAAAAATCAATGTTATTGCATGAATATCCAACTCAAAAGAAGGGGTCGGGCTAATTACTTCATATTTAATTTTCTGGGCTTCGTATATCTCTAAGCGAACTCAATATTTCAAAAATCGAGTATTGAATAAAATTTTTAAAATTATTGATGCGACAGAAAACCCCACCAAATTTCCGCATTTCTACAGTAGAACTGGCAATTATAACACTGATTTCTATGAGGATCACCCTTTTCCTGACCCTCAAAGCAATGTTGGTGATGATTATGACGTCTATTCAAAAAGCCTCATTACTGAGAGCATTGGAAATGTGGCAAACCACTATAAAGGCATAAATATTATGCATATACTGATGGCGTTGAAGAAATGACAAACCATTGTAAAGGCATATACACGTCTTAAAAGCATTGGTACGGAACCACGGTAAATACAAATACAAATACAATACAAATGCAACGCCTCAACAGGCAAAATGCCCAACGAGGTGGCTGATAAAAAGATGCCCATAAAAATATGGTTGTCATATGTTTCAAAAATACAGCAACCCAATTAAAAATGCAATTAACACAAATTACAAACAATATATACACATGATAAAATATTATACAATGCCCATAAAGAATACTTATGGTTGTCTTATTCTAAGAATGGATAGCTTCTCGATTTACCCCAACATGTTTATCGTATTTCTTTTTAAACGTGTCAATTGTGTTACAATTTACTACCTCCGGGGGTAAGCTATTCCATTTATTAACAACCCTATTAGAGAAAAATTCCCTGCGACACCATAACCTTGCATTGTCCCTCACCAATCGATACTGGTGTCCCCTTGTAAAAGCAGTCGATTGGCGGTGTACTAAAAGTTCATGGTCCATCCTATCCATCCCATTGAAAATTTTGAACACTTCGATCATATCTCCTCGACACCTGCGTTCATCCAATGTAAACATATTCAAAAAATGAAGTCTTTCTTCATAACTCAAGCCCTGTGTGCCAATATGGACACGCGTAGCTCTTCTCTGCACCCCTTCAACCAAGTCTATGTCCCTCTGTAGGCATGGTCTCCAAAACCTTACAGCATACTCCAGTCCAGGACGAACTAAGCCTCGAAAAAGCGGAAGAATGACTTTAGGAGAACGCGAAGAGACCTTTTTGAAAATGAGACCAAGCATTCTATTCGCTTTTTTGACAACCGCTGAACAATGTTCAGAAAACTTAAGTCGCTCGTCAATGAGAATTCCCAAATCGGTGACTCTAGTTGCATCCGGGATAGTGACACCATTCAACTCGTAAGAGAACCGTGGGTTGTTCGAACCAAAATGAGCGACCATGCACTTATCTACGCTAAACGTCATGCTCCATTCATTTGCCCATGCTGCAATCTTGTTTAAGTTGGTCTGGAGCAACTCCCTATCGCTTTCATTTCCGATTACCCCCATTAGCTTCACATCATCTGCGAATTTGCTAGTAATTCCATCGATACCCTGATCGAGTTTATCGATAAAAAGTGAAAAAAGTATGGGGCCAAAGACACTTCAACCGTAACCAAAGTAAACGTTCGGAAAGTGATTGTTGAGGCTCAAAAACCATTGTTGCCCGACAGTTTTTTTGCCCATTTGGGACACCGCTCTGACGAAATTTTAAAGTAGCCTGTCGTTCAAGTCGGGTCCCATTTGGTGTACATGCAAAATTTGGCGACGATCGATCTAAAATTGTAGATTTGTATAGAGAACATACATACACACACAGACACACAGAAAATCAATTTTATATATATAGATAGATTCATGTATTTATGTGTGCTGTTTTGCAATTATTAAAATATATATAATGTTCAATAGATCACAGCTGTAAAGATTGCTGTACATATTGTTCATAACGACCTTCACAGCTTTAGTCTTTTTGTATTCACCATTATCACCACTATTATCGCGATAGAGAAATACAAATCGCAAGGTTTACCATTATCCGCTAACTTGATTTCATTCTGGAGAATTTTCGACTTTATACACGATGAGGGGGTGGACGAAAAGAAGGTAAGAGAAAACCTCAACATATTCGTATAACATAGTTGAGTGTAGGTGAGGCCATGCCAAGTGCTGTGTGCGTGGAAAGGCAAAAATCTCTTCTCCCAGATCGTCGAGAGGAATTCGGAATTTGGGTGCGGCTTTTGACATTAATAATAGTAGTAGTAGTAAGGGGGAAAAAAAAAGGAATAGTGGAACACAAAAGGTTAAGATTGCTGTTGTTGTTGTGGTGCGTGGTGGGAAAATGAAGCTCTCTGCTCTACTAATGAAGACCTTCGAGAGAAAGCAGCGTAGAAGAACAAAAATAAAGCACTTGACCACAGAGATAGAGAGCGAGAGAGAGAGTGTGAGCGACCCCCCGCGTAGTCGCATTCCATTCGATTTCGCCTACGTTTACATCCTCTTCCTCCTACGAGGATTAAGTTTTTTTTGTGAGTTAGTATTTCCAAGACACATGGAAAGTTTCAATTATTTTATGCAACATCAAAAACTGTAAGGTCTGGGATGACCTTTAAGCCCATTGTAGGGTATCTATTGATTTTTAAGGACGACATCTTTGTCGCTTTTCAATGATTGTTCGATTTTGTGCTCGTATGAAGACCTGAAAGACAAAAAAAAAAAATTATTTTGGAATTTTGAAAATGTTTTTGTATTTCCGATACTCAAACAATGCATTAAAAACATAAATGTCGGTAAATCTTTGATCAATTTTTTTCCTTCAATTATTTGTTTATTTTTTTCGTGAAGAAATAATTCCCTTTGTTGAAATTTCTTCAGCCAATACGATGCACGGTATATTCATCTTCACATACATTTTTTCCCCAGAATTTTATTGCTACATTTTACGTAAATAAATCACACTTTTCCCGGAGGCACCTTTTTCCTGGAAGGCATCTTAAAAAACCCCTGAAAGTTCAATTTCAAGTGCTGCCCTCTGATGGAAGTCTTCGAAAGTTCATATTTGCTATATTCTAACTCAAAACTTACACAATCCTTTAAGCCAGTACTTAACTTTTCGAGAAGAAAAAAAAACAACACAGCAGTGAGATAAAGCAACCCCCCCCCCCCAATTTTGTCGCACCAGGGTCTGAAAAGAATAAGGTTGATCCATCTAATTCAATTCAACTTCCTATTAAAGTTGTACAGTAAAACCTTAACGGTGGAATTATAGTCCAAAGGGGCATGAGCGGGAAAAGGATAAGAAAAACAATGTCCGAGGATGACGCCACTCTCCGTTATCCAATAAAGGATAGCGGAGAGTGACATCATCATCGGATAAGTCGCCATCTGGTGGCATTGTCAGCAATAGTGAGCTTTGGCTTGAGTTAGGTCCGACCTTCCATGTACGGTCCCGTTCAGTGCACACGAGGTCCGAGGAAAGATTGAGATATTCGTCTCCTCTGTAGTTTTGTTGTCTAGAGCAGGGGTTCTCAACCGGTGCTCCGTGTGCAACTCCCAGGGGCTCCGCGGCGACTCGAGGAAAACAATATAAATCAGTAAATTTGATAGATAAATGAATAAAAGAAGCCTACAGGTCTCCGCCATCAAAATTATATACTGGATAGGGCTCCGCGAGTCAAAAAAGGTTGAGAACCGCTGGTCTAGAACCGTTGATCTGGAAAGTGAAAGGACGTTGGTTCGATTCCCCGCAGGGACAGTTGAATTTTCTCTCTCTCCCAAATATATCTTCGCACCAGCCAGCTATTAAAAACCTTTGCAAGAAACAGTTTGTCTAAACTCTTTCTTTCGGACATTCGAGATGAGATCTTATGCACATCCACCCCATCATTCAACCCAATATCATATCTCGATTTCTGCACATTATACTCGACACATACAGCAAGCTTCATCCCATAAAACCCAATTCGTTCGCTCTTAATCCGAGAATTTGCATTTCACGCCTATTTTCGGAGGAGCGTACGGTTTATTTTGATTCATACACCTCTTGATCCCATGGTGAAATTCCAACTCATTATTCACTCTAAAATACGCGTGTAAAATCACTCGCGCATTTCCTTCGGTGATTTTTATATTTGACCGCATAGCGATTGCGTGACTGTTATTTTCAAAAGAAGTGAACGCGAAACAAAGCCTATTTATTATTTAAAAAAAACACAACAACAACAACAATAAGAAAAACATGGAAAATTTCGGTGCGAAAAATATTGACCGTCGTTAAAAAGCCATTAAAAAAAAAATATATTCGGCGCCGTTCCGAAGACACGGTCTATAATTCAATGCTGATAGCACTTCCAGTTACTCATTAACCACCACGTCCGAGGGATTAGTTCACGTTTAATCCTATTTCCTATGGGTTTTAATACACGTATATAATTTTTTTTTTTTTTTGCTCAATGAAGATTGGACCTCACTTTATCGATGACGATGTAGTATGTCATCTGTTCCCGTTTCCTCTTAGTGTTTAGTACGTATTGAGAGGGGTGCTCTTTTCTCTCCTCCCAAAGCCCACGTTTACCCAGCTTCCTTCCGGGAATAAATTGAAAAAATATATTAAAAAAAATTGGTCGTTCTTTAATGGAGAAATGAAAAGAGTTCTATTATTATTATATATTTTTTAATGTAATGTAATGTTATGTCCAGTAGCAACGAGGGAAGTACGGAAAAAATAGACGTTTTCCTTTTGTACTAAATCGATGGCTATAGCAAGTCTGACTTCCTGCCCGGGACGTGAGCGATGGTGACGCCAACTGCGCTGATGGATACGAGACGTGTTTGGTGGTGCTGTTGACGTGAAACATTCTAAATTAATGTACCAGTACTCATTTGAAAATAGTATTTTTTTTTTTTGTGTTATTCTCCTCCCGGTAATAAGTCACGGAATGTTCTTTGATAAGCGATTTCACATGAGCTGTTATCGTCACGCTTAGGGTGAGTTTTCATTATAGAGGTAATTTTCAAACTGATAAATTCAATGCCTGGTCTTCAAGGTGACCATGGGAATAGGATTTGTTCGGTGAAAATCAAATAAATACCAGATCGTGTGGATAGTTATCAAAGAGCTATATTCACAAGTCGATCAGAAATGCAACGTGATTAAGAACCATCCGTGAAAAACTTTGAGGAATGATGGAAACACATTTTAACAAGCAATTTTCGTCGAACAATGCACGATCGTAACGCAAGCGGTGAGCCTCTAGACGTCGATGTCCTAAAGCGGTGATTTTGCAACTTATCACGGATTGCAGAATGAGGGTGGGCAGATCAACAAATCAGGAAAAGACGGGCATGAATTTCATATATGGTGCTACGGACGGGATTATTCTGGAAGCGCAAGGACTATACAGGCACCTAACTAACCTGCCTCTTTGCTCTATAGGTGACTCTTCCGGTCGCTCACATGCTTGCAAACACCCTAGGTCAACTTGGTATTGATTTGGTTCCTCGCCCTACACGCAAAAGCGCATTTATGGTTTCACCACTTGTGAACTATGCAAATTTTTAGCCCTCGTGTGCAGAAAATGACCGTGGTGTTTCAAAAATGATCAAATGATCTTAACAAATTTTGACTCCCTTCTACTAATTTTCTCGACCCACTCATTCCTGAAATTCACCGCCCTGGGCCCCTCGCTAGGCTCCCCTCCCGTAAATACGCATCTGCTTGACATCATGCTATGCTTAAAGAACAAGTAGAAAATAAATGCCATGGCTTTTAGGTCTGAAACAACTCCACGCGTCACTAAATGACAATAAGTGTGGTCTTATCTCGTACTTGAACCTATGTGAATATTTTGGGGCCATACAGTTGGATGGTTCACAATTAAATAATTACATTTCCAAGTCCACCACCTGTCCCATCTTCAGAGGACACTTCTGGATTAAAGGAAACGCATCTGATGCGTCCGTAAGGTTAATGAGAATCGCACAACCCTCTACACTTCTTTCGAATGCGAAAATGTCAAAGACTATTGTAGTGTCTATAGGTGGTTATTTTTTGCTTCCCAATACAGAAATGCACGCAAAGTATAACCATTACGAAATATTCATTCGGTTGACCAATAACCAAGCAGGAGAAAAAAAACTTTAGAGTCCCCATTTATACGTTTTTTTTTTCTCATCTAAATGATCTTATGTCCGTCCGGTGATCGCGGTCAATTCATTCTCAAGTCACTCTCGACCGGAATGCCAAATGCGGTTTCTCACCACCAACCATTTCGCGATCTTGACCGTAATATAATGGAAACCGAAATGTCTTTTTTCCCCCTCCCTCTCTCTCACTTCAAGACATTAAATGTCTCACCATTAAAAACAGAAGAAAAATGGAGTGAAATCTCTTTTTGTGGATGTGCAATCGCGGATTAAAAGATCGAAATTAAACGCAAAATGAAAAACAAGACTATATCATGTAGAAACTGGGGCCTGTTTCTTTGACATATTCGCTGACCCCAATCACAAATAACCAATGAGCATTTGGTTACTCGAGAGGCGGTACTTCCTTTTATTTTTAAAAAACCCATTAAACATTCCAAACGACAACCTGTTAGCGGGTTCGAGACTCGTAAGATATGGGACATTGTCGAAAGAAAAGGAAAAAATGCCATAAAAAACGGCTATTAAAAATGTCTGTGTGTGAAACCGTAACTAATTGTAATTTCAAATGAGACTATGGAAGGTTATCTGGTGGTCGCGATTTTCGTGAATCACACTTGGATGTCGGCTCGTCAAATAATGACATGGTCCGAACACCGGAAGGAATGCGGTTCCTCGTACGGAATCGATTTATTTACACGTTATTTATAGAAATCGACGTCGAATTCTGATGTCGGGGAAAGGTCGTTTAATGGGGATGAAATCGGAATGCTTTTAATGAGCGTGTGCGTAACGTCTGTGAATGTCGGAATAGTTTGCGGTCGGTATGAGGTCTCAAAAAGCCCCGATCGCATGTGTAGGATTTGGGGGTTGCTTTGGTGATTGTTACCTGTATGGCAACTTTTTTGTCTTCGTCAAGCTCCGTTTAAATGGCAAATTAAATGTCCCGGCAAGTTATCGGTGACGGGGATTTTTTCTACAACCCGTTTACACGAGATTTAGTTTGGGGGCATTCAAGTATTACGTAAGCAGATTTTTAGCTACTTTTGACTCCCCCCCTCCCCTTGTCAGCAAAAGTCAGCAAAACACTGATCCCCCTTCCCCCCTTGTCAGCAAAGTTTCGTCAGCAGCTTAGAACATTTCATATCATCAAAAAGGGTGATTGATGACTTAAGCAACCTTCAACCCGCCCTCCCCCCCTTGTCATTAAAAGTCAGCAAATCCGAAACCACCCCGATGCTGACGTAATACTTGAATGACCCCTTTATGCCTGTACAATCCTCCCTCCTTTCCGGAATTTGTCACTTGTCACGAGGGTTGAACGGAAATGGTTGGATCAAGATGGCTGGCGAAGTAGTTTTCGCGGCACAAATGGTTATTGGAGATGGTCGGAGTCAACCATCATTATTTCGCAACAAAGATGGCTTCTTTTAGCCCCGTTTACATGTGCAAGATTGGGGGTCGCTTTGGTGATTATTACCTTCATAGCAACTTTTTTTCAATCGTAGGGAGAAAAAAGGCGGGAGAGAAGCTCATCACACAAAAAAAGCCTATCTTTCTGGGGGTGAATTGGGGGTCGACACTGATCTTCTCTCACATAATCCTTTATGCCGCGAAAACTACTGTAAGCTCCTTTGTCAACCATCTTGAATCAACCACTTCCGTTCAACCCACGTAACCAGTGATGACTTCCGGAAAGAAGAGGGGGATTACTGGCATAAACTGAACGCCATGTAAACGGGTTGTAGCGAAAATTCCTGTTACGGGTAACTTACCGGGATATTTTATTGCACATGTAAACGGGGCTTTAGAGGGAGAGATCTCAGTCCCATTTTTTTTTATTATGGGGAAAAAATTTGTCTCTCATACAGGTAATAATCACCAAAGGAACCCCCCCAATCTTACTCATGCAAACGGCGGTACAGGAGAAAAAAGAGGAGAGACGGTGATTCGTCCAAAGAGTCCCATCTTTGTTGCGGAATAATGGTGGGTGACTCGGACCTCCTCTCCCGTGATCCTTTGTGCCGCGAAAATTTTAATAAAGATTTTAATAAGGCCGAAAAATCGGAAGGTCTCCGGGTAAATCGGAAGCATTTGCACCTATGCCATGAAAATACGGTAAGTATTATTATTCTTATTTTTCTTTTTTAAAGGGCGTTTTGACATACAATAAACACAAATCAATCAAAAAAATTAAACAAAGTTCATTAGCATTATTCTCTACCGGAATCAGTCGGGACCACTAATTATTATCGTATTATCCGAGGTGTCGTTACAGCCAAAGCCATGGCCTCCACATTCTGGAGCGGGGGGCCCCTAAGCTGGGATCTTTTCCGAGCTCCGCCGGTTAAACTTTTCACGGGCCCCTTCTGTAGTTAATTTATAGCGTAAAAAAGCAAAAAAAAGATGAGAACTGTCTCGGGCCCTGTCAGCCCCCCCCCCCATTTGTGGAGGCCATGACCTAAGCCGCAATAACCGAATTTCACTGCACCTTTCTCACTGTTCACCTTTACGTTGCTGAATGCTTAAGAAATTTCACATGCTGAACATGTAAGAAGAAAAAACAAATTCAGATTGAAGACTCCCTTGCCTTTTTTCACTAATGATTATTTCGAAATTTCATCATAAAAGTCTTATGATTACAAACACGTCTTCATCGATTATTACCCTCCCGAAATTATGTTCAATTATTTGAAGAGACAAAATTCAGGTCTTCCCCCCATTACACATAAATACAAAATAAACAATTATAGCAGAACGTTATATATACTTGTATAACAACGCAAGAAAGAAAACGAATTAATGCGACATGACAGAAATTTCGTAACGCTCAGCGGAGTCTCAGCTGAACAGAAATTAAGTTTTAACTCATTTAGCCCCGGAGGAGCAGCAACAGCAGCAGCAGTACATAAAAGAACCTATCCATTGAGGAATTTTTGAAGATTGAGGCCAAGCGTTCCTTCGGGAACACAAGGATTCCCCCCGCTCTGCTTTGAAGAGTCACGTCAACGTCTCTTGTATTAAAGGCAAGACACGCGCTGCCTCCAATAGCAACTTCAACCGCAAACGGGACAATAATCAGCAATCAGAGAGAGTTAATGATTTTTCCATGCTGCAATTTTCACGAAGCCGCTAAGAGAAGGTGTCCATCCCCATCTATCCATCCATCTATGGCCTTCCCTCTTCCACCTGTTTCAACTCATTTGCTGCTGACGAAAGGGTCAAAAATGGACGTTTTTCTCTTCACCCTTCTATCATGTCCTGCTTTTTTATATTATTATTACTCTGTTATAGCGAATGGTGACTTTGTTATAAAAGAACCTTTTAGTAATTACAATGATTTTCGATCCTATTTAAGTGTCGGGGGAAAAATAAAGGAGAGGTTACACAGCGCACAAAGTAATGAATATGTTTTGCAATAAGTGCAAAGTGCTTTTCTGTTCTGTAAAAGTATTACCGCCTCGCCTTTTTGGTTATCTTTGTGTATTGAGAGGTTATTACTAATTATTATTATCATTTTTTTCTTCCTCTCCAGATTGTAGAAAGCTGTATGTAATAAGGTTGGGAATCGGTACATAATCGAACTCTGATAACCGAATATTACGTCTGAAATCTATCGAATGATGGAATGCGTGTGATGTAATGAATATATCTAAATTGATATGTTGTGTGTGTGCACCCTTGACGTATGATTGAGTGAGACGTTTCTCTACGAAACTAGGAGCGATTGTTCGAGAGTTATATCGGCAGCGGTGAATTTCTAAGGGGTTTTCTTTTTTGATGGATAGATAACACGGGCACCTACATCGTTGGGAACGTCATATACTTGTCAAATTTTTTTTCCGCAATGAATGCTTCATTGTTCGTGTAAATGATAAGCATTGAAATTGTTGTGATTATGGCAATGAACAATGTTTGTGTGGGTATTCGCATGATAATAGATTGAATGTTATTGGTCCACGTCACGGAATCATTCATATGTTTGTTTGAAAGCGATGTCTTATGAAGAGACAGCTGTTTCCTGTTTGAATGAATGTTATGATAATCTTCTTTCAAATATCAACAAAAAAGATTTGGTCGTACATTCCAAGTGTTGCAGAAGTGATTTCAGAAAATGACCCATACCTGAAGCTACTCAAAAATCGTTCCAAGATTGTTTGAATTGTTCAAATCCGTCAACGGGACCGGACGTGGACGGTCAGACCTAACTCAGGCCGAAGCTCACAATTACTGACAATGCCGCCACATGGCGACTTATCAAAATTCGCTGCATGCGCCAGTATCATCGCCCTGGCAGGTACAATGAAATGTTCCAAGGGAGGATATAAATAAGATATTTTCCCTAACGAGAAAAGAACTCGAGGCGACCACCGATAGACAGCGCCTTCACTTCCAACCCATCTCACTGTCAGTAAATTGCAATATAGCGATATGACCAGAGTTGGTGTTTGGTGAAGTAATATCATCGTTGTGCCCGAGTGGCGCAGTGGTAAAGATGCTCGTCTTCCACTATGTAGTTCACCATCGAGGTCCATGGGTTCGAATCCGGGCATAGGACATTCGAAGCAAGTTCTTTACCGAGCCTAAGGCGACCACCGATGGATGGAGTTTTCATTCCCACCCAACTCCACTGGTTGGAAATTGCCGTATGGCGATATATGACCGGAGGTGATGTGCGGTAAAGTAGTATCATTGTTGTGCGGACAAGAAACAATCGGGCTCAGAAGAATTGAAAATTTCTACGCCCCATATGGATAAGTCGCCACCTGGCGGCATTGTCAGAAATTATGAGCTTTTGCCAGAGTTAGGTCCGACCGACCATGTACGGTCCCGTTCAGTGCAAACGAGCTCCAAGGAAAGATTGAGATATTCTTTGCCTCTGTAGTCTAGTGCGTTCACCCGGAAAGTGAAAGGACGTGGGTTCGATTTCCCGCAGGGAGGCGCAGTTGAATTTCCTCCCTTTCTAAAATATATCTTCGCATCAGCCAGCTGTTAAAACCTCCGTATGGATAGCGGAGACTGACATCAACCTCGGATAAATGACTATGCCTAGCCAATGACGAACGCATAACTATCTAAAAGCAATTCAAAACCTGTCCCGGCTTAGTCTTATTAGAATGATTTAGCAGCTTTTTTCGCTTGCAAATCTTAAAACGTACGAGCAGGGTCCTTTCGTAGCTTGTCACCCTAAATCTTCAGCGTGGTGTTTCAGTCATCCGAAGAGATGGCGACAAGTGTCGCGATTACTATCGTCTTCCATTAAGCCCTAATAAATCTGCGAGGGTCTTCCATCTCGAAAGAAGTAAAGTAGCGGACGCATCAACAGAATTGAAGAAACTCGCAGGATCGTATATCAACGAACTCTCGGACGTGTGCGGGAGAACGAATAATCGGATTCTTCTCCATCCGCGAAAAAACCAAACCGATTAGCAATGAAAGACGGCGTTGTTTACGGCGAGATGCCACGGACGGTTTTTTCGTCTTAATTTTTTCTTTCTTTCTTTCTTATGATTATTTTCTTTTAAAAGAAAAACCTCTTAATCGTTGAGAAGAAGATAGTTTTTTTTTTTTCCATTTTCTTCTTTCCTTCGTTCCTCTCATTAGGAAGTGCAGATCACGAACTCGGGACGGACCGAGACTACGTAATAGTGATATAATTACTGATATTACATGTACTTGTTCCCGAAACGGTTGTTAGTGTGATGAATTTATGCAAAAGCTACCGTAAACAGTGCAACCCTCTATATACCCCCCCTCTTCCCTTCATCCAGTATTATTTATTTATTTTTGTGGCACGTTGGTCAATAGATCTGTTTTACTGACCACTCGACGTTTATTGTGAAGATGGAGAGCGCGTTTGTTTAAACATCGAGATAAATATCGAGATGACGGAACGTAAAGGGTTGTGACACACGGCAGTGTACAAATCTGCGTGGTGGATAAAAAAATATGCATAATTATCCACGAAAATAAGTAAAATAGGGTGGTCATCAAATGGGTGTAATAATTAGCTCAAGTCAGAACGAATTTGGACGATATTAACCTTAGCATTGACTTTTTTTGCTTCGAGAATGCATTTTCTTACACAATAATTCCCTTTAAAATTTAGTAGATGAAGAAATTTATGTGAAATGTGATTTTCTTCTTTGTAAATCTACGTAAGACGTTAAGTCAGAACAAATTCAGTAGAGAATGGACTCGTTCTCTTAACACACGCACGTGAACTTCATTCCTTCAGCTGCTTTCTAGCGTATAATTTTCATGCTACCAGTTTCTAGATGCATGGGGGCTATCCTGATATGGCCTGAGGGGTTCGTAATGATATGATTTTCGAATATAAGAATTAATGAAAATTTACTTCAAGATGGTTATGGGGAGGGGGGCAAAAGACAATTTCTCCCTGGGATATGAAGCTGTTAAGACAGGTTTGCATTTTACTCTGCCATTTTTGTCGAAATCTCGAAATCATTCCTTGGTACTTTAGAAATATCATTTTATAAATTCTAGAGTGTAATGAAGTCAGAGCGCGCTGCCGTGTTAATGTAGCAAGTCCAAAGAAGTTCCGCAATTTTTACAAATCATCACACATTTATTTATTCCCATTTAACTACTAACTATGGTTGGCTCACATATCAGCTCCCGATCAATTAAATTAATTAATTGAAACTCAGGTGGATCATAGAGACTTCTGAGTACAGAATTTGAACACTTCCGTCAAATACTTCCCCAGAAACCTGCATTCTATCGATGCAAACATGTTAAAAAAGAATCGTCTTTCCTCATAGCTCAAGCCCTCGTAGCTTTTCTCTGCACCCTTCAACTAAGCCTATGTCCTTCCGTAGGTATTACATATTTTGACTTCGAAAACCACACGGAATATTCCAGTACAGGACAAACTAAGACCCGGAAAAGCGGAAGAATGGATTTAGGAGAACACAAAGAGACCTCCGTAGGAATCTATATAAGCATTTTGCTCGCTTTTTTTTTTGCCACTGCTGAACAATATTTAGAAAACATAAGCCGCTTGTAACGAAATTTCCCACATGAGCTTAGAGCCATCTGAAATAATTTTGACCACTCACTCTAACTGAAACGGGAATTGTTCGAACTAGAGTGAGTAACCATACACTTGCCAACGCTAGAAGTCATGCTCCATTCCTTTGTCCTTGCTGCAGCCACATATAAGACGGTCGGGGGGTAGCTCTCAATCTAAGACTCTGCAATCATTAATTTCACGTCATCTGCGACGTTCCGAATAATCCCATCAGTATCCTGTTCGAGTTCATCGATAAAAAGTGAAAAAGGGTATGGGACTAAGGCAATGGCTTAGCGAGAGGGGGGGGGGGAGGACTTGGGGATCTGGTTCCCCCCAAAATATGAGAAAATGAGGGGAAAAGATGGCGAAATCTATTGCTCTATCTCTATCACTTTGGTCCCCCCCCCCCAACGAAATTTCTGGCTACGCCCCTGGACTAAGGACACTTCCTTGAGGAACTCCATTTGTGACACCTGTCCAATCAGGAAATTCCTCGTTCATCGTAACCTATCTCGCAACCACGATTCTATACAATTCAAAAAGTTGCCACTAATCCCAATCTCACGTAAACGCGTCAAAAGTTTATTACCATGTTGAATCCGATCGAATGTCTTTTGGGAATGTAGATAGAAAACGTCAATATTTGAATTTGCCTAAAGTCTTAAGGCCAGAACACACTACACTGACGTGACGTGATTATTACGTCTCGTCAGCGGCGTTGTGCATTCTGATTCGTGGAAATTCAGCGACGTCAAAATTCTGTGACGTGGAATTCCTACGTCACAGAATTTTCACGAACCAGAGTTCACAACGTCTCTGATATGACGGGAAATTACGTCGCGTCAGTGCAGTGTGTTTCGGCCTTTAGGCCATAGAAGTCGTAAGCCAAAGGTCATAGAAGAAAAGGATATTGGTTACTCATCACTTTCCCTACCTGAACCCATAGAGATTTTCTGCCAGTTCATATTATCCTCGTTCGTCCACTCTTCACCAATTGCCGTTTAACAGTAATTTCAAGATTTTCGTCAAACCCACTACAATTGACACCAACTACAAAAGTGATAATAAATCAGTGAGATCATATTAAGCTCAAACTTTGGCGAATGATCAACTCGAATTGAGATAGATCTACACATATTGGAATTCGTAACAACTTCCCAGTTCGAAATCTCCCAGAAATGAAAGCCTCAAGTCACGTAGGTGTGAATCAGAACAAGACTCAAAAACAAATTGAGACATTTATACTATTCAATGACACAAGATTCCACATCCACAGCAGTAGTTGCCGCTACAGCAAAACGTGAGTCAGATATTCTCTCGGATGAACTGCACAGTGTAGTACACATATTCCCCTGAACATCATCTCCCAACCGCATTCTAAAGAAAACACAATAGGGCAATTGTGCAGATCACGACTTCTCTCTCGGCTACTACTAGTGAGTGACCCGTTCATTGGAATAATAGGGTATCGGGGGCGAGAGAATAATAATAATAATGAAAAAAATAATAATAATAAAAGATTTTTGTGAGATTATCTCTCTCTCTCTTGCGTACGATTTACGCTATAGCGTAATATGTTTTATTTCACTTTTTTCTTCTCCTTCCAATTCTTGACCGTCTCCTCATGGCCACAGTTGCGTAGGCGTCCGCCATTAAAAACGCACGATCCGATCGCTCTCCTAAGTTGGTAAAGGACACACGAACGCGTGCAATGGGCTACTGAGAAGAATAATTATTTTTACTGGTGAAGTTTTTCTTCTGGAGGTACATTGAGAGAATTGAAGAGAGAAAGTTGCTCAACGCAGTCGCTCTATTTCAAGACGTGCGCGCATGTGTGTTGATAATCTTCTTGTTTTTTTGTAATGGTGCGTTCTGATCAATCTAAGAGTTTGACCGCTTTTGTGTGTTTGTTTTATAGAACATTATTATTATTATTATTATTTTAATTTTGTTTTATTTTTCATTTCAAAATGCAAAAGATTGACAGTTTTTAAGATTCACGAACTTGATGTTTGGAGTTCTTAAGAAAGAGAACTTTCGCCACTGGTATTCATTCAGGGCTTTTGCGTTTCGCAAGATGTTTCGTAGGAATAATAATTAGCTCGATAATGTCTTCGTGTAGAGGACGTAGAAGAAAACAATGATTCCGAATACTTCTGAAATATTTTCGTGGAGAAATTTTCTTTCGAGGTAATAATAATAAAAGGAAATGCTTGATATGATTATCCAGAGATAAAACAATTTTTTTTTTCTTGCAATTATTTCCCGTATTGTTTCAAAATAGTTTTCAGGACGTTTAACTACCATAAAACTTGGTTATAACGTCAATAATTTGAGGTAATTACAGTAATAACAACAAAGAGAGAAATATTTGATGTGATTATCAGATAATACATTTTTTTTTTCAATTATTTCCCGAATTTGTTTGTTTCAAAGTAGTTATTTCAGGGTTTTTTTTTAAACTACAATAAAACTCGGTTGTAACGTCACCTCGGCTATAATGTCGATAATTTGCGGTACTGGCTGATTCCTGGGAGAATACTGTAAGCAACCTTGCTTATAACGTCGATGAAAACACAACGACTTCGGTTATAACGAGACATTTTTCGTGACTTTGCTTCCGTTACCCACGAAAGGACAAAAAATGTTCTCCTCTCCTTTACCGAAGCTTGCTTTAATTAAAATAATACTAAAATCATAGATGGGGATGATTCGAATGATTATAAATTTTAGCATCAGAGATTATGATGATAAATAAAAATAATCTTCTCCCATATTTGTCTCGTGGAACTTTTTTTACAACCTTAGCACTCTATTAGTACGATATATCGAGTACACAGGGACAGAAGAAAAAATTCTCGTATATATATATGAAATACATTTTTATTCCCTGCAGCACTGTATTTCAAGAAAAAGCAATAATTAATAAATAGCCACATTTTTGGCAAGAATTGCCGATGTCCCTTGCTTATGATCTCCCGATTTCTCTCATTTTTCTCGATAAAAGATAGTGAAAAATCAAAGTGAAATAGCTTCATTAGTGAATTCGATTGCTCCTGAGTACATTTTGCATGTTTAAAATGTCTTGGGTATCATCAACCTTGGTTTTAACGACAAAAATTTCAAGGTATCTTCCATGCCGTTACAACCGAGTTTGACGGTATTATACGTTTTAAGGGGATTGGTGCACGCAGATTTTCCAAAAAACAACACATTTTCGAATTTTCAGATACAATGAATTTTTTTTTGCAGCTCTAACTATGTTCAAGGTATTTATTCTACCATGTGCTAGAAATATTTTTAAATTATTTTAATATAAACCGATGGCAGGCATTATATGTATTACAAGGATGACGTCACTCTCCGCTACCATATGAAGGTTTTTAACAACTGGCTGTTGCGAAGATGTATTTCGGAAAGAGAGAAAATTCAACTGCCCCTGCGGGGAATCGAACGCCCTAGACCACTAGACTACAGAGGCACAGAATCTCTCAATCTTCCTTGGAGCTCGTGTACACTGAAAGGGACCGTACATGGACGGCCGGACCAGACTCAGGCCAAGCTCACAACTGCTGACGTTGCCACCAGATGGCAACTTATACAAGGATGACGTCACTCTCCGCTACCATATGAAGGTTTTTAACAACCACTTTCAGTGTACACGAGCTCCTAGGAAGATTGAGAGGTTCTGCGCCTCTGTAGTCTAGTGGTCTAGGGCGTTCACCCGAATGTGAAAGAACGTGGGTTCGATTCCCCGCAGGAGCAGTTGAATTTTCTCTCTTTCCGTAAATACATCTTCGCAACAGCCAGTTGTTAAAAACCTTCATATTATATGTATTAGCTAATGTTTTCCGCTAAAATGCTCTTTTCTCAAACCAAAGTTTTTTGTTAGATAAGGAAAATTTTTTCGAACAACTGCTCATTCAAATGCCTTGAAACTGTATCTCTCAGCACTATGGTGTTACATACTTTAAAACGAGGATTTTTTGTTAAAATGGTTTAAAAAAAATTTTATGGCACAAAATATCGGTGATTTTTGAAAAAGTTGCATGTTGTTGAAGCGAAAATTCGAGAAAAAAAAAATTAAACAGTAAAAATCCTAAATGCTCGTGTTAAATTGTATAAGGGGTCATTCAAGTATTACGTTAGCATCGAGAGGGGAGAGGGTTTCGGATTTGCTGACAAGGGGTGAGGGGGGGGGGGGTTTGAAGGTTGCTTACATCATCAACCACCCATTTTTGAAGATATGAAATATTCTAAGCTGCTGACGAAATTTTGCTGACGGGGGGGGGGCGGTCAAAAATGGCTTAAATTTGTACTTAATAATGGCTTACGTAATACTTGTATGGCCCGTAAAAACATCCAAATACAAATACAACAACACCACAACAGGCAAAATACTCAATGAGGTTGCTGAGAAAAAGTTGCCCCTAACAAATATGGATCTCATATACTTCAAAATTACAGCAACCTTAATAAAAAGGCAATTACAAAAAATAGAAACAGTATATATACAGTCGAATACAAATACCACGCCACAACAGGCAAATTGCCCAATGAGGTGGCTGACTTAAGAACATCATGGATCCCCGAGCCATTTTTTGGAGGCCCTACCTACTACTGCTACACCACACATGCACCCCGCCCACACCCCCCCCCCCGCGGAACCCCCACCGAATCGGTACATGAGGGAATGTGCGTGTACGTGTAGTGAAACCTGACGTGAAGTTTCGTTAACGTGAATCCCGTTATAACGAAATTTAAGAGACCGGAGAAATCACTTCGTTATAACGAAATTTCGTTATTAAGGAATTAAAGGTTGTTCCTATGAAAACTTATCTGGAGTATTATAAAAGTGTCCGTTAAAACGAGATTTTCGCTATAACGGTATTCGCTGAAACGGGATTTAACTGTGCATGATAAAATGTTATACAATGCCCATAAAGAATACTTATGGTTGTCTTACTCTAAGTATGGATAGCTTCTCGATTGGTGTCCCCTTGTAAAAGCAGTCGATTGACGGTGTAACAATAATTCATGGTCCATCTTATCGATCCGGTTAAAAATTTTGAACACTTCGATCATGTCTTCCCGACACTTGCGTTCATCCTATGTGAACATATTAAAAAAAAAAAAGTCTCTATCCAAAGCCCCATGTGCCAATAAGAACACGCGTAGCTCTTCTCTGCACCCCCTTCAACTAAGTCTACGTCCCTCTGTTAGGTATGGTCTCGAAAACCTTACGGCATACTCCAATCCAGGACGAACTAAGACTCGGAAAAGCGGAAGAATGACTTTAGGAGAACACGAAGATACCTTTCTTGGAAATAAAACCAATCATTCTATTCGATTTTCTAGCCACCGCTGAACAATGTTCAGAAATCCTGAGCCGCTCGTCGATGAGAATTCCCAAATCGGTCACCCCCTAGTTGCATCCGAGATAGTGACACGTGACACCATTCAGCTCGTAAGAGAACCGTGGGTTGTTCGAACCAAAATGAGCGACCATGCACTTGGTCAACGCTAAACTTCAGGCTCCATTCATTTGTCCATGTTAGCTTCACGTCCATCTGCAAATTTGCTAGCGATCCCATCTATATCCCTAGTACAGTCAAACCTCGTTAATGAGTCACTCTTGGGAGAGCAAAAATATGACTTGATAAGCGGAGTGACTCGTTAGACGGAGTAAGCCATAGCTGTGCTAATTCCTGTCTGAGGATAATTGGGACTTCCAAAAAGAGACCCGGTAAGCGGAGTGACGTGTTAACCGGGTGACGCACTAACGAGGTTTGACTGTATTTGAGAGAGAAAAATTGAGCGAAAAAATTTTCATTAAATGAAATGGATTTCCTCCCCGCCCCCAGGAAAGCGTTGGAATCCAAGAGATCGTGCGTCAATCCCCTTAAACGTTTCTCACAAAATACTCGATCCATTTGGAAATCCAGTAGTTTTTCATTCGGCTGAAGTTGGTTTCCTGTGGTTCCCACCTTCGAGGTGTGAATGCGAGCCGATCTCCCCCATTGAAAAGTCTCGCCACAAAGAGACCAACAGGCCTACAACGATACAATTATTCAATCATTACACTTCACTCATAGTTAGGAAAACTGGTGGCAGATGGCAGCACTACACATAACAAGCATTACACAGAAACAAACTTTACACGTCAGGTTTCACTACACGTACACGCACATTCCAACATGTACCAATTCGTTAGAGGTTCCGCAGAGGAATATGGACGATGTACGTGTATGGTTGGGGGGGGGGGGCATTCAAGTATTACGTAAGCAGATTTTCAGCCATTTCTGACCCCCTCCCCCCCTGTCAGAAAAAGTCAGCGAAACACTGACCCCCCTCCCTCCCTCCCCCGTCAGCAAAATTTCGTCAGCGGCTTAGAATAATTCATATCTTCAAAAAGGGGTGGTTGATGACGTAAGCAACCTTCAAACCCGCCCTCTCCCCCTTGTCATCAAAAGTCAGTAAATCCGAACCCCCCTCCCCCCTCGATTCTGACGTAATACTTGAATGACCCCTAAGTAGTAGTAGTAGTAGTTTTCTTTCGTGTTTATCTCGCACAGAAATTATAGTATGATGAAAAATGGATGTCAATTTTTGACAGGACCACATTGAAAAAGTTTTGGGTTTTCGCAAAATTTATTTCGTATAGAATTTAGAGTGATTTTGTGCTCGATTGTATAATGTATTTGGTGATGTGTTTTTATAATACATCGCCTTTAGTCCTTACGGTGGCAATCCCGAGATATCTCGTCAAACTCGATCTGTTTCATTTCAGTCACCACGAAATATCTCGGGGTTCTTAAAACGCCATCGACGAACCCAAATAGGCGTTGGAGTTGTTTTTACAGTTGAACATGTTTCGTTTGTTCGAACCGCACCGTCTCCCCAGTGGTGGTCGGCTGAAGTTCTGCTTTCTGTGGTTTCCAACCTCGAGGCGCAAATGCGGGCCGATCTCCCCGTTAACATTTGCATGCATGGTTCTTCCGATAAATTTCAATACGAATTCCGTTTTAGCGTTTGCGGAGCGGCCGTTTCCAAAAGTGCTAGCATGTTAGACCATGCAGTATTCTTTGATGACAATTGTTTGTATTGGTGTGTACTATCGACTCTTAATGTTTTTCCCATCTTTTCTGAATCACTCTGCATTCTCATTGAAAATTTCTAACCGCGAAGTGTATCGGAAGATGTTCCACGACCTTCTATCTTAAATCCCATGAGCCCATCATGCGCATCTCCTACAGCACTCTAATATACAGTCTACACATAGGCCACTGTGGTGGCCGAGTGGTCATAATGACGGACTCGCATCGCGGGGACCCGGGTTCGAGCCCCACCGTCACCACAGTGGTGGTCGGCTGAAGTTGGTTTCCTGTGGTTCCCAACTTCAAGGCGTAAATGCGAGCCGATCTCTCCGTTAGAAAGTCTCGCCACAGATAGCAACAGTCCTACAATCATTTACAAATATTCAGTCATTACATTTCACTCACTTCACTTCTGAGATATAGATGGCAGCGCTAAAAAATCATACACAACACACTAAATACGCACTCAGACTGTTAGGTACTCATACTTACACTTCCGGCACAACTCACTAGGTAGTAAATTGCCCATGGCGATAGGCCTGAGTTGTGTTCGGCTTCAAAAGAAAAAAAAAGTCTACACATAGGCGGATATAGACTTGAATGTCTGGTGGGGAGGGCACGATGATGATGATGATGTCAATTCGTATATACATTAGATCAGTTGATTCCACCTTTGACGCGGGGGGGGCAATGTCCCCCTCCGCCCATGAGTCTGCATCTACTGAAATGTAGTTTTCCCCCGAACGGTAGGGCCTATGATAGTGGCAAATCGTGGTACTGGCACGGCAACGTATTTACTTCCAGTTGACTAGTTTTCTTCGTGTTTAGTAATAAATTGAATATTATTGATATACTGTAATAATTTTGATCGATAGTTCAATTTAGTTCGACGATACATCATATTGATAATTTCTTCTATTTTTAATTTTTTTTCAGATTGGAAGTTGGACGAGAGGAACATGGCATAGCACAAAATAGAAGATCGGAAACCACGTTCATGTCCAGAAAATTCATCGAAACGAAAATAAATTGGGAGAAAAATTCTTCAATTAAAACAAAAATTATCGAAGAAAATTCACCAGAAATAAAAATTCATCGGAAAAGAAATCATTGGAAGGAAAAATTCACACAAAGGAAAATTCTATTGAAGGAACAATTGCCCGAAAGGAAAGTTTAACTGGATGGAAATTAATCGACGGAAAATTCATCGAAGGGAAAATTCATCAAAGGGAAAATTTATCAAATAGAAAATTCATCGGAGGAAAAATCCCATTGAATGAAAAATTCCCCGTAAGGTAATTTCAACTGGATGGAAATTCGTCGAAGGAGGAATTTATGGACGAAAAGTTCACCGAAAAGGAAATTCATCAACAGGAAAGTTTACCGACAACAGTCGCGATCGAGGAATCAAGTGAGTAATCCAGTCAGTAAACAAGTTATGAGAATGGATAGATAAGCAAGCGTGTGACCAAGAAAGTGATTAACTGAGTGAGCATTTCATTTTCATTTCCTTCCGTGCACCGCCCAGGCTCTATCGACCATTGTTAACTGAGTGAGCAATCGAACAAGCGAGAATTTGATTGAACAATTGAGTTAGGAGCGATCAAATGAGTGAAAAATTTCGTCAGAGAGAGAGATAGAGCAAATGGGTGAGTCAGTAAGTGAATGTGAATGACCGGTTAAGTTGACCGAATGAGCAAATGATGGAGCCAATGAGCAAATGATCCAGCCAACGAGTGGGTAAGCAAATGTGGGAGTCAGGAGCGGGCGAGAAAGTGAGTAAGGAAGTCATTCACTCACCCATTAAATTGCTCGTGTGTTCGCTCAATTCGTCACCTAACTTGCTCGCTCATTTACGCACATGCTCACTCACTTTCTCTGCCTATCGCTCGCTCACCCATCCTCACACTTGCTGATTCTCGATCTCTCGATGGTGTAATCGATGAGAATTTTCTTTTCGGTGGATTTTCCCTTCGATGAATTTTTCTTTCGGTGAATTCGATAATTTTCGACTATGAATCGTTCAGGTTACCCCCAGTTCAAAGCCCACGGCACGACGACTCATAGAAGACACCTGAATATCCTTGGCTAAATAGCCTCGGCTCGGCTCGCACCATACTTAAAGAACTCTTTATGTGACCCGCGGTGCAGCTCCACGTCACTTAAGTGGCGTGCAGCACACTCCCATATCCGTCGAGTGACCCGCGGCACACTCACAGATCAATTTAGTGGCCTGTTCCGCATTTACAGATTACTTGAGTGAACGGTGGCACATTTACAAATCACTTGAGTGACCTGTCAAACATTCCCTGGTCACTTAAGTGACCCGCGGCACATTTTCATATCAATTCCGTGATCCATGTCGCATCTGCAGCTCACTTGAGCGAACTGCGACACATTTACACAACCCTTAAGTGACCCGCGACACGCTCCCACGTCACTCAAATGCCCTGCGACACACTTGCAGATCAATTCAGTGACCCGCGCCACAGTTACAGATCACTTGGGCGCAGTGCCATCTTAATTCATGGGTCCACCACGAGATTCGGTTGAAATTTTCTAGAATTTACCAGGTATGGCCTCAGAAAAACCACTTGGCCCGGGGGCCCATGATGTTCTCGAGACGGCCCTGCTTGAGCAACCCGTAACACATTTCCATATCTGTTAATCAAGTGGCCCGCGACATGTGTTCAAGTCAATGACGTGGCCCCCCGCACTCTTGTCGACACAACAACGACGCGTCAAAGAAACCCGAAAAGCCTCGTTCACAAACAATTTTGTTATCATTTCCAAAACGCGACATTTACATTGTCCAATTACGAGTCCGGCACCGAAGAACATGCACAGGTAGTAACAAGCACAAAAAAAAAAAATGAAAGTGGATATTTGGCAGATGTCGAAGACCGACGAAAAGCCCTTAAGAGGCTAGAAAAAATGAAAATGAGGCAGAGGGAAAGGCTATATAATAGCCTTAGAGATACATATCCAAATAGACAATTTCCATGAATATTAGTCGTTGAAAATTTCACGTACAACCGCGAAAAAAAAAAAGCCCGAGGGCACCCCCCAACCGTTGCTGGTAGCCCCGGGTAAAACAAACAAGCTTATACAGAATCAAGGTGTGGTGTTAGAATCACTACCACCACCATCATCATCATAAATGTCACGCGATTATAGTATCGAGGCTTCTCGTGTGAGCAGCGTAAAGCCTTAATGTCCTGGAAAAGAAAAACAAAATGGAGGAAAATGGTTATGAATAGTTATATAGAAAATGAAAAAAGAAACGGCAGCAACATGGCCATGTCCTCCAGATAACATCATGGAAACAAAAAAGCTAAATGTTCCTGTCATTGGTTCTGACAGGAAATGAATGAAAACAAATTGATTTTATATAAGAAATGTAATCGAACCAATCGAAGAGGTCGAAATTTGAATTTGATTGAGTGAATGTGGGCATTAACATGAGCGGGGGAAATGAATGTAAGGATATTGAAAGTATATATGGTATGTACTGTCATTGCGACGGAAGAAGAAAAAGAAATGAATGAATGAATGAATATAGTTTGTAAATTTTGACAAACTAATTTATGTTTGTCAGATTTTTGAAAGATTATTATGAAGCAGTGTTTCTCTTCCACGAGCCTTATTAGGGGTGAGGCACGTGGTTAGTGCTTGTCTGATAACGATGGAAATGTAATTTGATTAATAGAGAGGAAAATATTTCGGTACACATACAGGGTGCCCCGTAAGTTCGTGAATGACTTAAAAAAATTAATGAAAACTGAAGGGATTGGTGCACGAGTACGTATTTCTTGTGTGCATGCTTATGACGTTTACTCTATGGTCATTCCTACGAACAGGGATTTGTTTCGGTGAAGAAAATAAATTGTTCAAATTTTTTGTCGATAGAGGACACTGCGTGAGAGCAAATCAGGAAATGTGCATATTCCCGGTAATTCTTTTTTTTTTAATTTTAATATTTTAGACGACAGAAAATTCAAATTCGAACATAGATTTTGAAAATGGAGTCTTCAAATTATTTAATTCCCGTGATAAAGCCGTAGATTGATTATACGGAATACGTGGTATTCGATGAATTCGTAAATGGTTCAAAAATTCATGAAAATTTAAGAAATTGTTATATTTAAATATGCGGTTTTTGAAAAAAGTTTTTTCTCTCGATCAAGTATCGAATAGTTCAAATTCTTGTCGATAGAGCTGCACACCAAAGAAAACAAGGGAAATGCAAAAGATAGAATCCATTGGGTGTACATCAGCAACGTCTGCACACACTTCACGACTCAAAAAAATCCTGGAGGTTAAACTACATGAGCGTCCCGAGAATCCCTTGCCGTATCAGTTGTATTAATGTCCGCGAAAATTTCCTGATGAAAAATGATGAAACCCAGTTGATGGACCGTTTACACACACACTTGATATGAAAAAAATCGTGAAACTACATAAACCCTTACTGATAAAACAAGCAAAAAAATGGGATCATCGTCGCAAAATTACGATGTGTTTGCGAATATTGCAAAAATGCAAGCCTCAAAAATATTTTTTTAAGTATAGAACAGCGTAATATAGTTAAATTAACGTTAAAGCTCGTGTGTTGTCAGACAAAAAACCAAATACTAAATAAAGGGCAAAAGTCTTTGCACAAAAACTGGCTCTAAACTCAATTAGTATATGCATTGTCATTTAGAAAAGTCTCCACATTGAAAACTCTGAATTGTGGACCAAATCTGTTGCTAAAAAATACAAAGTAAACATCGTTACTCGAACCAAAAAATAAATAAAACGGTATGATGGGAATCAATACGGCTTTCATCATAATATTCACATTTAGTGCTATCTACTTAAGCATAACGAGGACATCCGAGTCACGTTTTTGACCATCAAAACCGAAAGTTTCCATCATGATCACTGAAAATTCCGAAACACTCGAGTGAACATAATCTTCCACAATCTCTCACATTCATCACAATGACCTGCAATTCTTTTTACCAACAATACCTAGAAATCAGAAAAACTCAAATAATCTATCTATATATACAAAATTGATTTTCTGTCAGTGTGTGTGTGTGTTCTCTATACAAATTTACAATTTTAGATCGATCGTCGCTAAATTTCGCATATATATATACCAAACAGAGCCCGGATTGAACGATGCGCTACTTTAAAAGTTTCTCAGAGCAGGGCAAATGCCCGAAATAGGCAAAAACCACCGGGCAACAATGGTTTCTGGGTCTCAACAATCACTTTCGGAATATTTACTTTGGTTACCGTGGTTCCCTATCAACCTTCCAGGCATGTACATGGCTTTACAATGGTTTGTCACTTCTTTAATGCTGCCAGTATTATGTATTATAGTTTATGCCTTGAATAGATAGGCTATTTGAATAGACGTCATAATCATCATCAGCATCACCTTGAGGATCAGGCGAAGGGTCATCCCCGTGATGTCCATTTAACATCGGCAATGATAAAATTGCCGATTTTACTGTAGAAATACGAAAATTTAGTGGGGTTTTTCACTTTAGCTGTTTCGGCTCGGCGTGATTTCTCTACGTTACCTTTGAACCCCTTTGTGATACCCCCATCAATAATTTTATAAACTGAATTGAATTCTCGATTTCTGAAATATTGAGTTCGCTTAGAGATACGAAAAGCCAAGGAAATTAAATATGAAGTAATTAGCCGGATCTACTTTTGAGTTGGATATAAATGCAATAACACACATTGATTTCAACTTTTTATTTATATCTTCTCAAGCATGAAAATTAATGTCTCCGTATTGTCTTTTGATATTCAACTGCATAAATTCATATAATTTAGGTTGTTTTAAAATTAATTATGGGCCCGTAAAGTACATCGGAGAAATTACACAGCTTTAATTAAGCATATTTTGAAGCAGAAACAGGCAGATGGATAACTTGAAGTTCAAGGGAAAAAAATCGAAATACCTAACTCCCATCAAAAAGAAGAAGAAAAAAAAACTATTAATATTTCTACCTTTCTTTAAATCTAGATCTGTTTCTTTCACGAGTCCCGCAGGAAGTCGCCATAATGGTTCACTTGGACCAGGTTCGTATGTCCTTATTCAAAAAGTCTCATTCAAGAAAGCCTTGGCAGTGCCTGGTATTACAACTAGTATAATATATAAAATAACATGTCCTGACTGATTCAATGACCGAATGATTCATCATCGCCGAGCCGAAACCGCTGAAGCCAGAAACACGAAATTTGGCCTGTAGTTTTGTTTCATGACGTAAAGAAGGGACTCACTAAGAAGGGATTTTGTTGAAATTCGACCCCTAAGGGAGGTCGCATAGAGAAATCACGCCGAGCAGAAGTGAAAAATATGAGATTTGGCGAGTATTTTTATTTTGTAATATAGAGACTCACTAAAAACAGGGGGGGGGGGGGGGTCCTTAAAACTTCAACCCATAAGCGATGTTCAAAGGTTATATGGAGCAATCATCGATGGAGCTATAAATATGAAATTTACTCAGTTTATTCATTTTATGATGTGAAGCCCCCACAAAGGAGGCACTTTTCAAATTTCATCCTCTATGATGGTGATAAGGTGGTTCTTAGGTTACATGGAGCAATCATGGCACCGCGCTGAAGCTATAAATATGAAATTTGGTTAGTATTATATTTTATAATGTAGACACCCACTAAGGCAAGATTTCTGGAAATTCAACCACGAAGGGATCATGACAGTTTCAAATGTTATACGTGGGGGAAATCATCACCGAGTAATTTTCAGATTACCGAATCCGCGCGAGCTGGGTAACAGCTGCTGTAGTTAATCATAATATAATCGAAGTGAAAATAATTTTCCTCTTGAATTAAACCACAATGAGTTGTACTGATAATACCTAGAAATAAAAGAAAAATTTTGAAATAATTAATCTTCATGATGTTTATTTCACAACCAATTGAAAAATAATTTAAATATCATTCATATACAAAAAAAACGAATATTATTAGTACGAAAAACGCAAATTACATGTCTTTCTACACAATGATAAATTGCCATGCACCTGTAAATTAATTCATCTTAATGCTGCGCAAATGCTTCCCAGTCCTACACGCGAACCGTTTCCTAATACAACAATTAAGTATAATAATAATAACAACACAGAAATTTATTCCTCAACGAATTCGCAGAGATAATATGAGCTTCACCATGAAAAATGAGTCTAATGAATATTCACTAGTAATTTTTTTTTTAATATATATTTTTATCATTTTCTTTCCTATGCTGTTTTGCACGTGCATCCAACATGATTGCCCATGTTACCCTTTTTTATTTTTTTTTTGTTTTACCTTGACCCTGAAGGTACTTTCTTTCTAATCTAAATCAAATATCGGAAGATCTCAAGAGTCCTTGGAAACAAATAGTCCTTGAAAATAACTGATTGGTGGTTCAACTGGAAGATTTCACGACGCGGGAGAACATCCCGGTCAGAGGCTATAAATTTTTTTGCTAGATTTATATCGATATTATACGCGTATTGGAACATTGTTTTTGTTTTAAATCTAAAACTATAGAATAAATGACACATTTACATGCTAATTACGTTTAATTAGGGGAAAACTGTATTAATTAGTTTTCATCTTTCTCTGAATAACATTCAACAACTATAATGTTTAATGAATAATAATAAGTTCTTTTAGTCAGTCCAAGTAAGTATTTAAAGAAAAATAATTTTTTTTTTCCGTAAAAAAATAATTACTGGGTGGAAAAATTATTGCTTAAGAAAAGCGGTTTTGTGATGAAGCTAGTGTTGGTGTGCTGAAGTTGGGTTTCTACGGGTCTACATATTAACACCAGGCCCGAATGCGAGGTGGCGCTACGGCTCCTAGAGTGTCATCACTGTTAACAACAGCCACGCAAGGAAACAGATATTTTATGGATATTATGCTGAGGTGTGAATTCAGAAAGAAAAGTCATCTGGTATCCACCGGGACTTGAGCCTAAGCCTTTTTTGCAAACCGGGCAAGCATAATCTACAGAAGAGAGAGAGAGAGAGAAATAGAGAGAGAGAGAGAGAGAAATAGAGAGAGAGAGAGAGAGAAATAGAGAGAGAGAGAGAGAAATAGAGAGAGAGAGAGAGAAATAGAGAGAGAGAGAGAAATAGAGAGAGAGAGAGAAATAGAGAGAGAGAAATAGAGAGAGAGAGAGAAATAGAGAGAGAGAGAGAAATAGAGAGAGAGAGAGAAATAGAGAGAGAGAAATAGAGAGAGAGAGAGAAATAGAGAGAGAGAGAGAGAGAAATAGAGAGAGAGAGAGAAATAGAGAGAGAGAGAAATAGAGAGAGAGAGAAATAGAGAGAGAGAAATAGAGAGAGAGAGAGAGAGAGACACACAGTGTTTTTCTAAAAATACAGCCTTTCTCTTCTTCGTAATTATAACATAACATTATTTATTTGTCCCCAGTCAATTACGATAAAACTATACAAATTAGAGTTTACAATTGAATTACATATTTTACAATATTTGAAAGAAAACGCAAAGAGAAATAAAAAGCTATATTTGAATGGACACGGTAGAACAGTTAATTAATAATGTTATATAAAATTTTCCATGCTCAATTCAACATAGGTACTTCTGGTATCTTAGCCAAACCATCCGACATCTCTCGAAGACTCGACCATTCCCTTAAAGTAAAACCTATTTTTGCTTCCATGACTGCTTTAAATACAGCTTTTTTCCTCATACCATTGGTGAATGGAACAAACTCCCAAGCTCTATTGTCGAATCCCCCACTATCACTAGTTTTTTGTCCAATATTAAACAATATCTTTGTCATTTTGATGTCACGAATTTGTCAGGAATTCAATGTGTTTAAATTTTCACGTTTAAATTTTATTTATTGTCGTCCCATTCATTAATTTGTTATTGTGACATTGCTATAAATGAACAAATGAATAAATGTCATGAAGAAAGCTGGGACAAGGAAGAGAGCAGTAGCTAAAATCTAGTAAAATGCTCTCGACCCTATGACGACATTTCTGTACTAGTGACTCTTTCGACCTGGAAGAAAGATAAAAGAACGAAATAGGTAAACGTAGGCGCAATAGGTGTAAATACATTTTATTAATTTAATAATTAAAAATGTGAATTATGGCAACCAAAAGCTGAGAAAATAGAATTTCATACTACGGATTTTTTTTGCACGTTAATTCAATGACAAATTTTTAATAATATAGAAGGGAGAGAAAACCTGGAAAAAAATAAATGGAATATACACTTGATGTTAACTATGCACATAACCAAATCGAGTTATTGTTTCAATTTAAATTTACCTGTCGAATTATTTATTATTTGATGTAGAAAATTTGATATCAGGTTAAATTAATTTTTAATTTCATAATATTTGCTTAAATTTCGTTTATTGTCTTCCCATTCATTAATTTGTTATTGTGACATTGCTATTGCAGTACTTTACTAACTGCAGTTAATGGAAGGAAAGTCGCTTTTTCACAATCCAAGGAGTTTCATCTGAGTTTCTGTGAAAAGGCTATAATTGGTAGTGTAATTAGAGAGTTCACAAGAACGAGTCAGCGAAAATCAGGGCCGCAACTAGATGCTTGGTCACCCGGGGCAGGTGCGCATTTTGACGCCCCCTTGTAGTGTTGAAGAGGTTTCTGAATGAAATTTGCGCCTGCTCCCCCCTAGTTGTGGCCATGGCGAAAATAATAATTTTTTAAAAAGGACCGAGTGAGAGTCACTTCACAAGGCGGGTGGATGTGGGGGGGGGGATAAAAAGGTATGGATAAAGTAGGGGTGCTGATAAGGACACGAATTGAAGTACCCATGCCAAAGCAGCTTTGTCCTATGCCGATTAGAAAATCCCGTATTGTCACTTCAACAGTTTGGTTATGGAGAACAGGTATTGCAAAAAAACAATGTAAAGGGAGAAACATTTAAGGCATAGATAGGATTTAACGGGTGTCACAACTCCCGATGTTGAATTTTCAAAAATGACTTCAAAAAAATATTTCATTCGAATATAAATAAAATACTAAAAATTTCGTGTCGATCGGTTAATTTGTCCTTTCAATATAAAAGGAAGAAGTAATGAATTACTTCATTAGTAAACTAGTAGTGTAAACGTATACAAGGAAAAATACTTCGAACGTGGTTTCCTCAGACTGCAATTTTCAAGTCCATCCGTAAAATTGAAAAAAAAAATACCGCACTAAAAATTCTTAAATTTTGCAAAATTCCTTATTCGACATGTGTTAGTAAAATGAACCTCGGATATAACAATTAAATAACGGGAAGTAATTTAAAAAAAAAATTGAATTTAGATTTTTGAAATTTATATATTTTTTCAAACTTTAAAAATTTATAAAGTTCTAATGAATCGTCTGATGTTCAAGTTCGAGGTTCATTTTACTAACACATGCCGAATAACATTTTCTATGAAATTTCACAATTTTTGGGGTAGTTAGTTTTTTTTAATCTTACTGATGAACTTAAAAACTGAAGAAATCTGAGAAAACCACGTTCAAAGTGTTTTTCCTTGTACACGTTTACACTATGATTCATTGCTTCTTTTTCTACCCCCAAAAATTCTGAAATTTCGCAGAAATGTTTATTCGAACATGTGTCAGTAAAATGAACCTCGAACTTGGATATCAGACGACTCGTTAGAATTTTATGAACTTTTAAAATTTAAAAAATATATATATAAGTTTCAAAACATTTTTTAAAAATACTTCCCCCTATTCTATTGCTAAATCCGAGGTTCATTTTACTAACACATGTCGAATAAGCATTTTTGTAAAATTTCAGAATTTTTGGGGTAATCTTTTTTTTATTTTAATAAACCGACCATAATCTTACGGATTATGGTCGGATATGCTGATAATATACCCTATGCATTTCCAGTGATACGCAAGCCTTCCATGCATTTCCAGTGACGCAAGCCTTCTATAAATTTCTAGTGATGCGCAAGCCTTCTACGCATTTCCAATAATATGCAAGTCGTTAGGCATGCAAGTAATAAGGGAATTTACGTATTTCTAGTAATATGCTAGCCTTCTACGCATTTCTAGTTACAAGCAAATCCTTCTACGATTTTCTTAGGTGCACGCAAGTCTTCTACGCATTTGTAGTTGCACGCTTCTAATACGCATGTCCTTTTAAGCATCTAAAGCCGGCATCTTCAACCTGTTGCTCGATACTCGGTGCACCCATACCGCTGGATACTCGTGTTCGATTTCATGCTCGAGAGCGCTATATCAACGTCCTGAATAAACACCTTATACAAATTGCATTGGATGATTAAACCCATCCTGATTTCATTGCATTTGTACGTCAAACTTGCCGAAAGGGTGCTCTTCTTTTGATAAAGGATGCGGGCAGTGCTCGCGAGAAGCGAAAAGGTTGAACACCTTTGATTTAAAGCAATACTGTGTGTGTGTGTGTGTGTGTGAGTGAGATACCTTCTACGCATTCCCAGTAATACGCATGCATTTTATGTATTTCTTGTATTATACAGAAATGCAAAAATATTATTACAAGGTTTTCAACAACTGACTATTGCGAAGATGAATTTTCGGAGAGAGAGAAAAATTCAAACTGCCCCTGCGTTGAATCGAACTCACTTCCTTTCACTTTCCGAGTGAACGCCTTAGACCACTAGTATACAAAGGCAGCGAATCATCTTTTCATCGAGCTCGTGTATATTGAAAGGGACCGTACACATGGACGTCCAAAGGATGACGGCTGTCATCCTCTCATAAGTCGCCATCTGGTGGCAGCATCCACAGTTGTGAACTCGGCCTGAGTCAGGTCCTGCAGTCCATGTACGGTCTCTTTTAGTGCATGCGAGCTCCAAGGAAAGATCGAGAGATTCGTTGTCTTTGTAGTCTAGTGCGTTCACTCGGAAAGTGAAACGACGTGGGTTCGATTCCCCGCAGGGACAGTTGAATTCTCTCTCTTTCCAAAAATTCTTTTTACCTTCGCAACGGCCAGTAGTTAAAAGCCTTGTATGGATAGCGGAGAGTGACGCCATCCTTTCAAAAAAAGTTATTGGCAAGAGAATCGGATAACTTTTCTGTGATGCGGAAAAACCCACAGAACAGTCGAATCCCGTTATAACGAACTCCAAGAGACAGGAGAAATCACTTCGTTATAATGAAATTTCATTATTAAGTAATTCCAGGTGTTTGCATTTTTTCTATGTTAATTTATTTGGAGGATTAGAAAATTGTTAGTTAAAACGAGAATTTCGCTATAACGGTATTCGTTAAAAAGGGATTCGAACAGTGCGAGTTTTAATTATTGATATTTCATTGAACTATGTCGTATACAATTTTTATGTTTTCTCTTCTTTTATTTGTTAGGTTTAATCATCACAGGGACATTCTCCTCTTGTATATAATTTTCCATATTTCGCTTGAACTTTTATTGCAGAACTGGAAAATTTTGTGGCATTCGATTTTATTTTTACATTCTTACACGCGCTGAAATTTTTTAGGTGATTATTTTAGCATTAAAAAAAATGGGGGAAAAATTAATAACTTCAATTAATTTATGCCAACGAATCTCCATACAATGATTGCGGGACACAAATTTTCAATTTTATAGAAAAAAAAAAGTTAAAATTTTACCGATTAATTTTTTTTGTTTTGATTGATTGAGGCCGTATAATTATTGTAATTTTTTGCATCTTTTCTAATAATCATTTTCGGTAGGTAAATCAATCACAGAATTCTCTTTTTCTATCAAATAAAATTTTTTCATTCAAATTTTGGAATTTATTTCCCTCTCGGACACTTTTTTTCGTGCTTGATTTCTGCTTCTCAATTATTTTTTTTTTGACAATTTGTTTCCAGCACTAAAAAAGTTGAAAATCCAGAATATCAATTACAAATTCCTCGGAAAATTTCCATTCAATTTCTATGGAATAAAATTTTTCGATATAATAATATAATTTTAAGAATTGATATGTCTTTGATTTAGGACTGTTGAAATTTTTAATTTTTCTAGTTTCTTTAACAATCGTTTTTTTCAGAGGTTCGCAGCAAATTCTCTACTTGCAAATAATCTATACATATTTTAAATAGCATGTCTTGACTGACAGGCTGATTCATTGACTGGTTCCCTGACTGACTGGTTCACTGACTGACTGATTCACTGTCTGGCTGATTCACTGACTGACAGATTCACTGACTGTCTGATTCATTGACTGATTCACTGACTGACTGATTCACTGACTGACTGATTCACTGACTGACTGATTCACTGTCTGGCTGATTCACTGACTGTCTGATTCATTGACTGTCTGATTCATTGACTCATTCACTGACTGATTCACTGACTGTCTGATTCATTGACTCATTCACTGACTGATTCACTGACTGTCTGATTCATTGACTCATTCACTGACTGATTCACTGACTGCCTGATTCATTGACTCATTCACTGACTGATTCACTGACTGTCTGATTCATTGACTCATTCACTGACTGATTCACTGACTGTCTGATTCATTGACTCATTCACTGACTGATTCACTGACTGTCTGATTCATTGACTCATTCACTGACTGATTCACTGACTGTCTGATTCATTGACTCATTCACTGACTGATTCATTGACTGATTCACTGACTGACTGATTCATCATCACCGAGTCAAAACCGCTGAAGCTATAAATATGAAATTTGGTCAGTAGTTTCATTTTATAATGCAAAGACACACTTCGAAGAGGTTTTTCAAAATTCAACCCCCTAAGGGGGGGGGGGGGGTTGGTCATAAGGAGATAACAGATGTTTTAAAGAAAAATCATGCCGAGCGAGAACCGCTGATACTATGAATATGAAATTTGGTCAATGTCAGCGTTAGAATTGAAAAATAAAATTCACTTGTCCCCCCGGTCCAGTGAATACGAGAACCTACTGGTCCGCAGACAACATGAGTGGTCCACAAAACGAATATTCTCTAACAATAATTCATTTTCCTAAATGCATTGGCATTTAGAAGAGTGATATACCACCAAGGGGGTGCAAAAAGCACTAGAAGAATATTAGAACTATAGTCAAACCTTATACAGCCACCACTGTTGATTCCGTGGCTTTATTGATAAACAAGCGTGGAGATTTGAAGAGACATTCCTCTTGAAATTACATTTTCAAAAATCATTTTGCCACGACTCAAACAGCAACATTGATTACGAAATCCTTTTAACGGAAAATATCTTCACATAAATGTGTTTTTTTAGCATATTCAGCAGAAAATAAGACATTTTCAGGTGTCAAACGGACTGGCGACCGCTTTTCGCTACTGGGCTCGCGGACCACCACAATTTTCTTTTCGGTTATTTTCTGGTCGCGGACCAACAATGATTTCGAACGCTGGTCAATATTATATATATGTATATATATATAATTGATTTTCTGTGTGGGTGCGTGTTCTTTATACAAATCTACAATTTTAGATCGATCGTCTCTAAATTTTGCATATATCAATTAATCATACATTGCTGTCTCGCCCCCTAGAGGCATGCAGAGGGTCCTGAAGTGCAACATTTCAAGAGCAATCCCTCTCAGCGCAAAGAGTCCAATTTTCTCAGAGCTATCTCTAAAAAATTTGCATATATACCAAACAGGGCCCGACTGGAACGATAGGCTACTTTAAAAGTTTCTCAGAGGCGAAAACCCGTCGGACAACAATGGTTTCTGGATCTCAACAATCACTCGCGGAATATTCGCTTTGGTTACCGTGGTTCCCTAGCAATGCATTTCAGACATTTATATGCCTTATACGTACAACGGATTGTCACTTCTTTAATGCCGCCAGTATCATGTGTGATAGTTCATTCCTTTTATAATGGTTTGTCACTTTTCAAACTAAAGAAAACCCGCAGTTCCGGGTGTTACAGCTTGCATTTTATAATATAGATACCCACTAAGATGGGATTTATGAAAACTTAAACCCCCCCCCCCCCAAGCGAGCCATGAGGCGTTCAAATGTTACACGAGAGGAATTCTATATTTCTAGTGATGCGCAAGCCTTCTATACATTTCCAGTGATACGTGAGCCTTCTATAAATTTATACATTTCCAGTGATACGTGAGCCTTCTATAAATTTATACATTTCCAGTGATACGTGAGCCTTCTATAAATTTATACATTTCCAGTGATACGTGAGCCTTCTATAAATTTCTAGTGATGCGCAAGCCTATACATTTCCACTGATATGCAAGTCGTTACAAATACAAATACAACGCCACAACAGGCAAATTGCCCAACGAGGTGGCTGACTTAAGAACATCATGGATCCCCGAGCCATTTTTTGGAGGCCCTACCTACTACTGCTACACTTGCCGGGAGGGTGCTCTTCTTTTGATAAAGGATGCGGGCAGTGCTCGCGACTTGAAAAAGGTTGAAGACCTCTGATTTAAAGCAATACTGATTGATACCTTCTACGCAATTCCAGTAATACGCAAGCATGCCACGTATTTCTTATATAGAATTTTCCAGATTGCCAAATCCGCGCTATCGAAGCCGTAGGCAGCAGCTCGTTTTTCATATTTCATTTGAATTTCGAAACGAAAATTAGAATTTATACTCATTTTGGACACCTTTTTGGCGACAAAGCAAAATATAGTCGTATTCATTCGCTACAAAAACAATGAATTGTCCATCATCAATCGGGAAATATCTATCTCCTGTCACGAAACGTGAATCAAATAATCAATTATCTGTAAAAAATATATATATATATATATATATATATAATCAAGCACGAATGTCCTCATTCGACACACACACATATTCAGAACCTGATATATTTATTACCGTTATATATATTATTTATACTTTACTTGGAGGTTAGTTGCTTGAACATTAACTTTGTCGTCCAATTATGACCTATTTGTAATTTCACACATATACAATTTCTTTATATTTTCATTATTATTCTCATTACTGTTTTCTTAAGACTAAGGAAGTAAGATTATGATATATAGGAAGAGAGAGATCGAAAAAATGAAAAAAAGTGATGAAAAATGAGAGGACAGGTCTCCTATCCCTCGCCATAAAAAATCATTATCTGATTGGTAAGTAGTTGTTAGACGAGATAGTTACGCATTCAAAGTCCGTTGCTGATCTGATAATTCTAGTTTGTTTTTTGATTGTTTAGTTTTTTCTTGAATATTACTTATATACGCTGTTGCATAGCATCATATAGCTTTTGTTGAAGCCTATTAGTATTCATCGTTCGTGTAATTTGATTGGCAGGCCTGGATTTTTTTTCCCCCTATTCGTTGATATTGGGCGAGGGGGAAAAAAAATTTTGTTTTCATTATTTTTATTATAATTATTATGTTTTTATTATTATTATCTAGAAGACATTATACGATAGTTTGGATATACTACTACTACTACCATAAATATATTACGGTCCAGCCCACATTTCGTAAAGTATTAAGTTTGTACTTCATTTACATTTGACAAGGGTGATTTCTCACGGGCGGATAATTGGGTTGAACGTTATACGTGTATGAACATGGTTCATGTTATACGATAAAAATTTCATCATTATTGTTATTAATCTTTCTCTTTATTATTTTTTTTGTTGATTTCTTATGATGTATATGCTCCGAAAATAGGTTTTTTTCTTTTTGGTTCATATGTAAATTTGTTTCAATTAATTAATATTGTAAATTCCATGGTTGTGTCTGACCCTTTTCTTTTGAAATGTATTTTTTACGTATCATTTTATTTCTAAAAATCTGATGGCTATTAATCTAAAAATTTCAAAATATTTCAGATTGATACATAGCATATTAAAATTATGTACCAACAGGTTTTTTTTTTGATTAATAGAATATAGATTAAAATTTGAAAACAAAATTAATGAATACATAATATTAAAATTTCAGAAGTTTTTATGAAAAAAAAAGATAAAAGATGAAAATTTCAGTATATAAATTGACTGACAAATTTACATTTCAAAAAAGAAATTAATATGCAGGGTGTTTCAAAAAAGGAGCACCGATTTGAAATGCGTATATTACAAAAACATTGAACATAGACACGATTAATTTTATATTATATATATACATTGGTTAATCAAAGTTTTTCTACTAACCAAATTAAAGGTGCTCAATATGTCCATCTTGAGATGCACGGCATTTGTCTATACGGTAGGCAAATTCGTCCCGAACTTGAGCATGTTTGCATCCACTACGAGTGGATTTCAGTGGACTACGTGCGAAACTCTGCCCGATGCTCTCAACATTTTCGTCTGACATGCGGGGACGGTCAGGGGATTTCCCTTTCCCCTTTACACAGACACCCCGTGTCTCGGAATTGTTTATAGGACCATCGCCTAATGCTCTGAGTGGTAAGAAGTTTAACACCAGGGTATTGTCGACGAAAAGCATGATGAAAAGTTGTTACGGACTCACAGTTCGCGAATCCTGGAACACAAAACGATTTCTGTTGTGCAGTCGCCATCTTGGCAAACACTGAAGTGACGGCCGAAGGAAGAGCGTTAGCGCTACCTGTCGGCAACTGCGCGAAACTCGATATTTCCCTCTTTCTACCTATACATTTTTCGATCAAAACGGATTAAAAGCTGAATAGTTATGATTTTTGTTTTTCATTCAGATGAACCTTTTTGAAACACCCTGTATAATAGATTTAGTTTTCAGAATATTTTAGATTAATAGGATTTACGGCCAAAATCTCATTTTTTTTCACATTTTAATAGAATACCGTTCAAAATTTTTGATTGATAATTAAGAAATTAAAATTTCAAAACCAATTTTGGACCAATACAGTACAGGTTGAAGTTTCAGAAATTTTTATATTAATAGATAGATTAAAACTTCAAAATATTAAAAGTAATTTGTCATAGGTTTAAATTTCATAAAAATTTTGAATAGTAGTTTATAAATTTAAATTTCAGAATGCTTTAGAATAAAGGATTACAGTTTAAAATTTCAGAAATTCTTGTATTAATAGACAATAGTTTGAAATTTCAGGAAAATTCTTTGATTATTACATCGATTAAAACTTCAAAATGTATCAGATTAGATATAAGTTGGATAGTTAATATGTTAGATTATAGGTTATACGATAAAATTTCATCATTATTGTTATTGATCTTTCTCTTTTGTTGATTTCCTATAATGTACACGCTCCGAAAATAGGTTTCTTTTAATTCATATGTAAATTTGTTTCAATTTATTAGTATTTTAAATTCAAGGTTTAGTCTGACCCTTTTTCTTTTGAAATTAAATTTTAATTTATTATTTTATTTTCTAAAAAATCTGTCTATTAATCTAAAAACTTCAAAATATTTTAGATTGATAGAGGTAACATCCAAAATTTCAGAATATTTAAAATTAATAGCAGATCATTAATTTTTAAGGATCTATAATTTTTTAATTAAATTTGAAATTAAATTTTGAATTTTTTCGGATTAGTAGAAAACATATTTAAATTTCATAAATTTTTAGATTAGTAGAATACAAAATATTTCAAAGAAATTTTAATAAGAATAGATAATAAATTTTATATTCAGACTAATATTTTAGATTAATTCACAGATAAAAATTTCCGAAATTTTGTGTAGACAAATAAATGACAAATTTCATTTAAATTTCATAAGGGTGATTTCTCACGAGCGGATAATTGGGTTGAACATTATACGTGTATGAACATGGTTCATGTTGTGCGAGAAAAATTTCATCATTATTGTTATTAATATTTCTGTTTTTTGGTTGATTTCTTATCATGTATGTGCTCCGAAAATTAGTGTTTTTTAGTTCATATATAAATTTGTTGCAATTAATTAATACTGTAAATTCAAAGGTTGTATCCGAACTTTTTCTTTTGAAATGAATTGTTAATTTAGTATTGTATTTCTATAAAATCTATGCCTATTAATCTAAAAATTTCAAAATATTTTAGATTGATAGATAACATATAGAGTGAATATTTAGACTATTTCAGAAAATTTTAGATAAAGAGATAAATTAGGTACCTGACTATTGTGCAACAAGAGTAGAGAAAAACGGAATTTTCAAACTTTTATATTAGTCTTTAAAAATTTGTTTTGGAAAGTCTGACTTCTTTGTAGAATTTTTTCAAACTAAATTTGCTCAAACAAGAATAATTATTTTTCCCCTAACTTCGAATTATCCAAAAAATTCGAAGAAAGTTCGAATTATACAAGAAGTTTTAACATTAAATTAGATAGAAATCTCTCGGGGAGTTTGTAAAAGTTCGAATCATCCAAAAAATTGAAATTAACCAAGTTCTACTGTATATAGCAAGTGCCGTAATTTTTCTTGGTGTATTTTCTGCAATATTCCTCATCAATTAACAATGCATTCGGCACCAATATTATGAAGCAATCCGGTCATCGCAGGTGAAATGCCGAACTACAATGAAACCCTTAAGTATACGGAGAGGACATTCTAGCGTTCCATAAAAATGATGATGATGTCTTTGAAGATGACCGCAAGATTGACTCGGCGTTGTACATACTGTTCTCTCGGAGAACGTCATCCCTTTGGGAAAGAACGCAAACCATCGCAGGACGGTCTTTCTGGGCGGTCAGCGGTCATGTCTGTCTGTACCTACCGTCTTAGCACTTTACCGTCAAGAAAGTTTAAAATTCTAAACGCTTTATGTTCTAAATGTAAAAATCCGTGGTGTTTAAGGGATGCACCTTATATAGACAAATCCAAAGAATACGACTTTGTGTACCAGGTTGGCTGTGTGTGTGGCTTGAACACTATCTAGCTATTTGAATTTTTTAGACAATTTTTAAAATATTAACAAAGATAGTATCAAACCACACAGCCAATGGGAACATCTCTTTGTTTTTAAATTTGTTATCTTCTAAAAAGCATAATTCGTTATATACCATGATGATGATGAAAGAAGATTAACATTCATGCAAGAAGGGGGAGAATTGAAACATTGCGCAATACATTACATAACAAATATCTGAAGATGGAAATTCGTGATGTAGAGCTTCAAACCGTGAATCTCAATTCACCATGAATCATTGAAGGAGGGTGGGGGGGGGGGGGGGAAACGAGAAAAATAAAAAAACATTTCGCAAGCACGACGGTGCGTATGCAAACATGGCGATAAGAAAAGCGGCTATATACATACGTAGGCGGTATACGTCCATCAGAAAGAAATATATAACGCGTATGTAAACGGAAAGAAAACAAAAAGAACTAGCAACGAGCTTCTTACAACTATTATCCAATATTCCAGGAGTAGTAGTAGTAGAAAAAAAAAGTATATCTATATGCATGCAATTCATGGCACTCATACAATCAACCATGTTACGCGTATGTGTATGATTATTCGCATGAGCGAATAGCTCGTGGGAGTTCTCGACCAAATCACGATGAAGGTAATGAATAGTTGCTAAGATCCAGAAGGGACATTCTAAATGAAATTCGTGCTGAAATGCTCATGGGATAGTTAAACATATACATGTAATATTCTTTTATATCTGTGACCTTTACGGCGATAAATATTTACATTGATCACGATACATGCAGGTATTTTCAGTCGGTAGCGATCAATTGTGTTTGTTTTTCCCCCCCTTTTTTCTCGTTCTTTTAATCTCTTGAAATGCAGGTCGGACTGCGCAATGCACTGTAATTATGACCACTGTTTTCGTATTCTTAGTTGATTGGAGGTTTGGTTTGATCGATTCTTCGGTGTTGGATGCATTTCTTCACGTGGTTAATACCTTGCATGAAGAAATATTCCAAGAGTACAAGGTGTCTGTGACAAAAATTGCTTTGTTTTCAGCTGTCGATAGCCTTAACTAATGTATAGAGATGTCCTCTCCCCTTGTTGATACAAGATATGCAGGGAACTGGTTGTTACGTAGAGATTATGATTTTTTTTCTTAAAAGAAACATTCACATTTGGCTCTACTGGAACTCGAACCACAGTCCTCTCACGGTCCAGTCTATATGGACAACAAGGTTCCCTCATATCTTGCATCAACAAGTGAAGAAGGAATCTTTCTCTTCTGTCTCATATTCAGATTTTGTCACACAAAAACAACACAACTACAGTACACATTCAACAAAGCGCGTGAAATTCTAATTGCATCAGTAGAGAGGCAGGAAAATTACCAACGAAAATTCGTGAAAGATAGGAATTTTCATCCTGGTCACGGCACCATTGTTGTATTCAGGTTCCCACTAGGAACCTGGGTTAAATCTAGATAATTGCATACATACATATGTATGCAAGTGGTCCGATACAACACTACATATATGTCGCCATCTGGTTGCCTTGATGTCGTATACGAGCCATTACATGATTGCTTTCACCATCCATCGCACGGTATCGTTCACCATATCCGCTACAAGAAAGAAATTTGTCATTTCTTCTCTAACGTAGTGTTAGTGCCCTCACCCGGACTGCGAGTGGGTTGAAGTTCGAGTCCCAATAGAGGCTAATGTGAATTTCTCTTTAAAAAAAGTCATTCTATACATATTGTGTAGCCTTAACTAACCAACAAAAAATGACAAACTTTATAATTATGTCAATGCAAGGATAAGAGAATTTTTGAAGCACGATTAATAACAGAAAATGTCTGCTAGCTTTTGGCATGGAATCAAAGTGTTCGTAAAATTGTTTTCTCAGTGAAGAACGTTCACATAAATTCAACATTATCCTCTTTAACCACCTTTACGTGCGAGATTTCGGTAAAAAATTTGGACAATGTATTGTATAGTACCAGCGATATATATCAGAAACTTGTTATAATTTTGCTAATATTTTGCTTTGTTAATATTTGTTAATATTTTGCAAATAAAGGGTAGGAAGGATAAGTGTAGTAGGTTGGTTCTACCCCTTTCCCAGTCAGCCCTAACTACCTTGACCCAGTACCAAATTACTTTGACTCGCCAAACCGTAGAGGGGCAAAATGCAATAATGCTGAGAAAAAGGAAAATAACATCGATTCCCGTTCACAGCGTTACCAATGAAGTGTCCTGATGAGGAAAACAGGAACAGCGACCTAGCATGTATTTCTTCCATCTACTATAGACCTAGATATCTTGCCCTTGTGCGGGAAGATGTTGAGGAAGAAATGGGAATGGTTCTACTGCAGATGTTTAGATAATCTACCGTGAAGCTTGAGCAGTGCGTCACGTGCTTGCAAAAAAATTAGTGCGCTCGACAATTGAAAGCACCCTTTTGTGGTAAATGTCAGATCCGATTTCCTTTGTTTTAACCCTTACAGTGGCAATCCCGAGATATCTCGTCAACTAATGACTCGTTAATCTGATTAATATCTGTCACCCCGAAATATCTCGGGTCCTTATTCTTCCTTTTTATTTCCAAAGTGGCAGTTATAATGCGGATCAGCAAAATTTTAAAAACCGCTTGAAAGTTAAATTTCTTTCCCATCCCCATGGGAAAATATTTCAGAGCTTTCCGATGGGTTTAAAACTGTAGACATTTTGGAATACGCCAATTTCGTGCTGCTCTTTGTTGTTGTTCACCGAAATGGACACCAGCACGCGAATATTTAAAATTTTATTTTCAATTTTTTGCGGAGAGGAACTTTCTACACACAATCAGAAAAAAAAACCCAATTGGACTTCTTCAATGTAAAAAAACATTCCTAAAAATTTAACAGCATTCGTGTGTTGAAAATTCCTCGCTTTTCATCAAATAGTTTTCAAATATTTTGAAACTTTTTATATTTGCCATGAAATATTCACGCTGGTTCTAGAAAAAATTTATAAACTTTCAAACTTGTCCTGAAGAAAATGAATTTGATCTGAAGATTTTTTTTGTCTTACACTGTTTTTAACCCTTTACGCGGTACAGCAGAAATCTCTGAAATCTCTGCAAAAAATGCGTATCTCTTTTAATAAGAAGTAGGCTTTCTTCCGATTTTCAGTAGGCGCAAAGGTAAGGAAATGGGGAAAAAAGTGTTCCAGGGAGATATAAACATTAAAAACATTTGGGTTTTTGAATGCTAAAATAGGAGGCATATAAGGAGGCAAAATATCTCGTCAATACCCTTAAAGAATTACGTAGAAATCGAAGTTTCTGATCAGGATTCGCGCGTGAACGTTGATGAAACCAGGGGCCATAGATCAAACACAGAAATCGCTTCGCATCGATTATATGCAAAGCCGTTTTGGTTTTTGAAATTTCGTCGTATTCAGGACCAAAAATTAATGATCACAAGCCCATTGTGGTATCCTAAAATTGCCTTCAACAGCGTAGCATGCTCAAAAGATACAAATTATACACCTGCAATTCTGATAGCTGTTTTTCACCATTTCCCACACCGCCAAGGGGCAAGATCCACACCATAATCAGATTCACTGGCAAATTGACACCACACGCAAATATGTAAATGGGAAGACACTTTATGCATTACAAAAAAGCTAGATCCATATGGAGCAATAGCAGCTAGAGATCATGACAAAAAAAAATAAAGCTGGTGGCCATATATAAGCTGACCGGGTCCCGTATTTATAACATTCTCATCATCATTATTATTATGATCATCATCATCATACGTGAGAGAGGATACGTGGTAATTATCAGAAGAAAGGGGAGTTATTATGACCCAGGGAGAGGAAATAGATTAAGAAAATCAAGGCTACTGTGAAGATATAGTCCATGTTCCGACTTCCAACAAGGGCTGGAAAAAGAGGCGATGGACAATTACACACACATCATACACACACACACGGATCACCAAGAAGAAGTAATGTAATTGCCGATGGTTTTTGCTTCCATTTTCTCTCGCCTCTGGTTGGACCTCCTCTCTTGATGGCAATTTTTTTTTTTACCTTAGTCTCTGTTCTGAACTCCTATGGGACCACACACGAACTGCAACCTGGTAGAGCATTTTATAAGCCTGTCATTATTCTCGAATCAATCAAATAATTTGGCAACCGGCAACGCAAACATTGCCAGTGATTTTGATTCCGAGGTGTGGTGTAAGATAAATATTGTGAAAAAAATAAAATAATAATAACTTGTCGCGTGACGCCTCTCTGTTGGGATATATGGTCTCGCACTGACTCCCATACCTTTTTTTCTTATTGTCGTATTGCGTATTCGGGAAATGCAACCTTCAGACGTTTATGGTGAATCATTATGGCATTATTGTTAGAAACGACAAGATCTTGAAATATTCAAGGACAATATTTATAAAAGCTTACTTTATATATTTTTTTCTGAGAAATTTCTTATGGATGATGTTAAAACGATTCTCTATCGGTCGATTTGGTATCCATTAAATGACCAAACCCGTGTCGAAACTGCATATCATGTTAGTTCATCATTTTGGATGTGAATCACAATGCGAGTCGATGAGATTTTTTTTTTATCGAAATTCCTGTCAATGGGATTATTCTCCCTCGACATTATTGTCAATCGGATTTTTCTCCATTGAAATTTTTGTCTATGGGATTTTTCACCATCTAAATCCCTGCCCAAAGGATTTTTCCGACATAAAAATTTATACCAATAGGATTTTTCAAAGTTCTTGACAAGAAGGTTTTTTTATCTATCGGAATTCGTGTTAATGGGATTTATCTTCATCAAATACTGTCAATGGGATTTATCTTCATCAAAATTCCTGTCAATGGGATTTATCCTCGTCAAAATTCCTGTCAATGGGATTTATCTTCATCAAAATTCCTGTCAATGGGATTTATCTTCATCAAAATTCTGTCAATGGGATTTTCATCACAACTCTTGTCAAAGGGTTTGCATCATAATACTTGTCAAACGGGGTTTCATCAAAACTCTTCTCAAAGGGATTTTCTCTCCACCAAAATTCTTGTCAATGGAATTTTTTACTTCGAATTTCACGTAAATGAGATTTTTCTCCGTCGAAATACTTGTCGAATGCATTTTTTCCATCAAAATATTTTTCAATTGCATTTTTCTCCATCAAAATTGTTGTGAATGGAATTTTTCTATACCAAATTTCGTGACAATGTCATTTTTCTTCATCGAAATTCTGTCAATGGGATACATCTTCATCAATTAATCAAATTGACGTCATCAACTGACATATCAAATTGACGTCATCAACTGACATATCAAATTGACGTCATCAACTGACATATCAAATTGACGTCATCAACTGACATATCAAATTGACGTCATTAACTGACATATCAAATTGACGTCATCAACTGACATATCAAATTGACGTAAATGGGGGAATTTTCCTCGAAAAATTTTTCCCCATCGAATTCATGTCAATGAGATTTTCTCTATCACAATTCATATTATTGGAGTTTTTTTTTAACCCAGTTCATGTTAGTGAGATTTTTCTCCAAACAAGATTCTTGTTAAATGAATTTTCATCAAAGTTCTTGCTCATTGGGATTTAATTCCATCCAAATTCTTGTCTATAGGATTCTCCTCAAGCGGAACTTAGTCGGATTTATTTTGAGCAGAATTCGTGTCAATGAGATTTTTACCAAAGTTCTTGTCAATGAGATTTTTACCAAAGTTCTTGTCAATGAGATTTTTATCAAAGTTCTTATCATTGCGAATTTTTCTTCCTTCAAAAGACTCGACTGTGGGATTTTTCTCCATTAAAATTCTTGTCAATGGGATTCGATTTCACCGAAATTCTTATTAAGGGGATTTTTTCCATCGAAATTACTGTATATTCTGCAAGGCTATTATATGTAAATACGGAAAAAAATAGAAAAATTCATGAAAACCTGTATCAAAGGATGCCCAACATCAAGAAATGCAGATCCTCCAAAAATTACTAATTCAGTCAATCGAAATGATGCTCAGCGGATAAAAAAGAATAATGCCTTGATTTAGGTTCACATATTCGCTGATGTGATGGATGTTGATGGCTATGACCCCCTCACGGAGAGGGTTTGAGAGGTAAACCTATCATCCAACCAGGGGTCGAACTAAACACCATGCGGACCATCAATCAACAAGCATTATACATACACAGGAAATAAAATGAAACCACGGCAGTGGAATACATGTATAAAATATGAAAAAAAGGTTAGTTTTTCCGGGTTGAATCGTGGGCTCAATGCCAGTAGTCCGTATGCCCTACGTAAGAAGTTAAACATGGACGTGACGAATCCCTTGGCATAGCCTTTCTCTTCTTGGCTTTGAACATTTCTCACACATCATAATCATTCTTTGTTTCTTTTCGGCTCACCTTAAATCAAAATTCTTGTTAAATGGATTTTCATCTAAATTCTTATCAATAGGATTTTTCTCCATCAGAATTCATGTATATATGCGATTTTTCTCCTCTGAAATTCGTGTAAATGGGATTCATTTTTATCAAAATTTCTGCCAATATATGATTTATCTCTATAAAAATTCTTGTCAAGGGGATTTTTCTACATCGAAAAAAAAAAACCAATTCCTTTTTCAACCGGAAAAAACATTACGAAAACCACACTAAAGGATTTCCAACACCCAGAAATGCAGATTCTGAACAAAGTTAGTCAAAACAAAGATCAAGGAATAAAAAAAATAATATCGTGATGTAGAGTCATATGCAATCGATTTTCATATAACACAATGTGATGGATGTTGATGGAGATAATCCCCCTCAGGAAAGAGTTCAAGATGAAGAAGCCCTTTCATCCAACCCGGATTGGATGAAAGGATCGGACCATCGATCAACACGCATTATACGTATACAAAAATAAATAAATAAAATGAAATCACGGCAGGGAAGTGTAAAATACAAAAAAAGGGTAAGTTTCGGGTTGGATCGTGGGCTCAACACTAGTAGCCCCTATACCGTACCATTCAAATTTGAACGTGAGGAATCCCTAGTCTTAACCTTTCTCTTGAGTTTGAGCATTTCTCTCCTATCATAATCATTCCTTATATTTCTTTTCGGCTCACCTTCAAAATCAAAATTGTTTTGTCAAAGGAATTTGCATCTAAATTGTTTTGTCAAAGGGATTTTCATCTAAATTGCTTTGTCAAAGGGATTTTCATCTAAACTCTTGTGAGTGGGATTTTTCTCCAGCAAAACTCATGTCTGTGGGATTTTTCTTCACTGAAATTCCTATCAATATGATTCATCTCGGTCAAAATTCTTTCCTGTATGATTTATCGCTATCAAAATTCTTGTCAAGGGGATTTTCTTTACCAAAATTCTTGTCGGTGGGATTCATCTCCATCAAAAATTTTGTCATTACGATTTAACTCTATCAAAATACTTGTCAAAAGAGTTTTTCTCCACCGAAATTTGTGGAGATCAATGGGATTCACTTCTATCGAAATTCTTGCTAATATGATTTACCTGTGTCAAAACTCTTGACAAGGGGATTTTCTCTATCTCTACCAAAACGCTTGAAATGGGGATTTTTCTCTATCTCTACCAAAAGTCTTGACAGGGGGATTTTTCCCACTGAAATTCGCGTCAATGTCATCCATCTGTATAGCAATTCTTGCCAGTATGATTTATCTCTACCGAAATTTTTGCCAATATGATCAAAATTCTTGCGAATTCGATTCATCTTTAGCAAAATTCTTGCGAATTCGATTCATCTTTATCAAAATTCTTGCGAACTCGATTCATCTTTATCAAAATTCCTGCCAATATGATTTATCTCCAAAAAATTTCAATGAGATTTTCCTTCCCATCAAAATTCTTGTCGATGGGATTTTTCTCGGTCGAAATTAATTTATTATACGCAAGATTATCTTATTTAAATAAAAAAAAAACACCATGAAAACCAGCATTCAAGCATCGCAAAAACATCAAGGAATGCAGATCCTGCAAAAACTACTAGTCAATCGAAATGAAGATCAATGGATAAAAAAAGAAAAGCATCGTGATTCAGAATCGCGTAATCGCTCTTCATATAAGACAATGTGATGGATGTTGATGGCGATGATCCCCTCATGAAAAGGGTTCAAGAAAGCTTTTCATCCAACCGAAGGTCAGACTAAACACCACCCGGACCATCGATCGACATGCATTATACATATACAAAAAATAAGATAAAATCATGACAGTGGAAATATAAAATACAAGAGAGAGTTAGTTTTGGGTTGAATCGGGGGCTCAACACCAGTAGCCCCTATACCCTACCTCAGCAGCTGAACCTAGACGAAAGAATCTCTTGGCATAACCTTCCTGTTGCCTTTGAACATTTCTCATCTATCATAATCACTTTCTATGTTTCTTTTCTGCTCACCTAACATCAAAATTATTGTCAATGAAATTTTCATCTAAATTATTGTAAATCAAATTTTCTTGTAAATTATTAACAATCAAATTTTAATATAAATTCTTGTCAAGAGGATTTTAATCTAAATTCTTGTCAAGAGAATTTTCATCTAAATTCTTGTCAAGAGAATTTTCATCTAAATTCTTGTCAAAGGGATTTTCATCTAAATTCTTGTCAAAGGGATTTTCATCTAAATTCTTGTCAAAGGGATTTTCATCTAAATTCTTTTAAATTGGATTAATTCTTTTCACCGAAATTCATGTCAACGGGATTAGTGTCTATCGAAATTATTGATAATATAATTTATATCCGCATCAAAATTCTTGATAATATAATTTATATCTTCATCGAAATTTTTGTCAACGGGATTTTTCTCCAATGATATTCGTGTGAATGGGATTCATTTTCGTTAAAATTCGTGTTGATATGGGATTCATCACTATCGAAATTATTGTGAAGAGAATTTTTTCCCATCGAAATTTCTCTGTTTTGTGCAAGTTTATCTCATTTAAATCGGAAAAATACAAAAAAAAATAGATAGACACCTGCATTAAAGTTTCTCCAATATAAAGAAATGAAGATCCTGCAGAAACTACGATTTTTTTCAGTGAATCGAAAAGAACAGCAAATGAGATGGAAAAAAAAATCGCGATTCAGATTCACGTAAATCCCTCTTCATATAAGACAATGTGATGGGTACTGATGGCGATGTGCCTGTGGTGTAGCGGTTATCACATCCGCCTAACACGCGGAAGGTTCGAGCCCTGGCAGGTACAATGAAGTATTTTTTTTCTCCCCAGCAAGACTCAACCCAGTCGGGTAAAGGGCTTGTACCCCTCAAGGGACAGAGTCTGGGTCTTGTCTGGCACTTCAGGCGACGATCCCTTCATAAAAAAAAATTCAAGACATTTCATCCCACCAGGGGTCGGATTAAACACTATCCGGACCATCGATCATCACGAATTATACATATACAAAAAATGAAATGAAATCACGATAATGGAAATATAAAATACAAAAAAAAGGTGAGTTTTGGGTTGAAAATCGTGGCTCAACACCAGTAGTCCCTACATATACCCTACCTCAGCAGTTAAAAACGTAGACGTGGCGAATCCTTTGGCATAACACTTCTGTTGTCTTTGAACATTTCTCACCCATCATAATCACTTTTTATTTTTGGCTCACCTAACATCAAAATTATTGTCAATGAAATTTTCATCTAAATTATTGTCAATAAAATTTTCATCTAAATTATTGTCAATAAAATTTTCATCTAAATTATTGTCAATGAAATTTTCATCTAAATTCTTGTCAATGAAATTTTCATCTAAATTCTTGTCAATGAAATTTTCATCTAAATTCTTGTCAAAGGGATTGCCATCTATAAATTCTTGTCAATGGAATTGATTTGTTTTTCACCGAAATTTGTGTCTATTGAAATTCTTGATAATATATCTTCATCGAAATTCTTGTCAACGGGATTTTTCTCCAATGAAATTCGTGTGAAAGGAATTCATCTTCATTAAAATTCGTGTTGATGAGATTCATCAATATCGTAATTATCGCCAATATGATTAATCTCCATCAAAATTCTTGTCAATTTCTCTCTCTCTCCATCGAAATTTCTTTATATTTTACGCAAGTTCATCTCATTTAAATCGGAAAAAATACAAAAAATTGATGAAAACCTGCACATTAAAGTTTCTCCAATATCAAGAAATGAAGATCCTGCAAAAACTACGATTTTTTCAGTGAATCGAAAAGAACAAACAGCAAATGGGACAAAAAAAAAAAAAAAATCGTGATTCAGATTCACGTAAATCACTCTTCATATAAGACAATGTGATGGGTACTGATGGCGACGATTCTTTCATAAAAAACAAATTCAAGACCTTTCATCCAACCAGGGGTCGGACTAAACACTATCCGGACCATCGATCAACACGCATTATACATACACAAAAAAAATGAAATGAAATCACGATAATGGAAATATAAAATACAAAAAAGAAGGTGAGTTTTGGGTTGAAAATCGTGGCTCAACACCAGTAGTCCCTACATATACCCTACCTCAGCAGTTAAAAACCTAGACGTGACGAATCCTTTGGCATAACCTTTCTGTTGCCTTTGAACATTTCTCACCCATCATAATCATTCTTGCTGTTTCTTTTCGGCTCACCTCAAGTCTGATCTCTGTCTTCTCGTTTTCCTCAACAACACTGGCTGAGGTGATGGCCATCCCCCCCCCCCTTTTGACACTAGGAGACGTATGGAGACACTCTGATGAAGTTGCTTTCATAATCGACTCACGATCTTGGGGAATATTTTCGGAGATATTCTGTGTGTTAGACAATCGAAGTGTTACGTAAGAAAACATGTTACGACGCTGAATCAGAGTTCATCATGGGAACTTGTTTCTTATATTTTGGAAAATAAAAAAAAAAGACGTTGTGGTATTAATATATCCCTTGAGGTTATAGGCTGCGGAACGTTTGTCACCATTGATTCAGATTTCATTTTGTTATTGTTGTTGTTGTTACTCTGATCCTATTTAAGTGACATCGTAACGCTGCTGCACATTAGCATTTTTAATGCGTCGCATTGCAATCCGTTATTATTATTTTGAATGCGTTTTGTGCGTGTGAAGTTATATCGTTTGTTGTTCTTTTTCTTTTTAAGAAGGGAAACAGCCGGAATACTCCATATTTATTTTGAAATACTGATTTATCTTACTTAGAATTGCGTTTGAAGTGGTAAATTTCTTTTTGGCTGTAATCAAAGATGTCTATTTTGTAAAACTAACAACGTTCATGGAACCTTACCGATTTGCAAAAACTTACTGGAGATTCGGACAATGAAAACCGATTATTGACTTTCTAGACCACGAAATTCTTCCCAGGTGACTCAAGACCATTGATATTTTCCAGTCAATTTTATTTGATCATAAATATTTTCAAGTCAATTCACAGGTCATGAATATTTTCAAAACAATTCTTGAATCATGAATGTTATCAAGTCAATTTCCAGACCGTTAATATTTTCGAGCCAGTTTAATATTTTCAAGCCAGTTTAATATTTCCAAGACCATGGATATTTTCAAGCCAGTTTAATATTTCCAAGACCATGGATATTTTCAAGCCAGTTTAATATTTCCAAGACCATGGATATTTTCAAGCCAGTTTAATATTTCCAAGACCATGGATATTTTCAAGCCAGTTTAATATTTCCAAGACCATGGATATTTTCAAGCCAGTTTAATATTTCCAAGACCATGGATATTTTCAAGCCAGTTTAATATTTCCAAGACCATGGATATTTTCAAGCCAGTTTAATATTTCCAAGACCATGGATATTTTCAAGCCAGTTTAATATTTCCAAGACCATGGATATTTTCAAGCCAGTTTAATATTTCCAAGACCATGGATATTTTCAAGCCAGTTTAATATTTCCAAGACCATGGATATTTTCAAGCCAGTTTAATATTTCCAAGACCATGGATATTTTCAAGCCAGTTTAATATTTCCAAGACCATGGATATTTTCAAGCCAGTTTAGTATTTCCAAGACCATGGATATTTTCAAGCCAGTTTAGTATTTCCAAGACCATGGATATTTTCAAGCCAGTTTAATATTTCCAAGACCATGGATATTTTCAAGCCAGTTTAATATTTCCAAGACCATGGATATTTTCAAACCAATTCACGATCACTCTTAGATACTTGCCACTCTTACTACTCTTACCACTCTTTCCACGTGCACGCCTTTTATTCGCTGTGACGCAGGTGTTGCACACATACGGTTCCTCCTTCTTCCCCAGGTTACATTTGAATATGCAGAGAGCGTTCTTTTTCTCCCGATAAATTTCAACACGGATGCCGTTTTAACGTTTGTGGAGCGGTCGTTCCGAAACGCTCTAGCACGTTTGCGTTTCGTGTTAGACCATGCATTCTCTGATAGCAATTGTTTGTATTGGTGTGTACTACCACCTCTTAAAATTTTTCCCATCTTTTCTGAATCATCCTGTATTCTCAAGCGAATTAGCTTAGAATAGCTTAGACCAGGAATATTTCTAAGTCAATTCCAGATCATTTCTCGACCATGAATATTTTCAACCCAATTCGAGATCATTTCTATACCTTGAATATTTTCACAAGCAATTTCAAAGCAATTCCTAAACCATGAATATTTTAGATGAAGATAATTCCTAGACCATTTTCCAAGCAAATCCAAGACCACGAATATTTTCACACCAATCCAAGACAACGAATATTTTCAAGCAGATTCAAGATCATTCTCCTGAACTAAATATATCCAAGCCAATTTAAGACCGTGAATATTTACATATCAATTGAAGACTATTTAAAGATCACGAATATTTTCACAAGCAAATTTAAGACAATTCCTAAATTATGAATATTTTATACGAAGACAATTTCTAGATAATTTCTCAAGAAAATTCAAGACCATGGATATTTTCAAAATAAATTCAAGATCACGAATATTTACAAACCATTCAAGATTATTTCCAGACCATGAATATTTTCACAAGCAAAACTCAAGGCAATTGCTAAACAATGAATATTTTGCACGAAGGTAATTTCAAGGCCATTTTTCAAGCAAATTCAAAGACCAGGAATATTTTCTAACCAATTCAAGATCATTCTCTTAACAGAACATGTAAATTAGGTTTCGCATAAACAAAAATATTGGGAAACGTCTATGGTTTTCAAGAACTCAACCATCAAGTTATTAACTATAAAAAAATAACCAGAATCATAAATTACAATTTAAAAAAAAAAACTTATCGATAGCGCGGCGATCGTGAAACATCGATTTTTGTTTCGCAACCGCTGTATCAAAGATGATTAAAATACCTTTTTAATCGCTCGATAAAATATTTTGTTGTTATCCCTTCAGTAATATGGGGCAAATCGTGATAAAAGAGCACGATGCAGGGGAACAAATACAGTAGTAGATATACATATAAACGTGATCATAAGAGGTGAAGTATGTATAAAATAAAAACAACAGAGAGCGCCACAAGAGAGAACGATCCTTCAGAGTATATAAGTAACATTACTTGTATGCATATCATCTTTCATTTTCATAAACTTTGATAAGTTCACAATAAATTATTGAGGTCATAAAAGAAACAAAAAGAAAAGGTCGATTAATAAGTTTATTAGTGCTGGTGTGTGTGTGAGTACGCATTCATATTACGCCATTGTTTCTAGTTCCCGCTTCTGGTAGGAAGTCGTGGAAGCTTTTAAAAACTGTGTAATTACTTTCTGATTAGTCAGTTCTGATGCGAATGTGTTCTTAATCTTGGTATCTTGATGATTTGATAGATTTCGTCCCACCACAAGTCTATTTTTTTGCTGATTAGACCGGGATTCGGAGCCAGTTCTGAGGTTAGGGTGACCGGATGGGGTAGCTGAGAAACTGGAGCAAAACCCGGAATTCCTAATTAAAAACCGGGACAAAACGTGAACCTATTAATAAAAACCGGGAAATTTTAGACACTCTTTTCTGACGGACATTACAATATAAATTTATAAACTTACAACGTATTACGAAAATATTATCACACTGCTTCTATACGCAAAGGTGGCAAAATGAGTATAAAGGCAGAACTATGAATGTCGGACGTCCCGTATTTCCGGATATAATGGCGTACACGTGAAGGGGAATTTTTGTATGTATTGTATCAAACTTTTAATTACATGCACAAACAGAAATTATTTTTTCCCGCGATTATTTTTCTACTTTGAAGACAATTCATGAAAATATGTCATTGGTGCAGATTCTTTGAGATTTTTATTTTTATTTTAAATGTTAGCGTCCTCTGTGGGTTTTACAGAGAACAAAATTAAAATAAAGTAATTGAATGGTTTTGTAGCCACCTCGTTGGGCAATTTGCCTGTTGTGGCGTTGTATTTGTATTTGTATTTGTAATTGAATTTCTGGTTTTTTATGTCTTAACAAAGTTATAAAAGTTTTTCTTTTGGTATACAAATTTATATATATATATATATATATATATATATATATAATATATATATATATATATATAATTATTTAGTATATTTTGGATACACTGAAGGAGGAAATAGCTATAAACGTTGAATCCGTACCTCCACGATAGGTACAGGGCCCTCAAGAGAGCAAGGAGTTCATGAACGAACGCTACATGATTTTTCCACAAGATACTGATTGCTCAGATGGAAGGAAATTGCTCACTATACAAAGCATATAAAATCTGTAGTCCAAAAACTAAACAAATTCCATCAATCCTTGGGCCTAACGGTACTGCTTTCAGTGACACAGATAAGGTAGAGATATTTTCTGATACATAATGAGAGGCAATTCTCCCCATGTAATAATTCCCCTCCTCAGCATACTGCTGATGTTGAGAGAGAAGTTGAGACATATTTTAAAAATTTTGTTCCTGTGAAACAGCCCTCTTCATTATACCCTACATTTAACAATTATAAAACATCTCAAGGAGAAAAAGGTACCTCGTCAGGATAAGATCACGAACACAACACTAAAAAACTTTCTTGGTACCATAATTGATTACTTTGTTGTAATATTCAATGAATTGCATCATAAGTAGGGTACTTCTCAAAAATATGAAAAGAGGCTATTATATCAAAGTGCTCCCGAAATCTGGGCAGATTCAGCACAATGAAACCAACTGGCGACTAATCTCATTATTGAGCTCTTTGGGAAAGCTATTCGAGAGAGTGGTGGCCGTACGAATACACAAATTCACCGAGGAACATTATTATAGGTCCTGAGCAGCACGGATTCAGAACCGAACACTCAACCACAACTCACCTTCTAAGATTCATTGAGTACATTCAAGAAGCAAAAAATTATGAAGATACAGCAGTGGTAGCCTTTCTTGATTTACAGAAATTATTAGATAAAGTTTGGCATGATGGCCTATTGCTTAAAATGATACGCGTGAACATGCCCTTCAGTATCATTAAATTTGTCAGTTGTCACCTCGAATCACGTACGTTCCGGGTGGAGGTTAATAACTCAATCTCAAATTTCAGAGGGATACTTTTCATCCATAGCTCAAGGAAGTGTATTAGGTCCTATCTATCCTCCACAACTTCCATATGAACGATTTCCCTGTCAAACCCTAAGGGCATTACAGCGCTCTATGCTGACGACAGCGAACTTTGTTGCACTGATAGGAAGCCTCGTAAGGCCTCGTCTAATCTTCAGGAACTTGTGGTTCTGGTGGAGCGCTGGTGCCTTAGAACCTGGGTTGAATTAAAAGCAGGTAACACTGTGTTCATGTGGTTCTCTAATGAAACTAGTTTCCCATTCAATGCGCATATCACAGCGCTTGGCCCCCCCAATATACCCTGTACTGCACACTAAGTACCTAGGCATTACGGTAGATAAGATGTTCTCTTTCCTCCTACCAGTGCGATGAAGCCATTCGCAAGGCAACTCTGGCCTCGGTTATGCTTAGAAGGATATGCAGAAAGCGTTCCAGCCTTTCTATCAAAAACAACTGATTTAATATAAGATGATAATTCGACCAATACTTCTGTATGCGGCGCCAGTATATTCGTCTTCATTGTTGAGCGCATATTTTGAAACACCTACATCTGGAATTTAATTCGCATTCGTTGATTTTTGCGGCAGCTAGGGACTCGTATATCGGCAATGTCATATATGACCGTCATGAATTTATATCTGATTCTCTATCTACGATACCAGCTGGATGTAATGCATCGGAAACCCTAGTTTTCCTCAGCATATTCCTCTAACCAACGTATTCACTGCTTAGATTTTACCAGGAAAAAAATTCCAAATATTTCTCTCAAATCATTCTATTTCCCCATAATCTGAATTTGACGCCCTTCATTATTTAGTGGCGTCCCGCACGACTCGCACAGTTCTAGAAACGCCTCTGCATCTTGAGGTTGAAATTAGAACTTTGAACATCTCACGGTACCCGTGATGAATATATCGAAGCCACTGAAATATCTCCTTTTGTCTTGTTATTCGCAAATTGGTCCAGTGTTTAATCGCTGAATGACGTTTTTTTATGGAATTAGAAGAAAAGTTTTAGCCCCCCCCCCCTCGCCCCGCTCCACAAACTTGACAAGATAATCCTGGTTAAACGAAATGGTTAGATAGATCTGTAGTTTTTATCTAACTCGTAGTCACCAAACCCACTGTCATTAAATTTTGAAACAAAATAATCGAATTTGAAAAAATAAAGCCCGGGTAATACAATTTTTTTCAGTTGTTGGAACAGGGTCCCGGTCCAGTTCTGTTCGGATTAGCGGGGTTCTGATGAATCACCTAAAAAGCAGTGGTTCTAAAAATGTGCTTCGCGGCTCCTTAGGGGCGTTGCTAACCTCTCTAAGGGGCATCGCGAGGACTTGGGTGTAGTGATTTGTGCTTGTGTTCAGTGTTTTGTTATTTTTTTCTAGACTCTTATGGGGAGCTGCATTTATAAACGATAGCAAAATCCAACGAATGCGCTGGTGGATAAAGTTTGGGAACCACCGCTCTAAAAGCTAGGATTTTCAAATTGTGAGGCATTCATCCCACCACGAGAGGTTTTGGTGTGCAGACACTACTTCACCCTTACACCAACTCCGGCCGTATCACTATACGCAATTTACTGCCGTTAACGAGTAGGGTTGGAAATGAAGAGGCCATCTAACGGTGGTCGCTTTAAGCTCGTTAAGAAAAAATATTTTTATCTGTAATAAAATATTTCCCTGTAATATGGCAATTTTTTTCCAGCCACCTCGTTGGGCAATTAGCCTGTTGTGGCATTTGTATATTCTTCCCATGGATCCAGCATGGGACCTGACGTTAACATTCACGATGGTAGATGAGCATCCCACCACTACGCATATCTACACTAGAAATCCCGAATTTTCAAAATGACTCAGTGTGATCAGCTTTCATTAAATTATTACTTTAAAAAAGTACGTGTGGATTTCAGTCTTTGCAGCAAAATGATTGAAAATCCCTGTCTTATATATAAGTTACTATCTATATTATCCGGCGCTGGGATTTTCTTCAGTTGCTGGGAGGATTGAAAAGTGACAAACTGTTATAAAGGAATAAGCTATTGTGCATATTACTGGAAGTGACAAACCATTGTAAAAGCATATGCACGTCTGAAACGCATTGGCAGGGAAGCACGGTAACGAAAGTAAACATTCCGAAAGTGATTATTGAGGCCCAGGAACCATTGTTGTCCGACAGTTTTTTGCCCATTTCGAGCATTTGCTCAGCTGTGACAAACTTTTAAAGTAGCCTATCGTTCGAATGGAGTCCCGTTTAGTATATATCTATATTTGGCTACAATCGATCTACAATTGCACTCACGCAGGCGCGCGCACACACACACAACTTGATGACTACAAAATAATATTTTTCTATAATATCCTCATTTCTTTGTATGGTCATGAGGTCAGGAAATGAAAATCGACAGCCATTACACATAATTTATTCGTCTATCTCGTAATAACGAAATCCATGTCATCACCATCCATCGTAATCCCCTCAGCCCGAATCTTCGAAATTGGTTAATTGAAGAGATCATTCCAGCGATGATTTACATAAAAAAAAAAGTGAAGAAAAACTCGCATATATATATAAACGTGTATACACGACGGATATCATATAATAGCCGTACGATTGATTGCCGTAAATGGCTTAAAGTCAATCCATAACCGGACGAGAAAAAGTCCCTTTTCTTTTTTTCTTCTTCTTAATTATTCCGAAATGAATTCAGTAGCCCTTAGAAGAGAAGTTGGCTCAGTAAGTTCTATAATATTCAGTGAGGCATAATGCAGAGTGCAGTGTGAAAGAGAGTTGGTTGGTAGGTAGGTAGGCATATCCCTTTCTCGCAAAAAGAAATAGCCCGTAGGTGAAGCCGCACGCGCAATTATGATACCCGAAGGCGAGACATCGAAAGGAAAATCTGTGGCCTCGTAATTATGATACCTACTGAAAACAAATCGTGTTGGTGGTCCAAAATGTCAGGAAAGGAAAAAAAAAACATGTTTCGGATGTTGTGTGTACATGCAGTGTTGAAAAAACGAGGATCATGTTGAGCTAAGCTGAATGGAAAAAAAATGGCACTCATTATTCAGAAGATATTGTACAAGCTTAGTTTTATAGAATGTGATATGGTTTTTACAATCTTCATTCACTATAAGATATCATTTATAGACGTTTGAATATAAGTGACTCTTAATGTGTCATATTTATCGCTGGAAAGAAATGGAGTCCTTTGGTAGAAATGCATTCACAATAATACACTGGCTTCCAAAAGTTAAGCACGCGAATTTTTATATATGATAACGACACCACTTCAATCTTAACCTCTCTCGATTGGACGGTAAGTGGAACATAAACCCGTGTATTCGGGTAGAATCTCCGCTTCTTGGAGCGTATGTATATGCTGAATGGCTCCGTGCAATGGACGGGTGGCAACATTCTACTAATATCTCGCAAATGACATCAGAGCCACCAGATGGCGGTATAAGATATTCAGGGCAGAGATGAATTTTCCTTTCCTGAAACATCGATACCTCCTCACTTGGCCAGTTTCCTGCCAGGAACTGGCCTGTCCACAGCGGAGGGCTCACCCGAGCCAACGAGGGAAGACGCGTGGTCCAGGACCTGGCCTGGCCACGGAGGAGGGCCCACCTGAGCCAACGAGGAAAGACGCGTACGGCAGAGGCTCACCTGAGCCAATGAGGGAAAACGTGGTCCAGGACCTGGCTTAGCCAAGGCGGGGGGCTCATCCGAGCCAACAAGACAACGAGGGAAGACGCGTGGTCCAGGACCTGGCTGGCTACAGAGAAAAACAAAGGGCTCAAGCTCAATAGAGCTAAAAAGACATCAGAAGAGCTCATCGGAATAAATTGCATATTGTATAATAGAAATATTTAAAAATCTGTATATATATATTTTTTTATTAATGTGTTTTTATATTTGATGTTCATGTATTTTATATTTTTATATGCATAATAAAGCATCCGACATCGCCCAGCCCCCTCAACCGGGGCAATGGCTAAAACTGACAATGGTCGATAGAGCCTAGGCGGTGCACGGTATGAAATGAAATGTATCTGTCATATTAACAAGGGGGAAGAGCGACGTCTTTCGTCATATAGTCTACTGCTGTAATACCCGGCGCTGCCCGGATCTTCTTCCATTACCAAGACGATTGAAAAAGGGACAAACCATTACAAAGGCATGAAATATCATACTGGCAGCATTAAAGAAATGACAAACCATTGTAAAGGCATATGCACGTCTGGAACGTATTGCTAGGGAACCACGGTAATCAAACTAGATGTTGTGGAAGTGGTTGTTGAGGCCCAGGAACCATTGTTGCCTTGCAGTTTTTCCGACCGTTTCGGGTACTTGTCCTGTTCTGACGAACTTTTAAAGTATCCTATCGTTCAAGTCGTTTGGTATATATGCAAAATTTGGCAACGATAGATCTAAAATTGTAGATTTGTATAGAGAACACACACACAGAAAATCAATTTTATACATATAGATAGATTATTTGAGTTTTTATGATTTTTCTTGGTATATATATATATTATTGGTAAAAAGAATTATATTGGTCACTGTAGTGAACGTAAGAGATTGGGGAAGATTATGTTCACTCGAGTGTTTCGGAATTCTCAGTGATCATAATGGAAACTTTCGATTTTGATAGTCACAAACCGTGACTCGGATGTCCTCGCTAGACACACAGATAGCATTTCTATAATTTTTTTCTAAAAATCTGTTAATTTCAATATCAAGGAAATACCAGATCTTTGTTAGATCTTAGAGGTGTTATTCTGTGGTGTTGATTTTATTATTACCAATTTTGAGAAATTAGAAGTGTTGGTAATATTTATAGTTCAAAAATAAAAGTTGGATCCTTCTAATAATCGCTATGCAATGTTATACGTCACTTGTTACCTTTAAAGAAAAAAAGCGGCTTATTTTTTTTTAAAAAAATGCTTTTATTTTCAATCTAACCTTCCAGAAAAATAAATATCGTAAATAAATGTCTTCCAGAGAATGTTTGCAAGACGGGTTTTACTATTGAGGGTTTTGCATTGAAGGCTTTCTCTAACATTTACTAACACCAATCTGTATTAAAAGCCCTTCCTCCCCTCGATCTCTTTCTTAAATTGGTGCAATGATGGACAGAGCACCCAAACTTTGATAAATTTACTAATACAGTCGATTCCCGTTTTAACGAACATCGTTATAGCGAAAATCTCGCTTTAACGAACACTTTTCTAATCCATCGGATAACTTTACTTAGGAACAGTGTGGAAAAACTTGGAATTCCTTTATAGCGAAATTTCATTGTAACGAAGTGATTTCTCCGGTCTCTTGGAGTTCGCTACAACGGGAATCGACTGTAATTAACTCAATAGCCATATAATATCATTAACCATGTACAAATTTTATTTCCCATTAAGCGCGCGGTAGCCCAGGTCGATAAGATACTCGCCTGAAGTACCAAAGGGTGTTTAGAGTTGTCGCGAGTTCGATCATCACCACCTAGAGATAGAAGGCCTTCGCATTCTGCTTGTGACGTCAAGTAAGTAGTCCATTTTCCCACAGAATATTCAGGGAAAAAAAAATTCCCTGCTCGTGCCAGTATCATCGTTGCGAGGAAAAGAAATAATGATCGGGCTCAGAATTGGCGATTTCTATGCCCCACATCCAATCACTATGCGGTATTTGTGAGCCAATCAGGTATATTCTACTACAAAATAAGAAGAAACGAAATAGGATGCTGTGTGTCAAAATGTGGCAAACTTGCTAGGTAGTCTGAATGACGTTTATGGCAAACACTGCAGAGGCCTTCTATTTCTAGATGGTGATGGTTCGATACCCGGTTCGTCCTTGTCAGAAAACTTTCCTGACGCATGGGTACAACAGAAACGTGCGACACGACCACAGGGAGGTTCACATCGAGGAGTTAGCGTACCAACCCCTCGGTGAGTATAAAAAAGGCTCCGTTCCTCCTCGGTAATAAATTGTAGGTTCCAGTCTAATTAGCCCTCGTGTGCAAAAATTGGCCGTGGTGCGACAAAAACGATTAAATTTCCCATTTAATTGGAATTTCTTAAAATGAGCGTCCCACAAAATATATTGATATTAACGATGATTATAAAATAATCATTTTGGAATTTTTTACCAGTTCACTTCGTGGAAAATCTGGGATTCATCAGTCTCCAGGCTTTTGCCGTAACTTTTGAAGGTATAATCAGTGCTCCGTGAGTAGGGCTCAACCTACGGGGTCTCCACGAGATCATTTTCATTTATTAAAATTGCACTAATGACGCATTATATGCTTTGCTATTGTAAATTTTTTTCACATTTTTTTATGATATGCAAATTATAACAAAACTATACATTTTGGATTTTATAGAAGGTCAATTTCACATTAACCTTCTATAAAATCCAAAATGTATAGTTATTAACATTAATTATCTTCTGGCGTTAGACCATTGACTTTCACTACAGGGGCTCCGTGACATCAAAAAGGTTGGGAAACACTGCAATATATAGATAGTGTAACGCGAGGACAACAGTTAGACATCATTGTCCCTAATAACACTGCTTTTTTAATGCAAATTTGTTTTTCTTCAAGATATCTGGCTGCGTGGCGACACACCTTGGCAATTTCACGGCTCCCTACATCGCGATGACACATCGTACAGGAATTTCTACCAGGAATACGTAGATCTTATTTCGGAAATTGCTCATCATACACAAATTTAGATTCTTATCAATTTTGGATACATTTAACTTAACACTTCGATCATGGAATTATCTTCACATCATAATGATTCGGACGTTTAACTTTCATTCGTGAAATCATACTATCAGTGTTATATATAATGTATAATTGGTGTTGTTCTCTTAACGTGACCATGAATGAAACTTATCTTTAATGGCCGTTTTTATTTTTCCTATCCAAGTGCTGGCGTTGGGTCTGTTCTCGACCACCAACAAAGAGGTTTTTAGTATTCGGATGGAATTGATGTGGAGCCAACCGGTAGCACAGGATATGGCCGCGGTTATTATTATATTATTCCTTCTCTCAAGGAAAATTACCCTCACACGGCACAAACTTTTTTCTCCTCTTACTTCTTTTTGATATCTCGAGCTGTAAACTATTATTAAAGAATTATGCAAAACATTTCTGCCTCCAAAATCGACAGGCATTTTGGGCATTAGGGGCATCGCAACGAATGGTAGAAAAGAAATGTAAATCTGATTTCGCTCTCTTTTTTCTTACGTTGATATTCACCTCATCACCACCATTATAATCATTATTACTCTGACTATCACACCACACCTGGAAGACGACGCGCATATCCAAACACACTTACCATATAGCTATTACCACATTTTGAATTAAACATGGCGAAAGGAGTAAGTAAAAAAGAAAAAGGGGAAGGGTAAAGTTGAAGAACTGTAACATTTTCTGGGGTTTTTACGAACCCCCAACATGATCCTTGAGCACGTATCAGTTGGTATTTACGTTGCGTAAACAGCCGTCAAACTACTTTTCTATTGCATTTTTTATTTTATTTTATTTTAGAAAGTATATTTGATGATTTTGTATCTCTTGACAGGGCTGGCACTAGAGGAGGGCAAAGATTGGTAATTGCCTCAAGCAGCCAGGATATGACTCTGTCCGGGGACCCATGACGGTGAACATGCATAGAACACCCACAAACTCTCACTGAACCATCTAGTCCATGGTAGACACGGGCCTATGACGGTGTGTCGCGAGGGGGGCAATTTATTATGTAGGTCCGTTGAATCGTCTTGTATTTTACAGAGATTTTCCCACATAATTCGATATTGCCCACTTGGGGAAACACTGCTTTGAATAATGATAACCATACGGTCAGCCAAGCAGTATTTAGACAGTCAGCGATCATCTACATTGAAAAAAAGTGCATCTATATTTGGCTTATTTCGTACTAATCATTTGACAACAGTATAACAGTCCATCCAGCATTATCTCAAGAACCAATTTACGCACAGTTCTTCGGGTATACGTCTCGAATAGATCAATCAATTCTTTAATTTAATCGTCGCGTCACCAGTACTTTACAAACAGGATTAATATATACTTATTTCTTTTATATTCTACCCGTTGTATAGAGCATGAATTTCTCCACGTATTTATTAGGAAAAAAATATATTTTTGATACTCACTACTTTGAAAGGAATGCCCCGTCTCTGTCAGATGAGGTACCTTTCGAAAAACCATCAGAAATAGACAAAATTCTCCATGAACAAAAAATTAACATGGACAAGAAATGAACAAAATTTCCATGGAAAAGAAATAGACAAGAAATATTCAAAATTTCCATGGCCAAAAAATTACTACGAACAAGAAATGGCCAAAATTTCCACGAGAAAGAAATAAACAAAATTGCCACGGAAAAGAAATGGTCAAAATTTCTACGAGAAAGAAGTGAACAAAATTTCTACGAGAAAGAAGTGAACAAAATTTCTACGAGAAAGAAGTGAACAAAATTTCTACGAGAAAGAAGTGAACAAAATTGCCACAGAAAAGAAATGGTCCAATTACCATGGAAAAGAAAAGGTCCAATTACCATGGAAAAGAAATGGTCCAATTACCATGGAAAAGAAATGGTCCAATTACCATGGAAAAGAAATGGTCCAATTACCATGGAAAAGAAATGGTCCAATTACCATGGAAAAGAAATGGTCCAATTACCATGGAAAAGAAATGGTCAAAGTTTCCATGGCCAAAATTACCACGGAGAAGAAATGGATAATATATCCATGAACAAGAAATGTTCAAAATTTCCATGGAAAATAAATGAACAGAATTTCTATGGGCAAGAAATGGACAAAATTCTCCATGAACAAAAAATTACTACGAACAAGAAATGGACAAGATTTTCACGAGAAAGAAATAAACAAAATTGCCACGGAAAAGAAATGGTCAAAATTACCATGGAAAAGAAGTGGCCAAAATTACCATGGAAAAGAAGTGGCCAAAATTACCATGGAAAAGAAATGGACAATATATCCATGAACAAGAAATGTTCAAAATTTCCATGGAAAATAAATGGACAGAATTTCTATGAACTGGGATCGAGAAATTAATAAAAATTTCAGAAAAATCCACTGAAACCCTTGTATTTTAAAACGTCTTTTAACTCTTCTAATCATCATAACCGTAAGGTCAGCCAAACAGTACAAGTATCAACATTATTAAGACAAAGACAGCCAGCGATCACCTACATTGGAAAACGTTCTTCCATATTTGGCTCCTTCTACAGAACTCACTCCGTACCAATCATTTCACAACAGTATAAGATTCCATCCAGCATTATCTCAAGAGCCTACTTAACACATAGTTCTCGAGGTATACGTCTCGCGGATCGATCAATCAATTCTTTAATTGAATCGTCGCCAGTTTTCTTCTATATACAAATCGATTAATATTTATTTATTTCATTCTCTTTTCCGGAGCATATAGAGCATGGATTTCTCCACGTATTAATAAGAAGAAAAACAAAAAAAACTATATATTTGATATTCGCTGTTTCGCAAGGAATGCCCCGTCTGTCTGATGAGATTCGTCTAGAAAAAAAACCAGCAGTCTGGCATAAGAGAAGTATATTAACAGCTGCAAGAGAAGTTGTTGTCCAAAATGGCTATCACGTCGCCTTAGGGGCCACTCCTTTGCCTTTTTGCCTTAACCCTTTTTTCTTCCCCTTTACGTAGCGTATATAACAATGCTGTGCGTGAATTTTTTTGACGCTATTTATCAAACGAAAATGTGTTCCTCCGGTAAATATCTGCTGCCAGACATATTAGATAGAAGAAGAAGAAGAAGGAAAATAAGAAAGATGAAGAGAGTAAAAAGAAACCATATTCAAGATATATTAACTAGCAAGAAAAAGAGTAGAAAAAAAAAATGAATAAAATAAATAAGAACTAGCTAGTATGGCCGTCGGTCGGTTGCATCACTGATCTGGATGTATGTAGGACGAAAATGAGGAGAGAATTATTAGGTCATTTGTTTCCTCATTAATTTCCTTCGAACAAAACTCTTAACCGTCAGGTGAGAAATGGACAAGATCGAAACGAAAGAAAAACAAAAATGAAATGCAATAGTAATAATGTTTTACATGAGGTTTATAGTACAGAGGAGAAACTGTAGTTGGGTCTCGGCGGAATAATATTTCTCATGATTTTTGTGGGATTTTTATAATGCGATTGATCACGTGAGTTTTGAAATTGTATTCGATGATGCACTGAAAGATAAAACTGTTAAAAACCTTTATGTGGATAGCGAAAGTGACATCCTCCTCGGATAAGCCGCCATCTAGTGGCATTGTCAGAAATTGTGAGCTTTGTCCCGAGTAAGGTCCGACCGTCCATGTACGGCCCCGTTCAGTGCGCACGAGCTCCAAGGAAAGACTGAGATATCCGTTGCTTTTGCAGTCTAGTGGTCTAGGGCGTTCACCCGGAAAGTGAAAGAACGTGGGTTCTATTTCCCACAGGGGCAGGTGGATTTTCCCACTTTCCATATGTATACCATACCTGTATTTATATACCTATATTTTCATGCCTATCTTCGCATAAGCCAACTAAGAACCTTTGTACCGAAAAATATGTCAGAAAATTTTATCCGAGAAACACTTTTTGGATGCGAGAGGAATTAAATGGGGGGGGGGGGAGGGGGGTCTCTGAAAGGGGTCGGGTTAATAAATTGCTAGAAACAAGAAAAATTTGCTAATTTTTGTGATTTATATACTGAGTTATTTTATTAAATGTGTATCGTATTTTCTTTTGCATAAAATAGTGTACGGATTTTTACGTTAAAAACATTTGAAATTGTAAACGTGGATTATACAGGGTGTACTGTAAGTAAGTGCTAATGAGGCTTTTATATGATCAATCATCCATGGTAGAGGTATGGTTTCAGTTTAAAAATGCTCATAAGACTCTAAACCATAGTTTCCCAACCTTTTTTGTCCCATCGCCCCCCCTCTTCAGAAATTTTTTTCTCTCAGCGCCCCCCAACGCAATCTCACCCATAGAATCCCATGCTATACCCGTAGCTTCTACCGCCCCCTGGAACATTCCATCGCCCCCAAGGGGGCGTTAACGGCCACGTTGGGAATCACTGCTCTAAACTGTTCAAATTAAAAGAAGTTGCGTAATTGAAGTTCGTACGGGGTGTGTTCAAATTCAGGATTACGGGAATTTGGTCATTGAGTCAATAATTTTTTTGTCCATTCATTATTATAACTCGGTGAAAAAAAAAATCCGAATGAATAAATATGAATCCGAATTCTCTAACACAGAATTTGAAAATCATTCGATTCAAGTTTAACAAAGAATTCAAAAACCCTTCGATTCAAGTTTAACAAAGAATTCAAAAACCCTTCGATCAGAATTCTAACAAACAATTCAAAATCATTCGATTCGAGTTCTAACAATGAATTCAAAATCATTCGATCCAAGTTCTAATACAGAATTCAAAAACCATTTGATCCGAGTTCTAACAAAAAATTCGAAACCTTTCGATCCGAGTTCTAACAATGAATTTAAAATTATCCGATCCAAGTTTTTACACTGAATTCAAAAACCATTCGATCCGAGTTCTGACAAAGAATTCAAAAACCATTCTATCCGAGTTCTGACAAATAATTCAAAAACCATTCTATCCGAGTTCTGACAAAGAATTCAAAAACCATTCGATCCGAGTTGTGGCAAAGAATTCAAAAACCATTCGATCCGAGTTGTGGCAAAGAATTCAAAATCATTCGATCCAAGTTCTAATACAGAATTCAAAAACCATTTGATCCGAGTTCTAACAAAAAATTCAAAACTTTTCGATCCTAGTTCTAACAATGAATTTAAAATTATCCGCGATCCAAGTTTTTACACTGAATTCAAAAACCATTCGATCCGAGTTCTGACAAAGAATTCAAAAACCATTCGATCCGAGTTCTGACAAAAAATTCAAAAACCATTCGACCCGAGTTCTGACAAAGAATTCAAAAACCATTCGATTCAAGTTCTTAACACAGAGTTCAAAAATGATTCGATCCGAGTTCTAACAAAATTCAGAAATAATTCGATCCGAGTTCTAACAAAATTCAGAAATAATTCGATCCGAGTTCTAACAAAATTCAGAAATCATTCGATCTGAATTCTTACACACAGAGTTCTAACACAGAATTCAAAATCATTTCATCCGAGTTGTAACAAAGAATTCAAAACCCATCTGATACGAATAAAACATCAGTGGATCCAAAGCCTGGTTTCATTGCTGATTTCAAACATAGAATTTTATCCCGGATTCTTTCGAACAGAATCTGAAGCCAAACATTTATGTAACCAAATCTGAGTCTTCAAAAATTTTCGAATAAAACATTAATGTGTTTTTCACGAAGTTCCTACTCATAGAATACGAAATTCTGCACTCTAGCGGATGATTTGTTTTCACTGGGGGGTGGGGGGGAGGGAGGGTTGTCTATATAGGAGGGGGGGGGGGCTATTCCAATTAGGCCCAAACGACCCAGTATTTTGGAGCGATCGAAACGCACTTGGTAGTAGACACATGTTACACGTTTGCTGGAGCGTTGATTGCGTATTGCACCGGCAAACGGCCTGTGTGTCGACTCACGCACCTATATGTTTCATTTCCCCCTTATCATTTAAACGCGGAAGCGACATGCGGCAAGCGTCCGCGCCGCACGTGCCGCGCTTTATGATGATGATTATCGCGGTGTGGTTGATCCAATCGTGCGTACGGTCCCCCCTTTTGAATGCGATATGGTTTGTTATACGGTAGCAGCACTGTAACTTTCGACCGAAAAAAATAGGAAATAAAAATGATACCATATGAATGGCCAAGCAACACATTTCCACTAATCACAAAATCTATTCACGTGGCCGTGCGTCCATCCGATCTGATTGTTGCCGTTACGATATCATTGACGGTGAGATTTTTTTTATGGAGTGTGGCGAAAATGGCACTGGTTTCCTCTCCACTAAACACTGAATTGATTGAATACTGATGGCCTGTTGATGCCATTAAAATTTGAAAATCCACCGATATTTCAGTCAATTTGTTTCTGAAATCCGATTCTCTCTAATTTTTGAATTCAGCTCTGAGACCGTTTGAATTCGGATCTGATAATGTTTGAACTTAAAAATTCACTAAAGTTTGAGTTTAAATTCATTAATTATCGAACTTGGCTCTGAGAATTTTTGAATTTAAATCCACTATGAATGAGTGAAATTATGAAACAATGAAATTTATAAATCCACGAGAATGCTTGAATTTAGCTTCGAGAATGATGGAATCAATTCTCAAAGTGGCCAGATATCCCATGCCAAATTTCGATGTGCTGATGTATGGCAGTCCGGTAGGCGTCAAATCCATTTTGTTTTTCATCGCCAACGTGTGATACATGGCTGTATATAGTACTGTATCTGTATTGGAGAAGCTTCATATGACGAGAAGGAAAAACAAGAGGAATTTGAGAAAAATTTAAAAATTCACATCACACCCTCGTTCTGCATAATTTTGCACTTTTGTACCTTTTTGTATCTTTGTATAATTTAAAAAAAAGAACGTTTTCTGTTAAATTTTGAAAAAAAAAAAAGTGACTACCGCATGGCGACTGTGGTTTGATGGGTTCCCATATCTAACGTGGGCATGATTATCACGGAAAAGTACGCTAACTTAACGATGACCCAGATACGTATCTTTTGATATCGGCCATTGGCCAGAGATCTCCGGCCACTTAGCGAATTGGTTGATCAAAGTCCGAAATTCGGACATTGGCCGGGTCAATATTCAACGAAATTTGCTAGTTCGCGAAATGGCCAATTTCGGGCTTTGGCATATATTATATCCGGGAAAAATCTAGAAAATCTCAATACTAATGAACAAAAAAGGCATTATACATTATTCTCGGCGATATATAACGAAGACGAAACAAAAATTATTAATTACATATAAAACGATTTTCTTCCTCCATTTCTTGCAGTTAATCGGTTATCATCATCGATTATACCTATCAAGAACAATGTCTTCTAATAGGTGATCGATCTATGTTTCTTTCCGCGGCGGTGAACGAACACCCGGGACACATCACAGTTTGCTCAAGAAATTACACACACACACGTATGTTAACCACAATTCCTATACATTAAAATAAAGAAGGATTGGTTTTTTTCTTAATCCCTTAGGGATGGCGAGGGTTGAATATTTCGGCACTTTCTTTGTGATCTTAAAGGGGAGGAAGAAAAAGTCACCGGTTGTGTTCGATAGGGTGATTAAAAGAAAAAAAAAGTGATGGAGAAGTTTCACAAAAGACTACGACGCTGGTCCATAAAAGAAGTAACTTTCTTCACTTTGAAGACAAAAAAGAAAAGGGTGCGACGGATTGTTAATAATAGTCTTATGTAAGACCTTCACTCTCATCATTATGATGAAGTCATGAGCGTTCTTAATTGGAAAAAATAGTCGAGCCCCGTCTCTTCTTCGCCTTACCTTGTATAAGTGGGTGTTAACGGGCCCTGAATTGGACCCAGTGCGTTAGGATGGGTCTCGAATAATATAGAATAACTCTTTAAAGGAGAGATTATTCTCGAGGATGGGCAGGAGGTAAATTAACGCTTGAACATCGTAGACAGGAGTTGTATATTGTTATTTTAATTATGTTTCTATTTACGTGTTTGATATTGCGCCAAGGAGATTAAGATGGTTATTTTCAATGTCATCACTACAGCATGGATTATATGTATTTGCATATTTTGGCCTTTTTCATTATTAATGCGTATAAATGCATAAAATCGAAGCATTTTTAGTGCATATTTTTGAAGGTTTATTGAAACTCGCATACCTTTTTTTTCCCATAATTTTCTGTTCGTAAAATGTTCATAACATCAAATTTTTTCTGCAGGTGGGATTTAGTGAGTTAATAGATGTTTGTAATATAAACTGTTGAATTGTAACGCTATTTCTAGAGATAGCGTCGAAATTCTTTTGCTACTGGTATTTTGTTACTGAGCCGCCACGATTACCAAGAAAAAATTATGTAGAAGTTGTATGCATATGTAAGTACAGTCAAACCTCGTTAATGAGTCACTATTGGGAGAGCAAAAATATGACTTAGTAAGCGGAGTGACTCGTTAAACCGAGTAAGCCATAACTGAGCCAATTCCTGTCTGAGGACAACTGGGACTTCCAAAAAGTGACCCGTTAAGCGAAGTGACGTGTTAACCGTGTGACGCACTAACGAGGTTTGACTAAATATGCAAATGTGGGTACATTTTAACCTTTTGTAAATTAATATGCACTTAGAAATAAAAAATATGCATTTAAAAAGCACATATCTGCTTTTATTCTTTTGTATGGTGGTTTTTTTAATACGCAAATTTCCTCATTTTTGGTAGATATTTGACTTTTTCAGGATTTTTTAGTGTATATTTTGGCATTTTAAGTGCATATTTTAGCATTTTTAGTGCATATTTGCATAGCATATTTCATCACTTTTTAAGTGCATGTGCATATAACCCGGGCTATAGTCATCACCATAATAGAAAATAATTCTCTCGGAGATAACAGTTTAAATCTGTTGGTGTTCGAAATCGACGAAATGAAATAGGCATTGACTTAATAGTGGTAGAAAATTAATATGATGAGTAGGGCTCGGGATTTTTATGACCTAAAAAGTCTTAAAAATGTGCAAGCATTTCTGACCTAAATAACATAAAAATATGACCTTAAAATTCGAAAATATTACCTTCATATTCGAAAATATTACCTTCATATTCGAAAATATTACCTTCATATTCGAAAATATTACCTTCATATTCGAAAATATTACCTTAAAATTTTCCCATTATCTCATCTCTTCTTTTTCAGGTATTGCTCCTTATGAGCAAAAATAAACAAAAAAAATCATTAATTTAACTGTTTTAATTAAAATTTCCCTCTGACCGATATCGAAAATATCTAATCATCTGCGTGTGTATCTTGTGGTGTACGTGAAGTTAGTGCTACCATCTGTATTTCGAATTGTGAGTCAAAATTAGGGGAGGGTCTGGTGCCCCGGGCGCTGAACCATCAAATGCGCGTCAAGTTTGTTTTTTGTTCGCTCGAAATTATGAGGGGGAGAGTGCCAAAATGGGTACTTGCCCTCGGCAACCGTGCCAATTTTTGTTTTTGGTTGTGGTCCTGGTTGTAGGACCTGTTGAGAGACTGTTTGCGTTTGTAGCTAGAAAGCAACAGAAAAAATCAACTTCAGCAAACCGCAACTGCGCCACCGGAGGGGATTCGAACCCAGGTGATTGTGCTTTAAATCCTTCACGATACCCACATGACCGCACAGCGGATACTATTGGTGTTGAAAATATCCTCTCCAAAGTAGTGGGAAAAAATTCTGTAACATTTTATTCTTAGCATTCAAATTTAGGCACAGGGTTAAATTTTCGGTGATAAGTGACATTAATTTTCATGCTGGAGAAGACATAAATAAAAAGTTGAAATCAATGTTATTGCATGGATATCCAACTCAAAAAAGTAGGTCCGGGGCTAATTACTTCATATTTAATTTTCTAGGCTTCGTATTTCTAAGCGAACTCAATACTTCAAAAATCGAGAATTCAATACAATTTTTAAAATTATTCATGTGGCGGAAAACCTCAGTAAATTTCCGTATTTCTACAGTTAGAATCGGCAATTTTAACACTGATTTCTATGGGGATCATTCTTTGCCTGACCGTCAAAGCGATGCTGATTATGATTCTGGCGTGTAGTCAAAAAGCTCTCATTACAGGGAGGATTGAAAAAGTGCAAAAACCATTATAAAGGCTTAAACTATTATACATATACTGGCAGCATTGAAGAAGTGACAAACCATTATAAAGGCGTATACTCGTCGCATTGGTAAGGAACCACGGTAACCAAAGTAAACGTTCCGAAAGTGATTGTTGAGGCCCAGAAAACATTGTTGCCCGGCAGTTTTTCGCCCATTTTGGGCATTTGCCCAGCTCTGACGAACTTTTAAAGTAGAATAACACACACACACACTGACAGAAAATAAATTTTATATATATAGCTAGACTAGCTATATAATTCAATAACTGGGAGGATTTAAAAAGTGACAATTCGTTATAAAGGCATATATAAACTATTATACATATACTTGCAGCATTGAAGAAGTGACAAACCATTGTAAAGGCATATACACATCTAAAACGCATTGCTCGGGAATGACGGTAACCAAATTAACGTTCCGAAATTGATTGTTGAGCCGAGAAACAATTGTTGCTCGACAGTTTTTCGCCCATTTCGGGCCCAGCTCTGACAAATGGTTAAAGTCAGGGCCAATGGTTAAGGGGGCAAAGAACATGTACTCAACGTATGTATATATACATTTGTATTATATGTATATATTTGTGTGTATATGTATATATATATATATATATATATATATATATATATATATATACACCATTTTTAGCGTATTTTCAAAAGCCATGGGGACCTGGCACCCCCCCCCCCTCCAAATGACGTGCCTGGCTAAAGTCACCAATCGTTCAAGTCGGGTCCCGTTTGGTACATATGAGAATTTTGGCGACGATAGCCATAAAATTGTAGATTTGTATATAGAACACACACACACAGAAAGAAAATCAGTTTTGTATAATACGTATTGTGATTGTATTGATTCTTCCATAATCGCTATATCCAGTGGTGAGCTACTATCAATTCAAGTCTATTGTTAATCTTATGCAAATTTCTCTTAGCGCAACCATAACCTGCAGCATAAAAAAAAAAGACGAAAACATTTGCTGAGCTACAATCAATAGCCACAATACCCCACACCTCAAATAATATGGATAAAGGGAAAGTAAACTATTGTTTTCGAAATAATTGTCACTTATTATTTGTGAAACCATTGTTACAGATAGTTATTCTTGCCTTCATCTAAACAATAAAAACACGAAAAATCATTCAACATCATATAAAACACTTTCCTGAAGATAATTAGCAAACATTAGGGCCGATTCAGGCCTAACAAAACTGAACAAAAAAAAAAAGATAAGAAATTTATTTAAATTACCATAGAGAATATGTTGTAACTGCAAACACAAAAGTGATGAAGAAAACAATTATATATTCTTTTTAAACGAAAAAAAAAAAAGGCCTATAAAACGGAAGCCCTTTTCTCTTTCTAGGCCTGTTTGTTTCCAGGCCTAATCAAGAACAAAACTGAGCCGGTACTAGAGAAAGGCTCCTTCAATTATATGATTTGCATGTAAAAAAAAACGTGCGCAATATTCGACCCACGAAACTGCTTGAATTAGAGCCATTTTTCGATGTAAAATGAAGGTCATAATCAGTATTAAAATAAAAAAAAGGGAAGGAAAACACATATCGTGAGAAAACACGTGTTTAAAATGGCCATGAGACACTCACTGTGTATTCGTACGAGCCGTGTCAAGAATTGTAATCCAGAACAAAAGCGCGTTTTTCTAAATTGAAAAGATAAAAAGAAAATTCTTTATTATTATTGTATATATTTTTTCTTTTCGAAAAGGGGTTTCTTGATTGGAAGTGACTTTTCGATACTTCGATGAAAAGGAGAAGTCTTTTCTCTTTTTTCCCACCATTTCCTCTCTCTTTTAAGCGTCTCCTATTTTTTCTCGTATTTAAAAGAGTGAAGTGTTGAAAGCCTGGATATACCAAGGTCTCGAATTCTTTCATGAGAGAAATGAGCACGAACGCACTTGAAAGTCAATCAATGACTAGTTGGTAATTATCGATTCTTAACCAGCTTTGCAAAAAAAAAAAAAAAAAAAAAAATGTATAAATAATAATATTATTTTGATAAACAAGAGTTGTTTAAAACTAATCAATCGATAAATAATGCATCTTTTTTGGTGGATATAAATTATAACGTGCGAAATCTTTAAGGAAATTTCAGATTTGATTGGCGTTTTCTTTTTGAATTAATGTTTAGTGTAGAGATTATTGTTTAGTGTTTTTTGGCGGTGTTCTTTGAATAGAGGATTGCTTCTGGGCATAATGTGGCGATAGTCAAATATCTGACGTCCATGGCTATCTCGTGGTAGTAATAAACATACTGTTCTTTTTGGATGTAATTATTGTAGATGGTTATTGAAAAATTAAACTTCCATAACTCAGAGGATTATAAAGGGCGTGTTGAATATTTTACTTCATTCTAAGGTCTTTGACGACAAATTCATTCCTTTCAACTCCTGCCGGTAAATAATCTAGTGCATGTATAGTATTAAAATAACTTTTTTGTGCTCCACGGGCCCTTTGCGCCAATAAGACGAAGGTCATGTCCGACAAATTTACAAATGTCAGGGACCAATCTCCGTCATTAAAAGATGAAGGCCTTTACAGAATATCACTATATTCCCCTAATAATAATGCAAAACAATAAGTGAACAGTGTGAAGGGAATTGATGTCTTACGCATGGTCACGGGACTCCCCCCCCCCCCCCCGAAACTTCCCCAAGGACAATCAATGGGTTCGCAGTCCCCTTGTCGAGAAAAACTGATGTAGTTACAATTTTACATCGTTGTCTATTTGGGTTGTGTTAAAAATTCTTCAAAATGAAGGAACACCAACGAAAAAATTTAAAGTTATCAGTGGTAATATTGTAAAAGTGCACATTTATGAAAATTACTAGCTGTTATCCGTGGCTTCACTCGCGTGCATTTAGTAACCTGAAAATTATTCGGAGATGATTCGTCCATATAGCATTTGAACCTATCATGATCTCCTGGTGGTTGAATTCCCAGAAATCGCGTCTTACTGGGTGTCTATATTACAAAACATAATACTGACCGAATTTCATATTTATGGTTTCCACTGCATCGGCTCTGCGTGATGTCTGTATGACCTGTAAACACCCTTGTGACCCCCTTTCAGGGGGTGGAATTTTGAAAAACCCATTCTTTAGTGAGTATTTTCTTTTAGTAGTATAAAGAAATCAAACTACTGACCAAATTTCATGAATATAGCTTCAGTCATTTCGGCCCAGCGTTATTTCTCTAAGTAGCCTTTGAACCCCACTTATGACCTCCTAAAGGGTCGAATTTCCAGAATAATCCCTTCTTAGTGAGTCTTTACGTCATGAAGTGAAACCACTGACCGAATTTCATATTTACAGCTTCAGCGGTTTCGGCTGTACAAGTACATGGTGTTTAAAAAAATCATAACTATTCGGCTTTTAATCCGTTTTGATCGGATAATGTATAGGTAGAAAGAGGGAAATCTCGAGTTTCACACAGTTGCCGAGAGGTAGCGCTAACGTTCTTCGTTCGGCCAGCACTGCACTGTTTATCAAGATGACGACTGCACAACAAAAATCGTTTTATGTTCTAAGCTTCGCGAAGTGTGAGTCCGTAACAACTGTTCACCGTGCTTTTCGTCGACAATACCCTGGTGTTGAACTTCCTACCGCCCAGAGCATTAGGCGATGGTCCTATAAACAATTCTAAAACACGGATTGTCTGTGTAAAGGGAAATCTTCGGCCCACCCCGTATGTCAGACGAAAATGTAGAGAGCATCCGACAGCGTTTCGCATGTGGTCCACAGAAATCCACTCGCAGTGGATGACGCGTGCTCGAAAAAATTTGGGACGAATTTGACTACCATATAGACATATGCCGTGCATCCCAAGGTGGACATATTGAGCACCTTTAATTTGGTTTTTAAAAAGTTTATGATTAGCCATGTGTAATATAAAATTAATCGTAAGTGTCTATGTTCAATATTTTTCGTAATATACGCATTTCAAATCGGGTGATTATTTTTGAAACACCCTGTGCTATATCCGGTAAGAGTTTCTATGAAAACAAGCATCATTGAAGATTGGAAGTGGTTTCGAAATCAGTGATTGTGATCTAAAATAACATTTAAATGACAAGATCCAAATGAAGAAACTCCAAGATTCGACAAGTGACGTTCAGTATCTCAAATTTCTTCATGCTGGTGGATTTATTTGATTCTTTAATCAGTTAAATATTTTAATTCATTCTCAGCCCCCATAATCAGGGACGCCGGAACATATATGCTCATGTTGCTAAAGCAACACCAATCATTTGAATGGTATTGCTCAGCAACGCCAATATCATCATTCAAATATAGTTCATTCCCCTCAGTTTGGGAGATTTACCAAAAACGGGACATTTTTGTTGAATGCGTGATGTATGGTCTTCATACATATCCAAGTGAACATTATGTTCATAACTCGAGCAATACCAAACATTTTTGACTTCCTGCGTCCCTGCCCATAGGCATACGCAAAATTTTCTCAAGGGGGAGGGAGGATGTTCGCGTTTTCCCCCCTTCAAAATAACACTATAATCTCGGCTTGGGTAGCCCTGCGTACGCCAATGCCCAGCCCTATTTTAAAAGTGACTATTTATGAAAGAATTCAGAATTCTCCACAAAGTCAGAGTTTTCCCGGTATTCTCAAGGAGGGGTAGGTTCACAATAGGTACAAAAATAGATTACAGGAAAGTAAAATTTTGCTGTAAAAAAATTTCTTGTGCTGTGACGAAAAAAAGTGAATAAAAGAAATTTGGCGCAATGACATGTACAGATTTATCTTTAATGGATTGTTGTGGGCCTGTCTAAGTCTTCTATTTTGCTCGTATTTGAGAGTGAAGAGTTGAAAACCTCAACCAAGGTCTTGAATTCTTTCTTGAGAGGAAACGAGCTCGAACGCACTTGAAAGTCAATCAATGACTAGTTGGTAATTATCGATTCTTACCCAGCTTTGAAAGAAAAAAAAAACAACAACATTGATAAACAGCTTTTTTTGAAATTAATCAATCGGTGCATTTTTTTCTTCTTTTTTCTGTGGTTATAAATTATAACGTACGAAGGGGAAATTTTAGATTTGATTGGCGTATTTTTGAATTATTGATCAACACGGAGACTATTGTTCTGAGATGTTGATTAGTGTTTTCACTGTGGTGTTTCAATAAAGGTGATTGTAAAATATATTTAACGTCCACGGCTACCTAGTGTTAGTGATTGACATACGGCTCCTTTTCGGCTGTAACCATTGTATATGATTATTGAAATTAAACTTACATAACTCGGAGGGTTATAGAAGGCGTGTTCAATGTTTCTGCTGTATTCTAACCTCTTTGGAGCTATTCTTTCCTTTCAAATTGCTCACAACTACTGTCTGTAAATTATCTAGTAACGATTCACTATCGTTGTTTTTTCTGGATTGGGTTAGAAATGAAAAGCATTTAGCATAAAAAAATAAAATGTAGACTCAGAAATTTCGTCATTGGTGACATTATGACGAATGCAGACATTTATGAGGGAATGCAAGATTCTATACAAAGTCAGGGATTCCCCCGGTATTCTCAGATACGGCCGCGGAAGGTAAAATGAATGTCAGAAAAAATTCTGATGTTGTGGTGCAGCAGAAGAGACAAAAACCGAATAAAAGAAATGCGGCGCAATGACATGTACATATTTCTCTTCAAACGATTGTTTTGGCCTATCTAAGTCTATTTTTCTCGTATTTAAGAGTGAAGCTGAAAGCGTCAACCAAGGTCTTGAATACTTTTGTGCTCATTTCTTTCATTCAAAAGAAATGAGCACGAACGCACTTGAAAATCAATCGATGACTAGTTGGTAATTAATTATCGATTCTTAACCAGCATTGCACAAAAATATTTATCGATTGATTTATTTCAAACAAATCAATTCACATTTGAAATAAATCAATCGATAAATAATGAATTTTTTTTAATATAAATTATAACGTATGAAGTCTTTAATCACTTTACGCTCAAGGACGTAATATTGCGCTCAAACGCCTGTGCAATAAATTCAAACAAGCTCCCTCTGGTTTATTTCCCTCTCTCCTCATCATCGTGAGGCTTCGTTGCAACCCTATAGGGTATAATATATACAATCACGTATAATATATACATACGGAAGCCTCCGTATAATATATACATATAAGAGTGAAAGAGAACAGGTGGGGTGAGGGTGAAAAGAGTAAACTACTTCGTATACCTACTCTCTCTTATACTGTTTTCCTTTCATTTAACTTTTTTCCCTCCTTTTATCTACTTTTTCCCCCTTCACCTTTGTTTCCCTTTTTCTGGCGTGTGGTTAGGTTAGGACAGGGTTACCATATTTATCACCCATTCGTCAAATACAGATCATCCAAATTTCTTACCAATACCTTGTAGGCGGAGGGATTAAGAAAATGCCAGATTTGAATGACGTATTTTAGAATTATTGGATAGCATTGAGAGTATCTTTTGGAGCAGTGGTTCCTAACCGGGGGTGCGAGACGGGGAAAAAAGTTACAAAATGTTGACTGATCATTCAGGGAAATGAAAATGATAACAATTGAATTCCTCAATTTCGGAAAAAAAATAGGAATCATTTTGACGCCTCATCTTCTGACCATTGCTCGTAGAAATGTCTCATACAAATTTTGCGTTGTAAAAGTTTCTTTTTTGGATTAAGCGATCGTATTTGTTTTCCATTCGATAGAGAATACCATTTTTTACCTAAACTGTTTCGTGGTTTGCTTACATTGGTGCCTCGTGTTATTAGCATGTTGTGCTTAGATTTGATACTGTGGTGCACACACGACTCAGGAAAAACGTCAAAAAATTCTGTCAAGTGTCAAAGAAACATTAATTTACAGTTCAGAGGTCCGCACCTTTTTTTCAGTCGCTAGCACTGCCTGTACCCATCGTCAGAAGAAGAGCCCCCCCCCCCCTCCCCTTATGGCAAGTTTAACATGCGAATGCATGAAATCCAGACAAAGAGTTTTCCTGAGGTAAAATGAATGACAGAACAGCCAATTTGCTGGGAAAGAATTCTGATATTACAATGGTACGTCCGTATTTATCTGAAATGGAATGATTTCGGACGATATAAGTCTTCTATTTTTCTCGTATTTAAGAATTAAGTGTTGACAGCAAACCAAGGTCTTCAATTCTTAGTGTTCTACGGACCCTTTTTGTGCAGATGAAACGAGGGCCAGGGACATCCTCCGCCAATAAGATGAAGACCATGGACCATTTCATAGAATAAGGCTTGACGCATGCCGGTTAGGCACCACAACACAGCTTTAGACAAACTTAGTAATTGTCGTTCACATTGATTTGTATAGTCAAACAAATTGAAACATTGTGTCATACCAATCAATGTGAACAAAAATTACCTAGCTTATCTAAAGATGTGCTGTTTTGCCACGTGTCTATAACCGGTGTCTAACCAACTTTATGTTCTCCAAGCATTTACCATCGTTTACTTTAATGTATGAAGCACAGATGGCGGCACTAGCAAGAACACGAAACAAGCATGACTCTAACAACATAAATACGTTAGGGCCATGCATATGCATAAACTCACACACGTTCCGACGTGTAGAACCGACTCGTTAGAAATTCCTCAGAGGAACGTGTACGAATTTCATGTTCGGTTGCGTAGTAGTAGTAGCCCTATGTTCACCACATAATAATGTAAAAACAATAAGTTGATTGCTTTCTTATTCAAGCTCTCCTACGAACTGTCCTTAAATCTCCCCAAGGACAAACACGATGGCTCATTTGTGACTCGCAGACTCATTTGTGAACCACTGATCTAGTGAAAATTTACTACCGTTATCTATTTGGATTGTGTTGCAAATGCATCGAATAGTAATTTAAAGTCCCGTTATCAGTCACACTCACGAGATGATCAAGTGATTTCACGGAGTTTGGTCCAACTCGGTTGGAGAGAAAAATCTCGCAGGCTCTGATAATACAGGGTGGTGCCTTGAATTGGCGACAAACTCAGAGGGGTTAAATTAGGCATCAAGGGGGAACAAAAATTGCAATATAACATGATATCGCAAACCACATTTACTCGGTGAAAGTCGCAAAAATAGACGTCGAGAGGACAGGCAAAGACGCTGTTGGCACACCCGGTATCTTTGAGCTCGTCCGGCAATCGTTACTCTGTCGCTGACGGCTGTGCAATGAGCTTCTATGAGCTTCTTACCGCTAATGTGAACAACTGTCTAATCATTTTTCTCTGTCTACTCTTTGACATTGAACTGTGCTGCACAGGCTGTGTTGCAATCATGCTGTTAAATGGATGTTTTTTTGTATTTATTATTGGTCTTTTTATCCCACTTGACGTCACACCGTGGTTTGGGATACCGTGTTCTATGTTAATTTTTGTTCCTCTTGATGCCTAATATCTCCCTTCTGAGTTTGTCGCCACTTCAAGGCAACACCCTGTTTATATGTCTCGGCATAATTTTGGCTCAGACAAGACATTTTAACGTCAGCCGATGGGCTATATATCATGCCCATAGGCCTCCATCATGTTCTTAGGGCATATTATGACATTAATAAATCTTTCTCTCGTGGGATTCACATATCCCCGATCAAAAAAAAATTTCATTTTAATACCTTTGATTCCTTTTTTTTTCTCAAGGGCACACACGTTTCCGAATCTCGTACGTGAACGGATATATACGCACATGCATATCGGTTTCGGTATGTCTTTTTTTTATATTGTACGGACGCCGACCGACACATCAGCACGATATTTCGTGGGGTACGAATGTGGTTCACGGCTACTTACTTTGAATAAGAAAAGATTTCACTTCTTTCCGTTGCTGTTGTTGTTCATGTATGAGTATGTACTTCATCTCACTTTCCCATCACTAAAGTCTCAAATACAAGCAATTATCAGAATGCCATTATAAATATATATATATCGCCAATGCAGCAGCAAAAAATAAAACAAGAGAAAGAATACCTGGAGCCATTTTGAAATTCCTCTTCAAGGCGGACCGGTATGCCCCTGATGGAAGACAATGATATTGAGACAAAGAGCTTCAAGAGCTAAAGGTCAACAGCAAATGTGCTTTTCGCTCTAGGAAATACGGTTCGGATCGAGGAAAGGAGGGTCGGTAAATAATGGAGTTTAATAATAATTTTTTTTTTTCTGTTGCTGTTGCTGTTTTCTTGGCAGTTCTATCCTCGGGCTTTATTTCGAGCTAGTTCTTTAAAAAGCAGGTTTCTTTTCGATCCTCACTTCAAACTTATTTTCTTGCTTGACATGAAAACCGTATCAATTTATAAAGCTAATGATATTTTCGTTAGTTATGGTTCAATAATGTATAGCTTGTTCAATAATTAACCGAACAGTTTTGAATTACGCACGAGAGAGAGCAGCATTTTCATTGGTTGTTGGATCGCGTGGCTCTAAGTGAAGTCGAACTGCCGGTATAACGAACCAGATGGGATTTCTAGTCGATAAATAGAAGTCGTTTATGGAAATTTATAGAATATTTTGTCTTCGAATAAATCCCCTGTCTACGAGTTGTAAGTGAGGGAAAGCTGCTACAACCGAAGCTTTTTCTCGCGCTGTGATTCAAGATCACCGGGGAAAAAGTTAGAGTCCTTTCACACGGAGCGGATGCGGACGCGGGTCCGAAAGAAGTTTTAACAATTGGAATATACTCAGCCTTTCAGACGAGCCGAAATTTCCCCGCACCTAGGAAATGTTCATGCGGGTCCGGACGCGTCGTCCGCATGTGTCAAAACCTAAGCGCGGGCTCCGCATCCGCACATAGAAGTTTTGAGAATTGAGTTATAGAGCTCTTCGGAACACCAGGTTGAACGATACGCAATCTTTGAGTAAAAACGTCACGTCAGTATTATCGCTATAGCCATTCGTTCTTCCCTATTTTGCTCTTTTTTTCTCCCCGACGATTTCCGAGACATCATTTGGAGCCGTAAACTTGCTCTTTGCTCGAAGATGGATAACGAGTAAAAACGCTCGTCTTTATTTACTCCTTAGAAAAACTCAGCAGAAATTGATTTTCTGTAACGGCTATAAAAACATTATTATAAAAAAATCAGTGATGAACAAAAAAACGAATAAAAAATACATATAAAATGCATGAAATCAAAGAATTTTCAGAATAAGTGCATATTTGTGAAGGTTTATTGAAGCTCGATCACTTTTTCATAGTTTTTGAAATGAATATTGCTCATAATATTTTCATAAAATCTGGTTTTTCCCCCAGGTAGGATTTTTTTTTTTCGAATATCAACTGTGTGTTTCAGCGTTAGCGTCAAAAATGTTCAATTCTTTTAGAAAATATTCTCAAAATTCTTATTTACTGTTATTTTCGTTACTGAACAGCCAAGACTAACTAGAAATTGAAAATAATCAAATAAAAAACATTTAGAAGTTATTTGCATATGCAGTATATGTGAGGAGGTAAATGAATATGCACTAACAAATAGAAAATATGCATTTTAAAATCATATCTCATTTATTTTTGCATAGTGATTTTTTTAACGCATATTTTCACATTTTTGTGGTACATATTTACAACAGGCAAATTGCCTAAACGGTGGCAGAAAAAAGATATCCATAAAAGATATGGATGTGTGTAAAGATAGTATGTATTTTGGCATTTTTAAATGCATATGTCGGCATTTTTAAGTGCATATTTCGGCATTTTTAAGTGCATATTTTAGACTTTCAAAATGCATATTTGCATATTTTAGCCTTTCTAAGTGCATATTTGCATATTCTAGCCTTTCTAAGTGCATGTTTGCATATTTTAGCCTTTCTAAGTGCATATTTGCATATTTTTAGAGCATATTTTGCCACTTTTTATGTGCATATAATCCGGGCTCTAATCATCAGCATTACTTTGAGGGTCAGGCAGGGAATTTAGTGGGGTTTTCCGCCACATCAATAATTTCAAAAATTGTATTGAGTTCTCGATTTTTGAAACATTGAGTTCGCTTTGAGATATACGAATTCCAGAAAATTAAATATGAAGTAATTAGCCGGACCTACGTTTGAGTTGGTTATCCATGCAATAACACACATTGATTTCAATTTTTTTATTTATATCTTCTCAAGCATGGAAATCAATGCCTCTCCATATTGTCTTTTAACATTCAACTGCATAAATTCATATAGTTCAGATTGTTTTAAAATTAATTATGGGCTCATAAAGTACATCGAAGAAATCCCACAGCTTCAATTAAGCATTTCTTTAAATCTAGATTTGTTAATTCATGAGTGGCCATATTGGTTAACTTGAACACGGTTTGTATGTCCCTCAAAGAAAGAGGGAGATATCACGTGATTCACAAAAACCTCATTGAAGAAAACCCGGACAGCACCGGGTATTATAGCTAGTAAGAAATGCAATTAAAGTAAAACATAATAATAATTTTTAGAATAAAAGACAAAATTTAAGTAAAAAAGTAATTAATTTTTGCAAAAAAAAATAAAATGGAAAAAATAATTGATTTTTTGTCGTAAAAAATAAAATTAAAGTTATCATTCTTCAAAGTGAAATTAAAGTGATCAAAAATAATTTTTGACATTAAAGAATACAAGAAAGTAAAAATATTCAATTGTTAAAATAAAATAAAAAAATTATAGAGAAAAAATGATTAAATTTTAAAATAAAAAAATTATGATAAATTTTAAAATAAAAAAAATTATGATAAATTTTAAAACTAAAAATTATGATAAATTTTAAAATAAAAAAATTATGATAAATTTTAAAATAAAAAAATTATGATAAATTTTAAAATAAAAAAATTATGATAAATTTTCAAAACTAAAAATTATGATAAATTTTCAAAACTAAAAATTATGATAAATTTTAAAATAAAAAAATTATGATAAATTTTCAAAACTAAAAATTATGATAAATTTTAAAATAAAAAATTATGATAAATTTTCAAAACTAAAAATTATGATAAATTTTAAAATAAAAAAATTATGATAAATTTTCAAAACTAAAAATTGTGATAAATTTTAAAATAAAAAAATTATGATAAATTTTCAAAACTAAAAATTATGATAAATTTTCAAAACTAAAAATTATGATAAATTTTAAAATAAAAAAATTATGATAAATTTTCAAAACTAAAAATTGTGATAAATTTTAAAATAAAAAAATTATGATAAATTTTAAAATAAAAAAATTATGATAAATTTTCAAAACTAAAAATTATAATAAATTTTCAAAACTAAAAATTATAATAAATTTTCAAAACTAAAAATTATGATAAATTTTAAAATAAAAAAATTATGATAAATTTTCAAAACTAAAAATTATAATAAATTTTCAAAACAAAAAATAGAATTAAAGTAAAAAATACTTATTTTCTAAAATAAAAAAAATAATAATAAACGATAATAAATATTTAAAGTAAATGAAAATGAGATGGAAAATAACTGTAATTTTTCGTATAAAAAAAATTAAAGTAAAAAATAATTACCTTTTATATTTTATGAAAATGGAATTATCGTATCAGGAAAGTGGATTGGAATCCTAGCGCATTATAATAAATGAATACAGAAAAAAAGGCTGACTGTTGCTTCAAATTAATTTTTTTTCCGAAAAACACGTAAAAACGGAGAAATTTTCATTATATCGAAGTGCATATGCTGATAATAATTTTTTCCCCGTTTCTTGGCAGTTTTTGCATTATCGAGAGATCATTATTTCACTCTCTTTTGTTTCAGATAATCGGTATAAAAAAGCGATATATGGTTATTATTATTTTGTTTTTAGGAAGCACTGAACTATATCATGATGATCATGAATCGGCTCCAATGATAAATGTACCGGACCATAAGCATAGTCATGGATGTACATTCTAGAGAGGGATATGGAGATACGGCACCCATATATACTGAAATTCGTACAGCTGGGAGAGAAATTGGTGAGGGTGAGATGGGTGATTTTTAAGGTCCGTCTATATACGTATGTAAAAAAAAATCAACTGAGAGAGGTTGGTGACGGCTATCAACCAGGTAACTTTGTGAGGGGGCCGTATATGGTTTTCCATTTCGATGTTTGAGGTCTATTATTGGCAGGCTGGTTCATTGTCGTTGTGTAGATGGAATTGCAATTACAGTCAACTTTCTGTTTATGAACAACAAAAAGACAATTGGGGGGTTACGAACTGATCCTGGTTTACGAACACGCAAAACGGTCTAAATCTCGGAAGAAGCATGTATCAGAAGTCTGGAACAGGGACGGGCTTAAGTATTTTGCGTCAAGTATTTTAGAAATGACAAATATTATCTTCATACGCACTATTCTGAAGTATTCGTTATCACGTGAAAACAATACCACAATAACATCGCCGTGACGAAACATCGTTATGAAAACAATGTCGTAAACATATCGCCGTGATCAAAACATTGTCATCAACATAGTTGGCCCGGCTTAATCGGATATCAACGAGTCCATCACACAATATCCTATGAAGCGGGGAACAGTTCAATGGTCATTTTACAACGTTAGCACAGTTTGTGTATTTAAAGCTAATGAAGGATCAATATAAAAAAGCTTTCCGAATAAATGAGACATAAAATTGAGAAATGAACATTATATTTATTTACAATGATAACAATACCTACGATTTTTACTTTCCATTAGGAAAGTTAGCGCTCTCTATTGGCTCAACCGAGGAACAAAATGAAGTAATTTAATGTACGTATTGAAGACAATTAAATACTTGGAGGCCAGCACTTACTTTCAAATCTATTTATCTTAACACCTAGTAACATATTTCTCATTAATTACAAATGTATTTCATCCAATAAAAACATTATTTGTATAGTAGTCGCTGTGCATTAACAGTTGATATGTATAGATATTAATGATAAAAACAATGCTAGCTAAGCAAAATAAGTCGTATGATGCTCATGTAATTTAAGCAGAGAACTTAAACATTTGTCCCTGCGGGAGAATTTTGATGCCGACTGTATCACGTTTACATAAGTCATCGATGTCAAAATATTACCGTGACAGACACATCGTTTTGAAATGTTCTGAAATTTTTAGGCAATGTTTTGACGTGGAACTTGAATGCTTGTCTACATGCCTCCAAACACCATAAGAAGAAAGCTGATAGGACTAGCCTGGGGGGGCCTCCAGGGTAGAACTCTATAACTTTAGAAATACATTTTTTTCCACTTTCAATTCATATATTTTACACTACAAATTCCATAGAATTTCCAGCTGAAGGATGAGCGAAAACGCTCTAGACCAGCGTCTCCTAAAGTGGACAATACCGTTCCTCGAAGGGCGATGCAATGTAATAGGAGGGCGATAGAAAATACAGATACACACACACACAACAAACACAAGTAATATGAGATCTTATGGGATAGTTTAATCAGGGATGGGAATTTTTTTTCTTCTCAAAATTTGGAGGGAAGTGAGACACGAATTTTGAAAACTTCTAGATTTGTGGGGGCCCTCAATGATCTCAAAATCATGTACAGTGGAACCTCCCCTAACGGACATCTCCCATTAACGGACACTTCCCTGGTCCCGTGAAATAAGGCTTTAATCTCGATAACGGACATTAAGATCAGGCAAACTCTATTTTTTTGTTCATAAATAGGGAATTTATCATATTCAAAAGTGATTATGTATAATCCCAATCGGTAAATATGATAATCCGTGAATTAATTACTTGATTGACTGAACATAATTATGGTCCAGGATGATGAATTCGAATAGTAATGTTGGTTTCGTTTGCACATGTTGATACGTAAGAAGAAAGCCAACATTACAAGACTCTGATAATGATTTTTTTATATCTTCACATTTATTTTAATTTTTGTTGCAAAATATTTGTAATGTACTTACCACGTATGGGTAGAAATAATTATTTGGTTTAACGAAGGAAAGAAATTTTATAAGACTTACTTATTTATCAGACTTACCAACTTTATTTGGGAATTATGCATAATCGCCGGTGAAAGTGATATATATACAGCCGAATTCCGTTTTAACGAATACCGTTATAGCGAAAATCTCGTTTTAACGAGCACTTTTCTAATCCCCAGAATAAGTTTACATAAAATCAATGCTAGGTAACCTGGGATTCCTTTATAACGAAATTTCGTTATAACGAAGTGGTTCTTCCGGTCTCTTGGCGTTCGTTATAACGGGATTCAAGTGTATAAATGTGGCGAAATTCAATCAAACTTTCTATATCGAGACGGTTAGGGGTTATGGTGTATCACTTTTTACACACATTAACATGTACATTTTAACATTAAAATGTATAGAAACCAATTGGACCTAAGCCAAACGTCCTATAAACGAGGTTCCACTGCATATCATAATTCCCCACTAGCGGACAAAATTTTTGGTCCCATAGGGTGTCCCTTATCGAGAGGTAAAGTCTACTGTAGATAACTCTTAAAATCTGAGAGTAGCTTCACTACTCAGTTTACATAACTGTTGCGACACCAAAATACTGTCTCACGCTGGTCATCACGCTGACCTTACAATGACGTAACATCCTACTTCCACGTAAACTACGTCACCTTGCATGAATCGGCTGTTCCACGCGCTTTTCTCTCGTACTACACACAAAAAAATTACAATATTAATTTCTATGTTTGATAGTAATGTATCTAGTTAATTTTCTTGTGGTAAATGATGGTACGTCAAACGTATTTCCAAAATGATCTGTCATTCCATGCGTCATTGATGGATAATGCAATTTTTACGCTCCTCCCTTACGTGAACCCCGTTGTGCTAATATTTATAATGACGTTGGCTTCGAATCTCTCATGGGAAAGCTGATCATATATATATAGTGAAAAAATAAAGATATGGCGGCGCACACACACACACACTAACACCGACCGCATCATCTAAATTAAAAAGCGTCCACCTGACGCACACTTTTTTTCTTTTTACAACTTGGGGCCAGACATGACGTTGAAAGCTTCACCTAGCTGCTTTTATTGTTATTATTATCATTATTATTATTATTTTTAAGCATCGGAAATATATACGATTGGAAACGACCCTGCTCAAGTCTTAAATAACGGTTTTCTTACCTAGTTGCAATGTTATTTATTATGTTCAGTTGGAAATTGTGCGTGTTATATAATGTTACTGCTAAAGAACCCCGAAGTGCGGCCTATTCACGAAGAGTGTTTTGGTCAAATTTCGATTTCCAGAAATGATTCGGGCTTTGGCAACACCTTCTGTAGCAGGAAGCTTTGACGTCACTGAAGTCGTCCATTTCACCTGTAGCCGTTGGATATAGCACTCCGACACATGCGAAATATTTATTTATTTTTATTTTTTTGCAGTACAGTCGAACCCCATTCTAACGAATACCAATATAGCGAAAATCTCGTTTTAACGACACTTTTCTAATTCCCTCAGATAAGTTTACATAGGAACCATGCTAAAACCTGGAATGACTTTATTACGAAATTTCGTTATAACGAAGTGATTTAGCGGTATCTTGGAGTTCGTTATAACGAGATTCGGCTGTATATTCAATGACTATAAGTGAAATGGATGACTTCAGTGACGTTACGAGCTTCTCGCGGAGGCTTTCTGCTATAGCTTTGGCCGACCAATTAACGAAGTGGCCGAAGATCCCTGGGAAAAGTTCGATGTGCTGATGTAAAAGCTGTATTGGATTAGCTCTATCTGGCGTCTAAAAACTATTTATATAATACATGTAGAAAAACTGGAACGATTCAGAGAAGATTAACGTGGCCCCTGCACAGGGATGATACGTAAAATCGTGAAGCGTTTCACATTTGAACGCGGTCGCCAGGTATGTAAACTACTCGCCTAATGACGGGTTTTCCTAGGAGTAAAATATCTGCGCAGTGTGCAGCGTAAAAACGCTGATTGGTTAAAAACTGGAAATTCAGGTTATTTTGACCAATCAGAGTTTTCACGCTGCACGCGCTGTAGAAACCTGCTTCTAGGAAAACTTGGCTAGCGGGCCCTTTCACATGGAGTAGATTCGGGTCCGGGAGAAGTTAACTAATTGGTACATGAAGGAGCCTTTCACGCGATGCGGAATGCGCCCGCAACTTGGGAATGTTTATGCGGGTGAGGATGGCGTCCGCATGTGTCAAAACTTATTAAGTGCGGGCTACGCATCCGCACATACAGGTTTTGTACAAAAGGTTATACGGAGCTATAAACACGACGCAGGTCCCGCTGGAATTTGCCCCGAATCATTGGCTACTTTTAACGATGATTTTGCACGGAATTTTTTTTAATTTTTTTAATTAACTTAAAAACACCATAGGTCCCTATTCACGGCTGTGATTGCCAACTTTGACTGGAAATGACAACTTCATTTTTGCCTTTCATGATTTTTTTTTTGTTGGTGGTAACTGCCAATTTTAATTGCATTTGGCAATTCTTTTTTTTTTTTTTTTAGCGTTTATCCCGTACTTTCATGAAAGAAATATGGTCAGCCCAGGTATTTATCGTGTTGCGTGTTGATACTTTTCTCCCGGAACAACTGCCGCGGACCGGATGGAACACTTTTGGGAGGAAGGGAAGCCACATTTGGCCCAATGGCACGAGTTCGCGCCACAGCGGCTCCAAACTTTTTATACTTAAAATGCACGGAAAATACATAGAAATATTAAAAACCCTGAAGACCATAAGTTCACTAATTCAGAAGAATACTTAAAGTCACATGATATTGACAGATTGAAAGCTCTTATTTAATATTGACAGATTGAAAGCTCTTATTTAATATTGACAGATTGAAAGCTCTTATTTGTTGAATTTATCAGAAATAAATAGGTCACAACAACCCCAAATTATCAACGAGCCAAAAATATAATGCAAACCTGAATGGTAAACTTTCAAGAAGTAATTACTTACCCATAAGGATTTGAAAAATTACTGCAGCAACACTGATATACGGTCATCAATAAAAACAAACAGAGAGAGAGATGCTTCCTGAAATCTTAGAAATTGGTTCTATTCCCCCGAACTCGCAATTAGTTATGAATGCAAGTCTCGTACAAAACACAATACGTCCTCCCTCTCATAATAAAGAAATATACGCATACTTCAATTTCTCATTCGCATACACTATAGTTATATGATACTCATTCCTATACAACGTTTTAGGCCCCAAGGGGGTCCTTGACATTGAAATTCTCATTTCTTATTTTTCTCATTAGGTTGCAGTTACCTTGTGTGATTATGTTTGTCTCGTAGTTTCTTCTGGCTATCATGTGGCAGGATCTATGAATGGCTTGTTAGATGGCACGGCCACATCTTCTCCAGCAGATACGAATCTACAGCAACCGTTTGACAGCGTTCCAGCAGAAATATTGCCACCGTAAACGTGAAAGAAACAAGCGTTTTTTTTAATGTCTGGGGCTGTGGGTCAGGAATTTATGGCCTCTTTTACATGCTTTTTTTTTGTTTTTCAAATATGTTATCTCTGGTAGGACTTGAATTCTTGAACGTGTTACGGTTGCTCGTTTGAGGACAAATTTATCAGTAGATACACAAACAAAATGTTGTGTGGATGTATTGCGGGTTGTTTTAACATTGTAATTGCTATTGTAATGGATTATGTGTATAAAATTATAATGTACTACTATAAAATATCCGGTGCTGCTGAGGTTTTCTTCAATTACTGGGAGGATCGAAAAATTAGCAAACCATTATAAAGGGATAGATTCTGTGGTGTTTGGTCAAAACATGATAACTCCAAAATCACATTTTGGAGATATAAGCATTTTCATTGTCGTTTAAAAATCCAAAAATAAGCATACATACAAATACAACTGAAAATATCATACATACAAATACAACTGAAAATATCATACATCAGCATGTTGTTTAGCCATAAACACGCATTTCGTATTTGTACATTTATCTCACTTCTAATTAGTTATAATTAGCAAGACTTACTACTAGATCAAAAAGCCATTTTTTGGAGATATCATGTTCTGACCACAGAATTATTATGCATAATACTGGCAGCATTAAAGTGACAAACCATTGTAAAGACATATGCATGTCTGAAACGCACAGCCAAGGAACCACGATAACCAAAGTAAACGTTACGAAAGTGATTGTTGAGGCCCCAGAAACCACTGTTGCGCGACAGTTAATTGCTCATTTAGGGCATTTGCACAGCCATGACGAACTTTTAAAGTAGCCTATCGTTCAAGTGGGGGTCCTGTTTGGTATATATATGCAAAATTTGGCGATGATCGTTCCGAAATTGCAGATTTGTATAGTACAGATTTATATATTTATGAGAGGGAAAAAAATGCCAGAATTTATAAAAATTTAGAATTATTGAGAGAAGAAAATCCCAGAATTCATGAAAATTTAGATTTAATGCGAGAACAAATCCCGGAATTGAGATGGAAAATTCAGAACCGCGTTACATGGGAGGAAAAGAAATACAAATAATCAAAAATTTCTAGGGATGTTCCGAAAATATTTGATTTGTATTTTCATATACAAATAGATAAATAAATAAAAGAAGAAGAAAAACATTTACATATATTGTGGTCATTTCCCCCTAAAGGACCTTTTATAAATTTTTTGGTCACATATCTGTCATTTTTACTCAAAATATATTCACACACCAAGTTATTTTCACTAAATAAATCAAAGAAAATCATTTCATCTCCAGACTTCCTATTGTATGACCTGAATATATTTGTATTACGTATTTTCTTTTATATCAACGTCAAACACGTTATAACGTTTGATTGTATAACCGGGGGAGAAGGAAATGTTATAATGTTATTCGAGTGAAGAAACCTCGAGTACGGGAAAACCCCTGCTGTACCTCAAGAGTACTCGAATGCCATCAAGTGCTTCATTCCTTCTTCATTTTTTTTAGGACAATGTACACATATACACTATAATAAAACTAAGAACAACATTTCGTAACATCGAAGTCGACCTTACGAACGTAACATCAGTTGTACAAACATTTTACCCGTGATATAATTCGATTCAATATTTTCAAAAGAAGGACATAATGGTATATTCATTCTTTTTCTCGAATTATAGTGGCACGTAATGATTCATACCCATAATTTCAGACTGTGTTCCACATTTTAATACCGTTGTTGCCTGTGTGTAAGATATCTTTTTTCTTCGCAATTTCCAATTATATGGGTCTAATCCAGTGTTACGCGTGCCAGTGGTACATGACGGGCCATTCAGAGTCACGTGACAGTTCGCTATGGTGGAAAGACCGGTAAAAATAAGGAAAAGAGGAGCGGGAAACTTTTGTTACGACACAATGGAAGGCACGCGTGCTTTCTACGCATTTTCAGGAGTACGCACGTATCCGCCGCATACCTCCGCATGCGCGCTGGAAGTACGCGAGTTTTCTGCGGATTTCTAGGAGTACGCAAGCCTTCTACGTTGGGTGGAGTACTTAATTTTTCTAGTACGTGCACCTTCTGCATATGTCAGAGATATAAAACAGCGCTGTTTGTTCATTTATAGGACTCCACAGGCTTTTTAAGTGTCTCTGTAGCCAGGAGATTTATACATCCAAACTGCGCATTTCTGGAAGTACGCATAATCTAGGGATACGAGCGCCCTCTGCACATTTCAAGAAATATGCATTGCTGAGATTGGGGCGAGTTACTTAACCTATAGGTTTAGGAGCATGTATATAATTCAAATAGGAATACGATCGGCTCCCGCACATTTCAAAGAGTACACATTTGCTGAGTAAACTTAGCCCATCTACGCATTTATAGGAGTAAGCATATCTGAAGTTGGGAGAGGTAGTCATTTCAACTACCCATTTCTAGAAGCACGCATACCCAGGAATACGAACGCCGCCTGCGCATTTCAAGGAATATGTAATCCTAGATGATACTCAGCACCCCCACCCCCACAAATTTCTAGTATTTAATACGCTTTTCGGAGGATACCAACACACTACTACTTCAACAAACACCATCTCCGACCATATCGTTATATTGCAATTTACTGCAATTAACGAATTGGGTTGGAAATGAAGAACATTACAAGAAATGCGCATTTATGATGTTGGGGGGAAGGGAGCCACCTACATACTTCAAGGAGCACGCATATCCACAGATGAACAGTTCCTGCACATTTTAAGGCGTAAACATTCTCAGGGCTACTTAACTCGTACACGCATTTTTAGCTAGTACACATATCTAGAGGATACAAACGCCGTCAGAGCATTTGAAGGAGTACTAATGCTTAGATTCAGGGAGGTATTCCATCCACCCACACATTTCCAGGAGTAGGCATTTCAGAGGTGGGGGGATACTCCCCTACCTATGTACTTCTAGGAGTACGCACATAAAGTGATACTAACGCCTTCTGCGCGTTTCAAGAACCAGCACATATCTATGAAAAATGAAAATCGCGTAGAACACTTCTTGGACACTTCTTAGGACATTTCTTTGAGGGATCCCGCTCACGACACCTGTCGAATCCGCAAGTTGTTTCTTCACCATAACCATAAGCACCGGAACCTAGACGCTGAGGCCAATTGAGCGCCTCCCCCCCCCCCCCGATAAATTTTGAGAAAACAATGTGCACTTTTCCTCCCCTAAGTACGCGCCTGAGTCCCGTATTTACGGGACGACTTTCAGCCCCTCTTCTCCCCTAACGTCTTCTTCATGTCGGCGCCTCTGACCATAACCCATTAATGCTAAACTAATAAACAAAAAAAGTTAATTCGAAAGTTTTAGGTCAATTCTTAATTTGTTATTTGGCGCTCAAATAATAATAAACTAAAAGTACGTAAGACTGAAAATCGAATAGAAAACGTATATGAAACGATGCACGGAACCAATATTCCTATTAAAATATACTAATCGGTATATTTCTGATGAAGTTAATGCAATATATTTAATTATATTTATAAGGACGTATCAATATATAATCGGGAAAAAAAAATATTAACCAATATTTTAATTCCATTCTCGTTCAAATTTTTCGGATCCACTTTTCGTTAATGCGTTGAAAACTAATTGAAAAGTAATTTAGAGTTCAAATATAAAAGATATTTCGCATATACGATACTGATGATAGGTTTTCGTTGAATTCAATTTTGAAATGTTTTGCTTCCATTGATCTTTCTTCACCTATCAATTTCGTGTAATTAAATCACCGTGACTTCTTATAAGATATCAGACAAGACTATATGTTATGAATGTCCGAATGAATTATTAAATAAATTTATGAATTGAAAATTAAAATTGCATATCGCGATATCGCAATAATAATAATAATAATAACATGGATCTAATTTTAATAGCATTGTGGTTTAATAGTTAGTTATTAATGCTTCGGTGGTTTGGCATCGAAGAAACTCGTGAATATTATTGGTTTCTTTACTCTCTATGCGATAAAAATATTGAATCTGAATGTAATAAGGACATTGTTGATTGTTATTAATGCATTTAGTCGTCAAGGTTTATGAGTCCAATATAGATACGGTCATCTGTGATTGTTTGTAACTACCTTCAAGAAAGGATTCTTCGATAGCTGAAGTACCTCTGTATAAAGGGTGTCCTGTAAGTGCTAACGCGGCCTTTATCTCATTACCCGTCCGTCGTACAGGTATGATTCCAGTTTGAAAAATGCTCAGTAGGCGTTCAAAAATTACTCTGTACCAATTTTACAGTACGTAAAAAAATGGAAAAAAAAATCTAAATTTTTATACGGTTCACATGTCTTCTAATTTCTAATAAGAAATGTGTTGTCTCGTCTGTCCTGAGACCCACAAAAAAATTTACAAGTTTATAAGTGCAATATCAGCTGGGATATTCGAATTCAAAACGCGGAGAAAAGTTGACTAAATGTTGAAGGGTACTGATTCAAAGTATTTAAAATAGATAGAGAGAGAGAAAAATGATAACAAAAAAAAAAAAGTAAGATAAAATTTCAAGCCAGTCGTCAATTTTAGGTCAAGGTGACTTAATGGTGTTCTACTTTAGCGACTTATATTTAGTGAAAATATTGTAATTTAATGACCCTGTAGAAATTTAACGTACGTTTAATAACATATTATCATTTATCTTTGACAAAAAAATCCTAATTTAATCTTTGGATCAGTGGTTCTCAACCGGGGGCTCCCACGCCTAATCCTAGGAGTGCGGGAGAGCATTTTTGGGGGTGCGAGAAGGAAAAAATGCTGACTGATCATTCCGAAAAATTGAAATTATGATCAAAATTGAATTTTTCTATTCTTCAAGAAATATGAATCGTAATGAAATTTTTATAAGCTTATTTTAGCTTTCGTTTAGAGAAAATGTGCCACGCGAAATTTGTGTTGCAAAAGTGTATCTTTTTCGATTAGCAATCACACTTGTTTTCTGTTTCGGTTGGAAAAACAATACTACTGATAATGAAATCACCCTGGACACGCCTGCCTCCACTACATTTGCAGCTGAAGATGCTTGCCTTCACTGCATTTATAGCTGAAGAAGTCTGTCTTCGCTTCATTCGAAAGTGCCAATTCTTCATTCACAGCTGAAGATAACTGTGTTCACTCAATTCACGGCTGAAAAGCTGAAGATGTCTGCCTTCGTTCCATTCGAATCTAAAGAAGCATGCTTTTCCTTCATTCGTAGCTGAATCTATCCGCCTCGGCTTCATTCGCAGTTGAAGGTGTCTGCTTCGGCTTCATTTACAGATGAAGATGTCTACCTTCGTTCCATCCGCAGCTGAAGATATTTCCCTCGGCTTCATTCGCAGCTGAAAATGTCTGCCTCCACTACATTCGCAGCTGAAGATATTTCCCTCGGCTTCATTCGCAGCTGAAGATGCGTGCCTTCACTGCATTTACAGCTGAAGAAGTCTGTCTTTGCTTCATTCGAAAGTGCCTCGGCTTCATTCACAGCTGAAGATACCTGTCTCCACTTCATTCACGGCTGAAAAGCTGAAGATGGCTGCCTTCGTTCCATTTAATTTAATTTAAAAATGCATGCTTTTCCTTCATTCGTAGCTGGAAGAACGCTTACCGTACATTCGTGCTGCTTCTGTGGCACTTCCGTTTGCAACTCCGTAAATGAAATGATGTCTGCTTTTTCAATATTACTAGTGTGCCTTTATCCCGTACGTTACAACTGGAGAAACCGCGAGACACCCAGGCTATGTCGCAAGAAGCAACGTAAGCTCTTCGGCCCCCTCCCCCTCCCAGAAGCGGGGTGGTCCAGGGCAACTCCGGCAAAACCATTATTTACTGATACGTCAGAGATTACTGCATCAGAGAGAGTACTGCGTACGTTACAACTGCTGCACGCTGGAATAACTTCACAGGGCTGGTGTCCACGCCGTCTATCCACTGTAATGCAGATTTGCATACAGTTTCTTCTTCTTCCCCAATGAACGACAGCGGCTCTGCCACCGGACTTATCCCGTTGCCGAGATTTCTTCCAGCCCAGCTTCGTGGCAGAGTCTGGAACAAAGTGAGTGCACCTAACAGTCTGAGTGTGTAGCTAGTGTTGTGCTTGATATTTCAGTGCTGCTACCTATACTTCAAATTGTGAGTGAAGTGTAACTTCTTCTTCCCCAGGTTACGTCTGCATGCACGGTGTTCTTTTTCTCCCGATAAATCTCAACAGGAATGCCGTTTTAATGTTAGTGGAGCGGCCGTTTCGAAACGCGCTATCGCGTTTGCGTTTCATATTAGACGAGTGATTCCCAACGTGGGCGATGGAATGTTCCAGGGGGCGGTAGAAGCTACTGGTATAACATAGGATCCTATGGGTTAGATTGCGTTGGGGGGGGGGCGATGGGACAAAAAAGGTTGGAAAACTATGTGTCAGACCATGCATTCTCGGATGACAAATGTTTGTATCGGGGTGTACTATCACCTCTTAAAGTTTCCCCCCCCCATCTTTTTTGAATCACCCTGTATAGATATAGCACTATTACAAAATCCGATATAGCACAACGCGCATATGAAAGAAAGAAAGAGAGAGAGAGAGAGAGAGGAGAAGAGAGAGAACACTTCTTATTTTTCCGCTACTAATAAAACTTCAATTTGTACGAATCTCTCTCCCCCATATAACGAAACATCCACACACACTATATCATTTTCACAAACCAGTTCTTTCACTTTCACTAATAAATTTCTTATATAACATTCCATATATTACATAACAATAAAATATAGGCCTATGTTTAGCGGGTGAAAAAAAAACAGTCATACGCACATAAGGGTCCATTAGACGCCATATTTTCCATCTGAAACATATAATTTAAATAAAATACATAAGAAAAGAAATTTCGCGTCCAAAGAAGCCTTCCGATTTTCGATATAATTCAGACTCAGCCCCGTTGTGCGCAACGCTCTCAAAAACCGCTTCTCCGAGCCTCCAAATAAAGGGGTTCCCGACTCCATGAAGGCGAGAATTAGACAATTTTCGTAATAATAGAGCAGGAAAAATAAATAAAATATTTTTTTCCATTTTTTTTTCCTTCCGTTATACGTGGGAATCATTGTACGTAAATTACACGTTTCGGGGTCCTCTCTTATATATAAATTTATTTTTACTTTTATTGTTGATGGGTCTCGAACTGGTTTATGATGTCACGGTTATACGTGAAAATGAGGACTCGTGCCTGTTGCATAGTTTTTTTTGTTATTTTTCCATAGCATCTATGTGTAGCCTAGGTATCAAAATTCACACCATTACGAGTATCAGGAACTTACCTATATAGATGATAATAGAGATCGGATCGATAACGTTTATCTGATGGGTATAATAACACTATTCGAATGGGTTTTCGAACTCGTAATTAGCATTCGAAAGTTTTCTTTTTTGTGAGGGACATATTCATAATAATTATTTTTATGAATGCGGAAAAGCGTGTCTTATTTTTAAAGAATTTTTATAAGAATGATGATAAGGAATCGTTTTTCTGTTACACCGATTTGGCAAGTACGGTCGTAATGCATGTTGTTGTGTGGATAGCAGGAGTCATTGCAGGTGATAAGGTTTGTGTTATTATTATCAATGAGGATGACACGAAAATGGTGTGATAACCAAATAATAACCTAGATATGGTCTGGAGTTATCGTGTGGAATTGTCTCATTCTGTTAGATGGGACGGATAGGAAATTACGTTACTTTTAAGTGATAAGGGGCCGTTCAAGTATTACGTAAGCAAATTTTTAGCCATTTTTGACCCCCCCCCCCCCGTCAGCAAACGTCAGCAAAAACTCTGACCCCCCTCCTCCCCCTTGTCAGCAAGTCAGCAAAACTCTAACCCGTCCCCCCTTGTCAGCAAAATTTCGCCATAAGTTCTGTCCCTCTGAATCCTAACGCATATTGGTGGGATCAGAGGCGTACACGTGGCGGGCATAGGGGGTGCCCCCCTCCCCGAAGATCTAAAATTAATTTTTTTTAATGCAAAAAAACTATTTCTAATTGGAATTTCACAAGGAAATACCTTGATATGTTATTATAATCAATTTCTGTTAATTTCAATGTTATTTAAAGGCTATGAACTCAAAATTTATTTCAATAAATTCATTTCGATCCACTTTCTAAGCCATATAATGATGAATCGCATAAACGCCCTTGGCCCGTGTACCAAATATGGCCCGGAAGGTATCTGATGCGGCCTGCTCTCCTCAATTCTAATTTTGTAAAAATGAACTAAGAGCGGCACATTATTACAGATCGCTTAAGTGTCCCGTGATACGATTCCAGAGCATTTAAGCGGCCCGTGGCATACTTTCAGATCACTTAAATGACCCGTGACACAGTTCCAGAACCCTTGAGTGATCCGTGACACATTTAGAGATCCCTTGAGTGACATGTGACGTAGTTTTAGAGCACTTAAATGGCCCCCAGTGCGGTTCTACATCACTCAAGTTACCCGCGGCGTATTCTCAGATTATTTACGGATCACTTGAGTGATGTGTGGCACAGTTCCAGAGCACTTAAGCGGCCCGGACACATTTCCAGATTACTTGGATCCGCGAAACATTTAGAGATCACTAAAGTGGTTCTGTAGGGCACTTATCAATAGCGGCGGGAGATGTTACTTCAAGTGCCAACAAACTATCGGAAGGTTCTGCTCGTTTTTGGGGCACCGAGTAAGATGTCATTAAAAATATTTCATATTTTCGTGAAAGGTGGTTGATAACGTAAGCATCATCTAAACCCCCCCCCCCCTGTCATCATTTCATTTCATTCCGTGCACCGCCCAGGCTCTATCGACCATTGTCAATTTTAGCCATTGCCCGGATGAGGGGCTGGGCGAATAAGTCATCATAAGTCAGCAAATCGAAAACCCCTTCCCCCATCGATGCTGACGTAATACTTGAATGGCCCCTACCTAAGTAAGAATTTTTTTTGGCTTTGATAAGCAACACCTTTTTATTCAACTAGACTTGAGCAACATTTTTTGAGCAGAGACTAGTTCATGACTTTAGGGGTCATTCAAGTATTACGTTAGCATCGATGGTGGGGTTTCGGATTTGCTGGCTTCTGATGACAAGGGAGGAGGATGAGGAGGAGGGGGCGTTGAATCACTCTTACGCCATCAACCACCCTTTATGGAAATATCAAATATTCTTAATGGTATATTTATGGATCTCTAAATGTTCCGCGGATCTTTTAAGTGATCTGGAAATGTTTGCGGGCTACTGGAGTGCTCTAGAAATGTGTCGCTGTCTGCTTAAGTGCTCTGGAACTGACTCCGCCAAGCGTCACTCAAATGATCCGTGAATATGCCGCGGATCACTTAAGTAATCCGATAATGTGCCGCGGGTAACTTGAGTAATGTAGAACTGTACTGTGGGCCGCTTGAGTTGTCCTAACCTGTGCCTGTTACTGAAGGGATCTCTAAATGTGGCACGAGCGTTCAAGTGTTCTTGAACTTTGACGTTGATCACTCAAGTGATCTGTGTCGTGCCATAGGTCTATACTCGAGTAATCTGAAGGTGTCCCACGGGCCGCTTGAATGTTCTGGAATTGTGCCACGGGTCACTTAAGAGATCTGTAAATGTGCCGCTTTGTTCATTTTTACAAAATTAGGTTCGAGGTGGCTGACAACATTAGATAACTCCGAGAGGCACATTTGGCCCGCTGGCCATGTGTTGAGCATAATGGCTTAAAAATTAGGTCGCAATGAATTTTTTAAAGATAAATTTTTAGTTTTTAGCTTTTTCAAATAGCATTGAAATTAACAGAAATTTCTAATAATAACATATAAAGGTGTTTTCTTCTGATATTTTAATTATTTAAATATTTTTTGTGTCAAAAAATGAATTTTCGATCATCTGATGTGGGGGGGAGGTAAAGCTCTTGCCACCAGCTCCCCCAATGAGCGTTAGAAGGTAGGGGGCAGAGCTGACGAAATTTCTGATAAGGTGGGAAGGGGTCACAGTTTTGCTGACTATTGCTGACAAATGGGGGGGGGGGAATTACTTGTCGTATTACTTGAATGGCCATTATCTGTATAGATGAACAGCTTACCTGTATAGTTCACAAGAAATTACCAAAGTACTTTCTATTTTTCGTTGAGAAGTTGAAGCTATTTTTCGATCATTCTTGTAATTCCACCCTTGTAGAGTTTAACTGGTCTGACACCAGTCGAATGTTCTCGAATTCATAATTAGCATTTGAACGTATTTCGAGAATCTTTTAGGTTACGTAGGAATTATTTTATTATTTCAGAAAAGCTTCCTATTTTTCATAAGAATTCTCGCATGATAATACAGTGTTCTCCAACTTTTATTTTGACGACGCGGAACCCCTTTAGTGAAATTCAATGTCTCGTAGACCCCCTATAGTAAAGGTCAATTCATTCGCCCCCCCCTCCCATACTGAATCGCGGACCCCATAAAATAAAATATTTATTTTGTGTAATTTTATGTGATACATATACATAAAAAAATGAATTATTAAAATAATTTTGATATACATGAAATTATTGACGCAATAAATAATAATTTCACAGCACTAAATGTGTCATGCATGCAATGGTAGTGAATGGAAATGAGCCGCGGATCCCCTACCGATGGACCTTCAGATGTCCGCGGAACACAGGTTGGGAAACACTGCGATAAGCAATCGTTTTCTCTTTCGGATTTCGTATTTATAGTCATAATGTATTTGTTGATAGCCAGAATCATTTCGGGTGATGGATATCCATTATTATTAAATATTACACAGCGTGGTGTGATAACCAATAACCTAGATATGAGCTGAAGTTATCGCGTGGATGTGTCTCATTCTGTTGGAGAGATAGATAGCCTAAACTATAAAGATAAGAAAATACATTATTTTCAAGTGATAAGTAAGAAACTTTGATTTGATAAGTAAGAAATTTTGATTTGATAAGTAAGAAATTTTGATTTGATAAGTAAGAAATTTTGATTTGATAAGTAAGAAATTTTGATTTGATAAGTAAGAAATTTTGATTTGATAAGCAGCATTTTCTGCAGTCATTATGTATGTCTGAATTGCCAGGGTCATTTTACGAATGATAAATTTGCGTTGTTATTGAACTTAAAATTTTGTTTTAAAATCGAAATTTTATTCGTAAAATATAAATTGAATTTTTTTCAGTTATTTTTGCGTTTCATTAATATTCAATCATTTCGAAATTTTTAAGGTTGATTTTCGTAATTTCATAACTCTTTACCTCTTCTTTAAGTACTTCCTATTTTTTTCCTTTCAAGTTTAAGCTATTTTTCAGGAATTTTTAAAATTCCAGCTCGTATAGATTTTAGCTTGTTTCAAGACAAAATCGCGCTATAAAGGTCTTTCAATTGGAGTACCTTCATCAGCAAATGAATTTTTTTGAATCACGAATCTCCCTTCAACAATCTTGAAGGAATTTAGAAATGGTGGAACTGACATGATGAGATGTTTATTGAGTAACACTATATTGTGTGTATCTCAGATAATTTTTTCAGGTAACCGGAAAATAAATCAAGCTCTAAAACCTGGTGTGTCTCAGAAGCATGTGATACTTGAATATCAATCGATACATTTTTTTTTCTCTGAAGAGTGTCACCAAATGGTCAAAAATTGTACTTAACAGAAAATTTCTAAACTATTGATAGGTTTCTATTTTTAAATTTTGGGTTTTTCCGTGCTTCCACCTTTTATGCTATCGCTTTGAAATTATCTACCTTAATTTTTCATGTTATAGACTGAAATTCTTGGTTTTAAAACTGCCGTTAACCACCTTCAATTTTTTTGCCCCCCCCCCTTGTGAGTGCGCTGTACATATGTATTCCCCCCCCATGCGAGCGCAGGAAGTATAAAAATCGCCAGCAGAACTGTTTTCTCATTTCTTCACTGATCACAAATGACGTTGAGTAGACATGAACATTCTTTGTAGGTGAGACACCCTCCCCTCCCCCACCCTCCTTTCTTATGCTTTTTTTTGCCCAGGGCTCCCCCAAAAGTCAATGTCGGACCTTGTTTTCCACACAATTACTTCCTCCCTCTACATTTGAGTTTGCAACAACGACATGTGCTGGTGAAACACTCTCATGAACACCGTGATATCCAACGGCAAAATTGTTTCATTCTCTAACATGGCTTCGGAAATTCTCTCAATTTCTTCATTAGAAATTAAAATTTCTAAATATTTCCATAATTTTCTGATAATTAGTTCCAACTGGAAGCAATTCAAGACATGCCAACTTTGATTATAGACACACCGTACATTGAATACAATGAAAACAATATAGAGAAATCTGTATGTCAACTTCTCGGTATTACAATAAAAAATGTATACGTATTTCAGTATGGTGTTGCAGAACAAGCGCCAACAGAGAACTCTCAGAAATTTCAGGACGACCTAATATATATATATTTCTTAAACTAATATATCTCAGTAAATACAAGAAGAAGGAACTACTATTTTCGTGAAAGCACACACTTCAGAAGAAAAAAAACTAGGTTATCACTTTCACAATAAGATAAAAACCTCATAACCTTTCCCCATAGTCTTAGCAGGATATGGCGACAACTTAAATAACTTCGTGATGTTATTCCCAGCAAATAAAATTTTCCCACTGTGTATATATATATATCCACGCTTGATATCGTAACGTTTTGATTTTTCTGTAAATATTTAAAAGGAAGGAAAATTTTTTGTTATATATATATATATATATATATGGATCGAAAGGGAGCGAAGGTAACCATCGCCCCTCCCAATAGCCGAATAATATCGGGGAGATTTGTGAATCCACAAATTAAGTCCCTTCTCTGACACATCACACTGGATCCGCTCCATGCGCAGCTGAAGATGCCTTTCTTTCTGTCATATAGCAGTGTCTGTCTTCGCTCCTCCCGTCGCAGCACTCGCAGCTGCAGGTGCCTGCCTCCACTCCATTCGCAGCTGAAAATGTCTGCCTCGGTTTCACTCGCAACTGAAGATGTCTGCCTCCACTCCATTCACAGGTGGAGATACCTGTCTCTACTCCATTTACAGTTGAAAATGTCTGCCTCCTCCCCATTTGCAGTTTCACTGGATCTGGGGGGGGGGGAACGATAGAAACGGCCGCCTCTCTCAAGAGACGAATAATATCGGGGAGATTTGTCAACCCGCACATTACGTCGTATCTCTGACACATCACACTGGATTTGCCTGCATCCGCTCTATGCGCAGCTGAACATGTCTTGCTTTCTGTCATGTAGCAGCTGAAGATTTCTGCTTCGGCTTCAATCGCAGCGGCAGGTGCGTGCCTCCACTTCATTCACAGCTGAAGATGTCTGCCTCCTCCCCATTCGCAGCTTCACTCATACGCGGATCTGAGGGGAATGGGAACGACCGCTCCCCTCCCAAGAGACGAATAATATCAGGGAGATTTGTGAACCCGCACATTACGTCGCTTCTCTGACACATGACACTGAATCCACCTTCACCTGCTCCATGCGCAGCTGAAGATGTCTGTCTCGCCTTCACTCGCAACTGAAGGTGCCGGCCTCGGCTTCAATCGCAGCTGAAGGTGCCTGCCTCCACTTCATTCACAGCTGAAGATGTCTGCCTTCACTCCATTCGCAGGTGAAGATATCTGTCTTCGCTCCATTCGCAGCTGAAGATGTCTACCTCGGCTTCACTCGCAGTTGAAGGTGCCTGCATCCACTCCATTCACAGTTGAAAATGTCTGCCTCCTCCTCATTCACAGCTTCACTTAGACGCGAATCTGGGGGTTCGACGGGAACGGCTGCCCTATCCCAAGAGACGAATAATATGGGGAAATTTGTTTGTCCTGTAAAATATCGATCAAACGAACTTACACACTTCACCCCTTTTATCACATCGTCCTGGATCCGCGCCTGTACGAAATATTCATGACGAATTTTATTTTTTAAAATTTCCCCATACTTCAATTTATCAGGCCATAATTAAGTTTAGACACATTTCCTATACACATTAATCAATCATATTGGCACGGGTTACAGCGTTCTTTTTTAATTACTTTGCCCTTATGTAATTGGGTGAATGATCTTAATTGTTACCGCCCACTTATAAGATAATTACCTTGATGTTGTTTTTTTTAAATAATTACTTTTTATGGTAGGAATACTGTTCCTGTTCCAACTCAAGTAAAAAAAAAAGTATGTATCATACCGAATGTGATAACTAATTAAAGATCATTAGACAAAAGAAATTAATGAAGGAGAAGTCCACCTTCGCAATCGCCCTTTGATTAACGTTTTTGAATATTGTTATTCTTTTTAGGATTGATTGTTAATTGCTTGTCTAGACAGTCATATATATCCCGTTACGAGGTGGACAAGATAATAAGTCAATCGTTATTCTTGTATAAGAGAAATTATGTAATTTTTTTTTAGCTATGGATTTCTAGTGCTCAGTATCTCTAGAATAGCGTTTCTCGATCTATGGTCCACGGATGATAGGTAATCAGTGATGGTGGTAAAGGAGGTGGTCCACAGGCAGGCCTGATCATTTTATTCTAATTGAATGAAAAATTATCGATTGCGAAACTGATATTAGTAATATATTCTTGTATTAGCTCCCGTTTAGTAACATCGGAAAACTCAGATGTCTCAATCTCGTCGTCAAACTCATCGATTGGCTCCCTCTCATCTTCGTCGTCAACGTCAGACGTGGTCTACAAACTGAATTCCTGCAACTCACAAACATTAATTTCGAATAAAGCAGAGCTGATAAAATGGAAACATAAAATGGGTATTTTCAACATACAGAAAACATCTTCATTTGTGCATAATGAACAACTAGAAAAGCAAGACTCGCTCAAGTTCAGCATAGAAGATTCAGAATGTCAGAGGAGAGTTTTTCGAGCAACTGATGCCTCTAATGAACCGATTACATTTACAAGTCAAGTAGCAGTGAAAATCCCATTGACAGAAAAGACACAAAACATAGATCTTGAAACAACGGAAACGAAAACTGAACCCTCAATGGTATTGAATAATAACACTCTACATGATCTACAGACTTCCTCTGTAGAAGAAATGGCGAGTAATTCCGGGGAACAGGAACAGGGCAGTGAATCAAAGACACTCCTCTCTGCTGATGATCTCAATTACAATGATTCCCAAAGTCAGTTGGGTGTTTCAAACACACCACCTTCTTGTCGGCGCAAACAGCTTGGTAAACTAAATACTGACATATCTTGTGACCCTGAATCTCACTCGAAAGAAACTTCTCTCTCACTAAATACATCGACGGTCCAACAACCCAATCACTTTCCTTCGAAAATAATGGACTCATCAGTTGAATCATGGGATGAAGGCAGTTATATGGATTCTCTACCAGAGGGAATTGATTACACCGGGAACGACAAGGAACTTCAGACAATGCTTGACTTTTTAGATTTCAAGAAAGAGAAACTTGATAAAAGCCACTTTCTCTTACAAGAGAAGTCAGCAGAAATACAGAACCTCACTTCACATAAAAATTTCAAAAGTTATAAGAGTGGAAAAAAAAAGAAAAGGTCTGGTAAACAAAACGTCAAGTCTCAAGTTAAGAAAAGGAGTGAGGAGAACAATGCTGCCAATATGAACATTTCCCAAGAAACAGAAAGTTTAAAAACCTCCAAGGGAAAAAAAGAGAACCTTGAGATAAGGGTGAAAAGACAAACTCAATATGAAGACAAACTTTGCTCTCAGATCAAGAATACCAAAAAAACTTCTCGTCGGTTAGAAACACCCAACTCAGCTGAAAAACCTGTCAGACGAAGTTCATCAAGACTTAAGGAAAAAGACAAGAACCTTGCCATATCTAGGGGTCAAGGAGGTTCTGAGGATCTCCTCAAGCCCAGTTTGATAACAGAAATGCAATCCAGTGATAATTTGAGTAAAAATAATTCTGTAACCTTACCTTCTCAACAAGCATCATCTGAAGTCATATCCAAACTCAACGGTCAACAAGTACATGCACAAAAAACGATGGGTGCCACTACTTCAATCTCAAGTGATTTTTCAGCACATAAGACACTCCAACCAAATGTACACGTACTCCTGGAGGAGCTTCGGGAAATTTTGAACTCCTATACAAGTGATAAAGCCAGAGGAAATGTAGGGTTCTGCATTCCCGCTAAACAACGCAAAAGAAGCAATAAAATAATTGATGCAATCAATATCTGGGCAGACAACATTCTCAAATCTACTAGGGACAACTTCTGCCAAACAGAAATATCTTCTCCTCAGGAACAAACGCTCACTTCGACTACACCACATTGTTTTACTCAGTCGCACCAAGACCGTCTCTCAGCTCAACCACAGATCGAGAAACTTCTCCAACAGCAGATTAGCAATATGGGTGAGATGCGCAACAGAGCACCACAACAACCTCCAAAACCACAAATAGATGTCGCCAAAGAAACTCACAGAGAGGCTGGAGTCAACACCAACATTCCAGAAGTATCGCATGATCTGCCACAATCAGAGAAAGTTACATTATCTCCATCTGCAACCACATCAATTAACACTGCAACTAGTATTAAAGCTGTCAACACCTACATCTCTGGAGTTGGAACTCGGGCAAGACTTGAACAGTGGTTAAGCAATAATTACAACCTCCCTGCAGCGTCACTGGAAAAAACCAACTCTATGATAGATTCTATTGTGGAATGGATTGAGGAGACTGTAAAACAAGAACTCAGTGGTTTGACACAAACAGACTCCCCATCACCACAGGGGCAATGCCTTGAAAAACAACATGGAACTGCGAGAAAATCGGCAGAGAAGAATTTGCCCATTGTGACTAATTCTGAAAAAATCACACAGATATCAATTCCCATACCTTCCCCTCCTCTACAAAAGGACTCTGTAATATCAAATCACGTAGATGAATTGAATGACAGTTCATCTTCATATTTCATACTTGACGAGATCTCTTCCAATACGGAAAATCCTTACCAAGAAGTCAGCTACAGGAAGAAGCAGAGGAAAAACAAGAATCGGCAAATCTATTCAGTGCTGTTATACAAGAACAGATTGGCTCAACCACATCAAAGTAACAGTAACAACCAAATTATTATCAAAAAATTTGAGAAAAAAATTCACAACATCAGACATATTAGAAATGGTACGGCAGTTGATTGTTACACTAAAGAAGACTGTAAAAACATCCAAAGATTTATACTCAACAACCGAAGCCTCCGGCAGTATATATATGTTGTGTGCCCAGGGACCGATGATTTTAAACAGCACCGACCTCAACCGCAAACATATGCAGGGGTTAAAACTTCAAATAACAAGAACTTTGGACGTACTTTCAATAATAAAACAACAGCAATGTATCAGAAAAATCCAAACCTCTTGGGTGATATTGTCTATGAATCCGAGGAACAGAATTATAAGAGAGAGGCCTCTTCGGCATTCAGATTTGGATCCGGCTTGGTTTTCTACAATCGTTGTCATCTTAAGAATCGTAGTGAAATTCGAAGCAGTCGTACTACATATGCAGGAATCTCTTGTGCTAACCAGAGAAATCTAACCTCAAGAGCTTGTAATACCGTGCATAAGTATGCCGATATCAATGAATCTAAACTGACATTAAACGCTATTGACCAAAAGGACATCAAGCAAGTTATGAATGACTTAGAAGAACAGTTAAAATACAGCAATCTACAGGAGCTCATTGCTACTGCTAGAATAGATGAACATAGAGGTCAAATCACTTTGATATGTACAGACTCGTCGGCTGCAAAGGTGATAAGTTCGGCAGTCGCGAACAATTTCAAGTTGAAGTTACACTTGAAAAATTGATAACAAGATAACACATCGTTTTCCTACACATATAAGTCAGGTAGCTTATTATATATAACTATTTTTATATTACATTTTTGATATACAATGCCTCAAGATAGCATCAAGGACGCAATAGCCAACTCCCGGATAACAGGTCAAAATAGCGGACGGGAAAAACACCCAAGATTATGTCGACAAGAGCAAATTCAATGCTCTTCAACGACACCATCTCCAATGGGCAATCTCAAATTACTACAAATAAATGTAGATCGAACTAGAGCGGCAATAAACTTGCTTGTAGATACAGCAATCAAGGATAAGATTGACATAATTGCCTTGCAGGAGCCAGGAATATCAGGGAAGCCACTGCGCGGATTTCCGAAAAGATGGAAAAGATGGATGTCCAGAAATGGGAAAGCGGCAATCCTGGTGCTCAATCCAGACATTCACCCTATGACATATCATACGAGCAACAACATCACGTCGATTAGAATCTCACAGCCTCAACATGATCTAATATTAGCTAGTGCGTACTCTTCACCGAAAGATTGTGTTGAGAATGTTCTTAAAGAAATGGACCAACTATTGAAACTGTCCACACAAGCGAACTTATTGTTGTGCGGCGACCTCAATAGTCATCACCCGCTCTGGGGAGACCATAGAACAGATACTAGAGGAAATAAGCTCATTGATTTTTCTAATAGGAACAATTTATATTTTCTCAACCATAGTAATTCTCCTCCCACCTTCGAGACGGATTATGGGAAAGGATGGCCGGATGTGACTATTACGAACTCGCATGCAACACTACTGAATACATCTTGGAAAGTGGACGAGAAAGTGACTCTCAGCGGACATAAATACATTTATATACAAACGAATGTGACTATTTGCCAAAAGCCACAGAGACGATATAAAATAACAGCGAGGAAGCTAAAGGTTTTTATCTTGAAAACAAAAAGCGTAATTGAAACAATACAATACAATTTGAGGAAATGTCAAGACAACAAAACCCTCCAACAAATATGCCAGGAACTAATGACATATATTACTAACATGTGTGAGCAGACATTTCCAAAAGTGAAACCTTCACCAATTCAAAACCTCGCATGGTGGAATGATGAACTAACGTTAGAAAGGAAACGTCTGCGAGCACTAAAGAGGAGGTGTGAAAGAGAAAATGATACAGACACTCAAATAAGGCTAAAACAATTATATCGAAAAGAAATTGCATTATACAAAAAGAAAATCAACAGGGCAAAAAAAGAAGGCTGGATGAGATTTTGTGAAAAAGCGACGGAGCCTTTTGGGAAAGCATACAAGACCTTCACAAATACAAGCTCATTTCTTCCCCAAACATTCCTCGTAAATCCTGATCATCCAACAACATCTTTGCAAGCTGCCCAAAACATTTTAGAAGAAATTTTCCCCAAAAATAACGGGGAAAATGAAAATACTGTAATGCAGTCAAGAAATAAGCAGAATACTGATACCAGAAACGATCCACCTTTCTCAATTCAAGAAATTAATAGAATAATTGATAAACTAAATGTGAAAAAAGCTCCCGGTCCTGATGGAATAACAAATGCATTGATTAAAAGTATACATGCTTTCCACAAGTTCTTTTTCCCGACTCTCTTCAATAAATGCCTCAGCTTCAATATTTTCCCTACAGCATTCAAGAAAGGGCAACTGATACTTTTTCTAAAACCAGGAAAAGATCCGAACAATATCAGTTCATACCGTCCAATAATTCTTCTAAACACAGTGGGCAAAATTCTCGAAAAGTTGCTGACACAAAGAATCAACTATTACATCGAGAAAACGAAGTGGATCAGCGATAAACAACATGGATTCAGAAAAGGGTTCTCGACGGAGACAGCACTATCAAAGATTCATGACAGCATACAAACATTTAAGAGCCAAAAACAAGATGTTGCCCTAATATCAATAGATATTAAGGGAGCTTTCAATAACATTTCACATAAAACAATAGCAAGGCAACTTCTCAACATCTCAATGCCGGACAATGTGAGAAGAACAATGATTGATGCAATCAGAGAAAGACAGATATCCCTTTTTACGGATGAAGGTGAGGCCACTATAATTCAAACAAAAGGGTGCCCTCAAGGTTCCTGTAGTGGGCCTATGCTGTGGAACCTTGTCATAAATGATTTACTTACGAAAAACTGGCCTGAAAATATAAAGATTCAAGTGTATGCGGATGATATTGCTATGGTAATTGGTGATTCAACAATCCGCAAGGTCACCGAGCACGCAAAAACAGCAATGGTATTGTTGGATACATGGCTCACAAAAAATAAATTAGAAATCGAATTCTCCAAATCCAATTACTTATGGATTTCTCACAAAAAGGGAAGACCAACCATTAGACTGCGAAACAATCCAATAAGACACAATATGAACATCAGATATTTAGGAATAATGTTTGATAGAAACCTGACATGGTTCAAACATGTGAATTATCTGATCACGAAAACACAGAAATGTTTACAAAATTTTAAAAGAATGGCTGGTCCTGCATGGGGCATTAATACGAAAATTAGAAATACGCTTTATAAAGTTGTCGCCATCCGCATTATAGCATATGGTGTTATCGCATGGTTCGGTGATCCCAAACAACAACTAAGAACAAAAGTAGACTCTCTTCAAAGGAAATTCCTGCTATTCATCACTGGAGCCTATTCCACAACACCAAACAGTGCGTTACAAGTATTAACTAACAATCCTCCTCTACATATACTTTTGGAAAACGAAGTACAGAAAGCAAATTTAAGGCTAAAGCGCGAGATTAATATAAACAATGTAACATATCTTCCTACAGATGTAGAGCATAAACATCCACCATGGACGTATCACCCGGTGAAAGATATTTTGCCAACACAGGTCTTGACCACAGATGTAGAAGAATCAACACATCGAATTATTTTCACAGACGGTTCAAAGACCGTGGATGGCGTAGGGGCCGCCTACATCAGTATATACATGGGTGAAGTAACAGACAAATGGAACTGCCGATTGCTAAATAACAACACTGTATTTCAAGCAGAGTTATACGCAATCTGGATGGCGGTCAGTTATGCAAAAAATTGTGCAGAAAAATCAACTATAAAGACAGACAGCATGTCATGTATACAGGCAATACGAGACGTAGAATCCCCTTACAGCCTAGTGCATGACATTAGAAAAACACTAATGGACCAAAGGAAGATTACAATACGATGGGTGAAAGCTCATGTAGGCATTGAGGGGAATGAAATGGCAGATAAATTCGCAAAAGAGGCTACAAAACATCAGCATGAAAACCACCTAATGAAATTACCGGCATCCTACATTAAAAATCTTCTCTCGCAAGAAGCGTCAGAGAAATGGCAACACCATTGGCAAATATGCACAACTGGAAGAAAAGTCTTCGACGTAATACCAAAAGTGGGTAAAATGAAAGAAGTCATGCCGCGAGAAATAGTAATGTTCCTCACAGAACACGGTCCATTCGGTGAATACATGCGGAGGTTCGGAATCAGCCGGACCAGTACGTGTAGATGCGGCCATCCGGGAAGCGTGATACACTATGTGACACAGTGTGAGTACACAAAGTGATACCATTTACAGGCGCCACCGAACGGACGAGAGATCTTGTGGAAACGGAAAATTATTTTACAAAGATCTGCAACGAGGAAACTACAACAAGTCTTGGGCTATCTGATAAATTATAAAGAAACTATTTTGATAATAACTGGAAGTAGTGAACAATCCACTAGTGATTCGGAAGTGGAATCTGAAACGGATGCGGGTTCCATATAGAGGGGCGCACTTGGGCTCCTAAACCATAACATTTGAGTAATACACTCTGTATAATTTATGAATGTTTTTGTATATACAATTTCATAGTATGATGGTGGTTTAGTAACCTTGAATATTAGTAGGAGCTCATTATGGCATTTGTTGTGAATATGTGACGTACATAGTAATGTTTATGTGTATCAACAATTATTATAAAAATGGGAATTTATATTATGTAATTAGCGTATATTATATAAATATATTATGTAAATATGTGTGGGTAATTCAAATGTGATCGCTGCCACCCAGCACTGTGAACAGGGGCTGTGTTTGATTGTTCCCGCCGCACTTTTATAGTATGATAGTAATTTGTAACCTTGAATATATATTTGTATGAGCTCATGGTGATATTTGTGCCCAATACTACCTTCATAGAGTAATGTTTTTGTGCATTCCCAATAGTATAAAAAAGGGAAATTTTTGTAAAGTAAATAATATATGCATGTAATTCAAATGTGAATGCCCAGCACTGTCAACGGAGGCTTTGTTTGATTATTCCCGTTGCAGTGCAGGCTCTGTGTGAATTCTGTGTGTGTGTGTATATTGCATATTCTGCAATTGGACAGGCAAAACTGCTCAGCACTGTGGACGGAGGCTTTGTTTCTTCGTTTCCCGTCACAGTCGAGGCGCTGTATATATGTAATTTGTATACATTGTGTATTGTGTATTTTGATCATTCTCAAAGCTCTCCCACTTCAACTTGCCAGCTTCTTCCTCTTCTTTCTTGCCCACAAGTCTTTTTCACATTTCTTTCGGAATCCCAGGCTGTGGTCTCCGGCCCTTATGTGCCACTGGGCGCACGTGCAGTTTTTCTCCCTAGTCATTGGATTCAGTCACCCATTTTTGTCAGATGGCTTGTATGTTGCATTGGTTGATGGCTGTCTTCCTGGGGAGAACGACGCGAGTAATTCGAAACTTGCGGGCACGGGGCAAGGGGAGCCACTACTATAAATCTTTGCTAACTTTTCCGACACAACTCTGCCTCTTTTGAGGGAACGGAAGTAAGGTGCTTTGCATCAGTCCGGGGTTGTGAGCGGTTCTATCTATCTATCTAATATATTCTTGGCTTGAAACAAAAAACTAGACTCTCAATCTTTGGGTGACGATATTTCATTAAAGAAAAAAAAAATGCAGGGAATTGTGATCGTATACACGCGCAATGTCATTATCCCTTTAAGCGGTAATGGCGAGATATCTCGCCTCCATAAAAGCCTCTTAGTTTATCATTGAAAATCCCAAGCCCAGATATTTTGTAAAGCTGATTTCTCAACGGGGAACTTTTCCCTATACCACTTAGTTTGCACCTGCTGAAAATCGGGAGAATTTCTTATTGCCGCTTGAATGGCTTGAACATGTTGCAAGAACATGCAATTGTTAATGAAATTTACGAATACCGATGAAGTTACTGAAATTTTAGGATTGTTTGAAATCACAGTAAAAAAAAGTGCATATTTCACGAAAAAAAGATTGAAATCTGGTGATTACACTTATACGGAATTACATTTTACTGGAATACGGCAAAATACGTTGCTATAAGCTGGCAGGATCACCAGTTATGGTTGGAATTTTTTTTTGGTTTTTTTAAAAAAAATCTCCAATTGTAGATACAACAGAGAGATACTGGAAATTGCAGTTGAAAAAATGGTGGACGAAGGTAATAGAACATGTGCAGTTCCTCGAAAAAAAAAAGTGTGACAAACATGTGTCAAAATATTCATATTTATAGTCATAATTATCATATAACGTAGTTGATTACAGATAATTTTCATAATTTTATCAATATTTCATATTTTTGCGAAGATCGATTAAAATGAATTTCATTGAAAGAACGGGACAATTGTATGAAAAAGTCTCGGTCGAACCAGAAGCACATGAATATCCCGTAAAATACGGGGGTCATAGATTCACATTATTCATAGTGGTCCACAGAAATGTTTCTGACAGTTTATTGGTCCTTGGGCTTGAAAAGGTTGATAAACGCTGCTCTAAAATATTGCAATATTTATACCGAATCAGGTGAAATCTCGAATTTGATAGTTCTCTGATAAAGTGTTTTCAACATTTCTAAATACTAAGAACAATGGAATATCTCAAATGGATCGAAAGACTGTTAGAGAAATATTCTCAGAAATTTGAGAAGTAGTTTTAGGGCTATAAGAAATGATTCCAGTATTTATAAAAATTAATTCAAGCATTACTAAAAGGGTTTGATTCAGAATTGATGTAAGAAATGATTTCAGAATTTTTGAAGAGAAGACCGGGATTAATGTAGGAGTAATTCAAGAATGAATGGTGGGATTAATTCCAAAATAAATCTTAGGAGTAATTCAAAAATTAATGCTTTAATAGTTTAAGAATTAGTGCAAGAAATAATTTAAGAATTTATGCAGGAAACTGTTGAGATTCGAAGAAAGAAATAATTTCAGAGTTATTACAGAAAAAAAAACCCCTGTTAACGGGCACCCCCGAAGGTGACCCTTTTTTACGGCCAAATAGTAATTTCCCCTTGCATAATAAAAGTATGCATTTCCAACCCCTGCCTGAATAATGGTCACTTCTCTTTTAGGGATGATAGTCTTTGTCCCGTCGGTGTCCGCAAAAGAGAGGTTTTACTGAACAAGAAATTATTGCAAATTTAATGCGAGGAAGAATAGAAAATACTCAATCCCAAAATGGATGCAAAATATTGTTCCGGGCTAAATGCATCGGAAATTTGCGATTTTTCGACCGCTAGATGTCGCTCAAGACCATGTCCTTCTAACAAAGTTCGAATAAATTATCTAAGGTTGAGGAGCAAATTAGCCAGAATGATAAATAAAGAGAAGCTGAACAAATGGGCTCGAACACTTTATCGAACCTGCGTGGAATGTAATGTATTAAGTGAATCACGAAGGTCTGTTGCGCACTAATCGATAAGTTCAATCCTCCATTGGCAATACGGGAGCACCGGGAGCTGAGTCACGATTCGCTGTTTTCCTAAATAAAATAAATCCTCGGAATTTCATTGGTTGTTCATCCGAAATGCAGAGCTTATCGATCTCTTCTTGTTCACTGATCTCATCGATCTTGGAATTGGTCTGAGAAATTCTCGGAAACAAAACATTACTCAAGTAGCGGGAATGGAAGCGATTCTTTGATCTGAACGAGTCCGGACCCGGTTCTGATATCGTAGAAGAATTTCAAATTTTATCATTTCTCCAAGTTGAAGCTCAAGAACCATAAGAAATACAGTCGAATCCCGTTTTAACGGATACTGTAATAGCGAAAATCTGGTTTTAACGAGCACTTTTCTAACCCCCCATCAGATAAGTTTCCATAGGAACAATACAGGAACCTGGTAATCCCTTATAACAAAATTCCGTAATAACGAAGTGATTTCTGCGGTCTCTTGGATTTCGTTATAACGGGATTCGACTTGATCTGTAAATTAATACATCTTTTTTTTTAAAATATCCTCTTACATAATGGAAACGATTGATAATAGTATGCGTTCTAAGCTGTAGTAAATTATGCGGCCGTAAGGTGACATTTCAGAGTGGTGGTTGGTCCTTAGAATATATTTACATTAGTGTGTTGTAATTAACTCCAAGCTATTTGATAGTATCGCAATTCAGAAGTAGAATGACGTAGGCCTGACAGAATAAGCGGGATTAATATGCTATTCCTCATTCCAGTTTGGGCTTAACTCGGGCCTAAAAGTTTTTCGAGGCCCCCCCCCCCTTTTCCGAAATCAGTACAAACAGTGCCGTAACTGAGCAAGTGCAACAGGTGCATCCACACAGCCCCCACTTGAGGGTGGGCCCAGGATGGGCCAGAAGGGGCCTAAATGCAAATTCTTGCACAGGGCACGGGAATGGCTAGTTACAGCACTGGGTACGAATGGTTTTTACCATATAAAACGAATTGTGTAACGGAAAAATAGCATTAAATATCGAAGTCAGATATGAAAAAAAAAACTAATGAGAATTTTCAAGTTGCAAATTTTGTTTAAGCCTTTTCGGGCACGCACTTCGGACTTGGGACCCTGACTCAACCTCCTCACCTTGTAAGACGTCATCCAATGTACCCTTTCAGCATAGAATCTGGCGTAAAACCGGTTCGACTTCAGTCACTATTGTTAAGTGCATTCCGCAATATTTTTAGTACAGTCCAATCCCGTTCTAACGAATACCGATATATCGAAAATCTCGTTTTAACGAACACTTCTATCCCCCAGATAAATTTACATATGAACAATGCAAAGACCTGGTATTCCTTTACAACGAAATTTCGTTATAACGAAATGATTTCGCGGTCTCTGGGAATTCGTTGTAATGGGATTCGACTATAGGCCTATAGGAAAGGTGGAGAGGACGTTTCCGAATACAGTATAATTTAAAATATAGGAGGAAATTATTTATTTATTTTTTTTGTAAATGCCACGTGTCTAAAAATAAACACATAATTTTAAACGCACAAATGCCGAAGCGTTTCTTCCAGAAATTGCCATAAATTTTGAATGATTCTCATTTGATGAAAATCACAACAAAGAGTCTACCCACAGACCACCTTCCTCATCTTCGCAACCGAACTCGGACAAATGGTTGAGAAGCCGGTGTGAGGGTACGCACAGTATTTTTAAAAATTATCATCTTACATAATGTACTGAAATATGTATAGTAAGTACATACATTTCTCCCTCCTCTCCACTTTGCGGAGTTAGACAGAGCTCTTTAGATCTCTCTCAATTAATTTATATATTTTCTATGGGAAATATTGCCCAGCAATTCATTCAGCGACTGGTTAGAGTCGTATTGTGAGATATTGCTATATTGCTACTAAGTGAAAATTTCATAACGGACACTTCAAAAGTGTCACACTTCCGGCACAACTCACTCGATAGTAAATTGCTCATGGCGATAGACCGGAGTAGTGCTCGGTTTGAAAGAAAGAAAAAATAAGAGAAAGACGAAAACTTCGACTTCCATGGTGCCCGTAATCGAGAGTTCCCATGCTCAGTCAAAGCGATTCAAATGATTTCAAATCAATTCGTATCAGAAGAAAACCAATGCTCATAGGGGTATTAACTAATTCCAATTGATACAGAGTGGGCAAAAAGCTCGTAAAAACTTTAAAAATGAATAAAAACCGGAAAAATAACCGGAGTAAAAAACGGTTTGCAGGGTTAGCATCGCTAGGTCACGGGAATATTTTTAAGACATAAAAAAAAACAACTCAAAAACAGCCGATAGGTGGAGTTGACGTACACAAGTCAAAGAAAAGATACGCAAATAAGGAACAGAATGTTTCCAAATCGTTTATTACAGCAGCATGTGTCCCACATGACCACCACCACAGGGGCTAACAAATTCCAGGCGAGTCACAAATCCAGCAACGGCAGAGTGAAGCAGTTCCATATACACGGCTTACAACGGTGAACTGCTTGTGGATTAGGAGAGCAAGTTCTTATAACCGTCTCATTCGCATATTTCCGCCGAAGCCACTCGTACCAGCGCCTTTAACCTTTGAAGACTAGACACACCCCACTTCCCATCTCAGAGAGGTACCAGCGCCACCTATCGGCTGTTTTGAGTCCCCCCCCCCAGTCTTAAAAAAAATTCCCGTGACCTAGCGATGCTAACCCTGCGAACCGTTTTTTATTTCGGCTATTTTTCCGGTTTTTATTCAATTTTTAACGTTTCTACGGACCTTTTCGCCCACCCTGTATTTCATACATGTTGTTTTTCCTCACTACATACATTATAGACATGGAATCTAATGTAAGAAATCAGAATCACCCGAGTTGGTATATAGAATGCTTTTAAACTCCAGCATACACATGGAAACGTTTTAGTTATTCCCTCCCCCTCTATCAAAAAATGGGATCGTTCCAGGAAAAATAGAGAGAAAACGACTACATCAAACTCGTTTACCGATTACAACGCTTTTTTTTCGTCTTTTGATATTGATTATTTTCTTTTTAACATCTCTATGGCCATCGAAAAAAGTCAAGTTTCTCCATTTTCATCCCAACCCACTTGACTGACATTTGCCCATGCGGAATGCGCATACTCCGCATAATGAAGCAAAGAAAGAACACACGAGGGGAGAGAGAGAGATCAGCAAATCACAATGTGGTGGTGAGCGTAAAAATCGCACCACGAGTCGCTCGGTGGTGTATTTTTTTTTTTTTATTTTTTTTTGCGTTTGTGATCGATCACAGGTCTCTTCTTTTCTCTCGCAGCAGCTGCTTTTGGATCGATCGATGATCTCCTCCTCCTCCTCCATTGCCCCCTTACGGAATTTATACGTTTGTTTCTTCCTGGAAAATATCCCGTTTTTTTTTTCCTCCTTCCACAATGGAAAATTACATGAATATTTTATCATTGAAGCGGGATAGTTTTTTTAACATTGAAGAGAAGTGTGATTTCCTTTATATTAAAGACTCAATTATTTCGTATGAAAAAAAACTGAATTTTCTATGGGATGTAATGAAGAATTTCTCAATTTCTCCTAAGGGGGGGGGGGCATTCAAGTATTACGTCGTCAGCAAATTTTTAGCCATTTTTGACCCCTCCCCTTGTCAGCAAAATTTCTTCAGCAACTTTGAACATTTCATATCTCCAAGAAGAGGTTATTGATGACGTAAGCAAACTTCAAACCCCTGTCCCCCCCCCCTTGTCATCAAAAGTCAGCAAATCAGAAACCCCTCCCCCCCCCCCCTTGTCAGCAGAATTTCGTCAGCAACTTAGAATATTTCATATCTCCAAAAAAAAAAGGTTGTTGATGACGTAAGCAAACTTCAAACCCCCCTGCCCCCCTTGTCATCAAAAGTCAGCAAATCAGAAACCCCCTCCTCTTCCTAGATGCTGACGTAATACTTGAATGACCCCTAACTTAAAATTTGCATAATCAAAAAAAAAGAAGTAAAATCCGTGTGATAATAGAGTTTTCGGAATATCAAAATATTATTATACAGTACAGTCGACTTCGCTTATTATAATCATGGACGATGCTATCATTTGGGTATCGTTATCACTTTTGCAAAGAACGGAACAGACAATACAATACAAATACAAGGCTACAACAGGCAAAATGCCCAACGAGGTGGCCATAACAAATATGAATATCATATATTTCTGAAATACAGCAAACCTATTAAAAATGCAATTACAAAAACTAAAAACTATACAGGGTGTCCTGTAAGCGCTAGTACGGCCCCCATCTCACAAAGCCTAACTCAGGCCAAAGCTCACAGTTGCTGCCAATGCCACCGATTCCCCGCAGGGGCAGTTGAATTTTCTCTCTTCCCAAAATACATCTTCGCATCAGCCAGCTGTTAAAACCTTTGCATGGATAGCGGAGAGTGGCATCATTTTCGGATAAGTCGCCATCTGGTGGCATTGTCAGCAATTGTGAGCTTTGGCCTGAGTTAGGTCCGACCGTCCATGTACGGTTCCGTTCAGTACACACGAGCTCCGAGGAAAAATTAAGAAATTCATTGCCTCTGTAGTTTAGTGGTCTAGCGCGTGGGTTCGATTCCCCGCAAGGGCAGTTAAATTTTCTCTCTTTCTAAAATATGTCTTCGCATCAGCCAGCTGTTAAACACCTTTGTATGGATAGCGGAGAGTGACGTCATCTTAGCACTGCCTGTACCCATAATCACAAGACGAGAGCACCCTTACGGTAAATTCGACATACCAATGCACGAAATCGGGATGAGATTTCAATCCTTGTATGGAATTTGTGCAAGGTGTTTGATTGGAACGTTGATCAAGTGCTCGCGAACACGAGCATCGAGCACTCTGCGTACCGAAGGGAGCCCAGTGGTGCTCGCAAGCAATGAGTTGAAGATACCTGGCATACAGGGTGAATAGCAAACGCAGGGGGGATGTCATTTTACTTGCGAACAGATGATCTCAGAGGTATACTTCAAGCTAGAAAAAGTTTCCAAATAACGTGTGTACCCAGATATGTCATTCATGTTGCAAGGGGTTTGTGTAGTTATTGACATATTATGATGACATATCTGAGTACTACACGTTATTTGGAAACTTTTTCTAATTGGAAGTATACCTCTAGGATTACCGGTTAAGCAGTAAAATGTCATACCCCGTGCTTTCTATGCGCCCTGTATAGCCATATTTTGTACTGAAATGACGCTTAAAGATAAACTTTCTATAATACGAAAAAAAAGAAAAATAGAGAGAAATAAATTGGTATAATGAGTTTATTTAATGGTATAATGAGCTAATGACGTTTAAAGACATTATCTATTTTATTTTTCGCTACACTCAAAATCACTTCTATTGCGTAACCAAAATCTCGGGATTTTTCTCCATAATCACGGTTCCAAAGACTGAAATTTGTTTTCTCTGTAATGAGGAACCAATGCATATTTTAATGTTTTTATTTTTTATTTTTGCATAAAATTATTATTAATAGCTGATTGTAAAATTTTGGAAATTCAATTTCCGTACGTGAAAATTTATTCCTTCTGTGCATGTTTAGAGAAACTTTTATGCAATCAGGAAAATTGGAATGTATGTAATCATTTTTTTATAGTGACCATTGAATTGCGCGAGAGGCTTGCGCATTCCTAAAAACGATTAGGGTCATGCATTTCCAGAAGTGCGCAGGGTTAGGTATTCCTAAAATGAATAAAATACTCCTTTTGAAGGCTTGTGCATTACTAGAAAATGCGTGAAAGTTTGTCTATTTCTAGAAATGTGTGGGAAAAAAGCTTGTTTAAATTCACACATGAGTACTTATTTCTAGAAATGCGCAAGATCGTATATTATTAGAAATTCGTAGCAGTGTTGCGCATAACTAGAAAGACTAGTATGTGTTTTTATATTACTATACTAGTGTTTTTCCCACCATCGACGATTATCGTTCGCATACACCGTCAACCCTTGGTTGTTCAGTATTCGACTGCATGGAACACCCAACTTGACTAGCTTCTCAAACCGTTGAATTCAATTATAATTGGATATAAAAAGAGGTTTATCATTTACTGTGAACTTTCCTTTTAAATCGTAGAAGACACCACCAAACAAAGCAATCCACGATCTTCAGCTGTGACGCGTTATTTAAAATGCTCGCATTCACCAGAAATTTTGTAAATTTTTTTTGTGATTACAAAATTGTACCTGCGTACTCCTTTAGGCCTAAGCCTACAACTCTTTTTTTGTTGAAATTCCAACTTTAAAGAGTAGTGTGCCGTAAAGGGTTAATGATCCAATCACGTACCTCTAGGAGGGTATGAGCAGCACAGGTTGAAAACCGCCACTACTGTATTCAATGAGTTACATGACAAGTTAAATGAAAGTTATACCAAAAATCAGTTCTATTCAGATTCAGGCTAGGCACTGGGTAGAAAGATAGTCCGCAGCAAAGTCTACGTTTCAGTATCTTTCTAATTATTTCTATCATCAACAAAAATCAATAATCACACAATAAAATAAAAAAAACCCAATATCATTCAGTTTTTCAAAATTATAATTTATTCATATGTTCATCATTTTTATCTCTACACACAAATAGGCACACACAAAGCAAGTTTGAAACTAAACATTTAGTACAGGCTATAGAAGGATTAATCTTTTCACTTCTTATTCTTTTTTTTTAAAACCACATAAAGGTCACGGTCATTTAATTTTTTAAATATTTAATTTGTATATAAAATCAATAATTGAATTTATTGTTGTTGTTTTTTTTTTCCTTGGCATTTATAATAGACATTTTGAAATGTTTTGTACATATTTACAAAGAGACCAGATCCTATTCAAAGTGTTGCTTCAAATTTATACATCAATTAATAGGTTCTAAAAATTAATAATTAGGGAGGGGGGGGGGGGAGTGGTACATTATAAGGTGCCGGTGAACACAGAGTATGACTTGAAGGTATTTTACACACACATATTTCCAATTTGTCCAATGATTATTTGTTCACATAATTAATACTATTCGTCAAAACCACATCGATTGTACATACATTTATGATATTATTATATCAAATTTAGAGCTTTTTATATACACACAAGATTGAAGATATCTAATTATAATGAAAATTATTAGTTATTTTGATTTAATGTATCATATAATACTAGAATCCTTGAGTTTCAAAATATTCAATAAATTGATTTTTTTTGTTGATTAGAGAGATTAGATATATATGAGTGTACATTGACTATTTGATGATTTCAATACTGCGTATAATACACGGATTATTAAATGAACTTATGTATGGAGGGATTGTGAAATTATAAGTATCGTATTTTTAACTGATTATGGTTACCTTTTTTTCCAAGAGACGTGCGTCTTAATGGTGTTGGTTAATTAGAATGCATAGAACTGAAGTTATATGGGCGTAGTACTGAGTAATCATGGACGTGATTGATTATGAATCATTAGAGATCATTTAACAGCTTTTTTCCATTCTTTCCGCTGACATATTCATATAATCCAAGAGTTCTTAACCTATGGATCGCTGGGCCTTTCTAAATGGATCCTACGAATCCACTCAACTCCCTGTTATAAATGAATTTATCGTGTCACTTGTTTCACTAATTTCTAAAACCGAACTGATTCATGGATCACGAAGTCACGTTAAAAAATCAAAAAGTTAATCCCTGATATAATCAAAAGACTTATAAAGCTTCGCTAGATACCTCTATTGCAGCGGTCCTCAACCGGGAGGCCATGTGGTCCACCTGCTCGCTGCCCAGGGATATTCTAATCGGCCAAGAATGGAAACCAACGAGAAAAATAGCTGCTTTCCCTGACAGGTGATTAAAATGGCCATATAAAAATATCCGAAATTAAAGCTGAGAAAAATACGATGAGGGAAAAAGGTGTGGTTATTCATAGAATCAATAGGCTCCGTGTGGGACATCACCTAAAATGGGTCTGATGGGTATCCAAAGGTACATGTGTAGATGCATAAGATTTTTGTACACTATTAATTTATTAAGTATGAAAGGCCTTTGGAGAGGTTTCAGTGAGTAAGTGAGTTTGGACGTGCTGAAATAATTCACTAATTGTTTTCACATTGCTTCATATTGAATGTTGTTTTGCAAAGGGATCCATGGCTCTCATATCTCATCAGCAAAAGGGGCGTAGGGAACAAGAAAATGTCAAGAACCTCCTGATCTAAGAGTGCATAACTTGTATTGTTTAAAAACTTGCTTAATAACTAACTGGTATTTTGTTTAATTTTGTTTATTTTCAGTTCTGTAGAAATACGGCATTTTATGTGGGATATCGGTATTTTGGGCATTAAAATTATAAAATGCAGTGATTATATAAAAGCGTTCACAGCTTAATTAGAATAAAAATTAATTGCAATAATTATACAAGCAAACGTGATTTCAGATGCAAAAGCACTGTAGAGTGCTAAGAGAGCAGCCAGATTTGAAGCAAGATATTTCACGACAAAAATTATATCCAAACTAATAACTGGGACAGTGATTACACATCAACATTCTCCCCCTTTCCGCGGCCTAGCAGAAACCACTGAGAACCCCTGTAAAACTTTACTTTTTTTTAATGAAATGGGCATGTGTTTCATTGACAAATTAATTTTACAAAGCATCTGGACTTGTCATTGCTGAAATGAAAAGCTTATAAGAAGGCGAGATATCTCGTCAATGTCGGTTAGATGGTTAAGAGTAAGGCCAGATATTTTGGGGAATAAGTTTACACTGAAAAAAAAAAACAAGTAGAGAGCTACTCACATTCTGCGAAATCTGTCATTCCTGTCATTCCAAGAGATATTTAAAATTTTAATCTCGTCCCCAAGAGGTGATACTCTCACTGGCAACCACTGGTCAAGAACAGTGTACCAATACCCAAGCGGAAATTCCAATTCTTTTATCAATATTGCTAGCGTTCTCGATACGGAAACATTTATAAAATCATCATCATATACATATATTTACTTATCCATGACATCATTATCAGACTGTACTCAGTTTTGTGCGTGACAGTAATGACTTGAATTGATAATAATGCTATACACATACTCGAATCCACACAACTATAACGATCCATATCTCGGCAAATACTGTGACGATTGTTCGCTAATATTACGTTAGACATAATAAGAGGTCTTACCTTCGCGTGGATTATAATGCGTCTATTTGAATAGAATATACAATTAATATTAATAATCATTATTATTATTGTTGTAATAAAACACAATCTCTTGAAGGTCGGAAACAAGGTCGGCATCATTCCCACCGTAAGATAATTTTGCCTACAACAATCCCATTCCGATTGTATTCAATTAAGGCCTCGTTCGACCAATATCGAAATACCATTAAATTAAATTTAGCCTTTGTATAATTTATCTATAAAGGAATTTAAATGGAAGGAAGACTAGGAGTGTGTGTATTGATTTCTCTTTTCATAAATAATAATTATTATTATAATGAAGCGAAAATCGATTTGTACTTTCACTGTGTGGAAATTTTTTTTGTCATTCAGATCAGTATTCTGCAACCGCCGATCAGCGGACCGGTGCCGGTGTATGTGAATTTTTTGCCGGACCGCAAAGAACTTCTACCAATTCATGTAGCTACTACATAGTTCTAGATGTATCAAATATTATACCGTCATATACCAATTATACCATATCATTTTTTTACTATTTTTTCCGGCCCGCAAATTATTTACCGTATTTTTATTTTTTGCTGACCGTAAATTACTTATTCTATTAACGGTATTTAGTTCTTGTTGGTCTGCAAATTCTATATCACATTCATTTTTGTTTGTTCCGGTCCGCAAATTATTCCCCTTCTATTTTTTATTTTTTGCAGACCGTAAATTATTTATTCTATTTATGATACTTAGTTTTTGCTAGTCTGCTGACTATTTATCGTATTTATTTGTTTTTTCTGGTCTGCAAATTATTTTTCTCCTATTTATTTGTATTTTTTTTCCGGTTCGAGAATGATTTTTCCTATTTAAGATAATACCTTTTTGCTGGTCCACTAATTATTTCAGCCATTTATCTATCGTCTCGGTCCTTAAATTTCTTTTTCCTCCCATTTCATTTATTTGGCCGGTCCGCAAATTATTTCTCCCATTTGTTTATCGTTTTCCAGCCCACACAAATTATTTCTCCTGTATATCTATTTTTTGCTGGCTCGCACATTCTATTGCTTTATTTATTCTTCCTTTTTTTCTGGTCCGCAAATTATTTCTCCCATTTATTTATGCTTTTCTGGTCACTAATCATTCATCTTATTAAATTATTTTCGTTACATATTTATATTTTTCTCGGTCCACAAATTATTCCTCTTCTTTATGGTACTTATTTCCCGACGACCAGCAAAAGTATTCTGCCTATTTACGGTATTTATTTTCTGCCAATCCGCAAAAATAATTTTTTCTATTTATTTATTGTTTCCTATTTTTATTAATTATTTATCTTATTTATTTACTATTTCTCCCTATCTATTTTATTTCCCCTATATATATATATATTTATTTTATTTTTTCCCTACTTATTTTATTTCTGCTATTCATTTATTATGTCTCCTATTTAGCTCTCCCCTACTTATCAATTCGGCTATTTATTTATTATGTCTCCCATTTTATTTTCCCCTACTTATTATTTCTGCTATTTATTTATTATTTCTCCTATTTCATGTTCCCCTAATTATTTCTGCTGTTTTCATTTATTATTTCTCCTTAATTTTATTTTCTCCCACTTATTATTTCTATTGTTCATTTTATTTTCCCCTACCTATTATTTCTACCATTTATTTTATTTTTCCATTACTTATTCTTTCCCCCATTTATTATTTCTTCTATTCATTTATGGAATTTTTAAACTACTTTCACCGGTCCACATCAATAAGAAAGGTTGAATACAGAGCCGGATCTTGGATCCTGCAAGCGTCACTGCCGTAGAAGGCGCCAAACTGGAGTAGGCCGATTTTTTAGGGTGCCAATCGAAGGGTTGATATGATTTTTTTATTACCAAAATATAACACTTGAAAAATTTCCAGAACCGGCCCTGGTTGAAGAACACTGATTTAGATCATTGTTATTTTTCAATGTGACAAATTTATGGCATACACTATTACATTCTGTATAATTTCAACTGATATTATTAATCTGGTAATGAAAAAAAAAAATTCGTGATATACAGATCTTAATTCACATATTCATGGCAAATTTGAGAATATAGGTTCCCTTTACGCTAATTCATACATATTTTAATCTATCACAAAAAACAATCTGACTTGAATGGACTTCTTTGTGACGTTTTTAATGGATTTATGTATACATATATATTTTTTTTAGGAATGTGACATCGACTAGAGACGCATACACTTAGTCACATACATATATAACTATGCTCACATACATATGTATATATATATATTCATAAAGTTTGCAAAAGAGTTAAAACATATTTTTTTTTTCATAAAACGTTTGAAAACAAAACAAATCTATAAACAAATGCAAAAAATAATAATAATTATGATAATAATTAACTCAAAGGAACACGATACTTAATATCTGTACAAAATATTATAACATATTCGATATATATATATATGCATATTCATTTATATAAATTTCTATTAATTTTTCAAAAAAATGATTTGACTATTATTAGCGAACAAACATAATAATGGCATGGAGGAATAGAAAATTGATACGAATTATTGAACGTTTTTTTTTGCCTTTTTTTAATGATCGGTATGATACATAATTTATTTTATAATAATGTAAATAATAATAATAATAATCTTCAACTGTACAAATGAGAATAACATTCAAACATGGCACAAAATATAAAATTATAAGTTATTAGGACGGAGAGAAAAATTATCTCTCCAAACAAAAAACTTTGATCTATAGAAGAAATTGAAACTGTTTTTGGAAATAATTATACCAGTAATTTTAATATATTTATTAAGATATTTAATTTATATTTATAATTAATTTTACCCTTAAGAAAATCTGATACTTGATCATCTTTTTATTGCCAATGTTCCCGTCTTTGAAGTTAAATAACAATTATAATCGTGTATAAAGAAATATGTTTTAATCAAATAATTAATTTTAATCTACGTAAAATTGCTTGTTATAAAAATGAAGCGTTCAGATCAGTTGGAAAATTTTCTCTTCCACCTGGAGGATAATTTTTGAAGCGTCTGGTACGTTGTTCAAAACGGATCAAGCAAGTGCAATGTTTGAAAATGATTGCATAATAATTTATTTTTAATGTATTGTCTGGGAAGAGTTATCTGAAGCAATCTTCTCTCACCTTGTATTATATAGAAAAAATTATCCGAAGCATTGCTTAGAATAAATTGTTTAAAAAAAAACTATCTGAAACATTGAATAGAATGAATTGTTTAACTCTTTAAGCAGATTTTAAATTTTTCCTGGTCTGCATTATAATTAACACATTGGAAATAAAAGCGCGTTAAAAACCCGAGATATTTCGATTTGACCGAAATAAAGCCGATCAAGTTTGACGAGATATCTCGGGATTGCTGCTGTAGGGGTTAAAAAACAATCATCTGAACCGTTTCTTAGAAGAAATTTTTTGAAAAAAGAATTATCAAAAATATTCAAAATGAGTCATTTTTAGCAATGTATAAAAAAAATTATTGTAACAATGGTTTAAAAGAATTTGAAATTAAAATCAAAAGCAGCAATGATGAAAGTTTTATGGAACATTGTTTAAATTAAATTATCTGGAGTATTTAGTATTTAAAAAAATAATTTTATGGAACATTGCTCTCTAAAATGTTATCTTGAACATTATTTGAAATTAATTTTTTGAACAATGTTTAGCATGTTTTTGACAAAAATAATCTAAAAAAAATATTCTAATATACAATTTTTTTTAGCAATCATCTGAAACGCATTGTTGGAAAACAGTTGTCTGTTATTTTCTTTTAGATGTACCGTCTGGAACATTGTTCAAAACAAATTTTTTGGTGAATTATCAGCATCATTTTTTAGAATCATCGGGAACATTGTTCAAAACAAATTTTTGGTGAATTATCAGCATCATTTTTTAGAATCATCGGGAACATTGTTCAAAACAAATTTTTGGTGAATTATCAGCATCATTTTTTAGAATCATCGGGAACATTGTTTAAAGAATCATCGGAAGTTACTGTTTAAAAATAACTTTCTGTACATTTTTTTGGAATATATATATAAAGGTTGTGAAAAAAATCTAAAAAGTATAACGTTTTTAAAACTAATTTTGTATATTGCTTTAGAAGAGCTATCGGCAACATTGTTTAGAATACGTTCTCCACATTTGAAGAAGAATTATCTCAAACAAGGTTCAGAAATTACTTGACAAGCATTATCATTTTTAGTATTCTTCGTAGTACACCATTCGAAACTACATTATTCTGAAGAACTTTTTAAGGAATTCTAGGGTTAAAAGATTATTAATAATAATAGTAATGGGTTTTCTAATACGTGGAATAGAATTTAAGGGACATGCTTCGAGGTAATGCATTAAAACCTCTCTTTATTCGTAACGGAATCGAAAAATTTGTCCGTAAACGATTAGGTGACCGTTAATCAGGGAGTTGAAATGCATACGAGGGGAAATTATTATTTGGCCGTAAAAGAGAGGCGACCATTAAGAGGGGTTTTACTGTAATAAGTATCTTTAATATTGCTAAAATTAGTTTTTATTAAAACCCAGCTAAAAAGGTTTTACGTATCAGCTGCAGAATAGCACAGGCAGGAGTTAGTTCGTCTTCCCTCCAAGACATTTAGCCATGTTTGCATGCATTTAAATACTTATAACAGTTACAAAATGTAATGTCCAAATTTAGTGCAGATCATGACAAATGTATATTAAGATCAATGTTATTATAATATCCGAAATTTCGAGTGTAGCCTCTAAAAGGTTGTTTTTTTTTTGGGTAATTACATGTTATTTTTCAAGGATGGGGAGGATAATGGTATTCAGCGATGAGAGTATACAACAACAGAGATTCGAAATAATCATTTTTTGTTTGTTTTTTTCATTCACACTGCCGTATGCCTTTTCATGTGTAGTGAGAGATGGTCAGACCGTGAGAACGCGCGTTCGCACAACCTGCACTGGAAGGGTCGGTCCCCCGTGTGCTTCCTGTAGTGACGCGTCAGTTCGTCGGACCTCGCAAACTTCCAACCGCACCCTTTCCAGTTACACTGGTAGGGTTTCTCACCCGTGTGAGTCCTCAGGTGGGCTTTCAGGTGCGAACTTTTCGTGTAGGTCTTTGTGCAACCTGGGTGAGAGCACGTGTGTGTGGTGGTCTTCTTCCTGCCGAAACTCTTCCTACCTCGCTTGGGCTTTCCGATCGAAGTCGGCGCAGTTTGCGGCTGCTGCTGCTGCACAGCGACTATTTGGTCCTGTGTAACTTCTGCCAGGGCAGCGGCGGTGTTGTATATAGTTTGGTTCTGGGTTTGGGGACTGAAGTTTGTAGTGGATGTGGTGTTGGTGGCACGGTTGTTGCTCAGCAGCTCCGCCAGATGCGGCGACGACGGTGGCGTCACCATCCGTAGATGAGGAGGTTGTTGACTCTGCATGGGGCTGGTCCCGAAGCTCGGGACGTTGTGAGGGCCGAGCACGGGGCTAACTAAGTGCGTCTGGTGGGAAGGTATAGTCTCCAGGACACCGTTGGCAGTTTTCAGTTGCGCTGTCCGTTCCGGGGACGCCGGGGGTGACATCTGACTCGATAGCAGACCGCTCGGGACAACGCTGTAGTTGGTCCAAACGTTCTGTGATGAATACGTGTAAGTTGGCGGTACCATGTTCGATGCAGTAGTCGGCGTGATACAACTGAGTTGCACGAATCTGTCCATGGGGTTTTTATTCACATCTACCGAGTCGACCGGGACCAGACTTTTCCTGGTGTGGATTTGGTCCAGACCGTTGCTGTTGACGGGATCCTGCTTGAAATCGTCGCCGCTGTCACGCTGTTCCCCGAACCCACCGACAGCTGGCGACGGGTACAGTGACGGGGAACTATCGCTCGCCAGAGAAGAACCGTCTGGGATCGGATTACTTGTCAGCATAAAGTCCATGAAGTCGAGAGTCTCGTAACGGTTCTGGCTGTCCGTCTGAGGGAGTTGCTCCGGCACCACGCTCGGAGGTGAATGCTGCTGTTGCTGGTGGTGGTGCTGGTGTTGTTGATGACTCGCATCGTGCTGCTGCTGGTGGTGGGACGTCGGCACGCTGTTGATGGACAGCCGGAGGTGCTCTGGCGATTGGGAATGATCGTTCAATAACTTCTCACTGGAACAACTCACGTGCATTTTATGTTGAGGATGGTCGGCGGAATGGATGTCACCGAGTAAGACACTCTCTATGTCCTGCCACATCTGGAAAAAGAATAAGGAAAATAAATCAATTATCAATAAAGAATAAGAAAATACTATAGTTGAGTAATCAATCAATTCAAAAATGCATACTATATACAGGGGTATCATATTATATCATATTATATCATTATTATATCTATATAAAGGTATCCAATAGTAATATCGTATATTGAGAGAACTACAGATGCTATGTTATGAAAGCACTACGCTGTCGGTAGGGGATTGCTCCAAGCTTTTTGTCCAAGGTTTCTACCAATGTCACACTGCGCACTGTCAACAGCTGCTCTGAGACGCTTTTCACAGCAGTCGAGCGCTCACTGCCAGTCAGCATGCAAACGCCACAACGTAAGATTATCCATCCGTATCCACAGCGTATCTCTGTGCATCTCAGCATAGTTAGTTTAATCACACCTCAAACGATACTGAACAGTTTAAAATAGATAAATTCTTTAATAATTTCCCAATAAATTAGTGCATGCAGAGCAATTTATGGTACTCATATTGAAATCAACCAGCAAGCAGATGCACACTGGCTTTCAAAGTTAAGCACTTGACGGCTTACATAACATAACCACTTGAAACTTGCCTGTCTGAATTGGACAATTAGTGGAACACAGACAGGTGGTACGGTACTTGGGCATACAGCCCTTTCACGTGGAGCCTTAGTCGCCCAGTGCTGGCAGATATTGTCTTACCAAACGCTGCAACCGTGATACGTAACAGTTGTGAAGGTCGTTCGTCGATTCCGCTTGGTTATTATAGCAATGTACTGGTTATGGAAACAATTTCAAACAGGTCAAATAGTCATCCGAAGAGCTGTGTTCGGTCGACCAAGGGTTGGCAATCCCCCCCCCCCCCACCTGATGATCGGTTTATACGTATTGCTCTAGTGCTCGAACGGAATAGACGAGCGAACTCCACAACTGTTACATCCATACGATATCTGCCAGTATTATGCGCTGAAGGCTTCACACGAAGGGACTTGTACGCCTTAGTTATACAAGCGCCTCGTACTTTTGACTAGCTTGGAATCGTTACCATGATCAGTGTGTGTTGATGTAAGAGCCAAGCGGAATCGACGAGAGATCTTCACAACTGTTACATCCATGGTTGCAGCGTCACTTCGTAAGACAGTATCTGCCAGTACTGGGTGACGAAGGCTCCACGTGAAGGGACTGTATGCCCCGAATACCACCTGTTTGTGTTCCATTAACCATCGAATCCAGAGGGACAAGATTAAAGTGGTGTCGTTATGTTATATAAACCGTCAAGTGCTTAACTTTTGAAAGCCAGTGTACATCTGCAGGTTTATAAATTTTCATGTAAGTACCATGAATGGCTCTGCAAAGTGTCCAAAGGGTATTAGATCTTTTGGAAAGTGTTTAGTAGCATACTTGAGGTGGGATTAACAAAACCAGAGGGGCAAGATGAAAGTCATGTCATTAAGCCGTCGTTACATAAGCCGTCGCGAGCTTAACTTATGGAAGCCCACTTATTACTTGTGAAGTTGACATCTTGAATACAACTAAAATTTATAACTAGCCCCATAGGTGGTTCTCTCACAATAAGCCATTACTTTCGGATACCTCTAGCCTGAACACCTTGTATATCACGTGATAAAATGGCAATATTCACATAGACCATTCTACATTACAGACAGTGTCAGTCACTTCTTGGTACGGAAGTTATTATTAATATAATAACGGTTTGTATATGACAATTCATTCCAGATGGAAGAAAACCGACCGACAATCCATCAAGGCTCCCAACATGTGTAACAAATAACACGAGCTAGTTATTAGCATCTCACTCCGCAATAACAACTAGATACGGATCATGGTTGACAAATGTCACAATGATGTCAAAACAATGCCATTTTGTATCTGCTTTCTGTGTTCGTTTTACGCAACTTTTCTGCAACGATATCATCGTAACACGCATGTATCGTAAGAGAAAAAAGGTGCGTAAACCTATTTTACATGCTGTTATAAAATGTCCCGATGATGTTTTTTTTCTTCTTCTCTTGCCGTTCTATTTTTCCTTATACATATATTTTAACTTATCCATATGTGTTTGCTTTTTCTCCTTTCCATTACGCCCTGATTCGACCCTATTGTCGCGGTGAAGCGTGTGTGTGTGTGTGTTTGTTCTAGAGTTCGAATACCGTTGCTATCATCATTACCATCGCCATTATTACGTCACTGGAAATGAAATAGAAAATGGCTGTGGAATCATTATTATTTTTTCTGCTAATGTCAGGCGTGACGGACGATGGTCTCGCTCGATGGGTCTGGTGCGATCCACTGAATAGGTAAAAAGAAAATCACGCAGACAGTCAGACACGAGCGCAAAATACTCTGGATAACAGAGAACAACAGAGACACACGCCGATGGTTCTCGATAGCGTTCGTGGAATGGGTCAAGATTAAGAAGATTGGCTTCTTCTTTTTTTTCCACTGTAGGTTTTTGGACGCTCTGATTAACGACTCTTTTGACAAAATGAATGTTCCTTTTTCTTTTTTGCCATTTACTGTTAAAAAAGGAGAGAATCCGGATTTTCACTAATAATAAAAGAGATTCGATTGACTAATTTTCCGAGAGAGAGAGCTGTAACATCGATACTACGGGTTGAAAAGAATGAGGTTATGGTACAATACCATATTTAAATTCTTAAAAGTGTCAAGATAAGGATAATGTTTGCTTGATATTGATGTCAAATGAAAAATCACTAGATTGGTAATTACCATACTTCGATTTGTGGAAGCCGCAAGATCGGACGGGGTGATACTTGGTGATTCAAAATTTACATTCTAAAGTGATATTTTCAAGAAAATTTAGAACTTTTTCGCAAGGTTAAGAAGTTGGAACATCCACCGCCACAAAATGCACTGAAATGAAACTTCACGGACAGAAAATTTTATTGGAAGAAAATTCTCTGACAGAAAATTTACAGATCGAAATTCACGGAGGGAAAATTCATTGACAGTGGAATTCACCGCGAAGAAAATTCATTGACGTCACAATTCGCCGACACTATGAATCGAAGTTTCCGTTGAGAGATGAATAAAATCATGTGAAAAAACCCATTGCTTTTATGAAGATTCTTTTGCAGGGCCGCAACTAGATGTTTGGTCACCCTGGGCAAGTGCGCCATTTTAGCGCCCCGTTGTAATGTTGAAGGAGAGGTTTGAGAATAAAATTTGCGCCCCCCCCCCTCTGATCCAGCGCCCGGGGCACGAGACCCGCCTGCTTCTCCCACCGCCACCAGTTGCGGCCCTGCTCTTTTAAAAATAATTTTTAAAATGCATTAATACTTGCTGGGGTCAAAATGGGTGACTCCCAATTTTCACAACGTCAGTTAAGGGTTAAATGAATTTTCTATTCGACGAATTTTCTCTTCGATGAACTAATTTTCTTTTCTTTTTTTTTGTCGATGAATTTTCTATTCAACAAATTTTCCTGGCAGTTAATTTTTTGGTCGGCGAATTAATTAATTAAATTCGATGAATTTTCCTTTCAGTAAATTTTCTCGGTGAATTTCCCGAACACATGCTAAAGTGCATGAAGTAGCAGCTTAAGGTGTCTCAACTCATTCATTTATGGCACTGAATGCATTATATTCTATCTCACACACACCTATACATACAATCAGGGTCTAACTAGGATTTTTTGCCGCCCCTACTACTTTGAAATTCGATAAATACAATCAGGGTCTAACTACTTTACCTACCCTACTACTTTAAAATTCGATAATTTTGTAATGGTGTTCTTTATTCCAACCTAAAACTGCCATTATTATAAATTTTGACACCCGGAACAGCTGCCCCCCTCCCCTCTAGTTACGGCCCTGTATAAAATATGGTTTTTATAAGTTACATATATAGAATATATACTCAACATTTAACCTAATATCCATATTTCAACCTAGTGATAATTTTTAAAAATCACTTAGATGACCAGATTAAATTCACTGATGGATAAGATTAGTCCATGAACCGAAGTTTGTGCACCCATGCTGTACATGCACATTAATGCATATATACTTTCGTTACAGACATGACCGCTGACCGCCCAGTGAGACCATTTTGGGATGGTTTACGCTCTTTCCTCAAAGGGATAGACGGTCCCAGCCACAAATACAGCATTTATAATTATGTTTCTGTCAAGGCCATTTCAACAGCATCATGGGCCCCTTGAGTCAATTGATTTTTTTGAGGCCCTACCTGGCAAATTTTCGAAAATTTCAACCGGTTCTAATTTCCCTGTGGCCCCTCTTCCCTTGAGCCACCCGGGCACCCATGCGTTAAGACGGCACTGGTTTCTGTAATACCTACGCAAAACAATTTACTCTTAATTAACAGAATATTTAAAGATCAATTTTTCAGCTAGAACCTTAGAAACGAAATTCAAAAACCCGGCAGTAAACAGATTGGTTTTTTTTCCCTAATGGCGCTAAATGCATTTTTGTTTCCTAACTCATCGATAAGACATGAAAGATAAGCAAAAATCGACATTTATAAATCCCCAAAGAGAAAGAGACAGTCTTAAGTGAAGCGTGCGAATAGCCGGCATTCTTGTTCCCATGTCGGAGTCCCTCGGCCTCCATCAATTAGTCCGATTTCACCGTGTAGTGTCATTTTTCTCGGTAATTTGAAGCGTCTTCCATCTCCATACCCTCGCTATCTATATTGAGGTTTCTTAAGGACTGTCAGGTTCAGTGAAGTGTCTAACTGGATCGTAAGTCGAGGAACCTGTCATAGCTTTTTGTATATACAGATCTATCTATCGCTTGATCTACCCGACAGGAAGATGCATCACTCTTCTTTCTGTCTCTGGAAAGAAACCTCCATTTAAAACTGATCCGTACGTAAGAAAGACAACACCTTAAGCTATATACACCTTACAGCGTGCATTTCACGGTTCCTATTTTTTGATGTCTGTCCAAAGCTTCAAAGGTTATTATTGATGACTATTTCGTGCTGTTTGAGAGATTCACAGATAATAAATTTCCTTCTATGCTATTTTAATATTAATAATCTTTTCCATTCCCGTGCATTATAATTGATTCTATTATAGCGTATATCTTCGGATGCATGCCGTTTACCGTGGAATTTCCCACTCGTGCCGAGGGTAAATTAATATGCTTAGGCTTGTATATGTACGACAGCTTTGACAGGAATCGAACTCGGCCAGAAATGAATCGATTCAGCCTCGAGAGCAATTCGATAAGCAATTACACGTAGGTATTCAGGTGAACTTATTATCATTGTGACAACATTGTCAGGTTTTCCTTGTTGAAAAATGTCTTGCCCTGGAGGGGGTTTTATGGAATGAATGTGTGTCCGTGCGTGCGTGTGTATGTCTAATTATATACACACGCATCAATGTCCATAAATGGATTGTTAGAACTGAGCAGGAGAGGAGGGATCTCCGAACTTGGTTCGGAAGGGGGGGGGGGGAGGATACGCCAATGACACCTTTAATTGTCATAATGCGCCACTTTTTAATGCCCTAAATACTGAGTTTTACGTAAAAAAAATTTCCCCAGCTGAAGATGTGTACCAATCGTACATCATCCATATGGCTGATCTCACTGCACTCTAAAATGTCGTATCACAGCATGCATGACAAATCAATGGGGTACCAACTGGAGCCCGTGGAGTCGCCTGATGCTGCCCGTGACTTAATTTTTGTCCCTTTGTCAAAATGAACAAAATCATTACCTGTTAACCTTTTCTTGTTCATGCGCCCCTCCCCACCCCCCACCTTAAGCAATATTCTATTCCCATGCGACCCCTCCCGGTTTATTCAGAGCTCCCACTCCATTCCTTTCTACTTATATAATACATTCTTTTTCTGTAACTATATATAACGCTGAAAAAGTGTTTAAGTGAGGTCACTTAGTTAATTTTCATCGGTAATTTGAAACGATAAACTAAGCACCACCTGATTTGACCGATGTCGGGCCCGGCGGTTGAGAAACACTGCTCTAATGTATATACGCACCTTTAATAAAATCTGAAAATGTTCTGATGGCAGCTTAAATTATCTAGAAATCTATCATGGGCAACTTTAGTAATTTCAAAATGTGCCGCTGATCACTTGTGATTTTGTAATCTTTCGTGGGTCACTTCAGTGGTTTGGTAATTATTCGCGGGTCGCAATTAAAAAAAAAAAATGTTTCATGATTTAGCTCATGCTATCAAAATGTTAGAACATTTTGTTTCATTATGTACCACGACAAGTTAATAAATGACTTTACTGGCCTGCGACACGTTACCAAACCACTTGAAGTGGCCCGCACTCTCTCAAAAATTTACCAACTCTGGTCAACGGTAACTATGGGTAATTTAATTAATTTATGTCGGGATGTCCCGCTTTAGTCTCAACGAAATATTGCCAGCCATAGGCCCCATAATTCGTAAAAAAAAACAAAAAAAAATCTAGTAACTCTGTATCCTACGCGTGACCCATGACAAATCAGGTGTCACCCATACCCTCAATTAAAACACACGAAACCACCTCAGGTTTAACGAGATTCGATCGACAGGTCTTTCCATTTTTCCCGGCCAACGTGCGTACATTCGAAACAAATCGACATCGAGTGTTGCATAAACCATATGGTCGTGAATAGAAGAGAAAGAAAAACAAAAACAAACACAATAAGGGAAAAAACGAAACTATACCACACACAGCTCGTTGATGTACATATACTATATCATGATAGTCCGGTCACTCGACCGTGGTCACTGATTTACAACACATACACACAAAGTAATAAAAAAAAAGGACAAAAGTGAACTCTGCACCCTTTCCACACGAGTGCACAAGAGAAGGTGAATTTGTATTATGCTGTGACTGACTGACCACCGACCGCGCGGTGAGCGACCAATGCCTTTGGTCAGTGGTAGTAGTCGCTTCCGTTCCAGTCCAGAGACCTATCTCGTGACTTGAGTGAGTTTCCAGGCAATGCGCGAACCACAGCCCCTCGCGTTATATGCACGTTCTTTTCCCTCTCCCTGTTTCTATATTACCATGATTATATGTAATTCTTTTTTTTCTTGTTTTCTGCATCATTCTGGTAAAAAAGAATGACCTACATATTAATAAGTAAGAGGCCATATAAGACGGAAGAAGAAAAAAAAAAAATGTCGGGACCTGTCTCTTGACCGCGACGTGGTGTCAATTTCAGAAAGAGGGAAAAAGACCAAAACCCTCTTATTAGTAATGAATTGATTTGATTTTGTGGAGGATGCATGTATATTGGAGAGTATATAATGTAATTATGTGCCGTGATTGCAACGATGTGACTTTTGACAGGCATTTTTTTTCCCGAGTGTTAAGGGATTATTGTAGTTGTGGATTCTATTTTCAAGGATTTTTCTAGGGATTGCGTTTTAGGTTTTTTTTCTTTTCTTTCTGCGTCGACGCAGTGCGTGTTGGTAATTAGATTGGATTTATTAAATCGATCATTGATTCGTGAAATGCCGTTGCCAGTTGATTCATTCATTCATTGCCAGTTGAGTTGTGTCGGAAAAGTTAGAAAAGATTTATAGTAGTGGCTCCTCTTGCCCCGTGCTCGCAAGCTTCGAATTACTCGCGTAGTTCTCCGCATGAAGACAGCTATCAACTCGATGCAACATATAAGCCATTTGATAAAAATGGGTGACTGAATCCAATGTCTAGGGAGAAAAATTGCACGTGCGTCCAGTGGCACATAAGGACCGGGGACCACAGCCTGGGATTCGAAAGAAGTGTGGAAAAAAACTTTTGAGGTAACGGAAGTAAGGTGCTTTGCATCAGTCCGGGGCTGTGAGCGGTTCTATCTATCTATCTATCTATCTATCATTGCCAGTTGATGCAAAATACCGAGCACTGAGCACTCGTCTTCTCCGCTCCGTCTCGGTTTCTCTACTTAGGTAGAGATATTGATGTCAATTTTGCAAAATGGTTGCTTAAAAACAACCATCGGTGATTTTTTTTTTTTAACAATATATAAAACGTTTACATAAAATACTCTCATTGCTACAATACAATATTAGTATATTGATTTACTTGCTCAACAATTTGCAGAAGTTAAAACATTATTTTTACTACTTCTCTCAGATCATTCATATTTTCAAAAATAAATCTCGAACACATTAGGCCTGCTCGAAGGGATTTACATTCCCTTGGGCTAAATAGTGTATGTAATATATGTGTGTTTTATGTCGTGTAACATATGTTTGTATTTGTATTATATATTTGCATCTTGTAATTTGGCTGTTTGTTCGTTTTAATAAAAAAACAAAAACATTGCAAACATTCTCAATATAACTACAATATTAAATATAATTTCACTAAAGTGAATTTCTTTGCCAAAAATTGCAAAATTTACCAATCTTTTACGATGGATAAGTTTACAGCATCTTTTACAGTATATTTCCATTGAGAGAAAGGTGATATGTGAAACTCTAACAATGACATCAGTACCATTTAATGTGACTTTTGACAAACATATTAGAATAAAAATAAAATGTTGAAGACAGAGGTTACAAATGGTTATTAGACATTACAGAACATTAATACACACCCCCCCCCCCTATACAATACTAATAATTTGATGTTACTCTTGCACATCTGACAATTATATTAGATTAAAAATCTATGCTTATATAGGTCACATAACCAATGGTTATATAATTCACAAAGCGTTCATATCATATACCTTTCAATTATTACAATAATCAATTTAGTGTATTTACATAAAAGATTCTCACTCTACCATGTTAAAAATAAAATTGATCTGCAGTGATTAACATTGCTATCATTGGCAGCAGTTTACAAAATAATTGATGTAATTTATTAATATTTGTCTATTCTATTCGTATATTATCAATACAAAATGCGCAAGATATTTATGTGAAGGAAGTGCTGCCTCTAACCACCTCATTCCTTTTATAACTGAGCACTGGTTTTTCGACGTACTTAAATATAATCCTAAATATGACATAGTGGCCTGTGGGTTCCGACTGAAATTGGCAACCAGTGCATACTCCTGAGTCATTTCTTAGCCATCATGGACAAGCAGTGCGGTTTTCGTCATCACGTGAGAGGTCACAATCATGAATTTAAGTATTTTAATGAGATTTTGAATTGTATACATGGGTTGTGTGTGTGTGTGTGTGTGTGTGGATGGATCAGAAGTCCGTTATTTTTTAAGATTTTGTGCAAATTGAGTAAATCAAAAGACATTGATTTTCCCCGAAATTCATGACACGGTTTCGATGTATTTTTTTCAGCGACAGAAAAAAATATTTTCTAAAACTTTGTCGATAGGTGGCACTTTTTCATCAGGATCGTAAATTAAGTAGATACTAAAAAAAAATGGTCAGTTATGTTGAAAGATGTATGAAAAATAAAGATAATACACAGCGCTGCTTCCACAGGATTTCTCGAAAAATCTGCTTGACCATTTCGTTGAACGAAACTCAAAAAATTCCCCTGATTTTCTCTGACTAAAATGCCTGAAGATAGAAATAGGCAAAATTCGAAATCTTGACCTTATATTTGTTGTTTCGGTTTCCGTTTTTTTTTCTCTTTCGCAGAAATTTCTCCAAAACTTTTATCAAATATGTGATTATTTCCCTGACTTTTACCAAATAATCACGCATTTTCCTGTGAGTTTTACCAAATAATCACATATTTTCTTGACTTTGACTAAATATTTGAATATTTCCTAATGTTTAAATATTTCCCAAGCTTTTTTTTTTATCACATATTTTACATTTTTCTCAACTTTCCCAGACTCTCCAAGTCGCTGCGAACCTTGGCTTCGCAGCGACTTTAGAGTTATTTCTCCCGAAAATAGTGCTGCCTTTTCGCCAATTTTTCCCACGAATATGGGAAATTTCCAAAGCCTCCTAGAAGTGGTATCTAGGAGGCTTTGAAATTTCCCCACGAGTTACCATCACTGCTAGCCTCATTCGCCATGCCGCTCGCCAGACGATCGTGAATGACATCATGCCGCCAGGCTGGCGGTACCGACTTCTAAAACCCCGTTTACATGTGCAATAAAATATCCCGGGAAGTTACCTGCAACGTTGAAATTTCGCTGCAACCAGTTTACATGGCGTTTAGTTTATGCCGGTATCCCCCCCCCTTTTCTTTCCGGAAGTCGACACTGGCATGCCCCCCCCAAGGGCTGGGCTGACAGAGTCCAAGCCCTGGGGCCCGGCCCCTTTCTCCCGCTATAAATTAACTATAAAAGGGCACGTGTAAAGTGTGACTGTGGGGCTCGCAATAGATCCCAGCCTAGGGTCCCTGCTCCAAGTTGTAGGGACCACCGTCACTGGTTACGTCAGTTGAACACAAGTGGTTGGTTCAAGATGGCTGACGAAGGAGCGTACAGTAGTTTTCGTGGCACAAATGATTATGGGAGAGGAGGTCGGAGTCATACCCACCATTATTCGGCATCAAAGATGGGACTCTTTCGACGGATCTGCGTCCCAAGTTTCCATGCAGGTAATAATCACCAAAGCGACCCCCAATCTTGCACATGTAAACGGGGCTTGAGACGACTTGCGAATGCTGGCGGCATCAACCGCAATGGGTTAAACATCTGAAGAAAGAAGCGTGATTCAAAATCTTAATATTAAAAAATGTTTTTTTCGAGTTTCAGCTTTTTCCCCTTCACTGAATTTTTCCTTGAATGTTAAATATTTGGCGTATTTCCCTGTATTACGATGACTCTTGCCAAATATTTTAAATTTTTTCCTCATTTTCTAGGTCATTGGGAACCCGGTGATACTCGAATTGCGAGGTGCCGCGATATATATTTTTTACAATATAGTGGGGGCCTATTCAAGCTTTAGTTGATGAGAAATAATGCCAGAATTAATGAAAAATAATATAAAATGAAAGGGGAAAATAATTTAAAATTAATGAGAAAAACAAACGAAAAATTTGCAAAATACAGAATTTATGAAAGAAATAATTTCAGAATTATTGAAAGCTTTCAATAATTTCGTCGATCCTAACTGAGCTGCGGGTCTTGGTTCAGGACCTGTTGGCTCCACTGGTTACGACTGGTTTATAAAAAGTATTAATACCGAGCATTTTAAATAGCATTTTGTTATAGCATTTTAAGTAGCATTTCAAATAGAATTTTGTTGTAGCATTTTAAATAGCATTTTGTTATAGCATTTTCAATAACATTTTAAATAGCATTTTCAATAATATTTTAAATAGCATTTTCAATAACATTTTAAATAGCATTTTCAATAGCATTTTAAAATTCGGAATTTGTCACATAGTTGATCGTGTGGTTGATTTTGGGTCGGGCTAAAATAAAAAAGCTTAAGAAACCCTGATCTAAGCCTTCCAAACAGGGACACCTTGCTAGTGGAAATCACTTGTGTTAAACGGACAGAACATTTTCCGTTCATCCACTGAATCACTGATTTTTCCAACAGGAATCAAATCGAAAGTGCTCTTTAGAAAAAAAAATGAAAGCGCCATGTGTCGCCAGAGACCCAGTTCCAACCTTCAATGACTTTCTACTAGTACCACCGTCCAATATCCGATAATGCTATCGGGTATCTTTAATCCCATGAAAACAACTCAATAAAAAAGGGTCAGTTCGCATATTATTAATACGCGCAAAAGCCATTAATAACATGATTTTAAAATTTTCATTCCGAACAGACCAATTTGAACTTGTAGTACTGCCCTAGTTAAGAAAAAAAAAATTGTAGAGAAAAAAATTATCTCATAATTCGTCTGGGAAAACATCTAATTATAAAATGTATTAAGCATTCATAATTAGACAAGCCGTCAAATTGGCACTAAAATGGAAAAAAAAACCCAACAAACTGCAAAAGTTATGAGCGCAGAAAAGACGCGTTACGTCATTCGTAATCGTTTGTTTTGACCTGTATTCTTCGGTCTTTTCAAATATGACCACGGCGACAGTAACAAGATATACGCAGTACGCAGAGATTGGAGGGAAGAGAGAGAAATAAATAAATAATAAGCGTATGATATACAGAAAGGGAAAAAAAAAATGCATTTCTATACACTTCTTGGATCGCCGTCGGCAATATTGGACGCACGAAAACGACGTCGAACGGTTGCGAAAACTCGTTAATGACTGTTTTTCCTGTCTATCGGCTTGAAAAGGAAAAACGCGGTGATGATTCCTGCACCCGTTATTGATAGGTTAGGTATGCAAATTAGCCTACGTGGACAGTGTGTGTGTGTGGAGGGAGAGAGTCAGGGACAGCTCAGTGATTTAACACAGGTCTGGCCATTTATCGATTTTTTTTGTTTCCTTTGTGGCCGCAAGGACGAGCGTTACACCGTATTGGTTGGAGTCAGTTACGCAATTTTTAATCGTAGATGTGGACCGGAGGCTCTACAGTGTCTAGGAAAACACTGTACAAGATTTTTGTTTTTGATATATTCATCTTACATTTGGGAAATCACTGATGACTGGAGCCAGGAAGTTTAGGCATTATAAATGGTCGAAATAGGCAGGCAAAAAAGGCACTAGAAATGTGTAAAATAGGCACTGAAAAAAAGAATTTATAATTTATGGGAAAAATAACTAAAACTAAAAGATATTAATGATATAAAAACTAGCTGAAAAGTTGGTTGCATTTAATCCTTCTACTGCATTAATTGTGGTTTGTAATAACTGAATTATAATACAAGTTAAACTAATTTCAAACCCAAAATAAAATGTTAGTAGACCCTCATTATATGCCAATTCCAGGACCACAATTACCAAAATCGGAGCCCGTAGAGAAAATGACCTGTGGGGCTCCTTCGAGTTGCGAAAAATTCCTGTTCTATAGTTGAAACGTTGCTACATTGTTCTTATGCAAAAAGAAAAATTAGCTTTCTTTTATATTACCACATATTAGGGATTCCTGCAAGCGCGAGGCCCTGTGTGGCCGCATTTGTCCCACACCCCTGAGGGTGACCAGGTAAATTTAATCGAATACTAAACATGTATGTAAGATAAATAGCCGTAGTTGTTTGCAGTGTATTTCTGGTTCAAAAAAAAACAAAAAATCAGCAGAACAACATGGGCCTCAGAGCCCTGGCTGCTCCTACTCCACCTTGTGTGAGCCATGACGTCAATTGATGACCTCTCTTGAAACATTCATCGGTCAGCTATACATATGCAATGCAGTCCATTGCCTGAGCGAGACATGTTCATGTGAAGCATGTGGTAGAAACAACAATTTCTAATTTTCTTCTGCTCTTCTAACATGGGCTGCGTTCATCTGAAACAAAATCATTCACGTCTAACACCATCCGGTCAAAGTTAATGCACGGCAACACCAAGTCCTCTATCTCTCCGATCACTTATTCTCGTTTAAATGATGCTGGAAGGGATGGGGAGCTTTCTGATGAGAATTGGTACCGAGAGAGTTGGAAAATTTCAAAAAGAGTAATTCTTTTGTTCACAATGCTCGAAATATTCAATTTTTTGAAGATTACGGCCTCTGAAATTCACTAATAAACTTAAAAGTATGTTAAAATAGGCATTTATGGCAGGAAAACTTCAAAAAAGTTTGAAAATAGGCAAAAAATGGCATTTATGGCATTTCGCCCATATCAGGCCAGTATGAGTACTACACGTTATTTGGAAACTTTTTTAATTGGAAGCATACCTCTAGGATCAATGATCCGCCAGTAAAATGTCATACCTTACTGTTTGCTATGCACCCTAGATATGTTATAAGCTCATACTTACAGAAAATTCTAGACTTAAAGAGTGAACACTGGCCTCGAGAGTTAACTAAAATATCTATAGTACATTTAATTATTTCATTTTCACTCCCTGTTAAGCCCATAGAGAGCGCTAATATTTTCAATGGAACTAAAAATCTAGCAAAAAAATCAGTGCAAACGCCATAGCTTCATACAATTGTGTTGAAATTGGAAAAATGACCGCGAAAAGAAAGGATTTCTGTTTGTGCAGCAAATTAAAGGTTTTAGATGCAATAAGAAACGAAAAAAAGAAACTCAAAATTGAAATTACAGAAAGTTTATGGAATTTCTCGAGCTCAGGTGGTCAGACATTAAGGAAAATTTGAATGAAATTGAAGATTTTCCGAAAAATACGGAAACGTGATCAGGAAACGCAAGAGAAAATCTGATTTCGACGGTTTTGACCAAGCTGTACCGCAATGGATTCATGCTCGAAGAGCCAGAAGAAATGCATTTATCGACGGTGTCAATTTTAGGCAAAAAAGCAGAGGAAAATAGAGAGAAATTTTGAAATCTGTGAAATTTTTTCTGTTCGAAAGGGTGGTTACACAAATAGCTGCAAAGAAACAATTTGATGACAAATTATTTCTTCACTGCGATGACTCATTTTCGACTGACGTTGCATGTGCGCAACGCATTGTAAAAAAAAATTCAATTAATTTTCATAGAAAATTTTGTATGAAATTGATATTTTGGAAATTAGTAGGTCTTATGAGCTTATGGGAGAGAGAGAGGAGAGTGAGTGAGTAAATGAGAGTGAATATTTTCCCAAATTTGCAAATAAATTTAGTTTTTCACGACTTTTCAAAAATGAAATTTTTTGGCAATTTCATTTTCATTTTTGATCTGAAATTTTTTTTTCCATTTCCATGAACAGAATGGAAAATATTTAAGATATTAATAAAGAGTATTTGAAAATAGAAAAAAAATTAGTTTTCCTTTCAATTTTTTTTTTCTGCCACGTGCTGCACGAGGTTTCCCAAAATCATAATTACTTATTATTTTAATACAATAAAGTTAACTAATTTAGATCAGCTAAAAGTCAATTTATTAGAAATTTACATTAATTGCCAAGAAAACACTTATGACAGTCCAGCGTTTATTGAGTTAGCCTTTGACTATGCAAGTCTAGGTTCGAATCTCGGTTTCGGGCCTGGAAATCTACTGACGCTAACAAGAAATTCTCTGCACGAATGTCACTCATCTCTTGAGAATACGTGAAGATTACAATATCAAAACAAATAGAAACATACTAAATTGAAACACAATTTTTCGAAGCTTCTCAAATATGTTATTTAAGTAGCCAAGTAACCAGTTATCACATAAAAAAACAATTGTGAAATTTGGTAATGAATATGGGGAGCTGTTAAAAATGGGATAATTTTTAACATTTAAAGATATTGAAAAATATACAAAACATTCCACAAATTATTCTATCAGTGTGAAACGGAAATTGAATTTTTCCCGCTTAATCATATACAGTCGAACTTTGTAAATTCGAAGTCCAAAATCACTGGGAAGAAAGTTCGAATTATCCAGTTAATCTATCCTGGATCCGTAAAATGACTACGAATTTGGCATTAAATTATCAAAGATATTCTATTGCTAAATGCTATTTTTTAAATTTCTCTCATGCCCGAAAACTTCGACTTAAAAGAAGAAAACTTTGAGTTAAGTGAAAGTTTTAGCACGAAAATACGGGAAAAATTCTGGGATGGAGTGGAAACTTCGACTTAAACAGATATTCTAGTTATCGGAGTTTGACTTATTGAGAATTGACTGTATATGTGTGTATTACACGTTTGTATATTGTATGCATGTTTGTAATTTTCGTATTTGTGTAAATTAAAAAAAAAAACCTTCTGTTTGTCTTTGAAAATTTTTTATCTACGGCCGGATTACACTACAAAAGTTTTATGAAATATCATTTATAAAACCTGAAAAAATTCAACCAATAAGCGCGTTGGTTACATTCGCTCGAATGCAACTGATTGGCTTATTGGTTGTTTTTTTCAAGTTTTATCAAAGAGCTTTTAAAAAACTTCCATAGTGTAATCTCAGTCTAAGAACTTGATCTACCTAAATCATTGTAGGTAGGGAAAACTCAAAAAGAGTTCGTAAAAGTTCGAACTCCAAGTTCGAATTAACCAAAGTCCATTGCATTATATGCTGGAATCGTCGATATCCGTTAAAACGGTGCCAACGGTTTCTATCGAAACTCTAGATATTCGTGATACAGAGTGAAATACTCTTTTCTACGTCGAAAGTCTCAACGGACATTATTATTGTTAATCCTTTTTTTAAAGTAACATTCCCTACAAAAAAGAAAATTGTCCCTGTAATTCTTTTTTTTTTTTAACCGTGGACTCAATCTAACAGTTGTCAAACATAAAACTCCAGCGACCACATGCCAAGAGCGCGTACGTGACTCGGCAATACAAATACATCCTCCGAGTAATGGTCGTCTCAGCGAAAACTCGCTGGAAATCGATCCGGCCCTCGTTTACTAATTCACTAAGCATCACGTCGCATGGACAGGAAGGAAATTATTTTTCCCTAGAATTCGTCATAAACATATCTTTCACCAGTGACAGAGGAAGTGACGGTGTTTAGGCTGCAAAAAAAACCAAAAAATTTCATTAAAAACCCAGGAATCGAGTTTCATTACGCGGAGGTAAAAAAAAAACGGTGGTAACACGCATGCGTGAAAAAAAACAAAAACATTCCCAGAATCCTTTCAATTTATGAACTTCCATTACTTTTCTTACTCAATATCTTTCTGATATGGCGCACACTTCAATTTATTGAATAATACAACCATACCAATTTCGTTTAACACCCACAAACACAAGGATTTCCTTGAACACATACAAACACAAAAATTTCATCAAAAACACAGGAATCAGCTTTTATAGGGTAAAAAAATGGCGATAACACACACACGCGCATGCATGAGAAAAACATTCCCAGAATCCTCTGGATTTATGAACTTCCATTACTTTTTTCTTTATTATCTTTCTAATGTGACATTCTTCAATGTATTGGATGATTCAATCACACCGAATTTCATTTAACTCCCATAAACGCAAAAATGTCATTAAACACACCCACGAACACAAAAACTTCATTAAAAACCCAGCAATCAACAGATTTTATTACACTAGGATAAAAAATGGTGATAACACGCATGCGTGAGAAAAAATTCCCAGAATCCTTTGGATTTATGAACTTTTCATTACTTTTCTTACTCAATATCTTTCTGATATGGCACACTTCAATCTATTTCAGGATGATTCAACCCCACCGAATTTCATTTAGCACCCGCAAACATAAGGATTTTCTTAAACACCCACGAAAACAAAAATTTAATCAAAAACACAGGAATCACAGCTTTTATAGGGTAAAAAAAAACTGTGATAACTCGCATGCGTGAGAAAGACATTCCCAGAATCCTATGGATTTATGAACTTCCATTACTTTTTTTTCCTTATTATCTTTCTAATATGGCACACTTCAATGCATTGAATGATTCAACCACACCGAATTTCATTTAACACCCACAAACGCAAAAATTTCATGGTCACGTGACGAAAGCTTTGGGTAAGGGCAAAAATGTAGATGTAGTTTACCTTGATTTCCAGAAGGCATTCGATCGGGTCCAACATGGTAAACTCTTGAGGCGTTTACACGAGATTGGGATTAGGGGGCAAAAAACTTGCTGAATGGGATAGAATCGTGATTAAGAAATAAGTTACAACGAGTTATAGTGAACGGGGAATCCTCTGGTTGGACAGGCGTCACAACTGGAGTTCCTCAAGGAAGTGTTCTTGGCCCAATACTTTTAGCACTTTTTATCGATAAACTCGATCAGGGTATCGATAGGATTGCTAGCAAATTCGCAGATAACGTGAAGCTAATGGAGGTAGTCGGGAATCAAAGCGATAGGGAGTTGCTTCAGGCAAACTTAAACAGGATTGGAGCATGAGAAAATGAAAGGAGCATGATATTCAGCGTTGACAAGTGCATGGTCACTCATTTTGGTTCGAACAACCCACGTTTCCCTTACGAGTTGAATGGTGTCACCATCTCGCGGATGCAACTAGGGTCACCGATTTGGGAATTCTCATTCAAGAGCGGCTCAGGTTTTCTAAACATTGTTCAGCGGTGGTCAAAAAATCGAATGGAATGCTCGGTTTCATTTTAAAAAGGGTCTCTTCGCGTTCTCCTAAAGCCATTCTTCCGCTTTTCCGAGGTTTAGTTCGTCTTTTGTATTTGTATTGTGGTGAGATGCGAAACGGCTGATCTGGCCGTATGGTAATTTCAATATATATAACATGAAAAATCGATCTTTAAAGGAGTTCATTTCAAATGCCAATGGAAAGGATGTCGAAGAAATACTTGCATCACCACGAATCATATTAAATACACAAAGGGTTTTTAATGAATGAGCGCAGGTGTCGGGGAAATATGATCGAAGTGTTCAAAATTTTCAACGGTATGGATAGGATGGACCATGGTTTATTAATTCGCCGTCAATCAACTGCTTTTACAAGGGGACACCAGTATGGTTTGGTAAGGGACAATTGACACGTTTAAAAAGAAATACGACAAAAAATTTGGGGTAAATCGAGAAGCTACCCATACTTAGAATAAGACAACCATAAATGCATTTCACGGGCATTGTAAAATATTTTATCATGTATATATATATTCTTTATAGTTTTTGTAATTGCATTTTCAATTGGGTTCCTGTATTTAGAAATACAGGGTGGGCAAAAAATCCGTAGAAACTTCAAAGATTCATAAAAACCGCAAAAATAACCGAAATAAAAAACTGTTTGCAGGATCAGCATTGCTAGGTCACGGGAACTTTTTCAAGACAGGAAAAAATAACTAAAAGCTGATAGGTGGCGCTGACGTACACAAGTCAAAGAAAAACTACGCAAATAACGAACAGAAGGGAAATTCACAAACACAAAATTTCATTAAAATGTTAGAAAATACACAAATTTAATCAAAACAACCAGGAATCTGGAGTTTCATTAAACGAGGGTGAAAAAAACGGCGATGACACGAATTTTTCGTGAGGAAAAAAATTCCCAGAATCCCTCGGATTTACGTGAACTTCCATTAACTTGCATTATCTTTCCGATATGGCACACCCCTCAATATATCGAATGATTCAACCACACCACACAATAATTACGCGTCGCGCACCCATAGGCAGATCGGAAAGAAAAAAAAAACTTCAGCACCCAGTAACATGACCATATAGAAAATAAGAGTAATTAATAGTTTAGAAATGATTTATCATCATCATCATTGCATCCCAGAGAAAGATTTTTTTTACCCATGCTCCTATCTACATATGTAAATTAGGTTGACACACACACATACGCTTGACATTATCGAATCGCTAGTGAAAGGCACGGGAAAAAAAAGAGATAATTATATAGTCATAGTCGTTAGTTATACTTCGAGAGAGGATTTTTTATAACGTGCATATAGTCGTATGAGACATTGGACTCCTAGCTAGTCGAAACGGTGGTCCTTTACTGACTAATAGGTAGTGTAAACTGGTTCCGGCATCGTATAGTTAGCTTGATATGAAAATTTCCGGATACGTCTGTCATATTTGACTAACCATGGGTGGTCATAGTTGCTGGAACACGTATGGGAGTATATTGCGAATAGTCTTTTACGGAACACGTTTGTATTGAAACCTTTTTTAACGACCGTGACATCTTCAAATTAGAGACCAGAAAACACTCTTCAAAATGAATATAATTTAAATTTTAGGAAACATTAAATTAAATTGAATAGAGGGTGTTTAACAAAGAATTTCTGAAAAGGATAGAAATTTTATGGTTGGTCGTAAATTAAAATGAGACATAAGAAATTATCACAAATTTTTGTTTTTCTTAATGTTTTAGGCCCCGATAAGACTATAAAACTTCGATAAAAGATCTTTTACGAAACTTAAGAAAAACAACAACTAATGAGTCCATAAGCTCATTGATTGCATTTTCAAATTTTATGAAAGAATTTTTATAAAATTTTATAGTATAATGCTCAAGTTCGGGATCACACTATCAAAGTTTCATGAAAGTCCTTTTATAAAACTTAAAAATCCTACCAATAAGATGATCGGCTGCATTTTCTAGAATGTAACCAATAATCTTAATGGTGGCATTTTCAAGTTTTATAAATGTACTTTTATAAAACTTGAAAAATCCAGTCAATATATCTGCATTCGAGCAAATGCAACCCATAATCTTACTAGTTGAATTTTTCAAATTTTATAAAAGAACTTTTAGAAAACTTTCATTGTGTAATCCCGGCTTTAGACCAAGATTACACCATAAAAGTTTTATAAAAATTATTTTTTAAAACTTAAAAAAAAAACAAAAAAACCAATGAGCCTGTTGGTTACATTCGCTCGAACCGATGTGCGTATTGGTTGCATTTTTTGAAGTTTTGTAAAATAACGTTTCTGAAACTTTTATAGTATAAAATAACTTTTCTAAACGTGTAATCCTGGTCTATATAATTCCGGCATTACAATTTATTTCAAGTTTAGAATCAATCGTATAATTTTTCCTTCTCCGGGTCATTCATCATGAACTAATTTGCATATCTCAAGAAAGATGTCAGATCTAATTGTGAATAGTTGTCGAATTCAGAAAAAAATTTTAACACGTTTTAAAACCGCGATAATTTTTTACTTCTTCACTGGTTTACTCAATTTGAAGTAAATTCAAAGACAGAAAAGAGCATTTAAAAAAAAAACTTTAATTAATTACTAATTATTATTATTATTGTATCAGTAATAAAATTTAAGTAGACTAATTTTTACTAAAAATACGTCTATCAATGAAGTTAAACAGTACTTCGCTTGATAGTTTATGCATCTATCGCTGATTAATCTGCTATTTGTGATAATCCTATCTACTGGATGATAATTGATATTTAATTCGTTAAGGAAAACATTTCAATAAATGTAAATTGAAACTTTTAATTAAATAACTATTATTTGAAATTATTGATTAAATAACTATTATTTGAAATTATTGATTAAATAACTATTAATTAAATCGAATAAATCAAATAATTATTAATTAAAATGAATAAATTTTGTTAAAATGAATAAATTGTCATTTTTTATGAAAACGAATTAATTAAATAATTATTAATTAAATGGAATTTAGAAGTTGCTAATAAGAAAAGAACAATTTCTTTGCTGAAATTTTAATTAAAAAAATATATTTGAGAAAATCACGTGCATGTCCATAAATTAATGATTGAATTGATCATTGGTCATATTGATCAATTAATTGAACAAATAAATAAAATGCCGTAAAGTATATAAATTATGCTCTTTCACTAAATTATTTGTATTTTTGTATGAACTTATCTAAGTAATAGGATGCTTCTGGATCATTATGATGCCATCTTACGTAAAAGTCTCATTCCTTCATGTGAATAATATTAAACTCATAATCTATCTAAATGAACTATTTCAAAAAATAGCGTAAATTCTTTCGAAATGATTTACGCAAAATTTATTTAAAATTAACTCCAAGAATCCATGCGATTTTTTTTTTTAAAGTACAGTCGAATCCCGCTATAACGAACTTCCAGTGACCGTAGAAATGACTTTGTTATAACGAAATTTCGTCATAAAATAATCCAGGTTATTTAAAAATGTCTCTACGTAAACTTCTCTTGGGGGGGGGGGGATTAGAAAAATGTTCGTTAAAACGAGATTTTCGTTATAACGGTGTTCGTTAAAACGTTAATCGGCTGTATATAGGTCTATATAAAGTGGATGAAGTCATTGAATTTATATAGTATTCATACACACTATTAAACGATATTCGGGGAATATTCCATTGGCACCAAGCCAAAAAAAAAAGTCTTAAATATAAATTCAATGCGACCATTAAATATAATACGTATTTCGTAGCAAGTGGCGATGCATAAATTACAGGGAAAAAAAGATGGCGACCTTCAATTAAATCATTTCTTCATTTATGACAAACAACTTTGTTTCAAAGCCGACTTGTTAATCGTTGAGTAGACCATATGTAAAGTGAATTATAGATTTTTATTTGCGGAGAGGTCACGTAGTAATAATTACAGAGACTATTTCTTTACTTTATAATAGTTATTTCCAGAATTTTTTTTTTATGTATATATTGTTGTATAAGCAAGGGATAAAAATATTACCTTTTGTCTCATACCTTACAAGTAATATTGAGATGGAAAATAACGGGTCAAAAGATCCGGATCACAGTAATGAGTCACGGTTGAAGGAGTGTGAAAAGATGTATTATAATAAATGGCCTCGTCATTTTTTTTCTTCCTTTTTTGCAATTTTTTTTTTCCTGTTATTTATGAAGATATATATGTACATATACATATTTTTTTTCTGTTTCAGAACGATGCGTATCGATGCAGAAAACGATTCGAATTAAGAAACAGAGCGAACGCAATGGCTGAAGAAGCATTTCATGACTTCGATGATTGATGGTCACATCTTGAACAATCGATCTATAACATTTTAAGAAATCGTATCTACGAATCTTTCAAGCATGTTGAGCATGAACAGATTCCGTTTTCTCTTTTGGTAAATAACATCTTCGAAAGAGAAATACTTGACGTCTGTGTTATGTCTTTATATAGTCTGAGAATGAGTCTATAAGTTTCGTTTCGTTGTGGGGGTTTGGTATAGAGTAGTTATGGTTCTACCGATGTTTGTTGAAAAGACAACTCTACGGAGCTGGGTTCAAATTAGAGTTCTTAGAGTTCACTATCTGGCGCTTAACGCTTTAAAGCAGTTTTTACAATTTTCCTGATCCGCATTATAACTGGCACATTGGAAATAAAAGCGTGTTAAGAGCCCGAGATATCTCGGGATTACCGCTGTCTGGATTAACCAACTAAGCTGAATTAGATGAGAAATTGCTTGCTAAAGCTATATGACAATATAATTCTAGCAAGAGCTTACCCAAACTCCGCCTCCCGTGACGTATCACTAACCTCGTCATTAGATGCAACCAATCACGGCATGATAATTTTTCCAATGCTCGATCAGGAGTAAACAGTGCAAATATGCTTCCACAATCACTACTTGTTTTGAAAAAACGTTAAATTTTTACTGTGTCGCATTTTCGCCCTTTCTACCTGACAAAAACTGAATAAATGTTGTGCATTACACTTTAACCAGCATAGAAATAGTCACTGAATTCCCTGTGAAGTGCCATATCTTTTTTCACGAAGGCGTTCTTTGGATTTTCAGCAGGTGCAAAGTAAATGGGATGGGAAATTTTGTTCCATTAAAAAAATCAGCTTTACAACGTATCTAAGATTTTCATTGCTGAAATAAAAGGCTTTTTAAAAACTCTTGATATCTTGTCAATGGCGGTGAGCCAAGCAATTATCTATAGCAATGGTGGTCGCAATTTTTTCTTGGAGTGCTCGGTGATACGGCAGTGCCGAATTGTTTAATGTTACTTTAATGAGAATTTCCTTATTCTTTTTGTGACATAGATGCTTGTTCCTGGTTAGTTTCTAGTCATCTTCATGAGGTAGCAATCACATTTTCAAGGCGGTAGCCTAGCGTTACAAAATTACTTGACGTACATGAAAAAATTCTTTAAAACATCGCAGGAAAATAATATTCTTTGTAGTACATACGGTCGATTTGTGACTTTTGATGGTGAGTTTCTCTTCCCCCCCCCCCTCTCAACTAATATAACAGCCATTACCTATTTGCGCAACCTCACAAATCTATCCGTAACAACTTGTCTACTATACGCGGAAAAAGACTGCTTGCAACTTTATGAAACTGTGTATCCATTTCTCAGTACCGTTTCAATTTATTCAAGAACTTCACAGATAAAAACGACGACAATTTCACTAGATGTCAAACGTATTAAATGAAGTCATACTGAGTAGAATGAGGGTAATTAAGATAAAAAATAAATCATACACATCAACAGTTTTGCAATTAGAATTCATAAGGAGAATCATAAATCAATATTCGTATTAAGGGGAATTGGTGTGTGCGTTCGTTCCTCATAAATCACATGTTTTCCGAAAACACAGTACAAAAATTTCAGTTTATATTCTATTTTTAGGCATTTAATTTTTCTTCCTTTTAATTTTGTGATTGCTTTTTTTTAAATTTAATGACATCTTTGAGGATTTCATTTTTTAGTTAACATGCAACTTGTTAGAAAATCTACGAAATTCACCCACATTTTATGTCATGAAATTTCTTGAAATCATTTCAATAATAAATTTTCTTATTAAACTTTGTAACATTTCAGTGTCAAGAAACATGCTGCAAAATTTCAAGACATCGAACTAAACATGTTTCAAAAAAAAAAATTATTATCTGGCAAAAAGAGTTTCTTAAATAAAGTATTTGAAAAGAAAACCTTAGCATCTCCTAGCACGTATATAAAATAATATTAAAATTTAATGTAGGTAGAAAATTCGAATGTGTCAAAAAATATTTAATGTATTTAAAAATTTGAAAATTCGTATTTTTTGGTAAATTGTAATGCACCACAGGATAATTTTATAAAAATTGGAAAAAAAATGAGAATCAAATAAAAGTTGAATTAAAATTCGAAAGAGAAATTTTTATCGAAGAAAACAAATTGAATTAAATTCAATTACAAATTCAATGAAAATTCAAAAATTCAATTTCAAAAATTTAATTTGAAGTTTGAAAATTCAAGATTGATAAAAATAAAATATGATATCGATATTATACGATATAGATTATGAAATAAAATATAGAAAGATATGACAGGAAGTTTATTTATCATTTATATCTGAAAAAGCGTATAATCAAACGGAACATTCTATCATTAGAATTCGATCGTGTATAGAAAATATTTATAGATCACTTTCTTAAATCAAACTATCATATTTTATCGTCTAGCCTGTATCCAAAAAAAAACTCATCTATGTATATAAACCTATTAAGAACCATAAACATAGGGTAAACCGTAATAAATGCAGTAAATATCTCCGAAACGTTCAATTTACGACTATAGCATAGACATTTCAATCGCGCGTAAATATCCGTAAGGTACGTACACGCGTTTCATTCCCGAATAACGTTCAAAATAAACAGCTAATATTACCTTAATAATGTTTATTACAATATTGGTAAGTTTATGGTGAAAATATTAAGCCATCATATCTGTATTTCTTTATCACTATCATTACAAAATTCCAAGACTGAAGTTTCAATCAATTTTTCACTCAAACCAGCGGAAATCTCAATTTTCAGAAACCAGTTTATATACTAAAAAATGACAAAGTAAAACTTCATTGTTGATTGAATTCTTATAGGATATTTTAGTTTTGTTAATATTATATATATATATGTGTAATGATGATTAGAGATACGTAATTTTTTCGCCAATAAAAAAATGCAAATTTTGTAAAAAAAAAAACGTTTCCAGATCTGAAATTTCACATTTATTCTTAAAAATAAAATTTTGGAGATGAAAGTTTTGTATTTCTTTTCAAGACAAATATTTTTGAACAAAATTTAGAATTCATCCGCAAAAAAGGAAAAAAAAATGCATTCAAATCCACAGAAAAACTCAAAAATTTTGTATTCATCCACAAAATTTTTTTTTCAGAAACAAAATTTAACATTCATCCGCAAAAGAATTTTTGAAAAAAATATTTCAGATTCATCGCAAAAATATTTTTTAGAATAAAAATTTAATATTTATCCGCAAAAACGTATTTTTCAGAACAAAAATTTCACATTCATCCGCAAAATATTTTCAATTAAAAACTTTTCCATTTATCCGTAAGAAAATCTTTCAAACCAAAATTTTTACATTCATCCGCAAAATATATTTTTTCAAATCAAAAATTCTCGAATTCAAGTGCTCAGCAAAATCACTTCCTATTTTTACTTCAAAAAAGTTTAAATCATCAAGACCTCGCGGAAAAGTGTTAAAATTTTCGAATTTAATCATCAAAAATTGCAAATTTCTCATTTATATGTCGCATCTATTTCGTAAGTACGAAAATTACGCATCCCTAATGATAATATTGAAATATAAAACACGTGGCGGAACGATTTATTTCTCCGGTCCGCCGTCTAATACAACAAAACGATTTATTACAGATGAAAAATTCGTCCTTGATGGTATTTAGATATATTAAAATTGAAGCGACTTCTTTCATTGACGTAATGTCGTACCCATTACAGTGGATATTCACAACAACACCTACATGTATAAATACAGCCTACTGGATATTAATTAATCATATTTAATACAGCCCTTCCGACTTAAAGTGCATCTTAAATCTTATCCGTGTGTGTCATTAAAATTCATGTCGGTAGTAATTAACGCTCTGTCGGGGGGAGGAGAAAATGTATACAACTGCTTGCCTAATGAGCCATATTCCTCAATTAGACATTTATGTCATTCTTCCTTTTTCTTGATTGCAGTTTCTTGCCTTTTTTTTTTATTTTGTTGCTTTATTTCCTATTATCCCTTAGGCCACGGAACGCCTTGAAGACAGTCTTGAATCTGGTGAAAGTTATTAGTGGATGTTTTCGATGTAGCGTATCCTAAATATTTATGTGGGGATTCATTAGTTACCGTGAAGCTTATAGCGGTTTAAATTGAGGTCTATTTCCTCACTTTGATGTATTTATGTATGTTTTTCTTCATCCGCTCTAGGGTAATAAAAAAAAGGAGTTTTCAATTAACTCGAAAATAAGTTTCCTACTTGTAAATATGGGAAACCTTTTTATTTTCCAACATTGAAGCGACGTAGAACATGTGACAGAGCATTATGTCATCATGGCGAAGAAGATGACGCTCTGGTATTTTCTAAATGAGTTTTTGTAAATTTGAATACTATCCTGCAATTTTACACTCGTGTGCAAAATTAAGAGAATTAGCACATTATGTCGAATTTCTGAAAAACTAGTGGACAGATTAATGAAATTTGTACGAATACACAGTTATAACAGAGAAAGAGATGTGCCATGTAAAAGTCGTAGTACGCACGCGTGATTGTCAGTAAAGCTCATCATTACAGGAATGTCGAAAATCCACTTTGCGAGATCGAACCGAAAATTAGTCTAATATGGGGTATGGTCCTCTCTCACAGTCAGATTGGTCGCTCGCACAGTACGACGGCATGCTGAACACGAGGCAGTTGAGGAATCCGTGTGGCAATCGGTCCCAATCCCGCAGCAACACAGTTTTCAGTTCCGGGATGGTTCTCGGAGGAAGGAGGGCGAGATGCAATTGCTTTCCCAAGAGCGTCCCAGGCATGTTCTATAGGGTTTAGGTCAGGAGATCTGGCTCGTGGTTCAACCCCTCGGGGTAAAAGGCTTATATCCCTCTTGGGATAGAGCCTGTATCACGAATCTGGCTGGCCAATCCATACGCCGAATATCCTCACATTCCAGATAATTGTTGACCAGGTGAGCCCGATGTGGACGAGCGTTGTCACCCATGAACAGGAGCCGAGGGTCAACTGCGCCCCTGTAAAGTCGAACATAGCGCTCTAAGATCTCCTCTCTCTACCTCCTAGCAGTCACGGATCCTCTGCCAAACACATGGAGGGGTGTGCGGCCGTCCAACATTATGCCTGCCAAGATCACGACACCTCAACCACCAGAGTGGTCCATTTCCCTGATGTGGGAGGGATGGTATCTGGTACCGGGCTCTCTCCAGATGAGCGTACGTCGAGAATCAGTCTTTAACTTAATATGATTTTATGATGGTTAAATTCATCATAAAATGATCGATAATCTCCCTTTACATTCACATTTCATATTCGTGTATAACAGTCCTTAATTCCCCCTTTAAACCGTATAGCGGAAATCACTAAACCCCATAAAAAATTCCATATCTTTTTTTAATGAAATATACTTCTTTCCAATTTTCAATAGGTGCAAGAAGGATAGAAAGACGCGTTACATTGAGAAATCGACGTTACAAAATATCATTTGTGAAATAAAACGCTTCCAAAAAGACGAGGTATCTCGTCAATGACGGTGAGATGTATGAAAAAAAAAATTAGTGCCACGAATTGCAGACGGTATTTAACTTTCAAGGCATCATCTCCAAATTCAGCCATTCGGAATCCAATCGCAACACTGATTAAATTACTGCATTTGGTACAAAATAACCGGTCCCATGCTCAAACCTCTTCCTGATGAGATTGGTAATTGAGTGGTCCTAAATGAACGACGAGAAAAGTACTACAAGTAAAAGAAAAAAAAAATATATCATCATCACCGTTTCTCGGTTCCGTGAGTAATGACGTTCATTTTCACCTCCATATTCCGACAGAGAAAGTTGGAGCACACACACGCCAAGATTATCATTACCTTTCCTACAAAGTGTAACAAATGCTCAAAACTCAGTTATGCGTAGGATTTTTTTCCTTATTCCGGTTATTACGTGATTATTATCTAAAACTACACACGCGAGATTAGACGAGAGAGAGAACGAGAAGTTTTTCAAGAGAAGAATGAAGTTGTAACTCTTTACTTATATATGGCCCAGATTTGACGAAGAGAGAGAGCCCCGGCAGAGATAGGCCGACCAACTCATTTTCGATGAACCCGATGAGATGGCGTGAGTAATTAATAGGCCTGCTTGGTGGTGTCGGCCCAGTGAGTATCAAAACATGAGGCCGCGCACGACCCGCTTTTTTGTTTCTTTCTCTTCCTCTAGTTTGTAATATTCGTTTCTATATAGGTTTGCTTTTCTTATTTTTCTTTTCTTATTGTTTAGAGATTCATATTAGCCTCGAAACATCGGGGAAATTCAAATTGGTTGAGGTTTTCGCTATTGTCGGAATAATTTTTTTGGAAAAATTTCATTTGAAGAAATAGCAAAAAATAAAAAAAAAAATTAATTCTTGTAAATGGTGGGAATCGGAATAGATTTTTAAATTTAAATGTCGATCTCAAATTTTTTTTCTATTTAAAATTTAAAAAAAATTCCAGCACTTTCATATCGTAACGTGTATTATTATTATTATTATTTAATTTAATCGTTTCTAATTTTTTTGCAGGAATAACTCATCTGAGCATATCATAATCTGCATGCGACTTGTTATATCATATTTATATCAAAAAATGGTGCTTTAAAAATGTTATATATAAATAAAGATATATCTATTCTATAATATAAAATCACAAACAAACTCGAAAAGGGCCTGTTGCTAAGCAACCGAGTGACGGAAGTGGGTGAAATTTTTGAGTGACGGAAATCTGTTACGGAAGTCGGTTTCGATTTTGGGTCAAATATTCATTTAACTATAGCACATATCGGGACCATGTTATGTGCATGTACCAAGAGGCTCCTACATCCTACAGCAGAGCCCTTAGGCTGGAATTTAGATTTCCAGCCTAAGGGCTGATTTCCAGCTTTTCAGGGGCCCCTCTGTGATTAATTTATAGTGTGAAAAATCAAAAAGTGATAAGAATCGTTGTGGCCCCTGTCAGCCCTTCCTTTGTGGGGGGGGGGGGAGGTCCATGCCGAGAGGTATATATATGTATAATATACACACACAACAGCAGTGCTCCCAACACAGGGTCGGGGTACCGGGAAGATTTCACGTATAAGTAAAAAGTTTTCATTTCCAGGGGCCCTTGATGGATCTCATTGTTTTCTTGCTGCTTTAACGTTGAAAAATTTCGATAGCGGAAGCAAAAGATATATCCAGTCTGGGGCCCCACCAAAAGTATGCGAATTGGTGTCCCGGGTAATTGGTTGGGGGTCCTGGATTTTATTCGTTGGTAAAACGAATACAAATGAAAATTTTTCATGGTACTCGCTCCGGGGGATGACCGACAAGCTTCCAAGTCGGGGGCCCTATGTTTACAGGTTTCATTTCGGGGGCCCTGGATTTTATTCGTTGGTAAAACGAATACAAATGAAAATTTTTCATGGCACTCGCTCCGGGGGTTGACCGACAAGCTTCCAAGTCGGGGGCCCTATGTTTACAGGTTTCATTTTGGGGGCCCTGGATTTTATTCGTTGGTAAAACGAATACAAATGAAAATTTTTCATGGCACTCGCTCCGGGGGTTGACCGACAAGCTTCCAAGTCGGGGGCCCTATGTTTACAGGTTTCATTTTGGGGGCCCTGGATTTTATTCGTTGGTAAAACGAATACAAATGAAAATTTTTCATGGCACTCGCACCGGGGGATGACCGACAAGCGTCCAAGTCGGGGGGCCCCATGTTTACAGGTTTGATTTTGGGGGCCCTGGATGAATCTCATTCTTTTCTGTTGTAGAATTTGCCACAGCCGAAACCCGAGATATAGCCAGTCTGGGGCCCCACTAAAAATCTGCGTATTGTGTCCCCGCTACTGGATGTGGGGCCCTGGATTTTATTCGTTGTAAAATTGATAAAAATGAAAAATTCTCACAGGGGGGGTGTCCGACAAGCTTGCAGGTCAGGGCTTCGTGGAAATGTTGGCAGGTTGTAATTCGGTGCCCCTGAATGTATCTCATTGATTTTTGTGGTTTAACATTGTAAAATTTGCAACACATCGGTAGCCCAAGATATATCCAGTGTGGGGCCCCACTGAAATTCAGCGAATTGAATCTGGGAACCCCACGGGGAAGTTTTCTGGGGATACTTGATGAATCTCATTTGTGATTTGTCTATATTTTAAACAAAAATGAATTCACAAAAAAATTAAACACAAATTTTCACACTACAAACATTCTTGATAATTCCAATTACTTCCCATTAACAAAAGCCACATCCAAAAATCTCTATAAATCCGAAAAAAATAATGAAGACATAATTAATTGAAAGCGCATACTCATTAAAAAAAACATCAAATAAAAATGAATTATTCAAAAAAATAAATGAAACAAATCACTCGATATAGACTAAAACTGCAATTAATTATACTTATTACTATGGAAGATGCTATCTATACGATAGGTTGCGAGATAAACAAAATGAATTTAAACCGATTCCTCACTATCAAAACCCCGCATCTACAAATGAAGTCGATTCGTATAGAAACCCTTTCGGAAATAAAAATTTGCATTTATTGGAATACACAAGCAATTTTTATTTTTTGCTTCCCGATGCATAATTTCCAAATGTCAATTTGTATATCAATCGCTGGGATCAATTTCGGGCCGGTTCTTCCGGTTGTTTCGAAGCCCTATTTATCCCTAAATGGCATCTTCAACATCTTTCGGTTGTTTTTGGTTTTGTTGCCAATCAGAAAAGGGTTTTTTTTTTATTTTATAAAGAGTAAAAAAAACACGAACGTGTATTCCAGAAATAATAATGATAATCTACTAAAGAAATATGTGTGTGTATAATTTTTTTTTCTAATGTATAACGAACGATTTCACGATCATGGAACGAGTTTTTGAAGAGAAAAACCTGGACGTTTTGTTTCTTTGATGGTTGTTGATCTTATTAATTGTTGATCGTTGGTTCCGATAACTTCAAGGAAACAAGGAAACACACCTTGGACATTGGAGGGAATAAACCAGAATAAGATCTTAGCTATATAGAGTTATCTCTCTCCTTACATGAAGAGTTTTGGGTTTCTGTCTGAAAGATTGCATCCTAAGGAAAATAATGCTTCATTTCGAGCTGTTTTACGATCGAATACAGTCGCTCCCCCGACTTACGACCATATGAATAAACCGACTTTCGAATAAACAGACTTCAGAGAAATATATGCCGCTCTTAGCGGGAACCAGATCGAACTTGGGGACATACAGGAAAAAAGGGGGTTGTTGCACGATCTTGACTTCCCATGCTTTCCTATGGGAAAAAATACTTTTTCTTAAAGGAACATTTGAAAACTTTCTGTTCAAAATTTAAGAAGTAAATTATTTTCCCTCAAATATTATGAGCATTTTTATACAATTTAAAACGAGCTTTTAGGATTTCAATTTTTGGTTATTTTTTCTCGAAATTTAGCTTTAACAATATGCAACTTTTTCATAAATTGCCAGAAATTTACCCATATTTTGTGCCATAAAATTTTTTTTAAATTATTTTAATAAAAAATCCTCGTGTGGAAATATATAACACCAGAGTGTTGAGAAACACACAAAGTTTCAAGACATTTTAAATAGTGGTGTTCGAAAAATGTTCCTTATGTAACAAAAGCTTAGTTTTGACAAAAGAGTATTTTAGTTTAAAACATTAGCATATATATAATGCTTACCAGAAGTTTATATTAAAACATTTAAAAAATATTTCTATAGCGCAAGTACAACAAAAACGTGAACGCAGTTAACGCAAAAAATTTCACGTTATTTGAAAAACTGAAAAAATTCTAGAAAATATGTGTTATGGAAAATTTGCTTGCACGATTCCACTTAACATGGTAAAAACTTTCTTATTAGAAATATTATTATAAATAACATTTATCCATTGGATTATTTCAAACTTTTTCCAAAAAAACTGAGCACAATTTCTTATAACAGTCTCATTTGCATATTTCAACTGAAGTCACTCGTACCACCGGAACCTATCAACTGTTATTTGAGATGTATATTTTTTTTTTCCTGTATTAAAAAAATTCCCGTGACCTAACGATGCTAACCCTGAAATGACTTAGCGATGCTAACCCTGAAAACCGTTTTCTATTTTGGTTATTTTTCCAATTTTTATAAATTTTTAAAGTTTCTACGCCCACCCTGTAGTAGAAGCCTCGACTGTATGATCTTTCTTGGAACCCTTCGACTTAAAACGGAGCCAAGGGCAAAAATAATGCAAAAGGAAAGTGAAGGGGAGAAATTCATTTGATTTGTTGGAACAAATGAATCTTGATTATTTCAAACGTACTCTTTGATAGGAGACATTACTGAACGTCGTCCATCATCACTGTACTTTCTGAGCCTCTAATGTTGACTTGAGCACATCAAAATCACGCCTTGATGTTACATATATCATTCCAACCAAGAACATTCTCCATCACCAATTGGTAATAAGGTGGTGGAAAGAAGTTTAAAGACAACCGGAAAACAACCATATCTTCAAAACTTGTGCTTTTAGATGGATGAAAATTTTAGAATGCCAATTACGAGTGGAACACTAAACAATTCCAACTAAAAATAATTTTGATGGGTGCTGCATTTTCTCAGCAAAGAAAATTGTTTAAATCATAGTTAGAAGACAAAACCTGTATAAATAAATACAAGGACAAGCGTAATTTTTGACGTGGAAGAAAGAAATCTTCATTTTTCTCATGTTGGCGTAACAGTCGAGACCGTTTTGATCAGTCATGAGCTGTGAAATCGATTTTTTTTTAATGTGTTAAGATGCCAAAGACATATATACAAGATATACGGAAGACTGGATGTTGTGAAGATATTTAGTATTTGAAATGTTAATTTTTTAAGGAAGGAAAAAACTCATCTCTGCCTCTACCGGGTTAAAAAATTAACATCTCAAATAATAAATATCTTCACAACATCCAGTCTTCCGTATATCTTGTATTAACTAGTGGAGAGCGACATTCATGTCAAAGACATATATGTCTAACATATTTGTTAGCCATTGAAAAGGCAAAATACTTGTTCTCAGAAAAAACGTGATGCCTGGTCATGAAATGAAGAGAAGGATTAAAAGAGATTGAAAAGACTGTTGATTACAGTTTCATAAATGGGGCCAGGAAATTCTGTGGTGTTTGGACAGAACATGATAACTCCAAAATCACAGTTTTGAGATATAAGCATTTTCATTGCCATTTAAAAATCAAAAATAAAGCATGCACACAAATACAAATGAAAATATCATGCATTAGCATGTTGTTTAGCCGTACGCACGTATTTGAGCATTTATCTCACTTCTAATTAGTTTCAATTAGCAAGACTTGCTTTTAGATCAAAAAGTCATTTTTTTGGAGATATACTGACCAAACACTACAGAATTATAGTCTGCTTTCTATTACCATTCGTCAGGAAAAAAAACTATTATCCACAGTTTTTGACTGAAAAAAAAATATCTCTGTGTAATTCAGAAGCAATAAAACTTGCCTTGCACACGTCGGACTGTGCCTAAAATGTAATAAATAAACAATTCAAATGCCTGGCATGCGAAATCGAAGTTCTACCTCTTCTTATAAAACAGCACAGAGAAAAACGAATTGAATTGACCAAAAAGCGTGCACATCTTTCTATGCTAAGAAGAATGAGCATGTTTTCTTTGATGAGAAGCAATTTAGAATTAAATATTACGGACCTATGCAATGGCACAGCCATATTTTGCGTATATAAGCATATCAAGACACTTTCGTTTCAACAGGGCAATGCACCTGCACATGTGTAAAAGTCTAAAAGGTGCTGATTTGAAGCCAAATCAGCGTAACCCCCTTGAGTGGTCATCGAAAATCCTTTTTTGAATCCTGTATAGCACTTGTGTGGCATTTTGACCCACGAAGCGTATAGGAATGGTACGCAGTGAAAAAACCAAGCACGATCTTAATGCCGTGATCAAACAAACTTGGAAGACGGTTACACAACTAGTGATTAACGGTTTACCGTTAGGGTTGTTGATACCGTTAACGGTTTGTCAACGACATCCCGATAGATAACGATTATAACGGGGGAAAAAAATTGTGTATTTTGATTAAAATAAGTTTTTGCGCATAATTTTCAGTTACGTCTTTATACTTTTTTTTCCAATTTCTGACCTTAACTATAATTTTAACAATTTTTTTTTTCTGAAAAACTTCAGCACTCATCAAAATTATTTTCAATAGAAAATGTTCAGTTTCACTTGCAGTTATCACTTTAAAATTTCCATAAATATACAATAAAAAATTTCAAGATATGTTAGTTTTCCCATTTGTCCTTAAATTTTTTCCACCACCTTGCTGTATCAAAATTTTCACCTGTACAAAGAGCTTAAAATGATTGGAAAACTTTCATTTACAATTTTCCAAGCTTCCAAGCTTTCATGTTTCCAATTTCCATGAAATTGTTCGGGTATATGCCCCTTACATAGGCGCGTAAAAAGAACTAGAATAGAACATCCATGAAATTTTAAAATTTTGAAATTTTGAAAATTTTATAACATTTGTAATTTTAAAGTTTCTTAATTTTTAAAAATACTTTCTCTTTACATATCTTAAAGAGCTTAGTTCATTGCATTAAACAAACATTTTAGGACACAAAACAATATTATTTTATGCAGAAATTCAAATTTGGGCATATGAAATTGCGCACAGTGGTGGTGTGTATGATAACTTTTGAATTTTATTTTCAACATTTGCTTACCAACAAAAATAACCAAAAAATATATTTTGCAAATTTGATTGATGCAGATCAAATTATACATACTTTAAATGCGATCCTCAAAAATTTTAAAAAATTTGGTGAATCAAAAATTTTTAATGAATTTTTAAACATATACTATACATTTTTCTGCATTTCTCGACTTTCAAGGGTCCTATGTCCCCTTTAAAAACGTGATCAACACCGAAACAATCTCATCGTACATCCGCGCATCCAATTTACTTTGTCACTCTAAACCACTTTTCCAAGAACCTACTAAGTCTTTAACACATAAAAAAAAAACCACAGTAAAACCTCGATAAGTCGTCACCTCATGTTATCGAAAAAATATGACGGCTTAAGCGAAGTACGTCATTTTCAATGTGCAGTATTCTGTTTATTAAAATATGAATTAAAATTACAATAATAAGAAAATTTATAAATTGCAGAAGAAAAAAAAATTGAAATTTTTACCTTTTTTAGAGCTCTTATTACACTTAACTTATTGTGTTACACATTAACTTATTACACTTAACAACTGTTAGAATACTCAGCTTTTCTTCACAACAGAACTACTTTACATCAATTTTAAATATCGATGAAATTTAATTTTAGTGTTTTAATTCTTTATCAGTAGTTCATGAAACAATTGCAAGGTAAAATTTATCAATGTAATCTTTCACATACTGACTAAAAGGTGATCTCGAACACAGGGTCCACTTTGAGTGACTTGTGGAGTGCCCGGGGTAGGGAAAAACACACATTAGAAGACCTCAACTTTGGGAAAAAATGTCTGGTTTTCAACAAGGATAATTTGTTTAAATTTGGAGCCCTAAATTAGTGGGGGCCCATGCAGAAATCAGGTCTTGCTCGAACAATCCTTGATGCTTCAAAAACTTTAGTCGGTAAATGAACTTTCCCCGCGTAACTTTCGTTACTTGAACTGTTCCGTTTTGATACATATGGTGACTTTTAAGCACATGGCAATATTGTTAATTAACAAACAATTTTTTTTTTAAAGGAAAAGCCATAGAAATTATCTGTTCCTCTCTCTAGAACTTTTTCATGGTAACGAGTCCCGAAATTAGCGACGAGTAAACGAGGGCTTAATAACATTGTCGTCTATGAAGGCTTTACAAGCCTGAAGAGAAAGAAAAACGACGTCTTAACCGGAGTGACGACCGGTTTATTAGGGTGACGACTTAACAGGGTTTCACTGTATTTCACACAGACCCAATTGTTAACGTTTACGAAACCAGAAACCCCATGTTTTTTCTTAATATACCGATACGATATGTCAAAAGGAAAACACGCTTAATGTTTTATTCTCCTGAAATAAAAAGTGTATTTATACACTGCGTTTTTAGAGAAGAATACCATTGTTTGGAACCCCGAAAGAAAATGGATGTATGTATCACAGACAAGGTAATTATTGAATAATAAGCGAAAGAAGTATACAATATATTGTTCTTTATACATTTTAGAACAAAGACGAATGAAAGAAAACCCCACTTTGAACACGATTTATCTCTTCGATATGAACACTTTCTTCAATAAGAAATTAATACTGAATCGAAAAGTTCCGAACAATAGGAAACGCTTTTTTTTCACTTATTTGAGGTATTTTTTCCGGTTTTATTTTGGTAATGGCTTCTTTTTCTCCAATAGCCGCTGGCTATTGCCACTGAATAATAGCCGAATGTTTGAAATATTGAAATAATAGCCAAATGCTTTAAATATTGAAATAATAGCCAAATGCTTTAAATATTGAAATAATAGCCAAATGCTTTAAATATTCAAATAATATTAATAATCATTTTATAGCATTCTCAAATGGCGGGGGGGGGGGGGGGGTTAACGGGCCTTAAATTTGCCGTCTGGAACTGTGCCTTAGGTAATCTGTAAAGTTGTTGCGGTTCGCTCAATTGCTCTGGAACTGTGAGCAGCGGTTATCTATAAATTTTCCGTGGGTCACTCGATTGCTCTCGAGCTGTGTGAGCAGCGGTTATCTATAAATTTTCCGTGGGTCACTCGATTGCTCTGGAACTGTGTGAGCAGCGGTTATCTATAAATTTTCCGGGGGTCACTCGATTGCTCTGGAACTGTGTAAGCAGCGGTTATCTATAAATTTTCCGTGGGTCACTCGATTGCTCTGGAACTGTGTAAGAAGCGGTTATCTATAAATTTTCCGTGGGTCACTCGATTGCTCTGGAACTGTGTAAGTAACGGTTGTCTATAAATTTTCCGCGGGCCACACTCGATTGCTCTAGAACTGTATAAGCAGCGGGTATCTATAAATTTTCCGTGGGTCATTCGATTGCTCTGGAACTGTGTAAGCAGAGGTGATCTATAAATTTGCCGCGGGTCACTCAATTACTCTGGAACTGTGTAAGTAACGGTTGTCTATAAATTTTCCGCGGGCCACACTCGATTGCTCTAGAACTGTATAAGCAGCGGTTATCTATAAATTGCCGCGGGTCATTCGATTGCTCTGGAACTGTGTAAGTAACGGTTGTCTATAAATTTTCCGCGGGCCACACTCGATTGCTCTAGAACTGTATAAGCAGCGGGTATCTATAAATTTTCCGTGGGTCATTCGATTGCTCTGGAACTGTGTAAGCAGAGGTGATCTATAAATTTGCCGCGGGTCACTCAATTACTCTGGAACTGTGTAAGTAACGATTGTCTATAAATTTGCCGCGGGTCACTCGATTGCTCTGGAATGAACTGTGCACAGGGTGATCTTCAAATGTGCAGCGGCTTACTTAAGTAATATGTGAATGTGCTGCGGGTCACTCAAGTGATCTTGGAAGAGTCAGGCGATCTACTAATGTTCCGCGGGACGCCTGAAAGATCTGTAAAAATGCCGCGGATCCTTCAAGTGCTCTGGAACGGAGCCGCGGGTCACTTGAGTGCTATGGAACTATGCTGCATGTCTGTAAAATTTATATCTGTAAATCTATATGGTATATCTGCCACATGATTTGTAAATGAGACGTGGGTTATTTGTGGGTCTTTTAATGTGCCTCGGGTTACTTGAGTGCTCTGTCAATGTGTTGCGGGTCACTCAAGTGATCTGGGGACAGTCAAGCGATCTACAAATGTGTCGTGGATCATTTGAGTGATTTGAAAATGTGCCAAGGGTCACTTAAGTGATCTATAAAAGTGCCGTTGGTCATTCAAGTGCTCTGGAACTATATGCCACAAACTACACCACCTCCGGCCATATCGCTTCTTTTCTCGAAGGGATCCCGCAGTGATCTGTAATGTGCAGTGAGTTACTTAAGTGGTCTTTGATTGTGCCGCGGGTGTGACCAGTGTGTGAAGTGATCTGTAAATATACCGCGGAGCACTCAAGTGATCTCGAAATGTGCCGCGAGCTACTTGAGTGGTATGGAAGTGTGCCGCAGATCACTCCATCGATCTGGAAGTGTGCTGCTGGTCACTCTAGTCATAGCGATATGTAAATATGCTGCGGGTCGTTCAAGTAATCTGAAAATGTACCGCAGGCCGCAAGTGATATAGAACTGTAGCGTGGGTGGGGGGGACACACTCCATTGATCTGGAAATGTGGCACAGATCACTCCATTGTGCTGGAAGTGCGCCACAGATCACTCCATTGATCTTGAAGTGTGCTGCAGGTCACTCTAATGATAGCAATACGTAAATATGCTGTGGGTCACTCAAATAATCTGAAAATGTACTACCGCAGCCCACCAAGGGATATGGAATTTTAGAGTGGAGGGGGGAGGGGGTGTCACTCAAATGATCTGGCAATAAGTCACCTAGTGATTTTTTTTTTTTTTTACAAAATCAAGTTAAAGGTCGCGGGTCACATCATATGACCCACAGGGCCAGAATTGAGCCGCGGGTCATGAGTTTCAGCATCTCTATGCCTTAAATGATGTCAATGGATCTCAAATTTTTGTAAACACTAAATTCGAAAGCGCTATTCATTCCGAAGATAATAAATCATTTTCCGTTTCAGCCTTGTTTTGATTGAATTATGATCGATTGCCCCACAAAAAAAGATCTTCGGGCGTTATGTTCTACTTTGAGGGTCGAACAGATTGGTGGATATTGTGCGTGCGTGTGTGCGTGCCCCTCACAGAATAGTATCGAACCAGAGAGAGAGAGTGCGTGGTGTGCAGGCCTGAATATTAAACAACACGGAAGAAGAGTTTCTGTACACACCATATATATATATATAGGGAACGATCCTTTAAAGTAATTAATGAGGTGTAAAAATCCATTAATTAAAATGACCGAAATTCAAGCGTCTTCGCCGTCGGTTGAAATTATGGATTCTGTCCCGTAAAAATGGTATTTTTTGTGGTTTCAAGTTACTGTGCTGGGATCTTTATATTCAATGAAGCACAGAGCCTAGCACACAGGGGCGGATCTAGAGCTCGCTGTTGGGAGGAGGAGGAGGAGGGGGGGGGAAGTTTATACGATTGATGTGGCCCATGCGTCCCGCATTGGTCCCGTATTTTCCGGGACAATTTTTTTTTCTTTTAAATAATAAGTTTCCTTTATTTAAGATTTTTAAAGACAGTTTCAAAAAATTAGGTTTTAAATTGATGAAAAAAGATGTACATGAAGATTGTTCTTTCATTAACTGAGGAAGTAAATTAAATGTTTTGGGAGCTAAATGAAGGAAAAATTTTTGGGAATGAGTTTTATTTGGCCTTGGTACCTGTATAGTATGACGTCTAAGTTGCATTCGAGACTTCTGTAATTTCAGATTGAGATGGCCACTTCTTTTATAAAACATTTTTAAAACTTTTATAAACGTGCTAATGTTGTAGAGGGAGTAGCTTTAATCCGCCCTTTTTTTCCCTCCGTCCCCGATTTTTCCCATTTTATTTTAGTCGAGGTTTTCTGGAATTCATTATTTAATGAAAAACAACTTTGATGCAGGACCGATTGAATGCAATATTATCATACGGGATTTACGAAAATTTCACGAATTATCCCATTGGAGGCAATATTGCATATGTCGCTCAGGAGGGGGGGGGGTTGATCACCCCGATCATCCCCTCCCCCTATACATTCGTGCCTGCTAACACAAGCTTAGATTTCAAAAATATTGTATTGCCTGTATATTGGATTTTTATTTCAGTCTGCGAATTGTTTTTCCCATCAGTTTGTTTCCCGGCCCGTAAATTATTTTCAATATTCATATATTTTTGCCTGTCCACAAATTATTTCTTCAACTTATTCTTGAAAGTCCTCATATCATTTTTTTTCCGGTCCGCAAATTATTTCTCGCATTTCTTTATTTTTGCTGGTCCGCAAATTATTTCTCACATTTATTTATTTTTTCTGGTCCGCAAATTATTTCTCGCATTTATTTATTTTTTACCGGTCTGGTAATTATTTCTCCTATTCCTTTTTATTTATTTTTTTTTTTGTTCGTGCTCAAATAAATTCTCTCAGTTATTTATTTATTTCCGGACTATAATCATCCTTCTTATTTTTTGCCAGCCCGCAAATTATTCCTCATATGTATATATTTTTCCGGTGATATCAAATCATTTCTACCATTTATTGATTTTTTTTTTCAGAGAGTTTGTAAATTATTTCTCCTACTTTTTTTTTTGCCGGTCCTAAATTATTTCTCGAATTTATTTTATTTTTTTGCCAGTCCGCAAATTATTTCCCCTATTTATTTGTTCCTTCTTGCCCGTCTGCAAATTATTTCTCTCATTCCCACCGGTCTGTGAAATTCTTCATCTGTTTGGTTGAAGAGCACAAAGCAGAACAATGATTTTGCAGCATTTAATGCGTGTATTTCATTTTAGTATTTTATCACATCTTATTCAAAAAAACAAGGTACTAATTCAGAACTCACGGGCAAAATTTTAAGAAGTGATACAAGCATGGAAACAGTAATTTTCGCCATATAGGCATAGTCGCAACGCAACGCAACGTGGGGGAATGCATGGTGGTCTTTTATGGTACTGCGGACGAGAATGATGTGAAAACCCGAAAATTGTAAAGGGAATGTTAAGTGTGGGAGGGAGTGTTTAGTGGAAAGGTTTCATGCCACACACACACAAAATCGAAAAAACTTGCGGGATTATACTCGGAACTGATCTGGGACTATGTGTCGGAAGGGGGCGACCAACTGGGTAGTTGCGTAGGATCGTCCCGCTTTTACGGGGCACACCGATTACGGGGCTCTCCGGCTTTTGAGAGGGGCGATCGCCTCCATCACCCTTCTCTGGATCCATTCCTGATTGCACCGGCGTGTGTGTGTGTCTGCAAAACAATATCTTTCGTCAACGGCGTGCAGGATACAGAGAATGACAGGAATGTGAGGGCAGCACAAGAAACCAGGATACATGACATACCAGGAGTGTGCGGACAACGCAAGCAACCAAGGAAGGGAAATAGATAACAACTTCTTTCTCTCTACCGAACCTGGGATGACCACCGATAGGTGGTGACTTCATTTCCGACCCAAGTCGATCGGCAGCGATTTGCTGTAGCGCGATATGACCAGAGTTGTTGTGCGGTGAAGTAGTAGCCATTCATTTTTGCAATACACGATATTTGCAAAAAAACAGCACTTTATGCGTCTGTGGCGGTACGCTAATTCTGTCACTGTTAACCTACGTCATCGTTTCAGGGATGTCCTGCTTGTAGTGACCGTACAAGAAGTCGCTGCCAACCTTCGTCACAACCGATCCACGGTTGTTGCACGGACCATGTCATTTGCATATCCTCGGAAATGTGTGCAGTGTATAAAAGGATTGAGAGCTATATTATGTCGTGGCTGCTTCACTCCGTTCACTCGCTGGTTATAACCGTTAATTCTCAAATGTAAATTTGTATTCTGTCTGCTCGCAGCCCTTAGTGCTGTGTAGCATATTTTAACTTCTAATGTAATCATGTTTAACTGTTAATTGTTACAATAAACCTGTTATTTGTTACCGCTGTGTCATCCGTCTTTCCGTGAGTGCCTTAATCCTGTCTGACATCGTCTGTAAGGATCCTATTTTTGGAATCACCTATCTACTTGAGATATCTGGCCTCCCCTCGACGAAACGAAAAACGTCCAACAACAGCGCCGTCTAGCGGTCCGCTTGTGTTTCAACCATGAAGCACAATGACGAAAATTTGTTTGTTTAGGTATGTTCTACCACTCCTTAAAGTTTTGTCCATGAGTGTCTGAATCACCCTGGGAAAACTTATCTCACTGGAGCTTTTCTCTTATTTAACAAAGCGGACCGCAGCATACAATGGAATATTTCCTCAAAAAAAAACCTCTACTCGAGAGTGTTTTCATTTCAACACACATTCAAGGCTTTCGCTACAATTTTTTTCATTTCCCAATTGATTCCCATAGCATTATTAGCACAAAAATCAAGAAAATCGGAACATGAAAATACCCATGTTTACGTACACAATAGGCGAATACGACCATAAAAGCAAACAACGCAGTCAAATCAACGCGAAATCGTGAGAATCGAACAACATGACCTTGTATCAAAATGAATAGCGACTTGACATTCGTAAATACAACCCCCCATTGTGTGACATGATCAATGATGTAACGATTACACGAATGATGAAGAACGATAACGTAAAATCAAAATAAATGAATAAATGAAATGTCTCTTATGCGATGTCGTCTTGTAAATACGCCATTGATACGCAGGGGAAATGCCTACAGACTTGGAAAATATGGAGGATTTCGAATCCTTTTGCTCTTATCAATGTAATAGTAATAATAATAATAATAATAATAAAGAGACAATCGATCAAAACTAGAAATAATAAGTGACACATTGATTATGGCAAAATTAGCATGAGACCACTGTCTACAGTTGGGTTCAGGTTTCGTAAGAGAAGACATGCTTAAAATTCATGAAACGTAACAGCCATGAAAATGCTATGGCTTTTCCAAAATAAAAACCACCAGATATAAGTGTGATAATTCGCATAGCGATTCTCTAATGGACGTGATTTGCTTTTTATTATAATCATACGTATTTTCTGGTGATTCCGTTCTGGAACACACATAAAATAAGTGATGTAATTTCCTATTATCTAGCATTGTATTAGATTTCAGTGTAAAGATCATTTCGCATTCATCTTTTCTTTTTCTGTTCTTACACCAGCATTTTTCCGTACGAGATAAGCGTAGGCCGCGTCTGCTTATCGTGATTAATTTGGTGGGAAATACGTCGATTTTACACACGGCTGCACCTAGTGTTTATAGAAATAACAGGGGTAATATTTCAAATTATTATGATTGCAAGATAATACAGAAAACTGGATGTTGTGAAAATATTCATTTTATGATATGTTGATTTTTTTTTTAGGAAGAAAAAAAAAAACACATCTATCTGCCGGGAGTCGAACCAGCACCTCCTAGAGATAGAAGGATTCCGCACGCAGCTTGTGACGTCAGTAAGTAGTAAATTTCCCCTTAGAATATTCAGGGGAAAAAAAATTCCCTGCTCTCTTCGTCCTGCGGGAAAAAAATGATCGGGCTCAGAATTGGCGATTTCTATCACCACCACCTAGAGATAGAAGGCCTTCGCCCTCTGCTTGTGACGTCAAGTAAGTAGTCCATTTTCCCTCAGAATATTCAGGGAAAAAAAATTCCCTGCTCGTGCCAGTGTCATCGTTGTGAGGAAAAAGAAATGATCGGGCTCAGAATTGGCAATTTCTATGCCCCACATCCAATCACTATGCGGTATGTGTGAGCCAATCAGGAAGATTCTACGCCAAAATAAGAAGAAACGAAATGGGATGCTGTGTTTCAGAATGTGGCAAACTTGTTAGGTAGTCTGAATGACGTTCATGGCAACCCGTGCGGAGGCCCTCTTATCTCTAGGAGGTGCTGGTCGAACCCGGGTATCGCGTTTGCCGGACGAGTGGTCTCACAACTAAGCTACAGAGGAGATCGAGATTTTCCTTCAGTGGAGCGTGTATATATATATGCCAAACGGGACCGTACAATGGACAGTCTGACACGATCAGCTAATGGCTCATATATGAAATGATGTCACTCTCTACTTGTTCTTTTATACTTTTGTCACTCTCTTTTGTTCTCTACTTGTTTTCTTTATTTTTGATTGATTGCTTTATTTACCTTGCATTAACAACTAGAGAGCGACATGTCATATATATATATATATATATATATATATATATATATGATTATATATATATATATATATATATATGATGACTTGTCGTCCATGAGCTATTAGCTGATCGTGTCAGGCCATCCAATGCACGGTCCCGTTCAGGATATATATATAAGCTCCAATGAAGGAAAATCTATATCTCCTCTGTAGCTTAAAGTGGTGCGAGCCAGAACCTCCTAGAGATAGACCTCCGCACGGGTTGCCATAAACGTCATTTAGACTACCTAGCAAGTTTGCCGAATTTTGAAACACAGAATCGTATTTCGTTTCTTCTTACTTCGGCGTAGAATCTTCCTGATTGGCTCACAAATACAGCATAGTGATTGGATGTGAGGCATAGAAATCGCCAATTCTGAGCCCGATCATTTCTTTTCCGCACAACAATGATACTGAGCAGAGAATTTTTTTCCCTGAGTATTTTCTGAGGGAAAATGGAACTCACTGACGTCACAAGCAGCGTGCGGAGGCCTTCTATCTCTAGGAGGTGCTGGTCGATCACTCGTCCGGCACACGAGAGACCCTGGTCAGCACCTCCTAGAGATAGAAAGCCTCCACACTCTGCTTGTGACGTCAGTAAGTAGTCCGTTTTCCCCTCAGAATATTCAGGGGAAAAAATTCCCTGCTCGTGCCAGTATCATCGTTGTCAGGAAAAGAAATTATCGGGCTCAGAATTGGCGATTTCTATGCCCCACATCCAATCACTGTGCGGTATTTGTGAGCCAATCAGGTATATTCTACGCCAAAATAAGAAGAAACGAAATAGGATGCTGTGTTTCAAAATGTGGCAAACTTGCTAGGTAGTCTGAATGGCGTTTATGGCAAACAGTGCAGAGGTCTTCTATCTTCAGGAGGTGCTGGTTCGACTCCCGATAGAGCCAGAGATAAGTTTTTTTTCCTTCCTTAAAAAAAAATCAACATCTCAAAAAATAAATATCTTCACACAACATCCAGTTTTCTGTATATCTTGCATTAACAAGTGGAGAGCGATATCATGTCACATACTGTATTATGATTGGTTTATTGTGAAAAAAAATGTACATTTCTTTATATTTCCAAAACGAAATTAGGTGGAAATTCGGTTTTTTTCGAAATTCATTTTTATTAAAATGAAATATCTTATGGATGAATATTTTTCATTATACGCTGTATTTTTGATTTTTTTTTAAATAAAAAAATGAATTCAAAATGAAATAATCAATAGCAGAAAATTGCCTCATAATTTTCATTACAAGATGATTGCAGGATCTATCCAATCGCTCCATCGCAATCAGTGGTGGAAAAAGTATTTGTCGAATGAGTGAAAATTATTATGATCTACAGATGCAAGATATACAGGGTGAATCCGACCCATTCTGCCAAACGAAAAGGGGGGGGGGGTGATAGACGAGTCCAGGTGGGCCATGAACCACCCCCACCAACCCTGTCTTACCTAAAAGCGTTTTTGAGTTACCGTGGATCATCGATTTTGGAAAAAAAAATTGACGTTTCTGAAAGACCTACACGCAAACTGAGCACAAAAAATACTATAAAGTGACACCAATTTCATTGAAATATTCGGTTTTCAAATGGCGCTGAAAGATTGGCAAAGTTCAAAATCGAATTGTCGCCAAAAAATTTTTAACCCTCGATTTCGCAAATACTCTTGTAGCTACAATCAGTAAAAAATGTACCAAAAACTTGTCCATTCCACCATCTTTCGAAAGAGCTTCTTACAATGAACGATATCGGTTTCATTTCAGGAGAAATTCAGTCTCTTCGCAATACATCACTGAAATCTGCGTTCGTCGAAGTAGATATTCGACGAGAATTCGAAATTTGTGGTTACAGATATTGGCGAAAATTTGATTTTGCACAAAAAATCAAATAAGGTGACACTACCTCTATCTACAGGATATCCGTATTTAATTGGTGAGCAGCAAACGCTGAGAGATCGGTGAAGGGAAAAATCGAATTGTCACCAAAAAACCTTGAAGTACTAAAATTGAAGTACGTTGAAGTACTAAAATTACTTCAACGAACGCAGATTTCAGTAATGTTTTGCAAACGAAAGACCAAATTTCTCCTAAACCAGAAAACCGATATGGTTCATTGTTAGCTCTTTCGGAAGCTGGCAGAATGGACACGTTTTTTTGGCAAATTTGACTGATTGTAGTTGGAAAAGTGTTTGCAGAATTGGCGATTATAAAAAGTTTAGAGCGGAAATTCGATTTTGAACTGTACTAATCTTTTAGCTTGTAGCTCGCCATTAAAACCATATATTTGATTCGAAAAGTGATTTGTCTCTTCCAGGTTCGATTCCCGGAGGAGACAAATCACTTTTCTTTCTAAATATCACTTTCCAGTCAACATCCAGAAAATTCAATTTCTCAGTATATTTCAGGCCGAAAAAATGTCATCTCTTCATACAAAAATGTATGAATTATTATCATTCTTGCATTATTAGTTTCCTTAACATTTATCAACATTTTTGAACATAATCAATATCACTGATCGAAAATCGAAAATCCTAAACTTAAGTTTGAGCTGTACAAATACAAGGCCACAACAGGCAAAATTCCCACAACAAATATGGACGTCATATATTTCTAAAACACCGCAACCCAATTAACATGCTATTATAAAAACTAGCATCTATATATACATGGTAAAATGTTATACAATGACTATAAAAAATATTTATGGTTGGCTTATTCTAAGTATGGATAGCTTCTCGATTCACCCCAGCATATTTATCGCATTTCTTTTTAGATGTGTCAATTGTGTTAGAATCCACGACCCCCGGGGGGTAAGCTATTCCATTTTTTAGCAACGGTATTTCAGAAAAATTCCATGCGATACCGTTTTTCTTGCGCATTAATAATGGCTTTGCTTACTTTGATTACCATGGCTCCCAAACAATGTGTTCAGACATTTTTATCTCTTAAAAATGATTTGCCACTTCCATGCTCCTAGTATATGGAAGAAAACCGGGCGGCGCCGGTTATTTTTCCCCAGTTTATGAAATAACTACCTTCTTCTCCAGAATATATGTATTCAACATCATAGATTTTTGGGTTATATCTTATTTTTTGTCATTAGAGCGTATCTTTTGCTGTTTATAATGAAAAAATATTGTGTGTGAACATGTGAGCGACCAAAACAGTGACTTAGAGACATTGATGTTTCTACAGGATGTCTTTGTGGGTCGATTGGGTTGTGAATACGAGGAATGAGTGGTCAGGGAAACCTTACTAGAATGTTAGAAGGGCGGCAAAAAATAATTCTTATTCCCTATTTTTTTGCTAATTTGCTATACCACCTCTCCCCCAATTGAGTGGTCTCGCGCTATAGTTTGAGAATAATCAATATTCGAATATTGAGTCGTAAAGAAACACCTTTTAATAGTGAGTTTTGGAACTGGTGTGTTTAGTATCTCTTAATTTTGATACGTTCTCAAAACCTCACAAGTTTCTGATAAACAGTTGCGGCTGTAGACAGCTCAGAACAAAAGAACTTATTTATAATCGATAACAGCACGCAGTGTGCTTGGAGGTAAAACAAGATACAGGGCAAAGACCGAATAACTGTCGGAAGTGAACTCGGAATTCAAAAATATCTAACATATTTAACAAAAGACCGAATAAAAAACAGACCAATCCAAAAATTGAATTTGCATATAGATCGAAAACGTCATAATAATCGAAAAAAAAGCAACAACCAAAAATTACAAACGCAACAAACTTATAAATTAGATCCTAATAAATATTCATCAAGACGAAATAATAAAATTCTACAAAATCATTTCAAAAGACACAAAATAACGTTCTCACGTTAACCGAAACAAAAAATTAAAAAAAAAAACCATTATAAGTCCGGAAACCTAATCATAACCCATACAAGAAACAATGGAAGACACGCGCCATAAACGGGAGCAAGACCCAAAATTTATAACCAAAGCTCTACTTTTATCACAATCAATTCCTCATACGAACATAAAAAAAGGGACTCCTTCTCTATAACAATTAATCAAATCTATTTTTATTCTAAACCACACACACACATTAAAAAAAAATTACATTATTAATAACAATAATAACATTTCTTTGATATCTGTTAGGTAATAACTCTAAATCCGGGAACGGAATCGAAATGTTTCTTGAATAATATCAATAGCCCATTTCACGTTACGTGTGCGCCTGGTGTAAGCAATAAACTTCATCAAAAAACGAATAATAAAAAAAAGATAGAGAAGAGAGATTTATTTTACAACTTTAGGAAAGGCTTTTTCCCATATATTTATTATTATTATTATTTTTAAAAAGAAAAAAAAGGACAAGAAACAACATCACGAATGCTCATAAAACTGACCATTAGCACATTGTAATACTAGTGAAATACGTTGCCCACACAGGAACAACTGAAACATCCACCTTGTCTTATTTTGTATGTGTGTGTGTGTGTGTTTTTTCCCTGAATAATAAGAAAAAATTATTATTATTATTATTTTATAGTCTTCCTGTTGCTCTGGTTCCGAAAAACCAGTTCCAAAAAATAAATAAAAATCTAAAATAAAAAGTCGCAATCTCTGGTTACGTCCTTGATGAAAAGCGGCGGCAGTGCCTTTAGGGTACAGACCGGGGTAGAGAGAGATAGACATTGTCATTTATATCCTTGTACCGGTGATTTTTTTGCCAAGGACAGATCATTTAGAGAAACACGGGAAAATATAATAACTAATAATAATAAGAAGAAAGATCTCGAAGATACACTCACTTTATGTAGAGAGGAGAAAAAAGAGAGAGAGAGAATGGAATTCAAAATTTAATTCAGGCTGATCATGAACGAATGATCTTATGATATCGCTCCGGGTCAATTTCGTTTTCTTTGTGTTTTTCCTGTATTACCTTCGACTGGATTTTGATGAGTAGTAATCCTTGTTCTGATACATTAGCTGAACTTCCACAGGATCTGGAAGCCGTTTTATATTTATTTATTTATTCAATATTGCTTGGCCGAGGCCTTATACAGATAAAGTTTGACAGAAGAGTCGGCTGATGTTACAAAGGAAATCAGAAACTGTTGTGCAATGAAAAATGTTTGGTGGGAGGTTGTCCCAATCGGTTACTGTTCGAGGAAAGGAACTAACTAAATTTGAAATAATCATTGGATGCAAAGATGGGTTTCAATTGATGGGAATGGTTAATTCTATTGGAAAAGTATGAAAAAGCTGGAGTTATATATAAAATATGTAAGTGTCGATATGGAAATGGCCATGAAGGACTTTGAAAAGGAAAGTTAATCTAGAGATATGTGTCTGTGGGTGGAAATCGGTTGAATATTGAGTTGGCGCTTGAGTTCAGTAACGGAGACGGAGGATGACCAACAGTTTAAAATGAAGCGGGCGGATTTATTTTGAATAGATTCAAGTTTGTCTAAACTGGAGAGAGTATGGAAGTCCCAGATTTCACAGGCATATGAGAGTACATGAAGGATATTGGTTTGAAAGCAGAGATGTCTGATGTGACGGGTGGAGTTTTTAAGGTTTCGACAAAGAAAGAAGAGTTTTTAGAGACACTTATGAAAATCGTAATCAAGGTGGAGGTTCCAAAGGAGGTCGGCAGAAATAATTACACCCAGATATTTATAATTAGAAACTTCAGTGATTAAGGAGTTATTGATAAAGTAAGAAGAATCCAGAGGTAGTCTTTTTTCGCAAGTAAGTTTCATAAAAACTGTTTTTGAAGAATTAAGGAGTAATTGCCAGGACGAGCACCACATATGATGTTGAGATTGTTTTGGAGAGGTGCTCTTGGTCGGATTCGTTGTGCACTGTTTGGTAGATGACGCAATCGTGTGCGAAGAGTCTGATATGACAATTGATGGAATTAGGAAGATCGTTTATATAAATCAAAAATAATAATGGCGAGAGGACCGAATCCTGGAGCGTGCCAGACTTAACTTGGACAAATGGGAAGTTCTGGCCCTTGAAGGAGACAGGTTTTTTGTATGTACGGATAATAGACTGAATGTATTTTGTGTGTATTAATCCGATTAGAATTTAACATGGAAGTATGTGATGTGTCATCACATAGCTACCAACTTTGGAGAATGGGAACTCTGACGGATCCGAATTTTGTTTCAATAATAAAGTAAAAGGGAGATCTTTTAAAACATTTTAGGTATATTTCATTATATTAAAAGAGATAGGGATATTTTTCCCGTTGCGAAAACCGTGACAGCGTTGCAAGTTATCGCCAATCATGGCCAACCAGTAGGTTAAAGTCCTTGGGTTATAAATTACCTCTCAAAAATCAAGTCCCGTAAACCAAAAAGTCTCCGTCGGGCCCGAAACGGTACATATGGATAAAGCAGATACACGCGATCGCGCCAATTTTGGATTTCGATTTCGGATTGACGCTTGCTGATTGGCGAATTTTGTGTTTTCTCCCCGAAAATGAAATATATTTTATTTTGTGATTTGAGGAAATGGCGACAATTTACACAACGCTTATGAAGCAGCAGTTTTTTTTGCCGGGTAAATTCTTGGGGAATAATTTTTTCCCCTAAATGTAGGGATTTTTCATAATTACGGGCGAAATTCGGGAGATATAAGAATTTTTCGGAGAGTCCGGGAGATAGAGCAGAAATTCTGGAGACTTGGCAGCTATGTGATGATGACACGATTTCTCGAGAGAAATGTTTATATATGTTACTGCCAAAGCCCGAAATTAGATAATTCGCGACGGAGCCGACCACTTCGCGAATTGGCCAATTTCATTAAATATTGACCCGGACTATGTCCGAAATTCACACATTGGTCTTCCAGTTCGCTAAGTAGCTGTTGATCCCTGGCCAAAGTCCGATAACAAAAGACATGATTCAGGATCATCGTCAAGTTGGCGTATTTTTTGCGATAATTTTGTCCACTATAGTTATGGAAACCCATCAAGCCGCAGTCACGATGCGGTAATCATTTTTTTCACTAAAATTTAGCAGAAAAAAATTATGTTTATATATAATTACTTCTATAACTTTTCCTCTTAATAATAATTATATAAATTTTATAATTTTTCTCTCGACACATGAAGCTAATCCAATACAGCTCCTATATATGGACATGTACCACATGTTGGCGATTGAAAGAAAATGGATTTTCCTTCTCCTGCCGGGCAATCTTACCTCAACACATCGAGCTTTAACCAGGGAGCTCCGGCCACTTCGCGAAACGGTCGGCTAAAGTCTGAATCATTTTCTGCAATTCGGACTTTGGATAATTCGCGAAGTGACCTTCCCCGTCTCAAATTGGCCGCACTTCGGGCTTTGGCAGTAATATATATACGAAGAGTAAGAGTTGAACTTTTTTGTTGGCCATGGTACAATTTGGATTATAATTTCTTCTCGTTCCCCTTCCCCCCTCCAGTCTTTTCCAGGTCTAGATAAGACGTATAGTAGTAGTATAGCAAGTCTTTGCCCCTGTACAAAGACCTACTACTACTAAACCACACATGCAAGTCGTCCATATTCCTCTGCGGAACCTCTAACGAAATTCAATAAATAGATTTCCTGGACCAAGACCTGGAAATCTACTTATTGAATTGAGTTTTATAATAAAAAAAAAACAACTTCTATGACCCCTGGTCGAGATTTCCTGTGGTTGGTTTACTTAGCTGGAACACACATACCAGGTCTCATACTCTAAGGGTGTTTTGTTAGGCTCTGGTCATTCGCGGATGGGGTCCACGCGTTGATACAGCCGTGATTCTATAAGCAGTTAAATTCTGGATGTAGTCACACTTTTTGGGCCATATGTTCTCCTTTAAAGCTATACCCCCCGTTATACTCCTTAGTTTGCATCTGTTGAAAATCGGAAGAACGTATGTTTCGTTAAAAGATATATGACATTTTAAAGAGAGTTTAAGGATTTCTATTTCACCACTTAAAGGGTAAATTGTTGTTCTATGGATCAAATAGAGGAATGCAATTCAACCTCTAATTAGAGTACAAACCTCTACGAAAAATGATTGTATCAGTCTATTATAGAATGCATTCCTTTTCTGTATATATAAAAAAAAGAGAAATCTAATCTCGCAGTAAATTAAGCATTATATATTATGAATATCCGAGACTTGCCGAACTCGTTGGTACAGATCGTGGCTACCGAAGAAAAGACCTTGAGTGCTACTGAGCGACGGACCGATTTTCTTAGTAAAAAAAGGAAACCACTTGTCGTCTTAAGACGTCAGGAAAAAGAAAATCTTCAGAATAAAAAGCCGTTATAAAGAGAATATTACAGATATTACCTGGTAGTGCCTGTCTTTCATTATAACGTTAATTTATTGCTTTTTTTTACAATAGCTAGTTTCTTCGTTTTCAATCCCCCTCTTTGGAAACAAGTCATCCATCTACAATGTCAAATACATTATTAACTAGTGTAAAAATCGAGCTTTTTAAAGCTTTCGATAGGTCTTCCAATAGTCTCATTCGAAAGTAGAATTAATCACGCCGTGTGTATGATTTCCAATTAGTGATTACGAAATGGATCCAAATCATTTTAGATAAGATCTCATTTGCGAAATACTTCCGTCCGTGAATATTGTTCACTAAATGGTATCAGCTCAAGTCATCGGTATTTGACACAATTTTCGGCACCGATAGGAAGTGGGGGGGGGGGAGATTGTAATTATTATAGTATATATGTTCTGAATTATACAGTCGACCCAGCTTAATCGGATATCGACGATTCCCGCACATGCTATCCGATTATGCGGGGAACAATTTGATTGCTACATTAAAACGTTAGTATAGTTTGTATATTGAAAACGGATGAAGGATCATTATTAATGGAGCTTCTCGAATGAATCAGATATCAAAAATGAAATGAAAATGATGTTTAATTGTAATAATTACAATATTATTAAATTATATTGCGAAATTATAATATTTATTGGGAAATTAAATTATATCGATTATTTAAAAAAAGTTAGCGCCCTCTATTGGCTTAACTTTGGTGCCGGATGATTTTATCCGGATAAAATCCGCTTAACGCTTGGGATATTGAAAGTGGGGGAGGGGTCACGGGTAAGAAAATCAGGTGAACGAGGGAGCTGTGACCCGTGGTTGAGAAGGCCACATGAAGCTGTGAATAAAAAACGCTTTTAAGTGAAATATAGTGGAAGAAAAACGTAATTTTTTGCTTTCAGAAAAATCACGCAGAGCTGCCCATAGAGAACCTGGGTCATTTTAACGCAGTCCCACACGGGCATGTGTTCACGTCTAAAGGAGGCCTACATGATCCGATTTAGAAATATTGGGAACGCCATTTTACACGCACAACTTTGGACTAGCGATACTTAGATCTTCAAAAATAAACATGCAAATATGTAAAATGTTATTTCCCAACTAAGTATAGCGCCAGAGAACATCACTTTGCTCAGCGACCTGTGATGTAGATTAGGCTTTTTATAAAATCTACATAGAGATCACACAAGAAGGAAGCTCACTGATCTCTAGCCTAAGGTAGACAAAGATCCAGGATTTACGGGAAAATTCATCGCCAACAATTTTCCGCCGGAAAATTCACCGACAACAATTCACTGCCACGCATTTTTCCGATAGGAAAATTCACCAACAAACAGTTCACCGATAGCAGTTCATCACCACTGAGTGAGTTACTCTCATTCGCTGAGTTTCTCACTCACTCACTCATTCGCTGAGTTTCTCACTCACTCACTCATTCGCTGAGTTTCTCACTCACTCACTCATTCGCTGAGTTTCTCACTCACTCACTCATTCGCTGAGTTTCTCACTCACTCACTCATTCGCTGAGTTTCTCACTCACTCACTCACTCATTCGCTGAGTTTCTCACTCACTCATTCGCTGAGTTTCTCACTCACTCATTCGCTGAGTTTCTCACTCACTCACTCACTCATTCGCTGAGTTTCTCACTCACTCACTCACTCATTCGCTGAGTTTCTCACTCACTCACTCACTCATTCGCTGAGTTTCTCACTCACTCACTCACTCATTCGCTGAGTTTCTCACTCACCTGCTCACTAACTCCCTGACTATTGATCAATCAATCATTTGCTTACTTACTGATCCACTGGCTCACTCACTTTGTCGATGAGTTAATTGCTTATCGGTGAATTTTTCTACCGGTGAATTTTTGGTGATGAATTTTCCGCACACGCAGATCTATGGCGATATGTGGGGAGAGCGTCTTATTGCGTAGGTTCGCTGGATGGTCCCAGACCAGAGGCGGATTTAACGGCGGGAGCACCGGGCGCGCGCCCGGGAACCCCGACTTCTAAAGGGACCAGAAAAACACAAACTTCACACTTTTTTCTAATTTAGGGGGCCCAATATTTTCTTTTCCGCCCGAGGCCTCGACCGACTTCATTCCGCCACTGCCCCAGACCAATAATTCCCATATGATTCGGCCAATGAAAGAGATGCTCGCCCCTCCCGTATAAGGCCTCAGCCTTATTCAAGGGCTGGAAAAAAAAGGCAAACACTGGACTAAACTAAGCAAATATTAAGAGTGCCCTGAACTCTATCTCTCCTATCACAGACGTACCCACAGCGAAATACATCAATTAAAAAAAAAAAAAGCATCAGTTTCAAGCATCGTCTCCCATACAGTGGCGTAAAAATAGAAAGCTTCAGAAGAGAGCGAAACACACACAAAAAAAAAAGTTTGTGTGGGAAACTTCCTCGTGGCAGAATCTCAGATCCGAAATTAACCAGATACTTAATCAAAAGAAGATTTGGCAACACTTTCAACTTCCTCACCTGCTAACTAATCACTGGTAAGAGATCACAGAAGAGGCGTGTAATGTGTACACGGGAACGTACGAGTTCGTGCCGACCGATCATATGCCAATCACTTTACACAACCCAAAGAGAATATGATCGTTATACATATTATTATTTTTATTATTTATTTTTCCATCGATATCTGATCAACTACTAACCCAAATCAACTCTGTTTCCGAACTGATTATTATATACGCCTCTCCACCATACATTTGTAAGCATATTTATTTATTTATTATTTTTTTATATTCCGCCTCTTCCTCTGCTGCTCCAAATAATGATAATAATAATATTGAGTCTTGTTGTACCTGGTGTGGCTTTTCGAACTAAGTCACCCTACGGCATTATTATAGGAGAGAGAGAGAAAATGATTATCCCTTACGGGTTGGATCGGGTTTCTCCCATCTTCTCCGCCTTATTATTCAACAGCTTTTGCTGGAGGGCGAATATCCTCTAATTTTCAGAACCAAAATCTGAGGCAGGTGAGATATATAGTGAACAATATATACAGCCAGCTGTACCTGATACCCGAAAAAAAAAATTCCCCCGAAAATGTTTGTGTATCTCCTTGTATTGTTTTCGAGACTCCCCGAGTGCTTTAATCGCTACCCTTTCATAATACGGGGCAATGTCCCGTGGATTTTTTTTGTTTTTGCTTTTTGATCAACATTGCGCAACATTGATTTTATCGCAGGAGATAGTATTTCCGTGATTTTAGGGTGGATCTTTGGTACTCTCATTCAAATGAGGAGTTGGTTTTGTCAAGGTTCAATCTAGTTTCTTGTGAGATAGAGTTACAATTGAATTTAATATTACAGTCGAATCCCGTTATAACGAACTCCAACAGACTTTAAAAGTTCGTCAGAGCAGGGTAAATGCCCGAAATGGGCAACAATGGTTCCTGGGCCCCCAACAATCACTTTCGGAATGTCTACTTTGGTTACCGTGGTTCTGAAACAATGCGTTTCACACGTGCATTATGCCTCTACAATGGTTTGTCACATCTTTAATGCTGCCAGTATTATGTATAACAGTTCATTCATTTTTAATTGGTTTGTCACTTTTTCAATCCTTCCACTAATTGAAGAAAACCCGGGCAGTGCTGTGTATTACAGCTAGTGCAATGATTCGACTCAAAAATTAGTGGCCGAAGGCTATATTAAAATATTGAAAAAAAAAAAAGTATGCATTGCATTATCTCAAAACTACAGCCGCGATTCGGCAAAACCAACACGAGTTTTGAAATCAACAGCAGAAATATGCCCAAAAAAAATCGCTAAAATTTCCTTGGCAACCTGAAAATTTGTTGAATAATATTCAATTATAATTGCATAATTGAGTAGGTTAACCAAAAAAATAAATAATAATAATAATAATAAATCAATATTCCATGCTGTATGTATTTGTTTTTTGTATTCTTACGGTGATTTCTTCTAGTCCCTTCGGAAAATCACGATCCTAATTTAGAGAATAATACCCCGGAAATATAACGAAAAAAAATAGGTAAAAATAACAGAATCTAGCCTTGTTGTTACATTGATAAGATGATAATTTGCCTTGTAAAAAGTAATATATAAAAAAAAAAAATCTTTTGTTTTTTGGAATCGTGGAAGGATATGTGAAAAGTTATTTTTAGGTTTATTTTATTTTTTTTTGAAATCGCTTTAGGGGCTTGACCAATGCCTTCCTTAAGACAATGTAATCCTCTTTTTTACTTTCCACGTGTGGTAATACAGATAACCCCCCTTGTTCTGTGTTGTCCCGTGAACCTCAATCATTGATGTCTTGATGAGGTTCGGATAAAACAAGCAGAAGAAGAAAAGAGATACCGAGTCTTTTGTTCTTTCTGGTCTTTTTTTTTTCTTGAGGCTTTTGTTGCCGAGGTGAAATCTTGCAAGAAAAAGATAAAATAAATTATTACTATTATTATTGGGGTTGTATATATGGGGTTTCGTCTGATTTCCATCATCGACTTTCACAATATTGCGATGATTACGGAAGCGAGTACATCATCATTATTGTCTGAGTTTGGATCGAGGAGAGGTTTTTTTTTTTTGAACACACAAGGACCTGTTCCTCACAAGTTAGCCCCGAGCAAACATGAGTTTTTCGGGTGATCAATGGGAAGTAGCGTCTTAACGTATGGGCTAACCCGGACACGGCGAGAGGAGAAGGGCCCCCCCCCCCGGACAAAAACGAGATATGGTTGAAGTTTTCGAGAATTCGTCTGGTAGGGACTCAGAAAAATCACTTGGCCCCGGGGACCCACGATGAGCTTGTTTGATGGTTCTGTCAACGGGCTTTCTGTTAGAAGAGGCGTCTTCAATCCGTTGCTAGCGAGCACCCCATGGTGCTTCCTGAAATACCCAGATTGCTTGAAGCTCGTGTCGGATTTCGTGCTCGCGAGCACTTGATCAACGTTTCCAATTAAACACATTGGAAGAATTGCATTCAAGGATTGAAACCATCGTCATTTCATGCATTCGTAGCTCTTCTTTTGATGATGGGTACCGGCAGTGCTCGCGACTGTTAAAAATTTGAAGACCTGTGAGTTAGGAGTTGTTTAAGTGTTTAGGTATGGACCCCTCTACTTCGGACTGACAGGATTCTGGTCCTGGGGCTCCGGATGGTTCTCATTGTTTTTACCAAAAAAGGCCAGTGAAAGGTCTTGCCTGGAGGGGGGGGGGAGCAGTCAAAGATCCCAGCTTTTAAGGGTCATGCTCCGAGATGCGTGGGGGCCTTGTGTTTAGGAATATGATTACGGAATACCAAAGCTGGACAAATCGCAAAACATATCTAGGCGCCAGAAACAATTTTTAGGCGTCAAAAAAAAAAAGTATTAAAATAATGTTTCTTTTGACTTTTAGGCATAGTGACCCTATTTCATGTTGACAGATAGGCTGCTAAAAATTCCAAACATTCTATACTGCTCAGCCTGAAATTTAGTAACTGCACAAAAAAAAGTTTAGTGGTAATATCAATTTTTTAGTTGCCATGATGACCTGGTGCCTGGTATTTGTCCCACCCTGGTAATAAAACAGCGTTTCTGAAACTTTCTGAACCAGATTACCAGTAAAGTGTCTCGGAAAGTACAACACAGATAAGACAAGTAACTTTATCTGGGTTCAATTTTAAATTTAATAACATCGGTATTTCGCAATATCTACCCCTTGAAAGCGTTAATGAAGTTGCCGTGAAGCTGCTTTCTGTGTAGTACACAAGAGTGCTGTGCGAAAAAGCAACTTACAGCGTGAAACAGCTGACTTGAATAATAATCAATATTAATAATCAATTGTAATATTTGTAAATAATCAGTTGTAATTTTCTAAATTCAAAATATAATTGATATTGCAAAAATAACCATATCTGTCATTATCACACCCGATTTTCATTACACAGTCGACGCTCGATACAACGACCCCCCCACGTTATAGTGACCTTTCCATTACAAAGACCGGTAGGATAAGTCCCGAATGCTTTCATAGATCATATACGTTTTTCATTCGATGTAACGACCCTCGCAATATTACGTTAGTTTTTTAGGGGACATTGTGGGGGGGGGGGAGGGTTCGTAATGTCGAGCGTTGACTGTATTTGAGGGAAATAAATTCTTATGGACAGGGATGTATTCGAAAAACAAGGAAATTATTAATATTTCGAGTAGAAAGTGTAACATAAGGGTGTTTGACCTCTCGTGACCCAAACTTGGGTCCTAAAGGCTTCCTCCGACATGGGTCGTTTAAACAGGCAGGGATCCAGGGTAGAGTGTCGGGAGGGGCGATGTGTACCTTCATTGGATCGTCCCGTATTTTACAGTCCAGACCAATTTTCCCCATGGTATTCGCGACTCTTGGTGTGGAGCCCCATCACCCCTTCTGGATCGGCACCTGCATTCAAATCCACTAACAGTCAGGGATTCCTTAGTTATGGGTCACGTCCCAAACTTGACTCGCTCGGGACCCCAAGATGAGCGGTACAAATCCTATTACAGTCAGGGGTTTTTGAGTTATGGACCACGACCCAACTTTGATTCGCACCCGATTCCGAGATGGATCGTACAAATCCACTTGCAGTCAGGGAATATCGAGCTATGCATCACCACTAGAGGCGGATTCAACGGTGGGCGTACCGGGCACTCGATACGGGTACCGACTTCTCGAGGGCCTCTCCCCACCAAAACCCCAACTTTACTTTTTTTTTCTAATTTAAGGGAGGGGGAGTGGGCAAAATTTTCTCCTGCGCCAGGGGGCCTCAACCGACCTCTGGTCACGACCCAAACTTGATTCGCAATTGATTCCTAGATGAGTCGTATATGAATCCACTCACAAGTCCTGTTATAAATGCATCTATAGCATCTCTGATTCCATTAATCTCGAGAAAAAATCAACAGTCGCATGGGTCGCTGAATCTAATCTTGTTGTTGGTTTTTGGGGTCAAAAAAGTTGAGTAACCCCCCCCCCCCCCTGGTGTGTGATATCTTTCTATGTCACCAGAGCAATCAAAGCGACATCTATGTTGTAGATCAAGGTTTCTGTCGGTTTTTGAGTAATTTTTTCCTTCTCTCTTTCTATGTCTCGAAAAATATACAACGGAATTTCGAGGGAAAAAAATGAAGCTTGAAAAAGGAAAACATATTTATATATCATCCCTCAAAAAAATAGATCTAATCTCTGTACACTATTTACGCCTCTTCTACAGATTTTAAGACAAGATAGTCCCGGGACTTTGACAAAGGCACGCGATAACCTCTCGGGGTGGTCTTACCCAAAACAACGAGGAAACTGAAACCGAAACCTATTCATTCTTTGTAAGAAAAAAATAGATTTTGATCGTTCATATAGAGAGAGAAAAATATATATAAATATATTTATGGAAACATGCACGTATATAAGTGAGATTTTGGTTTTCCCTATGAATATTTATTGTTCTGAAATCGAATCTTCATTCAAAAACGTTTACTCGAAGAGATTTGTTTCCTGAAATTGGTGTGAGAAAATCACAGGCCCAAATGGGTCCGTTATTATTTATGGGTTTCTTTTCTTGTCTGAATCTAATTTGGGATGAATGAAATTGATCCAAAAAACAGCTATTGATGCTATTTTTGACGGAATTTTTCACTGTAATGTTGATAAAATAACTGATTTAGCTCAATTTTTTTTTAATGTTATGTTAGTCTTTGTATCGGCCTATTTTCGATTTTTTTTTTGGTTCGGATATTTGTTTTGAGAATTCAGATTCGATTTCATTTGACTTTGATCATCTGCTAAATTTAGTTACAACGACCACTGGTTATTGCGACCATTCCATCATAACGACGGGCGCGATGAGTCCCAAATGTTTCCCATTCTTTTTTTTATATCCCATGTTATTTTCCATTAAATACAGTAAAACCACTCGAGTGGGCCAAAAAAAAAAAAAAAATTCGTCCGTTAAAAAGGGGTGACCGTTAATCAGGGGTTTGAAATGCATACTTTTATTATATGAGGAGAAATTAGTATTTGGCAGTAAAAGAAGAGGGGTGATTGCATATGAGGAGCGTCCGTTAGGAGGATTTTTACTATATAACGACATACAGAGAGAGCGAGAGAGAGAGAAACCATTCAATCCAATGAGAGAGAAGAGAGAGAGAGAGATGAGAGAGAGAGAGAGAGAGAGAGAGAGAGAAACCATTCAATCCAATGAGAGAGAAGAGAGAGAGAGAGATGAGAGAGAGAGAGAGAGAGAGAGAGAGAGAAACCATTCAATCCAATGAGAGAGAAGAGAGAGAGAGAGATGAGAGAGAGAGAGAGATGAGAGAGAGAGAGAGAGAGAGAGAGAGAGAGAGAGAAAAGAGTGGTTCTCAAAATTTTTCCTCTCACATGGCTCACTTTTGTACACTTTTTGTACAGTTTTTTTTCCAGTATATCTTGTATTAGCAAGTGGGGGAGTACATCTTTATCAAACTATATGTCGCCATTTGGTGGCCTGATGTCATTCACGAGTATTAGCTGATCGCCGTCGCCGGCCATAGCACGGTACCATTCAGCATACAGGGTGTTCTGTTAATGGACCGACAAACTCGGAGGGTTGTTAGTAGGTTGCAATGGGACAACATGGTGTCGCAAACCACGGTGAGAGTGTGAAAATCGTGAAAACGCATGCAGCCACCGAGTCCAGAGAAGACGAAAGGTGGATGTCATTTGATCGGTGAATGCGTTCGTGGGTTCACTCACCATATTTTATGGCGGGGGGGGGTCACCTTAAATCACTCGCTTATGTGACGCCTCTGGACATACCGTAGGATCTCAGCGGGGATTGGCGTCGTCGCTGCGGCACACATCAAAAGCATACCTGGTGTCTTCGAGTGCGTCCGGGAATCGTTTTTACGTCGTTGAAGACTGTGCAATGACGTCAGCGGCCGCCACTTTCAATAAACCTTGTAATAATTAATCAAATGAATCGTTGTCTAGTTATTATTATTCTACTTTTTGTCGTTCCAGCGTGACGTCGAAACCTGCATGCGTTTTTCGTGATTTTCACCCTCTCAACATGGTTTGCGACACCATGTTCCATTGCAATTTTTCTTCCTCTTGATGCCTACTAATTACCCTCTGAGAATGTCGGTCCATTAACAGAACACCTCGTATATATATGCATTCCAAAGTTTAAATACTCCATCTGTCGCCATAACTTAGTTGCTAGAGCAATCGACGGAACCCGGGTTCGTGTCCCGTTAGCGAATCGAGATAATATTTTTCCAAAAATCAGTATCTCTATATCAGTGGTTCTCAACCTTTGTAAGAACGCGGCCCGGTAAATATATTTTTGCGTAAGTGAAAGGCCAGGTCATGCACACAACTAACGAGAAATTAATGGGAAAAATGAAACTGCGAATCACTCACGGCCCGGCGGTTGAGAAACATTGCTCTATATACGTTTTTCAGTAGATCTTGTATCAATGCATTGATTAAAAAAAGCACAATTATTACTTAATAAACCGCATTCAAAAAACATCTGTAATCGATAGAATTGATTATTTGTATCAGGAAAAATCGATTATAACAATATCACTATTTACAAAAATTTCGATATTTCAGATGAAAAATCCGTATCGTCCCGTCTTATTACGCGGTTAATAGCCTGATGAAATTCTAACGGGCTCGCCTTTGGTTTTTTTTTGCCGGTTTAAGGTCTACAACCTGAAATTAACTATTTATAATCCTGTTGGATTAATTTACAAGTGAGATGTTCAGCCTCACGACCGGAAGAAGAAGAAAGAAAACAATCGTAAATCGAGGCCTACTACAAATAATCCGTACACACACACACACCTTTAATGGTTTTTCGCTGTTATACCGAGGTCATTAGTAAGGTAAGCCTGTTCTTGGCCTGCAAACTGGAAATTTGCCAAAATGTAAACATGAAAAAAAAGAAGCTATTAAAAACGAACAATACGTTGTTATCATTACGAATATTATGATCTTATTAGTTTCTTCCGTGGCTGGTATGGGGGGGGGGGCTACGACATGTAGTGTCTTGTACCCGGGCTGTATAAAAATCTAGGGTTTTTTTGTACCTTCTAGTTTATACTGTAATGTATCAGGAGGGCCGCTTAGCGGGCTATAGCTCAGGGCGGTAAGTTCTTAGGCGGCGACAAATTCGAGGTTTAGTAGTATTGGTAGGAAAAAAATTATATTAGAATGGGAGAAGCGCGCGTGGTAGAAAATTTTACAGCCCACGAGCTATAGAAAGAATGAGTCTGCCTCTGCCCTAGAGAGCGAGACACTAGGTCAGTGAGTGATCAAACGAGCGAATTGCGTGGTTTGCAAGCATGTGAGTATGAACAAAAGAGTATGCAAGCACGTGAGGGGGAGCAAAGAATCTTTCAATGGGTGACCAAAAGAGCGGCCTATAGAGCGAGGGACGAGGTCAGTGTGACCGATCAAAAGAGTGGCCTAGAGAGTGAGGGTGGCTAGGTTAGTAAGGGACCAAAAAGTGACCTAGAGGGATCAGAGCGTAGGAGTCACCTAGAGATTAAGAAACCAGGTCAGTGAGTGACCAAAAATGTGACCTAGAGTTTGAGCTACTGTGTCGATGAGGGACCGAAAATTTGACCTAGAGAGGGAGGTACCATGTCAATGAGGGACCAATAGTGGCCCAGGGAGTGTAGGAACATGGGAGGTGACCTAGAAATCAAGTGACCCTGTCAGTGAGTGACCAAAACATTGTGTAGGCATATGACCAACAGAGCAGCCAAAGATTGACCTAGAACCTGCACAAGCATGTGACCTTACCGAAGTAGCGAGTGACCACAAGAATGATCGAGAGGAAGAGGTGTATTTACAGGAAGAGGGGGGGGGGGCAAATAGGGATATACTACTTCACCAAACACTACCCCCTAGCCATATCGCTATATTGCAATTTACCGCCATTAGTGAGATGGGTTCGAAACGAAGGCGCTATCAATCGGTGGTCACCTCAAGTTCATTAGGGCAACGAGTATTCCGGAAGAGAGAGTGACTAAAGTGATAGAACAATCGGTTCAACTACAGTGGAATCCCGTTATGACGGAAAGCTCGTTTTAACGAACTCTTTTCTAATACTCAGATAAGTTTACATACGAGCAACGAAAAAACCTGGAATTCCGTAATAACAAAATTTCGTTACAACGAAGTGATTTCTCCGGTCTCTTGGAGATCGGTATAACGGGATTCGGCTGTAGTTGGTTCAATATATTTTTAATTTTCGCAAATTTCAAGGGTTGAACTTCCAAGAACCTCCCTCTTAATACGGCATGAATTATAGCGGAACCTTGCAACACGAATTAAAAAAAACCGTTTTAACCGTCGAAACGGCGATTTTATTGTGTCTTATATGGAAAAAGTAATTCGTATTGAGCGAGTTGGTCTTAACGAGTTCTATATAGCAAATGATTTTCCGAAATTAAATCTTAACTTTGCGTATTAACTGTTTATTTATGGTCAGTAACATGAAAAACAAATGATTGAGTACATTGCTCACGTCTAAGACGAACTCGTTAAAAACGAATTAAATATTTCTAACGTTCGACAGAATCAAATCACGTCGGTTAATAGAAAACTCGGTTACTACGAATTATTTCCCGGTTTCCTTTTTTTTCTCGAATTCGTCTAAACGAGGTTTGTTCGACCGACTATTACGTACTAGAATTAGTTAGAATTCAATTTGTACATCCCCCCCTCTATACACGCTTTCAAATGTAAAAGCAATGGCGTAGGTATCGCGGTCGGAATTTTTTAACTTATCAAATGATCGAAAGCAATATGATGGCTCGGCGTCGTGTATATTAAAAAGGGGGGAGACTCTCGCATGCGACTGGTGGACGCAGGGTTCGAGGCTGTCGCTAGTTGCGCCCGTTCCCATGGCAACCAACTCCGCCCACGCAAACCGGAAAGCTCAGCCCACGTGCGCAGTAAACCGATTTAAATGCCTCGGAGGTGGGTAAAGATGGCCGGTGGTTGGTCGGCAGCCATTAAAATTGTTTTCTTATTTCATCACACACACATATCCAATTACCAACACTTATCATTACCGGTCGGATTACATGCGCTGGAAATGCGGCAAAATATGCGTTAGAAACGGTGAAATACGCACAAAGAAAATCGTTGGAATATGCAGAAGTAGAAAAGAAAAGCTGAAATATATGCACTGTAAAAATAATGATAAATCTGCTTTTAAAAATGCCGAGATGGGGCTTGAAATCCTACAGAGATATGACATATGTGCGAAAAATGAACACAAAGCCATCTGTAATGCTTAGATATGGAGGTAAAAAATGAAAAATATATATGAAAAAGTGCCGAAAAATGGAAAAAAGTACCAAAAATTGTTGAAATATGCATTTAAAAATGGAAATATGCTTTTAAAATGGAAATATGCATTTAAAAATGAAAATATGCATTTAAAAATGGAAATATGCATTTAAAAATGGAAATATGCATTTAAAAATGAAAATATGCATGTAAAAATGTTGAAATATGCATTTAAAAAGGGGAAATATGAATTTAAAACGGGGAAATATGAATTTAAAAAATGGAAATATGCATTTAAAATAGAAATATGCATTTTAAATGTTGAAATATGTATTTAAAATGCATTAAAAGGAGATTTTTATAGAATATTTTTTTTCACTAACCTCAAAACAGACGACAAAAGGGATTTTTTACGAATAATGTATTCGTAAATTCATTAATTTATCGCAATTTTGCTGCGTTTTTATAACATTTTACTATTTAATCTCAGGATATGTATTCGCTGTTCAATTTTCCAAGTATGGTCAATTTCAAAAACGAAGAAGTGATAGGAGAGAAAATGATCCAGCCAATATAGGATGCTTATATGACAGAGATTCTTTTACAGAATTTTTTGCATAATAGGTAAAACCTATACCTTTATATAGGTTAGGCCTATATTCTACTGGGTATCGGGACTAGGTACCGTTTCATCCTTTCCCGATTCGGCAGCTGAAATAGTGCCACTTTATCCTCCAGGTGACAGAAAAATGTCCCTTTGTAATCGTCATCATCTATCTCTTTTTTTTCATCTCTCCTTTCTATAAAATGCCATCCAGATAAACAAAGGAAAAAGACTTCCGAAATTCGTGTTCAGATGTTTCTACAGCAGAGTCTGATCAGAAATTGAGAGCTGATGACAACTCTCGAATACCACGTGTACCAACGCGACTAATTTGACGATCGGTACCCGAAGTGAACATTCAAGAATCCACTAATGCTGCTCATAATTCAAACACGTATATGTTACGGTAAATGTGATACATTGGTTATTATGCATACTTATCAATCGTCTTGGTAAGTTGGATAAATTTATACCATAGATTATGCATAATATACCCAAGCGTTGTTGGTAAATTTGATAGATACTTGGAATTTATCACTTTTATCTGTGATTCTGCATCATACCCTAGTGTAATTGGTGAATTGGTGATCTAGCGTCTGTGATGAATATAAGTCGCGTAGTGTATAATTATATCGTGATATAATGATACAATACGTGAGTGAATTATTATCATTTATAGTATATCATATGGTACGATTTACCATGTTTACTAACGTCGCAACGATCGGGCATTATCACGGTAAAAGTGATAAATATAGGGGAAAGTTATCAAACTTACCAAAATTATCGGTGATTATGCATAATAACAGCATTTATCACACATTTACCGTAACATATAGATATATACCCATCTTTCCCACCATTATATTCCACAAAAAAATAACCAGAACACACTCTTCACACAAAGATATCTGTATGATTTAGTATATATGTAAGAAACTACGAGTATGGTATTGATATATATAAATTTGCAATTCAAATAGCCATTCTCTCCGTATTCAGAAAAGAACCGAAAAAACACACCTCATGAAAACGAGAAAGTATTTTTCTGATAACTTCTCTTCCTGATTCGAAATGGAAATCGCGTAGGTTTAAATAAATAAAAGCAAACCAAATTCGGATGAAACATCTGGAATGCCCATGGGAAAGAGCTGCTCTCCTTGAAGAAATTGACATCCATTCAAAAGCCAAGAACTCAAGTAAAAACATTCAAAAAAAGAAAATGAAGAAAGGAAGGAAGGAAGGGGAAAAAAAAAAAAAATTTTCATTTATTTACTTATTTAATAATCAATCTCTATTGATTATAAATGATAAAGGTATAGGAAACTGGTTCTTTTTCTGCCTCCGTTGTCCTTCCATCCAATTCAATGGTTCTCAAGAGAAAATAAGTTCGTTTTATTTCCAGAGAAAAACAGCTCGATTGTCTTCCCTATGCATTTTTTTCCATCTCTTACTTTTCTTTTGCCTTCAATTTCTGTGAAATTGTAATTATGAAGGCAAATTCGGTACCATTTTTAATGCACAATGGATTTTATTGTTTTTGGGTAAATTCAATTGGAGAGGAAAGGAATTTTCGAGGATTGTGTGTTGTAGAAACAAAGAAAGACGATGAAAGGACTTTCTTCTTGTGTCCGTCAATGTGATAACCCTCGAGGATTTTTTTTTTCTTTTTAAATGGTTTAAATACAGGGTGTTTCAAAAAGAATCATCACCCCGATTTGAAATTGCGTATAGTACGAAAAATATTGAACATAGACGCTTTAGATTAATTTTATATTACATGGCTTATTAAAAACTAAATTAAAGGTGCTCAATATATCCGCCTTGGAATGTACGGCATATGTCTATACGGTAGTCGAATTCGGGCCAAATTTTTGCGAACATTGTTGCATCCACTGCGAGTGGTTTTATGTGGACTACACGTGTGAAAGTAACGGATGCGCTCCACATTTTCGTCTGACATGCGTGGAAACAGCCCCCTTTACACAGACCGCACGTGTCTCGGAATTGTTTACACCAGGCATCTTCAACTCGTTGCTCGCGAGCACCACGGAAGCACCCAGAGTGCTCGATGCTCGTGTCCCCTTTCGTGCTCGCGAGCACTTGATCAACGTTCCAATTTAATGTCTCATACAAATTGCGTTCTGGGATTGAAGTCAGAATGAATTTCGATCCCAAAATTTCATCGCCTTTCTTTGTTTCTACATGAATTCATATGTCAAACTTGCCGAAAAGGGTGCTCTTCTTTTGATGATGGTTTGATTCCTGGATACAGGCAGTGCTCGCGACTAGAAAAAGGTTGAAGACCTATGGTTTATACCATCGCCTAACGCTCTAAGTGGTAATCAAAGTCCCGTTGGTGGCGGTCCGTCCCTTCGTTGGATGTCACAAGTTATAGTCGTGTACGCCGTACAACGACAAATCTGTCATGTTTCCGTCACATGGTCCAAGTGCCCACGTCAGCCAATGTTCGGACACCCAGATGTTTTAGCTCATTCTAGGCGCACATTCCTGTTCCGTAAGTACCCTACATCTTAATTCTCCTGGACAACAAAATTTGATTGTTATTTGACCGTGAAAGAGGGGCAACCGCATCTGTGAGGTGACCGTTATGAGGGTTTTCACCTCAGACTTTCACAGATTTACTCAATAAACACTAGAAAAAATGATTAAATGCCGTCATTGCACTACTCTACCAACAAACAATGTGTCATTCAATGAGAACTTACAGCAACAAAAACAAAGAAATCGATGAGAAAAGCATTCTATTTTTTCGTGAGATTCAAATGAGTATTTCCTTAAGGAAACCAATATTAATCTCGTTTATCCCAAGATAAACAAGAGATAACGGTTGAGTTTTGACACCAAGTAATTATGCATCAAGAATCACTCCATATTTAGGCCATATGTTCTTAGTATCACGATTCCTACATGATAATGATATACATGTCTCTCACTTTGAGTAGTGTATCGCATACACATGAACAAGGGAAATAACATTGATGGTCATGTTTAACGTGATGAGATTATCAATCTCTCAACAATAAAGAGACGCCATATCAAATATCGTTTAAGATTTATAAATAACACTACAAACGGGTTGATTTGTTTCCCAAGATGTGGTCCGGGTCCTTTTATATTGATTATCAGCGATAAAGGGACTATGTTAATCTCAATAGTGAAGAGACGCCGTATCAAAAATCATCGACGATGAATAGCATAAAATAAACGGAATGATTTTTGTTGATTATCAGCAAGAAATAGACGATGTTAATCTCAACAATGACGCCATGTAAAAAATTGATTATCAACAATAAAGAGATGCCATGTCAAAATCATCGACGATGAATAGCGTTTATAAACAGATTGATTTGTTTTCTAAGGTGTGGTCTGGGTCCTTCGATATTGATTATCAGCGATAAAGGGGCGATGTTGATCTCAACAATAAAGAGACGTCATGCAAAAACTTATCGACGATGAATAGCGTTGTAAGCAAATTGATTTGTATCCCAAGGTGTGGTCTTCTGGATTCTTCTATACTGATTAACAGCTATAGTGACAATGTTGATCTCAACAATAGAGACGATGTTGATCTCAACAATAGAGACGCCGTGTTAAAAATTTCCTAGACGATTAATAGCGTTATAAACGGGTAATTTTTTTCGAAAAGAATGGTCAGGGTTTTTCCAAATTGGTTGTTACAACATAGCGTTATAAACGGATTGATTTACCCCCCCCCCAAAGAATGACCGGGTCTTTCCAAATTGGTTGTTACGATATAGCGTTATAAACGGATTGATTTTTCCCCCCAAAGAATGGTGCTAGCAATAAAAAGGCAGCAATGTTGATCTCAACAATGAAGAGATGCCATGTAAAAAAATCACCGACGATGAATAGCGTTATAAACGGATCGATTTTTATTTCCCAATGTGTGGTCTGGATCCTTCTATATTGATTATCAGCAATAAAGAGACGATCCTGATCTCAACGATAAAGAAACGCCATGCAAAAAAAAAAAAGTCATCGACGATGAATAGCGTTATAAACGGATTGATTATTTGTTTCCCAAGGTGAGGTCCGGATCCTTCCATAAATGATTATCCGCAATAAATAGGCGGTGTTGGTCTAAAGAATATAAGGGGACGTCATATCAAAAATCATCAGATTGATGGCTAGCATTAATTAGATAGCGTTAAAAATGGATTTTTTTTCGTTTCCCAAGGTGTGGTCCAAATCCTTCCATATATAAATAGGCATCGTGTGCCCAATAGTACGATATCCAAAAAAACCTTCCGGTATTTATCAATTTTTTTTTCCGAGAGAAATTGGATTGACAGTTCAATTAAAACTTCTATATCGTGGTATTTTGAGAAATGATGGCAATATGTCGTACGTAGTTGATGTATAAAAAAAATTGATTTATTGTATAAATTAGTATTCAGTCTACGAATGCATAATTAAGCCCATCTTACTTTTTAAATATTTATACTATTTTCTTCTCTATATCTAATTACATGTGTCACTTTTTCTACGAGTCCAATCAAAAATAATACGTTTGATACATTCGGTTATTACAAATACAATGTTTCAATAGTAAGCCCTTGAGGCGGTCATTCCTCCCTCCCTAATATATTATATTGTATGAGTAATCAGCTACCGAATTTACTAAACGTATATGGAATGTTAATGAAGGATTTAGAGGCACGGGACCGCAACCGGTGCCCCGTGATTAATGCGATAATTTCAATTAATCTCGGTCAAAAACAGATTTTTATTGCGCTCATATCCCCTCCACTATTAACTACCAAATAATGAATTTCAGCAAAGCGTTTTATGATATCGATAAGCTGTCGTATTTATCAAAATAATTAATTAACTACACACATAAATATCAAATATATATTGTTGGCTTTTTTTTTTAAATTAGAGTAAAGCTCGGTTATAAGGGCATTGAAAATTATGTGGAATTTTGTCGTTATAACCGAGGTTGACGTTATCAAGAACTTTTTTTTTGGTAGAAATTACATGATTTGAAGAAACATCTGGGAACAAGATTTCTAGATTACGTTTAGTAGAAATTATTGAAATTGAGTAACCAGATGCAATCAAATACTTTTTTTCAATGTAATATTTTCAATGTTTGCATCTATTCTCGCCAAATATGTAGCCAAGTGTAGCCGAAATTGCCAATATAGTTGCCTATAAATAATTTTTGGTGGAAAATGAAGTGATATAGCAAGTCTCAGTGATTTAAAATGTAGTTTTGGGAGGAAAACAATTCAACATAAAAAAATATGCTACATGAATATATAAAGGGTGTCCCGGAACTCAAGGGCCAAACTTTAAGGGAAGATATAATACACGTAAAGAAGCGTACTTTCAACAGTTTACAAGCGTAATTGTAAAATCAGTTTTTGAAGCAATGAAGCAAACCTAAAACTTGCATAATAATGGTCTCTTTTGCGGAAACCGAAAAGGGACAAAATATTTCTTCCGTAAAAGAGGGGGTGACCGTCAATCGGGGGTTTAAATTTCAAATGGGTATATTTATAATACAGGGTAAATTATTATTTGGCCGTAAAAGAGGGGTGACCGCATCTGCAGGGTGTCCGTTAAGAGGGGGGGGGGGTTTCACTGTATAACCAATGCCGTTCGTAAAAGAGAAAAGATCCTCAAATGCTAAGAAAAGACAAGTATCAAATTAGCCAATTCAATCGATTCTTAAGAGTTCATATATTCAAGAATTTTCATGAATCTGTGATTCGAATTTTCCGAAATGCCGGAAAGTGCAGAAATTCACGGCCCTGTTGGTCACCCTCACTGTGTTTTCCGGTATGACGGCTAATGCGGAGAGAATACGGTATAACGATAAATCTATTATAATTGTATATTTCTGCGGTCCCTTGACGATCGATATACTATATAGGCGTTTCACTGTAATATTTATATTCAGACTCGTTATAACAAAATTTAAATTATGCAAATAGCTTTCACCGCAGATTCTAGTGAAGACCAGGGACGGAAAGACAAAATTACGGGAGAATATTTCAATAATAAATATTCAATAATAATAATTAGAGCGATGAGCGGAATTTTCGTGGGAAAAAGCAAACGTGACAAAAAAATGTTGTCGTTATATCCGAGGTCGATGCGTTTTCATGGACATCACAAGCAAGGTTCAATAATATTATTTATCATTGGAATCTGCTGAGACGCTCAATTATCTCAGCGCTGTAACCGAGTTTTTATTGCAACCGTTATACAGTGCCGTCTTAACGCATGGGGTCCTCAAGAGAAGAGAAGCCTCAGAAAAAATGAGAAGTAGTTGAACTTTTCAAGAATTTTGCAATTAGGGCCTCAGAAAAAATCCCTTGACTCGAGTTAGCCCATGATCCTCTCAAGACGGCCCTGTCGTTATAACCGATTTTGGCTTTTAAAATTAGAGTACAGTGTACGCTAACCAGAGGCTAGTTTTCTGGTTATATACGAAATTTTTACGGGGGGAAAAAAGTGATATAGTGGGTCAGATTTTTGAGTTATTTTGATTTCTTATCTGTATGGTTTGATTTTTATGGATGCAATTACGTATTCCGTCACCTTTTACGAAAGATAAGAGGTCTGGTTATAAGCTAGAAAAAAGAGAAATGCAACCCTTCCTCTCTCTTAATAGCTTTAATGTAAACGTAGGCCTGAAAACTAGTTCAGTTCCTATACAACGATACAGGCCTACAGCACCGAGCGTCTTTTATTCCTTCCTTTTTTTCCTCAGGAAACCATCTAAGAAATGATATCAGGTGTTAGTCTATCAGCGGATTTAGGCCCTGATTAATGGCGTTCCTTAAGCTTTAAACACAGTCGTGTTTTTTAAATTAACATCAGGACGTGTTGAAGAAAATATATTTTATTTTTTTTGAGGTAATAAATGCCCTGATAAGATTTCTTGGGAGTTGAAAAATAACGTTACATCTAAGAAGAATTTTCTAAATTGATGGCTTTTATCGCGTTTCCAGTTAAAAGCAGTAAATAACTGGGGTTTTTTCTTTTTTTTGGAAATAGTTGACGCGTTATTTACGACAAATGGCTTTCTGTGTTCGGCTATCGAATGTTGGGAGTGGTTATTTCTGGTGAAGCTATGAATTTATTTTCTATGAATTGACATAGTATGAAATATTCTGAAAGAAAAGTATTTGAAGAAACATTTGTATATACGTTTTCTTATGTAAATTATTCATATCAATATCTGAAGAGTTTTATGTATAGAGGGGTTAACGCTTGGCAGTTAAAGCTTTTTTGCAGTGGTACTCCGACGAAAAGGCTTACATAGTTACAAAATGTATAGAATGCTCGAAAAGAAAGTATCAATGAAAAAAATGTATCCCTGAATTGTAATGAAAGAATTTCAGAACTAATGAGACCAATAATTTTTTAGAATTAATACGAAATAGTTTGAGAATTAATGAGAAAAATAATTCCAGGACTGATGAGAAAAATAATTTCAGAACTAATGAGAAAAATAATATTAGCACTAATGAGAAAACATTTATGGATTAATGAGAAAAAATAATTTCAGGACTGACGAGAAAAATAATTTCAGGACTGATGAGAAAAATAATTTCAGAACTAATGAGAAAAATAATTTCAGGACTGATGAGGAAAATAATTTCAGAACTAATGAGGAAAATAATTTCAGAACTAATGAGGAAAATAATTTCATTACTGATGAGAAAAATGATTTCAGAACTAAGGAGAAAAATATTAGGACTAATGATTAAAAATTTATGGATTAATGAGAAAAAATAATTTCAGCACTAATGAGGAAAATAATTTCAGGACTAATGGGGAAAATAATTTCAGGACTAAAGAAATAATTTCAGAACTAATGAGGAAAAAAAGTACTTCGGCGCAGTTCATAAAAATTCGTAAGTAATGAGAGATATATCCAGAATTACTGAAAGAAATATTTTCAGAACGAATTCATATTTCATGAGAAAATAATTTCATATCCTCTAAAAAAAACTATTCAACAATTAAATAAAAATTCAAACTGGAAAAAAAAATTCAGATTTACGAAGTTCATATTCATTGGAAAATATTTCAGGATTAATGAAAAAATCCATATTTGATGAAATATATAATCTCAGCATTAATCAGAATTCGTATTCAAAGAAAGGAATAATTTCAGAATTGATGAAAATTCGCACATTTAATGAAAAAATAATTTCAGAATTGACGGAAATTTCTTTCATATTTAATGAAAAATATTTCCCGAATTATAAAATTCAAGTCTGATGAGAAAAAAAAAATCAGAATTGACAGAAACTCATATTCAATGAAACAACAATCTCAGAATTTTAATGGAAGTTCATATTTGATGGAAAAAATAAATTTCAGAATGAAAACCCATAATAAATGAAAAAATAATCTCAGAATAAATAAAATTCTCAAATAGTATAACGCCCCCTATTCGATTCAGAGCACTGGCGGTCGTGGTGTCCCACCAGCTAAGACGCCATTGCGCGAATCCAGATTCCGTAGTACATGACTTTTCGGCCCCTCGGGCTTCATGGAAATATATTTGTGCTCCACAATGTCTTAGTCAATGCGTAATAAAAGCGTTTTCCACGGTTTTTGTTATGAATCAAATAGACTATAGTTTAATCCCGATTATCACAGCACTATAGTCGTCGAAGCTCGAAAAGTGAATAGGCCTACTGTTAGGGACACACGATAACAATATTTACTCCTCAAAATTTTCCAAATACAGTAAAATTACGCAGAGATTATTTAAAAAATGCACTGTATCACAGAATTCCTCTCTCTCTAGCAAATTTCTACGTACGCGTTTTTTCAGTGAGCAGTTAACTGAAAAAATAAAAATTTAGCGGCTATTTATGAGATGTAATTTGCATTTTGTTTGAAGATTTCTGACTAAAAAATAAGCATTAGTTTTAGCAGTTTCATTAGTGGTCCCGACTGATTGCAGTATGCATTGAACAATTTAGGGGTACGCAAAAATAATAAAGTTTGAAAAAAGAGTAATACAGTCGAATCCCGTTATAACAAACGCCAAGAGACCGAAGGAATCACTTCGTTAAAACGAAATTTCGTTATAAAGAATTCCTACCTAGCATTGTTCCTATATAAACTTATTTGGGAGATTATAGAAAAGTGTTCGTTAAAACGAGATTTTCGCTATAACGGTATTCGTTAAAACGGGATTCGACTGTATTTACACAAAACAAAAATTTCTATTCATTTGTAAAAACGGGACAGGCCCACACACACAGAAAAAATTATCCACTTGACCGATTTATCCTTCTGTATCCTATATACACTAACAAAGGTCGAATGTATTCCAATTGATGATTCAAGTTTCTTCTAATTTTAATACATTTCACTTTCAGTTTGTTCATTTCACACCTTCCGAGACGTTTCAGTTGGTTTTTTCACGACACAGAGATGTATCTCAGCTTTGGGTTCGAGCTCAGTATTGCACAGTGGGAGACTGGTGCTAAAAAATACACGACAGCCAAATTACATTTTATTTTCACTCCAATACAATTGTTGTTTTATTATTTAGTTGAACAGGACTCGAATGCAATTTCTTTTTCAGGAATTTCATACATTTACTCACGGAAGGAACAGTAAAATAACGGTAGATATAGTGAAATTTTCGAATTTGTTACGTGGAAATATTACCGTTCTTCACAATCCATGGCAAAATACCAGTCTTTACCGTATATTTTTTTAACCCATGAGTTGTTTAAATGCTATGGAGTTACCGTATTTCCCGGAAAATCCACCGTGGCACCCACACAAATGCAGTGCTACGTAATTTTAAAATTTTGTTAAACACGCATTTTCAAAGAAATTGGTTGTGAATATATGTACCGTATAACGTTCAAATATTAACTTATGAAGTTACATTTCAACTATTCAGAGTTTGTTGTGAGTATGTAATAAGCATTTGTTTGGAAAAATGTATTTATAGAGTACGAAGAGGCAGAGAAAGACAGAGAAACTACATAGAAGTTAATTTGCATAAGAAAGGTGCGGGGCTTAATTTCTTTTCTCGGATGGGGGTGTATTTCGGCAAAATAATAAGTTTTACATTCGATTTGAACGATTTTTTGCTATTTTTCAAAAAAAAAAAATTGACAAAACTCATAAAATGCCTGAAATCTACTAAACACTAGCTTTCAATATAATGGCATTTCGTATGTATTTTTTTCCCCTGAACACAATGCATCTACTAAGGATTCGTTATCTACATCGTTTGAAAATTATACCAAGATACCACGGTTCTGATGAATCTCGTATTATAATTTTTCGGCATTTTCAACACTTCTAGGTAATTTAGATCCAAGATATCACGGGTTCTGATTAAACTCTGATCTGTATTTTTCTGTTTTACTGTGAATTTCGCTTATAACGTTTTTTTTTTTCGGGAAAAACCGTCGGGGAAAATCACTTTAAGCTGGAAAACGCTTAAACCCTTTGTTGTTCAGTGTTCCACTGCATGGAACACCCAACTTGACTAGCTTCTCAAACCGTTAAATTCAATTATAAAGGGATAAAAAAGCGGTTTACCATTTACTTTGAACTTTCCTTTACAATCATAGAAGACACTACCAAACAAAGCAATCCATGATCTTCAGCTGTGACGCGTTATTTAAAATCCTCGTATTTATAAGAAATTTTGTGTATTTTTTTGTGATTACAAAATTGTACCTGCGTATTCCTTTAGGCCTAAGTAGACAGCCTATACAGCTTTTTTTTGTTGAAATTCCAACTGTAAAGAGTAGTGCGCCGTAAAGGGTTAAACAGGAAATTTAAATGAGTATTTGTGAGAGTTGTGATTACCAAAAATGTGCCATACTGAAAAAAACGGGAAAAGTTATACTAAAATTGAAAAGGTTATAAGTGACATCTACTGTGTTATAACATTTTGACATTTTTAACACTTCTATTAGTTACCTCACCCAGTGGGGTATTTATTTGCTTCGAAGTGCCAACCAGTTATATTCTTTATTCATATAAATGAAATTTTTGGTCTGTGTATATGTGTTAAGTTCTCAATGTAAGTTTGACACTTTGAATCGACACCGGCGACAATACCGAGCAACACCTTACAGCCACGCTGCTTCCAGTAGACTGCTTCCAGACCACTTCAGCACTGGTAGAATGCTCGGAATGGTAAGAAAACAATCTTACAACAGTCATTCTTAAGCGTCAACAGAATGAAAATGAGCAATTTTTACATTGGTTGTGTTTCGTGAACGACGCAGAGATATGTTCGACGTGCCCTTTATTTTCATTGATCCGAGTATTTCTGCTAGTTAAAATTCGAAAGCTATAAATTCGTGTTCGTAGACATCAATAGCATGATATAAAATAATAATTAACAATCCGGTAAGTTAATAATCCTCCACCATAAATGACGAAAATCTCATTATTATGTCTTAGATTTTCCACAAATGTGATTATTACAGTGATTTTCTAATAATATGAAACAAAAAAATTAAGCATCAAATTTGAAATAAAAACGATATATACATGCAATTATTAATACTATTTCATCACCTAAAACAATAAATATCAGTAACAAAATTAACACTCGAATAATAAATAGATTAAAGGGATCGAATAAAATGATAGAAAATGAATAAATATTGATGTTTCGGCCAGTCTATAATTGCCATATTACCGTAATTTCCCGCATACAATCCTTCCAAATTTCACGACTTTGAGAAAAAAAATTATCGTACGGTCCGCACAGTGGCGTATAATATTTTCATCAATAAGTAATGAAATTTTTAGGACTGAAAGGGGTTGGGGGGTTGGTGCACGATGTTCCTTTCAAGGAACATTTAACAATTTTCTATTTACTCTCTTTAGGCACTCAATTTTTTTCCTCCAATACTATTGGATATTTTTATACAATTTAACACGAGCTTTTCGAATTTTTAATTGCTGGTTACTTTTTTCTCGAATTCTAACTTCAACATCAACATGCAACTTTTTGAAAAATCGCCAAAATTTACTCATAAAAATGTTTTCAATAATCCTCACGTTAATGTATATCACACCAAAGTGTGTTGAGAGAGGCACACAAAGTTTCAAGCCATTTGAATGAGAGTTGTTCGAAGAAATGTTCCCTATCTAACAAAAAACTTGGTTTTGAGAAAGAAAACATTTCGGTTAATAACATTAGCATGTGTATAATGCCCGCCAGTAGTTTATATTAAAATATTTAAAGAATATTTTTAAAATATTTAAAAAAATTTCATAGTATTTGAAAATTAAAAAAAGAAATGGGAAAAATTTGGTTTTTTGTTGGAAAATTTGCGTGCATCCATCCCCTTAACTGTTTCCGTTTCTGTAAGGAGAAAATTTTAGATTTTCCTACCTTCATCCAGAAACTTCGTCTATAAATATTTAGAAAATTATTTTCCACAAATTAATATTTAAATATATATTCCTATTCCAAAATCTGGAGATCAGATGCAGCGGCATATTATACGTACTGATAAATTCCAAGGTTTCTTGACATAAAAAGTGGTTGTATCTCACTTTTTGGTTTAAAAATGTGAATTTTTCTACTCACATCTATGTCTTTAGTAGAAAATTTGTAAAAAAATGGCATTTATTGTTTATCTCTTTATTATTAATTTATTATTAAATATAAAATATGTATTGCTATTGCAACCTCTTTAAAAAATATCTACAGATAAGAATCATCGGCATATAACTTGCAGTAAGAAATTCCGTTTTTTGAATCATAATCCTTGGATTATACGCAGGAAAATACGATAGTATTAATAGTAAAATAAATAGACTATCCATAACCAATAACATTACACATAATTTAAAACACACAGAAAAGTCTGTAAATAACGAATTTTCTTCGCTATAGCGAAAAATTCACCATAAAAATCTCGTTTTCTTTTTCACTAATTTATGACATAGAACTGCATATGAATATACTCACATCATGGAAATCAGCCATATCCGTGGTCATCCCCAGACTCCTTAAAGGCGCCGAACCGCATTGACCATTAGACCCCATATTCGAAGGGATCATGCAGTCAGTAGTGGACATGACACGGAATAAACCGCCAGGAAGAATTCAAGGTACGGTCATTTCACAAAAATCCACACGAAAAATTATAATTATTCGAACAAACACACTAGGGTTGAGAGTGAGAGATAAATCCTTATTATTATTTATCTTTTGCCAGTCCCCCAATATGGTATTCAATCGATTCCAAATAATAACTGTATCAGTATGTCGAAGTGACAATTGGGTAGTGGATCATTATTACAGTAGGAACGAGAGTAGAAAAGAAAACCGAAAAAGAACGGTCACTGCTGTCACTTTCCTTTGATATCATGGAAACGCGATCATTTTATTATTATTTTTCTTCCTTTTCGGTAATGTATAACGGGACTATACCACCGTGGCCGAAAAAGCCACGGCCAGCACACACACACACCTGCGCACCTTTTACCTGACCAATGGACTTGTGATGCGACTTTCCATCTCTCCAGGTATGATCGGCTCTTTTTCACACACACACACACTACCGCACGCGCGCGCATGCACGTGCGTGCATTCGTCCGTTTGTTGGAAGTGGGGATCAAAGTAGGTCGCCACCTCGTGGAGGGCAAACGAACTAACTAATAATAATAATAAAAAACCACAATAATAATAACTAATAGTAGTTCAGTCCGGTGAAATGTGTAACGAAAGAAAGTCGACGGTATAGAGAGAGAGTTGTAATACGCGTGTCTTTTTGTTTTTTCTTTTGGGGTTAGATATTGATTTTACCAGAGGATGTGGTTCTCAACCTTTGGAAGCCCGCGGCCCGGCAAACCTCTTTTGTGTAAGTGAAAGGCCCGGTCATACACACACACCATAAAACTAACGAGAAGTTAATGGGAAAAATGAAACTGTGAATCACTAAAGGTCCGGTACTGGGCCACGGTCCGGTGGTTGAGAACACTGCCCTTGTGGAACTGGGATGTTCGCTTGGCATGGATGAAAATCAAATGAAGGAGAGAAGGAAGCCATGACAAGTGGCGAAAGGGGCCACAGAGAATAATAAATAAAGAATAAGTAAAGCTCCAAGAGAAGTATGGTGTGAAAAATTTAGATTATTTTCAGAAAAAAGCAGAGGTGCATCTCTACCCGTGGGGCCCATTTGGGAATGACCCAGGGTCTCTTATCCCTACAGGGCTTACACGGAAAGATTTGGTACTATGATTTTCAAATTTATGCTAATATGTAAGCTTTTACTTCCAGTTGAGTATGGGGCCCAGAGCATCAAGGGACCAAATACGTTGGAACGACCATGACCCCCCCCCCTTTTCCCTCCCAAGAAGGAAGTTTACTTAACTCTAACGGGGTGTGGGGCGCATGACACCAGGGCCTCATATTTATAGGAACATACACGATGAGATCTGGTACTATGATTTTCAAACTTACTGAACTCTATCCCACGGTAGGCACGGACCCAGGGTGCTGTGTTGGGAGGGTCGATTTATTGTTCAGGTTTGTTGGAAGTGGGGATCAAGGTAAGTCGGTCGCCACCTCGTAGAGGGCAAAGGAACTAACTCATGAAAATAATAGTAATAATTAAGTAATATTTGTTCAGTCTGGGAAATGAGTAACTAAAAGAAAGTAACTAAAGAAAGAGTTGTTATATACGTGTCTCGTTCTTTTGTGTTGGATATCGATTATACTTTTGATGATAATCGAGAACTCTCATAGTCTTCATATGGATTATATTTTTGAATTTCGTAACAATGTCAACAACAATCGTGTTTTTTCTTCGCCTTGAATTCAACTGGTAGATGTTATTGACAAAACTATTTTATTTTCATTACTTTCCCCCCTTTTTTGACAGAATTTCTCATAAATACAACTTGGATCCTATCCTACAATTTGGACTGATGACATGTCACTTTCCCTGAAGAAAAATAATCAGCAATTGTTTTCTGACATCAGTGAAATCCTCCGAAACCAGCGATTCTAGTGACCCCTTTCAGGGGGGGGGGGGGGTCCGTGAGCTTGGATTTGAATATGTTAATATTATTCTAAACTATATGAGGTAATATGCGTATGCAGAATATTATACAGGGTGGGCAAAATGTCCGTAGAAACTTTAAAAATTCATAAAAACCGGAAAATTAACCGAAATAAAAAACGGTTTGCAGGGTTAGCATCGCTAGGTCGCGGGAATTTCTTTAACACAGGAAAAAAAAATTAACTCGAAAAACAGCCGACAGGTGGAGCTGAAGTACACAGATAAAAAAAAAGATACACAAATAACGAACAGAATTACTCCAAATCATTTATTACAGCCGTATGTGTTCCACATGACCACCACTAGAGGGTAAAACACATTGCAGGCCAGGCAAGTCAGAAATCCAGCAACGGCAGAGTGCAGTAGGTCCACATACACGGTTTACATCGGTGAAGTGGTTGTGGATTAGGAGTGAAAGTTCTTATAACCGTCTCATTTGCATATTTCCACCAAAGTTGCTCGTTCTAGTGCCACCTATCGGTTATTTTTTAAGGTTTTTCCTGCCTTAAAAAAATTCCCGTGACCTAGCGATGCTAACCCTGCAAACCGCTTTTTTATTTCGGTTTTTCTTCATTTTCAAAGTTTCTACGGACTTTTTGCCCACCCTGTATTGCAACCGTGTCTGTGATCTTCATTTTATTGTCGCATAGAGTCCACGGACTTCACGTTAGTGGCACAAATGCAAAGGCGTAAGCAGGATCGTCCTCTGGAGGAGGGCACAAGGAATCTTTCCAGAGAAATTTCGATTTACCAACCTTCCAAATGCATTTAAATCGATACAAATTGATTAAAACAGCATATAAAAGCATTTTAGTTCGGTATATTAGTATTTGTACCAAAAATATTTAATTTTTTCTCTTGACTATCAGGGGGAAAAGCGCAAGCCTTCTATCCCCCACCCATTCTACGCATACGCCTTTGCACATAAGTTACGTGGAACAAAGAAGGTTAGGAGCCTCTGTTCTAAACACAAGTCTATCTGATTGTTGTTTTCAAGTACGATTTGTCATAGTTTCAGTAATTCGTAGGGTTTTCCGGAAGTCCGTGGACACACTGGCAACAACGCACCTATTCTGAGGAAGTGGTTTAGTGATTGCTACCAGGTGAAAAATAGTTCTGTTTATGTTTCTAATTTGGGCATTCAATCACTTTCTAGTTTGTCACTTTTGTATTCTGAAAATAGACGAATAAACGCCAGAATTCCGCCACCGTCAGACCCAATTCAACACCATCTATAGCATAAGGCCTCCACGCGAAGCTCGTGACGTCACTAGAGTAGGCCATTGCACCTGTTGCCATTGCATATACTGCAAATAAAAGGTGTATATATCGTATACGGTGGCCTGCTTTATCCATGGCTACAGGTGAAATGGCCTATTTCAGTGACGTCACGAGCTTCGCGAGGAGGAAGCCTTTCTGCTATCGATGGTGTTGACTTAGACCGTTGCCGAGATCGCTTCTAGCCCGGCTTCGTGTCAGTCTGAAAATAAACGGCAGACCGGTCTCCGATTGACATGCGCAAAATTGTTTGCTTCAAGTCGAATTTCGATATCTGTTCAAGTCGAACCTTTTACATTTCCTCCCCCCCCCCCCCCCCCAGAACTCTCAATGCTATTCTTGTGTTAAAATTTTTGATTTACTTGAAGTTTTCTTCCTTTCATGTCGATGTTTCCGAGTATGAACAAAACAAAAATTTGATTGCAGGAAACGACTTCGGAACCGTGGGTGTTTGGGGGGTTCTTGAGAAACCCTAGAGAAAAAAGAAGAACTCTCCATGAAATAGAATCCAAAGTTTACAATCCAAAAACGCTTGCAATTGCAAAGAGGACATCTGTCCTAATACCCTAACATCGAATTGAAAAAAACGAAATTGAGAAACACACACACACTTTACGCAAAACCCTCTTGAACCATTTCAGACCCCCGAGTATTCATTTTTGGGAAGAAACTTTTAAAGTGAATAAAAACCGGAAAAATATAACCGATATAAAAAACGGTTTGCAGGGTTAGCATCTCTAGGTCACGGGAATTTTTTTTGACAGGAAAAAGTAACTAAAAAAAACAGTGGCGATGGGTGGCGCTGATACGAGCGAATTCGGTGTAAATATGCAAATGAGATGATTATAAGAACTTAGGGGCTTCCAATCCCCATCCAGTTCACCGGTGTAAACCATGTATGCGGACCTACTACACTCTGCCGTTACTGGATTTGTGACTCGCCTGCAATGTGCTATCTCATGCGGTGGTGGTGGTTGTCATATGGAATACATACTGCTGTAATAAACTATTTGGAGGCATTCTGTTCGTTATTTGCGTCTTTGACTTGTGTACGACAGCGCCGCTTATCAGCTTATACTTTAGTTAATTTTTTCCTGTATTGATAAAGTTCCCGTGACCTTAGCAATGCTAACCCTGCAAACCGTTTTTTATTTCGGTTATTTTTCCGGTTTTTATGAATTTTTAAAGTTTCTACGGACTTTTTGCCCACCCTGGATATATATATATACACACAAAAAAATAATTATTTTAAGAAAAAGAAATAAAATTGAATTCTACGAGACTGAAATAGAACCTATGCAGTGGGTCTTCATCAGGGGGAACCCCATGCACGGTTCGAAAACTTAGGCGTTTCTGAAGGGGGGCTATGCCTAAATGCATTAAAAATGCCAACCCTTGTTCCCCGACGCCTGCCTTCTCAAAAACATGTTGGACGAAAAAAGACAATGGAAAAATGTAAAGAGACAATGGAAAAATGTAAAGAGACAATGAAAAAAATCTAAAAATACAATGAAAAAAATGTAAAAATACAATGAAAACAATGTAAAAATACAATGAAAACAATGTAAAAATACAATGAAAACAATGTAAAAATACAATGAAAACAATGTAAAAATACAATGAAAACAATGTAAAAATACAATGAAAACAATGTAAAAATACAATGAAAACAATGTAAAAATACAATGAAAACAATGTAAAAATACAATGAAAACAATGTAAAAATACAATGAAAACAATGTAAAAATACAATGAAAACAATGTAAAAATACAATGAAAACAATGTAAAAATACAATGAAAACAATGTAAAAATACAATATTAGAAAAAATATATACAGAGCTTCAGATTATAAGCTCGAAGAAGTATCATAAAAAAATATATACAATGTAAAACAGGAATAAAATAATTACAGTGAATATTTATTTTTGACATTTTTCATAATCCGTGTAAAATACAGATACAAATACAAATTTTGCCTGTTGTGGCGTTGTATTTGTTTTTGTATTTGTATTTTTATTTTACAAGGATTATGAAAAATGTCAAAAATAAATTAAAAGGTCCAAAAAAAGTAGTCAATAAATCACCGGACGTACCTCAAAAATGGAGAGACTGTTGTTTTGACGATTTTTCTGGAGATGTCTTTGAAGAAGACGGTTGGAATACTATTGCCAGATGCAGTTTTGATAAGATTGAGGAGTAATGTATCGAATTCCTGTTTATTATTACAAATGTGTGCGAATCTATAATGAAATGAGTGTGGTTTCTGAATATTTTGTTGTCGATGTTTGAATGCCAGTGGCTTAAACTGTTAACAGAAAAATCGAATTCTCTTCATTTTTTATCACTTCTTTTGTCATAAACACCTGTTTCCCATTTATTGTTGTTTTTGTATATTTTGATATCCAGGAACATTATCATGTCTTCTTTTGTGGTTTCCTTCAGAGAAAGCTCTTCAGGATAAATGTTAGTTAAAATGCTGTTAAAATTATATTTGTTGATATATACAGTCAAACCTCGTTAGTGCGTCACCCGGTTAACACGTCACTCCGCTTACCGGATCACTTTTTTGGAAGTCCCGATTGTCCTCAGGCAGGAATTGGCAAGCTATGGCTTACTCCGTTTAACGAGTCACTCCGCTTACTAAGTCATATTTTTGCTCTCCCAAAAGTGACTCATTAACGAGGTTTGACTGTATATATATTTATTTATTTTTGCAAATTTTCCAATTATTTTTGTGAAGAAATAATTCACCTCGTTCAAATTTTTAGTCAACACGATACATTTTATATTCACCTTCGCATACAATTTTTCCCGAATTTCATTGCTAAATTTTATATAATAGATCACACTATTCTCAAGGACATTTTCTCCTCTTTAAGCCATCTTAAACCCGCCCCAGAACCAGAATGTGCAACTTCAAGTGCTGCCCTCCGATGAAAACCTCCAAAGTTGATATTCACCATATTTATAACTCAGAACTTACGCAATCCTTCGTTTGAAAGTCACGGCTTAACTCCATGGGAGTCGAAAGAAAAAAATTCTACAGTGAGAAAGTCCAACCCACACGTTTGTGGCATCAGGGTCTGAAAGGAAGGGATGATTAAACGTGAATCCAAAGTGCAAAATATATTCCAATAACAAAAATATTCTACTAACACATATCTGCTAAACTTCTCTGTAAAAATTCAGAATTTTCGGGGCAGTAGTTTTCTTTAAATCTTACGGATGAGCTCAAAAACTGCAATCTGAGAAAATCGCGTTTAAAGTGTTTTTTCTGGTACACGTTTACACTATAATATTTCAGTATCTCTTTCTTCAGTTATGAAAGAACAAATTAACGGATTGACACGAAATTTTTAGTATTTTATTTGCAATTGAATGCAATATTTTTTGAAGTCATTTTTGAAAATTCGACTTTTTTTTAAGTCATTCCCTTAAAACAGTTAAACTCACGTGTTCCGTCCGAAAATCCACTACCCTGGTTAAAACGCATTCTTCTTCATCATCTTAACGTAGCAATTTCAAGTCTCTCTCATCATATAACATTTTCTTATAATGGAAATGCATGTGTTTACCCGTTTTGGTTTTTTTTTCCTTAAAAAAAACGAAAAAAATAGCGCTATGAATGGCTGACTATTCAGTCCAGAAATGATTAAACGTCGAGACACTTCCCTGACCATCATATCATATACCTTTCCAGGTACGATAAGATATGATTGAATATCTCTTTCAGAATAGCGTTATTCGGGAAGAAAACATAACTGTAATGGTCATAAGACGTCCATCCGAAAGACCGCCTCCGATGTAGTACATGTAGTACGTACAGTTCTGTAAAGAGAGAGAGAGAGAGATACCGTCGAGTTTAGTTTTCTCCATAGAAAACTCTTCCATATATACACATCCGTATATGTAATGGGAGGTTTGCCGTTGCTCTGTAATTACATACAAACATATACACGGACGATATCTCGGCGAGATAATGCGGCGCACGTCGACAAAAAAGGTGATCGATGGCGGTATAATAAGCACAATGGCGGAAGAGAAACCTCTCTCTCTCTCTCTCTCTCTCGCTCTCTAGAACCCACGTGAGATCGGGAACTTAGGAAAATGATTGTGTGTTATTTTATTATTATTATTTTGTGTCTCTCAATGGCGGGGGTCGAGAGACGACGTATCAGCCGTAATCGGAATAATCTCCGCTTTTTTTCCCGTTCCCTAGGATGGGCTTCGAGAGAGTATGTGTGTGTGTGTGTGTGTGTGTACAGTGCACGCCCGGCGAGGAGTGCTCGCTAATTCATCAAGCCGCCACACGTGATGTCAGTTAACATACGAGAAGAGGGGAAAGGAGCACCTTACTCTATGACCACCTTCACCACAAAGTCACGAGTAGGGGGAAAATTAAATCATACACGTAAACGCTTATGTGTATTACATACGACTTTAGGTGTATATCTTTCTCCGGCATCGATTGAGGACTCAATTTTTCGAAAAATTAAATAAATTCTCAAAGGGTTGATTGAAGAAGGGTTTTACATTGATTTTTTTGGGGCTTTGAATCTCGTACGTATGAGATTTTTAGTGCTTTTTGTGATGGTATGAATGTAAATTGGAATATTCTTTTTCGAATTATGTAACATACCAAAATATTATTATGTTATAATTATATTATTATGTTATAATTATATTATTATGTTATAATTATATTATTATGTTATAATTTATGTTTTACCAAAATATATTTTTTCAATATCCCTTCTGTATAATGTTTTGGCGAGAATTGATCACGTCCCGTATCAATTTAGGTGGTTTTTGGATACATTTTTTTATACTTTAAATGAGTGTCCAGCTCTTTTTACGGCTAGGCGCCCGAGTGGCCTAGTGGTAAGATGCTCGTATACCACCGTGAAGGTTGATGTCAGGGTGCCATGTTCAAACCCGAGGGAGGATGTAGATAAAGTATTCTCCCTAACGAGCTTGAGGCGATCACCGATAGACAGCACCTTCATTTCCAACCCATCGCATTAATGGCAGTAGACTGACGTATGGCCAGAGTTGGCGTTTGGTGAAGTAGGTCTTTTTTACGGTAACGGAACTTCATAGTTCCGTAGTAATTGGAAATTTCACGAAATGGTAAGATATTACCGATCGTACGATCCCTTGGGTTAATACTGGAATGTAATATGTGTTTGTGTATTTGTGTTCTGTATTTGTCTTGATGTGTTAATTAAATTTCAAAATTTCAAAAAGTTAGTGGAAGAAATAATTTGCGGACACCAGTGAAAAATATATAAATGGGAAGAATTATTCGTGGACTGGCTGAAAAATGAATTGGAGAGAGATTATTTGTGGACCGAATAGAAGTCAATTTGCGTTCATGCAAAAAAATAAATAAATAAGAGAAATAATTTTTTTGAACCAGCAAAAAATAATACGACAGTGTTTCTCAGCCTTTCTGAAAATAAGGACCATTGAAATGTCTGAAACAATTAGACGGACCATTTGCGTCCCGTATTACGGGACATCCCTGTAATTATTGTTGATCACATTTTTCTTTTCATACATTTGTGCCGTTTTTGTCAATAATACTTATTTGAATTTGTAGTATTTACTAAAATCGTGAATACACACGCGCACACACATAGCGTTTCCATTATGTAAATTATATTATGATAATTATTGGAAAAATTATAAATATTCATATCACATATATATTTGTCAGGTTTAAATCAGGTTAAATTTTTTGTCTGAACTTTTTTTTGAATTTTAATTACGATTGGTGATTGTGCCCACTTCCGACAATTTTTTTGATGATAATTGATGATGTCCCGTATTTTACGGTTTATTATTTAAAAGATCCCAGTTTACCGTATTTTTCTGAATGAAATGTGGTCACTAAATTATTTGAATATTTTTCCCCCGTCAAATACATTTTTGTTTACCGCGATTTGTATAGCGGCTCTTTATTTCCACGCTTTTGAGTAATTTTAGCAGGAATTACCAAATTCCATTTAAAGCAATAAATTGCAAAAATTTTGACAAAATTTAGTGATGTCCCATATTTGAGATTGCACTTTTCTGCATTCTCCTAGATGATGCCTTTTTGAACGGAACCTAAGCTTGATATATAATTTTATTTGAATCCATATTGATATTATTAACGTCAATTGCGAAGGGTGAATAATTTTATTATGTCCCCCCCAGGACCACCTATGCCATGGTCGCAGACCTTTTGTGATCCGTGGACCATAGGTTGAGAAACGCTGGAATAGGGGAAACAATTTACAGCTCGGAAAGTAAATAAATAATTGTGAGAAATAGTTTGTGGACCAGCAGGAAATAAATGGATATAATAAATAATAATTATTCCTACAAATTATTTGTGAACCAGAGATAAATGAAAAATTATAATAATTTGAGGCCCTGCAATAAATAAATAGTGGAAACGATTTCTTCACCAGGAAAAATGAATATGAGAAATGATTTCAGGACCTGCAAAAAGTAAATAAATGGGAGAAATAATTTTTTGGCAAAAAAAAATGCACAGGAGAAATAATCTGCAGATATGCAGTGCCGTCTTAACATGGACCTACCCGGGCACGGCCCGGGGGGCTTCACAAAAATAAGAACCGGTTGAAATTTTCGAGAATTTGCCAGGTAGGGCCTCAGAAAAATCACTTGGCCCGGAGCCCATGATACTCTAAAGACGGCCCTGTAGATATGAAGGAAATAAATAAATGAGAGAAAAAATTTATATGGACCGGCGAATGGGAGAAATAATTTGCGGGCCTGCAAAAATAAAATAAAATGAATGTTAGGAATAGTTTATGGATCTTCAGAAAATAGATAATTGGGAGAAACAATTTCTAACAACCTGATAAAAATAAATGAGAGAAATAATCCGCAGAACAGCGAAAAATAAATAAATGGGAGAAATAATTTGTGAACGGGAATGTTAAAATATTTTACTGGAATAAAAACTGATAAATAAAAACTTTTATTGGAAAAGAACTGGAATATCATGGAATGGTAAAATATTAGTGGGAGAAATAATTTGCGGACCAGCAAAAAATATATAAATGGAAGGAATTATTCGCGAACTGGCGGAAAATGAATTGGGAAGATAATTTGTGGACCGGTAAACATTAATTGAATAAACATTTTGCAGACTTGAGCAAAATAAATAATAGGCAAATTATTTGGGGACCTGCTAAAAACTAATAAATAAAAGAAATAATTTTCGATCCAGTAAAAAATGAATAGGAGAAACAATTTACGGATCAGAAAGAAAATAAATAAATAACAGAAATAATATTTGTGCAACAGCGCATAAAAATAGTGATAAATGGAAAAAAATAATTTGGCGGTCTGCAAAAATTATGAATAAATAGTAGAAACAATATCTGGACCGGCAAAAAATGAATAAGAGAAGTAATTTCATGACCTGCAAAAAGTGAGTAAATTGGAGAAATAATTTTCGAACCCGGAGAAAAACTGAACAGGAGAAAAAATTTGCAGACCATCAAACAAAAGACAACTAAATGCGAGAAATAATTTCAGGACCTGCAAAAAGTAAATAAATTAGAGAAATAATTTCAGGACCTGCAAAAAGTAAATAAATTAGAGAAATAATTTCAGGACCTGCAAAAAGTGAATGAATAATAGAAATAATTTCCGGACCTGCAAAAAGTAAATGAATAGTAGAAATAATTTCCGGACCTGCAAAAAGTAAATGAATTGGAGAAATAATTTCAGGACCTGCATAAAATAAATGAATTAGGGGACTAATTTCAGGACCTGCAAAAAGTAATTAAATTGGAGGAATAATTTCAGGACCTGCAAAAAGTAAATAAATTGGAGAAATAATTTCAGGACCTGCAACAGTAAATAAACTGGAGAAATAATTTTAGGACCTGCAAAAAGTAAATAAATTGGGGGAATAATTTCAGGACCTGCAAAAAGTAATTAAATTGGAGGAATAATTTCAGGACCTGTAAAAAGTAAATAAATTGGAGAAACAATTTCAGGACCTGCAAAAAGTAAATAAGTTGGAGGAATAATTTCAGGACCTGCAAAAAGTAAATAAATTGGAGAAATAATTTCAGGACCTGCAAATGTAAATAAATTGAAGAAATAATTTTTGAAAATTATTTCTGGTATTATTCCCGGTGAAAAACCGAAAAAGAGAAACAATTTGCAGACCATAAAGCAAAAGAGAACTAAATGGGAGAAATGATACTTCGCGCAAGCTGGCAAAAGAAAAGGAATAAGAGAAGTAATTTGCAAATACAGTCAAACCTCGTTAGTGCGTCACCCGGTTAACACGTCACTCCGCTTAACGGGTCACTTTTTGGAAGTCCCAATTGTCCTCGGGCAGGAATTGGCACAGCTATGGCTTACTCCGTTTAACTAGTCACTCCACTTACTAAGTCATATTTTTGCTCTCCCAAGAGTGACTCATTAACGAGGTTTGACTGTTTATGCAGGAAATAATCAAATAAGAGAAACAACTTGCAGAAATAAAGAAAAATAGCAATTATTTTATTGTGAATATGCAAGAATAAACCGTTTAATCATCATTTGAAATTTGAAAATAAATTAGATCAAAATTACTTCCTTTTTTGTTATTTTAACCCCATGCCATTTATTGAAATTGCCGTTGTAAAATTTATTCCCACATAGATCGGCCCGATATTATGGTTAAAATACGATAATATTATTGTTGATTTGAACTTTACCATTCAAGTATTTGAGAAAATGAATGATGAGCAATTGTTGCATAATGGGCACTACTATTCTAGATTTAAATGATGATTTATAACATCATATCCGATTTCTCAATCCCATCAAAATGAATGAAAACAATGACGTTCATAAAAGTGGACTGTGTCTATGAATGATGTGATATTTTATTATTATTATAACTATTATTCTTAAAAAAAAAACACTAATATATTTTTATTCAAACAATATCGATTGATCGATCGATTTCAACTCAAAAAACTGGTAAGGGTTATATATTGTATGAATGGAATATTAATTCGGAAAAAAATCTCGAGAGGTGTGTATTAGTAATACATAATTCCTTTACATGTGTAAATTCTTTATTGTTGTTGTTAGACAACGCCTAATCAACGCTTATCCGCGGCACCCGAGAGCAGTTTAACAAGCAGTCTCTTCAAATAAATAGTCCGAGTGTCGCGGTGGTAAGATGCCTGGGTCTACCACCGTGGAGGTTGCTATCACCTTGAGGCGACCAACGATAGCGCCTTCATTTCCAACCATCTCATTAATGGCACTAAATTGCAATATGGCCAGAGTTGATGTTTGGTGAAAACAAAATAAAAAGCCCGGGGCAAAATGCCCAACGCATGCATAAACAGGGGGAGCCCCTCCCCCTGAAGGAGGCTAGCGGCGCACAGTCTGAGAACACCTGCTATTGCCAATCGTAGGGCTCCTTGACACCCCAGGAACCCCTGGCGTCTTTACGATATCTGAAGAATAAAAAGAATCCACGTTTCTAAGCGCAATATATTGATTGAAATATTCGACTTGAAGAAAAGTCGGGAAAGAATAGCGTTAAATGAGGAAAAAATCGTTTTACCCGCATTTAACGCTGTTTATTCCCAATTCTCCTCCGTTTTTTCGAATTCAAATATCTCTGGGATTATTGCACTTAGAAACATTTTTTTAAACAGGGCGACAAACTTTATAATCGGAAGTTAGCGCACAGGGGGGACCGTCTGAAAATTGAGATTTCTTATTTTGTGATTCACTATATCTTCACTCTCAAAACCGGCACAGGGTAACTTTTGTGAACGCCTATTGAGCGTATTTTAAATTGAACTCAACCACGGATGGTTGATGAGATTAAGGCCGTGATAGCATTTACAGGACACCACATGTGAGTCTATAACAGCCAAATTATTTCTCTCGTAAATGTATTATCTAATGGCGGATACGAAAGCATGAAATACAACTAAACTTTTCCCATGTATTCTAAGCACGTAACCAACAGTGATGTAATTTCAATCAGTAGTCACGTGCATGAGAGTCCCTTTCGAAATGAAACGGTGGAAAAGAAAGTTTCTCTTTGCACCAATGGGAATATAATCCTCGTGAGAACTTAACGTTATGTCACATGCGTGCGATTAATATACGTGCCAATCCTCTCTAGCATCGTATACATTCACAATATGTATTACATTTGTTTGTATTGTATCATTATTAATTCAGGATCAAAAAAGGACGAAGTAAAAATATACAGGGTATTCCGTTAATTAGTAAATAGTTCAAAAATTCATAAAAGTTGGTGGATTTGGTGAACAGTCGAATCCCGTTTTAACGCATACCGACGTAGCGAAAATCTCGTTTTAACGAACACTTTTCTAATCCGCCAGATGAGTTAATATAGCAACACTGCAAAAACCCGGAATTCCTTTATAAATAAATTTCGTTTTAACTAAATGCCGCTGTGGTGGTCGAGTTGTTATAGTGACGGACTCGCGATGCGAGGATCCTGGTTCGAACCCCACAGTGGTGGTCGGCTGAAGTTGGTTTTCTGTGGTTCCCAAGTTCAAGGCGCAAATGCGAGCCGATCTCCACGTTATAAAGTCTCGCCACAGAGAGCAACAGTCCTACAACGATAAATCATTCAATCATAACACTTCACTCATAGTTAGAAAAACTAGTGGCAGATGGCAGCACTACACATAACAAGCATTACAGAGAAACAACAAAACTTCACGTCAGGTTTCACTACACGTACACGCACATTCCCGCATGTACCGATTCGTTGGGGGGCTCCGGGGGGGGGGGTGTGGTGGTGTAGTAGTAGTAGTAGTAGTAGGTAGGGCCTCCAAAAAATGGCTCGGGGATCCATGATGTTCTTAAGTCAGCCACCTCGTTGGGCAATTTGCCTGTTGTGGCGTTGTATTTGCATTTAAATGGTTTCTCTGGTCTCTTGGAGTTTGTTATAACGGGATTCGACTGTATTTGAATGGGTTTGTGTGTGCGCGCGCGCGTGCGAGAAAGTTATTCTCACGAAATGGTATCGATTTTTTTTACACGGAAAATTTTAGTTAAAATTTTTGTCGATAAAGAGCGCTGCATGAAAGAAAATCGCGGAATATCTTCTCGCAGAGCCTTTCTTCAGTCTCTTCCGTGTCTGAAACGCCCGTAAAGCTTCAATCGGTGATTCGCGGATGAGGTGAAGCAACTTCGCCAATAGTGCTTTATCGAAACAATATCAACATCCCAATGTCGCGACAGTAACAGGAAAATTTAGAAATGAGCTGTTAATCGTGCGCCTGGCATCTTATATGACTCCAATTTGCATATTTCCTTGGATTTGCTTTTTCGCAGCGCCATGTATAGGAAAAAAATTGAACTACATTTTTTTCTGTACCACCAAAAAATCACCCTTCTTTCGTGAGAATAACTTTTTCGCAAACCACATTCAAATATACCTATTCCCATTATTATGAATTTTTAAACTTATTACGAATGGGAACTTTATATTCTTGTGAAATTCACGAATTTCTGCATTTTTACATAGTAAATAATAAGGCTTGGGGGATGGAAGGGGGTATTCCTATCATCTTGCATAGTTTTTTATGATGTCGCGTATTTAGCTATTTTTACACGAAAGAGCAATTTTTCCATGATTTTCAGTAATTTCAAGGTATTTTCACACGAAAGAGCAATTTTTCCATGATTTTCAGTAATTTTAAGGTATTTTTCACGATTTTCAGTAATTTTAAGGTATTTTTCACGATTTTCAGTAATTTTAAGGTATTTTTCACGATTTTCAGTAATTTTAAGGTATTTTTCATGATTTTCAGAATTTAAGGCATATTTCCATATTCTAGAGCATTATTTTGCGTATTTCAGCGGAACAGTGAAATTTTTTTTTCCGAAGCTCACGTTTCACTTGCTTCATTAACCACGATCGGCAATTTTTTGACAATATTATCAATAATTGCCAAATTTTACTCACGTTTAGCATCGTTTTTTTGCAACGATTGGTAAATTTCGGCGATGTTAGCAGCAACTGACAATTTAATTGTGCGTCTGCCATCACTCATTTAGTTGGCATCACTTAGTTTGTAATTGCATTTTTAATTGAGTTGCTATATTTTTGAAATATACGAAATCCATATTTGCTATGGGTATCTTTCTCTCAGCCACCTCGTTGGGCATTTTGCCTGTTGTGCGCCGTGTTTAATAGCCAAAATGGTCACCCACAAAGTAAAGTCCAAGATAATTTTAAGCCTTCTAGAGATGTTTTAACAGCATTATAATGTTATAATGTCGTACATGAATATCGCTCCGTAAAATGGATCATTAATTCTCCTGTTAATAGTTATTAGCCTAAATTTACGACTATTAATAGAAATTGGCTACGCATTAAGCACGTTTCCGATAATTTTTATTACTATTATCATCATCACGATACTCGAAAGAGCAATCGTAACACGCAAAGACCAATCGACTATCATTAGCGGCAGAGACATCCAAAAAGGAAACTTGTCCATAACCTTCCCGAATCCAAAGAGTGATCCATCATTTCAGCCACACAAAATGATGCATCAACCGGTAGCCATGTCAACAGCGGACGAATACTTGTTATTAATCCATGCAGCATCCGTGTGTAGGCGAAAATATCAAATCCAGTCATTATAAGACATGGATATACGAATGTAAAAAAAAAAAAAAAAAATGTCATGCACGCAATGGTGTGCATGAATGTTTCATGTTTCGATATCTGGCATGGAAGGGGGGGGGATAGTTCTGTGTGGAGCCGAGATTATTTTAACGGCATTCGATGGCATTTCAAGACTTTAAGGAAGAGGAATGGACCTATTACGTGACTCTCTTTCTCCCCTCCTCTATAAGAAATGAAAGATTTTCCAAAGGAGGAACGCTTTCGAATACGCACGTGTGATTTCCAGGTGAAATAATAATAATAATAACTAAGAGGAGTCACTATCACGATTCTAGTCTTTTCGGGAAAAAAAAAAAGTCATCGCTCTTATTATTGTGAGATCCCGTCACGCGATTCCGCATCGTGGCATTCGGCTGTGGCCTCGCTGAATTTCCACAAGAGGGGTTTTGAGAAATTAACAAATACTTGCACGCCAGGTCACGCGATTTATCGGGAAAAAATCCTCTTCCTTTATCCTATAGGCAGTCACTGATGATATGGAACAGTGTTTCTTTAACGTTTTTCAGCTCATGGTCCCCTCTATGGATCACTTTTTTTTCCGTGGCCCCCCCCCCTGTCCTATCCAGAGAACCCTCTACCCTCATCCAAGAATGAGATACTTTCTACTTATCAAATTTAGTCTAATTGAAACTAAATTTATTATGAATGAAATTTTAATAAATCACATCAAACTCTGGAATCCTGGCTAGGCACGGATTCAAAAGGTGGATTAGCAGATCTCCCAGGAGTCAAATTATATGGTAAAAAACGGTCTGTGCAATATACGGGACGATCCAACGAACCTGCTCGATAAATCAACCCTCCCAACACATCAACTGTTGTTCTGGGGGCCCTCCATACTTAGATCGAAGTAACAGCTTACGTATGAAAATCACAGTACTAGATCCCATATAGTGCAGTCCCCATCTCTCCATTATAGACATGAAGACCCTGGTCATGCCCATATAGACCCAAGGGTTAAGATGGCCTTGATTCTATGAACGGTTCTGATGGATTCTGAAAGTAGTAATATTTTTCAACCATGTTTGTTTCACTTTTAAAGCTTTTTCTCTTCACATCTCTCTATGACTCCCTTCACCACCTGTCGTGGCTGACCTTTTTTCTGATTTTCTCCCGTGCCCCCCCCTAGAATATCCCAGGACCGCAAGAGGGCCATATGGCCCCAGGTTGACAACCACTGATATAGAATATAATCATATTCTTTACAAAATACTCACGGAATATAGAATTATAACAATATGCAAAGTCCATATTGTTCAGATAAAAAAACATATGATTTCATAAATACCTTATACACAGCTATCAAGCTTCAAATTCACTCCACGAGTACAAGGTATTGTCATTCCCATCATGTTTTGACAATTTTCAAACTTTGGCATTAACTAGAACTTTAGATAAAAGAGCTTAAATTTTTCGATATTTGTGTGACAAGTATCTCCATAAATGCCTTCCATTCGTTATCCCGATGTTGCTCAGACATACAGACCCAATACAGTTTGATTACAAAATGAGAAAATAACCAGTTGATACTATCTATACATTGCCTTTTATTTCTATTTTTGCCGTTATATATAGCAGGTCTGCAAATGATTTTTTTCCCCACTCCACCTAGTGTTCAGCTATTTCCACCGGTTCACAGATGCAAGAAAAGTTGGACACTTCTGTTCGGCGGACTGGTACCCGACCAAAAAAAATATTCCGTCCGATTCATGTAGCTGCTGCATAATTTTCGATTTAATGGATAGAATGCAGTATATATATATATATATATATGTTGGTTTCTATTTCTGTATTAGCCGTAAGCAAATTCTACGAATTATTTATCATATTTATACACTATCTACCAATAAGTATTTGGACACCTATGCAAATGACGATATCTGCGGTCCTGAGATACGTCACGCCCTCCGCCGGTATATATCGCGTAGGAAACAACATCGGCATTAGTCGCATGCAAGATGCCGCGCAGTTCGGAGCTCTCTGATTTCGAGAAAGGTATAATTATCGGGTATCACAAAAATGACCGATCCTTAAGGGACATATCTAGCGAGCTGAAGTACCCAAAATCGACAGTGGCCTATGTGATTAAGAAGTGGAAGGTGAGCTGTGATTGTCGGAATTTGCCCCGAGTCGGCAGACCAGCGAAACTGGGAGATAGAGACCGACGGGTGCTGTCCAGAGAAATTCGGAAGAACCGCACCCAACCGATGGCCCTCATCCGCGAGGAGTTTCAACAGGCATCCGGGAGTATTGTTTCAATGAATATCATCCGTAAGGAAGCACATCTGATTGGTTTTCATGGTCGTGCTGCTGCCCATAAGCCTTTGATCACAAAGTCCAACCGCGTTGCTCGGTTAATGTGGTGCAAAGCACATCGAAATTGGACCGTAGATCAGTGGAAACGGGTTCTTTGGAGCGACGAATCAAGGTTCACCCTCTACCGTTCAGATGGAGGGTCTGGGTCTGGCGTCTGCCTGGAGAATGTCTCCTGCCAGAATGCATTGTGCCAACAGTCAAGTTCGGCGGAGGTGGAATTATGGTCTGGGGGTGTTTCTCCTGGTATGGACTTAAAGACCAGTCCTGGTATGGACTGAGACCCTTGGTCCCCATTCATGGTAAGCTCAACGCCGATGCCTACTGCACTATTTTGGATGACAATGTGCTTCCTACGTTGTGGCAGTTTTACGGGGTGGACCCCTGTTACTTCAAGGACGACAATGTCAGCTGTCATACTGCGAGGTTAACCAAGGCTTGGTATGGTGCCAATGGGGTTCACCGAATGGACTGGCCTGCCCAGAGCCCAGACCTGAACCCTATCGAGAACCTCTGGGACGAGTTGGATCGCCGAATTAAGGGGTGCCCTACCCGTCCAAAATCGGTAAAGGAACTGACATGTCTTCTCCAAGCCGAGTGGAAGAAAATACCACTAGCCGTCACACAAGGACTTGTGGAAAGTATGCCCCGGAGGGTTCACGCTGTAATTGCCTCTCGTGGAGGCTCTACCAACTATTGATTTTGAATAAAGTTAGTTTTTCTTTTCTATAACAGGTGTCCAAATACTTATTGGTAGATAGTGTATATGTATTTTTGTCGATTCCCAAATTATTTCTCCGATTTATGTGTTTTTTGCTGTTCCTCAAATTATTTCTACCGTTCATTTCAATCTGGCTCTGGGCGGAGTTGCCTTTGTGGCGTCGTATCTACAGAAACTCTACAGTGTGGCCGTTGGAGCCGGGACGGATTGCGACCCCCAAGTCTTTTTAAAAGACTTATGGTTGTCTTATTGTAAGTATGGATAGCTTCTCGATTTACCCCAACATGTTTGTCGTATTTCTTTTTAAACGTGTCAATTGTGTTACAATTTACTACCTCCGGGGGTAAGCTATTCCATTTATCAACAACCCTATTAGAGAAAAATTCCCTGCGACACCATAAGCTCGCATTGTCCTTTACCAATCGATAATGGTGTCCACCTTGTAAAAGCAGTCGATTGACGGTGTACTAATAATTCATGGTCCATCTTATCCGACCCGTTGAAAATTTTGAACACTTTGATCGTATCTCCCCGTCACCTGCGTTTCATCCAATGTAAACATATTCAAAAAAATTCAGTCTTTCTTCATAACTCAAGCCCCGTGTGACAATAAGGACACGCGTAGCTCTTCTCCGCACCCCTTCAACCAAGTCTATGTCCCTCCGTAGGTGTGGTCTCCAAACCCTTCTTCCATTTGCGTACATTTTACCGGTACAGAAATTATTTCTCTAACATTTATGTTATCTGCCGGTCCGCTGATCATTTCTGCATTTATTATTATCACTTTTGTTTTGTTTCAACACCAGACAATTGCATAGACCTTGTTTTAAGAAAATAAACGTTCTACACGTGGAAATAGAAATTGAACACACTATTTTAAGATCCCAGCTTTTCATCAGAATGCGAAGGGCACTATACCGAACATTAATCATGTCACACGGTAAATTATTTTTCGTATCACTTCCAGCGATGAAGAAAACCCCTAGCGGCAAGTTTTGAATCTTACGCGCACACACATTTCATTTTCATCACTAAACGGAACTCGATTGCTTCACGGAGTTTCCACCAAATTTCAACCTTTTTTCACACACAAATCAAAACTCCAACTATTATCACCCTGTATAACAATATCTTTCAACCTGTGGTCCGCGGACCTCTGGAGTCCGTGGGTATTTGGTGGGGGGGGGGGTGTCTGCGGGATGATTTACTGCAATTACGAGAAGGACACATTTAATGTTACAAAATCGTAATCTATAAAGTTCAATTTTCATATGATATTGTAAATAAATTAAAAAATTGTATTATAAAAACACATTTTGAATTTTATGAGGAGCGCGGTGTTTTATGGGGGCCCGAAATTGACCTATGCCCTAGGGGCTCCGAGGGGCATTGACCGTCACTGCAGGTAAGTCCGCGATATTAAAAAGTTTGGGAAACTGCTATATAGGTCAAGAAATTCCACAAATTTTTCCCGGATAATTCCCACATGCTGAACCCATAGTCTGCTGGCGAATGTGGCCCTCGGAGTCACCTTATGCGGACGGTGACCTTTAACCTAACTTTCTGAAAATGAACCAAGTGGCACGTTTACAGTTCATTTTAATGACTCTCGAAATATCTACAGGTCACTCGAGTGACCTGCTGTACAGTTCCAGATCACTTAAACGACCTGTGTTGCAGTTCTAGATAACACAAGTGCCACCCCCCCCCCATACAAGGCACATTCCCACATGAATAAAATGACACAGCGCATTCCCAAACCGATTGAATGAACAGCGGTATATGTTTACACATAACTTGATTGACTCCTGGCACAGTTCCAGATCGCTAAAGTGACCCGCAACACACACACACACACGTTTTGAAACCACTGAAGTGGCCCACACTCTCCTAAAAGTTGAGTACCCTTGGAATAAATCAATCCTAATTCTTATTCCAACCTAACCATCCTACATGCACGTGTGTCTTCCCTTTGAATCATGGGAATAAGGCCGCGATTACACTATAAAATTTTGATAAAAGAACTTTTATCAAAATTTTATAATTTAATACCAGCTTAAAGCCGAGATTACACTATAAAAGTTTGATATTTTATAAAATTTGAAAAAAAAACAAGCCAATAAACCTCATAGGTTACATCCGAGCAAATGCAACCCATAATCTTATTGGTTGATTTTTTTAAAATTTTATAAAAGAATTTTTAGAAAACTTTTACAGTCTAATACCGGCCGGTATTTGATAAAATTCATTTAATAAAATTCGTAAAATTCAGCCAATAATCGCCTTGGTTATATTCAAACAAATGGAAGATTTAAGATTATTAGTTGCATTTTTCAAGTTTCATAAAATAACTTTTATCAAACTTTTATAGTGTAATCCCGGCGTACCGCCCTAAGGGCAGGATTACACTATAAAAGGTTTAGAAAAGTTCTTTTATATAACCTGGAAAATGCAACCAATAAGATCATCAGTTACATTTGCTCGAATATAACCAATATGCTTATGTAGTTGGATTTTTCAAGTTTTACAAAAGAGTTTTTATACAACTTTTATAGTGTAATCTCGGCCTTAGGCCGGCATTACAATATAAAAGTTTGATAAAATCCATATTATAAAACTTGAAAAATCTAACCAATAAGGTTATTGGTTACATTCTAGAAAATGCAACCGTTGACCTTATTGGCTGCATTTTTCAAGTTTTATAACAGGACTTTTATCAAACTTTTATAGTGTAATCCTGGCCTTAAACACACAACCATCATCGCCATCAATAATAATATTACCCATCGAGCTGAAAAATCACTCTCCTCAAGAAAAACTGGATCAAATGCTGTATTAAAAATATAAATAGCGTGCTATTATTATTATTAAAACGACATGACATCTTAATTGAATAAATACACAGCGCCAACAACTTCCTAAAGATGCCCACGCGATATTAGAAATAATGATACACTATAACCCACGCAATATATATATTTTTTGAAGAAAAAAAAATTACTAGAAAATCCCTTCCTCACCATCTTATAATTTAGTATAACCTAGTTTGAACTATAATTAAGTATTGGAAGCCATTCAATTTCCAAGATGTCACACATAAAAGAGGCCTTAGGTATTGCCTTTGAGACAAGTCCTGTGTCTTTAAAGGGGTTGTTATTTATTTATCACTGTAGAAAAAAACGGCACCCTAAATCACTTAATGATAGAGAGGCCCCCATTTATACCCCATCTTTGAACACTTATTACTTCAAAACATCAAGTATAAATCACTTGACCCTTTAAGTTTTTACCGATTTTACCTTTTTGTTTTGACGTTATATGAGGTGTTGTTTTTTTTTGAAGTATGTGCGAAGAATTTGTAATTTTGTTTTGCCTGTTTTTGATGGTGATTTATATGATATTTAATTTATTTATTAGTTTTTAGAAGATATTTTTATATACAATAGATTGGTTTCTCGGGGGGAACGATAACAATCAACTGATGGTCACGATATTGTAATTAGAAATAATTGAAGAAAATATTGTATCGGGCTTTATGTACTCTTATGTTTCTACTAAGGCTGGTCCGCGATTAATCGATTAATTGTTATAATCAGAGTTAAAAGTTTTAGTTGAGTTAATAGAGTCGATTAAAATTTGATTAAAAGTGTTATTAAAAATTTGTGAATTGACTTGATTTTTTTTTAACTGATTAGATGTCTTATAAATCATGTTTCATGCAGAAAATTTTTAACAATATTTTGATCAAATTAGATTCAAAATTCAGAAACTCATGATTTCAGTTTCAAATTGAGTTTGATGGAAGTTTTAGAATGAGACCAAAATTCATTGTCTCCAATGTGAACATTAGTTTTTTTGTATTCTTGGGGACATTAATTCATCTCCTCACAAGTACCATTCGGAAGAAGTTTCTAAAAAAACAAGCATTAGTATTCATAGTTTCGAAATCAGTGAATAATAACTAAAAATAACCGTTTTTTTTTTTAAAAAACAACAAGATCCAAATGAAAAAATTACAGGTTATGGCAATTATGTTCAGCAAGGCCTTAATTGCGCTATAAGAGTTTTATAAAACTTGCAAAATGCAACCAAAACAAGTGTATCGGTTACATGTAACCACTCAAATGTGGCAACTTTTACAAAAGATTTTTTATCAAACTTAAAAAATAAAATCAATAAAGCTCATAGGTTATATTCGAGCAAATGCAATGCAACCGATAAGCGTATTGCTTGAATTTTTCATGTTTTGCAAAACTACTTTTATAAAAATTTTATAGTGTAATCCCGGCCTTTGTTTTTGTGTGAGTATTTTCCTCTCTATACTATTGTTTGACTACGTTATAGCAGTTGCCTTAAACTTTTTTTTTTTTGCAGCTGCGGACCAGCAAAAAATTCCGTGGACCAGAGGAAATGTGAGAAATAATTTGCGGACCGGTAAAAAATAAATAGGAGAAAATAATTTGTAGGCTGGCAAAAAAAACATATAAACGAGGAAAATAATTTGCACTCTGCCGTTGCTGGATTTATGACTCACCTGAAATGTGTTATCCCATGTGGTGGTGGTGGTCATGTGGAACACATTCTGCTGTAATAAACGATTTGGAGCCATTCTGTTCATTATTTGTGTATCTTTTCTTTCACTGGTGTACGTCAGCACCCCCTATCGGCTGTTTTTGAGGTTTTTTTCTGCCTTAAAAAAATTCCCGTGTCCTAGCGATTCTCACCCTGCAAACCACTTTTTATTTCGGTTACTTTTTCCGGTTTTTATGAATTTTTGAAGTTTCTACGGACTTTTTGCCCACGCTGTAGATATTATGAGGTGTTTCTCAAAGTATGTGCGAAGAATTCGTAATTTTTCTCTGCCTGTTCTTGAGGGTAATTTATACGATATTCAGTTTACTTATTAATTCTAAGAGATATTTTTATACAATAGCTCGGGTTTCTTGAGGATATGGATAACAATCAACCGAGATTGTCACGATATTGCGATTAAAGGTAATTGGAAAAAACAAAACAAAATCTTGTATCAGGCCGGAGTACTCCATGTCCTCTTTTTTTTGTTTTCTACTTGAATTGAACTGAAAATTGATCGTAGTAAATGATTTGTTGTTAATGTAAAATTTTTGGAGCTGATTGATATTCGGTGATCGATCATCTTTACTGGATCGATCGAATCATTGATATCGGTTGAGTAAGGAAGTAATATTCACTGTCGCTTTCTTTATGAAGAAAAAATATATTTGAATCGATATTTAAAAGTTCCTTAGTTTCTGAATATATTTTCTTTGTACTATGGTTTGAATACGTCATGGCAGTTGTCTTCAATCTTTTTACAGCCGCGGACAAGTGAAAAAAGTTGTAAAATTCCGTGGACCGGCAGAAACGTGGAAAATAATTTGGGATCTAGAAAAAATAAATAAACAGAAGAAATAATTTTCGAACTGGTAAAAAACAAGTATTCAAAATAATTTACAGGCCGGCAAAAAATAAGTGAATAGGAGAAATAATTTCCTGACTTGTAAAAAAATGAACAAATAGCCAAAATAATTTGCAGACGGGTAAAAAAATTGGTGAAATAATAAATAAGCAGGATACATAATTTGCGGACCAGCAAAAAATAAATGAATAGGATAAATAATTTCCTTACTGGTTAAAAATGAACAAATTGCCAAAATAATATGCAGACCGGCAAAAAATAAGTGAATAGGAGAAACAATTTCCGGACTGGTAAAATTTTAACAAATATGGAAAATAATTTGCAGACCGACAATAAATAAATTAATAGGAGAAATGATTTCTGGACTGGTAAAAAATTAACAAATAACCAAAATAATTTGCAGACCGGCAAAAAATTAACAAATAAAATAAATAATTTCCGGAGGCAAAAAATAAATAAATTAGATAAATTATAGTCTTGCAAAAAATTAAATAAATGATAGAAATAATTTTGCAGATGGGTAAAAATTAAATAAATATAATTAGAAGACCAGCTAAAACAGAAATAAAAACCATTGCGGAGACAGTATAATATTTAAAATAAATCAAAATCGGCTATATGAATTGATCGGAGTGTTTCATGGACCGGCACAAGTGCACAAACCAGCGGCTTAACCCTTTAAGCAGTTTCTAAAATTTCTCCGATCCGCATTATAATTGCCACAATTGGAAATAAAAGCGCACTTTCACTGCGAAATGTAAAATCAAGGCTCTACCCTACCACTAGTATTCCATAGTCCCATAACAAAATGCTTTAAACGTGACGTTGGCGTCAACCGCAGGCTGGAACAAGACACTGGTGGCGTCACCACTACAGTGCGGCGTCAAACTTCACGTTAGGTTCACAAAACGTACACTCCAACATGTACCAATTCGTTAAAAATTCCGCAGAGGAATGCGGATGAAATGCATGTGTGGTTTAGTAGTAGTAGTCAGTGTGCATTGGCGTACGCAAAGTGGGGGGGGGGGGGAAGGGGGTTGCCGAGATTATAGTGTTATCTTGCAGGAAAAACGTCAACTTCCCCCTTGAGAAAAAAAAACTGAACCCCCCCCCCCGAGGAAATTCTGCGTTCGCCTATGTCAGTGTGTAATTCATTAAACTTGTGAGATTCATGCTCACTCCCACCTTTAATCGCAATAGGATTCTATTGTCAGTTTAAAGTTTGCCCTGTCCTAAAATTCCCCCCCCCCCGACATAATCTTTTTCAAAGAAAGAGATATACACCGCACAAAATAAAATATAATAAGTAAATTTTAAATTTATGGGAAAAATTCTAATTAACATGATGTGCTTAGATTTACACAGATATTGAGCAGAACTGAATATTCGGCAAAAATTCCGAATACTGAATAGCAGCCGAATATTCGTCCCATCTCCATGTATGAATAGCGGAGAATACCGAAATCTTTAGATATCCACGTATATTCCAAGAAAAACTTATACCCACATATTGGCGTACGCCAGATGTCTTCAACCTTTTTGCAGTAGCGAGCACTGCCTTTACTCATCATCAAAAGAAGAGCACCCTTACGGCAAGTTTGATATTCGAATTCATGCAATCAGGATGTTTCAATCGTTGAATGCAATTTGCACAAGTTGTTTAATTGGCACGTTGGGCAAAAATGTTCGCGGGCACGAAATCGGACAAGAGCATCGAGAACTCTGGGTACTTCAGGGAGCATAGTGGAGCTCGCGAGCAACGAGTTGAAGATGCCTGGCGTGCGCATACGGGAGGGGTAGGGGTTCTAACCCCCCCCCCAGTCCGATTATAGTGTTATTTTGCAGGAAAAAACTTAACCCCCCCCCCCTTCAGAAGCGAAAAAATTTCGAAACCCCCCCCTCCTCGAGAAAATTCTGCGTACGCCTATCATTGATCATTTTTTGTCGCACCACTGTCATTTTTTGCACACGAGGGCTAATTAGACCGGGACCTACAATTTATTGCCGATTACGAACGGCAGGCTTGTTTTTCATACTCATCGAGAGGTTGGTGCGCTAACCCCTCGATGGGAGACTCCCTGCGGTAGCCATTCTGAGTACGCCTATGTAACCACATTATAAAATAGTTTCAGGAAATTTCAGTGGTCATTGTGTGCACAAATTTTGAAAAGGCCCGGGAAAAAAAACTGGCTCTACTCCATTCCACATCTCATATAAAAATAGTGAAAGTCTTTTAGGGGTTAAGAGAGAGGAAAGTACTTCTTAATAGGCCTAGAATCGGTTCCAAACCCTTTGAAATTCCATTACAACAACCAGAAAAGAATGAAACGATCGCGTGACTCGCGTAACGACAGCCATCGGGACAGGAAGTATTATCAAATCCATCAGGTCGTCCTATTGTTTAACGACCACATGACGGACCCGACACGCGAAAACAACAACAACAACAACACTTTCTATATGACGGCATACATATCCGAACGCATATTTCTGAATGGAAACGGACAACAACTGAAGCAAGTCATTTAGGCCAATGGTGGCTCAATGCATCAAACAAACCATGTGTGTGTGTCTATGCTCTTTTACCTCTCCATAGACCTATCTCTTTTGCCGGTGTATACCAGCTTCGAAACAAAAAGATCTCGTGTGTATCTTCCATCCCATGGAGTGTCAATGAGATCGTTTGAATTTTATTTGTTTGTTTCAGAGAGAAGAGTGAGTGAGAGAGAAAGTGGGCCGTCAGATGTAACGGAATGGAGTTCTGGGACACCGAATACGTAATGTTAATCAGAGCAAGAGATTTTTGTTTTTTGACTTTGCGTATCTCTCTCTCTGACGCATTTCCGAATTCTGTGAATGTCTATTTACCGAAATAAATTTCGATGGTAGTGAAATATATTTTGATTTGCCCGGATGAAGATGGAGTCTTTCATTTTTTTTTGTTTGGAACAGACTTTGGTATCCGGAACTCATAAATTTTACCGCGTATTGTGCAAGAGGTTCCTGTCTGACAGGGATCCGAACGCATCAGGGTTTTATTGCTTACTACAGGGTAGGCAAAAAGTCCGTAGAAACTTTAAAAATGGGAAAATAACCGAAATAAAAAAAACGGTTTGTAGGGTTAGCATCGCTAGGTCATTGGAGGTTTTTTTTAAAGACAGGACTTGGGGGGGGGGGACTCAAAAAACAGTCGATAGGCGGCGCTGGTACGAACGAATTCGGTGGAAATATGCAAATGAGACCGTTATAAGAACTTTCGCTCCTAATCCACAACCAGTTCACCGTTGTAAACCGTGTATGTGGACCTGCTGCACTCCGCCGTTGCTGGATTTGTGACTCGCCTGCAATGTATTTTCCCCTGTAATGGTGGTCATGTGGAATATATACGGCTGTAATAAACGATTTGAAGCCTCTGTTCCTTATTTGCGTATCTTTTCTTTGACTTGTGTACGTCAGCACCACCTATCGGCTGTTTTTCGAGTTAATATTTTTTTTTTCCTGTGTTAAAAAGATTCCCGTGACCTAGCGATGCTAACCCTGCAAACCGTTTTTCATTTCGGCTATTTTTCCGGTTTTTATGACTTTTTTTAAGTTTCTACGCACTTTTTGCCAACCCTGTATATGTAATTCATTTTCATTCTGTGGATGAATTTATAAAATACTGTTGAAAAATATGAAAAAATAAAATGAATGCTTGAATATAATCTGTAGGATTGTTTTCCTGAATTTTGCAGACTGATAACAGTCTGTAATGGATGTTGTAAAAGGGTCTGACTTATTTTATTTTTAAGAGTATATCTTTGATTAATTTCAGTTTGAATTATTAACGAAGCCGTAGCTAAATGTTCTACCAATTCATAGATAGAATCAGGGCAGCCCTTGCCAGACGTGGGGCCTGGTGTGAAAATAATAGCTTGGCCAGGGGGGTGTACTAATAATTTCGAGCCTCGATTATACAGGGGGCATAACAAACAGGGCGTATAGCATTTTACTGGTGAACCGTTGAATCTAGAGATATACTTCCAATCACAAAAGTTTTCAAACAACGTGTAGTATTCAGATATGCCATTCATGTTCTCAAGGGGTTGTATAGTTATTAAAATAAAGAAATTAACATTTCATACGGGCACCCTGTCATCAAAAACAAAATTAGAATGTTGATTCCCCGTCTCTTCTGATGCCAACAGGGACAAAAAGCCATGTTTCTTAGTGTAATTTTATGCCAAAGCTTAGCTTCGGCCTGAGGGGGGGGGGGGGAGCGTGAAAAGAAGGAATTTTAGGGGTTCCTGAGGACATTAGTTATGAATCAAGGAAACAGATATTTTCTGGATACTATGCTGAGGTGAGCTCAGCATAATATCCAGGAAAATATATTGGTTGATATATAGGCTTGATATATTGGGCTGAGAAGAAGTCGCCTCTCTCTATTAATTATGAATGTTCATGAAATGGAAATTATTTTTTTAATGATTTCCATCGAATAATGAAGTTATTTATTCACTAATTATGAAATTATTAACGAATTTTCTTTTTCTTTTTTCAATAATAAAAAAGTTATTTTTTTCAATAATAAGAAAATTATTTCTCATTGATTCTGAAATTATTTCTCATTGATTCTGAAATTATTTCTCATTGATTCTGAAATTATTTCTCATTGATTCTGAAATTATTTCTCATTTATTCTGAAATTATTTCTCTCTAAGTTCTGAAATTTCTGACTGAAATTAATTTTGAAATTACTTCTTTCAAAAATTCTGGAATGTATTACTTCATTGAGTTTTCTCTTCCCCCCCCCCCCCCCCCAGCATTTCTATAAATTCTGTAACTGTGCACGTCTTTTCCGCGGCGGGCCGACGCAAAAAAGACTTCGAGTGTCACATGTGGCCCGCGGGTTATCGGTTAACACCCTTGTTCTACACATTTATCCACCTCTAATAAAGGGCCGCCTGTCTGAAGTGAAGATATCCTAAGGAAAACCAAGAGTAGCCCTCTTTGTGGTCATTATTGCAGTACCCCCATCGCGACAGCCATTATTTTTAAACTCAGCGATGAGATAATTATGATAATGCTCCTCTCATATAACCTACTAAATATCCTTTCAATGTAGGGTTGTATTAACAGTTAAGTACTGTATTATATAAATAATGGCAACACAGAGCAATTTTCAAAACACTGACGCAATACCCGTTGACCAAGGATTTAAGAGCAGAGTTCTCCTCGCTATTACGATACTATCGTCGTCAAGACAGATATATAATGGGTAAAACAATGAAGTAAAAGAGAAAAAGCTAACATAATGGACAATACAATAGTGGTTTGAAGGAAAAGTGGGGTTGGAGGCACCAAATGGGGCTCTAGGAAAAAAAAAAAAAATTCCATAGAGCGCGTTTCTTTTTTATCTTCTCTTCCACGTCTTACGTAACAACACCGTTATAACCGAATAACAACGAGACAAGAGGAACAATGACTGCCGAAGCCGCAAGAGACTGTGTTTGTGGGATTCATTATTGGTTGATTGTATGCGATGTGTTGGTCTCTTGGATGTTGTGGGGGGGGGGGGGGGGAAGGAGAGATATTAGACGTTAACGGGCTCTGACGAGTGTAAAACCCTAGAGGTCAAAGTCAACGAATCATGTCCGAACGTAAGTGGCGATCCGTTTGGTTTCAGTTGCGTAACTGGAACAATGGCAGAGGAAGAATGAGCGGCTTTTTTTACGTCTTCGCGAGCACGTGACTTGAGATCCGGAATGACAGTGTGCATTGAGTGTTTAAAAACTTGGCACGTGATGTCGAAATATTTATTTGATATAATCCGTATAAATAGACCATCGCGTATCCGATGTTTAAGGTTCCGCCAACGCGCTCGTTATCCGAATCGCTCGTATATCGAATCTCAAACTTCCCCCACAGGAAATGAAAACTCGAATAATTCGTTCCATAATTATTCCACGCATTTCTCTTACATAGGAAATTGCGTCGTCGTTGGACTGACTTTGCTATAGCTTCGTTTGATTGGTTCTTTTTTACAAAATTTTGCACAGAGATTCCCACATTCTATATATGCATCTCTCATATCATTTGAAGTGAGGAACTTCTCTCTCCTCCAGACGAGATGCCGTCTATGAAGTTTTGCTGTCGCCATGGCCCCTAGGCTGGGATCTTTTGCGCCCCCTCCCCCTCCGACCACACTTTCACGGGCCCTTTTATGATGAATTTATAACGTGAAAAAGCAAAAAAATGGTGAAAATCGTCCCGGGCCCCACGCCTTGTGAAGGCCATGGCTGTCGCGAGCGTCCGTTCGTATACGATCAATTCCTGGCCATGTTTTCCCCACTAGCTCTTGAATGTCATCTTCATTCACCTCCAGTCCCATGTTCTTCCCCCAAGTACACGATCTCCTCGAAAAATGGTGGCTCCTGTTCACCAGCTCAAGCCCCTCGAAGTCACGTTCAATACTACCATCAGCCCCCAGTTTTCTCTGATCAAAAATCCTCGCCTAAATTACCAAAGGATGTTTAGAGGTGTGACGAGTTCGATATCCGGTTCGTCCTTGTCAGAAAACTTTCCTGACACAGGGGTACAACAGAAACGGCGATATGACCGCAGAAAATTTGCTACCGCAGGGAGTCTTCCATCGAGGGGTTAGCGCACCAACCTCTTCGACGAGTATAAAAACAAGCCTGTCGTTCGGAATCAATGCAATAAATTGTAGGTCCCGGTCTAATTAGCCCTCGTGTGCAGAAAATGACCGTGGTGCGACAAAAATGATCAATGATCCAATCAAAAATTAAAAAGAAAACTTCAAGCGCGCATACGTGTGGTTACAATGCTACATCTAGTTTCGTATCGTAAACAGTCACGCTCACGCGTGTTTTCATTTTTCGAGTGAGATACGCCTACCGGAGACTGTAGGGGGAGAATACTACCCACAATTCCATAAGAGGTGTGTGTGGACGAAAGCAAAAAAAATATCGGCTCAGTTGTCATGACGTAAAAATAAATAAACAAAACGCAAAATTTCTGCTCGTAATGACCAATCATCGCTCGTTTACCGAGTCAAAATTTGTTCACAATTTTCGCTCGCAATGAAAATTGCTCGCTAATCGAAGTTCCACTGTATAGATTTTTATTCATTTATTTATTTATTACGAAAGTCCCATTTCTTATTATTCTAAACAGGCCTTGTTTTATTTATAATACGCTTAGAACCGAAGTTACGCCCACCTTCGTGTTGCGTTATTACATATCACACGTAATTTGTGAATAAAAACTTTGTACGTCGTTGTACGAGAATGCTGTCTTTGACATTCTACTTGAGCGTAGAATATGATTTCTAAAAATCTATCCATGCTATCATTACAAAATTGCAATATAATGTTCTGTCGTATATAGCTAATGGATATGAACCAAAATCTAAGATCTATCATATGCAGCATTTGTCTAATTAGAGGGTTGTATAAATGACAAGAAAATTAAATTTCAAAAAATTCACACATGCACCAACAGATATTGGTGTAACTTATGAGCATACCGTAAAATCCGTTAATGTGGTTCATAACCTGCACCAAGTGGTTGTCTGAATGTACTATGAAAATACAAAACATTCCATTCATAGAATTTTTCCCAATCGTGAATATTACATGAATTTTGCTTAAAATTTGACATAAAAATGACTTTTTCATCGAAAATGGCATGGGTAGTAGGAAATTTGTTATTGTCTTCGCCATTTTGCGACACTTCTACCAAGAAATGTTATGAAAGTTAACTTCAACACCATTTTGTAGAAAAGTGACAAGAAATGTATTGCTTTACAATTTTAATTTCAAAATTTAGTCGTGCATTCGTAATTCAAAATAGCTGATAATTCTGATTTTTCACAAAAATTGGTTACAATTTCTATATTAAAAAAGATATGTTTTATGAAAGTAAATAGAAAACTATCCTGTATGAACTTTGATGTACTGGGTATCCCATAAATTCGTAAATAGTTTAAAAATTCATAAAAATTTGAAAAAAAAAAAAGATTTATTTAAATGCTGTTTATTGTCGAGAGATTTTTCTTGGTACAGAAAACAAATTAGTTCACATTTTTTGCCGAGAGAGAGCTCTGCACGCAAATGAATCACCTGAAATATGCAAATCCGAGTCCTATAAAATGTAGGGGTGTGGCGATTGACAACTCATTTCTGAATCTTGTTACTGGAGCTGGTTTTGATTACGATGTTGGATGAAGCACTAAATTTCAGGTCCAAACATCCCTGCTGGACTGACGAGCAAAAGGCATGATGTGGCTTTTTTTCGCAATTTTATTTACTCATAAAAAATTTTTTTCCAAATCTTTCTTGATTATTTTCAAATTTTCTATTTAACAATTTTTTAATTTTCTTTCAGCCTATTTTCGATAGTTTAGTAACTAATCTTTTTATTTCATTTTTAAGAAATATTATTTTTACATTTTTTTTATAACCTTTTTTTAATTTTTTGTTAATTATTTTTTAATTTTTTATAAATTATTTTTTCATTTTTTAAAACTTCATTTCAAAGTTATTAATTTTTATCTTTTTTATTTTTATTTTTTAATCCCATCTTACTTTCATTTGTAAAATATTAAAATATTTATAACGTTAGTTTTTTCCCACCAGTTTTTAATTTTTCTTAACATATTCATTTCTTTTTTAATTTTTAAATTTTTTTTATTATTTAAATTTTTTTAAATCTTCGTTTTTGTATTTTTAAAAACTTATTTTTATACTTTTAAAAGAACTCACTTTTATATTTTTAGGAACACACTTTTATATTTTTAGGAACACACTTTTATATTTTTAGGAACACACTTTTATATTTTTAGGCACTTACTTTTACATATTTAAGAACACACTTTTATATTTTTAAGAAATTACTTTTACATTTTTACAAAATCACTTTTACATTTTTAAAAAATTACTTTTACATTTTTAAAAAATTACTTTTACATTTTTAAAAAATTACTTTTACATTTTTAAAAAATTACTTTTACATTTTTAAGAACACACTTTTATATTTTTAAGAAATTACTTTTACATTTTTAAAAAATTAATTTTACATTTTTAAAAAATTACTTTTACATTTTTAAAAAATTACTTTTACATTTTTAAAAAATTACTTTTACATTTTTAAAAAATTACTTTTACATTTTCATATTTTCATATTTTTAAGAACTTATTTTGATAATATTTTAAGAACTCACTTTTATATTTTTAAGGACTTATTTATATATTGTTAAGAACTTGGATATTTTTAACAACTTATTCTTTTTCCTTTTATCAATTTTTATTGATTTTTCATATCTTTGTTTTTTCTCTATGGTTTTTTCACTTCCTCATAAATTCTTTTTGCTGCATTCTTACCCCATAATTATTTCTTTCAATTTTAATCCTCCCTTTCAATTCGAATTCAAAATATTTTTCTTGAAATTTTTCCTCCATAAACATAAATCTACTGAATGTTTAACATCTCACACAAACAACTCTTAAATAAAAATCTAGCACACGTTTTTATACAGTATTAAAGTAAATTTTCCACGAAAATAATGACAATAATTACCTATTGTTAATACAGTTATTAAAAACAACAACGATGTCATAAAAATTTGTTTCCCCTCGTAAAAGAAAAAAAAAAAAACAATAACGCTAAGGAATCCAGATTTATGGTATTTTGTTCGGCAAACAAACACGAATGGGAAATGACAGACACGGATTGAAATAATACGTATGAAAAAGAAAACCCTTAATGCTGCTTCAAAATATAATCTCCATGTAAATAAGGGTAAATGGAACAAAAGAAATTTCGCGTTAGAAGGTCTCTAATAAAAACGAATAATAAAAAAAAATGAATGATAATAATAATAATGATGATGATGATAATGTTTGAAAAATGGCAGGAAAAAGAAATAATATATATTCGTTTTGTTCTTTCTCACTTAACCCTTTGAACCCGTTAACCCAACATCTAACCCTTTCTTGACTGGTGAATTCGGTCCATAGCACTTATAGATTCTACGCTATTGACGATGATTGGACGGTATCGGGAAAAAAAGTGATTTCTATCTGTATTTTGTTATTTTTTCCATTCTTTTTGCTATTCTGTGCGCATTTTTGTCTCGAACGTTTTAGCATATTTTTTTTTTCTCAAATTTTAATATTTTTTATTCCTGGAGAACTCCAAAATTTTTGCGTTTCCTTAATTTTCGTCTGTTTTTCGATTATTTTTTGGATTTTTTTTTTCAGAAATTTTTCTGCTTTCCAGAGCATTTTGTTTGTTTTCATTGGTCGCTCTTTGAATTTTCAATATTTTCTTTTAAGGGATTTGGTGTGAGATCCTTGGTTTCCCATGCTTTCCTATGGGAAAAATTCCTTTCTTTTAAGGAACATATAAATTTTCCTATTCGCTTTAGGCACTCAATTTTTTATTTCTCAAATACTATGCATATTTTTATACAAGTGAACAGGATCATTCAAGATTTCAATCGTTGGCTGTTTTTTTAGCCAACATTCGAACATGGCGAATTTAGCCATATTTTATGCCCTCAAACTTTTTAAAATAATTTCAATAAAACATCCTCGTGTTAAAGTATGTAACACCATAGTGTTAAGAGACACAAATTTTCAAGCCATTTGAATTGAGTGGTGTTCTTAAAAATGTTTCGTATCTAACAAAAAACACTTAGTTTTGAGGACAAACGAATTTTAATGAAAAACATTAGCATATAATATATGAATTGGTGTGGCATTATAATACAATGGTTTCATTAAATTATAATGCCTGCCAGCAATCGAAATATTTTAAAAATATTTCCAGTACAGGTAGAATAAAAACTTATACACATAACACATCTGCTTGTGCTTTTAGTTATTGTTCTGTAAACTTTTGTTTCAGTGCTTGGCATAATTCTGGCTTGAAAATGATGAAATTACATTTCTGTAGCTTTTTTGATTACAATTTTTCTTATTCGATATTTCTCGTAATTGGGATGTAAAATTTATTAGAGTTTTAATTTGTTGAATTGAGTAAGCTAAAGTAACGCAAATTAATGTTATTATCATTGTTTTTGAATTTTTCAAAATGTGCTTTTTATGTCATGTTTTCGAAAAAGACAGACCTCAGACTTTTACCTTTTGTTCTAGTCCAGTGTTTCCCAAAGTGGGTGATGGAATAGTCCGGGGGGGGGCATATAAGCTAAGGATTCAACATAGGATCCTATAGGTTCACTTGGGCGAGGGGGTGATGAGAGAAAAATATTTCTGAAGAAGGGGGCGATGAAATGAAAAGCTTGGAAACTTTGTTCCAATAGAATTTCCCGAACCGGCTTCAGAAGGAATCACTGAACTGTACCTGTAGATAATAGCCACAATATTAGCTACTGGTACCTTATTTTTGGTTATGGGGGTTGGGGGTGAGCGCAAATTTTCCAAAAAACACATTTTCCAATTTTTCAATTTTTAAATACTATGAACTTTTCTGCTTTTAACTGTGTTAAAAATTTTGTTTTACATGTACTAAAAATATATTTAAAATATTTTAATATAAACTGCTGACAGGCATTATATACACATGCTAATGTTTTTCTCTCTCGCTAAAATGCTTTTTTTCTCAAAACTAACTTTATAGTTGGATCATTTTTTCAAACACCGTTCATTTAAATGCCTTGAAACTGTGTGTGTCTCTCAACACTATGGTGTTATACAGGGTGATTCAGAAAAGATGGTAAAAACTACAATAGGTGATGGTACACACCAATACAAACAATTGTCATCAAGGAATGCGTGGTCTAGCATGAAACACAAACGCAAACTTCAACAGGAATGTCGTTTTAACGTTTGCGGAGCGGCCGTTTCGAAACGCGACAGCGCGTTTGCGTTTCATGTGAGACCATGAATTCTTTGATGACAATAATTGTTTGTATTGTAGTAATTTGTTTGTATAACAATAACAAACAATTGTTTGTATCGGTGTGTAATATAAAATATGGTGTGCACACCTCTCTTAAATATATTTTTAAGTTTTCTGAATCACCCTGTATACCGTTACCTGTACACCCTCTACACCCTTAACACGAGCTTCTATGATTTTAATTGTTGGTTATTTCTTTTCGTTTGAATTTTAACTTTAACAACATGCAACTTTTTCAAAAATCAAAATTTACCCATATTTTGCGCCATAAATTTTTTTTTAAATAATTTTAATAAAAAAAATCCACGTGATAGAGTAGGCTATATAACACCAAAGTGTTGAGAGACATACGAAGTTTCAAGACATTTAAATAAGTGGTGTTCGCAAGAATGTTCTTTACCGAACAAAAAAGTTAGTTTTGAGCAAAAAAGGCATATCAGTGAGAGAGCAAAACATTAGCATGTGTAATGTCTGCCAGCAGTTTATATTAAATGTTTTTAGTACAGGTAGAACCAAAAACTTTTTTTGAACAGTTAGACGCAAAAAAAATTTCATAGTATTTAAAAACTGAAAAACTGGGAAATGTGTTTTTTTTGGAAAATTTCCGTGCACAACCCCACCCTCCCTAATCACCATCATTGGGTACTTTACATTCCGGATACATTTTCGATTTCGTTTGCAATCTGGTAGCATTTGTTTAGCTTCTACAGTGGATCAAACTACATAGTCGATCGTATTATCGATCCAAGTTCGTCCTTTTTCTGTTAAAACTTGGCTTACTCGGTGCCTTTCTCAACGCGTAGATTTCCTTCCGATGTTTTAATTCTGTGGTGTTTGGTCAGAACATGATATATCCAAAAAATTGCTTTTTGATGTAAAAGTAGGTCTTGCTAATATTATAACTAATTAAAAGTGAGATAAATACGCGCATGATAACAAATACGCGCGTACGGCTAAACAGCATGCTGATGTATGTTATTTGCACTTGTATTTGTGTGTACACTTTATTTTTGATTTTTAAATGACAATGAGAGAGAGAGAGAGAGAGAGAGAGAGAGAGAGAGAGAGAGAGAGAGAGAGAGAAAATGCTTATATCTCAAAAATGTGATTTTGGAGTTATCATTTGTATTTTACCATAGAATTTATTTTTAATCAAAATAGAAATTTTTTCTCTGTTATAATCTTTATCTATCGGGACGTCATTGACAAAAGTAAACCGTTAATCACTAGTTGTGTAAGCGTCTTCCTAGCTTGTTTGATCACTGCATCAAGATCATGTTTGTTTTTTTTCACTGCATACCATTCCTATACGCTTCGTGGGTCAAAATGGCACACAAGTGCTATACAAGATTCAGAAAAAGAATTTTCGATGACCAATCAGGGGGGGTTACGCTGAGTTGGCTTCAAATCAATATCTTTTCGACTTTTACACATGTGCAGGTGCATTGCCCTGTTGGAACAAAAATGTCTAAAAATGATGAGAGTTGCCTCAGGAAATATAGATTCCGCTGGAAGTGTCTCCATATGCTTATATATCCAAAATATTGCTCTGTCATCAGTAATATTTAATTCTAAATTGCTTCTCACCAAAGAAAACATGCTCATTCCACCTCGCATCGAAAGATACCACGCTTTTTGGTCAATTCAATTCGCTTTTCTCTGTGCTGTTTTATGACAGGAGGTCGAAACTTTGGTTTTGCATGCCAGGCATGTGAATTGTTTATTTATTACATTTTAGGCACAGTTCGACGCGTGCAAGGCAAGTTTTATTGCTTCTGAATTACACAGAGATATTTTTTTCAGTCAAAGACTGTGAATAATAGTTTTTTCCCTGACGAATGGTAGGAGAAAGAAGTCTTCTTGTACAAGCTTTCAGCTATAATTCTATGATATCTCCAAAAAAATTACTTTTGGATCTAAAAGCAAGTCTTGCTAATTAAAACTAACTAGAGGTGAGATAAATGCACAAATACGTGCGTACGGCTAAACAACGTGCTAATGTATGATATTTTCTTTTGTATTTGTGTGTGTGCTTTTTTTAAATTTTCGAATGGCAATGAAAATGCTTATACCTCAAAACTGTGATTTCGGAGTCATCATGTTCTGACCAAACACCACAGAATTTTTTTGTACAAAAATATTTTTATCACAAAAAATGAGTAACTTTGCCTGGTTTTAATTTATACAAAAATTGCCACGTTTTTAAGACAAATAAATTACACTGGTCGAATGGTCGACGCGTTTCGGCTCTTCAATGGAGAGCCGTCATCAGGACCTCGTGGTCAGAACTCACACGAATGAAGAGTGATGTTTACGTCTGGTCGTCCGAAGAGTTCGCCTTTGTATTTGCTGCGTCCGAGTGGTCTTTGGATGCGAATTGGGGAGCCATCTGTTGTAAAGTGTTGAAAGTTTTTTCACGACTGAGGTTAATAAAGCCTGTCCAAGCTGACGAAATAGGTGGTGTGTTTCTTCCATCATTAACGAGGAAATTCTGGCATGTTCTGATGAAGTATCCCTCGAGAAAATTCAATTCCGAATTGTGTGTTGCTTTTTTAAAAACAAATGCTTTGTCAAAATCAAAATGATGTGAATGTTGCCAGCAGTGTTGGGCAATAGCCGAATTATCCGTCCGTCCCTTCTCAACATGCTTTCGGTGTTCGAGAACTCGAATATTTAGATTTCTTCTAGTTTGGCCAATATATCCATTTTCACAATTCTTGCATGGGATGAAGTAGATACCAGATTCTTTGGAGGGTGAGATAGGATCTTTCAGATGGGAAAAGGTGAGTATATTTGTTGGCTGGAATATTGTATGGAAGTCAAATTTCTTGAAGATAGAAGAGATCATGAAACTTGAAGAAACGAATGGAAGAACAACGGTATTAGAAAACTGTTTTGAGTCAGCTGGGAGCAGGTTCGTGGTGCATGTCTGGGTCATTTTTCTGAGGACCTTGTCGATGATAAAAGGTGAAAAACCCCGATTAGAAGCGATGTCACGAAGGATATTGAGTTCATTCTGGAGGGAGGCTGAATCACTGCAAAGTTTTAGTGCTCGATGAACAAAAGAAGAAAATGCCGAAAGTTTCTGATTGGGAGGATGAAAGGATTTTGCATGAGGTGGCATGGAGATAGCGAATGGCTTACGGTACACAGATGTATGAAATTCAGTGTCTGTCTTTTTAATGAGCACGTCGAGAAAAGGCAGTATATTATTTTTTTCCAAAAATATTTTTAATTTTTCAATCATCTTTGGGGGGGGGGGTGCTGGTGTACGGGCGTCCTAAGTGCTTACCTGCATAAGCCTCTGGAGTTTATGATGTTGATAAAAATACTCTGGGCTTACTTTATGGAATTTTTGCGACAACTTTCAAAAATTGTGCTTTAACGTATATAGACTCTTGTTTGCAATATTATTAGTTTCTTTAGATTTGAGATTTCAATACTGTCGTAGCGACCTCTCATCTTGTGTCAAAAATCAATTTGAAGATACTTCAATTTCCAATGTGATCTTATGAGGATTTTCTACCGAATGTGGTTGATGCTCGGAAAAATATTGTGCATTAAGAAAAAAAATACAATTCGATAACTTTGCGAGGTACCCCTTTTCTCTTGATGCCCTGAGAGAATTTAGCTTTTAATAATAAACTACATTGAAGATTCGTTTTTTCCCCTTGAATGCCAAGGAAGTCACTAAAAATTCAAACGTAAAATGCTTTTAGCTGACAAAAATTTATGTACATTTTAATATTCAAAACATAATTATTTAAAATAATTTCAATTTTGTTTTTACGTTCATTATTCAACGCATATTTATTATAATATATGCATAATTTTATAAAATTAAGTGAAAAAATTAATTAATTGAATTTTATAACGTAATATTTTAAGATTTATTTGTTGCTCAATGAAACAAGTATAGATGGCAGCACTCACCACCTGTTTTGTCAATATTATAAAATAATTGTTCAACATACATTTATATATTCGCATGAAAATTCCAAATGGGATTCAAAAAAGCACGAAATATACTCACTGAAGCACAAATAAATGACTATATTGTTTCTAATAATGATTATTATTTCGCACAAACTCACGTTGTGATATAGAAAAGGATTCATACAATAATCAAAGACTGTAGAAAAATGAAGTTGAAGATGTTGTCGATAGAGGACGCAACGAGTTCTGAATAGTTAAAAAAAAGTAGTTTTAGGCCGGGAGATTACACCTAGGCCCAAAGCGTATCAATAATCAATAAGCGTCTTTAATACGCTTTGCCTAGGCCCGTCTTAAGAGCATCATAGGCCTCCCGGGCCGTGCCCGAGTAGGCCCATGAGTTAAGACGGCACTGCTTACACTTTCAAAGTTTTGTTAAAGTGTTTTTATAAAACTTGAGAAATACAACCAGTAAACTGATCGGTTGCATTTGCTCGAATGCAATAGATCAGCTGATTGGCTGTACTGTTCAAAGTTTATAAAAGCACTTTTGCAAAACTTTTACAGTGTAATGCGAGCCATAGGTACATGTTCACGTATGTAGTTGTTACATGTTAGGCCAGGCTTTCACTGTAACAGTTTGATGAAAGATCTTCTACGAAACGGAAAAAAAAACAGATATATAAACCCAAGGGCGTAGCGGGGGTGGGGGACTTAGGGGTTTGCCCCCCCCCCCCCGAAATGTGAGAAAATGACCGAAAAAAGGTTAAAAGATGGCCAAATCCATTGTTTTGTCAGTTTGGTCCCCCCCCCCCAAAAATGAAAGTGGTCCCCCCCCGAACGAAATTTCTGGCTACGCCCCTGTATAAACCTATTTATTGATTACATTCTTCCGGAAATGGGGCCGTTCAAGTATCACGTAAGCAAATTTTTAGCCATTTTCGACCCCTTCGCCACCCTTGTCAGCAAAATTTCGTCATCGCTGCCCCCCACCTAACGCTTAATGGTGGGATCAGAAACGTACGAGGGAGGGGGGGCATGGGGGGCTCGTGCGCCTTCCTCCCCCCCCCCCCTCCGCAGATGAAAAAAAAATATATTTTAATGGAAAAAATATTCTTTAAAAAATTAAAATGGTTCCCACCCTTTAAGCCATGAAGAGTTAACCCTTGACCCGCAAACCAAATGTGGTCCTGAAGGTTATCTGATGTGGTTTGCCCCTCAAACCCAATTTTGTAAAAATGAACTTAGCGGCACATTTTTACAAATCCCCTCAATGGCCCGTGGCACAATTCCAGAGCATTTAAATGGCCCGTGGCACATTTTCAGATCACTGAAGTAAGCCTCAAAGATCACTTTCATATTCAAAGATCACCTAAGTAACCTGCGACGCAGTTACAGAACACTTAAACGATCCGTGGCACATTTAGAGATTCCTTGAGTAACGTGTGGCACAGTTTCAGAGCACTTAAGCGGTACCCAGTGTGGTTATACATCACTCAAGTTACCCGCGGAACATTCCCAGATCACTTAAGTGATCCGTGGCACAACTCCAGAGCACTTAAGTGAACATTTTCATAGCACTTGAACGATCCGTGAAACATTTAGAGATCATTAAATTGGCTCTGTGTAGGGGACTTATCAATAGGTATAATGCTAGTTCAGGTGCCAAATAACTATCGAAAGGTTTTTTTTCCGTTTTTGGCGCACCGAATAAGATTCCATTAAGAATATCTTCATAAAGGGTGGTTGATGACGTAAGCATCATCCAACCCCCCCCCCCTTGTCAGCAAATCAGAAACCCCCCGTCGAAGCTGACATAATACTTGCATGGCCGCAATGTAAAAACGATACGCTCTTTTTTGAATTTTCTAAGTTTTATAAACAAACGTTTATAAAACTTTTATAGTGTAATTCCGCTTTGGATTAGACGGTAAAAGTTTGAAAAATGGAAAATGCAACCAATTAAGCCTGTTTGTTACACGAATGTAGCCTATACGTTTATTGGTCGTTTTTTCGAGTTTTGCAAAAGATCTTTTATCATACTTTTATAGTGTAATCCCGGCCTTAAACAAAGATTGCACTGCAAAAGTTTTATAAAGTCGGAAAATGCAACCAATTGGTTACATTTGTTACATTGGTTACAACCTTGCTGGTTACGTCAAGCAAACCTATAACAAACAGGGGCCTACTGGCTTTTTTTTTTTTCACATTTTGTAAAAGATCGTATATTAAACCCAGTACTTGAGTTTAGGCCTCATACTTGTTTGACTGCCTAGTTTAATATCCTATAAATTTTGAATCAGATCTCATTTCAAACCGTCCACTTTTTGTCCGTCCTTTCGCACTTCAGGTCGCGGGCCCACGCATTAAGACAGCACTGGAGCGCAACTCCTTTCGCACTTGAGGTCGCGGGCCCATGCGTTAAGACAGCACTATGGAGCGCAAGACGATTTTCTCATATTTTTTTCACGCATAAATTCATCATACAGGGCCACATGAAAATCTGTTTTGGGGACAAGGAGGGGCCGCAAAAGATCCTAGCCTAATGGTCCCTGCTCCGGGATGTAGGGGAGGGGGCATGACCAGGTCTCTCGGACCTCGATCTGATTTTCTGAAATAAAGTTGGAGTTTTAAATACATGTTATACCATTTTTATACCACATACAGTGTTTCTGAATGTTTTGTCCATTTTCAATGCACTTACGGGAAGTTGATAAACCAGCAAACCCTGATTCATTATTCAGGGGGGGGGGGGGGGGTGTGCATGATTTTAGGTGTTGTACTCCTCCTAAAGTTTCTGAACGTGGATGTATCGGCCTCGACCAGTGCCGTCTCAACGCATGGGTCCACCTGAGCACGGCCCGGGGGCCTCAGAAAAATGAAAAGTATTTGAATTTTTCTAGAATTTGCCAGGTAGGGCCTCAGAAAAATCCCTTTACCTGAGGGCCCATGATCCTCTAAAGACGGCTCTGGTCTCGACCTATTTCCGAAAAACAGCACCCTACCCTAGAAAGTTTTTGGTGCCTATCCAAGAAAGAGCACCCCTCAAAATTTGACGACCCCTCGTAAAATGCATTTTTTTTTCTTTTCGAAAAATTATTTTTTGTCTGATAAAATACGTAATGGAATTTTTGGAATTTTAATTTTTCTTGTAAATTTTCGTCACATTTCCAGTGGCGCCGCCTATTTTTCTGTCAACCAGAGCACAACAACTCCGGTCCCATAGCCCCGGTCAATTTTATTACCGAGTGAGTTGTGCCGGAATTTTGAATGTACGTTTACCTAACACTCACAATTCCGGCACAACTCACTCAGTATATACCGTTGTAGGTCTATGAGCGAGAATCATAAACAGGGGGAGATCGGCTCGTATTCGCGCCTCGAAGTTTGGGGACCACAGAAAACGGTAGAATGGTCTGAATGTGCAGTGGATACTGCGTAGAATCTACAAAAAAACTTTCTCCGGGCAGCGTTATTCCATCCAAGACATGTCGCTCATGGCCAAGATCACTGTTACGTCACGAACACGAGGCGGGTCTAAAGAGGCAAGGCATTCAAAATGCTTTAATAGACAGTATATGTTACGATAAAAATGTTATAAATCGGTTATAATGCATAATCGCCGATCGTCACCGTAAGTTTTATAAATCTGTCACTTTTACCGGCGATTGTTATCACCCAAATATCGTTTGTAAATTTGATTAAATACTATAGTTTAATTTTTATGGGTGATTATACACGATAATCTAATTGGGATACAATGATTGTTCTTTTCAACTCGATAATACGATCAAAACTTGAATATGCATCTATTGTTTGGAATCCTCATTACAGTAATGCTATTGATGTGATATTGAAATTATACAAAATTCATTTATGCAATATTTGTATTTTAAGAAATTTAGAGGATATAGCATTACAATTTCAACAACTTTCCTCCGACAAACTTTTTTAATTATCGGTCTCCAAAAGAGAATAAATTTGATTATTTTTGAAATTTTTCTGGCGGTTACTTAATGGTAATATCAATTGTTCTTTTCTGTTATCTAAAACAGGATTCTTGGTCACACGGTACAACACAAGGCCAAAAAAATTATTTCATATAGCTCACTTTAGGACATCGATTAGTCTTTCTTGTGCTATAAACAGATTTTGTATTTTGTATAGCAGTTTACCAGATGAATTTGATATATTTGCAACACCTATTGGTAAATTCAAAGAACAACAATATTGATCAGCAACTTTTTCTTCGTCGTGTGTCTTTATTTATGTATTTTAATTTTTAATTGATTTAATTTGGTATTGAGTAGTGTTTCTTTTTATTTTTTTGTATTTTATATCTGTGTATTGCATTATATCCTGTTTGATTTTACTGTATTTTCATTTCTATGTCCTACCTTGCTGTAATTGGATTGTTTTCTGTAGCTTGGTATATATTTAAATAAACAAATGAAAATCAAACTGTGGGAGAGAGAAATGTTTCTATATTTTTTGTATTCACGTTTGCAAATAAGTATTCTGTCACCGAGAGAAGTTTGCAGTCAATTAAAACAGAACTAATGAAACGATGCCGGCTACATTCATTAGCGCATGTTGAAACCAACAGGTTGATGGATATCGTACTACGACAACGAACTGAATAACCGGCTAAAAATAAAAGGTAATCATAAAAATTATGTCTTCGACAATGCGTAAAACGTGGACGGAATGGCAAAGTTGCGTGAGAGAAATGTCTCATTAGTGTCACTCGCTGTTCAAAAGAGATGAAAAAAAAATTCCCGTGTTCAAAGTGTTTAAAAACCCCGTTGTTGGATCCCTTCATTAACGACCATGAACTTGTGAAGAAAGAGAATGAAGCGCTAAAGAAAATGTCTAGACAATTTAGAATCGATTAGCCTGGATTCTAAAATAAACGTCCGCATCTTTGTCAGCGAAGAATTCAGGACTGTGTTGCATTTACGGATATTGCGACGACTTAAAGTATGCGGATATTCCATATAGGTCGACGAAGGTGACGTGTTCGTGTCGATGCTTCATTTAGGTCGATGGTTATGTGTCTTGGTCTACGGGGAAATGAAAGGGTTAACGGGACCCTGACGAAAGCGTTTCGAGATATTTGAACATTCGTCGTGGCCCTGCATACAAAGAAAAAAAGAAATGTTCAGCCTTAATCAGTAATGAAAACCGAATATAAGGATCGAATGGAAGTTGATACATCGATTTATTTCACAGAAAAAAGGGATCCGGAAATTCCGCCCCTGGTAAGCTTCGCCCCGAAAATTTAGCACCTGACATTTCGCCTGCCTTCAAAGTATGAGTAACCGTACGAGTGACTGACTGTGTCGGGGACCAATTGATTTGGTGAGTGACCATCTGAGTGACCAAGTGAGTGTGAAATCGACTGTATGAGGGAGTGTGTGAATGACCGTATAAATGACGAAGTGTGTGCCCGTATGAATATTCAAGTGAGTCCCAATATGTGTGAATATGCATTTGACTGTGTGAGTGAGTGACCTTGTGAATGTCAAACTGAGTGGCCGTATGAATATCCAAGTGAGCGACAAAGTTAGTGAGCGTATGAGTCACAAAGTTAGTGACCATATGAGTGATCAATGAGTGACTGAGTGATTGACCACATTACTATCACATTCATATATGAACCAATATATATTATACTGCCGCTCATATTGTCAGGACAGGGAAAATGTCACAGGGTAAATGACCAACTCACTTCAACTGACTTAATCACTTATACGGTCATTAACTTTGTCACTCATACCATCATCCATATGCTCATTCTTACGGTCATTTATTCGGCCAAGGCAGTTGAAATGCCATGGGGTAAATGTCCAACTCCCTTGATCACACGTAGGGTTACTCATTTTGAAGCTCATTCGGTTCTCATACGGGCAGGAAATTTCAGGGGTTAATGTCCAACTTACTTGATCACCCACACCATCATTCATGTGTTAACTTAGATGGTCATTCATACGGCCACTCACGTGGTCAGGGAAGGCGAAATGTCGGGGGGTAAATGTCCAACTTACTTGATCACTGATAGTCACTAAATTGGTATGGGCAGGTGAATTGTCGGGGTAAAATTGCCAGGAGCGAAATTTCTGGGGCCAAATGTACCAGGGGCGAAATGTCGGAGGCGAAATTTATTGAAACCCAGAAAAACACTGAATGCAACATATATAACATTTCTAAGAAAGAATCAGTGGATGTCCAGTAACTAAAAAAAGTAATTTCTCATATGAGAGATTTATAAAATAAAGTACTGCCTATATTTACCGTATATATCCATATTATAAATTTCAATTTCTGTCTTAGTCGTGAGCGTGAGAAAGTTACAGGAACTTCCCTTCCGCTATTGTTTTTATTGTATGAAAGTTAACAATATATGGTACCATACCACACATTCACCTTTATGCTTCACACCGGTTTAAAACCAAGCGTGGTAGCCCAGATTGCTAAAATACTCACCTAAAGTACCAAAGGATGTTTAGAGGTGTCGCGAGTTCGATACCCCTCTTGTAAGAAATTTTCCTCACGACGGGATACAACAGAAACGGCGACATGACCACAGGAAAAAATCGCTACCAAAACATCGCTACCAATCATATCAAATAGTTTTGTTTTTATTCGATAGGTGGCAACAGGTGTCGAGTTAAACGCGCTTTCTTTCATGTATAATAATAGAGCATGATATTGATACACTAGAACTGCTGCATCTAGAACAAGGGTGGATAACTTCTTTCTGTTCGCGGGTCGCATCAGTGGTGCAACTTCGGTGTATAAGCCGCTCCATTACTAATTGAATTAATTAGTTAGTTATTAAATTAATGTCGTCACTAGAAATAAGAAGTTTGTAAGCAGTTTGTTAATCAAGAAATCTGCTGTTGGAACCGATAGTTGAAATAATGATCACAAATTTAATTTTTTCACGGTACTTTTATCTTGTCGCGGGCCGCACACGATCCCTTCCCTGATCTACAAGAAATGAAAAAAGACGTGCAGCGCTAAAATATGCTATTGCCTATACGTCTTTCATGCATTATATGTACATTTTGCACTAAATATTGTGTATATTAATAAGATAAACTTCGGAAGTTCTTCGGAAAAAGAAAATAGTAACCGGTATTACCGTATAAAGTTTACACTGATATGCAACGTGTAAATATAAAATATATGGTATTTCTATAATATGTTGTTGGTTTCGATGCTGCACACCGGTTTTGAAAGAACATTCAATTTTACTTCAAGAATTATAACATATCGTTTTGTGTATATTTGATAGATGGCAGCAAAATTCACAACTATATTTTTTCTCGCATGTATAATAGTTGACTATGAATATGAAATATAATAGAGTCAACAGGTTAAATATTTCTTGATGGGAGAAGGCAGTTTTTTGAAAGTTTCCAAATTATTTCTCCCATTTATACCGGTCTGCGAAACTGTTCACTTAATTTCACTGGTTTTCAAGCACAAAAAAGTTAAAGAACACAGATTTAGACAATTTCGCGCGTCCCTCGGATGTCAGGATTGATTGCCATTCTGTTTCATTCCTGCCAACATGCTCAACATATGGGCTCGCGGGCCAAGTGTGGGCCCAAGAAGTGATCTGATGTGGCGTGTTACATCACAGAACTAATTTTGAACAAATTAACTACGTGGCACATTATCAGATGACTTATGTCACCCGCGGCATATTTATAAATCGTTTAAGTGACCGGCGGCGCGGTTCCAGAGCATTTCGGCTGGCACCCCCGCTATGTAGTTCCACATCACTTTAGTTACATACGGCAAATTTTTACATCACTCGAGCGGTTCATGCCATATTTCCATTACACTTGAGTGGTTCGCGGCACATTTACGGATAGCTCGTGACCCCGCAACATATTCATAGATTTCTTGAGGGACTCGTGCCACTGTTCCAAGACATTTGAGCGGTCGGCGAGGGCAGTTCCACATCACTTAAGTTACCCTTGGCATAGTTACTCATCACTCAAGCTGAACACGCCATTTCCACAAGATTGACCCACGACACATTTACAGTTTTAATTGAGAGCCCCACAGCACAGTTTCAGAGCTCTTAAGCGGCCCACGACACATTTCCAGATCGCTAATTTCATTCTACCGCACATTTACAGATCACTTAAGTCACGCGAGGCACATTTGCAGATAACTTTAGTGGTATGCAACATGTTTTCAAACCAGTGAAGGGGTCCGTACTCTCCTAAAGGTTGAGCGCCCTCGATCTAAACACAATTTATAAGTTTACAATTCTTAATAGCACCCCTATAAACCGCTGCTCTAACGTTTTTAGATAACACTACTCCAAATTACAAATGCAGGGTGTCTCCTTTCTTTCTTTCAAACCGAGCACAACTCAGGTCTATCACGAAGTTCAATTCACTATCTAGTGAGTTGTGCCGGAAGTGTAACTGCGTGTGTGTATTTATCAAGTCTCAGTACGTATCTAGAGTTTTGTCAGATTATTCAGTGCAGCCATCTATATTTCAGAAGTGCAATGATTGAATATTTGTACCATTTGTAGGTCGGTTGCTCTCCGTGGTGAGTCTAGACAGCACCTCCTAGAGATAGAAGGCCTCCGCACGGGTTGCCATAAACGTCATTCAGACTACCTAGCAAGAGTTTGCCACATTTTGAAACACAGCATCCTATTTCGTTTCTTCTTATTTTGGCGTAGAATCTTCCTGATTGGCTCACAAATACCGCATAGTGATTGGATGTGGGGCATAGAAATCACCAATTCTGAGCCCGATCATTTTTATCCCTCACAACGGTGATACTGACACACGAGCAGGGAATTATTTTTCCCCTGAATATTTTTGAGGGGAAATGGACAATTTACTGGCGTCACAATCAGACTGCGGAGGTTTTCTATCTCTAGGAAGTACTGGTCTAGATCGGCTCTCATTCGTGCCTCGAATCGGCACTCACAGAAAACCAATTTCATCCGAACACCACTGTGGTGGCGGTGGATGTTCGGACCCTCACGATGCGAGTCCGTCACTAAGACCGCTCGACCACCACAGCGGCAATGCAGGGTGTCCAAATTTATTGACACCCTGTAGGGGAAAGTTTGCGCAGGGGGAAAAATTTTAAACTGCCATAAAATGAAATTCTAAATGATGTCGTCATTCAAATTATTTTTTATAAAATTTAAAATTATGAAAAAAAAAATATCACTGTATCATAGAGCCTATGGATGTCTTCCAGGATCCACGTACTTCACTTTGGGAAACTGCTTTAAATGAAAAAAAACCCCAATAAATTACCGGCTAAAAATATATTCAATAAAAAAATATTTCATTGAAACAACTACACCCAGTGTGAAATGGCATGAAATTGGCATAATGAGGAAACTAATAAATAAATTTTCAATGATAAAACTATTTTTGCAATTTCGAACAATGGTTTTCTTGTGAACAATGGCTATTTTCTGAAGGGCAATATATATATAACTACTATTACTGCTATAAACCTCGATAAAATGGTTTCGTGAGGGAGGTATTGCGTTCAAATATAAACACTGCAACGGAAGTGAGAAATTAGTACGGATGTCGCAAATGACACAAAATTGATGGGCGGGTTCCCAAGAAGTGGACAAAGCGGGAGCCATGTCTCTTAATAATGCCAAGTCTCTCGTAGGAGACTTTTTTTCTTTCGGTTGACATTCCCAGGTGCAAGTGCAGGTAAAATTACACACTATAAAAATGGGAGTGTAGCAACAATACAGAATAAGTTACATGCATGTAACGCGTATAATGCGTACGTACCGAAATGTATTGCTTAATTTTCGACGATACTTTGTACCCGCGCTTTTATATAATTGCTCTCGAAAGATGACGAATGGGCGTCGATTTTGTTGTTTTTTTCCCCCTTAAAACATTAAAAAATGAAGTTTAGCGTGGGTTGCCGTAGCATTATTATTGTTATTACGATAGAAACCTGATTATTTTCTGCCTTTATATCCATGGTTATGTAGTCATTATCAATGTCATTACCAGAATTAAGTAGTCTTTGTTGTGTTGACCAGGTTGGGAAAGTAATGATCCAGCTGGAGCCAAGACACGTGGACTTTCCTTCAGATGCCGTACGCACGCGCATGCGCATGGTACATAGAGAAAAATTAACCTGGTGCCGAAATTTTTGCGGATTCCTCTTATTTAAGTGATTATTCGAGGGGGTCGCCCCAAAAGCCAAATAATAGGGCGAAATCGTTCTGTCCCGTTCGATACGGTACGATCCAACCAACTTGGACAAAATGACAGCTGGTAACCCGTTGCATACTCGCGGAGGTTGACAAAAGCTTGATATATAGGGTGATATATATAGAGGATCCAAATTTTCTTAAATTGTGAATATTTATCAGAACTGGGGTTATTTATTTCATTCATTATGAATTTTTGTTATTTTAGAATTATTCCTTATGTCAGTTTTGAATTCGTTTCAATTCTGACATTTCACCTGTTCAGGAATTATTTATTATAGCGGTTTGGAAATTACTTCTTTCATCAGTTCTGGAATTACTTTTCCCCTCACATCTGGAATTACTTTTCTCATCAGTTCTGGAATTATATTTCGTTCATCAGTTCTGGAATTATTTCGTTCATCAGTTCTGGAACTGCTTTTCTCATCAGTTCTGGAATTATTTCGTTCATCAGTTCTGGAACTGCTTTTCTCATCAGTTCTGGAATTATTTCGTTCATCAGTTCTGGAAATGCTTTTCTCATCAGTTCTGGAATTACTTTTCCCATCATTTCTGGAATTACTTCCTTCATCATATCTGGAATTACTTTTGCCATCAGTTTTGGAATTACTTCTTTCATCAGTTCTGGAACTGCTTTTCTCATCAGTTCTGGAATTAATTCTTTCATCAGTTCTGGAACTAGTTATTTCATCAGTTCTGGAATTATTTCTTTCATCAGTTCTGGAATTATTTCGTTCATCAGTTCTGGAACTGCTTTTCTCATCAGTTCTGGAATTATTTCGTTCATCAGTTCTGGAAATGCTTTTCTCATCAGTTCTGGAATTACTTCCTTCATCATATCTGGAATTACTTCCTTCATCATATCTGGAATTACTTCCTTCATCATATCTGGAATTACTTCCCTCATCATATCTGGAATTACTTTTGCCATCAGTTTTGGAATTAATTCTTTCATCAGTTCTGGAACTGCTTTTCTCATCAGTTCTGGAATTAATTCTTTCATCAGTTCTGGAACTAGTTATTTCATCAGTTCTGGAATTATTTCTTTCATCAGTTCTGGAACTATTTCTTTCATCAGTTCTGGAATTATTTCGTTCATCAGTTCTGGAACTGCTTTTCTCATCAGTTCTGGAATTATTTCGTTCATCAGTTCTGGAAATGCTTTTCTCATCAGTTCTGGAATTACTTTTCCCATCATTTCTGGAATTACTTCCTTCATCATATCTGGAATTACTTCCTTCATCATATCTGGAATTACTTCCCTCATCATATCTGGAATTACTTCCTTCATCATGTCTGGAATTACTTTTGCCATCATGTCTGGAATTACTTTTGCCATCAGTTTTGGAATTACTTCTTTCATCAGTTTGGGAACTGCTTTTCTCATCAGTTCTGGAATTATTTCTTTCATCAGTTCTGGAACTATTTCTTTCATCAGTTCTGGAATTACTTTTCCCATTATTTCTGGAATTACTTCGTTCATCAGTTCTGAAAGTACTTTTCTCATCAGTTCTGGAATTACTTTAGAATTTAATTAAATTTTACTTCTAATTAATTTAGAATTTTTGTCGATTATAGAATTATTTATTTCGTCTACTCTGAATATGTATGAATGCTGGAATTATTTCCATCGTCAATTCTGAATTTCATCGGTCCAAGTATTATTTCTTCCTTCTATCGGTCCGGGAATTATTCCTCTCGATAACGGACACCCATGGGACGAAAAGATTTGTCCGGTAACGGGGAGTGTCTGCTATTGGGGATGTACGATATACAGTAGAACCTCGTTTATACGACTTTCACATTTATTCGACATTTTGCTGCTGCACCGGTGGTTATACATAATTATCAATCATCTCCATAAAGAAAGTTTCGTTAAATTTCACTACAATTATCACTTTTACCGGCGCTTATGCATAATTCCCAATATAAAGTTGGAAAGTCTGATAAATACAGAAAATTTAAAGCCTTTCTTCTCTTCATTAAACCAATTAATTAGTTTTACCCATACGTGATAAGTGCACTACGCATATTTTGGAATAAAAATTGAATTAAATTAAAGTAAGTGTCAAGAAAATAAAAACATTCACATCAACATTGTCAATCTGGTATATATAATGTTGGCTTTCTTCAAACTTATAAACGTCTGCAAACAAAACCAACGTTACCATTCGGAATCATCATCTTCCTGGACCCGATTTATGTTCAGTTAATCAAGTGATTAATTGACGGATGATCATATTTACCAATACGAGCTTGGGATTATACATAATCACCGTTGAATGTGATAAATTATCGATTTATGAACAAAAATTCACAAATTAGAGTTTCGAAAAAAAATTAGTTTGTCTGATTTTACTGTCCGCTAACAGGGAGTGAAATACATTAAAGCCCTATTCCACTGAACCGGGGATCCGAAAAGTGTCCGTTACGGGAGGTGTCCGCTAACAGGAGAGTGTCCGTTAAGAGAGGTTGCACTGTATTTCTTTCATTAATTCTGAATTTTGTGTTGGTTCCAGAGTTATTTCTTTCAAATTCGGCATTGTTATCAGGTTTGAAAAATTACTACTTTCATTAATTTCGAATTTTTAGCAACAACCACAGTAATAATTTGTCTAATCATTTCTGAATTTTTATCAGTTCTGCAATTATTTCCTAATTCTGCATAAAACGTGTATATTCGTAATTATTGTTATACTCTTTTCAAAATTTAAAACATTTCTCCAGTCATTTATTTCAATGGATCAAAAATCGATCAGTCATTATTCCACGATCATCCACATACGCAATCTTACAGAAATTTTTTAAGGGGGTGTCATTTTCTTCTTATTGTTTGGCAATTTCCGTGCCGATGGTAATTTTTAATGGCCCGATGTTAAACCACAAAGTCGTCGGGGAAACCTTCCTTAAGATTGCAGTTAATATTAACACACACACACACACACACACACACACACACAAAACAACACACACATACACAATCTCCTCCAAGCTCTCGCTCACACGCGATAGGTATTTCGGAATTCTTGGCGAAAATTTCCCGGCATTATCCCAAAAGGAAATTACAAACAATCCATTATTGTTGTAATGATACGTTTTGGGCGTTGGCCTCCCAGTGTTTTAAAACACTGCAAATGAATTATTTGTCATTAAGCATTCTCTTCTTCACAAAGAATAAAGATACACTCTCTCTATATATATGTAAGAGTGTGTGTGTGTGATCGGGTAAATGAAACTCTTATTAATTATTCACCTTTTCGAGTATAACGTAGGAGGTGAATTTATTGCCGTCTCGACGAGATAATGATTTCTCGAAAAACGTAAGCAATTTCGGCAATTTGTCAAGTAAGATGTCCGTCCATTTTCAAACAACTCCGTTCGTCCCTCTCTATCTACCCTCTTCCTCCACGAATTCTTAATGCCATTCACAATAATATGTCTTCGAATAATGGTAATGAATTAACTTTCTATGTCACGAGTGCACAACATCCGGCCAGAGGGTTCATGTGCGGCCCGCAAAGGGGGCTCCATCCGCTCCTTTTGAGGTAGAAAAGTATCGATAGCAGAGGGCTTTCCGTATTTCGATCATAGAAATACGGGAAATGGGATCCGTACTGGGTATTGCTGATTATCGCCAAAATTTATCCAAGGTAAGTAAAGTTGCCAACAAATCCAAAAATTGCCGAAAAATCTCCAATGGCGGGAAATAGAAAGCTACTCAAAGTCGAAATTGATAAAATGTAATCCACCCAAAGTACATGTTTGACAATTCTTTAAGTCACTCTTTTGGTCATTCAAATGCTGGTACACTGTTTTGCTCACTCACTTCTGTACACTATTTTGCTCACTCACTTTTGAACACTGTTTTGCTCACTAACTTTTGCACACTCACTTTTGCACACTGTTTTGCTCACTCACTTTTGCACACTGTTTTGCTCACTCACTTTTGCACACTGTTTTGCTCACTCACTTTTGCACACTGTTTTGCTCACTCACTTTTGCACACTGTTTTGCTCACTCACTTTTGCACACTGTTTTGCTCACTCACATGCTTATACAATGAGTTGGTCAATTATAGTATACTTGAACATGCTGTAGGAAACTCTTTTGTTCTATCAATTTCATGGCTCCTTGCTTTACAGGTCACTCTTTTGATCATTTACGCGTTTACAAATGCTCTTGGTCATTCTTTTGGTCATTTACGTGCTTGCCCGCGCTCTAGGTCACTTTTTTTGGTCATTCACATGCTTGCCACACGCTCTAGATCACTAACTGACCTGGTCCCTCGCTCTGTAGGTCACTCTTTTGTTCATTCACATGGTAGCTCAGGCTCCAAGTTACTCTTTTGAGACCAACAGGGCTTCAGCTCTGGGGGCCCGGGACAATCACTATATTTTTTTTGTTTTTTTACGCTACAAATTATGCCCACCCACTATAGAAGGGCCTGGAAAAAGTCAGGCCTATACTGGCGAGGCTCAAGGATGTTGGGCCCCCATGGCTAAAACCCCACCCTGTAAATACGCCGCTACTCATCGCTAGAACTCCTTAATACACCGTATATGAAGGCGTCTTACTCATCGCCATAGTCCTTAGGGGTCATTCAAGTATTACGTCAGCATCGAGGGGGGGGGGGGTTCGGATTTGCTGACTTTTTATGACAAGAGGGGGGGGGCTCTTAACCACCATTTTTAAAGATATGAAATATTCTAAGCTGCTGAAGAAATTTTGCTGACAAGGGGGAGGGGATCTTTTCCAACATGGCCCACGTCTCCTGCAACGAACCAGCTTATATCCCCTAAGGGGACAGAGCGGGGGCCATGGTTGGTCTGGAGGGTAGGGGGGGTCAGTGTTTTGCTGACAAGGGGGGGGGAGGTTGTCAAAAATGTCTAAAATACTGCTTACGTAATACTTGAATGGCCCCCTCAGACAAAGGATTAAAACCTAAAGAATACCAAACTTATGTTGTATATAATCCCATTTATCCCCTCCTAATATACATCGGAAAGCACCCCCATCATCCTAATCCTGATCCGCGTCGATCCCTCATCCATTATAAATGGATGATCATTCATATTGATTGACTCTCTCTCTATCCTTCCCCACTCACTCTTCATCCATTGACTTCACGCTGCGGTTAGCCGCGGTTAGAAAGGCCGCCGGGAACATTATTGTGATTGAAACGCATTGTTGCGTCTCATTGTTGTCAACACCGACTGAAAACACGATCATCATTGTGGGGGAGGGGGAAGAGAGAGAGACGATGACTGAATGAAAATTGGGGGTTGAATGAGGGGGTCAAAATATCATGCGTTGAAAAGAACCACACTCCTCTTTGCGTATTTTTTTTTCGGTATATTACAGTCAATATGTCGAGGATGAGAGGCTTACAATGGGAACTATTGTCGGAGCAGGTGTTAGTGTGTAAAGTGGATCGACGGGGGAAATGTTATTGCTTTTATACAACAAGGGGATTTTCCACCCGATTTAATCTATTGGAAAATCCTCACACAAATATAGTGAAACCCCTCTTTTGCGTACACGCGCGGTACAAAAAAAAATTTTGTCCGTAAAACGGGGGGTGACCGTATCGGCGGGTTCCTGTTGAAATTGTATAAAATAGTACTAATAATAAGTCCAATGGTTCTTATTTGAGCATGAATAAATTCTGAAAATTATGAGATGCATTTAAAGTCATGAAAATACATAATTACTACATGGACATCCAATTAAAATTACAAAATAAATATCATGCAAAGTGTTCAAAATTACATGTTTTTTGGAAACTCCATTAACCGACTTTTGGTGGGTTTTGTTGAATATGTCCAACTCCTCCAAAATGCATTTTAAGTTACGAGACTAAATCCAATGCCTTTCTCTGGGCCGCAACTAGATGCTTCGTCACCCGGGTCAAGTGAACATTTTGGCGCCCCTTGTAATGTTGAAGGAGAGGTTTGAGAATAAAATTTGCGCCCCCTTTGGTCCAGCGTCCGGGGCACGAGACCCACCTGCTCCTCCCCAGTTGCGGCCCTGGACTTTCCTTTATTGTGTTTACAGTGCTCGCGAGTTGTTAATGGTTGCTCCCTGGGGTAAGATGTAAAGTGGTGGTTTTTTTTTCTAGAGAAAAATAAATGCTCCCTTCGGGGAACCCCTTATGGCGAACTATGTTTGCCGGGACAGGGGTTAGTACCTCTTATTGTGTTTACAGAAAAATGTATTTAATCGATGCATTAATTCATTTGAATGAGCGCGAACTCAAATTCTACGTTTTTCCTGTTATTCGATGACATCAATTTTTTTCTCTTAGTGATAAAGAGCGACGCTTATGATAGAACTGGCCGTAATAAACAGCGTGGAATCATGTGTAAAATATACGAGCACAACCAGCAACATGTGATTTTAGATTCTAGCGGGACATCCAGAGTCGCCAAACATCAACAAACTTCAAGCCAAAATTTTATTCAAAAGTAGCCAAACACAAAAAAAATGTGATCAGTATTAAAACTTTTGCTGCCTTCTACTGATCATAGTTCGAACCAAAATCGCAACTCTTGGTGTCCGTAGAGGCAGTGCCGTCTTAACGCATGGGCCTATCCAGGCACGACCCGGGGGGCCTCAAGAGAAGAGGGGGGGGGGTCTCAGAAACACGAGAAGTATTTGAATTTTTCAAGAATTTTGAAGATAGGGCCTCAGAAAAATCACTTGGCCCGGGGGCCCCCCATAGTTCTCTTAAGACGGACCTACGTACAGGGGGTTTTAGTCCAATAGAAAGAATAATGAAAATGGTGTCCGAGCGTATGTGATGGATGACGGCTAAACAGGGGTTAAAAATACATTATTTAAATAGGCTATCTGCGGGGATAACCGTTTACAGGGGGTTTTTACTGTATTACTTCAATGGCGATTTTCTTCAATTTCGTATCATCGAAGATACAAAATTTTCAACGATGTGAATAGAATTTCCCATTTAATCTCGAAAGTTTCAGACAAAAATTATCGTTTTCATTATTAAACGAAATAATAAAAAAGATTAAAAACATGATTATAATCAACACGAATAGTTTTTTACTGCGATTTATATATTCAAGATCAGAATTTGCTGCTGCCATCTATTGACACGTTTTTGAAGTAAATTTAGGAAGAAATAGTTCATCGAATAAAACATTTATTTGATCACTTAATTTTTTTTTCAATCAAAAGTTTGTAAAAAAACTTCATTTTATTTTCTTTTAATTTTTGGAACTTGAAATATTAACATTATAAATTCCATTTAACTTAAAATTATATATGAATAATAAATTTAAAATTTATGTATTTGTATCCACTGTAACGACTTGCTAATGTTCCGAGCATCCGTCAAGTGTTCGGGAAATGTGTCGCGGGTAACTAGAGTGATGTTGAACTGCACTGGGGGGCCACATGTCACTCAAGGGATCTCTAAATGCGTCGCGGGTCACTTAAGTGATCTGTGAATGTGGCACGGGCCTATTCGAGTGACCCAAAAATGTTAATTGTGTTTCTCAACCTTTCTGGCATAGGCGGGGATAGACTTGGAAGGGAAGGGTGGGGCGGGGGGATAATGATGTCAGTTCATCTATACATATATATGCATTAGATCAGTCGACTTCACCTTTGATGCTGGAAAGGCAATGTCCCCCAGGCCTGTCATTTAGGGGGGCCGTTGCCAACCCCCCCCCCCCCCCAGCTTTTGAAAATACACTAGAAATGGTATATACATATATATATATAAACAAATATATATATACATACATTGAGTGCATGTGCTTTGCCCCCTTCCCCCCGGAAAAAGTTGAAATGATGGCCCTGATGCCCCCCACCCCCCGTATCTCCGCCAATATTTTCTGGAAACACGTACCAGTAAAATGTCTGAAACAATTTGACGGACCCCTTGTGTCCCGTATTACGGGATATACCTGTAATTTTCGTTGTTAAAATTGTTTTACACATTTTTCCCGTTTTCCAACAACACTTAATAAAAATTACAATAATTGCTAAAGTCGTAATACACACACAGCGTTTTCATAATATAAAATACATTAATATAATGAAATTCATAATGTAAAATATATTATGATAATTATAGCAAAAATTATAAACATTCATCTCGCATATTTCTCAGGTTTAACGTTTGTTTCGCAATTTTTCAGCAATTTCAATTACGATCGGCAGGGCCATAGTGTGCCTTCTTGGTTCCACGGGGCAAACTTTTTCCTTGGAGCCCCTCTTGAAAGACTTTTTATTAAGTGTGTTAGAAAAAAAAAAAAGTGTTAGTTTTTGTGGGGAGGGGGGGGGGGGCATTCGGCTCGGGGCCCAGGGGCAGTGCCCCGGTTGCCCATGCCTAGTTACGGCTCCGATCGGCGATTTTGCCTACTTTTGGCAATGTTTTTCGATTACAATTGGCGATGTCCCGTATTTTACGAATTATAATTTAAAAGATCCCGGTTTACCGTATTTGTCTTAACGAAATGTGGTCATCAGATCATTTGAATATTTTTGTGTGAAATACTGTAAACTTTTGTTTAAACTGCATATGTAGAGAAGCCCTTTATTTCCACATCTTTCAGCAATTATAGCAATAACTGGCTAAATTTCAAAATTTAGTGATATCCCGTATTTAAGATAGCAATTCCCTGCATTCTCCTCGTTGATGCAAGGTGAAACCAAGTATGAAGGTATCATTTTATTTGGACCCATATTACACTAATATCAATTTCATCGGGTGAATGATTTTATTAAGTCTGCCTGTGCGGACCATCTATGCCATCGTCCGCGGACCATAAGTTGAGAAACACTGGCTTAGAGGGCGGGACACAGAATTTTAAAAAAATAAATTTTGAGTTAACCTTCAAATAGCATTGAAATCAACAGAAATCGATCAAGTGCATATTTTTGCATTTATAAGTGGTGCATATTTGCATATTTTTAGAGCATATTTTGCCACTATTTTAGTGCATATAATCCAAGCTATAATAATAACTTTAAATTGAGCGCCATTAGTGGGTTTTCTTTCTATTCCGCAAATTCTGAGTGAGTCATGCTTTTCCTTTCCACTCTGCAATTATAATTAAACTATGCATTTCCAATTTTATTCCACCAGTTCTAACAAAAAAACATTTCGCATTCTGCTTCGTAAATTCTAAATGAGCCATACATGCCAAATTCTAGTCTATAAATTCAGAATTAATATTGAATTTTGTATTTTAATTCACGTAAATTCTAAATGAGCCATAGATTTCGAAATTGAATTTGAAAAATGCTCAATAAATGTTTTTCTTTGATTCAGTTCTAAAAATTTCGAATTCGTCATAAATTTCCCATTCTACTCTGTAAATTCTGAATAAGTAACGCATTCTATATGTAAATTTCGATTGAGCCATAAAATTTCACATACTTTTTCCACCAAATCCGCACGAGTCAAGAAATTTCACATTCTTCTCCACAAATTGAGAGAGAACCGAAAGCTATGTATTCAACTCGATGAATTTTGAATTAACTTGATATTAAACTCAGAAAATTCTGATGCAACCATTGTAAAATCTGATTTGAACCATAGATTCCTTTTTTCTCCTCTATTAATTCCAATTGAACCATACGCTGTTTTGTTTCATTTGCATCTCAAATCTAATTTTTCATTAGACGTTTCCATTGAGATAAGTTATTTCGAACTATCGAGGCTTCTCTGCAATACTCCATGTGGAAAAGCAATATTTTAAATTTATATATATACTATAAAAATGTAAATTTTGCTAGAAAAATCCATCTTTTTCGCATCATTCGGATGAAAACGGAGGGGAAATATGTTTGAGATGCATGACGTGTAGAAAAATATTTGCCATGATATTTTTTTCAACACTATTTACATCGAATGGAATAATCCGAAATATTGGAAAAACAAGTTATCTAAATAAAATATTGACGCATAAAAATAGATGGACACTGACGGAAGAAACACACAGAGAGAGAGAGAGAGAGAGAGAGAGAGGAATCCATAAGAGATGATTGCCACAAATGGATTGACGGCATGCAATAATAAATTGTTATTACCTCGGGTTCGAGTTCCGATGCGTTTTTTCGGCAATAAATGACGTTATTTCGTTTTCATTTTCCTAAGTAAGTCACCGACTAGTGATTGATGAATGAATAATGAACCTACGCAATGGTACGGAAACAGTTCTCTCTCTCTCTCTCTATTGCATTGTGTCTCGTCCTTTATTTTTCCTGGTATGGTATCCCATTTTTATGTATTCTTTGACATTAAATATATATGTCTGCCTCTCTACATACTGTTTATTGCAGTTTACATATCGTATCTGGTGATATCGGTAAGAAAGAAATTGAGGAAAAGGTTCAGAGAAAATCCATCAGAACAAAAAAAAAAGATTGGTCTTGAAGTACGAATATAGCATTTCTTAACATGTAAAAATCTTAAAAAGTACAGAAAACTCTAACTCGAAACCTCGTAATGAAACTCTATTATGCACGGCAGGATTATTACACTCTAAACTAGTGATTCCCATCGTGGACGTTAACGCCCCCTTGGGGGCGATGGAAAGTTCCAGAGGAGAAGCGTCAGAAGCTACGGGTATAACATAGGATCCTATGAGTTAGATTGAGTTTGGGGGCGATGGGAGAAAAAAATTTCTGAAGAAGGAGGCGATGGGACAAAAAAAGGTTGGGAAACTTCAACTGCATACATATATATAAATTCATAAAGTTTAGGTTGTTTTAAAATTAATTATGGGCCCGTAAAGCATATCGAAGAAATTTCACTAAGCATTTTTGGAAGCAGAACCAGGCAGACGGATAATTTCAGGGGGGGGGGGGGATCGGAATACCTAGCACCCCTTAAATAAGAGAACAAATATATATTCATTTCTACGTTTCTTTAAATCTAGATTTGTTTCTTTCACGAGTCGCACAAGAAGTCACCATGTTGGTTAACTTACACACAGTTTGTATGTTCCTCAAAGAAAGAGGGCGATATCACGTGATACAAAAAGCCTCACTAAAGAAAACCCGGGCAGCGCCGGGTATTATAGCTAGTTTAATCTATATTATTGCTCAAACATATTTACTAATATCATATTCTATTGCTTTTTTCCCCATGCGGCTCATTAATCAAAAACTGGTCACCAATTCCATCCGAAGAGTCATAACAGTTGTGTTTTTTATTTGATAGGTGGCAGAAGTGGTTCCAGTTTAATGATGTTTCTCAATTTATTCATCCCGTACTGTATAATGTTTTTTAAAACGTATATTTTGCCTTATAAAATTTTATTCTTACCTGCTTATTGGTTATGGATAACAAAATAACAAGAAAATACATCGTTTTTTCGTGTTTAATTATAAGTTCACAAAATATGGACGTTCAGAGTGTGATAATGCTGCCGTGTATATTAGAGTATTTTACCCATTCCTGTATTGTATAAGGTAGCACGTGTTATGTCATTATGTATTTTTTTGTATTTTATATTTCTTCATTTTTTGTCCTACGACGTTTTCTATTTTTTGTGCCATAATAATCTGTATATACAGACAGACAGACATGACCGCTGAGAGACCATCTTGGGATGGTTTGCGCTCTTTCCGAAAGGGATGGACGGTCTCGGAGAGCAATCTGTATATACAGGGTGCATAGTTAACAACATGCACCCCGAAACGGTGATCCTAGAGGCATACTTCCAATTAGAAAAAGTAGCCGAATAACGTGTAAAACACAGATAGGTCTAAGTCATTTATAAGGCAAGGTGTAGTATAGTTGTTAAAATTAAAAAAAAATTAACTTTTCATACAGATACCTTAAAATCCCAATTACAAAATTCATGCAAAAAAATATCATGTTTCAAAGTGCAATATTCACTGGGATATTTGATTTAAGAAACCGGAGGAAAAGTTGAGAAAGAAGAGCATGAACAGGCAACATTTCTTTTCCTACTTTACGCTGACCTTTCCTAACTTTTCTCAGTTTTTAAAATCAAATATCGCGGTGAATATCGCACTTGGAAGCGTGGAATGTTTTTGGCTGACCTCAGAAGAGAAGGAGGAAAACTTTCTCATTGGGTTTTTGACGTATCCGTGCATAAAAATATCCCTTTTTTTTAATTTAACAACTATACTACCCCTTGCAACATGAAGTATCTGAGTTTTACACGCTATTTGCGTACTTTTTCCAATTGGAAGTGTGCCTCTAGGATCAACGGTTCGACAGTAAAATGCGGCAAGGGGAATTTTAGAATCAGCAGTAAATACGATGGTTCTTTCCACTACTATTCATCATTTAGTGAATAGCAATGTCCCACGAGGGAAACCTCATTCATTTCAAAAGTTTCGCGTTAACTTGCGATGAAAGTTCCGGAACTTTTTCGCTCATGTGCACTTCTCACAATACCGGAAATAAAATCGTATAATAATAATAATATCGATATTTTTTTGATCCCTTTGTCTAAAAAGTCTATAATTTTTCCTTACATTATTATTATTATTTCGTCCAGTCCCAGTTTGCGTGAAATAGCATGAGAATTCGGTTCGTGTGTATCATGTATAGATCAGGGGAGAAACAGCTCGAATTGCTTTTTCTCATCACGTCTTGCCATGATTTCCCTCGAGAGGGATAAACAGTTTACGAAACCAGTATATGTATGTATACAGTGCACACGCACATTGAGCGGGCGAAAGAGTGTGCGGTAAATTATTCCAAGAGGATCATGGTATTGGTTCGGGTTCCTCGGCTCCATACACACACATCGCACGCGAAGTATTCAACTGTCGCAATAGAGAAAGCATATTACACATATACGTATACCTTTACATTTTACTTCACACGGTGAATGCAGAAACCATGCGGATACTACTGCGGAATAATAAAATATGCAGTATGTGTTTGTATAATGCTGAGGTTCATAGTCAAACTCTTTCTTTCTGACATGTTTTTACGCATTATTGGATTGTGGAAGTTTGATATGAATCGAAGAAATATTATTTTCAATATCTTGTTGCTTATGAATTTTGTACATTCAGTATTGTTTGAATCTTGGAATTTACTAGCACCTATAGCAATCGGGAAACCACTTGTTCAATATCGTATACGTTTTTCTCTGCATTGGAAGTAGATCGTACAAGAAGCCAGTTTTACACATGTGGGATTCTCCATGTTTGAACACGATTGTTTCAGAAATATCTGAACCAGGGTTCTCTCTTAAACTTTTTCAGCCGCGACCCAAAATCAATGTCACAATCAAATTCGGGACCGTGGGTCTATATATGCCGGGCGATACCATAATTTCCCCTTACCGCATTTTACTGGATAACCGTTGTTCCTAGAGGCACATTTCCAATTAGAGAAAGTGTCCAAATAACGTGTAAAACTCAGATGCGTCATTAATGTTGCAAGGGGTTGTATAGTTGTTAAAATAAGATAAAAATTAAACTTTTTATTATGACACCCTGTCCTCAGATTCCAGATTAAAAAAGTTGTTTCCCTGTCTCTTGTGAGGTCAATAATAAAACTCACATTTCCGAAGATAGAGTGTGGAGATAAGTTGAATATTTTCATTGTTTCCGTTCACAAGCCCATAATTAACCCGTGCCAGGGTGGAAGGATTCAAGGAAAGTGTCTTGAAACCAAAGCAATCGCAAGCTGCGATTACGTGCTTGTAACTTGCTTGTTGAGATAGAAATTTCCATTGTGGATCCTCGAGTATATATTATGGGTTCATGAACAAGACGGTGGAGTATTCAAGTTCAGAGAGATCAACTTGCAGTCACTGAGTAACTTCCGACACTTAATTATTGATTATGAAAATTCTCAAAGTTTCTCAGCAGAAATGCATTTTACTACATCTCAAATAGCGTTTAACGAGACCATCGAGGTGTCGTGAGAGGATGTATACACCGTTATAATTTTTTAACCGGCACGATCCAGGATATATTGACTGATGCCAATTTAGGCCATTGCTCCAGTTAAGGAGGGGGACCGCCGCGTGTCGGGGAAAAACAAATTTTATACACCGGCAAATACAATGATAACACATCCACCTTATATGTATGTATAAGTGTAGCAGAGGAAATTGATGCCTAAAATCTGGAAACTACTGTCTCAAACCCCTAACTAACTAACTGTGTGATGGTTCGGTCCATATCTCACGGGACTTCCAACCGTAAAGCCATCACCGTGAAACATATTTTCAGTATTTTTTCAAGAGATTCAAGACACTTTTCATGAATCCTTCCGCCCTAGATAGATGTCATGGCACGGGTTAATTACGGACTTGTGGACGGAAACCCTGAAAATATTCAACCTATCTTCAATACATGTCAGGAAACGCTTGGAAGAGACATTGAAGTAGGAGGAGTAGTAACTCGCAAGATAAACATACACTGTGATGACATGATTCTGTCCAGCAGCCAGCAGCTATATTTCTCGGCTGACACATTGGAGATTTTCGTCTAAAATATCAAAAAAACAAAAACCATCATAATAAGATTCAAGAAAAGGGAAACAAAAACCGCATTTATTACTCAAATAGAAGAAAAATCTGTGTCAATCACTTCATCGACATAAAACTGATCTCATAAACTAGAACTGAGTTCTATCGACACAGTTAAGAGGGTTTATTGTATTTTTAAAAGCATTAAAAAACGGTCTAAAAGTGCTTTTATAAGTATTTAATCTCTTAAATTTTCTGAATATTTGCTGCACGAAGTTTTCAGAGATTTTCTTAGATGTGCCATTGATATTCTCTGTAGTCAAACTCAAGCTTAATCGTTACCAGCTTAGAACTATCCTTGAATCTCTTCTACATTATTTACTTCATTTCAGATTCATTCTACAAGCTTTGAGATGTAATAAAATGTATTTCTGCTATGGAATTTTTGTGGCTTTTTCATAATCAGTTCAATGTCTGAAATTATCAAGTGACTGAAACCTGATCTCCGTGAACTTGAAGACGCCACTGCCTTGTTCGTGAACCCATAATGGCCATTGAAAATGAGCCTACAATAGAAATTCCTATCCCAACGAGCGAGTCACAGTCACGTAATCACAGCTTACGATTGTCTGAGATTCAAGACACTTTTCTTGAATCCTTCCGCCCTAGATAGATGTCCTGGCACGGGTTAATTACGGACCTGTGGACGGAAACCATGAAAAATATTCAACCCATCTTCAATACCTGTCAGGAAATGCTTGGAAGAGACATTGAAGTAGGAGGAGGAGCAACTCGCAAGATAAACATACGCTGTGGTGCCTCTTAATGACATGATTCTGTCCAACAGCCAGCAGCCATATCTCGACTGTCATTGGAGAATTTCGTCTGAAAAAAGACAACAAAAAAATGCCATAATAAAATTCGAAAAAAAAGGAAAAACAAAACCCGCATTTATTACTTATATAGAAGAAAGAGATGGCAGAATATCTCTCTCATTAACATAATGGAATGCCACGTGTCACAAAATGAATGGATGACTGCCATGAGAAGGGTGGCATCTCATTATAAGTTTCCGGTCACACTTCTTTCTCTTTATTCTCTAATCTTTTTGTGCTACTCAAGTGAATCATGTTAGAGAAAACATGCTCGCTCTCTCTCTCTCATGATAGAAAATACGTGAAAGAGAGCATCATCAACATCGTAATGTTGTTTCTATGGCACGTGGCCTTTTTGTGAACTCTACAGAAAAGAAAATGTTTTTTTTGATGCGAGAGGTCAAAGCCTTTTGTATAAGAATATTGTGTTTGGAATGTGTTTGGAATGTTTTTTTTTATGCAATTCATGTCTGATTTTGATTAGCCTCAATTTAAAGGCTTTTTATTCTTTTTTCTTGTGAAAATATTTGAAATAACGATCAATTCATTTTATTCGAATCTAGAGGAATCAATTTCAGTCGATTTTCTATACGAATTATTTCAATTGATTTTCAACACGAATCAATTTCAGTTTATTTTATATCCGAATCAATTTCAGTTTACTTTCGATCCGAATCAATTTCAGTTTACTTTCGATCCGAATACATTTCAATCGATTTTCTATACGAATCGATTTCAATCGATTTTCTATAAGAATCAATTTTAATCGATTTTCTATACGAATCAATTTCAATCGATTTTCTGTACGCATCAATTTCAGTCGCTTTTCTATACGAATACATTTTATTAGATTTTTTGCACAAATCGATTTCAGTCGATTTTCTACACGAATCAGTTTCAGCGATTTGCTAAACGGATCAATTTCAATCCATTTTCTGTACGAAACCATTTGTATAAATGAAACCATTTCAGTTGATTTCCTATGCGAATCCATTTTAGTGGATTTTCCACATGAATCCATTTCGTTCGATACGAATATATTTTATTGGATTTTTTATGCGAATATATATATACACTCAAACCTCGTTAATGAGTCACTCTTGGGAGAGCAAAAATATGACTTAGTAAGCGGAATGACTCGTTAAACGGAGTAAGCCATAGCTGTGCTAATCCCTGCCTGAGGATAATTGGGACTTCCAAACAGTGACTCGGTAAGCAGAGTGACGTGTTAACCGGGTGACGCACTAACGAGGTTTGACTGTATATTATTGATATTTTTTTAAAATAACATTTCAAGTCCACACATCTAGTATTTAAATGCAGGATTTTAAATGTGCTCATTCTTCACTGCGTTACACATGTCATAATTTATCAGGAACGTCGTAAATACACTGCTGGCCACCCAAATTGCAACACCAAGAAAGACAAGAGATATCGCAACAATATTTATTTTGTGGATAACATGTTGACCAAGCATCAAATGATTAAATTTATAGACTTCTGTGAAGTGTGGTTCCTGCCAAAATCAGTAGCCAGAGTAGCCGCCATTGTTGGAGATCACCGCTGCCACACGCCTCGGCATTGATTCAAAGAGACTTTGGATGTGTTCTTGGGGTACAGCAGACCAAGCAGCTTCCACGCGTTGCCAAAGTTGATCTGGTGTGGCAGCTGGGGATGTAATCTGGGTCAATCGTTGAGCAACCATGGACCACATGTTTTCTATCGGCGAAAGATCCGGAGAGCGAGCTGGCCAGGGAAGCAATTCAATCTGGCGATTGACGAAGAACCTTTGGACAATGCGGGCCACGTGTGGTCGCGCATTACCCTGTTGAAATATGGCTGTGGGCAAGCCCTGAAGGTAAGGAAGGACAACTGGCTCCAACACCTCGGAGATGTAGCGCTGGCTTTTTAAAGTACCGGCAATGCGTACTAGAGGAGTGCGAGAGTGATATCCAATACCGCCCCATACCATAATACCCGGTGCAGGACCAGTGTGGCGGTGCATAACGCAGCTGTTCAGCATCCTCTCTCCACGGTGTCTCCAGACTCGAATCCGACCATCGTGGTGTTGCAGACAGAAGCGTGACTCGTCAGTAACGACAATTTCATTCCATTGTGCCGTCCACATCCTTATTTCATCGCACCATTGGCGGCGGAGACGTCTGCGGTTCTGCGTCAAGGGTAGACGAAGCAATGGACGTCTTGCGGACAGACCACTCTGCTGTAAACGGCGTCGAATGGTACGCGCAGACACTGGATGATGCGGTACAGACTGAATGTGCTGTGCTATGGTTCGTGATGTGGCTGAGCGATCCGTCACTGCCATACGCACAATACGCCTGTCATCACGTGAAGTGGTGCACTGAGGTGGATGCGATCGAACACGTCGGTCCGTCGTACCCTCCTGCATCCAACGATCACATATCCGCATTACAGTTGTTTGGTTTCGTCCAACACGACTACCGATTTCCCTGAAAGATAATCCACAATCTCGGTAGGCCACTATCCTTCCTCTGTCGAACTCGGATACTTGATTAAAAGATGATCGCTGTTTTCAACGAGGCATAATTGCTCGTTTTTTTGAAAAAAACCACAAGAAAAACACAATTGCCGTACTTCAAATCGTCGAAATCTCCAAGCCTTAAATAGCGCTTTGAAGTGGCGCCACAGGCGCGCGTGATGTGCGTCTGCGCTGAAATTCTAATCATTTGCATATCTCACCTCCGCTAATGCATGTTGTAAATTTCGTATTATTTGCATGCTTCCTTCAGGGTGTTGCATTTACGGTGGCCAGCAGTGTATTTGCTATCATACTTCAATTTCGAGTAATGTTTTCAAATATCAAGACTCGGAATCGCAGTAACACTGTGTAAATACGTAAGATCGACATATTGTGAGTCACTAGAGCAATGTGAATACCGCATATTATTGGGATCAATACCACACATAATTAACACACACTTCGATTCCTTGAAATCACACAAATATTGCACCTGATTACTTAGGATTGCAATTCCTTGAAATCGAATGAATATTGTACATGATTGCTGCACATTTCATACCTTGAATTTCGCAAACAATGTGGATACTTACGTGGAAAATAATAAGAAAATTCAAGCATTTGTAATTTCGATTCAAAATATGGAAAACAGATGGAGCATCAACGTAGCACGAAACAGAACTATCTCTTACAACATAAATACATTATAGGGTCGAGAACTTTCGCACACATACACACACACACGCACGTAGGCGCGCACACACGCATAATATGTTCAATAGGTTGCTGCATGAAACCAATTCGTAAGAAATTCCCAAACGAATATTTAAAGGTATATCCACACTCAGCAACAAGTTGCGCAGCATTTTCGAAACACGTCTATCTCTCCAAGGCAGTTGCGATGGGGGAAGGGGCTTGGGGTCTGGTCCCACCCACCGAAATGTGAGAAAATGGCAGAAGAAATACATGTGAGAAATGATTGACTGAAGGGGAAAAAAGACGACCAAATCTATTGTTCTATCACTTAGGTTCCCCCTGCTCTCTTGAATAATAACATCATACAGGTTGTTCTGTTAATGGACCGACAAACTCGGAGGGCTGTTAGTAGGCATCAAGAGGAACAAAAATTGTGCAATGAAACATGGTGTCGCAAATCACGTTAGGAGGGTGAAAATCGCGAAAAACGCATGCAGGCTCTGAGCCCAGAGGAGACGAAAGGTGGATATCAGCTAATCGCTGAATGCGTTCGTGGGTTCGCTCACCATATCTGACGTAAGCAGCGTCGTGAAACGCATGCGCTGGGGTAGGATCATGCGCTGCGGACGACGTAAATTAGCGCTATTGCAGTAGTAAGCACGTGTAGCAGTTAGTTGTCTGTTTCAATGAGTGTCGTGATGGCTGACCATATGAACGAGGAACACGCTGATAAGCATCTGATTTACGGTCGAGCAGATGGCAATGTCGTTTATGCGACGCCTGTGGACATACCGAAGGATCTCTCAGCGCGGATTGTCATCACTGCGGCAGGCATCAAAAGCATACCTAGTATCTCCGAGCGCGTCCGGGAATCATTTTTACGTCGTTTCAGACTGTGCAATGACGTCAGAGGCCGTGACTTCCACAACAATCCTTGTGATAATTAATCAAATAAATATTTTTGTAGTTATTATTGTACTTTTTGTCGTTCCAGAGCGACGTTGAAACCTGCATGCTTTTTTCGCGATTTTCACCCTTTCAAAGTGGTTTGCGGCACCATGTTTCATTGCACAATTTTTGTTCCTCTTGATGCCTACTACCAACCCTCTGAATTTGTCGGTACATCAACAGAACACCCTGTATACCAAACAGGACCCGGATTGACCGATAGGCTACTTTTTCAGAGCGAAATAGGCAAAAAACAATCGGGCAACAATGGCTGCTGAGTCTCGACAATGACTTCCGGAATGTTTACTTTGGTTACCGGGGTTCCCTAGCAATGTGTTTCAGGCATGTATATGCCTTTACAATGGTTTTTCACTTATTTAATGCTGTCAGTATTATGCATAGTATCTTATTACTTTATAATGGTTCGTCACTTTTGCAGTCCTCCCAGCAATTGAAGAAAACCCGGGCAGCGCCGGGTATTACAGCTAGTATTCAATAAAACTTATATTTTCATTTATTTTTAAATTCATATAGAACAGCGTACACAGAATATAAGAGACATCAAGCATGTTTTTAAGAGTTTTTTTGACTGAAACATTTAGCAGAGAAAATCAAATTAGTCCAATTTACAGTCATCAGAAGTAGTAGACTTTTATTCCCCATAGTGACTCTGTTATCGTATAAATACTCGTAGATTAGATAATAAAATATTTATACAGGTGATTGCTCTTGTGTTTGAATATTCATACCGGTGCCCGGCACGTCAAAGTTTGAAATACATGTAAGATAAGATATGGTTAGGCTCAGGCTATGAATGCTATAAGACAGTCAAGATGGCGTATACACCCTGCAGAAGTTTAATATCAATATCAATTCCAATTTGTGCAGCTTATTAAATATCCTGAAAGAATGCTGCAAATTTTCTTTCATATTTTTTTACACTGCGTACAAATTTACAATGAAGTAAATTTATCGCATAATTTTATATATGATACGGTACAGGCAGCAGAGGCGCTAACATGAAGAAAACAACTAAGGGGGCGGAAAATCTCCATTCGTCCCTTATTCTCATCTCCTCTGTAGCTTAGTGGTGAGAGCACTCGTCCGGCAAATGAGGGGGGGGGGCTGAGTTTGATTCCCGGTAGAGGCAGAGATAAGTTTTATAAGACAACCATAAATATTTTTTTATAGGGCATCGTATAATATTTTATCATGTGTGTGTATATATATATATTGTCCATAGTTGTTGTAATTGCATTTTTAATTGGGTTGCTGGGTTTTAAATATATATGGCATCCATATTTGTTATGGGCATCTTTTTTTTTCTTTAGCCACCTCGTTGGGCATTTTCCCTGTTGTGGCCTTGTATTTGTATTTATATACAGTGTGTCCTGTAAGTGCTAATGCGGCCTTTCTTTCATCAATAAAAGCCTGTAGAGTCATGATTCTGATTTAAAAAATGATCAGAAGATGTTCAAAAATTACTCTGTGTCCTTTTGAGAGTGCAAATACAGTGTGTGTAACAAAATAAAAAAGAAATCTTGCCGATGCGAAGATATATGTTGGAAAGAGAGAAAATTTAACTGCCCCTACGAGGAATCGAACGCCCTAGCCTAGACCATTAAACTACAGAGGAAACGAATATCGCAATCTTTCCTTGGAACTCGTGTGCACTGAACGGGACCGTACATGGACGGTCGGACCTAACTCAGGTCAAGGCTCAGAATTGCTGACAATGCCACCAGAAGGACCTTATTAACTGTATTATCACTCTAAAAATTTTTACAGAGTAATTTTTCAATTCCTTTGAGCATTTTTTTAAATTGAAACCATACCTCTCTCTCTCTGCGATGAACGATTGATGAGATATAGGCTGCATTAGCACTTATAGGTCACACTGTATGAGGAACTCAAGACCATACCCAGGGGGCGGATTAGTACGTTTCATTGGATTACTCATGGATTTTTAAAAAGGGGGGGGGGTGAACTCAAATGGCCTCAGCCTCCAGATTCCGGCAGCTATGACAGTAGGTGGTGTAGAATAAAAAAATTTAACCGTAGAATATAACAAAGGTAAATTTTTTCAATTTCAAACTCAACACAGCCGAACCGAGACGTTAAAATCGGCATTTTTGTTCATCAAATCGAAAATAAAACCCTTTATGTTGGAGTTGAGATTAGTATATACCCACACACAACGCACAAAGATTTCTAAAACTCAAAAATAAATCGACGAATTCATTAAATCGGAGTTCATTATATTGGAACCAGGTTGCACTTGATTTATGAATTAAAATTGATTATCTTGAATCCGGGACATCTTATCAAAATGATGTTATGGTATGGTAACCTTCAACCCTCTTTACTTAAGCCGGGATGACACTATAAAAGGTTTATGAAAGTTCTTTTATAAAACTTTTACAAATGCAACCAATAGGTGTATCGGTTACACATGAGCGAATGTAATCAATAGGGTTATTAGTTGTAGTTTTTTTTTTCAAGTTTTGTAAAAGATCTTTTACCAAACTTTAATAATGTAATCCCGGCGTTAGAGGTTGTATGGCTGATGTATAGTTGAAGTACCAAGGATATATCTCTGAATCATTGTGTTGTAATGAATATGAATATATTCATTTCACAAACTTCCAAGTTCATTTCTTTCCCCGTATAAAACATTTTAGTAGATTTGCTGTTGCATTTTTTTTTCCCCACCAAGGTTATATTTATAAAAATATTTGCCAATTTCGTCGACGTTTGACAACATGTTTGGCGAGAATCGACTACGTCCCGTATTAATTTTCCCAATTTCCCACATTTTTCTCGATCAGATTGGCCACCCTAATCATGAAGGAGTAAGAACTTCCTGCAAAAATTTTAATTTCCTCTCTATGATTATACCTTTCGACAAAAAAAAAGGATCTTGAAAACGTCAACATCGATTGTAACGACAGCTCGGTTATAAAGACGAAATTTCGTGTGTCGTTATAAAAGAGTTGCACTGTATGATAAAATGAATTTTATAATATGTTATTTAAAGAGAATCGATATCTTTAGTGTCTGAAGTTACTTTTGCATCACTTTCCTGACGCTGAGGTACAACAGATACGGTGACTAAAAGGTTGCTAAAGCTGGGAGTCCCACACCGATAATTTAACGTACCCCCAAGCAAGTGAGTGAATGAGCGAGTGAGCAAGTGAACGAGGGAGTGAGCCAATGAGTGAACGAGGGAGTGAGCCAATGAGTGAACGAGGAAGTGTGTCAATAAGTGTATGAACGAGTAAGTGAACGAATGAGTGAATGAATGAGTAAGTGAAAGAGTGAGTGAAAGAGTGAGTGAATGAATGAGTAAGTGAACGAGGAAGTGAGACAATAAGTGAGTGAGTGAATATATGAATGAGTGAGTGAGAGAATGAGAGCGATTGGGCAAGTGAACTGAGTGAGTGAGCTTACTGGAACATTAACTCGTGTTGAACTGTTGTCAGTGAATTTTCTCAGCGGTGAATTTTTCCTGTTGATGAAATGATTGGCAGTGAATTGTTATCGGTGAATTTTCCGTGAATCGTAATGATGGCTACTGATAACCGCGTTGGGCACCTACTGTTACATGCAGGGCCGTCTAAAGAGCATCATGGGCCCCCGGCCCAAATGATTCTTCTGAGGCCCTTCCAGGCAAATTTTCGAAAATCTCAACCAGATCCTATTTTTGTGAAGCCCCCGGGCCGTGCCCGGGTGGCACATGCCTTAAGACGGCACTGGTTACATGCAAATAAGCGGATCTCCTTTTTTTTTTTTGAAGTTAGTAATATGGTCTGCAGCGTTTCTCTTTCACACCTCGTACGTTCTCTATTTGTCATTCACTCATTTTCAAATGTCAACGACTTGTCTTCGAAATTTTTACCTCGCATTATGAATAATGGAATGAGGATGGTGATGATTGTGGCTCTTCCATTCCTCAAGGCGTCTTTAAAGGGGGAAAAATGGAAAATCTTATCATATTCCATACATCATTCCATGTTTTATCCATATACATTAATTTTTTTTTTCAATTCTTTCTTCACACGTTCAAAGGAGAGAGAGAGAGAGAGAGGAATTGAAAAAAAAGTGTTTACACCCATAGAGCGCTGCTGACACCACACGTGACCTTACGGTTATACACACACTAATTCGCACCCAAAGCTATCTTTTTTCAACTTTTTTTTTTTCAATATGGTTTTTAATGCTGGAGAAATTTACATTTCTTTAATCTCATGTTACTTCAATGTGTATAATACCCACACGTTTTCTTTTGGTTGCCATTAAATTTCTTGAGATGGTAATGTCCGTGGTGTTGTGAGCGTGGGTTCGGCTTCTCCATATTGTGATGTTGATTATCTCGATACCACACTATTTTTCATCGCGTATCCTGTGCAATTAAGCAAGTCAACACCTTTCACGTGATTATTCTGGAAAATCATACGCTTAAAAAAAACAGTCATGGTAGGGATAAATTCTTTGTGAATCATCAGAACTTTTGAATAGGTTTGTATGTCCTAAGGCTAGAGTTTCCAAACTTCTTTGATGTGCTCGCACCTTCGTTTAGTCCAAATTACCGCATGTATACGGTTAGGCATCGGCTCTACAAGGTTTTGTCGATTTTGATGGAAAATGACGCTTTCCCTATCAAAAATGTCTTTCCCACCAAGCAATATCAATTTGCCGCCAAAAATCTGTAACCGCAAATTCCCGCTGATTTCAGTGATGCTTTCCAAACAAAAAGCTGCATTTCTTCTGAACCAGAACACCGATATAGTTTATTGTAGGCCAGCGGTTCTCAACCGGTGCTCCACGGAGCCCTTGGGACTCCTTGTGCACTCTCCAGGGGCTCCGCGGCCACTCGAGGAAAATAAAAAAAAAACAGTAGAATTAAAAAAATAATAATTATAAATATTTTTAAACAGTAAAAATAAAGCAGTGACTTCCATGAATAATTATAAAAATTGGCCTAATGGGCTCCGCCAAAGAACTTTTTTACTTAAAAGGGCTCCGTGAGTCAACAAAAAGGTTGAGAACCGCTGTTGTGTAGGATCTTTCAAAAGCTGGCGAGATGTACAGTTTTTTGGCGAAGTTGACCGATTCTAGCTAGAATCGCGGAGCTGGCGATTAAAATTTTTGGCGACAATTCGAATTTGAGCAATTCAAATCTTTCAGCGCTAGTAGCTCGCCATTAAATCCAGATATTTTGATAAAATTGGTGTCCTACGTGATTTTTTTCTGCTTTTTTCCAAACAAGTGCGTAGTTTTTATGCATGTTTCTCAAAAACGTCGCAAATTTGGGTTTTTTTCAGACTTGACAATTTTTTTTCTTTTTACCATAATCGATTATCCACCATAGCACGAAAACGCTTCGAGATCGGACAGGGTTGATAGGGTGTTTTATGTTCCACTCGGGCTCGTCTATCACCCCCTTTCGTTTGGTTCGAATTATTTCTTCCATTTATCTATTTCCTAAATTATTTCTTCATTTTATTTTTATCATGTAATCTTCAATTTATCATTCATTCATCATTTATCTCCAAATTATTATTTTTTTTTTCTTAAACTATTTCTCCTAATTATTTCTTTAATTTATCATTTTTTTTCCTTAGTTAAATTATTTCTTCTACTTTTCTTATTTCTCCTACTTTTTTCTTATTTCTCCTAATTATCTCTCCGACTTTTATTCTTATTTCTCCTAATTATTTCTTCAATTTATTATTTCTTCAGTGCTTAAATTATTTATCCTACTTTTTTTTATTTCTCTAATTATTTCTTCAATTTCTTTTTTTTTTTCAGTCCTTAAACTATTTCTCCTACTTTTTTCTTATTTCTCCTAATTATTTCTTCAATTTATTTTTTTTTTTCTATCCTTAAATGATTTCACCGACTTTTTTTTCTCATTTCTCTTAATTATTTCTTTAATTTATTATTTTTTTTCGTCCTTAAATTATTTTTCTCCTACTTGTTTACTTCTCTTAATTATTTCTTCAGTCCTTAAATTATTAAGTAAACAAGTAGGAGAAAAATAATCTTAATTCTTCAGTCCTTAAATTATGCCGCTGTGGTGGTCGAGTGGTTATAGTGACGGACTCGCGATGCGAGGACCCGGGTTCGAACTCCACAGTGGTGGTCGGCTGAAGTTGGTTTTCTAAGGTTCCCAACTTCAAGGCGCGAATGCGAGCCGATCTCCCCGTTAAAAAGTCTCGCCACAGAGAGCAACAGGCCTACAACGTTACAAATATTCAATCATTACACTTCACTCACAATTTGAAGTATAGATGGCAGCACTGAAATATCATACACAACACTAGCTACACACTCAGACTGTTAGGTGCACACACACACTCACTTTGTTCCAGACTCTGCCACGAAGCTGGGCTGGAAGAGATCTCGGCAACGGGATAAGTCTGGTGGCAGAGACCCTGGCGTTCATTTATTCAGTCCTTAAATTATTACTCCTCCTTTTTTTTTTTCTTTAGTTAACCACTGATTATTTCTCCTATTTATTTATTTTTTGCTGGTTCGCAAATTATTTCGCTTATTCAAATAAATTGGAAAAAATTCTAAAATTTATTGGAATATTTTCCTCTTTATTTTAATTATTTTAGCCCATTTAAGTATTTCTCGCCTGTCTTCAAATCATGTCTCCTATTTATTTATCTTGTGAGGATCACAGCAGATCATTTCTCCCATTTATTTATCTTATACCGGACACAACAAATTATTTCCCCTATTTTTTTATTTTTTTGCCGGTGCTCAATATTTTATTTTCCCTATTTATTTATTTTTTACAGCTCAGCAAATTATTTCTCCTATCAAAGAGATGGATGGCTTTTTCTCAACCCAAAATATCAAGGAAACATATTTTCTGGATATTACGCTGAGCTGAACTCGGAAAAAAAAATTGATCTTGTCTCTACCGGGACTTATCCGGGCCCCTTGCATACTGGGTGAGCACGGCGCCATCTACACCCCGGAGATACGACCCTGCCTTCCTTATCTGTGTGACAGCTGTCTCCAGTGGTGTAGATGGTAGTTGCTTGCCCGGTGTGCAAGAAAGCCTGGGTTCAAGTACCGGCGAGACAAGATGACTTTTCTTTCCGAGTTCACCTCAGTATAATATCCAAAAAATATCTATTTCTCCTATTCGATTATCTTGTGAGGATCAGCAGATTATTTCTCCCATTTATTTATTTTTTGCAGGTCCGCAAATTCATTTCCCCTATTCATTTACATTTTGTAATTCATTTACATTAGTCACAACACATTGCAAGCGAGTCACAAATCCAGCAACGGCAGAGGGTCCACATACACGGTTTACAACGGCGAACGGATTGTGGATTAGGAGCGCAAGTTCTTATAACCGTCTCATTTCCACCGAAGTCACTCGTACCAGCTCCACCGCAAGTGGCAACCGCTTGCAGGTTTGCAGGTTAACCCTGCAAACCGTTTTTTATTTTGGTTATTCTTCCGGTTTTTATGAATTTTCAAAGTTTCTACGGACTTTTTGCCCACCCTGTATTTCGCCTATTTGTTTTGAATTTTTTTCCTCTCCTCAAATTATTTTTCGGCTGTGCGCAGATTACGCACGAACAAAAACTTCACGGTAGGTTCACAACACATACACGCATATCTTCCAGCATGGCCCAGGTCTTCTTCGACCACCCTGCTAAAATCTCTTCATTGAGACACATCGGCAGGCCATCATCTGGTTAGGAGAAGGGGAGGTCCGCAAACTATTTCTTCTCTTCATTTATTTTTTCCCAGTCTGCAGCTGTAAAAATTTCAAAGAACACTGCTCCGAAACACTTCGCCACGTGAAACAAATTAATGACATGACTTATAACATGAATTAGCCCACGTGTTTCTAGTGAATGAATGTAAATTTCTCGTTGAATACATTCACCATAATGCATATCGTGTAATTAATGTAGATCTTGAATTATGTTATCCAAAAGAGAGAAGAAAAAGAGTCACCAATTACCACCCAATGACTCATTTGGGCAAGGGTACATATACATACATATTAAGTTAATACAAATATATCTATCAAGAACAATACTCGATGTGCGCGGGTTCGGAATCTTGTACAAGATTGCCCTAAAGATGGCGCAGGAATACGAAATGTTATTCAACAAAAGCAGTTTTTTTTTTTAGCGTTTCTTTTTTTTACTTCGAAAAAGAAATGCTTGCAAATTTTCGTAAACGCCCAGAGGAATCAGCGGCAGCGACAAGAAGCAATGATTTTTAAAAAGCCATTATCGAAGACATTATCACAGCGCAGTGACCCTACAGATCATCAAAATCAGCTGTACCTGAAATAGGTAATAATAATAATAATAACTGAAAATAATAATAATAAAAAAAATTGTGTATGTATGTACCAAATGACCTCATCAGGGTGGGAACTACCTAAAGTCTTCAGAAGGGGTCCCAGGCGTGGGTGATGCTGCTTATAAGGTGGCGGCTTTTTCTCTCTTCACAGTTAGGATGCACATCTTTTATTTTGAGACGTTTCTTTTGCCTACAAGGAAAAAAAAAAGGAAAATTTAGACAAAGACGATCATTTTCTATGTTTTCATAAAAAAAATAAATAAATAAAAATTGCCTCTGCTGCTGTCTATATCTATTATTTCGTAACCCACGTTCGTGTCAGCGTCTTGAATCGGTTCCAAGTAGGACCCACGATGAAATTGAATTGGGATGATGTCCTTCCCACTGACTGTTCCATACAAGTATATGGTACATAGAAAAGCCATGATATAGCCTTGTATAATCGGTTAATTTGAACGCGAAGGGGAAATTTCGAAATTACGAGGAATTATTATTAAATTTGTGCTCATCAAGCAGAGTCTGTTATTTTTACCATAAGATATAACCAACTTGAGAAAAGACCCGGTGCTGTCCTTCCAGATCAAGAACCAGCTGTAATACCCGGCGCTGCTAAGGTTTTCTCTATTTACAGTCATATTCATTATAACACAATTTAAAGATAAGGGGCCATTCAAGTATTACGTAAGCAGATTTTCAGCCATTTTTGACCCCCCTCCGCCCTCCTTGTCAGCAAAAGTCAGCGAAACACCCCCCCCCCCCCCACGTCAGCAAAATTTCGTCAGCGACGTAGAATATTTCATATCTTCAAAAAGGGGTGGTTGATGACGTAAGCAACATTCAAACCCTCCTTCCCCCCACTAGTCATCAAAAGTCAGCAAATCAACCCCCTCCTCCCCCCCCCGATGCTGACTTAATACTTGAATGACCCCTAATGCAAATTACCCTCATTCCTGATTCTAGCAAAGATTGGGAATTAAAGCAAACTTCGTTGAAAAAATCTGTTCATTTTTATAAAGGAAATAGTCGGGAAGAGCAAAAAATACGGGCATGTTCCGTATAGCGGTCATGCTAATGAGCAAGTCGGAACGTCACACATGTAATAAATCTTGTTTTTTTTCAACGATAGGTATTAATAGAACAAAGACAAAAGTTTCCTGGATATGATAAGCTAATCTTAGAGATTTCTTGGGAAAACACCATAGAAATGGAAACCAAACTGATGAAAAATGTTCGTTATATCCAAGGTGATTGCTTTTCATCGACGTTATAAGCAAGGTTTATTAACATTATTCTCTATGTGAATTCGTCCGGACCACCAATCACTGACGCTATAGCCAAGGAATCGATATACAATTTGAATGTACTGTGTTTTCAAGCCATCTATGCCTTTCGAAAGTAATTGTTACTTTCACGAAATCATTCTTGTCGGAATACGTAGGCCTACTTCTAGTACTTTTAATAAACTTAAGATCCACAATGCTCAAATTTTATGGAGTGCATTCCAATGAAGAGATTTGATAACCTGTCACGAACAACACTCAAATTAATTTTTTAAGTTTTCGCAGGTGATAATGAAATGAAATAAATAATTTTTGTATTTTAAATAACGCGATAAAAATTATATTTTTGGGGTACTACATTGATGCAGTTTTTTTTCCAATAGCGTATTCACGGAAACACATCTAAACATTCCATAAAAAATATTCTTCAAGCTTGGGAAAACTTTTATTTAAACAAATTGTTTTATTTGGTTTTTAAAATTGTTTTCTTTTTGTCTTAAAAATTTATATTTTGCTTCAAAAATTGTTTTTATTTTGCTTCAAAAATTGTTTTTATTTTGTTTCAAAAATTGTTTTTATTTTGTTTCAAAAATTGTTTTATTTTACTTCAAAAATTATTTGTTATTTTGTCTAAAAAAACTATTTTTATTTTATTCAATTATTTTTATTTTTTTATAAAAAAAGATATTTCTCTTCGATTTGAGAAAAAAAAAATTATTTTCCTTTAAATATTAAGATAAAATCTTCGGGAAACAAATTCGCATGTCCATGACGTTTCTAAAGAAATTAAATTAATAAATAAAATAAATAATAACTAAATTTTCTGAATTTTTTAATTTTGATTTCACGCCACATAATCAAAACATTCTATAAATTACAAAATTTTAATTCGAAGTCTTTGCCTGACAATATTTGATAATAAGTATTTCATTTAGAATACGATTTCGTACAATACTTTTGTATCTTCTTAATATCACCATTTGTTTTTGATGAATAACACACACCTTTAAAAAAATAGAAGTGTATAAATTACATATGAAAAGATAGGGAGTGCGTCTAATACGCCATAAAATTGAGTTATATCGAGTAAATACTCACATTTGAATTATATAATTAATTATAACAATTTACACGGACATATTTTCGTATATCAATCCGACGGGAAAATATTTTTACTATAAAGAGATTTGCTAATTTTAATTTTGATCTGAATTTTTGAAAGAGTTTCTTATTAATATATTCCTATTCAGAAAATCCGTTGTTTTGTGTCGATCCAAATTTTGTATTTTCGGAAATACCTGCCAATTTATCCGAATTTTATGCTATCCTAATTCAAAAATGATATGAAGATGCCGTACTTTTTAAATTATCTTCCAATTTATCCGAATTATCTGCCAATTTATCCGAATTTTATATTATCCTGATTCAAAACTGATACGAAGATGCCGTATTTTCTGAATCATCTTCCAATTTATCCGAATTTTATATTATTCTAATTCAAAAATGATATGAAGATGCCGTATTTTTTTAATTATCTTCCAATTTATAGGAATTATCTGCCAGTTTATCCGAATTTTATATTATCCTGATTCAAAAATAATATGAAGATGCCGTATTTCCTGAATCATCTTCCAATTTATCCGAATTATCTGCCAATTTATCCGAATTTTATGTTATCCTAATTCAAAAGTGATATGAAGATGCCGCGCATTTTCTGAAAGATCTGCCGAACAAAAATAAGAAAATAGAATGAGTTTACCCCACAAGTTGATAATATCCGTATTTACTTATAAAGGAGGAGACATGGGCTTTATGCTGTAGAGTGTACATACATCATGCGTTTGTATGAGGAAACCACAACAGAACCAAAGGGCAGGGTTGAATAGATGTATCACAAAGAGGTCAGGGCTGGAAAGCCATCTTTGATGAGGGGTTACTCTGTATATGTACGCATCCTGAAGCTTGTGATTACCTGCCTAGAATGGATTGAGTCATTTTCGTTGATGATCCTATTTCTCTGGTACCGTTCTGTATTTACCATGGGGTTTTCACCCCTCCCTCCTCCTCCATCTCTTTTTTTTTCTTTGGTAGTATATGGATTAAATGCGTGGTCACACAAATCACGGAGATGCATATGAGGGGGGTACCAACCTATCTTGAAATTAAGGATGGTGTATCGCTCCAGGCTCCATATACCATGGTGGTCTTCTCACAAGTCATCTCTAGTTCACACTCACTCCATCGCATTTACTATTAAAAAACCGCAAACGCTTGATTCGAGGCAAGATGGGGATGATCAAGATCAGATAGTGTTTTGGGTAATTATTGTAAATCTTTAGTTATTGGTCAAACGAGATAAAAATCTAACCCTGATTTAAAAGAATCAGTTAAATCCAGCATTTTTTATTGGTTAAATCAGGCTGAGATTAACACCAATATAAACTCATAAACTGCTAGAAAATTCGTTAAATCAAGGAAGTCGTTATACCTGTGCCCGACTGTCTGTTAATTTAAACATTGTCCCGTTATAGTGTTTTTTCCTGTTTTTAAGGGAAATATAACCTGTACCAATACTATACGGAAACATCTCAATAAATTTTTAAAGATTTTTCTGTTACCGCTGTATGCATAATACCGACAGAAAAAAATTCATGCAATAGGTTGGCACCCCCGAAACCCGACAGACCAAAGTCACGGAGAGCCAAAATTCTGGCAGCCCGTTATCCGAAAAAGATCGAAATATAGACCGACCAAAGTCCCAAAAATTGGAAATTTAGACAGACCAAAGTTCCCAAAAGTAGAAAATCCCATAGTCATCTCCATAGTCAAGAGAAGCCAAATCCTGAGAAGACCAAAATTTAAAAATTTCGTAATCCGAAATAGCAAAAGCATCCGACAGACCAAACTCTCGAATATTGAAAATTCAGGCAGGCCAAAGTTACCAAAAGCACAAAATACTTTGACCTTTTGAAGACCGGACACACCCCGCTTCCCATCTCAGAGAGATATGCAGCACAAAATACTGCCAGGCAAAGTCACGTGTGTCTATGGGCGCCTAACAATCTAAGTGCGTATCTAGTGTTGTGTGTGGAATTTCAGTGCTGCCATCTGTATTTCAAATTTTGAGTGAAGTGTAATGATTAATATATGTACCGTTGTAACTCTGTTCTACTTGGTTGTGAAACTGTTCAAACCAAAGTTCCCAAAAGCGAAAATCGCGACAAATCAAAATCTTCTAGGTAATATCAAAATCCCAACTTTAAAAAGAAAATCAGTTAACTAACTTCAACTTCACCAATTTTTTCCCACATAATGCTGCAGGGTAGAGTATAATGATAGATTTCGATAAAAAAAAAATATCGCGCATTATTTTTCCACAATCTAATTTGTTAATTTTTAGTTACATACCGGGAATTTATCATATTTAACTAAGATTATGTGTCATCCAAAGTTCGTATTGGTAAATATCATGAAATAATTTATATCTACCACATATATCATACCACAATAGTATACCACAATAGTATACTACATACCATAATAGTATATATCATATAATTGATTACTTAATTAACTAAACATAACTATGGTCCAGCATAATGAGTTCGAATGGCAGTATTGGTTTTTTTGTTGATAAACATGTGAAGAAAGCCAACATTACAAGGCTCATAATGTTGTTGTGAATGTTTTTAACCTTTTCACACTTATCTTAATTAAATTTAACTTTTATTGCAAAATAAATGTATCATGCTCGTATGTATTGCAAATATCATGTGCGGGTAAAAATAATTAATTGGTCAATGAAGAGAAGAAAGGTTATAAATTTTTCCGTATTTATCTGACTCCCCAACTTTATTCGGGAATTATGCATAATCTCCAGTAAAAGTGTTAAATAGAGTGGAATTTAATCAATCTTTCTTCATCGAGACGATTGGTGATTAGGCATAACCACCGGAGTATCACTTTTACACACACACAGTAACATATGCATTTTAACATTAAAATGCATGGGAACCAATTGCGAAGGGGGGGGAAGCCAAACGTTGTATAAATGTGAAAGTCGTATAAATGAGGCTTTTCCGTATGTCGTACCTCTCCGTTAGGGGACAAAATTTTTGATCCCGTGAGTGTCCGTTATCCAGAGGTTCTACTGAATTTTTCAATATTTTTGATATTTTGGTCAGTAGTACGTAAGGTGGTTGAAAAAAGTTTAAGGACAACCGAAAAACAGCCATACCATGTAAAATGTAATGGAAATTTTAGCGTGATAACTACAATTGGAACGAAATTTCTTTCAGTAAAATACAAATACAACGCCACAACAGGCAAAATGCCCAACTAGGCCCAACAAGTGCCCAAAACAAATTTAGACGTTTGCTTCGCTGCTTCAAGAATTTTTGCTTTCTTTATAATTATGGTAAAGATAAAAAAAAACCTGGAATAAAGTACACAATCACTTTCGGAACACTTACTTTGGTTACCGTGGTTTTCTAGCAATGCGTTTCAGACACGTATACGGCTTTACAATGGTTTGTCGCTTCTTTAATCCTGTTAGTATATGTATAATAGTCTACTTGCCTTTATAAATGTTTGTCACTTTTTCAATCCTCCCAGCAATTGAAGAAAAACCGGGCATTATAGCTAGTAATTTCTGTATTTTTTCTATGTCTTTGATAGAGATAAGCTACTTTAAAAGTTCGTCAGAGCTGGGCAAATGACTTTTGAAATGTTTACTTTCTTTACCGTGGTTTCCAAACAATGCGTTTCGGACACGTTCATTCCTTACAATGGTTCGTAACTTCTTCGATGCTTCAAGTATATGGAGAAAAACCGGGCAGCGGCGGGTATTATAGCTGGTAATTAAATAATATTTTTAATGGTATTTCTACTAGATTATAGTTTTTCCCACCATGTTAAAAGATAGGAGCACCCTTACTTACTAGCAAAATACACTGATAATTACGGTAATTTTTTTCCCCGTAATGAATCCATCAGGGATATACAGAACCAGTCAGTGACCTTGAATAATTGCTCAATACTCACGCACACATGGAATACTCATCTCCAGAAGAAGAAGAAAAAAAAAACACATGGATGGTAATACACGTCGACTTGTGATAAAAGGCAGAGGAGGAGTTTAGGGTTAACTTTCGGGGGCATACGCGTGCCATCGTCTCTCTCTCTCTCTCATACAAAAAAAAGAGACGAAAAATACCAAAAAAACAAAATTAAGCCTTTTATAGGGTTGAGAAAAATTCACCCACAAGATGGTAGGTCTTATAAGAAACCGACTCCTTTCTCTCTCTCTCCCCATACAGAATCACTCTCAGATGAAAAGGGAGGCAGGACATGTGTGTATTATATGATGCCTAAAAGATGGATTCATGCAGGCATGCAGGTAGAATGAAAAAAAAAAAAACAGTACGCATGTGCACATGTAAGTTTTAAAAAAAAAGGAGGCAATACGAGAAGCATTGGAATCACAAACGCGATGGCGGTGAAAGAGTGGTTTTTGGTTGCAAGAAGGTAGGTAGAAATCTCAAGCTCTGTGAACAATAATTATCATACAGCGCAAGGAATCGCGACCTCTGCGACCTGTCTGTTGCCTTTTTTTTCTTGCAAAAAAATGCTTTTTTTTATATTTATTTTTATTTTCTCTCAAAAGAAGATGAATCGCTGTCTGTGTATAAGAGAGGGTTTTTTTTTTTGTCTTGGCATGAATGTTGTTTTTTATATTATTATTATTATCATCATTATTATTATTATTTTCTTGGGTGGAGGTGTGATTCTGAAACCCGAATGAATTAGGTGGGCATTTTTGGTTATTGACTCGAATTTCCGCTGGACTGATGCCCGGTTTTCTCTTTTGTCTCTCTCTGTATATATCTCTCACCTCTTTCGTTTCATTCTAAATCTCTAGATGAGTTTTTATTCATATTTTTAGCGATTTCGGTATGGCGCATGCGACGAATGTATGAAGAGCAAAGATATAAGGTACGGCGTCATTTTACGGGGTGATGACGAATTTTTTTTTTTCCATGCCCGTGCCGCTATCGAGATCGCAGAATTTAAGCATGGCGCTTACAGTAGAGATAGACGGCTTTTTCTCGGCCCAATATATCAAAGAAACAGATATTTTCTGGATTTTATGATCAGGTGAACTCGGGAAGAAAAGTCCAGCGGTCTCCACCAGGGCTCCAACCCAGGCTGTCTTGTAAACCGAGGCAAGCAAGCATGCTACCATCTACACCACTGCAGACCAGTAGCGTATTTACAGCGGGGGGGGGGGCTTGGCGGGCTGTAGCCCACAGTGGCGAGTTCAGACGGGCCAAACAGTGACCTAGAGTGAGTGCAAATATGTGAATTACCAAAAGAGTGACCTAGGGTATGTGCAAGCACGTGATGACGAAAAGAATGACCTAGGGTATGTGCAAGCACGTGATGACGAAAAGAATGACCTAGGGTATGTGCAAGCACGTGATGACGAAAAGAATGACCTAGGGTATGTGCAAGCACGTGATGACGAAAAGAATGACCTAGGGTATGTGCAAGCACGTGATGACGAAAAGAATGACCTAGGGTATGTGCAAGCACGTGATGACGAAAAGAATAACCTAGAGCACGTGTAAATGATGAAAATAATGACCTAGAGCACGTGTAAATCATCAAAAGAATGACCCAGCTAGAAACCATGTCAGTGAGCAGCCAAAATAGTGACTTTGATCTTGTGCAGGCATGTGAGTGACCAAAACAGTGTGCAAGCAAGTGAGTTACTGAACGGGTGACTTATAGAGCTTGTGAACATGGGAGTGAGCAAAAGGGTGAATTTAGAAACACGGATGTACTCGCAGGAGAAGAGGGAGGCCAAGCGGATTATAACACAGGGCGGTGAATTCGAGAAAAGAGAGTCTAGAAAATTTGACTAGAATGGAAGAAGGACGGCAAAACTCTTATGTCCCACAGGCAGCAAAACCATAAATTCGCATTTGCTGCAGACACGACCCAGCCTTTCTTTACTTCACGCACTCTGGTGTGAAGCGCTGAAGTAGAGGCGGTAGATGTCTCTCTTAACTCCAGGAAATGGCCTCCAGGAGTGATGGTAGAGATAGGGGGTAGACGGCTTCTTCTCAGCCCAGCCAAAAATCGGCAATTTGGTGGCAATTTATGACATAAAAACAGAGGACCGATTACTAGTTACCTTGACATTCCACGCCAGACGCCTGGTTCCCGTAGGACTCGGAGGCGACTCTAAAAGAATTATTGCCGAATTCAAATTTACCGCGCTGTACAACTGACAAATTAGTATTGCGATACACGATGTAAGAACTGTAATAGCGATAAATACAGTACGATAGATGTAAGAAAAAAATGCAACACACGGACAGAATAAAGAATAGAGTTATAAAATGCACTCGGTACGTATATATACGCATGTCTGTGTGTTCTTCCTCCGACATACGTCCGTCCGTCGGTGCTATTCGATTTAATGGACGCTTGTCGTTCCCAGTGAGCATAAGGTTAAATATCACCGTGTATTTCATTTGAGGCTTTTCGGTGACTATTTTTTTTATTATTATTTATCCTCGCTCCAAGACCTCCAAGAACGAAAAGCAGCAGTAAATGTCAAGTCGTCCTTCGCGGAATATAGAATTCATTAGCACCAATTACACGTCGTGCTGTGCTGCCACCTGTAACATCGCTAAATCATTCCTCCTTTTCTGTGGTGCCAAGTTTTTATATTTTTATTTTTCCTCCATCCATTGACCAAAGAAGCTGTCACGTGTCTTCTTACGTTGTAAATTCCATAAAAATAGAATTCATAGATCGTGTGGATGTCACAAAACGACCTCCAAAGAAGACCGGCATCGATGTTGCTGGATCATTCGATTATACGAGTCCGCAAACCATTGTTGAAAATTTACCAACTTTTCTAGGTGTGATTTTGGCCATTGATATCGAATATCATATTTTCCTCTATCAAATTCCACAAAAATGAATTTTAATTTTACAGGAAAACAGCCTAAAAAAATGCATTATTTTGAAGTTTTAAAATCGGACATTTACATTTCGAAGTGTTTTTTATACAGTTTTTTGGACAATTGATAAGCTGTCAGCTCGCGCATTGAGAAATGTATATATTTTTTTACGTTTTATATTGGTTTAATTACCAAAAATTAATGATTTTTAACATTGATAGAAGTTGTAATTACAAATATAGTAAAAACTAATTGTGTGTCTAAAAAGCTTCCAAGTGAGCTAGGGATCGAAAGTCTCTGCTCAGTATAGCGTCAAGATTTTTCTCTTAAAAAAAAAACCTCTGTCACCTACTCGGGCAGGGGCCCATGGACTTTCTTTGGATCCTTTCAGTTTCAGGACCCCTGTGCGCTTGGATAAAAAAAACAGTCAAGTTATTGTTTTTACATTACATTTCGTGCTTAAAATTATTCTGTAAAGGGGTTGGTTCCGTGTTTTCCATTTTAATGGCTCAGGGGATCTGTGGCCTTTATCCTCATCTCCAAAAGGGTCTAGAGCAGGCATCTCCAACTTGTTGCTCGCTATGCTCAGGGAGCAAGCGACCAGAGTGCTCGATGCTCGTGTCCGATTTCATGCTAGCGAGCACTTGGTCAAAGCTCCGGTTAAACACCTTATACAAATTGCATTCAAGGATTGAAATCATTCTGATTCCATGTATTAGTGAGCCAAACTTCTCGTAAAGATGCTGTTCTTTTGATGATGTGTGCGGGTAGTACTCACGACTGGGAAAAGGTTGAAAACCTCTTGTCTAGAGTAACGCAAAAGGCTGAGAACTTCTGAACTAAGGATGATAAAACGCTTCGTAACGAGAAGAAAAGCAATAATAAGCAATTTTTGATGTTTCAAGGTTATACCAAAATCGGGTAGCATGCAATTTATACCACGGGAAAACGGTTTTTCTACAAAAAAAAACTAATTCCGAAGACGACTGATATGTTTGTTGCGGAAAATGATCAGAAAGGCGTTAAAAGTGATCATGAAATGATATTCATAAATAACAGAATACAAATTTTCTTCCTGAATAATTGCTATACTGCAAAAATAGCCATAGAAAAATATAAACACACTAAACAAAATTAATAAAAATTAAGAATTGTATCAAACTAAAGAATATGGTCGTTTTACATTCCACATACAAAAACTAACTGGTACAACGAAAATACTGTGTTTAGTAAGAGATATAAATCAAATTTATTGTTATCATATAACGGTACAAAAAGAAAAAATTTACCAAGGAGTCAATCAAAAAAATGACCCATTCTGGTAAATGCTAGTAAATATTAGTATGGAAAACAGAATAGTCAACTAAAAAAAAAATCAAAATTATTCAAATTAAAATAAAAATTAATGGCAACAGAGGAGTGCAATTTAAAAACAGTTCTACATGCTGCAACTAAAAATATAATTTTTTTAGATGTTGGAATGAAAGCAAAAACGACTAGATGCAGCATGTAGTTAAATTAAACTGTTACGTTATTTAAGGATTATATGCGCAAGTGAAAAAAAAACATTAAAACAAATTTTCTATACCATCTAGTGAGAATATGTATTGCTTGACACACTTTTTAAAGGATGATAAATTAGTATTGTGAGTGATTTCTGGTGGTAATGTATTGTAGAATTTTGGGATAAGGTAAGTAAAATGTTTCTTCAACAGTGTTTTATGAGGCAGCGGAAGTGAATACATATTATTTAATCTATTTGAAGATCGAGATGTATTTAAAGGCAAGGAGAATTGACCTTTGAATAGGAGGAGAATAGATTTATAGAAATATAATTGACGTAATGTAAGTATTCCAAGATGTTGATGAAGTTGTATTGATGGTGTAGTAAAGTTATTTGTGATGATTCTAATTATTCTCTTATGGAGGCTGATTATAGGGTAAAGGGTTGAAAGGTAGTCAGAACCCCAGACAGTTAGACCATATAGTAGGAGTGAGTGAAACAAGGAATAATAAAGGGTTAATAAAAACGACTGATTCAAGTAGGATTTGAGATAGTAAAATTTATAAATTGCTAGTCGTAGTCTTTTTTGCAAGTACTTGATATGACTCTTCCATTTAAGATTGTGATCAATATATACTCCAAGGTATTTAATTGTAGTAACTTGTTCGAGACATGAACAATTACAATCAGAATTAATAGTACAATTGCAATTATGGAAAATTAAATTAGGGTGAAAGTGAGTGTTAGATTGGGAAGAGAAATTTATAAACTTAGTTTTTGATGTATTTATCTGAAGGTCGTTAGTAACAAACCACTTTCGGATTTTAATTAAATCAGTATTGATTAGGTTAGTAAGAGATTGAAAATCATCAGATGAGTAAAGTAATACTGTGTCATCGGCGAAAGTTATGATATTGCCATTTATGTTTAAATTACATAAATCATTTATGAATATTAAAAATAATAATGGTCCCAATACAGATCCCTGAGGGACGCCTTTCACTATTTCAATAATGAGAAAAATTATTCCAGTATCAATGCGCAAAATTGAAAATTCATGAAGATTGAAAATTTATGAATGAAAAATTATGGGATCAATGAAACTTAACAATCGGTTTAAACAAAGTAAACGAAAGAAATTATTCCATGAGTTATAGAAATATAGAATTGGTGAAAATCAAAATTTATGAAAGAATTACCTTCAGAAGTAATAAAAATACTGAATCTATAAAAATTGAGAATTGATGAAAACTCATAATCAATATATGAATGTATTTCATACAATCGAAGAAAGTTCAAATTAATTAAATTATTCTAGAATCAATAAAATTATTGTTATTAGAAGTTATTACAGAATTATTAAAAGAAGTTATTACAGAATTATTAAAAGAAGTTATTACAGAATTATGAAAAGAAGTTATTACAGAATTATGAAAAGAAGTTATTACAGAATTATTAAAAGAAGTTATTACAGAATTATTAAAAGAAGTTATTACAGAATTATTAAAAGAAGTTATTACAGAATTATTAAAAGAAGTTATTACAGAATTATTAAAAGAAATTATTATAGAATTAATGAAAAATTAAAAGTTATGAAAGAAATTATTCCAAAATTAATGAAGTTTCGAAATTGATGAAAAATAAAATTTCAGATAAAATAAAATTTCAGATAAAATGAAAATTCAAAATCGATGAAGATTGAGAATCGATAAGTATTCAAAATACATAAAAGAAATCCATCCCGAATCAGTAAAAGCAATTTTCCAACATCGATGAAAAATCAAAATTAATGAAACAAATTACTGCCGAATTAATGAAAATTAAAAATTGATGAAAGAAATTACCTCTAAATCAGTTAAAGTCTTCAATAACTTAGGGGGCTTGCTGCTTCATCCTGGGCGTTCGAAAGCTGACCCCATTAAGAACACTGGTAGTACCGGGTGTCCCATAAGCTCTTAAATAGTTTAGAAATTAATAAAATTGAAGAGGAAATGGTATAATATTGAATAGGGTTTGGAAAAAAGTTATTTGCTAAAGGGATTTTTTTTTTCTAGCATTGGTGGATAAAGCAAGGCGAAGTTGATTTACCTCAGTCACGAATCGCCGGCTGAAGCTTTTTGAACGTTTCGGACACAGAAGAGATAGAAGAAAGTTCAGATCCAATCACTACTGTCGGACTAGTAATCAATACTCCCGCGCCCTCTATCGACGGAAATTCGAACTAATTTTGTTTTTGCTCCAAAAAAAATCTCTCCTTCCTGAGAATACCTTTTTCGCAAACCTCATTTCAATATATGCCAATTCCTTCAATTTTTACGAATTTTTAAACCATTTATGAATTCATGGCACGCTACGTACATTCAAGGTATCGATCACTGATCACCAATCCCTGGCGAACAAACACGCAATTTTGATGATAAGGTTCCTATTACCAGGAGTAAAAATGATACACCGGTGGTTATGCATAATTATCAATTGTGTCGATATAACGAATGTTCCGTTAAATTTCACTACATTTATCACTTTTACCGGTGGTTATGCATAATTCCCAATATAAAGTTAGAAATTCTGATAAATATAGAAAAATTTAAAACTTTTATTCTCGTCATTATAAACCAATTAATTATGTTAACCCGTACGTGATAAGTGCTCTACGCATATTTTGGAATAAAAATATAATTAAATAAAAGTAAGTGTCAAGAAAATAGAAACATTCATAAGAACATTATCAATCTCGTAATGTTGGCTTTCTTCACACATACAAACATGCGCAAACAAAACCAACATTACCATTCGGAATCAGCATCTTCCAGGACCAGATTTATGTCCAGTGAATCAAGTAATTAACAGATTGATTATCATATTTATCAATACGAGCTTGCAATTATTCATATATAATCGCCGTTGAGTATGAAAAATTCTCGATTTATGAACAAAAATTCACAAATTAGAGTTTCGAAAAAAAATTAGTTTGTCTGATTTTACTGTCCGCTAACGGGGAGTGAAATACATTAATAAGCCCTATTAGACGGAACCAGGGATCCGAAAAGTATCCGTTGACGGGAGGTGTCCGCTAACGGGGGAGTGTCCGCTAAGGGAGGTTCCACTGGTATCAATTTCCATCCTCTATCTTATCAGTCACAATGTCTCAAGCGCAAGTTTCGGTCTCATCCTTAGTATACTTCTCTTAATAAGTCCTTGTATCTGTTTATGGGGAAAATAGGGGAGAGTACACGGAGTACTTACCCTATTTACGAGGATTAGAATCGCTCAGAGGATGTGATTAGAATTAATACTCGCCCCCCCCCCATCCCGATTCTCCCCAGAGAGTAGTTCAGTTTCATTGGAGATCACCGCGCGAGTGGTATCACGCAAACAACGAGTTCGGAATAAATGATTGATCTCCATTGTAATGCCCAGTCATGTTACCTTATGATGATGATGATCATAATAATAAAGTGAACGCTCTGGAATATGTGTGTGTGTGTGTGCTGACCACTTATTCCCCCCCCCCTATAATATTCGATTGCTTGTCGGTGACTTTGCACGTGATAACGCGATAAACGCACACCGAAGCGCGTTTATTTCCGATAGTAAATTACGTATCTACGAGAATAAGTTTTTTTTGATTGATTAGTTTCATGGAATATAAATATTTCATGTATGTGTAGTGTACAGGGTGTTTCATCGAGAGTGCCCCGAGTATATAATACAAATTATACGGTTGATTTTTAAAACTGAAGTATAATGGAAAATAGGGAGAAATTCAACTTTGATTGTTTTACTTCCTTAACCTCTTTACGATCACGGACGTAATATTGCGTCCAAACACCAATGAAATAAATTCATACAAGTTCTCTGTGTTTTCTGTCCCATATCCTCACCATTGCGAATCTTTATAGTAGCCTGCATTAGAATGCAAAGGACCAGTGACATTCATTTGGACCAGTGCATACGGGAACTTACTGGTCCGCAGAAATCATGATTGGTTCGCTAAACGAAATCTGTTCTGAATAATAATAATTAATTTCCCCAAATATATTAGCAAGAGTGATATACAATTAGGGGGGGAGGGGGGTTGCAAAAAGTCATAAAATATCCACTGCGGATCGGTGATTGTCCCGTAGGAGATTCTTCTGCGATCAATGTACCACTGCGGGGGGAAGTTTTCCGCTACTGATCCCGCGGACCACCACAGTTTCTTAATCGGTGGTCCGATTGTTTAATCGCTGGTCTCGGACCAGCGGGCCACCAATGATTTCGAAAGCTGGTAGCCCTATCAACTGAAGTTGATTGTTCTTGTCCTCCTTTCTTACTGTACTGCTGTTAATGATTTTTCTTCCACTCATATAATGTCTCTTCCTACTATATCCATGTAATAAGAGCAAAATAGAACAGGCCGTCCTTTTCAATCTCCCCGTCCTTTTTCTAACGTGTGGTAATAAGTTAGGACGAAGTTACGAGATTCGTTTAATCAAAATTTGCTACCAAAAGCTTGTACGAGAAGAGGTTAAACGGGGTCTCCTACCTTTAAACGTGACAAAAAGAAACTTTCTTATGTAAAAATATTATTTTCCATTGATTTATTTCAAATTTTCACCACTATATTTCATTGTGCATGTGATCCCATGTCAGTGCAAAATTTTACATCTCCCCAATACTTATTTATTTACATTTTCAAAAAAAACATTAAACATTACATGAAATCAATTCAATGGAATAAAAAATGATTCAAAATAAAGGAAACTGTTCTGTTTTCACAAAATAATGAAAAGATTTGAGATTCAATCATAAAATCTTTGATTATAATCATCGCCACCTATGTGTACACTAATAAATGTGTTATTTCTAAATAAAATGCTCTCTGGTGGCGACATGTACAACTAATTTTTTCCCCAATGAAACAAGTTCCCATCCCCCACTATAAGTGAAGTCCTCCACAAAATTTCACAATTTTCTGATGACTGGTTCCGCCTTTAGGCTACTTTAAAATAAAGTCTTTTATTTATGGACTCCCCTTGAATGTCCCAATCTCATCATTTTATGAACTGAACAATTTCCTTTATTTTGAATCTTTTTCTTATTATTCGATTACATTGATTTCATGCAAATTTTGTCCCGTGTGCGAGCTATTTTTTACCGCCACAGCGACTGCTTAAACTGCTGGAAAATCATCAATGGGGGATAAATGAAGGACTGCTGGAAATTGCAGTTAATTCAAAAGTAATTTCCGGAAGAAAAAAAAAAGAACTTTATGTGGAATATGAGACGGGCATTCATATTTCTAATCATAATCATCGTAACATAGTTTATAAGTTACGAAAATTATTTTTTCATTTGCAATTTTAGTAAAGCTAGCAAAGAAAAAACGGGACAATTGTATGGAAATTCGATCCAACCAAAAATGCAGGAATGCCCCATTAATTGTGAGTCAACCAGCAGTGATGGTCCTCATAATGGTCCGTCAAATACTATTTTAGATATTTTACTGGTCATTGGATTTGCAAAAGTTGAGAAACACACCTGGCATCGCCACCGGGGGAGGGGGGTTCACAAGTTACTAATTTGGACAATATTCAATATGCAACTGGTAGCCATTAGTGGGTCCTACGGCTTTGAATTTTTAATCATTATCTGTGTGTGAGCTTACACATATTTAATTTCATTTCAAATAGTCAGTTCCTCCATAATGCTCCGTTAGAGCATTTCCTATAAAAATAGTCAGTTCCTTCATAATCCTCCGTTTGATCATTTCCAATAAAAATAGTCAGTTTCTTTCAAAAAATAGTCACAATTTTTGAAATATGGGACATCCATATTTGTTATGGGCATCTTTTTCTCAGCCACCTCGTTGGGCATTTTGCCTGTTGTAGCCTTGTATTTGTATTTGCATATTTGTTTTTTTTTTTGCAAAAGAGTAATATCCACTAATCGAAATGCAGCAACAGTCTTATTCAAATTAAACTCGTTAAATTCAAATTCCATAGATCTGTCAACACTTCAGGAACTTCCCCGGGGTGTATAAATTCCAAAAATAGCTCAACGAATACTCTTGAATAATGGAATCCACTCCGCATCACACATCACACATCATGGTACACGCAGGTCCAGTCGGTGATGACCACGAACTCCAGTAAGAGAAAAATAAAGAAACACGAGTTGTAAATTATTCCAGAAGTCTTAAACCGAAGCCTATTGCGTAGGTAGCGCAATTCAAGCTTCATTCCTTACATATGTATGCGTGTATGTATATATATATATACTCTAACATAGAAGCTCTAATATGTTGTACACCGCAGCTATTACCGTAAACTACCTTAAACTGCGATATTAAATGGCGCTACCCATTGTTACGTGAAAGAAAATTGGATGTTGTGGGCGTCATGTTAAAGGAAGAAGTTTGAGAGAGAGAGAAAAAAATAATAATAATGGTAATAATAATATATAAAACAAAAATAATAAAAATAAAAATGGTCAACCTACTTTTATGGGGTAATAGCATAACACAGCAAATTCTGAAAGAGCGCAATTATTACAACGAAGGTTTCGCGTGTATAATACGGAACGTAGAGAGAAAACGGGGTTAAGTTGTTGGGTGAACCCTGGGTTTTTTTTTTTTTTTTTACCCAACATGATATGATATCGTTTCTACATTCTTTTTTTTTTTTTTTACCTGGTAAATGAGGAAAAAAATTATTATTATTATATATTTTTTTTCATGAATCATTCGGCCATTTTTTTGTTCATGTAATATTGAATCAAGTTTGGTTTTTAGCACAGAATTAAGCCTTTTTAGTGACTTTTGTTTTTGCTTTTAAAGATGTACGAATATGGTCAAATAGGACTTAAATGTAGAATCGTTGACATTCAAAAGTTTTTTACTTTATTTTTTGCAGTGGGAGTAAGTAAAGATAATTGTATAATTTCGTGTGCTTTGTTCTTTAAGTACTAAATTGAGCGCGTGGGTTGTACGATTGGTTATAAGTGAGAGGTTCGAGTTATTGTTACGTGTGCGCTTGAGATATACCAGCTTTCTTCAAAGATATGCCGCTCCGGAAACATGATTATTAAAAGTCTGTTGGTATTACCCTCCTGATTTTGTTGTATCATGTTGATGCGCGTCCCACGACGGTAACTTCATTTATAAGAATAATTATTTAGCGTAAAACGTTATTTATATACCGTTAAGTAGCCTTAATTTTGATACACTGTATGCTTTATTTTGTCCAAGGCACAATCCCCCTGGTTGCTGAAATTTGGACAAACTAAAACCCCTTCACTACTTGGAAGATCCTGACATTTCCGAGGAAATCCGAGAAGTTATATAATATTATTACAAAAATATTGTAACTAATTTATATGCATAAAATAAATTATAAATAAATAAATAAATTTATTAATATAAAATATAAATAAATAAATAAATTTATTAATATAAAATATAAATAAATAAATAAATTTATTAATATAAAATATAAATAAATAAATAAATTTATTAATATAAAATATAAATAAATAAATAAATTTATTAATATAAAATATAAATAAATAAATAAATTTATTAATATAAAATATAAATAAATAAATAAATTAGTAATTTACACATTAATTATTAAAGTAATTATAAATTCCACATTAAGTAATACATTGTAGAATATTTGTCTTGAAAATCCAAGCACAGTTACCATCTCTACTTCAAAATATATAAACCAGATGGCAGTACCAGTATGAACTCGAAACGGGTGCAACTCAACACATACGTTAGAAATTCCTCAGAGGAATGTGTGCGAGGTCCATGTACGGTTATACATTACACTTAATACATTACGTGTACTTTATACATTATATAAGTTTGTAGTATTATATACTTATACCAGGGCCGTAACTAGGATTTTTGCCGTCCAGGGCAAACATTATTTTGACGCCACCACAACTTTAAAATTCAATAATTTTATAATAGTGTTCTTTGTTCCCACTTAAAACGGCCGTCCCCTGCGACCCCCCAAGTTACAGCCCCTGCTTATACTTATATATTAGCATCATTATACATTAGTTATACTATACATATTAGTATTATGTTAGGCCAATGTACAGGGTGATTCAGAAAAGATGGGAAAAACTTTAAGAGGTGGTAAATGCGTGGTCTAAAATGAAATGCAAACGTGCTACAGGGTGCAACATTGCGCCATTATCCCGTACGTCACAACTGTTGGAAAGGTTGCGCACGCTGGAATAACCTTCACAGGGCTGGCATCCGCGCCTTTTATTCACTGTGACGCAGATGTTGCACATACGGTTTCTTCTTCTTCTTCCCCAGGTTGCATTTGCATGGATGGCGTTCTTTTTCTTCCGATAAATTTCAACAGGAATGCGGTTTTAACGTTTGCGGAGCGGCCGTTTCGAAACGCACTTGCGCGTTTGCGTTCCATGTTAGACCATGCATTCTTTGATGGCAATTGTTTGTGTTGGTGTGTACTATCACCTCTTAAAGGCTCCCCCCCCCCCATCTTTTCTGAATCGTACTGTGTATGCCATCCTTTTTCCTTTTTCGTCGGAGTTGTTTCTCTCTCTCTCTATCTATCTATCTATCTATCTATCTATCTATCTATCTATCTATCTATCTTTCAATTACATTAGTACGATGGAAATAAAAATGAAAAATCAAATAGCAAACTAGGATTTAGAGAAAAACTGCGAAACGTAATCAATTTGTATATATTTCTTTTTTATGCACAGCCATTATATTCCAATACATCCTGCGGTTTGCAAATGCGAAAAATTGACTGTTCAAATAAAAAGCGAAAAGTGTGACTCATCAGCCAAAAAGTTAATGTAACTTGTCCGGGCCCCAATTCCTCCTGGTCTTGTGTGTGTGTCCTGGGTCCCCTTCCCTCATTCAAGAACGAGGCGCACCTTTGAATTATTAATAAATCTTATCGAATTGAATTTAATCGATACCAAATTTATAATGAACAAAAATTTTAATATAAGATCGATCTCTGGAACCCAATGCCTGGCACTTTACCAGAAGGCGGTGATCATCCCTCTCAAGAAAACCAAATTATATGAGGGGGAAACATGTGTGTTACTTACTTATGAGTTACTAACCCCGACCCGGCGAATGTGATTGGCCATACGGGGGTTCCCCGGAGGGAGCACCCATTTTCTCAAAAAACAATTGCGTGCAAAATCTGTACAACGGACCTACACAGTAAATCGACCTTAACGACATATCACCCTAAGAGTTCAGTGAGATTCCTTTTGTGGAGGTTATATGCATGCCCGTCTCAACATGATGTGTTCTCGGGAATAGTGATGTGTTTTGGGTCCCTCCATACATAGCTGGAAGTAACAGAGCTTACATTTTTATGTATATACAGTAAAACCTCCCAACAACGGCTACTAACCGGACCTTCAAATGAAAATGTGGCCGCTATTCGGAGGTGGCAGTTATTGGAGGAGTTTTTTATTTCTGAAAAAAAAAATTGGCGATCTATATAACATGTAAAATGAAAATATCCATTCTGTTATTGATTACGATAATTATATAATTGATTATATTCTAATATATACTAATATGTGATTATACTGATAATATTATAATAATTAATTAATCCCTTTACCGTGCTAATTTGATGTCCTAAAATTTATGCTTCCAGTGAAGGTAGAACACAACAGAAACGAATTAGCGAGAAAAACTGACATGAACCAAGACGGTGTGTCTTAACAACCCCAAATAGTTCTTTGTTATCACCCCAAGTTCAAATAGAGTAATTTTCGGCCATTGGGGTCCATCTAATGTGGTCCGAGATCTCAAACCTACTTCTGTAAGAATTAACTAAGCGGCACATTTTCAGATCACTGCAATCACCCAGAACACATATCATTTAAGTTATCTTGGGCGCTGTTCCAGATCGCTTACGTGACCCGCGGCACATTCCCACTTCAATTAAGTGGACTGCAGCACATTTTCAGATCATTTAGGTGAACTTGGAATGCAACTATAGAGAACTTGGTGGCCGCTTTTTCTTCTCCACTGCCTCAGATGTTCGGAGATTACTTGTAATGTTAAGTCTATGGGACGCGTAAGGTTCCAACGAAATGTGGCCGCTATTTGGTGATTACCGTTGTTCGGAGGTGGGCGTTAGAGGAGGTTTTACTGTACATAAATTTGAAAAATCAAGTTCCGGATCTCATCATGTAGCCTCTCTTTAGATATGAGGTCCTGGGCCAACCCACGGGGCCCCATAGGTCGAGAAGGCCCTTATATATAAACAGCTCTACTTGATTCTGAAAGTAGTTACATTATTTCCCCCGCCAAATTTCACTGGAAAGCTTCATTTCTTTGTCTTTGATTTCTTAACATCTCTCTTTGGCCCCTTCACCACTTGTCATGGCTCCCGTAGCCCCTTAGAATATCCCAGCCAGGTTGAGCACCACTGAACTGCATTAAGGTTCATCGTTTACATTAGAACCAATCACCCACAGCAGGTGAACCAGTTCTATATGAATGCAAAATGACATACAAATATCGGAATAGAAAAATTTTATAATTTCTTATTTCCCGAAAACGCTAAAAAATTTACTAGTAGCTGAACTTGCATGTTTCCCCAACCGTGTGGTAACCATACCCGTAATAAAACCTTGTCAACTTATACCCGTAATATTGCGGCCATTTGGTGACATGATATCCCAGTGGTACAACGGGGTATGAAAAAAGTTTACAGTAGAACCTCTCGTTCGTACAGCATCAACAATGATATTATACCCCCACGTGCCACTGATTTCACGACTTCGAAAAATGTACATACAGCCATTAATGTTCGCAATGGAGTTAATGCCGCTGTTGAATACCGAAATACGAGCTTTTAAAGCAATACGGAAGGAAAAATTCTGCTTAATACAATCATGCTAATACGCGGATAATGGAAACAAATTATAACATGCAACAATAACAATAAAGAATTCCTGAATTATTCATCGCTTATACATCGCCTCGATTACTATTTGAGAATTTTATTTGTTTCTTTTCCCCGTTGGAATGGATTATAAATAAAACTTGTTTCTCCAACATTTAGTGACTATAAAAGATAAACAAATAAACTTTTTACGACTATATAACAATTTTTTAATATATGAAGTTTGATTATTTGGAGCTACCCATATTCAGTTTGGATCGAAAACAATATACTTTTATTGTTATCGAACTCATTAAATATCGAAAAGATTGTAAATTCTAGGTTATGACGACGCATTTGCATGTATATGAAATTTATTACAGTCGTAATACATTTATGTCATTTTTTTTTAAAAAGCGAGGGATTCGTTAATAATGGTGACGTAATACGCATAAAATGTCATTCTATTTTTTCTAAGTTTATTTTTATTTCTGAATCGATTCAATCGGTGATATCAGTCATTTCAACGATGAAAAAATAATTTAATTATTTCTCAATCACAGTAATTTTCCAAGCACAACTACCACGCATCTAAGGGAATACGTACCCCTTTTACGCATTTTTAGGTAATTTTGTAAGGTCGAAAATTTGACGGATATCCATGCTTGCACAAGCCTCGTACGCATGTATAGAAGTAAACAAGGGCCTATTCAACACACACACACAAGCCACTTCCCATACATTTTAGAGGAAAGAATTTCTAGGAGTGTACACACACTACTCCACAATATGTATAATTTAAAAAAAGATGCAAATTCCTGTTCTTTTCAAGAAGTATGCAAGTATCTAGTGCATTTATGGGGGAGAGGGGACTACACAAGGCTTGTGTGCATTGCTAGAAGTAAACAAGTTTCCTACGCATTTCTGGAGGAAAGCATTTCTAGGAGTGAGCACGCTCTCTCTGCAATAGTACCTCTAATTTATTGAGGCAAAGCAAGTCCACTTGTATTTCAAGGACTATGTACGTGTCCATCGCGTTTACAGGGGCTACGAAAGCCTCGTGTGCATTTGTAGAAGTAAGCAAAAAGCTTCCTGCGCATTTGTAGAAGTAAGCAAAAAGCTTCCTGCGCATTTCTAGAAGTAATCATGCACACCTACCATGCATTTGTAGGGGTAAAATAGTCATGCCTCCTACGCATTTGTAGGCAATTCGTTAGATGGAAAACTCAACGGAATGAAATTATGCGCATTTCAAGGGAGCATGAAAGTCTCGTGCGAATGTCTAGAAGTAAATAAAGAAAAACCCATGTAAGCCCAACAAGTCCTTTTAATGCACTTCTAGAGGAAAGCATTTCTAGGAGTGTGTACGCACTTGACATTACCTCTCATATTACAAAAGTGCCTGCTTTTTTCAGGAAGTATGCGCGTGTCTAGAGCATTTATAGAGGCATACGTAAGCTTTGTACGCATTTATGGAAGGGGAAAAAATGTACGCATTTCTAGGAGTAAGCACACACTCCTATACCACGCATTTTTATGGGTAACACACACCTCTTACGTATTTGTAGAGGAATAGACACATGCGATGCATTTGTAACTAAGGAATTGAAAAGACGGAAAATTTCACAGGGTGTGCATATTTTTTGCGCGCATTTCTGGGAGGAGCATTCCATGCCTCGTACCCATGTCTAGCAATGACTAAAAGCCCACGTAAGCCCAACAAGCCCCCTTCCTATGAGTAGAGTAAAGCATTTCCAGGAGTGTGCACGCACTCCATACTAATTCTAATTTATAGAGAGAGAGACACACATACAAGTTCCTGCTTCTTTCAAGAAGTATGCACGTGTCTAATGCATTTGTAGTGGGGTACGAAGGCCTCGCGTGCATTTATAGAAGTGAATAAGCTTCCTACGCATTTTTGGAGGAAATAATTTGTATAGGGGGAGCACGCTGTTCTCTACCTCTCAATCATAGATTCCTGTTCATTTCAAGAAATATGCAATGACCAGTGCATTTTTAGTGGCTACGCAAACCTCATGCATATTTATAGCGGGATACGCAACCGAGGTACGCATTTATAGAAATAAACAAATGCTTCCTACGCATTTCTAAAGGAAATCATTTCTAGGAGTGAGCACTCTCTCTCCGTACTACTTCTCAGATAAAAGTCCACTCGTATTTCAAGGAGTGTGTACATGTAGCTGGATAAGTGGGCTGGACACACATGCATACGGCATTTCACATGGCATATACATTTGCATTTATACTTCCTATAAAAGCCTCACGCGTATTTCTAGAAGATACGCACCCCCTCCTACGCATTTGTTGCATTTGCTAGGGGATGAGCACACTTCCTATGCATTTGCAGGTGAACAAGCACATTTCTTACAAGTGCATTTCTTTGAGTAAGCACGCACATTTCTTATAGGCGCATTTCTTGGATGCAATTGTAGGGTGTACACACACACCTCCTATGCGTTTATATGGGATACGATACGCACACCTCCTATGCGTTTCTTACTGGTGCATTTCTTGGAATAAGCACGGGATTACACTATAAAAGTTCGATAAAAGTCCTTTTATAAAACTTAGGAAAAACAACTAATAATCGTATCAATTACATTCGCTGCATTGTAACCAATGTGCTTATTGGTGGCATTGTTGAAATTTTATGAAAGAAACTTTATCAAACTTTTATAGTGTAATTCCGGCCTTTTAGGCGTTTATGCGTATTTCTTGGACGCACATCTGCCATGCATTTGTAGGGGATACACATACTTGCTATTTGTTTTTAAGGGATGCGCACACCTCCTATGCGTTTGTAGGCGTGCAAGCAGATGCATTACAGATGCATTTTTGGAGTAAGCACGTACACCCATCACGCATTTGTAGGGACACACACATACCTCCTACGCAGGGCCGGAACTAGAGGGGGCAGGGGGGGGGCAACTGCCCCGGGTGACAAAATTAAGAGGGCTGCAATTTTAGGTGGGGAAAAAGAACACCGTTATAAAATTATCGAATTTTAATGTTGTGGAGGCTAGCAAAATAATTTTACGGTTAAATCTTAGTTACGGCCCTATACTACACATTTATAGTGCGTACTAGAACCTCCTATGAAGTTTTAGGGGGGATACTCACAACTATACATTTGCAGAAGATACCATTTACGCATTTATAGGTGAACGGTCACATCTCCTAGGCATTTGTGGGGATTTCGAAAAGACGGAAAATCTGAATAAAATCGTGGCACGAGATGGAAAATTCGGATTCTCCGATAGATGAATGTGGAAAGATCTGGAACATCCGAAGCATTGATCAAATCGAGACATTTTCCAAATCCACACTCAAATTGTATAATGAAACTCAATAAAGGAAACGTAAGATCGTTTTTCAACAAACGATCAATTCTAAACCAACAATCGGTCACGAGAGCCGAACAAAGGTTGAAGAAATATAAAAGGGCAGAGAGCGAGAGGAATCGTATTACCATTTTCAATTTTCGCTGAAAGGAATGTGCAATAGCACCCATCAGTCTCTATATAGTTTCTGATCTTTCTCCCATATTCATTTGAATAGAACATATCAAGATAAATACCCCTTGCACAAAAAATAAAATAATCGCAAAGAAGGCATTTTCTTTGTCAATTAGAGATGACGCCCATCTCATGAACTATGAACTCTGATTGGCTACCAAAACTACGGAATGCTGTCCGCATAATCAGCTTGGAATTTTCTTTCACCTGAACAAAGAGGAAGCGGGGGTGAACTAAACAAAAAAATTACTATCAGAAGTTGAAGGATGAGGGGAAAATGCAAAAAAAAAAATGCAAAAAAAAATTAAGTAAAAATAACACAAAAATCACAAAAAAACGACCGGAAACCGAACAAGTTTTTTTTTTTATGCATTTTTTTTTCCCCTAAAACGACAAGTTTTTTGTTTGCAGCAGGTGCAACGCGTGTAAACGTTCGGGCGGAAGCTCGAAAATGGCACGTCCATTTGCCACTTTCAAAAAGATAAAAAAAATTATTTTATTACTGTGTTATTATTGCCGTTTTCTCTCAAATATCTGGAAAGAAAATTGAATATGTAAATGACTGATCTTCATAAATTTGCTCGGAATTATGAAAAGAAAGTAATGTGTGTGTGTTACGACTTCATTGTTAGAGGTTTAAAATGTCCTTTTTTGCAATTCAATAACCTATTTATTTTTATTAATGTGAATTGGAGACGTATAATTACATATTAATAAGTATTCTTAGTCATTGCTTCGACGTTATTTCATATTATTTTTGAATGCCCATTGTTTAATTTACAGAGAGCTGTCCCCTGTTAAAACCACGGATTTTCCGCAATCCAACCATACAAAATCTAATTTTTAAAATTTCGCACTTCTCTGAATATCAAATTGAGACACTGTTTTAATGTTTTAATGATATTTTGAAGTTCCTGAATTTTTTAAGGGGTCTCACTACTTTTTCGACTTGAAAAAAACTCGAATTTTCAAAAATGACTTCAAAAAATATTTGAATTGATTGCAAATAAAATATTAAAAATTTCGTGTCAATCGGTTAATTTGTTTTTTCATAATTAAGGAAAGAAATAATGAATTATAGTGTAAACGTATACGAGAAAAAACATTTTGAAAGCAATTTTCTCAGATTGCAGTTTTTGAGATTTTCCGTAAGATTTAAAGAAAACTACTGCCCCAAAAATTCTGAATTTTTGCAGGAAAGTGTAGTCGACATGTGTTAGTAGAATAGACCCCGGACTTTGATATCTGACCATTCATTAGAATTTTATGAATTTTTAAACTTTGAAAAAATATATAAATTTCGAAAATCTAAATTCAACATTTTGAAAAAAATAATTCCCATTATTCGATTGCTAAATCCGAGGTCTATTCTACTAACACATATCTGCTAAACTTTTCTGCAAAAATCCAGAATTTTCAGGGCAGTAGTTTTCCTTAAATCATACGGTTAAGCTCAAAAACTGCAATCTGAGAAAATCGCGTTCAAAATGTTTTTTCTTGTATACGTTTACAGTATAATTCATTATTTCTTTCTTTAATTATGAAAGAACAAATTAACCAGTTCACACGAAATTTTTAGTATTTTATTTGCAATTGAATAAGTATTTTATTTTCAAAGAGTAGTGAGAACCCCTTAAATTGAAGTGTATGCGTGCGTGCTTGTGTGTGTGTGTGTGTGTCCTACGGCTGGTATTCTAATGATTTGTAATTTATTACTTGTATATTTTATTTTTGTATGCCATCCTTGCATGGGTCTGGCCCCATAAGCAAATAATTTGTAATTTATTACTTTTATATTTTATTTTTGTATGCCATCCTTGCATGGGTCTGGCCCCCATAAGCAAATAAATATCACTTCACTTGCTTACATATCAATAAGTATTCGAATCACCATGGGATCAAACGGACAATGTTGGCGATTAAAAAGAATTCCTAAGGAAATCAGCTATTACATGTCAATATGCAACATAAAACAAAATACACAAACACGAAACACGTATAATACACAAGTGTAGTTCGATTGAGTATTAAGGTAGAGTTAAATTAGTGATACATGTTGGTGGTAAGCAGAAATGCCTGATCGTGATGTAGATAAATAAATAGTAAAAAATACCAGTCATATATATCAAGACGCTTATTTAAATGAGAAATCAAAAAATATACATATGTATACTGGGTGTCCCTAAACTCATGGGGAGCAAAACTTTAAGGGAAAGTAAAATACGCACAAAGAAGCATTTTTTGTATTGTAATGTGGGTTCGGAAATGAAAAGTGTTCGCGGAAAAACACGAAATGCTGAGGAAATGAGAAAAAAAATTTACTTGCATTAAATAATTACAGTAAGTGCTCAAATGTACCACCACCAACAACATCGATACAGACCTGGCAGCGTCTAGCAAGTGATTGGCGTACCCTTTCAAAGATGGCAGGTGTTTCACGAACCGTTGCAGCGGCGACCGAAAGTTTTGCAATAAGGTCCTCGTGAGAGTTTTTCTGCCAAAACTTTTCATTTCCCATCCCCACGTTTGCTAGACAAAAAATGCTTCTTTATGTGTATTTTACCTCGAGTTCATGGGGGACACATTGAGCATACCAGCTTGAAATGATCATGCATTAAAGCAATATACAGAAAAAAAGACTTTAATCGAATTCAATATATTGGCTCTATAGAAATATAAACTTAAACTCCACAAACACATAATACATAAAAATTCCAGCTTCGAAGAAATGACGTTGTGACATTTCATTTCAGATAAGATATCACTCTCTAAATTGTATGGATGAGCTTTGCGATTGCTCTCAAATAGCAAAGAGAGAGAGAGAGAGACTGAAACCTTCTTCTCAAGTATTTAGGAATAACATTCGAATAGAGATTTTAAATGGAAAAAATCTGTGGTGTTTGGTCAGAACATGATATCTCCAAAAATGGCTTTTTGAACTAAAAGTAAGTCTTGCCAATTATAACTAATTAGAAGTGAGATAAATGCACAAATATGATCATACGGCTAAAAAACATGCTGATGCATGCATGATATGGCAATGAAAATGCTTATATCTCAAAAATGTGATTTTGGAGTTTTCATGTTCTGACCAAACACCACGGAAATAATATAGAAATTATCAACACAATAGAATAAAATATTATAATATAAGAATATATAATGAAAAAAAAATTAATAAAGTTTATAATAAAAATTTATATAAAGTTTTGAGATAAACCAATAAACACATGCTTAAAAAAACCGTGGGGGGGGGGGCAAACCAATGTACGAGTGAAAACGATGTGTTGTCACGAGCAGGGCCGTCTCAAGAACATCATGAGCCCCCGGGCCAAGTGGTTTTTCTGAGGCCCTAGCTGGTAACTTCTCGAAATATTCAACGACTTCTCGTTTTTCTGAGGACCCTTTTCTCTTGAGGCCCCCGGACCCCGCCTGGGTGGGCCCATGCGTTAAGACGGCACTGGCGACGAGAAAAAATTTTGGGATTATTTTCATGGATCTGCCAGGTTATTTTTATATCTCCACGAGATTCTTGGGCTAGAGTTGAATGAGCTTTTCTCTTCTATAAGTTCTACAGTAGAGGTGCTCAACCATTCCAGTCCGCGGGCCTGAAACTAGTATACAGGATGTATCCCGTAAGCGACAATGCTGCCTTTGTCTCATCAACTGTCCGTCGCAGAGGTATAGTTTCAGTTTAGGAAATGCTCAAAATCCTCTGCCCTCTAACTTCCAATTAGAATATTGTTACCCTGTGTCTCCTGATGTCAATAAAAGAAAGTTTTTGAGTGCAATATTCGCTGAGATATTCGAATTCAAAATCGGAGAAAAGTTGGAAAAGGACAGCATAAAGCAGGGAAAAGAGCGTTGACTGTTAGTTTTTGCCGTTTTTCAGAACTTTTCTCCGAAATTTGAATTCAAATATACCAGCGAATTTTTAGAACTATATGTCTACGATGGACGGTTGATGAGATAGAGGCCGCATTAGCACTTACAGGACACCCTATATCAGAGGCGCCGACATGAAGAAAATATTGGAGAGGTTAAAAGTTGCTAGTCGTCCCGTTTATGTGGGACACAAACGCATACTCAAGAGGAGGAAGGGTTTGTTCATTAATTATTATATTGGGGGCTCAGCCCCCACAAGATTTATTGTGGGGGGCTCAAATGGCCTCAGCCCATAGACTCCGGCACCTCTGCCTTGTATAAAGAGCGATCATATGACCCATATTTTACAGGGTATTCCCACGACTTTTAGCCCCCCCCCCCCATTTTTTCCCTTTTTTTTCAGGAGGTTCAGTTGAATTTTTGACATCAAGATCTAAAATTATTCTCATGATTTACAGTTACATTATCATAAATATGACTATCATAACTAGTTATAGTCAAATGAATACATTCATCTCACCTGTTTGTGAAATATCTACGTTTCTTTTTTGGTGAATTAATTTTGACTTGCAGTAACTCGTGATTTTCCGCGATTGGCGCTTTTCAGCAATTTTACCAAAATTGGTGACATGTTTATTTGTCTTTGCTTACTGTTTTTATTTTTGTTTAACTTTACTTGCCTATCACAATTATTTCGGCTGTAACTGGCAACTTTACTTGCCTTTGACACTTATTTCGGCTGTAACAGGTAAACCCCCCCCCCCCCCACGATATTCTTGCTCTAGAGTTGAGTGAGCTTTTCTATTTCATAATTTCTATAGTCGGGGTGCTCAACCATTTCAGCGCCGGGCCAGATACGCGGTATTTCTGCCAATTTACTTGGGTGTGACATTTATTTTGGTTGTAGCTAGCAACTTCACTAGCATTTGACGATTGTCCCCCCCCCCCACCCCCTCTCCCTCTCTCTCTATCAGGAAACACAAAAGAAAAGCTGTAATGTCGACCAAGCTGTAATGACTGCAATGGATTCATGCTGAAAGAGCCAAAAACGCATTAATAAACACAGCACTGATTAGGTAGGAAAATCACAGAAAAAAAAATTATTTTGAAAACTGAAAATTTTTCTATTTCGAAAGGATGGTTATACAGATGGCAGCGAAGGAACAATTCGGCGTTTAAGACATATTGCAAAATATGTAAGACATTTTATGAACTATACTGAAGGTGTGGAATGGCAATTAAATCGTTCCCCCACATAATATTATGCAGGGCCGTCTTAAGAGCATCATGGGCCCCGGGCCAAGTGGTTTTTCTGAAACCCTACAAGGTAAATTCTAGAAAACTTCAACCAAATCCCATTTTTGTGAGCCCCCCATCTCTTGAGGGCCCATGCGTTAAGACGGCACTGGTTATATGCGGGAGCCATTGATATATGCTTAGGCGGGGCCGAGTGTAACACAAATTTTGTCGCGTGTGTGTGTGTGAGAGAGAGAGAGAAACAATAGAACACCCATTAGAACTCTCTGAAAATCGAGAGTTTATTTCTCGCTAACCCTGTAGTTTATCCAAGATTTCAACTGTCCGATGATGGAACCATCATTCTACAAGTAATTTTTAAGTCACCAACAGCTGAGATGGTCCCACCGCTCCTTTCTCCATTGAAGAACACTACCGCAGATGCCGAAGAAACGTTCAGACGTCACGATTCCACTCGACAAGTCAAGTTTAGACTGACACCGCAAACATTTACATTCTTCCATCACTATTGCCAGTTCCACGTTGCGTTGTTGTTGTTGATCTCGTGCCATCACGTCAAAAACCAAAACCATTACTTTCATCTGACCACCAGAAATTTTGTTAGCATCCACCACCTCATACGAACACGTAATCGAATGGACATAAACAAACAACAGAAGACCGGATGTGTGGTCACTCCCCATTTATCTCTTAACCTTACATTCTTATTTTTTGCCTTTTATATCCATTTTTTTTAAAATAAATCCTAATATAAATCCTTTCATTTATTTCACAATCTCCACTCCTTGGTGTAGCAGAAGAAGCTCTTTTCTTTTTATTTTAAGAATTACATGTGGTTTCCTTTTAGTCTTCATATATTTTTTGTTTCTTATGCAGTGGTTGTGGTGGTGGTTACGTCCAGTTCAATTTCTCGGAGAGCACAAAGCTCAGCGTCCGCCTACAACCAGTAGCATCTTCGGAATATTAAAAAGGCTGAGATGTGGTCCCTTCTCTCTGGGCAATTTTCTCTTTTCCTTTCACAATCTCTCGAGCTGACCCTCTTGACCCTCGATTATTAAAGGACGGCATCATGCGGACGTTATGTCGACGCTCCGTGGATAGATATACGGAGGTGGTTTATAAATTGCTTTTTGTATCCTTTCCGATCGGTGTCCGTTCCGACGAGGAAGGAATATGTGTATGTATATATATATATAAAATAAATAAATGAATGGAATAAAAAAGTAAGAATAAGAAAGGATGAAGAAATGAGGGGATATATTTCATGATAATTTCGTAATTTAAAATTACCCGCGTTCCCCCCCCCCCTTGAACGAGTTCAATAAAATAATGTGACGTCATCGATGTGAATAAAACATGTTTATGGGGTATGAGAATAAGCGATTGTTTGCTCAATAATATACGATCACAGCTGATACAATATAACCTCGATAAATCTGCATGTGGATAACTCGACACCTATTGGTATAATACTAAATTGGATGAGAAGAAACCTGTCTAAGGCCGGTATTACACTATAAAAGTTTGATAAAAGTCCTTTTATAAAACTTGAAAAATGCAGCCAATAAGGTCACCGGTTGCATTTTCTAGAATGTAGCCAATAACCTTATATTGGTTAGATTTTTTAAGTTTTATAAAAGGGATTTTATCAAAATTTTATAGTGTAATACCGGCCTAACTCGACACAAGATCGCTATAACCCCGCTTAATTAAGTCGACTATGATTCGTACTCCGCTATCATAACTAATTTCTCGAAATTGCCCGTGGATTGGGCGGTTAATAAATTTTCAAGACATTTCCCTCCGTATATTATAGTAATTCTACGTTTTAATGTTTTTTGTCGTTTATTGGTCGAAAGTTGCTTCTCATACCTTTGGTCACTTTCCACTTTTTGGGCTACGAAAGTCCGATAAGAGCGGATAATATCTGAATTTTTTTTTAGCGAGAGATAGGTGAATAGTCTAGATCAGTGGTTCTCAACCCGTCCTCCGCGGCGACTCAAGGAAAATAAAATAAATAAGTAAATTTGACAGATAAATGAAAAAAAAAAGAGGCCTACGGGGTTCCGCCATAAAAATCATATACAAAAAGGGCTCCTCGAGTCAAACAGGGCTCCGATATAAAAATTATGTACTGAAAAGGCGAGTCAAAAAAGGTTGAGAACCGCTGGTCTATAGATCGAAATTTTCGAACTTTCGACAATCGCAAATAACAGATATTTCGATACATTTACGTTCTTTTCTTTCATCGTAATTCGAGATTATTCGGAAACTTTTCGCAGAATATTGAAGATATATATATATTTTTAAATTATGAATGATAGAATGGAATTGTTCAACTCTATCCAAGTACATGTACATGGCTCCAATGATGTTTAAAAATTGCTAGGGTGAAAACAAATGAAACCTCGCTAACTTGAAATCCGCTTAAGTCGACATGTTGATCGATACTCCTGGGGTTTCGAGTTATCGTGGCTCCCCTGTACTTAACGGTCAAAAATTAGAGGGAAAATCTACATTAAAAATTAAGATGTGTGTAGTCCCAATTGATCGCGGGTCCATAATCTACTGAAAAATTAATTTGAAAGAATCTAACATTATTGTTGCGCATATAGTCGAATCTGCAGAAATGAATTGATTTCGTTCTATCAAAAAATTTGTTGTAAAGGGTGTCCGTGAAATCATGGGCCAAACTTTAAGGGAAGGGGAAATACACATAAAGAAGCATTTTTTTGTATAGTAATGGAGGGTCGGAAAACGAGAAATGTGTGCTAAGGGAAATTTAGAAAAGCCTTTTATTTACATCGTTGTGTGAAAGTCTTGCTAAGAATAATTTGGTACTCCAATCACTTGCTAGACGCTGCCAGGACTTCATCGATGTCGGTGGTGGTACATTTGAGGACTCACTGTAACTATTAGTGTAAATAAAAAACAGTTTAAATTTCCTCAGTATTTTGTGTCTTCCCGCCAACACTTTTCATTTCCGACCCCACATTGCTATACAAAAAAATTCTTTACGTGTATATATATTTCACCTTCTCTTAAAGAAGGCATCTTCAACTTGTTGCTCGCGAGCACCACGGTGCTCCCTGAAGCATCCAGAGTGATCGACCCATGTCTGAAATCCAGTTCGCGAGCACTTGAAATCAACATTCCTATTAAGCATATTGCATAAACCGCATTCTCAAGGACTAAAATGATCTTCATTTCACGCATTCGTATGCCGTACCAAGCGCGTCATTTAGGGGGGGGGGGGCGTCATTTACCTGGCTTTTGAAAATACACTAAAAATGGTATATATATATACAAATATATATATACATACATTGAGTACATGTGTTTTGCTCCCCACCTCTGCCTTAAAGTTTGTCCCCATGAGTTCAGGGACACCCTGTATAGAAAATGTCCTATTAAAATACTCATTGTGGGGTAAATTCACAAGAATGTGAGTGTTCAAAGAAAAAATTCCTCATGGAAAGAAAATTATTCAGAGCATTGTCCCCTCCAATCACAGGTCCGAAGCCAATGCTGGTCCGCGAGAAATTTCGACCGATTCATATAATAGCCTGCACATAATTCCCGATTCAATTTGAATATCATACCGTCTCTGTATTGGATTTTATTCATATAGGTCTGGGGAAATTATTTCCTTCATTTCCGCCGGTCCGTGAAATAGTTCAATTTTTTCACCGAACTTCAGTTGTAAAAGTATTGAAGAACAAGCTGATTTAAAAGACTCAGTTGGGAGATCGGCTCGCACTCGCACCTTGAATTTGGGAACTGCAGAAAACCAACTTCAGCCAACCACCACTGTGTTGGCGGTGAAGTTCGATGAGTTCGCCACTATGACCACTCGATCACCAAAGCAGGAAGCGTAGTCCGTTAGTTTCTGGTGTTCTTTCCCATTTTTTTCAATTTAAATGGCTCAATTTATATTGCACTTGAATTTTGTTTGGTTTCCTCGGGAGAGACAGGACAATAACTTTCTAATTTCGTTTTTGAAATTTTCATACTTAGGTTCACCATGCATCGAGGAGAATTTAGAAAATTGCGATATTAAATACGACATATCACTAAATTTTGTGAAAAAATTGCAACTTATTGTTTCAAATGTAATTTTCTAATTACAAAATTAGCTGAAATTGCTGAAGGTAGTGGAAATAAAGGGTTGCTACAAATAACAGTTAACAAAAATTCAGAGTGCTTTCACGAAAAAATTTTCAAATTCTCTGTTGACCATATTTCATTGAGGAAAAAAAAATACGGTAAACGGAGATCTTTTGAATAATTAATCCGTAAAAAACGGGATATCGCCAATTGTCATAGAAAAACTAGTGGACGTTTCAGTCATTTGAGGCTACAAAATGTTTGTTTGTAATATGTATGCATATATTTTTTGTATATTCATATGTTTGTATTCGCGTAACACATGTTTGTATTCGTGTAACACATGTTTGTATTCGTGTAACACGTGTTTGTATTCGTGTAACACATGTTTGTATTCGTGTAACACATGTTTGTATTCGTGAAGTAAATAAAATAATAATTGCCAAAAGTAGACACAATCATCGATCGTAATTAAAATTGCTGCTAAAATTGCTTTCGGTTTGACGGTCCTTGTTTTCAAAAAGCTTGAGAAACACTGCTATAGATCACTATTTTATTTATTTTTTAACTATAATAAAACCAATACACAACAGAACTAACTTTTATCATACAGTATGTACATTGATCAACATCCTGATAATGAATTTTTGCATAATAACAAAGGTCTTTATCAAATACAAAACTGTTGAAAGTAACGTTCGAGAATGAAAGCCACAGCCAAACTCCAGAGCGTTAGGATTAATGTTCAAACTTCAAAACCCATCTAGACGCTTGCTTTTCATATATGAGGTTACGGTCAATGGATTAATTAATGGTGAAAGATTCTACTCTCGTCTAATTTTTCTTTTTTTTTAAGCAGATCATCGGTAGGTAAGTAAAACGCGGTATTTGAACTAGGCAATTGCCCTCATCACCATCATCATCAATGATAGCAGCAGCAGCATTAGCAAGGCCTTGCCTGGCCTTAATGTTAGGAAAAAAAAGGCACGTCTTGTGCCGTCGGTTGCCGACCTTTCTCTTCCTCGAGAGGAATCTTTTTTACTCGCTGCCATGACAGTTTAATTAACTCGACAACAATTAGCTTAGGCAAAGGATTCACTCGGCTTTGATAAATGCTTCTCCCGCTTTTTTTGAATCAGTTTAAATAAATAAATATTTACCAGAGAAACAACAACAACACGGGTTCCGGTTACGTGTGACATTGAGTCAAATACAATTAGCGAAATCGGTTCGAGAACCGGCTACTCCTGTAGTTACGAACACAAAAGTTGGTGAAATCAATTACCTCTCGTGTGTGCGTATTTTGCTTTATTTTTTCGAGGGGCTTGTCTTAACTGAAAAATTGATAACCCTAATTTCAAAGTTTGTCAGGTAATCACAGCAGGATAGTGGAATGGTCAAGTTTACATGCGTTTATTTATCTTGGGGTTTACCTGAGCTCTATAGTGTTTGCGTGTTATATGATACCTGTATTTGTTATGTTGCATAGTTCGTTGATGTTCAAGAGTCAGTCTCCGCATGTCAGTTTCTTTAATCGATTTCACTATGGAAAAAAAATTAGGAAATGGGTGAAATTATATAACGGATGGTTATTGATCACTTACGTGGATATTTCAGTGGTTGTTAACCTTTGAGTTGAATTTAAAGTATTATGATTGAAGTTTGTATTGATTATAATGGGATCATATGCAGCCGTGGTACTCATCTTTTGAAAGCCCGCGGCCCGGTTGATTACTTTTTTTGTGAGTGGAAGGCCTGGTCATACACACGTCTAATGGGAAATGAAAAAGGAAAAATGAAACAGTGAATTACTCACGGCCCGGCTTGACAGGTGTCAGGGCATCGGCGGTTGAGAAACGCTGATATGGGGTTTAAGCTATAGGTAAAACACTGTTTTTAGTTAAGTGGGTTTTGGGCTATAGGTAAAACACTGTTTTTAATTAAGTCCTGATTCGGCTTTTATCTCATCAACCGTTGCTTGCGAGCACCACTGTGCTCCCTGAAGTACCCAGAGTGCTCGATGCTCGTATTCGATTTCGTGCTCGTGAGTACTTGATCAACGTTCCAATGAGAACACCTTGTAAAACTTGCATTCAAGGTTTGAAATCATCCTGATTTCATACATTCGTATGTTAAACTTTGCCATAAGGGGTGCTCTTCTTTTGATGACGGGTACACGCAGTGTTCGCGACTAGAAAAAGTTTGAAGCCCTCTGAGCTACAGCGTAGCAAACGATACATTCTCGCCTGGCCCAAATCCGCCACTTTGTTAAATAATATTGAATAAATGCAAATATAAAAACATAAATAAATGAAAGAAGAAAATGGGGAAAAGGGCCATGACAGGTGGTTTGAAATAAATGGCTGCAGAAAGCTGAGAAGAAAAATTAAGGTGTGAAGAAATAAATATTTTATATTAGTAACTATACACTTACAGAATCCAACAAAACTACCCATAAAACCAGGGCCATGTTAGAGCATGGAGCCCCCCCCCGGACCTCACCGCCTGCATTTTGCAGCAGGTTTCCTAGGATAGGGGTTTTCGCAGGCCCCCCCGGCTAGATTTTTATCAGACCCTTCTATATTAAATTTATAGTGTGAAAAACAAAAAATGATGAAAACCATATCAAGTCCCCGGGCTGCAGCTCTGTCAGTCCCACTCTTGTGAGGGATCATGCCCGGGGTTCTATGCCCATAAGTGACCCCACCGAATGATATTTTGTATAGTACAATTAATTTGGAAAACAAGTAGGAAATATGTAGGCTGTTTATTTCCATCTAAGTGCAACATCACTTTACCTTGGGGACCGATGATATTGAGACTGCCGTGAGTAGAACTCGGACTAGCGGGGAGCTCAATAAATTCTAGCAAAGTGACCAATCTTATATATTTGCAAAATTTTCAGTTTTTTTTTTTCAATTTGTTTAGTATAAATTCACTGAAAAAAATCAATTCAGTACGTATAAAGGATCTTGCTTCTAGATGAGGGTCGAAGACTCTGGGGGAAGACAGGGGAGCTACGAGAAAAAAATATGCTTCAAAGGGGGCCACGGGCAAAAACAGGTTAAGAACCACTGTTTTAGACGACAAAAAATACGACCTAGTATCATTTCACACGTATTGCCTAAATACAGGGTGATTATTATTAAAGTTCCCGTTCTACTCTGAGTATTTTTTCCCAAAAACTGATTATCCGAATAGAGCCAAATTCTTAGGATATCTTAATGAGACCACGGGAGAGAAAATTTATGAAATTAAAAAAAACGTTCAATTTTCGAACACGGAGTGAAAAAGTGGCGCTTTTTATTGCATTTTACATTTTCTCATGGTCCATATAGCGTATATCGCAAGTTTCAATGGAATACGTCACCCAGAACGAGCGCTATATAGGTCTGGGTAGTTTCAATATGCTGACACACTGTTCAGACCAATGGAGAACCCCGTCAGTATACCGACACTACTCCGACCTATTGAGCACCCGTTCTAGAGGACGCATTCCATTGAAACTTGGTATATACACTATATATGTGATCCATGGGAAAAAATTTAATTCAATAAAAAGTGCCACTTTTTCACCTGGTGGTCGAAAATCGAATTTTTTTTCGTAAATCTCTTTCCATTAGTCTCATTAAGATGTCCTAAAAATTTGGCTGCGTTCGGACAAGCTGTTTTTGAGGAAAAAGACTACTTAGAGTACGGGAACTTTAATTGTAATCGCCCTTTGGAAAGACATTCACACAATATTAAATACCTATAACAAAAATAATAAAAACAAACGTGATGGCAACTTCTTTAAAGTCAGATCTGGAATCAGCACCCAAAAATAAATTAAAAACTATTAAATTTTTCCATGTTAGAAAAAACCTTACACACCAGTGTTATCAAAAAAACAAAAGAACCGAAGGAAAAGAAACCCATTCAAGTAAATTTTATTAGAAAAAATTAGAAATAATCAATCTGAAGTGACGCCATAATTAACTTTCCATTAAATTTGTGTCTTACAATACCTATAAGCCCCATAAAACCCCATAACCCACACCTAAATAGCTACCATAGTAGCTCCCACAAGCTAAAATAATAACAAAAATAAATAAGTCCTAAAAAAAAAAATAATAATATAATCCACCCACCAACCCTGATTCTACACGGCGATAATTTTAATTGCATCTTTTAGAGCGATATGGAGAACCTTAAACATACCTTTAAGGACCCCAATTTAAATTCATCTAAATCCTTAAGCTGATTCTTATCATCACCACCATCATCATCATGGACGGCTACATATCAGGCCCGCTATCTTGGGAGGTGGCACCGAAATGATCTCCTATGATTCATAACCTGACTTTCAAATGAGTTAAGAGATAACAACAAAAAAAATTATATATACACATACATGAGATAGTATATGGCTTCTTTTTGGACATGGCTCTCACGTAGCCGAATATTTTTACAGTAGGTATGAGAGGTAGGCTTTAAAAAAAAATAAATAAATAAAAGCGCGAGAATATACGTCCTGCTGGGTATGCCATTATGGATATTGCGCCTGGAAGTGTGCCGAAAGTTAGTCCGAACCCGCTGTACGATGCATTACTCATCCTTTATTTCGTAATTGGATGTCATACTACTGACACTAGGCTGTTTTAGAGAAGTCATTTCCTTTTAAAGCGTCCTGTGGCCCGGGCCCTGCTTAATGCCTCCAACCAAATGTATAGTTATAAAGTTCAAATTAGTTCGTACATTTTACTCAATTACATTACCCCGGCAACCGCGCTTGGATAGGTTTCATTTATTTTCGTTTTGAATTTTCGGTTTTGACATGTTACCCTGCACGAAACTAACGTCTGAATGTTTTAGGTTTGGCGTAATTTATGAGCTTCTATTGCCCATGGAGAGAGAGAGAGAGAGCATTGAAACAGGATGTGCTGACAGCAAATGAAGAACAACAGCTAACACAAGACATGATATATACAATATTATAAAATAGAATAATAATAAAAAAAATTATATAGACATGCTTTATCTTTTGTTGAGGGGCCTCCTTGAATATCGTAGAATTTATATTTTGAGACAAAGAAAAATAAAATAAAAATTTATATTAGTTTTATATTATACAGTGACTAGCTTCATTTATCATGATATATATGCTGAACATGTGCTTTTCACACGTCTCGTGTTAATGAAGAATAAGTGGGATCGTCTTTGGGTTTGATTTGGAAATATCCATTGAGATATATTTATATATGGAATATATTAATTCTCTCTCTCTCTCTCTCTCTATAATCAAATTTGGTTTTTATATTCTGTAGAAACAAAAGGGATAAATGTTAGAATGGTTCTTGCGCCGTAAAATTTTATTTTTTCCTCGCGAATATTTTACTACATTTGTTACTTTTCCAGATATTTTATTATATTTTTATGTCATTCGGATGATAAGCAACTTAATAATTATTATTATTTAGTAGAAACATGGAGAGAATTGTTCGCTAGAGACATCGTGAAATTTCTTTAGTAGAATATAAAGAAAGTTGTTTAATATCGAAATATTAAGAGGTTTTTTAAGTAGAAACATTAATATAATCTTATAGTAAAAATATTGATAGAATCTTATAGTAGAAACATTGATAACATCTACATTGACAGAATCTTTTAGTAGAAACATTTATAACATCTACATTGATAGAATTTTATAGTAGAAACATTGATAACATCTACATTGATAGAATTTTATAGTAGAAACATTGATAACATCTACATTGACAGAATCTTTTAGTAGAAACATTGATAACATCTACATTGACAGAATCTTTTAGTAGAAACATTGATAACATCTACATTGACAGAATCTTTTAGTAGAAACATTGATAACATCTACATTGACAGAATCTTTTAGTAGAAACATTGATAACATCTACATTGACAGAATCTTTTAGTAGAAACATTGATAACATCTACATTGACAGAATCTTTTAGTAGAAACATTGATAACATCTACATTGACAGAATCTTTTAGTAGAAACATTGATAGAATCTTATAGTTGAAACATCGATAGAATCTTATAGTTGAAACATCGATAGAATCCTTTAGTTGAAACATTGCGAGAAAGTTATTTAAAGAAATGTAGAGAGCGAGTCATTTAGTAGATACAGTGAGAGAATCATTAAGTAGAAATACTCAGAGAATCATTAACAAGAAATATTGAATGGATTATTTTGTAAAAATATTGCATGAAATATTGAATGGATTATTTTGTAAAAATATTGCATGAAATATTGAATGGATTATTTTGTAAAAATATTGCATGAAATATTGAATGGATTATTTTGTAAAAATATTGCATGAAATATTGAATGGACTATTTTGTGATTATTATTTATTGCATGAAATATTCATTAGAAATATTGAGAAGAATATTAAGTAGAACATTGGGAGAATTATTTAGTAAGAATAGTGATGAAATATTTAGTAAAAATATTAAAATTATTCAGAATATAAGCTATATATAACACAGGACATGACATATACATAATATAAAAAATTAAAAACTGTATACATACTTTATCTTTTTGTTGAGGGCCGCCTTGAATATCGTAGAATTTATACTATGAGACAAAGAAAAACTAAAAAATTATATTAGTTTTATACAGTGACTAGCTTCATTTATATATGCTGAACATGCTTTTTACACGTCTCGTGTTAATGAAGAATAAGTGGGATCATCCGAGGGTTTGATTTGCCAATATCCACCGAGATGTATTTATGGAATATATTAATTCTCTTTCTCTATAATCAAATTTGGTTTTTATATTCTGTAGAAACAAAAGGAATAAATATTAGAATGGTTCTTTTGTGCTGTAAAATTTAATTTTTTCCCTCGAGAATATTTTATTGCATTTGTTACTTTTTCAGATATTTTATTATATTTTTATGTCATTCGGAGGATAAGCAACTTGTAATTATTTATTGGGAACATCGTGAGATTTATTTAGTAAGAATATATAAATAGAGTTAGTCAATCAAAACATTGATAGAATCTTTTAGTTGAAACATTGATAGAAACGCTTAGTAGAAACATTGATAGAAACGCTTAGTAGAAACATTGATAGAAACGTTTAGTAGAAACATTGATAGAAACGCTTAGTAGATTAATATTTTAGTAAGGACATTGATAGAATATTTTAGTAAGGACATTGATAGAATATTTTAGTAAGGACATTGATAGAATATTTTAGTAAGGACATTGATAGAATATTTTAGTAAGGACATTGATAGAATATTTTAGTAAGGACATTGATAGAATATTTTAGTAAGGACATTGATAGAATATTTTAAGATTGATTTGATTATTCTAGATTCATTTAGTAGAAACATTGAGATTCATTTAGCAGAAACATTGAGATTCATTTAGTAGAAACATTGAGATTCATTTAGTAGAAACATTGAGATTCATTTAGTAGAAACATTGAGATTCATTTAGTAGAAACATTGAGATTCATTTAGTAGAAACATTGAGATTCATTTAGTAGAAACATTGAGATTCATTTAGTAGAAACAATGAAAGAATGATTAAGTAGAAACAATGAAAGAATGATTAAGTAGCAATATTGAGAGAATCATTAACAAGAAATATTGAGAGAATCATTAACAAGAAATATTGAGAGAATCATTCACAAGAAATATTGAGAGAATCATTGACAGGAACTATTGAATGAATTATTTTGTAGAAATATTGCATGGAATACTTTTTAGAAATATTGAGAAAATTATTCAGAAGAAATATTGAGAAAATTATTCAGAAGAAATATTGAGAAAATTATTCAGAAGAAATATTGAAATAATTATTTAGTACAGCATTGAGAGTTATTTAATCCATATATTGAGAGAATCATGCCATAAAAAAGAAACATTGAGAGAATTATTTAATAGAAATATTACTGTGTAGTATGGTATGTGTTAATATACCGTGTATCAATTTTTATCAACATATATCACTATATGCAATGTTGCCAAAATGATTTGTATTTATAACTAAAATTATCAGCTGGTAAAATTTCAATACACCATTACAATAACGTGCAGGCTGGAATCAAAGCTCAAGAATAGGTTTTATATTCCATGTATGGATTTTCAACTATCCCATTCAGGCCTTTAAAATCATCATGGTGCAATTGACAGAGACAGGCCAATTGCAATTAAAAAATAATTATTAAATCATTTCTATCTAATAATTATAGTTAATACAAAAATCCCTGGTGATTATCATTTCAAGGAGAAGGGAGGGGAAAAAAACAATCATAAAAACATGATTTTTATTAGTTTTACATGATTTTTATCTTGAAAAATAGATCACAGATCAAGCACGATGGAAATTTCTGTGATGTCTCAATCATCAACACTGAATACGTGAATTCATTTTTTTATCTTTTTCGAGGCATGATTTACAAATCTAAGAAATGAAAAATGACACCTGAAAAAAGCAATGATAGTTCAAGAACTCATTTAATGATAGTTATCAGTTGATCGTATAAAAAGCCCTAAAACAAAAAAAACAAGAATGCGGCCTATCATCATCATTTCCCTAGGCCTGGAAAAAAAACAAAATTTCCGAGCATAGCAATAATGATAGTTTCGATTAGGCTTCCCTTTTTGACACCTGTTCTTAAAAGCCTCGGGTTTAATTGCTGATGTGATTGAGAGATTACTGGGCTTAATTACAAATATCTCTCCGATCGATTGGTACAATGAGTAATTTATCGATGATCGTATTGGTTCTATTTGCTTTATCTTTTATTTTACGAAGGCAATGTCATCGAGGATTTCGAAAGATCTTCGCTTTCGATCGCATAATTCATATATTATTTTTTTTCCCCTCTAAAAGATCTATTGAGATTAAGATCCTTTTTTTTTTTTTCATTGAGAGGTGAAAAGTCTCTTAATTCTACTCACATTTAAAAAGGCAAACAAAATGATTAGTTGCTGTTCGATTACCTGTAAAAAAATGTGATTAACTATAAGTCTTATTTCGTTCTTCCATCTACATATAATCGTAGTTATCAGCTAGTTGGACTTTGATGTGTATGTTATAAGAAAAAAAAATTATTGATTGTTTTTCTGTGATTTGTAATTTTTGATGTTTTTGAATGAGAATAAAATATTGATCTTTATCGATGGAAAAAGGATTTCCAGGGTATGGAGTATTTCGAAATATTCGAACGGAATCGAATCTGAGTTTTTTATTATGTTCTGATAGGTTTATTTTGAGAGAAATATCAAGAATCAATATAAAGTAGAAATCTCCACTATTCGGCCTAGTGTCTTGGCGCCATGGCGTCGCCAAATCATCGGAGCTCTAGTCAAACTTCGTTAGGTTTGTATGCCAATTTGGCGATATTTACAGAGGAATGCGTTAATTTTCATATATATATACAAGTAAAATTAGAACAAAAGAGACAAAAGGAGAAAATGAAAAAAAAAAATACTATAAAATAAAGGGAACAATACGAGGAGGTCGTTCTCAAGGGGAAACCCCCGACATTGTCCCAAGAAGCCAAAATGTTTCTGATGATGGTAAGCCAAAGAAAGGCATAAAATTACCATCAGTTCCCCCGACATTTTTGCGAAAACAAGCTTTGGAAGTCGAAAAAAAGCAAATATGAAAAAATACAAAAAAAAATTGAAAAATAAAAAACTAGAAAGACACGAAAAAATACGTTCAATAGGTACCATATTTAATGGACACCTTCACAAAAGTGTGTTCAAAAAGTGTGCAATAATAGGAAATTAAAAATGTAAAATCCTACCTGAAATTCAACTCTTCAATGGTAATGTCACAAAATTGTGAGCCACGTGGCGTCAACTAGCAAGTCAAAAACGTGGGTGAAGTTTGAAACCCATAAAGGAAGACGTTGCCACTCAAGAAATTTAAAAAGTCAGAAAAGGTTTTAAGAAAATCATTTACATTGTTGCATGTTTTTTTTTAAATTCTTGATAGTTGTCCAAAAAATATACTAATATTAGAATTGAAAATAGATAGAAAGTTATAGATAGACATTTCTTACTAAAAGAAATAGATAATAGGAATTTTGCTTTTCTCAAAAAATTTCAAATTAATAATTTTTTTTGTCTCGTTATCCATATTTGTTTGTAACTCAAAAAACTTGAAGAAAAAGCATTACATTTTGTATGCTTAATAAGAAAAAAAATGATTTCAATGCGAATGGTTACAAAGATTTAAAGATCGCCATGGTATCGCATCATGTAAATTAATTTCCAGCTGAAGTGCTTCGGTTGATAGTGAAAATGTTGAAAAATGGTTAAAAACTAGTAAAGGACTTATTTACTGTTACAAATTTGCATACAGGTATGTATATAATGCAAATAAGACTAGGATATTTTATCAGTGAAAATCAGATAAAATCTTATAGTAGAAATATTGATATAATCTTATAGTAGAAACATTGATATAATCTTATAGTAGAAACATTGATATAATATTTCAGTAGAAACAATGATAGAATATTTCAGTAGCAACATCGATAGAATATTTCAGTAGAAACGATGATAGAATATTTTAGTTGAAACATTGATAGAATATTTTAATAGATACATTGCGAGAGAATTATTTAAAGAAATGTTGCGAGTCATTTGGTAAAGACAGTGAGAGAACCATTAAGTAGAAATATTCAGAGGATCATTAACGAGAAATATTGAATGGATTATTTTGTGAAAATATTGCATGAAATATTGAACGGACTATTTTGTGATTACTACTTATTGCATGAAGTATTTATTAGAAATATTGAGAGGAATAATTAGGAGAACTTAGGGAGAATTATTTAAAAAGAATGGTGATGAAATATTATATCAGTTATCCCTCCGAAAACTATAGCTTTCAAGGGAGAAGCTTCGTCTATCTGTTATGGTATATACGAACATGGATGGCGGCAATAAAAGAAAGATTCTCGTCATAGGAAAACTGAGAAATCCACAATGCTTTATAAAGGGGTAAAACTTCCTGTATCCTACACAACAAAGGGGAAAAAAACATGGATGACTTCTGAGATTTTTTCTGAATGGTTGAGAGAATTCGATGAGGTAGATAGATAGAACCGTTCACAACCCCGGACTGATTCAAAGCATCTTACTTCCGTTAGCAGAGTTGCGTTGGAAAAGTTAGCAAAGATTTATAAAGATTGCTCCCCTTCCCCGTGGTCACAAGTATCGAATCACTCACGTCATTCTCCCCATGAAGACAGCCATCAACTCGATGCAACGTACAAGCCATTTGACTAAAATGAATAGCTGAACCCACTCTGACTAGGTAGAAAAATTGCAAGTGCGCCTAGTGGCGCATAAGGGCCGAAGACCGCAGCCTGGCATTTCGAAAGAAGTGTTGAAAAGGGCTTGTGGGCAAGTAAGGGACCATTCAAGTATTACGTAAGCAGATTTTCACCCATGTTTGACCCCCCCCCCCCGTCAGCAAAAGTCAGCAAAACATTGACGCCTGTCAGCAAGATTTCGTAAGCAGCTTAAAATATTTCATATCTTAAAAAAAGGGGTGGTTGATGACGTAAGCGCAACCTTCAACCCCACCCTTTTTTTGCATCAAAAGTCAGCAAATCCGAAACCCCCCCCCCCCCGATGTGCTGACGTAATACTTGAATGACCCCTAAGAAGAAGAAGTCGGCATGTTGAAGTAGGAGCGATTTGAGAAAGATTGAGAATTTGATGAGAAGATGAGCCTTATGAAACGAAACATTTTGCTTCTAATTGACATGATGATGAAACTTGGATTCACCTGACGCAAAACAGATATTGATTGCTCTTGAATTTTCTTTTCAAGATTATGTAAATGTTGATATGGACATACTGGTGGAAACCCAAATGACTGACGCGGAACATTATCGATGAAATCCAAAATAAAAAAATGATACGATTTCAAGTTAGGGGTTATTCAAGCATTACGTCATCATCGATGGGGGGGGGGGTTGTTCCGATTTGCTGACTTTTCATGACAAGGTGGGAAGGGGGGGAGGGATAGGATAATGCTTACGTCATCAACCACCCTTTATGAAAATATGAGTTAGGATTCAGAGGGGCAGAGCTGATGACGAAATTTTGCTTACAAGGGGGGGGGGGGGGGGGCGAGTGGCTAGAAATTTGCTTACGTAATACTTGAACGGCCCCTTATGAAGAAGATGAAGCTGTTGTTGAAAAATAAAAAGTATTCCATACCCCGGGTAGTCAACCTTAGAAATCATTTCGCGTTCCGAGGTATAGATGTTCGAGCCTTAAATGAAATGGAAAAGCGTTTAACGTCCACGATCATATCAAGAAAGAAACAAACAACGATCGACACATGTTTCCGTTGATGCCTGTTGATGTAATTACGAAAGATTTTTAATTAAATTCTTTAAAATTTTATTTTAGTCAACTTATTTTAATAATATTTAGGTTATCGAAAATTGCATGCTCTTGCATATAAATGATGCTTTATTTTGCTTATATGCGTTATGTTTTAAAGCCGGTACGTATATAACGAAGTTCGCCTATAAAGAATAGTTAGGGGTCATTCAAGTATTACGTCAGCATCGAGGCGGGGAGGGGGTTTCCGGATTTACCGACTTTTCTTGACAAAAAAAAAGGGGGGGGGGGTTGAAGGTTGCTTACGTCATCAACCACCCCTTTTTGAAGATATGAAATATTATAAGCTGCTGACGAAATTTACTGACGGGAGGGGGTGTGTCAGTATTTTGCTGACTTTTGCTGATGGGGGGGGGGGACAAAAATGACTGAAAATCGGCTTACGTAATACTTGAATGGCCCTTACGCTGTTTTTTTCGACTTTGTTATAAACGGGTTCCACTGTATTATGATAATTGCAACTATGAATAAATATAAAATCTCATATCTATTTGTCTTGGTGAACGTTTCATTTTATGGAATGCATTTTAATTCACTGCAATTTGCAGTAATGCTTCATTTTCCGGCATTGTGATTTCTCCGTGATTTTCAGCAATATTAGGCAATTTTGTTTACCATCATTTTTGGAGATAATTGCGATGTCCCGTATTTCCTAGGCCGGGATTACACTATAAAAGTTTGATATTAAAATCCTTTTATAAAACTTTAAAAATGCAGCCAGTAAGACTATCTGTTGCATTTGCGTGAACACATAAGGAACCGTTCAAGTATTACGTAAGCAAATTTTTAGCCATTTTTGACCCCCCTTGTCAGCAAAACTTCGTCAGCTCTGCCTCTCTGAATTATAACGCATATTGGTAGGATCAGAGACGTACACGGGGGAGGGGCATAGGGGCTCATGACCCCAGACTATCAAAATTTTATTTTTCTTAATGGGAAAATTTGTTTTAATTGCAATTTCGAAAGAAAATACCTTTATATATATTATTATAATCAATTTCTGTTAATTTTCAATGTTATTTGAAGGCTATGAACTCAAAATTTATCTTTAATAAATTCATTGTGACTCACCCTCTAAGCCATACAATGATAAATCACATAAAGGCCCTTGGCCCGCTGGCCAAATATGGCCCTGGGGGTTATCTGATGCGGCCTGCCCTCCTCAAACCTAATTTTGTAAGTATGACCTAAGCGGCACATCTACAGATCGCTTAAGTGTCCCGTGGTACAATTCCAGAACATTTAATTGGCCCGTGGCATATTTTCAGATCACTTAAATGACCCGGGATACAGTTCCAGAACACTTAAGCGATCCATGACACATTTAGAGATCCCTTGAGTGACATGCGACGTAGTTTTAGAGCACTTAAGTGGCCTCCAGTGCGGTTCTACATCACTCAAGTTACCCGCGGCGCATTCTCAGATTATTTAAGTGATCTGCGGCATATAATTACGGATCACTTGAGTGATGCGTGGCACAGTTCCAGAGAACTTAAGCAGCCCTGACATATTTCCAGATCAATTGGATTCACTAAAGTATCTCTGTAGGGCACTTATCAATAGGAGGAATGTTACTTCGAATGCCCACGAACTATCGAAAGGTTTTTCTCGTTTTTTGGCGCACCGAGAAAGATGCCATTAAAAATATTTCATATTTTCATAAAGGGTGGTTGATCACGTAAGCATTATCCGAACACCCCTCCCCCCATCGATGATGGCGTAATACTTGAACAGCCCCCTAACCGATACGATTATTGATTGTAATTTTCAAATTTTATCAAAGAACTTTTATCAAACTTTTATAGAGTAATGCCAGTCTTGAATACGAAGAAATATGTATACACACTACAAGTGCAGCACATGTCAAGGAACCCAGATCATGGACCTAGATGTAACCAGTCATTAAACATAATATTAATATATTAAATTTATAAAGTAATATTATAAAATAACGTATAACGTAAAGAAATTTCAAAAACTATTATTGCACTAAAAAAGTCGATAGCAAGAATACAAACAAGTTATAATTCGAAAAAGTCTCTATGTAGAGCAGTCAGGCACCAAGACAAAAATGTAGGCATCCATCACTTTCGTTTCCGGAATAAAAGACAGGTGGCAGCACTTCTAAAACACAAACGTGCATAACTAAGATATCATAACATACTCTGCTAGTTGACGCATGTACACGTACAGTGTAATAATAGTAGTCAACGCGGTTAGAGAATCTTCAACAAGTTTGGTAGTAGTGTTTCGAAAACCACTGTCACTTCTCACTTCAGAATAAAGTTATAAAGTATAAGTATATATATAACTTACTGTCGTTTTTTTTCAAAAAAAAAAAACTATTGAGGTCCTTCAATGCAATATTCTTCAACCGCTGGTTCACGGACCGGCGCCATTCCACAGAAAATTTCGCCAAATCTACAGAATAAAGCTAAGCTGTATAATTTTAGATTCAAAAAATAAAGTACAGTGAAACCCCTCTTTTGCGGACAAAAAAAAAATAATTCGACCGGCAAAAAGAGGTGACCGCATAAGAGAATTGAAGCTTTGACGTCGACGAGTCCGAGTTCTTCTTGTAGAATCGGTTCAGGAACAGGTAAATTCTTGCTTTTTTGTTGAAGCAAGAATTTACCTGTTGCTGACCCGATTTTTTGTTGAAACAAACCAATTGCACACCACTGCGTCTATGGCCGGTATTACACTATAAAAGTTTGATAAAATCCCTTGTATAAAACTCAAAAAATTCGACCAATAAAGCTCATAGGTTACATTCGAGCAAATGAAACTGATAATCTTATTGGTGGCATTTTTCAAGTTTTATAAAATTTCTTTTATCAAACTTTTATAGTGTAATCCCGGCTTATGGCAAGTTCTTCTGTCTTCGGCAATTTATTTTTCTTAGCTTGTGCTTTCCGTTTCCAAGCTATTTTCCTTGCCAATATTTCTTATGCTTCAAAATGAATCGTATCTGAACCCTCCCGACATTGTGCTCATTTGCAAGAACATGAACTCCCATTTGTGTTTTTCACACGCACACACTTTGTATTCGTTTACCTCAATTTTTTTCTCTTCGGAATCTCTTCTATTTGTGGTAGAAAGCGCGAATTCACTAGTAAAAGCCGTATTAAACAGCATGAAATCATGTAAACTATACAAGCACAGCCAGCAAACTGACGCCAGAGTTGCCAAACATTAGGGATCATTTAAGTATTACGTCAGCATCGGGGGGGGGGTGTTTCGGATTTGCTGACTTTTGATGACAAGGGGGGGAGGGTGTGTGAAGGTTACATACGTCATCAACCATCCTTTTTTGAAGATATGAAATATTCTAAGCTGCTGATGAATTTTGCTGACAAGGGGGGAAGGAGGGGGGGGTAAGTATTTTGCTGAGTTTTGCTGACAAGAGGAGGGGAGGGGGTAAAAAATGGCTGAAAATCTGCTTACGTAATACTTGAATGACGCCTTAGTAGAAATATCAAAACAGTATGGAACAGGGCTGCTCCATACGAGCTGGATGAAGAAGATTAGGAATTGTTTGTATGTGATAGTTGGGTGCGTGAGTGTACGCGTATAAGATGTGTGTGTTAATTACAGGTATTAAAACATACAGCCCGAGCTGTACCAATACCTTTTACAGCAGAAAGCCTCCGCGCAACGTCACTGAAGTCGTCCATTTCACCTACGGTCATTCAATGTACTGAAAAAGAAGGTAAAGATTTCGCATACGTCGGCCTGCTTTATCCATTGGCTACAGGTGAAATGGACGACTTCAGTACTCCAGAGCTTCGCGCGCTTCTTGGCTTTCTGCTACAGAAGGTGTTGGCTCTCTCACACTGGCTGTACTCAGAGAGCCAATATAAATTAAAGCAATTGAAATTAATTAAGGAAATATGAATTCGATAAGTTGTGACTTACTTATCGTATAAAAAATTGGAAGTTGGTGAGCTCGGCTAAGTCCGAAGGAGGTCAAAAAATCCCTACCAGGTGTTATAATCTACAGGAAAGCCACGGAAGAGGTTATTGTCCGCGTAGAAACATGGGAATCCGATGCTTTTGAGTTTTTCGGGGTAAATCCCTTAGACTGATAGTCTAAGGAAAAACCCGGTATGTGGTTAGGGGCCATTCAAGAATTACGAAAGCAGATTTTCAGCCATTTTTGACAACCCCCCCCCCCCCACCCCCGTCAGCAAAACACTGACCACCCTCCCTCTGTCAACAAAATTTCGTCAGCAGCTTAGAATATTTCATATCTTCAAAAAGGGGGTGGTTGTTGACTTACCATAAGCAACCTTCAAACCCACTCCCCACTCTGTCATCAAAAGTCAGCAAATCCGAAACCCCCTCCCCCCCCGCCCGATGCTGACGTAATACTTGAATGACCCCTTATGGTACTCATTACTGGAGTATCAACTTTCAAGAACATTGAGTAAACTCATTGCATTTTATTGGCTAGATCAGTGTTTCCCAAAGTGAGCGATGGAATGGTCCAAGGGGGCGATAAAACCTACTGATTTAACATAGGATCCCATGGGTTTACTTGAGTTGGGGGGGCGATGTGAGGAAAACATTTCTGATGAAGGGGGCGATGGAACAAAAAGTTTGGGAGACGAGACTCTAGACCATAGTTCCCAACTTTTTGTCCCATCGCCTCCTTCTTCAGAAATTTGAGGAAACAACTAAGACAATCTAACCCATAGAATCCTATGTTATAGCCGTAGCTTCTACCGCACCACGGAACATTCCATCGCAACCCCAGGGGACGTTAATGCCCACGTTGGAAATCACTGGGCTAGACCAATGATGCTGATGTTTAATCACAGAATCTAACAGTCAGCTGTCTGAGCTAATAATTGACAAGTACGTTGTGAAATCATCCACTTGATAATTACTATAAGATATTTGTCTACGAAGTCGACACATAAAAAAAATTAAAAGAGAAATTTATTGATATCGTGGAAATATATCGCGAATTACACCGTTCATTCCGAAAATTAGAGAAATGTTTGGTTGAGGAAAAATTGTTATATTATAATAAGAACAATGTGTGCTCCACACACTTTTATACATCTATATGATTTGGTGTATCACGCAATATTTACGCGATTCCCCCTACGAAAATGACAGAAGAATGAAACTCACACACAAAGATGAAAATGCTTCTATGGACCGGAAGACATATCATGGACGAGGTCAGAGGTTATCGCAGCCGAGATTAACGAGTGATTGGTGGTCACAAGAAAAAAACCAATCCGCCCACGAATCAAAAGATTGTAACAGCTCTGGCGAAGGTGACAAGACATTCGCTAGATGGCGCGGCTGAGCGAAAATATCGAATCGTATGCAAATAGCATGACAATTATAAAGAAAAAAATATATATTTGCTATATTAATGGCTGATTAACGACTGCAAGCTTTTAAGTAAGCAATAATAACTACTGGTAATAAATAAGCTCGAATTATGCGATTAAATGATAATTAACTGAACACACAAAATTTTGTAATAAATACTTGTGTGCAATCCGTTTGTAGATATCCGCAACAAATGAGTTTTCAGTAATTGGCATTATATATTACAGTCAAATCCCGTTATAACGAACGCCAAGAGACCAGAGGGATCACTTCACCTTGGGGGAATTAAAAAAGTGTTCGTTAAAACGAGATTTTTCGCTATAACGGCATTCGTTAAAATGGGATTTTACTGTACTTAAATATATAATAGTCGAATAGGAATTTCACTGTATTTTTTTCCAATATTTGGCGGTAAACATTATTTTTTTTTGTCCTTTAAATGTAATATTGATACTGCTCGTTATAAATAAATACAGTAAATCGTTTGCAAAGTTGCACTGCAGGGATTTTAGGGCGCCGATCCCGAATCTGGCATTGCTTTTGCCAGATTGAAAGTTAAAAATTCCAATGGTAATATATAAGCAGCATACAAATCACATTGTTGAGAGTTTGCATTATCTTGAAAACTAGAGCCAATTTGGCAAAACCAAATACCGGTTTTGAAATCAGCAGCCTCAATATACCCTAAAATCATGCCAATGATTTACTGTATGTATTTATAACGCACAGTTTCAATGTGATATGTACGTTGCTTATGGTGCATTACCATTGAAATTTAATTTTCAGTTTTTGTCAAAAACTAGAGCCAATCTGACGAAGCCAATACAAGATTCAAAATCAGCACCCCCAAAAAATCATCCTAAAATCACTAAATATCTTTGAGAACCAAATCTGTGTTGAGCAGTGTTATCAAACACTTAGAATTTTATAATGAAATTTGCAACGAAGTTTGTAGAAATCCGCACAGGGAATGAGTTCACAGTAATTAGAATTGCATACAGTCGCGAATCCCGTTCTAACGAAAATCTCGTTTTTACGAACACTTTTATATAATCCTCCAGATAAATAAGTTTACATAGGAACAATGCAAAAATCTGTAATTCCTATATAACGAAATTTCGTTATAACGAAGTGCTTTTTCAGGTCTCTAGGTTATAACGGGATTCGACTGTATTACTTCGGATATAAAAGGTGGTTATGAAATTCATTGTATTTTTTCCAATATTTGGCGAAAGACAACATTTTCTTTCTTTTTTTTCGCATTTTCTAAATTCTGTGGTTAATAAAGTTAGAGTTAATAAATTGTAAATTACTATAAATAAAAAAAAATTAAGAGAAATCAATGAATAACAGTTTCGATCTGAAGAATTTAAAAGAAAAAAAAATGCGGAAAAACAGTTTTACCCACATATAACGCTGATTTTTCCCAAATTTCCTCCGTTTCTCGAATTTGAATATCTCAGTGAATATTGTACACTTGGAAACATGGAATTTTTTTTTGTTGGCATCATGAGAGACAGAACAACAACTTTCTAATTAAAAGTAACAGCACAGGGGGACCGTATAAAAATTCAATTTTTTTAATTTAAATAACTATACAGTCCCTCGAAACATGAATGACATCTGAATGCCACACGTTATTTAAAAAACTTTTTCTAATTGGAAGTTTATCTGTAAGATCAACGGTTGGCCAGTAAACTGACACCCCCCCCCCCGTTTGCTATACACCTGTATATACAGTCAAATCCCGTTATAACGAACTCCAAGAGACCGGAGAAATCACTCCGTTATAACGAAATTTCGTTATAAAGGAATTCTAGTTCTCTGAATGGTTCCTATGCAAACTTATCTGGGGGATTAGAAAAGTGTTCGTTAAAACGAGATTTCCGCTATAGCGGTATTCGTTAAAACGGGATTTGACAGTAATCTATTTACTATAGGCGGCTTACTATATTACGGCCGTACCACGGCCAAAAAAAAAGTAAGTTCAGATTTCCAGGGCCGGATTTGAACCCGATTCTTCAGAATTCGAGCTCACTAACCTGACGCCTTATCCGAAGAAACGGCATCGTGAAAATTTCACCGTACGCGGCGGCGTATAATCCGCAAGTGGAAATTTTCATCAATTAATAATGAAAGCTCAAGGGGATTGGTTTGGGAGTTTTCTCTTGTCTCGATTTTGTATATAGAAACGTTATTTCTCCAAAACTCATATCTAGAGCCCGGATTATATGCACATGTGCATATGCGTTTGCATATTTTGGTCTTTTTTAGCATTAATGCATATAAATGCATGAAATCAAACAAAATTTCACTCTAAGTGCATATTTTGAAGGTTTATTTAAGTTCGCTCAATTTTTTTTTTTTAATTTTTTAAATAAATATTGTTCATAATATTTTCATAACATCGGTTTTTTTTTTTCCTGCAGGTGAAATTTAGTGAATTAATGCATATTTATAAAGTATTTTATGAATACAAACTATTTTATCGTAAGGCTGTTTCTTTAGATATGTCAAAGTGTTAAATTTTTTTCAGAAATAGTGTTGAAATTCCTTTGCTACTCGTATTTTCGTTATTGAGCAACTACATCAAACTGAAAATTAAAAAATGCCTGAATAAAAAATGTGTAGAAGTTATTTGCATATGCAGTATATATATATAGTGCATATTTTTGCATTTTTAGGTGCACATTTTGAAATTTTTAAGTCCATATTTTTGCATTTTCAAGTGCACATTTTGACATTTTAAGTGCACATTTTGACATTTTAAGTGCATATTTTTGCATTTTTAAGTGCACATTTTGACATTTTTAAGTGCATATTTTTGCATTTTTAAGAGCACATTTTGGCATTTTAAGCGCAAATTTTTGCATTTTTAAGTGCAAATTTTTGCATTTTTAAGTGCACATTTTGGCATTTTTAAGTGCACATTTTGACATTTTTAAGTGCATATTTTTGCATTTTTAAGTGCACATTTTGCCATTTTAAGTGCATATTTTTTGTCTTTTAAGTGCATATTTTTTGTCTTTTAAGTGCATATTTTTTGTCTTTTAAGTGCATATTTTTTGTCTTTTAAGTGCATATTTTTTGTCTTTTAAGTGCATATTTTTTGTCTTTTAAGTGCATATTTTTTGTCTTTTAAGTGCATATTTTTTGTCTTTTAAAAGTGCATATTTTTGAATTTTTAATTACATATTTTTGAATTTTTAATTGCATATTTTTGAATTTTTAATAGCATATTTTTGCATTTTATGTACTTATTTTCATTATTTTGGGCATATTTTGCCACTTTTCAGTGCATATAATCCGGGCTTTACTAATATCCATACGCAATCTATAAAATCTACAAAAAGGAAAAAAAAACTATTTTTCATAAACTAATTTTAGAAGTATAGCCTATATGTTTATCATATTACAACGTTTCAGAGCAAAAAAATCTACAAATTCCGATTTTTTACCGTATAATCCGTGGATTACAAACAGGAAATAACACTACATTAAGGGGGCAGTTACCGATACTGGGGGAGGGTAACATACAACAATGGGCTTAATTGACTGGAACTTGCTCGATCCATAATGCGTTCCGTTATACAGAGATCGAGGCGTTATACACGACCGTCAACAACGGAAAACAAAAATGATAAAACGGCGGAACATAGACCTTTTTTCCGATCTAATTGATACTCTCGCTCGCTCACACACACACACAAAAAGACCAAAACCACATAAAAGACGAAGAAAGATGTCTGTATCCTTTCCCGCGGACTCGATTGTTGTTGCGTATAAGAAACTCTGCACTGAAAAAAAAAAAATCTATTTCTTTTCTTAAATATTTCCTCTTCCTTGAAGATATAGTACAGACATACACGTGTACATAATGCAGGCCCCCACGCGCCAGTCTTCTTTATAAGACCGCTAATTTAGCAAATTACAAACCATACTCAAAGATCTTTTCTCGAATGGGCGCTCCCATGTGACTTTTCATTTTTTTTCGAGAAAGAAGAAATAAGAATAAGAAAAAAACATTAGGCTAAACATACAGACAAGACACATAATTTTCTGTCTCCTGAGACATTACGAGGGTTCGAGTACAAAAGAACATTAAAAAGAACTCATTGCCTGTAGAAAATTAAGGCATAAAGTAAAAAAAAATTTCGTCTTATGTCTTCATCCTCCCCCACAATTCCAGTCTTTAAGACATTTTTTTCTTTCAAGATGGTTCCTTTCTCATCTCTTTGTCAAAGATGACCCTACCTGTGCCTTGTAATTTAGGCTTTTTTGCGAGACATTTTTTTTTTTTGTGTGTGTGTGTTTTTTTTACGTCTCGTGGAGGGTCTTATACAGAGCAAATTGTTCTCCGATATTTGTCCCAAAGGAAGTATGGGAGGAAAGAAAAGAATAAGAAGATGGGTAGAGAGAGATATGATGATGGTAATGTCTTAAAGGTTGCTCTTCCTTTCGGCAATTCGGAAATGACATTATTTCGTTCTTTGTGGTTTTTTTTTTCTTTTTGATGTTCGTTTTTGTGTGATCTAGATCAGTGGTTCTCAACCTGGGGCCATGTGGGCCCTCTTGCGGTCCCGGGATATTCTGGGGGGGGGGGGGCACGGGAAAAAATCTGAAGAAAGGTGATCCACGATAGGTGGTGAATGGAGTCATAGAGAGCTGTGACGAGAAAAGCTTTAAAAGTGAAACATGGTTGAAAAATATTACTAACCACTTTCAGAATGCATCAGATCCGTCCATAAAACCAGAGGCATCTCAATCCTTGGGTCTATATGGACATGACCCGGGTTTTCATGTCTATAATGGAGAGTGAGGGGAACTGCACTATATGGGATCTGGTACTATGATTGTTTCATGTGAAAGCTGTTATTTCCAGCTAAGTATGGAGGACGCCAGAGCAACGGTTGATGTGCTGGGACGGTCGACCTGATGCCCCCCTCCATGTATCACATTTTTTTCTCGTGGCCCCCTGCTCTATCCAGGCCCCCCCCTATACCCCTCATCCAAGAGTGAGATACTTTATATTTTTTTTATTATGAATGAAATTTTAATAAATCATATCAATCTCTGGAATCCTTGCTAGCTTAATGAAGAGAACCATGGCTTGAACCATAGCTTAATGAGGAGAACTATGGCTTGAACCATAGCTTAATGAGGAGAACTATGGCTTGAACCATAGCTTAATGAGGAGAACCAAGCTTAATGAAATCATGTAGGTGCAAATTTTGGTGATAGGAAGCCCTACAAAAAATCATTTAACGTTCATTGGCTGTCGAACATGGTTTGATATATCCGCTGCCATTGGCGTACGCAGAGGGTGTTTTTGGGATTCTAACCCCCCCCCCCTCCTTAAGCCAAGATTATAGTGTTATTTTACAGGGGAAAAAAGTAACCCCCCCCCCGAGAATAAAAAAAAATTGAACCCCCCCCCCTTGAGAAAATTCTGCGTACGCCTATGCCCGCTGCATACACGCATACAACCACGTACATTGACGTAACTCGATCATAATATTGGTTTTTCAAAAAAGAAATTCGAAAAATGTTAGAGTTCATAACGCGCATACGAATTAGTATTAGTGTAGCGTCATCTATCGATCATAATTTAACTGAATCTTAAAAAATGGAGGAGGAGGGTCCGTCCATGAAATTCTGATCAAAAGTGGGGAGGAAAGGGGGGTCTCTCTCCAAAAAATTTAAAAAAAAAACCACTGGTCTAATGTAATTGCCCATTTATTCCCTCTCATTCTAAAATATTATTTAATATTTAGTTATTTGAATATATATATAATTTTTGACAATTGTAATTAAATTAATGGACATGCTAATAGATATAGAAAATGAAATAAACTCATTAACACAAAAATTGCAGGACACTGTTAATAATTCCACTCGGGAAAGGTCAAACGAAAACAACCCATTAGCACTCCCCAGATATCTGAGGGAAATGACAAGAGAAAAGAATAGAGCTAGAAGAAGGTGGCAAAGAACCAGAGATGCTACACATAGGCTCAGATATACAACATTACGAAACAATGCACGTCGAGAAATCAGGGAATTTACAAGTGAACGATTTTTAAGGTTCCTAGAAGATGCTAATTGTGAGGATGGGTCGTTCTATAAAATTTATAGAGCACAAAAACCCCGTAGCCAAAGACTTACATCTATACATGGCCCACATGGACTGGTATATACAGATGAAGATAAGGTAGAAGTATTTGCAGATACCTTTGAACTGCAATTCTCACCAAACACTAATACTTCAAATGTTCAGGTCGAGAGAGTGCTTAGAACTATTAATGAATATTTTGATAACCCTCCACCTGAAACACAAACAGCTCTCACTTCAACAGATATTAATGAATTAAAAACAATAATAAAACATTTGAAAATTCGGAAAGCATCTAGGCATGACCTAATTTCAAATATGGCACTGAAGAATTTGCCCAATAATATTTTAGAATATATTGTCAAAATTTTTAATAGATTGCTGGAGCTCAAATATTTCCCATCTAACTGGAAAACAGCAATTGTTAAAATTATACCAAAAGCTGGCCAAGATTTGCACTTTCCAAGCAATTGGAGACCCATCTCATTGCTTAGTAATTTTGGAAAGTTATTCGAGAGAGTTGTGGTAACACGTATCAACACTTACGAAAAATCTCATCCAACAATTGGGCCCGAACAACATGGATTTAGAGATGGTCATTCTACAACCACACAATTATTAAGAGTTATAGAAACACTCCAAGAAGCTAGAATTTATCATGATACAGCTGCAGTTGCACTGTTGGATTTAAGTAAGTCATTTGACAAAGTGTGGCATGAGGGGTTGCTCTATAAAATGATTAGAATGGCCCTACCCTTTAGCATAATTACAATTATACGTCATTATCTAGCAGCAAGAACTTTTTATGTGAAAATCAATGACACAATATCTACAACTAGACAAATTAAGTCATCTATAGTGCAGGGTAGTGTTTTAGGACCTTGCCTCCACAATTATCACATGAATGATTTTCCAGTGGTCATTAAGGGTATTACTGCGCTGTACGCAGACGATTCAATGATAATTTGTACAGATAGAAAACCACAGAAGGCATTAAGTAATTTACAAGAATTAATTGATCAAGTTGAAACATGGAGGTCCTAAATCTTCTAAGAAATGTATGTGCAAGCAAAGCACCAGGACCAGATGATATCTATCCCAGGGTTCTCAGGGAAGGTGCTAATGAATTGTTGGGGCCAGTCGCACAGATATACAGGAGTAGTGTTGCTGAGGGTATCGTCCCGAGAGATTGGAAACTGGCTAACGTTGTTCCGATATTTAAGAAGGGTAGTAGAGAAGTGGTGTCTAATTATCGTCCAGTGAGTTTGACGAGCTCCCTCTCGAAAATTTTGGAAATTATCATCAAAAGGCAGTTTGTGAAGTGTATAGACGAGAATAATGTATTGTCGGATAATCAGCATGGGTTCAGGAAGGGGAAGTCATGTGTAACTAACCTCCTTTGCTTCTATGATTACGTGACTAAGGCTTTGGGTAAGAGCAAAAACGTCGACGTTGTTTACCTTGATTTCCAGAAGGCATTCGATCGGGTCCAACATGGCAAACTCTTGAAGCGTTTACACGAGATTGGAATAGGGGGCAACTTGCTGAATTGGATAGAATCGTGGTTAAGAGATAGGTCGCAACGAGTTATGGTGAACGGGGAATTCTCTGGTTGGACAGACGTCACAAGTGGAGTTCCTCAGGGAAGTGTCCTTGGCCCCATACTTTTTTCACTTTTTATCGACAAACTCGATCAGGGTATCGATGGAATTACTAGCAAATTCGCAGATGATGTGAAGCTAATGGGGGTAATCGGAAATGAAAGCGATAGGGAGTTGCTCCAGACCAACTTAAACAAGATTGCAGCATGGGCAAATGAATGGAGCATGACGTTTAGCGTAGATAAGTGCATGGTCGCTCATTTTGGTTCGAACAACCCACGGTTCTCTTACGAGTTGAATGGTGTCACTATCCCGGATGCAACTAGAGTCACCGATTTGGGAATTCTCATTGACGAGCGACTTAAGTTTTCTGAACATTGTTCAGCGGTTGTCAAAAAATCGAATAGAATGCTTGGTCTCATTTTCAAAAAGGTCTTTTCGCGTTCTCCCAAAGTCATTCTTCCGCTTTTTCGAGGCTTACTTCGTCCTGGACTGGAGTATGCTGTAAGGTTTTGGAGACCATACCTACAGAGGGACATAGACTTGGTTGAAGGGGTGCAGAGAAGAGCTACGCGTGTCCTTATTGGCACACAGGGCTTGAGTTATGAAGAAAGACTTCATTTTTTGAATATGTTTACATTGGATGAACGCAGGTGTCGAGGAGATATGATCGAAGTGTTCAAAATTTTCAATGGGATGGATAGGATGGACCATGAACTTTTAGTACACCGCCAATCGACTGCTTTTACAAGGGGACACCAGTATCGATTGGTGAAGGACAATGCAAGGTTATGGTGTCGCAGGGAATTTTTCTCCAATAGGGTTGTTAATAAATGGAATAGCTTACCCCCGGAGGTAGTAAATTGTAACACAATTGACACGTTTAAAAAGAAATACGATAAACATGTTGGGGTAAATCGAGAAGCTATCCATTCTTAGAATAAGACAACCATAAGTATTCTTTATGGGCATTGTATAATATTTTATCATGTGTATATATTGTTTGTAATTTGTGTTAATTGCATTTTTAATTGGGTTGCTGTATTTTTGAAACATATGACAACCATATTTTTATGGGCATCTTTTTATCAGCCACCTCGTTGGGCATTTTGCCTGTTGTGGCGTTGTATTTGTATTTGTATTTGTATAAAATGGCTATCAGATCCATACTTTTATATGCTGCACCAGTGTGGCTCTACTCGAGTAATCAACACATGGTTAAATTAGAACAATATCAAAACAAAACAATAAGAGCTATGCTGGGAGCCAATTGGTTCATCGGAAATAGAAGTATAAGAAAGGATACTGCAATGCCCACAATACACGCATTTGCACAAAAGCTGGCTAATAATCTCTTCCAAACTCTTGAAGAGTCAGAATACCAACATCTTAGGCAAATATCCACTTACCCAAAAGATCAGATATCAGCTTTCTCCAGACCCAAAAACTTTCTGGTTATGAAAAGACCGGAGGTACCTGGGATTGTGAAAAATGTATATAAGCAACTATATATAGTGTAAATAATTAGACCAACTGCAAAATATCAAATTTTGTAGATAATATATATTTAATCAAATAATCATAATTAACTGCATTTAATAACAAATAATCGCATTTATTAATATGATATATGGTTGACGCTAAATATAAAAATGAGAGAAGGTAATATATGCATTATGATGAATGATTAGTGTTAAAAGAATAGCATTAATTATAACTTAATGACGTCCTAACAGGCTGATGAAGTGACATTCTCTCACTGCCCTGTTGAGTGACACTTTCTGCTTTTTATTTCCCCTCCAGCCTACTTAAGCTTTCATTTCCCCCTAGATTAATAACCCAATATGGGTAATATTAAACTCTTAAGTAATTTTTAAACTACTAAGTAGTTTAAAAATAATAACATATACAACCATGCCGAAAATCGCACTACTAGTCCAGGATGGCTAAGAAATGACTCAGGGGTATGCACTGTTTGCCAATTTCAGTCGGAACCCACAGGCCACTATGTCATATTTAGGATTTAGGATAATTTTTGACAATTGTAATTAAATTAATGGACATGCTAATAGCATGGTTTCATTTTGGAGACTCATTCTCGGGAAACGAGCTTTAGGAGAGGGTAGTGAAATTGCAAAACTGGATCGCTTATCCTTGATGATTTTGAGCAGCTCGCTCAACGTAGCGAACTCTCTCGGTGGCCCAACCAAAAATACTACAACACCAACTCTGGCAATTTACTGCCATTAGTGAGATGGGTTGGAAGTGAAGGCGCTGTCTATCGGTGGTCGCCTCGAGTTCGTTAGGGAAAATATCTTATATATATCCTCCCTTGGGTTCGAACCCGGGACCCTGACAACAACCTTCACGATGGTAGACGAGCATCTTGCCACTCGGGCACAACCGAAAAACACTAACGTTTCTGCGGAGAAATTGTTTTCGTGTCTGAGTCACCCATCGCAATTGTTTTCAAACTCTTCACACCCGCAGCCCCCCCCCCCATCATCATCATAATGTCTGGGATACACTAATGAAAATAATAATTGCATAAATCGACTAATCTTTGGCTTCTTTAACCGCTAAGCAGGTACACAAATCAATATCCTCGGCTCAACGAAAAGCCCGTGCGAAATTTAAATGAATATGATGTCACTCTCCGCTATCCATACGAAGGTTTTCAACAACTGGCTGATACGAAGGTTTTTGAGGAAAGAGAGAAAATTCAACTGCTTTTTTTGCGGGGAATCGAACGCCCTAGACTATACAAAGGCAACGAATATCTCAATTTTTCCTTGGAGCTCGTGTGCACTGAACGGGACCGTACATGGACTGTCGGACCTGACTCAGGCCAAGCTCACAACTGCTGATGCTGCCACCAGATGGCGACTTATGCACAAGGATGACGTCACTTTCACACGAAGGTTTTTAACAACTAGCTGTTGCGAAGATGAATTTACGGAAAGAGAGAAAATTCAACTGTCTTTTTGCAGGGAATCGAACCCACGTCCTTTAACTTTCCGGGTTAGCGCCCTAGACCACTAGGCTACAAAGGTAACGAATCCATCCTTGATTGGCAAGTTGAATTTTCCCTCTTTCCTCGATATATTTTCGCATTAGCCAGCTGTTAAAACCCTTCGTATAAATAAGGTCGTATTCGCTAAATTTTGCTCTTTAGCCTGTTGGCTTTCTAATTTTTTCTGCACAGAAAAAAAAAATTCAGGGTTTTTTTTCCATTCTATTCACTAGACATTCTATGACTAGGAATAACCGACAATTACAAAAAATTGTATGTACTTAATTTTAAAATTTTGATTTACTTATTACTGTTTTTGGAATTAAACAATTTTTTTTTGAAAATCTCTTATTTTAAATGTTTTTGCACGTAACATAAATTATCTAGTTTTGAGATAGATTATGTATCTGAACACTAGATTATGTATCTATGTACTTAGATTACAAGATTATGTATCTATGTAATTAGATTACAAGATTATGTATCTATGTACTTAGATTACAAGATTATGTATCTATGTAATTAGATTACAAGATTATGTATCTATGTACTTAGATTACAAGATTATGTTTCTAGGTAGATGTCATTATACTGCTGTTGCATGAAGAAATACCGTTTGTGCAGATTTAGCTAAATGTTTACTTTTCGTTAGGACCCTCTGGGTGCAAAGCACGGGCAAGTCAATTTCGGGAAGAAGCAGATGACCGTGTCTGCTATACCACACCTTGTATAGCGGAAAGCCTCCGCGTGAAGCTGGTGACGTCACTGAAGAAGTCCATTCTACCTATGGTCATGGGATATACTGCAAAGAAAGGTCAGTCGGTCGGTGAATTCTTTAGTAGTTATGGTTTTTTTTCAGATGAGTCTCCAACTCTAGATGGTCCAACTCTGATTTGTTAGAAAACGTCAAAGTATCTCTAAAAAAAATGGGTAAGAATTGGAAATCGTAAAATGAGCACATGCTTTCCATTTATACGAAAATGGAATTTTGAAATTTATATTCTTCAGAGCGTCAAAAGCGATGAAACACAAAAATAAACATCCAAAACTAATCGCAAAAAACTCTCGCGTGGGGGCTCTGTGATATGTAACTAAAAATCCAATTTAAATTCAAAGTCTCGAAACACTCATTGAAAAACCTTAAAGCCAGTCCCGAAACATCCATAAATGGATAGTTTGCTCTTCCTTTTATGAATATTGCCTACAGCAGCCTTCGGATACGGAAAAAAAACAAGGAGAATGAGAGAGAGGGAAAAAAATCTCATATAATCCCATAAGCAAATGAGAATACACTAATAATAAGGCAATAAAAGCTTTTCTTCTGACTCATAATGCCGAGAGGGGCCCACGCAAAAGTAGGCTCCTATAGTGAAAGTTTAAAAAAGAATAATAACCGAAGAATCTATATGTAGGTTATTGAAGAAGATCGTATATCATGACTGAGGTCTCGAACGCGAACCAATGTCTCAGGATATTGTTTTGGTGTTTATGAAACGTCGGAAAAATATACATGTATCCAGTAGGACTTGTGTGTGTGTGTGCCTACTCATTAGGCCTTTATATTATGGTGGTGAAGAGGTCACCCGAGAGATGAACATTGGTTATTCATTTTGTGTGCCATTTGTTGTTTGCTTCTTTGATGGTCTTCAAGGACGTGAAACGGAAGTGAAACTAGTCTTTGAAGGAGAGAGAGTTACGTATTCTTATTATTTACTAGAAGGTTTTTTGCGACTTGTCTTCTACTTGTTCTTTTTTTCCTATATTATGGTTTTGTGCCTACGTGAAGATATCTTAAAGCGGTCAAGGTTCATGTCGAACGTCTTTTCCTAACACTAAATAATCGTGTTTCATTCACAACTATCATTCAGACATCTCCGTTGCGAATTTGTGTGATTTCTGATCATGGAAATCGGTGTAGAAATTAGGCTTTCGTAATGATTCTTGATTCTATTACATCTGCATTTCTGTGATATTCAGGCTTAGCTAGTTTTGAATTGATTGTAAATATCCCGAGATGGACCCGCGCATGCTCCGGCAGATTCACGTTCTCTACAACTGTTGCAAAATGATTTTCAAACGTTTTCTAAATCTGATGATTTTGGCAGAAAGATTGTAAAATTTTTTAAACAGGCTGTGAAAAAACAACAACCTCAAACTCTTACGACATTTTACTTGAGTTTGAAACATGATTTCTAAACAAATAGATTGATTTATCATTATATTATGCTATGTTTCCCATTTTTGATTGACATTTGCGCATTTAAAATTGTTTTTTTTTCAAATATTTTTATTCAAATTTTTGTATGAAATAAACATTTTTGGAAACTAACAGATCTAAAATTGAGTGTCATAGTATATTTTTTGTTCATTTTGTTTACAATGAAATTTAATTTTTTTATGATTTTTTCAAAAATTGAATTTTCAGAAATTTTATTACGATTTTCTATCTGAAATTTTTTTTACCCCTGACCATTAACAGAAATAATTTTTTTAAAAATATAAAAAAAAATTCCCCAAATTTTTTTCTGTCACATGGTGCCTGCGGTTTTCCAAAATCATAATTATTAATTATTTTGGTTGAACCAAGTTAACTAATTTACATTATTTTGTTTAGTTACACTTTTGTTTAAGGCTCAGGCTTAAGTAGTTTCAGAAACGTTTTTGCTATTTCAGCCATTATCTGTGGTGTTTCCTCCTGATGAAGAACCCAGAGATGGCTTTGTTTCTTCAAATAATTTTTCCACTTTTTTCCGACTGTGATATTTTAAATTACTTTTGTATTTCGTTTTTGCACTAAGCTATTTGCTTTCAAATTTCATCTTCGTTGCTTCTTTAGCATATTATAGGCTGCCTTAGGCGCTAATATTGGTATGTTATTATGTATCTTTTTATGTTTTTGTTTTAAAAAATTCCTTACTCTGTTTTAATATTTGTGCTCATATATATACAGGGCGTCCATAATTTAAAGACCCTATTTTAAAGTAGCCTACAGGTGAAACCAGTCATCAGAAAATTGTGAAATTTTGTGGAGGACTTTATGCAAAGATGGGGAATTTGTTTCAGGGGGGAAAAAATTAGTTGCACATGTCGCCAGCAGAGATCGTTTTATAAATAAATAACACATTTAGGAAAACTTTTACAATTGTTACTGCAACAAAACATATTCCACGTGATGGCCATAAATTTCAGATAACATGTGAAATCGCAAGAGGGCATGTTCCACAACTGACCGAAGTGTGTGCGGGGAAATGTTCAGCACCTGGCGTGAAATGATGCCTTTTAAGTCAGGTAAAGTTCTTAAGTTGTCACGACTTACCAGAAGTTTCAAATGTCACTAAAGCCAAAAATCGCATGCATTAAGGTCCGGGGATCTGGGTGGCCATAGGTTAGGGAAGTGCCGGCTAATGACACGTTCTTTTATAAAATGTGTTTTAAGAACATTCTTAAGGCCGATATTACACTATAAAAGTTTGATAAAATCCATTTTATAAAACTTGAATAATCCAGCCAATAAAGCTCATAGGTTACATTGAAAGCAAATGAAACACATAATCTTACTGGTTGAATTTTTCAAATTTTATAAAAGAACTTTTAGAAAACATTTATAGTGTAATCCCGGCCTAACACACACTGCAATGTGTGGACAAGCTCCGTCTTGTCTAAAGACTTCCCGGAGATCGAACATGTCAATGGACCTGCAGAACGTAACTCCTCGTAGAAGTAGGGACCGAGAATAAATGATGCAGTAAATCCACACCATACCGTCACTTTTGGTGAATGCAACGGATCCTCTAAGATAGCATGCGGATTTTCTGGTTCCCAAATTCGGCAGTTGTGAGTATTGACTGCACCATCCAAGTGAAAATGCGCTTCGTCTGTCCAGCGGATATTCCAAGGCCATTCTGAATCGACCTCAACGTGAACTAGAAACTGCAGTCAGCACCCGAGTCGAGTATCATAATCATGTGGAAAAAACCACGGCACAAGTGAAAGTTTGTGTGGATGGATATCGGAGGATATTCCGCATGATCTTATAGGAACGTGGCCTATCCAACACCTGTGCTACACGCCTGACCACCAGGAGAATTTGAAGCTGTGTCCAATTTGAAGCCTTCCACATGAAGCGAAACCTCCTGTACTGCGTCTATAAAAACGGGTTTTCTTCCAGGACGAACAGCCAATAATCCTGTGGTTTCAAATTTTGTTATCATACTCCGAAGGACATGATATTTCCGCAAGGAAGGCTTTCATTGGACCTTCTCGAATCCCAATAAAAACAGTATATGTATAGTGGTTGACGCATGAGGTCTAATACAGTTGAATCCCGTTATAACGAATGCCAAGAGACCGGAAGAATCACTTCGTTAAAACGAAATTTCGTTATAAAGGAATTCCAGGTTACCTAGCATTGTTCCTATGTAAACTTATTTGGGGAATTAGAAAAGTGTTCGTTAATACGAGATTTTCGCTATAACGGTATTCGTTAAAACGGGATTCGACTTTATACGATTAAGCGGAGAAAAGTTGAAATTACATTAAGCGGGAGACCTTTAATACTGTGTCTATGGAAGAAGTTTTTGATTCCAGAGGATTTTTACCCGTTGAAGCAGGGTTACCAGTTACCCTATTAAACGGTATCACCAATCTGAAATACATCTTAGTGTTGAGAGATCGTTTTTGATATGATCTACTATTCTATGCATTTTGCGGTCTATAATCTACACAGAATATTAGTAGGATCAGTGGAATAAGTATGAAAAAAAAAAGTGATAGCCATCAATGCTGAAAGGGGGAAAATAACCATCATCATCGTATAACAAACGATCGGTTTGATATTCCCAGCATAACAATTTCCGACACCCTTGCAATTACGTACCCGAAAATGGTCGGAAGATAATTTTCCTCATCTAACACCGTGATAACTCGGTATAACTCTTCTTAATAACTCTCCGGCTGGAAGCTGTATCTTAAAAGCACTTTTCGAACTTCAACAAGTTATCGAAAAATAATTTGGAAATAAATGACGATTATCAACATGAGTAAGGGTCGTTCTCGAAAAAAAAAGCCATAATTCTTCTTCTTCTTCTGGATATGAAGTCATACTCGGTTATAACGCGCGACATCGAATATTCCGCGAAATTCTGTTGTTATAACCGAGTTATTTTCGTTGTTCTCCCGTATGAATCTCGAGTTTCCGTATGTGTATGAAGCAAATATGCACCACATATATTTATCGATGTGTGTGTTTTTGTTACTTTTCTACCCAGAACACCTTTCGCATGCCAGAGGGAACCCCCCTCGGTTTGGCCGCATTTGGCTCACAGGGCGGAGGTTGCGCACCCCCCCCCCCCCCTGCTGTAGATACATCTGTATTAAATGTTGATCAGAAAATATACATTAACGCGTTCCTCTTCTCACCCAGATGCGGTTCGTTCATCTCTCTCTCTCGAGGAAAATAGCAACTTCATTTAAATTCAAGCAACGAAACACGTCTTACGCCAATCAAACCACCACCGCCATCACTGCCACCAACCGAAACTTACAGGCGTGATATTAGACGAAGCCAATTAATTAAGGACCGTTTACATTAACTATGAAACTAGAACTAATTCCGTGATACTTTTAATTAATTGGATTTATATAATTAGTTATTTTTAGTTTCCTACCGAACTATTTTTTTTTTACCCACCTCCATATCAGGTATATTTGTAGGCCAATCTGTAGCTTTATCCACTTGCATTTCTCAATAGGGCAGGATGACCAATAAGACGAAACCGTGGTGTCTAGCCACTACTTCCCAAATGTCGTAAATTCTCACTTGATATTGACAATTTATGACTAAATTATAAGATAATAAATTATACAATATTTTTCTAGGACGACTGAAAAATTGGCTGGGACATACGTGGGTGGATTTAGGCACGAAGACTAGGTTCTTGTTTAGATCTTCTCTGACCAGTGATACTATTTCCGACTGAGGGAGGCAGATGGCGCCGAGCATTATGAGGACCACTACAACTAAACCATACATGTACCTCGTCCATATTCCTCTGCGGAACTTCCAACGAATTGGTACGTTGGTATGTTGGGATATGCGTGTGCGTGTTGTGAACCTACCGTGAATCTTGTTTCTGTGTAATGCTTGTATAGTGCTGCCATCTGCCACGTATTTTTCGAACCGTGAGTGAAGGGTAATGTTTGAAAATTTTACCGTTTTGTAGGCCTGTTGCTCTCTGCGGCGAGACTTTTTAATGGGGAGATCGGCTTGCATTCGCATCTCGAAGTTTTGAGGACCGAAAAATGCCTATCTTTTTCTGGAGCGTTGGAGTCACAGAATCTTCATGAGAGACACAGAATGAATACCTGTCAGTATATCGCCGTTAGCTCTCAATCGCGTAGCTTTCCCAACTTCAAGTTGCGAATTCGAGCCGATCTCCAGTTTGAAAAAATCTCTAATTAACATTTAAAAACAAATAGAAAAGACTCGCGCATTGTACAACAGACAAAATAACTTCGGAAAAAACAAAGAAAAAAGACAGGTGACAGCACTTCTTTAATCGCATAACACGAACTCTTCAGAAACAAGCTTTACGTTAGGTACAGAACACATGCACGGCGTATTCTAGCACGCATCGCGATTCGCAAGAATTTCCTCAGAGGAGTATTTACGAGGTACACGTGCGGAAAGAGAAAAAAAAACACCTTCTCTCTCCTTTTGCTATATTATTATATATTGTATATATATTTTGTATATTTTTTGTATACATTGTGTATTTAGACCATTCTCATATCTCTCCCACTTCAACATGCCAGCTTCTTCTTCTTCTTTCTTGCCCACAAGTCTTTTCCACACTTCTTTCGAAATCCCTGGCTGCGATCTCCGGCCCTTATGTGCCACTGGGCGCACAATTTTTCTCCCTAGTTATTTGGTTCAGCTGTCCATTTCAGTCAAATGTCTTGTACGTTGCATCGAGTTGATGGCTGTCTTCATGGGGAGAACGATGCGAGTGATTCGAAACTTGCGAGCACGGGGCAAGGGGAGCCACCACCAGTGGCGTCGGAGCCGGGGGTGCTGTGGGCGCTCAAGCACCCACGATTATTTGTGGCATGCATCCGAGCACCCCCAGAATTGATTCAGAAATTAAAATTTCCGATATAAAACTAAAGACGAGCACCCACAGTTTCGAAACACTTCCGACGCCCCTGGCCACCACTATAAATCTTTGTTAACTCTGTCTCTTGCTAACTCTGTCTAACCGACACAACTATGCCTTTTTTTTTTGAGGTAACGGAAGTAAGGTGCTTTGCATCAGTCCCGGGTTGTGAGCGGTTCTATCTATCTATCTATCCTTTTGCTATGGAATTCTGAATAAAAGTTGACTTCCCCAACTGGCAGTTGTTAGCCGTTAGCACCTGACTTCTCCCACTGGGAGGAATGGAAAAAACGTTCGCGAAAAAAAAACCTATTTTATACAGAGCACCTGGGCTCGGCGATGCCGTAATTAGAGTTTAAGGTTTTAAGGAGGTGAGATATCTCGTAATTGCCGAAATAACAGGAATCAGGTTAGGTGAAATTCCTCTCCATTGCCGATGAGAGGGTCAATAAAAACTGATTTAAGTGTCATATCTGCGCCACAAGCTCTACTAAAATTTCTTTCCAAAAACATAAGTGCCGCTTATCCCTGAGAATACGATGCCAGAAAGAAAAAAATAGCTTTCACAGCTACAACTGCATTTAACTTTCATTAAACACCGGGGCTGGGAATCGATTAAAATTTTAATTTAATAGATTAATCGACCGATTAATCGAATATTTTCAAATGCTATTCATTCATAGCAAACGTAGTGTTGGTATGTAATATAGTAGTTGATGCTAAAAAAATATATTCTTTTCATTTCACGCATCTATTTATTGAATGGATGCAAATAAATATAGAAATAGATTAACAAATAAAGCCGCCAGCTTGAAACTATTTAATATCATTCCCGCTTTGACAGAAACATGAATGTGCAAATTTCTAGAACTTGGAAAACGACTTTAGAATGTTTACTCTACCGATGTTATAATCTATGGAAGTTGGTCTCCTAAAATGTGTTTTGCAAAATGTGTTTCAATAGGGAATACACATTTGCGCTTTTCTGGAAAACACTCACCCAAAAGTGAAAATTCGCACATTCGTGTCTCTGGCATAAGGGGAACGATATGCTGAACATTCTTGTCACATTCTGAAATTTCTTGGATCTTGTCGTTCATTTTTTTTAAATCCGTAATTTTAGAAATCATTAGTTTTCGTTGAATCGACTTGTGTTTCCTCATGTCGTAAAATTTGATCAAAATATTGGTTCAAATATTTTTAAATACGGTCACTTATCTGAAATGTTATGTATAGGAACAATTTACGACATATTTAATCGGTTCAGTCAAATAAATCAAGTAAAATTATAAACCGTTGATAAAAAATTTTAATCGAATGTTTATTTGATTAATCGAGCCGATTAAATCAACTAAAATTTGTAACTTTCGATTAATCGATCAATCAGACCAGTCCTGTTTAAAACAGATAAAAATATCGATTGCTGATTCCGCTAACCATCAAATAATAATCTTCATGCATTTGAATTAAATATTTCATCAAAAAAAAAATTGAATTAAGACTCGATCGGGTACTTATCTTTCTCCCATAATAACACAATTACACTTGAAATATCCAACCAATTAATTAAAACAAAATTACACTCATTAAATGCTCCACTTTTACTAATGTTCATCCGGGGAGTTTAAGAAGACGAAGGAAATTAAAATTCTCTAATAATGAATGCTCATCATGATCTCTCTCTGGTCTCCATGAGCAAAAAATACATCCAGAAAGATATCCATCGCGTTTATTATATCCGATAACCGCGTGCACACGCCATTTTCTAAAACTTAAAAGAACAGTAAATGGGTAAAAGAAGATTAATAACAAAAATTATTATGTATTAAAAAATAAAAAAGATAATAATAATCCATCACCAATCTTCCGCCTGATAATAGACACCATTGAGGTGGATGGGGGGGAGGGGAGAAATGTATTGATGATGATGATAACTAATAGCCTGGAAAAGAGAGGTTAAATATACCACTAATTACCGAGGCTGACTCTCTTAATGAGAAATTGTTATTGATTTCCTATTAAGATGTAATCGAATTTCGTTAATGGCGGCAAGTTTTAAATACCTGGGAAGTCGATATTGTTATTTTTTTTTTGGTACCTTTCGGAACTATCTGGATGTTATTGGCTCTCAATATGCAAATTAATTTATTGCTATTATTAAATGAATATATTAGAGGTGACTTATTAATCGTTTCAATTATTTTTCGCGTAAAAAATGTAATATTTATTCAAATTGAAACTCCAATCAAAATACGTATGTTTTCAATTTTTTTGTTAATAATTAAATTTGTATGTCTACTTTTTTTTAGAGGAAACATAATTTTTGTAAATGGAGATACCTTATAATGAATAGAAATTTTATCGATTGAAAAAGTGATCATTATTTGATTACTTAATCTCTTATTATTTATCCGACTTAGTTTGCATTTTCCTTTTACCCCATTAAATCAAAGGTTTTAATAAGTCATTTATTAATTAGAATTTAAAAAAATGCATTTATTAGTTAAAATCAAAAGAAGATATTTATTAATTAAAATTTAAAAAAGACACTTGTTAATTGAAATTGAAAAAGCATTTATTAGTCAAAACTTAAAAAAGGTATTTATTAGTTAAAATTTAAAAAAAAAATTTAGTTAAAATTAAAAAATACATTTATTAGTCAAAATTTAGAAAAAAGGTATTTATCAGTTAAAAAATTTAAAAAAGGTATTTATCAGTTAAAAAATTTAAAAAAGGCCTTTATTAGTTAAAATTAAAAAAAAATCATTTGTTAGTTAAAATTACAAAAATTCATTTATTAAATTTTTTTAAAAGCTTAATTAAAAACCAATCAACATTTTTTCAAAGACAATTACAGGATACCATGTTATTTCAATACACACACTCTTGATACGAGTCGATCGCCTTCGATTGAAAATTTTATAGGAAATTATCTTATTTTATAAACTGCAATAAACTAATGCATTCACTGAAAAAAACGATGGGATCTTATTAGAAATAACGATGTCTGTAAACGCGATGGGATGTAATTCCGAGCAAGATTACTGCTAGGATTTAGTTCTAAGGTTACTCATAGGATCTGATCAATACCACTATCATGGCTCAGATATGATCAAAAACACGATAATTGACTATTCTCGTAAATCACGATGTGTGGTTCGATGATATTCTGGTGTACATGATATACATGAAATGAAATACATTTTTTAGTAGATGATAAGCTAAAAATGTTTCGAAGACTGATTTTGATAGTTATAAACTCCTCCTCCCCCCTCTCCATTCTCCATGTAATTCACATTCAAAAAATTACATTACCTTAATATCCAATTCACTGAATAACATGTTATTCTTTTCAACATGGGGGAGAAAAAAACAACTTCGGAATAGATGCCCATTTATCCACAAATAAATCCTCAGACCACGCGGCAAACATCTAATGCTACCGCCATGAATTTAAACGTATAAAGGGAAGCTTTTCACGTCAGTAGGCAACACCACATGCCGTCTATCAAGTACAAGGTGTACGGAATGAAATAAGTAAAAGGAATGGACGGGGAAGAGGGGTGGTGCTTAATATATATAAGCACAAGAATAAGAAATTCACGTAAAAAAAAATAATAATAAAAAATCGAAAAAGATCGGAAAGTTCCACCAAAATTTGTAGCCCGGATTGCCCCCATTTGTCTTGCGTTGGTCGAATCTCTCGCAGGTATTCGTTTTATTTTGCTTGTTTTCATTTTTTTACATTTTTTCGCATTTTCTAGGAGTCGGTATCTGTTTCGTTCTGTGACATGGTCCTTAAATCACGTAAGAAAAACTCTCCTTCGCCCCCTCCCCCGCCCCCATTTTTTCCCCCTATACTATCCTGCACGTATTCTGACGTCTAAATTAGCTCTGTTATCGGTGGGAAATGTTGAAATATATATAATTTTTTTTTTTTTTTACCTGAGAGAGAGAGAGAGAGATGGAGTCACAGGTCATTACGGTAAGCATGTGCATTAGTATTCGGAAAGAGTTGCAGATTTTTGTTGTTTTTGTGTGTTTTTATATATACCTTTCCGATTGAAAATTTGCGAGAACAACATGTTTTCTGTGAAATCGGTACGGAATGTTACGTATTTTTAATTTTTGTTTAATTTTCTTTGAAGAAAGTATGTATTTGGAAACGTATATGTTACGGTAAATGTGATAAATGCTATTATTGCATGTAATAAGCAGGTTATTATGTATAATCGTAATCGTCAAGCATTTTGGTAAGTTTGACAAATTTTCCTAAATTAATCACTTTTACCGGCGATTATGCATAGTTTTACCCAAGCGTCGTTGGTAAATTTAATAAGCAGTAAAGAAATTATGTGTCAATGAGAAATATCGTCCGTGAAACTCTCAATAACCGAGAATCTGAGCATTTGAAAGCAAAATAAGAACTGAGACTGACGGCTTGTCAATCCTAAAAATTAGAGAGTAGGCTACGGTGCCAATGGGAGAATATTATTTTCACAGATGAAAAGCTCTTCACAATTGAGCAAGCGCACAATTATCACAACGATAAACACTGGTCCTCATCGGTCAAAACACTCGCTTTCAGTTGTGTTCGTTCCAATGGAGAGACTCACGCACACACCTCTCGTTTTTGTGGAAAAAAAGTGTCAAAATCGATCGACATGTTTACCAGGAAGATATTTTGGAAGCCCTTGTGCTTCCATGGTGTCAAAAGTATTTTGGAAAAGACATTTGGACATTCCAACAAGATTCATCATCAACGCAGAGAACAAAAGGTATGCAGCAGCGATGTGAGTTTCACTTTCCTGATTTCATCACATGTGCAGAAGGGCCATCATAATTCCCTTGATCTTAACCCGATGGATAACAGCATGTGTGTGGTCCATTTTGAAGAACGGGGCTTGTGCTAACAGTTACCAAAGTTTGGCATCGCTGAAGACAGCTCTGAGTCGGCAATTCAATGAGTCGACTCAGTTTATCTGACTCAGTTCACTGAGTCGGATAGACTTTCTAACGAAGAGGTGCGACGAGAAGCTCAAAATTGAAACAAAGCTTTTGAAGCTTTGTATCACAGCCAAAGGCAGCTACTTTAAATTCAAGTTATTGTGGTTGTTAACGAATGTATATGTTTATGCTACGAGAATCGATCCGAATTAATAGAAAGATTACGCGGAAGAAATATCGTATATTTATTTTTTGTCACCCTGTATACTTTGCATGATAATTCATACATGTATTGTATCATTATATCGGGGTCCGACCATATACTCATCACACACATTAGACAAATATGAAAGACAAGATAAATATGAATTGTTTTTCATATTTATCAAACTCTCCAATTACACTGGATATTATGCATAACCACAGGTAAAGCGACAAATTTCAAGTTGGCCTATTTATGAAATTTACCCACGATGTTTGGGTATTAGCATATGTGCAGGTAAAAGTGATAAATTTACCAAGCGATTGTATGTTATAAGTTATTATAAGTATGTAACCGGTTACGCATGCCTTCTAGCATTTCCAAGGGTCGGTCATTTACGCTTTCATAGCAGTCAACCAGTGTTACGCATTTCTAGAACTTAACAAATGTTGCGCACATTTCTAGAACTTAACACAAATGGTGCGCACATTTCTAGAACTTAACAAGTGCTACTCACACGCATTTCTGGAACTAAACTTGTGTTACGCACACACATTTCTAGAACTTAATAAGTGCTATGCATTTCAAGTCCTCTCACGCATTTGTAGGGCAATCGGTCCTCACACATTTGCAAGGCAATCAGTCCTCTGAAGCATTAGTAGGGTAGTCAGTCCTCTGAAGCATTAGTAGGGTAGTCAGTCCTCTGAAGCATTAGTAGGGTAGTCAGTTCTCCGACGTATTAGTCGCCCCGACGCGTTTGTGGAGTAATCAGCCCTCTGACCAATTTGTAGAGTAATCAGTCCTCCAACGCATTAGCAGAATAATCAGTCCTCTGAAGCATTTGTAGAAGTTAACAAGTCCCTCACGCATTTTAGGGTAATAAGATAAGCATATTATTAGATTGACATGTTGTCATCATATTATTACATTCGCATTTTGTCAGCATATTATTACAGTGGCATATTGTCAGCATATTATTACAGTGGCGTACTGTCAGCATATTATTACAGTGGCATATTGTCGGCATATTGCTGCAAAAGTGTATGCAGTTATGAATTATGTATATAGTGTTCTACATTTTTTCCATTATTTTCTTTATGAGAAATCCAGTCTTTCTCGTTTTTATTAGTGCCTGAATGGTGATAACTTCATTTTTAAAATTGATATCTTTTCTGTTTCTCTTCCAAGATTTGCATTTATGCCTCAGATATCATCACTGATCGCTTTCTCATAAAAGATGAATTTGGGAGATATTTTATGAAATCTTTCTTGGTATGCCCCAAAGGCGCCATGTTGTGTCAGAACTTGATTAAAGTGGAAATCACCCTGAACAATGTTCAGTGACGTGTTTGGAAATATTCCATAGGTGAATCTTCCGTTTGGTGAACGGTCCGAATGTTGCTGCCAGTTTTCCATTATTGATTTCTTTACCATGTTTTTCAATCGTATCGATGAGATTTTAACTATTGCATCTATTTCAGTCTTCTCTGTTGCCGCCTTAGCTTTTTGATCCGCATACTCATTTCTTACGTTCCGATTATGATCCTTGATCCAATGGAAGACAATTTTGTTCTTCTCAGCTAAAATTTTCATATTATGTATACTTTCATCTTTGTTATTAATTTTTCTCAGTGTCTGTAGTACTGATTGATTGTCACTATAGACGTGGGCACCTTCTAATTTATTATTGTGAATGTGGTCTATAGCGTCTTTTACTGCCGCCATTTCGGCTTCATAAACTGTACTGCCATCGTTCAGTCGAATCATGTGTTCGTAGACTATATTATTGTTGTTATAGTGAACTACTGCATAACCCACTTTATCAGCTATTTTTGAGTCATCAGTGTATATTGAATGGATGGCTTTATCTGTTTCAATTTTGCTCCATTCTATTCTTAGTTTCTGCCAAGGAGGAACAAGTCAATTTTTATAATCATCTATGTCTGTATGTGCGATACATCTTCCTAATATTGATTGTGTTTTCTTCAGATGAGTTACTTTTTGTATTTTTTTATCAGATTTTGTAACTTGATGTCTATGGGCGGTATCCCCGCCAACACCTGCATAGCATCGTTAGACACAGTCTTGTAGCATTTAATTATGTTTTTTAGCATTTTCAGCATTTTCCTCTGAATTTTTATCAATTTTTTATTTTGACATCTTTGGTCGTTGTACCAAATTACAGATTATTACGTTGCACCAAATTGCAAAAACCATAGATGATGACTTTCTCTATGCATTAATTGCAAATTTTCTTTAAAATATCGCTGTTATTCCCCAACTGGCTCTCGTTTTCTGAAAAAAATTTTTGGGTCTTCTCAGTGCATTTCCTTTCGATATAGTGAAGATGACCCGTCCAGGTGAAGTTTATATTCATTTGAATGTCTAGGTATTTCATTGTGGTCACGTATTTCAGGGCTAGGCCTCCTATTTTTATGGAAGAGAGGATATGCTTTTTACTTTCCCTCTTTCCTTGCAGATAGTAAATACAATTTTGGATATGCTAAATTTCAGATCGAAATGATCTGCCCATGCTCTCAATTTTTCTAAGATCGCCTTTGCAGTGCACTGGTTTGCAGCATCCACCGTGAAAGTAATTATGAAATTGTGTGAGTAAGCTTGGAGTTTTACCGTTTTACCTGTAGGTACTTTCAGTATCTCGTTGGCGGCAAGATTCCACAGCACTGGGCCTAATACAGAGCCCTGTGGAACTCCAACGTTATATTTTTTATAATTTTTTTTTTTGTATTTCATTCCAGTATTTTCTACCCTCTAGATAGCTGAATAAAATCCTATTAGGGTATCCCGGTATTTCAAGTCCTTGTATTATCTTCTTAATTTTCTGAGTGTTGAAGGAATTGAAGGCGTTTTGTAGGTGTTTGCGTCCAGTGATATTATACAAGTTAATCTGTCTTTTTTGTAAATTTTCCATGACAGTATCTTTTATCCGTTGCGGGGCATCTATAGCAGAATGTTCTTACGGAGGGCAAACTGTTTCTCAGACATCTCTTCATTTTTCTCCAGGTAAAAACTATTCTATTGAGCATAAGCCTTTCAAAAGTATTTCCCCAATCCAATAATAAGTGCAGTGGTCTGTAATTTCTCACGTTGTTTCATTCAGTGGTTCATTTAAGCAAAAGAAAACCCTCTTCTAATCATAAAATTGTTCAAGAGGCAAAGTGACATCTACATGCCAATCACCATTCAATAAGATTTCGTCTTTTTATTGATCTCAAATTACATATCTCTTATATATATATATTATATTCTCAAATACATTTTTCTCCCATTCAATTTATTATGTCCAGCGCCTTGAAAGGGTCAAATAAATACGCCACGGGTTATTTCATTCATTCATGCATTTTTTTTTTTCCTGCGTTCTTTCTTACTTAGCTCTACACGCCCAGAAGTGTGTAAGTGTACGCGCGTGCGTGCATGTGTGTGCCGCTGTAGAAGTTAAGCGTAAAAACTTTTCATTCACAAAATCGAACGTCCTGTTGAAAAAATAAAATAAAAAGAAAAAAACGCTTTTTATTTTCGTTTTTTCCTCCATTCATGCTTCTCGTATGGGCGTTCACGTACAAAAAAGCCTTTTCCAACGTGAACCCTCGACCTGTATTCGCAAAGGAGCGAGTCCACTTCTCTTTCTTTTTTCATTATTATTTTACCACGCGTGAGTCATTTTATTCGTATGACGTCACGAGGAAAGGGTTATTTTCACATTTCGATAAAAGAAGAAATAAAGTGATATTTTAAGTATATCTCCGTTAGTTTTCAGGGGCGCAACCTTTGGCTTTGAAACTGATTTAAATTATCGGTATTTGTATAATGAGTAGGGCTGAGAATCGATTAATCAAAAAATATATAATCGATTAATCGAATATGTTCAAATGTTATTCATCCGTAGCAAATGTAGTGTTGGTAACTACATTCACGGATACTCTCCCTATTAACGGATACCTCCCGTTAACAAACAGTTTTCTGATCCCGTGTAGTCGGGTTTTAATGTATTTTACTCCCCGTTAGCGGACATTCTCGATAGTGGACATTAAAATCAAGCAAGCTGTTCTACGGGATTAGGAACTCGCAAAATAGGAACCCTATTTTGAAAAGGATAGTAGGGAAACTCAAACTACATCAACAAATACTAATATTAAATATACACTATAGTACAGAACAAATATACAGTATATATATATATAAATAAGGATTTTCAATACATACAGGGTGTCCCATAAATTCGTAAAAAAAAATTCACAAAAATTAAAGGAAGTTGCATATTTGGATGCAGGTTGCGGAAAAGTTATTCTCAAGAAGGCGGAGGGGGGGGGGTTGCTATTATAGGGAAAAAAATGTTGTTCAAATTTTTGTCGATCGAGGGTGCTCGCTGTACGGAAGCAAATCACAGAATTTGCAACCCGAGCTTCCGTTCGATTTCTTCTGCGTTCGAAACGTTCGTAAAGCTTCAGCCGGCGTTTCGTAGCTCAAATGGAACAACCTCACCAATACAGTCGAATCCTGTTATAACGAACACCAAGAGACCGCAGAAATCACTTCGTTGAAACGAAATTTCGCTATAAAGGAATTCCAGGCTTTTATATTGTTCCTATATAAACTTATCTGGTAGGTTAGAAAAGTTTTCGTTAGAACGAGATTTTCACTATAACGGTATTCGTTAAAACGGGATTCGACTGTAGTAATTATTTGTTATCCACCAGAATGGCAACTCCACAATGAAAACCTTATACAAGTGCCAGTAACAAGAAAATTCAGAGAAATATGCATTTTATAAGACTCCGATTTACATATCTCTAGTGATTTGCAGCGCCCTTTATTTTAACTTTTTTCTTTTAATACAGAAAAAAAAATACTTTTTACGCAAACCGCATCCAAATATACCAATGCCTTCCGTTTTTATGAATTTTTAAACTATTCACAAATTTATGGGGCACCATATATATTAATTAAGACACAAATACCATTAAATAACTTCATACGTCAAAGCAAAAAAAGTTATATTGATTAATATGAAGGTGTTTCCGATAAAATAAAGATGTTCAATGATAAGACTCCAGGCACTGGCCAATTCACGAAGACTCCCGATTTTGGACTTCTGTACCGAAAAAAAAGCAACCAATAACAAAATAAATGAACAATCACCATTTTGCTGGTTAACAAAAGAAAAATACATTCAAACAATCATTTTAATACATACAGAGCGTCCCAAAATCGACTGACGGTTTTCAAAATGGGAATAGCAAGAAAACGGTGACAGATATCAAAGTCATTCTTGCGGGATGTAAATGTGCGAAGTCAGGAATTTCAGATACATCATTCATGTTGCAAGCGGATGTGTACCGTATATACAGTGGAACCTCCGCAAATGTACACTTTCCTGATCCCCGGCCCCGTTAAATACGAGTTTATTGTATTTCACTCCCCGTTAGTGGACAGTAAAATCAGGCAAACTCTAATTTATTAAATTTGGGTCATATACCAATCGCTTATCATATTCAACTAATGTTTTTTCTAAGCTCGTGTTGGTGAACATGATAAATCAGCCATTTTTTATTTCATTAAATGAATATAACTATGATCCAAGATGGTGTTTGGAATGGTAATGTTGGTTTTGTTGTTGGTGGAAATGTGTGAAGAAAGCCAACATTACAAGACTGATAAGGTTGTCAGGAAATTTTTTTATCTTCTCCACACCTATTTTAAATTAATCTTAAATTTAATGCAAAGTACGTGTAATGCACGTATCATGTGCGGGTAAAAATAATTGAATGACATGAGTTGCGCATCAGAAATTCCTGACTCTCTTCGCACATCCATTTGCCGCAAGAATGACTTTCATACCGTTTTCTTGCTATCCCATTTTGAAAAACCATCAGTCCATTGTGGGACCTCCCTGTTTAACATAATAAAAATGTATGTGATTTGTAACTGAACAAAATTCTTGAAGATAATTATTAACGAGACAAATTCAGATAATCTCATATGATTTTTAAGCAAGAAACTGACAAAATGTCCATCTGCATTCATTTCTCATCATCAAAAAAGAACAGGTAAAAACCTTCTCCACTCTTAAATACAGTTTTTTTTTCTACAAAAATACCTCTTTTCCAAAATACTTTATAAGCCTCCATAAATTACTAATCAAGTTCTCTTGAAAGGCTATTACAGAGCTTCTTATTAGGAAAAATGTGAACACAACAATATTTATCTCTCCCAACGTAATCCTATTATTCACGAAAAGTTTTCGAAGGATGTGAAAAATAATAATATATGTTGTATATATATATTTTTTTTAGCTTAGGAAACAGACAGATGGAGCTAAAATGGCGGCCCACCCATGAACCAATTAGAGAACTAATCCTTCAAACTTCTCGAAAAGATTCTTATGATGTCGAGTGGACCAACTTAATCCCATAAATCTTATAATCCGTTTGACAAGATCCTCGTTGCTGAGAAGTTGCTGTTGCCCCTCGTCTCTGGTAGATTGTGGAATGTGGCTGCAACTGGTCTGTGTGAGGGGTCTATTGCCCATCAACTTCCCTCCCATCACTCATTTAGAGAGGGTCTTAATTGCTTTGTTTCGTTCTAATTAGCACCTGCGGCCAACTAATTAATTCGTCAGTGGTAATGTGTCCCCCCCCCTCTTTATATATATGTCCTCCCCTCTTGATTTGTTTCGGCAATAGTGGGATTATTTCTTGGCGATTTATGCCATTTTTGGCGGGATTGATGGCAGAAGAAGCCAACTATCATTGTGATAGGGCTTCATAAAAATAAATCAGTAAGCGGGATGACGCCATAAAGGGCTAACATTCAACCAACATCGCAATAGGAGTTTCGCAAAATGGCGTCATTATCGTACGTAAATTCCTCATATAGGCACAGGAATCAAGTTGCCGCCCCCCCCCTTCCCAGTGGCGGCTCCAGAAAAAATCTCTACCCACGGGGGACATATTTTTGTCGGCCAGACCACGTTTTTTTTTTGGTCGACAGAGCTTTTTTGCCCTTTCAGCTCGGATTTCGCACCCCTCCTAGAATGACACCTCGTGCTCCCGCACGAGTCGCACGGCTCAAGTGCTGCCCCTGCTTCTTGCGTGCGCTCTTGAGAACAGCCCGTATTTAATATATACGGGATGTCTGGTCCTATTTCGGTACTTTCATAATATCGGTGCCTCTGACACATTGACCGGTTGCGCGTGAGCATGGCATGCTCTGATATAGATGTTCTGATGCTGAGGGTGACTTGTTCGTTACTGAAAAAGATGAAGACCATTGATTCATACCAAAGCCTTCTAGATACTACTACTATAGTCTCTCCGAGAGCCTTTGTTAATAACCCATTTCAGGAAATCAGCACCTACTTGGCAACTCTGATATAAGCTGGAACTCAAGTCAGAGTAATGCTATTCATTTAATATGACTTAAATGAAGATCTTCAATTGGAGTGTCAATCGATAGATCGAAATCGAGTGAAATTGTCGCAGACCTTTTGGTGCGTCAATGAGCATTACTGTGTTCGCGAGCAATAGCTTGGTGTCTCTCATAGCAGGTTCGACGAAAGTGTTGCCAGGTGAAAAAATGTTGAGAAACATTGCGCAATTATTTGAACCTGTTGCTCGTGAACAACACGGTACTTACTCACTAGCACACAAGAGTGATCGGTGGTTGTGTCCGATTCATGTGCGAAAGAGTTATTGACGGACATCCCGATAATAATTTCACGTTAAAAATATTTTATTTATTTCAGCATGCGTATCAATACAGATGAGTAGAAATATTGCATTTCTAGAGAAATGCGTAGGAGGCGTGTGCGTCTACAAATGTGTAGAATGTTAGCGCAATTCTTTGAATGGGTTGGAGACTAGTTAACCAGAAATAGGAAGATAGAAAGCTTGTACCGATAGAAGTGTGCAGGAGGCTTGCGTACTCCTAGAAGTGGCGTAGAGCCTTGCGTACTCCTAGAAGTGGCGTAGAGCCTTGCGTACTCCTAGAAGTGCCGTAGAGCCTTGTGTACTCCTAGAAGTGTCATGGATTGTTGCGTACTCTTACAAGTTCCAAGGGTAACTTACGAGCCCCTAAAAATGCGCAGAAGTACTTCGTTCTGCCAGAAATGTGTCCGAAGCTTGTTGACGCCTAAAAATGCGGAGGCTCACGTACCCTTACAGGAGACTTGCATGCTCCTAGAAATACGTAGGAGGACGAGCATATTCCTGTTAATGCGTAGGAGACACGTATGCCTAGAAATAGATAGGAATCTTGCGTACTCTTAGAAGCTCCATGGGAACGTGTGTATGCACTCCTGCAAGTGCCGAAGAGACTTGCGTGTCTCTAGGCTACAAAGAAACCGTACTCTCTCAAAAAATTCCTCGGAAACATGCACATTCCTAAAAATTCGTTGGAGACTTACGGAGAAAGTGCGCGTACTCCAAGAAATTCCCCCCACCTGTCGTTTATTCCGTCATAACGAGTACTTTTTTTTCGAGATTATAATTTTTTCCGTGATTGCTAATTATTTTCCGCGTACCTTTAGACCCTAAATAGCCTCATCTCGTGATTCCGAGGGTAGGGTACCACAGCATAAAAATCACTGTAAATATACAAAATTTTTAAGTGAACACTACGATTCTAGATCATCAAAATAATGAAGCAAAATTTTATGAATATTACTTTGTTTGAATGTTGAGAAGTGGAGTTGCGTTTTGTTATCAATATTTACGGATCCTGTATTGATTTTGATTGGGTAATTATTTATTATCATTATTTGTTGTTTTTTTTGCAGTTTCATTGAACTTAGACTTAACGAAGTATGCATTTTATTCATAGGAAAAGCAAGAGGGATGCATTTTATTTCAATTGCGAAAAGAAGGTTCTTGTTGGATGTTTATAGGATCATCATATATCAGAGAGCGTGTTTGCAATCCCTAACATCTTCATTCATTTCATTCCCGGGACAAGTCACGTGACTTCTTTTTTGGAAAGCAAATAAATAGGACGGGATCACGGTTGTAGATCACATCGCTGTATTCAGTGACAGCTGCTATGCATCACCGGGAATAAAAAAATGGCCTCTATATCTGATAACTTTTTTCATGTATTTTTCTATTCAGGTTTTTTCTTTCACTCTTCTTTTTTTTTACAAAAATGTAATTTCCTTTCATTTTCATCCTCTTCCCCACATGATGTTTTTTTTTTCCCTTTCCTATCCCTAGTAAACTGTCTATTGAAACGCAACGTGTACGCAACTATTACAAAACTGCAAAAAAAGCGCAAAGCAATAATTACTATCTATATCGTTATCGTTATTAATTGCGTCCATATGTTATTGACTCACTGTCCGAAAGTAAAGATACGTCGTAATAAATTATTTCGGGTGTCTGAATATTCGCAATGCTCTTATACATTTTTTTTTACATTGATAAGCATATCGATTAAAAATGGGAATCGGGAAGAAATTCTAATCAATTAAAGTATATTCATTTTCACACATACAGAAAGATTTAAATTATTTTACTTCTTTTTTAATTTATTTTATTTTCATTTTTACATTTATTTTATTTCCAATTTTTTTACATTTATTTTATTTTCAATTTTTTTTACATTTATTTTATTTTCAATTTTTTTCACTTTTATTTTATTTTCAATTTTTTAAATTCATTTTATTTTCAATTTTTTAAATTCATTTTATTTTCAATTTTTTAAATTCATTTTATTTTCAATTTTTTAAATTCATTTTATTTTCAATTTTTTAAATTCATTTTATTTTCAATTTTTTAAATTCATTTTATTTTCAATTTTTTAAATTCATTTTATTTTCAATTTTTTAAATTCATTTTATTTTCAATTTTTTAATCATTTTATTTTCAATTTTTTAAATTCATTTTATTTTCAAATTTTTAAATTCCTTTTCTTTTCAATTTTTTTAATTTATTTTCTCTGCAGTTTAAAATAAATTTTCAATCCTATTTTTTTTTAATTTTCAAAATTTAGTTTTTTAATCTATATTTTTACTTAATTTTCTGATAAAATTTAATTAAAAAAAAAATTTTTCCTGGGATTAATTATTTGATTTTTTTTCTGTTACCAAAAATAGTTGTAATTGTTATCAGGTTGAAAGTTGATAAAAGCATTTATAATGCGTTATATTTATTTATTTTCGCGATAACGTTTCATTATCTTAAGAATAAAATCACTTTTTTAAACAAAATATTTTTCAAATAAAACAATTTTTTCCAAACAAAGTTTTTCTAAATAAAATATTTTTATATATATTTTTTAATTTGACAATGAGTTATTATGAAGAGAATCGTTTAAAAAATACGTTTCTTTTTTTTTTTTGTTTTCAAACACTTGTGATTGAAACACCATCGATTTGAAAATTGTGAAGAAAAAAGATAATTTGTTATTGATATTTTTTCGAGATAAAATCTAATATTTTCTACAATAGCATGATTTTTAAAAAATGTATCATATAAGAATACAAAAAAGAGAAAATTTACCAAAGAGTCAATCAAAAAAATGGTCCATTCTATTGAATGCTAGTAGAAATATTAGTATGGAAAACAGAATATTCAACTAAAAAATTCAAATTATTCAAATTAAAGTAAAAATTCATGGCAATCTCCTTAAATTCAGAGGAGTGCAATTTAAAAACAGCGCTACGTGCTGCATCTAAAAAAAATATTTTTTTTTGGATGTTGGAATCAAAAGCAAAAACAACTAGATGCAGCATGTAATTAAATTAAACTGTTACGTTATTTAAGAATTACATGGGAAACAGAAAAAAATTAAAACAAATTCCTTATACCATCAAGTAAGAACATGTATTGCTCGACACATTTTTTAAAGGATGATAAATTAGTGTTGTGAGTGATTTCTGGTGGCAATTTATTATAGAATTTCGGGATAAGATAAAGTAAAATATTTCTTCAACAGTGTTTTTATGAGTGTTTTATTTAGTGAAATTAGTCCGAGGAAAATACCGGGATTTACTATTATCCGCTAGGGAGGGGGGTTCAGATGTGGCAGTGATTCCAGTGCTGCCAAGGGGTAGTAGGGGATATAGGAGTAGGATCCACCAATTCAATATAGGCCTGAAGGGCATTTGCTCCTCACTTGGGGTCACGTTCTTGGAGCTTCCCGCATTTACCGATAGGTGGCTTCGTTCGGATGGGATCCATCTAAATAAGAGAGGGGTCTGGGAGGTTTACGATAGTCTTAGGTCAGGTTTTTTACTCCCAGACCACGTAGTCGGGAATGCGGGTTAGTTAATGATAATCACAACAGTACTGACGGGGAATTACCCACCTCTGACTTGGATGGCTTCTCGATTGACAACAAACCACCGGGCAAATTAAAATGTGTGTTAATAAATGCCAGGAGCTTGGGTAACAAGAAAGATTTTTTAGAAACTATGATAGTTGTGGAGGACTTGGATCTTATAGCCATTACAGAATCTTGGGCAAACGATGGGGATGAATCTTTCTTACACATCTCCGGATACGATACTTTTTTGAGAAATAGATCTGATAGGAAAGGGGGTGGAGTGTTGATATACGTGAAATCCTGTTTGAAGGCTAGAGAGTGTAACGTGCAGAGAAGTGATATTGAAACCATATGGGTTGAACTTGAGAACAAAAGACGTCATAAGCTTATTGTTGGGGTTTGTTACAATCCACCGAATAGGGATCAAAACTATATCGCCAAAATGCATGATGAAATTTCCTACATGTGTAAGCGAAAGAGGGTTCTCATACTAGGGGATTTCAATTACCCGGGTATTGATTGGGAGAACCTTTCATCTGGAAATCAGTATGAAAGAGACTTTCTTAAGTTGGTGCTCGAAAATTTTTTGTATCAGCATGTATCAGAAGCCACTAGGGGTACTGCTATTTTGGATTTAGTTCTTACTAGTTCTGAGGATCTAGTTCAACATGTTTCGGTGGGGGAAGAGTTTTCTTCCAGTGATCATCGTATCGTCAGATTTCACTGTAACTTTTCCTCGGGTAAGGTCGATAACAAAAGACTGGTTCCTTGTTTTCGAAGAACTAACTTTGATGTTTTGAGAGGAAGGTTAGCGGAAGTTTTCAAAGACCGGTTGGAATCAGTAGGGGTGGTAAGTCAATGGGAAGAATTTAGTACGAAGCTGTCCTCTGTTTTGCACGACGTCATACCCTTTGTTCGAAAAAAGCGTGTTTGTACATCACACCCTCTATGGTTCACGGATAGCGTGCGGAACCTTTATCTTGAAAAGAAAAGAGCATTCAGAGAGTATAAAAGTGGACGAGGTGACCTATCATTGTTTACTGATAAAAGAAGACTGTTGAAGAAAGCGATAAGGGATAGTAAAAAGCAAGTTGAATCTAGGTTGGCAGATAACATTGGCTCTGACCCAAAATCATTTTTTCGATACGTCAATAATGGATGTAAGGGGACAGTTGGCCCCCTCTCGATAGGAGGCTCAAAAGTAGAGAGCAATGTAGGCATGTGTAGTGCTTTCAATGACTTTTTCGCGTCGGTTTTTAATGGAGATAATGATATTCGATATACGGGTGTTGCATGGGGTAATAAAACGCTCAACGATATTCAAGTGGAAGACGTGGAGGTCCTAAATCTTCTAAGAAATGTATGTGCAAGCAAAGCACCAGGACCAGATGATATCTATCCCAGGGTTCTCAGGGAAGGTGCTAATGAATTGTTGGGGCCAGTCGCACAGATATACAGGAGTAGTGTTGCTGAGGGTATCGTCCCGAGAGATTGGAAACTGGCTAACGTTGTTCCGATATTTAAGAAGGGTAGTAGAGAAGTGGTGTCTAATTATCGTCCAGTGAGTTTGACGAGCTCCCTCTCGAAAATTTTGGAAATTATCATCAAAAGGCAGTTTGTGAAGTGGATAGACGAGAATAATGTATTGTCGGATAATCAGCATGGGTTCAGGAAGGGGAAGTCATGTGTAACTAACCTCCTTTGCTTCTATGATTACGTGACTAAGGCTTTGGGTAAGAGCAAAAATGTCGACGTTGTTTACCTTGATTTCCAGAAGGCATTCGATCGGGTCCAACATGGCAAACTCTTGAAGCGTTTACACGAGATTGGAATAGGGGGCAACTTGCTGAATTGGATAGAATCGTGGTTAAGAGATAGGTCGCAACGAGTTATGGTGAACGGGGAATTCTCTGGTTGGACAGACGTCACAAGTGGAGTTCCTCAGGGAAGTGTCCTTGGCCCCATACTTTTTTCACTTTTTATCGACAAACTCGATCAGGGTATCGATGGAATTACTAGCAAATTCGCAGATGATGTGAAGCTAATGGGGGTAATCGGAAATGAAAGCGATAGGGAGTTGCTCCAGACCAACTTAAACAAGATTGCAGCATGGGCAAATGAATGGAGCATGACGTTTAGCGTAGATAAGTGCATGGTCGCTCATTTTGGTTCGAACAACCCACGGTTCTCTTACGAGTTGAATGGTGTCACTATCCCGGATGCAACTAGAGTCACCGATTTGGGAATCCTCATTGACGAGCGACTTAAGTTTTCTGAACATTGTTCAGCGGTTGTCAAAAAAGCGAATAGAATGCTTGGTCTCATTTTCAAAAAAGTCTCTTCGCGTTCTCCTAAAGTCATTCTTCCGCTTTTTCGAGGCTTAGTTCGTCCTGGACTGGAGTATGCGGTAAGGTTTTGGAGACCATACCTACAGAGGGACATAGACTTGGTTGAAGGGGTGCAGAGAAGAGCTACGCGTGTCCTTATTGGCACACAGGGCTTGAGTTATGAAGAAAGACTTCATTTTTTGAATATGTTTACATTGGATGAACGCAGGTGTCGAGGAGATATGATCGAAGTGTTCAAAATTTTCAATGGGATGGATAGGATGGACCATGAACTTTTAGTACACCGCCAATCGACTGCTTTTACAAGGGGACACCAGTATCGATTGGTGAAGGACAATGCAAGGTTATGGTGTCGCAGGGAATTTTTCTCCAATAGGGTTGTTAATAAATGGAATAGCTTACCCCCGGAGGTAGTAAATTGTAACACAATTGACACGTTTAAAAAGAAATACGATAAACATGTTGGGGTAAATCGAGAAGCTATCCATTCTTAGAATAAGACAACCATAAGTATTCTTTATGGGCATTGTATAATATTTTATCATGTGTATATATTGTTTGTAATTTGTGTTAATTGCATTTTTAATTGGGTTGCTGTATTTTTGAAACATATGACAACCATATTTTTATGGGCATCTTTTTATCAGCCACCTCGTTGGGCATTTTGCCTGTTGTGGCGTTGTATTTGTATTTGTATTTGTATTTGAAAACTATGAAAGCGTGTATTCGGTGTGTTAAATGTGCTTCTGAAATGTGCTTTTTCAAGTCCTTAATCAATCTTTAGACACTAAAAAAATTTTAATTTTTTTTCTAACCTCATCCTAATTCGTTTTTTACCTCATTTCACTTATTTTTTCTCATTTTGATTTGTTTTTTTTTCATCTCGTTCCAATTTGTTATTTTTATATCATTTTGGTTCGTTCTTTTTATCTCATTTTTATGTGTTCTTTTTTGTCTTTTAATTAGTTTCATATCATTTCGATTTGTTTTCTTAAGCCATTTGAATTTTTTTATCTCATTTTAATTTGTTTTATCTTTTTTTAGTTTGTTTTTATATAGTTTGTATTTGTTTTTTTTCAATCCCATTTTAATTTTTATCTTTTCATTTTATTTTTTTTTTCATTTTAATTTGTGTTTTTTCTTTGGTTTCTATTATTTTTAATCTCGTTTTAATATGTTTGGTTTATCTCATTTCAATTTCCTTTTTATCTCTTTTTAATGTTTATCTCATTTGAATTTCCTTTTTTTATCTCTTTTCAATGTTTACCTCATTTGAATTTCCTTTTTTATCTCTTTTAATATGTTGTTTAATCTAATTTTAACTTGTTTTATAATCTTACTCTAATTTGATTTTTTTTTTCAATCATTTAATTTGTTTTTCAATATCATTTAATTTGTTTCTTTTTATCTCCTTTTAATTTTTTGTTCCTCTCCTATGCCATTTTAATCTCTCCCGTTCCGTTCAAAATATCATGGGAAAATCATTCTCTGACATTCAGTGGATACTGTTAATAGCACTTCCATTACACTTTTGCTTCCAAACCAGTTAAATTCTACAAGGGAATTTTGCGCATACCAGAAAAAAAAGTAGAGGCAAAAAATACAGGATGTTTTGCTGCCAAGCCTTTAAAGTAAGTTTTTAGCTCTGGTGGCAAATTCGAGGCCGCACAATATCGAACGTTCTGTCTGTCTTCAAGGGACTTCAATTAATTCTTATGAGCATTTCCTATATATTTCTTTGTAGCCCAGTCAGAAAATTAAATTTGTATTCTAAATTTGTGTAGTGTCACGAAATATTTTTAAAAATCTCAAAGGAGACTTGAACGTTAAATTTAAAGCACAACATTTAATTTGTTTGGATAACCCCCCCCCCTTCCCTAGTTCCGGCCCTGCATTAAAATAATGTCTTATTTTTTCAAAAAAAAATTGTCTTTTCAAAAATTTCTGTAAAAACAGAGAATGAAATATGTTCTTAAAATTATTGAATGTTTACTTTTGGTCAATTTGGTAGATGGCAGTGATAAACGGTTATTGTCATCCGTGAAAGCGAAAATCCGCACTGTTTCAAGAGCATCCAATCTCTACCTGTTGAAAGACTATGTATGAGCACGTTGATTGACGGCAAGTAAAATTCATGAGCATTAGTAGCTTCATTTTTCAAATTTATTGTATGAATGCTGACAACTTTGAATATCATTAGCATAAACTCAAATAATACCAGCAAAACCAATTAAATTAAGAAATAAATGCATGAACATAATTTATATATGTATATCCTATATGTCAATGTACTTCAATAGAATCCAAATCCTGTACTTCAACAGATTTCCAAAATTCCTCGAGAGATATCAACCAAAAATGCTATTCACTCAATTTTAAATTTAATAATGTGCTTCACAAACTTATTTCGTCCGCTTATAACATATTAAAGACATCGTTTATAACATGCATGTCCATTATAATTTTACACTTCTCGTATCACCAAGCCTACGGGTTACGTTATAAGCGAATTCGACCGTATATTATGATCATTATTATGAAATCGGAAAACAACTTCGAATATCCCCTGTTTTTTTTTAGTAAAAAAAACAACTATTTTGACCTCATTTCATTAGGTTTTTCCTGTCATTTTACAAAGACGGCTTTGACCCTGTTTTCTCTTTTTTTATCATTATTATTAAAATTTTAGAGAAGGCAAAAAAAAATCGTTATTTCAAGTGACGACACGAGAGTAAATTAGATAGTCTCAAACCTATTTATTCCCACCGTTTCCAAAACTATCAGTAACTAGGGAAATGTCAGTTATTTCTCTGGAAAGTGATTTGTATGAACATGTTTATCACCAGTACGGAGGAAGATCGGTCCGTACGGTAGTCACCGACAAGAGATGGATCTCCTCGTTTAAGGAAAAAGCTGAAGCCAGAGAGAGAGAGAGAGATAATAAGAATAAAACCAAAAAAAAAAAAAAACACTACATTCTCTGGAGAGGAGGCTTCTTGTACAATGACAGATTACCTAGTTGGAAGCAATCAACGCAGTATATCTAAGATAATGCCATGTTAGAATAACACGGCATGTTATGGAAAAGAGAAGTCTTCAATAATTCTCTCTTTCTCCCAAAAGAACGTAAAAAAAAATTCCGAACTAACTGTTTTAACGGTAAAACAGAATCTATTTTCTGGTGTCAGCTTGGAAATAGGACATCAATTAGAGAAGACTTTAAAATGAATTTTTTTCTTCTGATGGGAATTGTGAGGGGGGAAAAATGTGCTCATGGGAATTACAGTCGAATTCCGTTTTAACGAATACCGTTATAGCGAAAATCTCGTTTTAATGAACAATTTTCTTATCCCCAGATAAGTTTACGTAGGAACAATACAAAAACCTGCAATCCTTTGAAACGAAATTTCGTTGTAACGAAGTGATTTCTCCGGTCTCTTGGAGTTCGTTATAACGGGATTCGTAACATAGTACGTTTGATAAGATGGATGTGTGTGAGAGATTTACAGTTTTCGATGTGTAGGACGTTTGGTTGAATGCTATAGGGATTGGAGTATCCTATGTAGCGTTTCTCAACCAATGGTCCGCCGACCACAAGTAGGCCTTGACGATAGTATTTGTTGGTTGACGGGTAGACTTGAAAGTTCAATTCTAATTGAACGAAAAATTACTCAATTGTGAAAGTGATACTAGTGATATCACCTTGGGTTGAAATGAAACTAGACCCTGATACTTTTTTCGTGGGCATATTTAATTAAGAAAAATACTAGAAATTGCGATGTTTTATATACGGGATATCGTTAAAACATGCGATTCTCAATAATTTTGGAATTAATGAAGTTAATAGATATTGAAAATCTCAGTGAGAAGAAATGTATTTCACAAAAAAAAACAAAAACAAAAAAAACATGCTAGAAACTCGTGGTCACATTCCATTCAGAAAAATGTGATCTTGAATATGACATAATAGCGGACATCGCCAATTTTTAGCAAAAGTGTTGAGATAAGTCGGCAAAATTAAAATTACTGCTGAAAAAATCACCAGTGTGAGGTAAATGAGAGGTTACTGGAAATCGCTGTGAATTGCATTTCACTATACGGATAGTGTGAATGAGTGATTAAGTGATACGCATTTCCTATATGTATACGGAATTGCGTATCAAGTATGTGAGATGAATAGTCTTAACCAAAACGTAGTTTACAAGTTATGAAAATTATCTCCAGTGTTAGTAAAGATGAGCTTCGTTGAAAAACAAGACAGTGATACCAAAATGTCGGTCCAACCAAAAATACAGGAATGTCCTGTAAAATATCCTCCGCATACTCATAGTAGTTCGTCAAAATACACTGCTGGCCACCCAAATTGCAACACCAAGAAAGACAAGAGATATCGCAACAATATTTATTTGGTAGATAACATGTTGACCAAGCATCAAATGATTAAAAAATTTATAGACTTCTGTGAAGTGTGGTTCCTGCCAAAATCAGTAGCCAGAGTAGCCGCCATTGTTGGAGATCACCGCTGCCACACGCCTCAGCATTGATTCAAAGAGACTTTGGATGTGTTCTTGGGGTACCGCAGACCAAGCAGCTTCCACGCGTTGCAAAAGTTGATCTGTTGTGGCAGCTGGGGATGTAATCTGGGTCAATCGTTGAGCAACCATGGACCACATGTTTTCTATTGGCGAAAGATCCGGAGAGTGAGCTGGCCAGGGAAGCAATTCAATCTGGCGATTGACGAAGAACCTTTGGACAATGCGTGCCACGTGTGGTCGCGCATTATCCTGTTGAAATATGGCTGTGGGCAAGCCCTGAAAGTAAGGAAGGACAACTGGCTCCAACACCTCGGAGATGTAGCGCTGGCTTTTTAAAGTACCGGCAATGCGTACTAGAGGAGTGCGAGAGTGATATCCAATACCGCCCCATACCATAATACCCAGTGCAGGACCAGTGTGGCGGTGCATAACGCAGCTGTTCAGCATCCTCTCTCCACGGTGTCTCCAGACTCGAATCCGACCATCGTGGTGTTGCAGACAGAAGCGTGACTCGTCAGTAAAGACAATTTCATTCCATTGTGCCGTCCACATCCTTCTTTCATCGCACCATTGGCGGCGGAGACGTCTGTGGTTCTGCGTCAAGGGTAGACGAAGCAATGGACGTCTTGCGGACAGACCACTCTGCTGTAAACGGCGTCGAATGGTACGCGCAGACACTGGACGATGCGGTACAGACTGAATGTGCTGTGCTATGGTTCGTGATGTGGCTGAGCGATCCGTCACTGCCATACGCACAATACGCCTGTCATCACGTGAAGTGGTGCACTGAGGTGGATGCGATCGAACACGTCGGTCCGTCGTACCCTCCTGCATCCAACGATCACACATCCGCATTACAGTTGTTTGGTTTCGTCCAACACGACTACCGATTTCCCTGAAAGATAATCCACAATCTCGGTAGGCCACTATCCTTCCTCTGTCGAACTCGGATACTTGATCAAAAGATGATCGCTGTTTTCTACGAGGCATAATTGATCGTTTTTTTGAAAAAACCACAAGAAAAACAGAATTGCCGTACTTCAAATCGTCGAAATCTCCAAGCCTTAAATAGCGCTTTGAAGTGGCGCCACAGGCGCGCGTGATGTGCGTCTGCGCTGAAATTCTAATCATCTGCATATCTCACCTCCGCTAATGCTTGTTGTAAATTTCATATTATTTGCATGCTTCCTTCAGGGTCTTGCATTTACGGTGGCCAGCAGTGTATTTCAGACATTTTAGTGGTCCTTGGGTCCAAAAAAGGATTGAGAAACGCTGCCCTAATCCCTAATGTGTAAGGGGTCATTCAAGTATTACACAGCATCGATGGGGGCAGGGGCGGTGGCTTTACGATTTACTGACTTGTGATGACAATTTGTCGGGAGGAGGGGATTCGAATGATGCTTACGTCATCAACCACCTTCTATTAAAAATGTGAAATATTCTTAATGACATCTTTACTGAGCGTGACAAAAAAACAAGAAAAACCTTTCGCTAGTTTGCGGGCACCTGAACTAACATTCTTTCTATTGATAAGCAGAGCCACTTTAATTATCTCTAAATGTTTCGCGGAAGCAAGTGCTCTGAAAATGTGTCCGGGCTGCTTAAGTGCCCTGGAACTGTGCCACGTATTACACAAGGAATCCGTAATTATGTCGCGGATCACTTAAGTAATCTGGGAATGTGCCGCGAATAACTTGAAAGATGTAGAACTGCACTGGGGGCCGCTTAGGTGTTCTAAAACTGTGCCACATTGCCACATATCGCCCAAGGGCTCTCATGGACTGCTTATGTGTTCTGGAACTGTGTCGCTGGTCACTTAAGTGATATTTGAATGTGCCATGGACATACTTGGATGATCTGAAAATGTGCCACGGGCCCCTTAAATGTTTTGGAATTGTGATACAGGTGACCGGAGGAATCCGTAAATGTGCCGCTTGGTTCATTTTTACAAAATTATATATGAGGGGGAGGTTACATCAGATGGCCCCGAGGGCTTGGTTTGGTCTGCGGCCGAGGGTTTACAATATACGGCTTAGGATAGAGGGAGGGTCGCAATGAATTTCTTAAAAAGAAATTTTGAGTACCATTGAATAGCATTGAAATTAACAGAAACTGATTATAATAACAAATAAAAGTAATTTTTTTCAAAATTTAAATTTTTTTTAATTAAAAAAATAAATTTTTTATTGTCGGGTGGGGGGGGGGGCAGGAGCCACTCTATGCCCCCCCCCCCTCCCCGGCGTACGTTTCTGATCACCCACCAATAAGCGTTAGGAGGTAGGCGACAGAGCGGATGAAATTTTGCTGACAAGTGGTCAGACTTGTCAGACTGACAGGAGGAGGAGGGGGGGGGGTCAAAATAGCTAAAAAATTTGCTACGTAATACTTACATGGCCCCTAAGTCCGGGATTACACTATAAAAGTTTGATGAAAGATCTTTTATAAAAGATTGGGAGCATTCCGGTGATTTTATTGGTTGAATTTTGAATTCTTCAAGTTTTATCAAAGAGCTTTTACAAAACTTTTATAGTGTAATCGCGGCCTAACGCTGTGCAAATTGTTTCCCCTATTTGTGGATTTTTTGCCGATTGACTCGGCAAATTATTCTTCCTACTCACGTATTTATTTGCCGGCCTGCGAATATTTTTTCTCCTATTTGTATATTTTTGATCGGTCCTAAGTATCGAAAAATACACGTATACTCAGTTAAAAGCAAGGGCTGCAGGAAAAAAAAACGTACATTGCTTACAAAATTGGGTATGCATGAAATAAATTACATCTGGCACTACTGGAAAGGGGGGGGGTGAAGTGCGCGACATACTGTATATAAAAACTACATTGAGCAAAGATGCAATTGTGTACCTGCGGAAGGAATATAAATTTAGCGGCTAGAGGAAGAGTTCACCTGCAGGCCCGTTGCACTTCAAATATCTAAGAATACACTATTTCATGAAAATATATGAATAAATAATCCACTTAAAGCACTTCCTAGCACTTCCTAGGGGAAGCACTTCCTAGTTCATCAGAATTATAGGGAAGTATGTGGAGTGTGAATGAAATGGTCGCATGGTACACAGTTACAGGAGAGAATACATGTACGCGAAGCGTCTCAAAATTACGCAAACTAATAAAAGTGAGAAACGGGTTTGTTAACAATGTGAATTGAAGGAGTTTTGGTGAAAAATACAGTATATCTTTGAATGTAATAGGACCAAAATATTGAAGAATACACGTACAGTTTAATACGAGGGCTGGAGAAAAAGAAATGCATTCTTGCAAAATTGGCTATGCATGAAAATCACACCTGAACATTTGCTTGTCCGCAAGTTATTATGAATTTTTTTTGACAGTTCACACACATAAATTATTTCCCCTCTTTCAATTACCGTAAAAATTACCGAACTATTCCCCTTCTATTTATTTACACTGGTTCGCAAATTATTTCTCACATTTCTGCCAGTCCGTCAAATTTTCCAACTATTTTCACCGGTCTTCCGTTGTAGAAAACTGAAAGTAATTGATCAAAACGACGTTTAACAATTACAAAAATTTATTCCACAATATTAACATTTACAATTATTTTTGTCTAATATAGATAGCAATCTAATGGCATTTAACAATTACGAAATTTATTATACAACATTTTATGGTCATTTTAATCGCGTTTATTCTCTTTCAATTAGCAATTAAATACCTCTGACAATACATGCGAACCATTATTGAAATCATACAGTTCTTTTTCCTTCAGATAAATGCATTTCAGGTAATAAATTCGATGATCTTAAGGAGATAGATAAGATGATCTCTTAATGGAATTATTTCATTTCCATTATGATAAACTAAAAAATGGAAGTAAATATAGAATCGGAGAAGAAAACATGTGCGAATAATGCAAGAGCTTTTTCCTCCTTTCTTAGAGTAAGAAAGAACTTGGAAAAATTTCATTAAGGAAATTGACCATCACACAACTCCACTCTGGATGGAATTTTTTTTTTTTGTAGAATCAATTTTGCTCGAGGAGGATGGAGTTCCGGTTACCATGAGCACCATGTCATGCGTGTCTCCCTCTGGCGGTGAAAAAAAAAGCCTCCATACCGGAGGAATAAAATAGTAAATACATAATTGTGTGTGTGAAATGTGAAAAATCTATATATTGATCGACGGAAATGTCCGCTTTTTCTTTTGATGTAGGTTGCTGTTCGAGTTTTTTTTTCTCTCTCTGGTTCCCGTCTCTGTGTCTAATGTAGATCTTGATCCTCGAGGGTACAAAAATACGCTATCAGATACAATAAGATAGACCAGGGTTTCCCAACCTGTGGACCGCGACTAGATAATTTAGAATTTAATGTAAAATTGTTCAATTGTACAGGGCATCCCATGTATTCGTAAACACACTCTTTTGCGTAAAAAACGAAGCACCGTGAAGAAAGTGTTTTTATTGAAAATACATATGTACATTGTACATATTTATTTTCAATAAAAACACTTTCTTTGTACATTGTACAAAGCTCATACACACAGCTAATGAAATTATTAAGAATTCATAGCCGTAGGACCCCATCAATTGCATATTGAATGTTCAAATCGGTAATTGGTCATACCCCCCCCCCTCCCCTCCCCCATAGCGGCAATGCATGCTTGCATACGTCGATTTAAAGAGTGATAACGATTCTTAATCTCATCTTGCGATACATTCAGCCAGGCATTCGTCAATTGCTTCTCCAGATTTGCACATTTTGGGATGCTCGAATCTGGCATCCTACCATGTCCCATAAATGTTTGATTGGAGAAAGGTCCGGTGACCTTACTGGCGAAGGAAGAGCATTAACAGCACGGAGCAATCCAGAGATATGCGAGCCGTATGGGGCCTGCCATTATCTTGTTGAAAATTGGTCCGGGATGACGTGGCATGAAGTGTAACACGACCGGCCGCAGGATGTCATCAACAATCGTTGAACTGTTGAAGTTGTACGCGGGATGGCTAGAGGTGGCCCACTGTCGTAAGAGATAGCAACCAACACCATCACACCATGGGTGATGGCTGAATGAATGAACGCCAGAACTTTGCCACTGGACTTATCCCGTTGAGGGGTGATAGCTGTATGCCTCTGTAAAACAAAGTCTGCTTGGGATCGCTTGCCCCGACCCCGACACACACACACGGGTCCGATGGTCATCGGAATGAAGCGGAATTCATCGCTGAGCCCCATGTGATGAAAGTCTGATAGTAGCCATGATAATCGGCAACGCTCTAGATCAGTGTTTCTCAACAATGTCATCATCATGGGCCGTGACATCATTCATACCGGGCGACTGATCTGCCGTTTCATTTTTCCCCCATTCATTTTCCATTAGTCGTGTATTTGACCGGGCCTTCCACTTATAAAAATACATGAAACCGGGCCGCGGGCTTCCAAAGGTTGAGAGCCACTGCTCTAGACGACTCTGCTAATGTTGTGAGGGTTAAAGGCAGACGTCTGAAAGGCCGCTATGAGCGTAACCCCGCCGTGAGATGGTGGAAGGTACCACGGTATGGAAGAGGCTGTACCAATGATGTCGTGGAGAAGTTCGGGCCTATCGCGCAATCATCCGATATTGCCTCACATTCGTGCACGTTGGCCTTTCAGAGCCTTCATTCCACTGATGAATTCCTTGCAGCAACCTTTGCTGCCAACACCTTTGCACAGCCGTGTCCTTATTGCTTGGTATGACCAGCCAGCTGTACGCATCCCCGACAATGCGATATATCTCCACCAACGTCAACTTCATAGCGAGGACTTTATGTAACAGCCAGCCACAGGGAAATTCAGAAATGAGCTGTTAATCCTCAAAAAAACGTCAACGAATAACTCAAATACCAGGAAATACTAAAAATTCCTCTATATCCTATATGAGCTGTTAATTGTACACCCTGCATTTAATCATTCAATAGGATTCTGAGATCTGCGCATTTCCAGTGATTTGCTTTTGCGCAGCACCCTCTTCCGAAAAAAATTTGAACTGTATCAAAAGTATCCCTTTTTCTTGCGTTAGAATAACTTTTTCGCAAACCGCATTCAAATATATAAATTCTTTCAATTTTTATGATTTTCAATAACTGTATGTGAAATTAGTCATTTTATCGATCACCCGGTATGTAACTCATAGTAGTTAAAATACAAAATCAGATTTTTTGTAACAAAATACGTGAAATTGTTGTCCTAATTACGAGACATCACTAATTGCACTTTCTGGCAAAATTTTCATTTCTTTCTGAAAATTCTTAAGGCCAGGGCCTACAAAAATCACAGTCATTAAACATGTTTAATGTTAAATCGGGATCTTGAACACACTAAAATATGTAACAATTGTCACCACAAGTGTAAAAAAATATAAAATTTTTGACAAATTATTGCTGAATTTGCTAAGGGACGGGAGGGGTTTGGAAATCGCAGCAAACGAGAATTTTTTCACTAATAATACGTCAAATTTCGTTATTTCATTGAGAAAATACGAGAAATCGGGATTGTGAATACGAAAAAAATATCGCCAAAAGCGTTTCTATAAAAACCACCCCCTATGTGTGGGCATCGTGCTGGACTCTCGTCCAGAGGATCCAGGTGCGAATCCCCTTGACGGCACAGTGGCGATCGGCTGGAAGTTGGTTTTCTGCTGTTTTTCCAGCTTTGAGGCGCGAGTGTGTGTGTGTGTGAGAGAGAGAGAGAGCTGGTCTCCCATTTGGAAAAGTCTTTCTACAGAGAGAAGGCAGGCCTACAACACGATACTAGCAAAATATGAAAATTCAAGCGTTTCCATCTTTACTTCAGAAAATCAAAGCCGGCAGCATGACGCAAGCGCCAACATAAATACGTCAGGGCCAAGCATACATTCAGAACACACATTCCGGCATATGCCGATTCGATAGAAATTCCGTAGAGGAATGTGTCTGAGGTGCATGTTCCGTTAAGAAGTAGTAGTAGTAATATCCTCATAGGTTCAAATCAAAAGTAAATAAATTTATATCTTCATAATGCAACCATATTCAATGGAATAATATTATATGAAATTGTGCGATCCTTAAAAACGGTTCACGACTAAATGTTTATCATCACCAGTTAACCAATAATGGGGTTTTTTTAAGCACAGCAAATTCGAAATATCGCCAACCGTCACCAAAAACGTCGGCAAAAATCACCAAATATTGCTGAAACCGCTGAAAAAAGATAAGCTTATTACATGATTTATTCTATGGTTGCAATTTATATTGGGCTCAAAAAAGAAAAAAATTAGACCTCAATGCATGGGGTAACCATATTCAGTCGAGGAAAAAAGGTGGTGGAGAAATTACGATCCGAAATACGGTTCACGAAAAACTGTTCATCATGACTTTGTTCCTATTTTATTCAGGAAATTACTGGAGGTTGGGATCACAAACACGGGCCAAAATACGAGGCGCAAATGTGAGCATGGCCGTCACAAACGCTGACAGGGCTCCAGCCTGGAGGCCCGGAACAATTACCCTTTTTTCCTGTGTTTTTCCATACTGTAAATTCATTATAGAAGGATCCGTGAAAAGCCTAACTCTTGGGGGGGAACCACTAAAGATCCCAGCTTAGCTGCTCCACGAATCGTCACCACTAACGACGCACTAAAAGGTGGTAAAAAATCACTGGTTTCTTGATTTCAATGATTTTTTTGAAAAATAACAAATACGAGGGAAAAGGAAGGCTAAAATGACAATCGCAGTGATTTAAAATGATAATCGCCGTGATTTAAAATGTAGTTCGCGGGAAAAAACCTTGAAGGTTACGTGAGATAAATAGTGCGTTTTATGTAATCATATAATATATATATTATTATATTATCACAAATCATAACAAAATTTTATAATCAATGAAAGTTATACAGAAAACTGGATGTTGTGAAGATATTTATTATCTGAGACGTTGATTTTTTTTTTAAGGAAGAAAAAACGCGTATATATGCCGAACGGAACCGTGCAATGGACTGACTGACCCGGGTTCGACTCCCGGTACAGGCAGAGATGAGCTTTTCCCCTTCCTTAAAAAAAACCAACATCTCAAATAATAAATATCTTCACAACCTCCAGTTTTCTTTATATCTTGCATTAACAAGTGTAGAGCGAGATCATGTCATATACAATGAAAGTTATCCAAATCCACGATTTTAGTGAAAATTTGCAAATTCGGGTGAATTAAAAAGGAATGCCACGTATATGGTCACGACAGTCACTCGTAAAACACGGCTATATATATGGTCAAGACAGTCACACTGCTAGTGGGTCCGTCGAATTGTGTCGGAAAATTCGAAAGAATCAAGGAAACAGTTATTTTCCGGATGTTTTTGCTGAGGCGAACTTGGAAGAAACGTCATCACGTCTCCGCCGGGACTCGAACCCAGGCCCTCTTGCATACCGGGCTAGCATGCTACCATCTACACCACTGGAGACATGACCCTGCCTTCCTTATTTCACGCAATGTAGCATGCTTGCCCGGTATGCAAGAGGGCCTGGATTCGAGTCCCGGCGGAGACGTGATGACTTTACTTCCAAGTTCGCCTCAGCAAAAATATCCGTAAAATAACTGTTTCCTTGATATCTCGGGCTGAGAAAAAGCCATCTATCTCACTCTGTTTCAAAAGAATGTTCTAAAACGCCGAGATAGACCATCGTGTCGGATCTCCAGGTACCCAACGGCTGCTTCTGAGAATTCTCAGACACCTTTTTAGCACACATATCGCTAACAATAATCACGACCCATCTTGAAGAAAAAAAAAAATGGATTCAAAAAAAAGAAAACTTGTTTTACCGCAACGGTATTTACCCAGAAATGATGAGAGAGAGAGACCCCCCGAGGTGACATTTGCTACCGCTGGCCTCCAGGTACATACATACAACAAGAAGAAGATAAAGAATGAAAAAAGGGTCCAATCTCTCTCTCCATGGCTTCGGTGGTTTGTGGTGCAGCTTAACAACACTCTGGAAGTGACCCAGACACCTTATTCTTCCATAGGGAGAAGGTCAAAGGTTGCCCCCCCCCCCCCACCCCAGCGTGGTGAGGTTGCCCCGAATCTTGTCAAGTGCCGCTTTCGAGAGGGGGCGAAAATAGTAATAAGGGCCACCTTTCTGCCCCCCTTACCCCTGCTAAATTCATATCACAATATAACTGCATACACCTCATAATAGAGGGGGAGGGGGAAAAGAACCTGGGAAGTAGTTAAAGATCGAGGTTCCTCGGACACCATCCCGTTTCTTTCACAGCTTGACATCTATTACACACCAAAAGATGAATGCTGGCTCAAATAAGAAAGAAATGGCTATTTTTTCTTACAATACCTTCGTAGATATTTTTTTTTCAACCAGAAAATAGGTTTTTTCAGTATATGAAAATCGTATTTATAGCTCCTGTTAGAGCCGTCTTAACATAAAATTCCAGAGCACTCACGCCCGCGGAATGGTTCCAGGTCACTCAAGCGGCTGACGGCACATTTACAGATCCCTTAAGTGGCCCGTGCGACACGTTTTGAAATCATTGAAGTGGCCCCCGCACTCTCCTAAAGGTAAAGCACCTTTATTTTAATCCACGCATTATACCGGGGGGAAGGGGGAGTAGTTCTCAAACTCTGCGCCGCTAACCTTTGTCAGGGGCGCCATTGAGCAGCGATCATGCAAAAGGTTTTTCGAAGAAATGCTTTGTTTAACTGCTCTGAGGAGCCACACGGATAAGCTTTGGCTAGGGAAAGGAGCGCCGCGGGCGGAAAAAGTTTGAGGGAACCCCTGCATTATGCACTGTATCGCTAAGCATTGGCGTGTATTTGAATTGGAGACTTGCCACGGCTTGAAATAACTATAATTGATTTTCATCGCTTTCAGAAATTTGCATTTCCCCAAGACTTATTTCATTAATTCCAAAATTCCTTAATTTTGCATTGATTCTGATGTTCTTTATGAAACTCTAGAATTTGCATTGAATTGAATGGTTTTGCATTGATTCTAGAAGAATTTCTTTCGATGATTTTGGAATTTTCATTGATTTTGATATGAATGTCTATGAAATGCGCATCGATTCTGAAATTATTATTTTTTAATTGATTTTTCGAATTTTGCAATGATTTTTTTCATTGATTGGGGAATTTTGCATTGTGATTCTGAAATTATTTTTTCCCATCAACTCCGACTTAGCATTGACTCTGAAATTATTTCTTTCAATAATTGTAAATTTTGCATTGACTCTGAAGTTTTTCTTTCTAATTGGGAATTTTGTTTCAATTTTCAAATTGTTTCGGTCATTGATTGCAAATTTTATTTTAAATTTCAAGTTGTTTCTAGCATTAATTGTAAATTTTGCATTGATTCTCTTTCTCCCTCTCTCTGAAATTCTTTGTAAAAACATAAAAACATTAGTTAATCATAAATTTTGCATTCATTCAGAAGTTTTTCTTTCAATAATTGTAAATTTTGCATTTTATCTGACATTATTTTTCATTAATTACGAATCTCACACCGATTCTAAAATTATTTTTCCTAATAACTAATGATCTAACATTGTTCTGAAATCACACACTCCTTATTATTAATTGAGAACTTTCTCAAAGGTTCGAAATCCTTTCATTAATTGCGAGTTTTACATTCCAGCATTCCGTGACGTATTTCCCGTCAACTTCTTTTTGCAAAAGATATAAAGTCACGGAGCTGAAAGGGGCGGGGTGGCCCCAAACATATTTGAGCCCCTGGCTTTTAAACTCTCCCGATGTCGGCAATCGTTAAATGGACCATATTGAAGTTACTTAACAAGGCGATCCCAGTAACCTGCAGTGTGTATATGTGATTCCCACAACAGGAGGGTTCCTCAAGACTCGGCTGCCGTTTCAACGTTTCACTGAATATTCATCAGGAGGGGCACAGAGAGCGAGATGAACATTAAAAGCTGCCTTTAGTACACAGAACGGACATAAATTTCCGAACGGGAAATAAAACCAGGCACCTCTCTTAAACGCATTCCAAAATCACCACACAATCCTTGATCACATCAAGAGTATTATACGTGTAGGATATCTAAAATAATATAATAATATTAAAAAGAAATACTCTCTCTCTCTCTCTCTCTTCAACATGATCATGTTGGAAACTTTCATCTTGTAATGACAAGGGATTTCCCGTCAACAACCGTTTGTTAAAGTGGCAATAAAAGCTGCGTGATTTATTGTCCGGTGAGCGTTGATCCAACGTTTATGTTGCCCAAGCGGCCCTTGCAAAATGGTTCGGTAGTGTTGTAAAATATGGATAAACGGATCACACCCCCCCCCCTTTCTACTTTGGATCCTTTGGGTCTTCTGTTGATTGTTGGCAAGAAGTGTCTTAAATTGGGGTTTCTTTACTTACTTATTTTTTCCCCCCATTATTATCATTCTCTAGTCCTAAATATAACGATATTACATAGAGGTTGATGCACGAACTGGTTTATTCGGACATTGTTAACTATTTTTATGGACTTTTTTCCCAATCTTCGTTTAATTGCTTGACAACAACGAAAAAATAGAACGGGACTAGCTTTTATACTCCGAAAAGTCCACTCATATATCATCCGTGTTAACATGTCGGACATGAGCATGTGTCTCTTTCTTGGAATGCTGTCGTCAATGGTTTTTTTAGGATAGCTATATATACAAACCACATCACTGTTTTCTCTTTTTCAGGAACTTAAACTAGCTCTCATTGAAGAAAGAACTCTCTATTAGAATGTAACTGATCTGGTTGGTTTCCCGCGAATAGTGGCAGCCATACTGTCAGGTATTTAGTCTAACCATAGACTGAGGGGCTTAAATGGTAACACAGCAGCCCTGCATCCATCAAATCAAGACTTTAAGTGAACCCTCTTAAGGTGATTTTCGATACATCCTAGAGCAAAAAATAAAAATTAGTTCGAGTCCTCTTACGCTAGATACTTGTAAAGGTGGGCATGAATTTGCATATTGTACAGGGCCGCAAAAATTTCATCGTCAACAATGCACTGCCGTGCAATTCACAGGCATGACTGTTCATCGTTAGGACGAAATTACATTGTAAAAGTTCGATAAAAAATATTTGACGAAACTTGATACGCTCGTTGGTTGGTTTTCAAGTTTTATAAAAGATTTTTTTAAAACTTTTATAGTGAAATCTCGGCCTTAGGAAAATTCACATTCATCGATAAAGTAATATGGGGAGTGAGTGGATTAGCAGGTGACTGAGTGAGTGATTGATCAAGTAAGTCAGGGAGTTTGTGAATGGGTCACTCATATAACTCGCCTACTTGATCCGTCATTCATACTGTTACTCATCCACTCGACTCATATAGTCACTGACAAGCTCAATCGTTCTCTCACTCGGTCACTCATCCATTCACTCATACGGTGAGGCCCGTCATTTGGGGGGGGGGGGGCAGGTGAAGCCGTTGCCCCCCCCCTGGCTTTTGAAAATACACTAAAAATTGTATATATATATATACAAATATATATATATATGCTTACATTGAGTACATGCTCCTCACCCCCCCCCCCCGGAAGAAGTTGAAATGACGGCCCTGCATACGGTCTCTCAATCACTAACTCACTTGGTCACTCATACAGTCACCCACTAACTTTTTCGGGTTACTCCCCCACTCGGTCTTCCTCCCAATAATCACTTGATAACTCATACGGCCAATCACTCACTCGCTCATTCACTCATAAAGTCACTCATGACGATACTCACTCACATAGGCGTACGCAGAATTTTCTCGGGGGTTCAGATTTTTTTTTCCTTCTGAGGGGGGCGGTTACGTTTTTTCCCTGCAAAATAACACCATAATCAAGGTGGGGGGAAACTGCCTACATTGACCTTTCTCAGTGCCTAAACGTCCGGGCTCTAAGCTTTAATAATTACTAATTATTTAATTTAATTTGTTACTTAACACGATGAACTGAAAAAAATTTATACATCATTTAAAAACAAAAATATCCCGTTGGAAATACCGAATCAGTAATATCGATAGAAATTTATATCACAGCAACAAATAATGAATACAAATCGATTATTCGAGGACTATGGCCAAGCACCACAGGATAGTAACTTTTATTCTGTCAATCGATTGAGAAAAATACAAAGCATTTGATATATTTACATTCAACAAGAATCATCACATGAAATCGCCAAAAGAAAAAATTGAAAAAAAAATTGAAACAATCGTATTTTTTTTTTTTTTTTGGCACAAACTTGTATAAAATTAACGAGACATATATATTATAATAATAATAATAATCATAATATGCACATTTAAAATGTATAATTATACACATTTACGTATAATAAGACACATCTCGCATTTATTCGGGGGGGGGAATGAACAAACATTTACAAATATAATTAGAAATATCTTGACATTTTGCTAATTAACATAAAATGAAAAATTGAAATAATGAGCATTAACACGAAAATTGTTCTCATTATTCTCCTCAATACGCATGTATAATAATATTTAAGTTCGTCAATGGGGTTTGATTCTCTCATTATTGCATATGGGTTCACGTCGGATTTGTTTTAGGAAACTCATTCCCGAATAATTATCGATTCTGACAGATACTTGTTTACCAAGAAACCTAAAAATATTCAATTATATAACAGGGGTTCTTAATCTTTTTTTTTTCCAGCCGCGACCCAAAAACAACAAGAAGATCAGATGCGACCCATGGGACTGTTTTTAGAAATGAGTGAAACCAGTAACGCAACATGTGCCTTTAAGCCCCTGCGAATCAAGTTCGGGCCGTGATGCATTGCTGAAGAATCCCTGGCTGTAAGTAGGTTTTTACGACCTAATTTGAAATGAAATTTTCGCCGTGACCCATAGCTCAAGGACACTCGGCTGTAAGAAGACCTATACAATCCACTCAAGAAGCTATTGAGAATCAATTTTGGGTCGTGAACCAAAGCTCAAGAATACTCGGCTGTAAGAAGACCTGTACAATGCACTCAAAAAGCTATTGAGAATCAATTTAGGGTCATGACCCATAGCTCAAGAATACTCGGCTGTAAGAAGACCTATACAATCTACTCAAGAAGCTATTGCAAATCAATTTTGGGTCGTGACCCATTTAGCTCAAGAATACTCGGCTGTAAGAAGACCTATACAATCCCCTCAAGAAGCTATTGAGAATCAATTTTGGGTCGTGATCCATAGCTCAAGAATATTCGGCTGTAAGAAGACCTGTACAATGCACTCAAAAAGCTATTGAGAATCAATTTAGGGTCGTGACCCATAGCTCAAGAATACTCGGCTGTAAGAAGACCTATACAATCCACTCAAGAAGCTATTGCAAATCAATTTTGGGTCGTGACACATTTAGCTCAAGAATACTCGGCTGTAAGAAGACCTATACAATCACCTCAAGAAGCTATTGAGAATCAATTTTGGGTCGTGGCACATTTAGCTCAGGAATACTCGGCTGTAAGAAGACCTATACAATCCACTTAAGAAGCTATCGCGAATCAATTTTGGGTCGTGACCAATAGCTCAAGAATACTCGGCTGTAGGGGGGGGGGGGTTATGCGACCCATCTCGAGTGCCACTGTGAATAAATTCTCGGTGGTAGCCATAGTTCGAGAATCCCTGGCCTTAAGAGGGTTTGTGCGACCCATTTCGGAAGCCATTGCGAATCAAGTTTGGGAGATCGTGACCCATACGTTAAGAACCCCTGAATTATTACAATTAAGATTAGAATTATACTTTGAAAATTTTTAACAGAGGAAAATCGAGAAAATTCATCATTTAAAATATTATTAGATAAAATATGGGCATTTATAAAATTAAATTGATGACAGAAAATTAAACAAATTAATCAATAAAATTCTAAATTTAATTAAATTTAGAATTTTTTTGAATATTAGTATTTGATTGAATTCTAAGTTTAATTTGTTAAAAAAAATTAAACTATATAAACAAATATTATACATTTTTTTTAGCAAATTTTCTATAAAAAATGCATTTGCATTTACATTTTTTCATTACAATATCAAATTTTTTCATTAGCCGAAAATTTTCAGGTTTTTCATACAAAAAAATTAATGACAGAAAATTCATTGTTCATTGGAAAAACATATTAGACGAAATAGTTCATTCAATTAAATTAAAAAAAATTAGTTACACTAAAACTATTAGGAAACTTTTTTAAAAATTATTATTTGCACTACAGGATCACATTTTCTAATTAGCCTAAATTAATGGAAATTTTCAGATTTTTCATGTAATAACGCAATGAGAGAAAATTCACCACTTATTGAGAAAAAATACTTACTGAGAAAAAATTATTAGATAAAATAATTAATTTAGTAAATTTGAAAAATAATTATTCTAAAATTATATTAGTGAATTCTCTGAAGAAATAGTAATCACATATTGCAGCAATCGAATTTTCTGATCAACACAATCAATTTTAGATGTAAAAACTTTATGCGAGATAAATTATTAATTTTTTAAAAAATAATTATTTCAAAATTATTAGCAAATTAAAATACTAGTTTGCATTTAGAAGCACCACATTTTACATTTAGCCTTGATAAATGAAAATTTTCAAATCCTTTACAAAAACTTTTTTTATTAATTAATTGGGAAAATTCATCATTAATCAAAAAGTGATTCATTTAATTAACTTAGAAAATTATTGGATAAAAATTGTATTTCATTAAATTAAAAGATATATTTAAAAAATTTTTAGCAAAGTTTGTTAAGAAATGCCATTTGCACATTACAGCATATCATTTTTTAACTAGCCTAAATTAATAAAACTTTTCAGATTTTTAAAATAAAATTTAATGAACCAATTAACTTTAATGAACTGTACGAATATTGCTGACATTTTAAACGCAGTAATAAATTTTTATATTAGAAAATTGGACCCCGTTTTATTTTGTATACAATCTGTATTTCAATACACTAAAACGCAAATTGGAAATTACTTTGGAATTAATTTAAAAAAATTAATTAAGTAGTATGAAAGTATAGAATAAAACAAATAATGCGATATTACACAGTAAATTATTGAAAATTATTTTCATAAATAAAATAATAATCATTACATATTGAAACCAACGATAATTACAGTAGAGTCTTATTGACTCAAATTTCTCTTAATCCATCGTTATTTCAATGATTTTGTTAGGCGCTGGGGCCCAGAATGTGCTTGAGTCTTACATTCTTTCTATTACATTTCAAATTCATTAGAAAGGGGGCGAGAAGAATTCGAGCCTAGGGCCCACTTCAGGTGTCGAGGGGGCTAGCATTGCTATTAGTTTTTGTCCGAAATTCCATTCAAATTTTATGTGGTCAGAGTTTATATTGATCCCTACAGTCTAGGATTTATCAAGAAATCTCTTTAGGAATACTTTAAGTGTTTTAATTATAACACAAGACTCTACTGCATTTTTTAATGGTACATGCAAAATGAAATATAACACCGGGAAGAAATAAATAATTATAATAAATTTACGTAAATTTTTTATATGGTACTTTTTTCATTGACGATACGATTCTTTTCCCTATGTTTTGTCATACAAGGCACAAAATCACATTTTCTCACACGATTTACACAGAAAGAAATTGAAATATAATCAACAATAATGAAAGTTTTTACATACATTTTGCAAATTTATATTGATTCATGAGCGAGAAAATTTTCTGTAAATTTAGGATTTTTTTTTCCAGTGATTTGTAGAAGCCAGAGCATAGTAGGTGAAATATCTGTCTGCTGAAACATTGAAATTATGAAACACTCACAAAACGAAACTATTACATTTTTTTTAAAGTACGTAATAACGTAAACATATGTATTAACATAAAATCATGTTTACATGGAATGTGTGTGTGTATACTGAATAAATGCCCAAAGTGATCCCATCAATATCTCTCTCTAACGGTATAACAGGAAGACATGACTGCTTCTCGTCATCCTCTTTGGTAAACAGGAGTGCATAATCGGTATAATAAATAATCCGCCGCTCTGTAATATAACATTAGAACACAATAACTATTAAAATACCACATTAAATTAAAAAAATATCGTACGACATTCAATCACTTCATGATTCGAGAATCTTCCTAGATTCTCTTAAAAATTCAAAATTTAACATAATATAGAAGTGTAAATAAGATAATATAGAAATGTAAATAAGATAATATAGAAATGTAAATAAGACAATATAGAAGTGTAAATAAGATAATATAGAAGTGTAAATAAGATAATATAGAAATGTAAATAAGATAATATAGAAATGTAAATAAGACAATATAGAAGTGTAAATAAGATAATATAGAAGTGTAAATAAGATAATATAGAAATGTAAATAAGATAATATAGAAATGTAAATAAGATAATTTAGAAATGTAAATAAGATAATATAGAAATGTAAATAAGATAATATAGAAATGTAAATAAGATAATATAGAAATGTAAATAAGATAATTTAGAAAAATGCAGGTAACATAATCTAGAAATGCAAATAAGACCAAATTATTCAGGAAAATTGAAATGATGACTAAAATTAAAATTTTCTTCAAGAAATATCAATCACGCTGGCATTTTGACACCTCGTTTCTTTAGCTTTCGCTTGCAGGAAATGTGTCACGTGAAATTTGCGTTGGAAAAGTTTCTTTTTATAGCAATCGTACTTGTTTTCTGTTTCGATTTGAAAAAACAACACTGTATCATTAATACGTGAAATATTTCGCGTTTCGTTTACATTTGTTTGTTACATTTAATTTATATTGAGCTTCACAGTAAGTAACTTCATTCAAAAATATACACGAACGAGAGTACATTTGAACACATGTAATAAATAAAATAACGCTGTTGCAAAAAAATAACTAATTCAATAACTAATTCCTTTGGTCCTCGCTGCAAGGACTTTTTAGAAGGACCCTTGAGGCTGAAAAGTGTTTGTTTGTATTAATGTATTTTGTTTATTATAATGTTGGTATTCGTGTATTATATGTTTGTAATTGTGAAATAAGTGAATAAAAAAATTCTAACTCGTGTAATTAGCTTGCTGCGCTTAGATTTGATAATGCTCGTGAGCATGACTGAAGAAAAACGTCAAAAAATTTAATGTCATTTGTATGTTGTTGTTGTTCCGGCTGGAATCAATAAGTGAATGATTTTAATTGAATCTTTTTCCCCCAAATTTCGAAAAATTGGGAAAAATATTAATTTTTGGGGGTTTAGTTTCCAAAAAAAGAAGCCAAAATTAAACATTAACCATGGCCGAAAACGGCATTAAATAATAAATAAAAGAGTTTATAGACATTAATTAATGGATAATTAGTGTAGGATATTACAGAAAAACTAAATTTCTAACGGATAGAAAAACCATTGTAGAAAGGGGTGTGGGAAGGCTAGTCGTATTGTACTGGGGGGAATGGCAGGATGGCAGAAAGTGACTTCATTAAAAACAGTGGTTCTTATACAGTCGAATCTCGTTTTAACGAATACCGTTATAGCGAAAATCTCGTTTCAACGAACACTTTTCTAATTCCTCCATATAAGTTTACATAGGAACAATGGTAAAAGCTTGAATTCCTTCATAACGAAGTTTCGTCATACCGAAGTGATTTCTCCGTTTCTCTTGGAGTTCGTTATAACTGGATTCGACTGTATATATTTACTTATTATTATAATTATTATTTACTTGATTGTAGCTTGGATTATATCGAGCTAAAAACCTCTTAACTCAAGGCAGTACCTTCGAGAAAATTCAAATAAAAATCAACTCATTTTGAATACAGTCAAATCCTGTTATAACGAACTCCAAGAGACCGGAGAAATCACTTCGTTGTAACGAAATTTCGATATAAAGGAATTCCTAGTTTTTCCATTGTCCCTATGTCAACTTATCTGGGGGGCATTAGAAAAGTGTTCGTTAAAACGAGATTTTCACTATAACGGTATCCGTTAAAACGGGATTCGATTCTGTAATATAGAAGTCAGTTTCTTTAATGTTACTAAAAAGTTCATTTTTAGCTCTCTGGCGGCTAATTCACAGCCACGGCATATTCAATAACACTTTTTTCTTCAGAGTTCGAGGAATTCTAATGATTTTTTTACATACATAAAGAAAAAACTTATCTGGCGTTCAAAATACTTTTAAAAGTTAATTAAAAAATTAAGTTTTAAATTAATCAAAAATTTAAGTTTCAAATTAATCAAAAATTTAAGTTTCAAATTAATCAAAATTAAGATTCATTTAATAGCTAGTCCTTTATTAATTCTTGAATGGACTTAGATACAGCTTATACAGCCGGCATCGTTTTTACCGAAAACTACGGTATGGAGTTTCATTACGATTTCATTTTCAAATATTTCCCAGACAGATCATCACATGTAATAAAACTCGTTAAATCGGATCGATACAATGCGGTCCCATAATCAATCCCACCAATTAAACGACGATCAATACTATTCTTCCCCAGAAATCGTTCGCCCTACAGCATGCATGCGTTAATACAGTGCTTATAATAATATTATTATTGACGTTTCGTTAACCTGAGAACATTACGTGTTTCCAGGAAAATTTCCTGTTCCTCCTCCGCTCTCTCTCCCTCTCAGAAAGCAATTAGAAACGTTTACGTCGTCTAAACACGAGTCCCATTATGTTGCCACGATCATCAATGGCCCGTTTAGTTCTAACGTCATTACGGAAATCACATCACAACTACCTCCTCCTCCTCCTACGCCATTGCCCATCATCGACTTTGGCTCCATATTGTACATCGTATTAGGTAAGTATATGTGTGTTTTCCTCTCTCTTCTCTCTCTCTCTCTACCCTCTCTAACTCCTCGCAATGTAAGTAAGTACTGTATGAATGTACCTACACGATAACGGCTGGATTTCGTGACCTGCTTTCGTATGCGGAAATCGTCCCGGAGTTTCTTGGCATAGGAGAGAGGCTGCGAGATCTATTATGGACGAGCCCCAAAGAGAAAGTCGGGGCCTTTTGGGCCAACCGGAGAATAAGGTTCGTCCTTTCCCCGGCGCATGCGCTGGACAGATCCAGGATGGGATCAATCGATAATATTTGTATTTGACTCTATCCTCTCTCTCTCTCTCTATGTCTTCCATCGTCCGTACATTTCATCAATGTTATTTAACAAGGTCAGCTTCCCATTTTTTATGGGAAAATAATAATAATATAGGGATGACTTTCAAAAAGCCTTTTATTACATAGCGTTTTATTATTTTTTTTCCTTGGACGTGGTTTGTAAATTGATTTTTTGGTTGGTAGGTTGGATCGTGTTCAATGTCGACACTCCCACTTGCGATGAATATTAAAACTCGGTGCATATCGCATGAGATTTCACATTGGTCTCAGAGATATTGCACTGCATTTTAATATAAAATGAAGAATTTTTAAATATAAAAAATTCTAAAATCTAAAATTCTAATATCTAAAATTTATTTAGAGAAGAATTTTTTATATTTAAAAATTCTTCTAAATAAATGTGGAACCTATAACGAAGGTAATGATTTAAATCCTTATCTGGTTAAACTTCATTTTATATTATCAATGTTGTATAGTTTTCATCTTATAAAATAAACTACACTTTTTAATGTCGAATTTTTTTTTCAAATTTAAAAAAGTTTGTTCACAAATGACGTTTTGTCAAACTTGAAATTTTTACGTCGTCTTTCGGTTATGACTGGACGTATACCTATATCGTCAATTTTATGTGATTCTGTGGGATTTCCGAAGAGAATGTTGATTATATCTCGCTTTTTTTAGGCAAATAAATTATAACGACAAATTCCATAATTTGATTGCGTGAATCGCTGGGCACCACTGCATTCGATATTACCGAATTTTGTGGCCCGTAAAACAATTCATCGAAAAGAAAATTCACCGACAAAAATTTATCAGTGGAAAAGAAAACTCACAGGGGGAAAAAAATTCATCGGACGGAAATTCACGAACGAAAGGAAAATTCATCGGCAAACAATTCATCTAAGGGAAATAAAATTCTCCGACGAAGATGAACAGAAAAATTCACAGCAAGGAAAATCCATCGAACGGGAAATTCACCGAAAGAAAAATTTCCCTGGTAAACATCAACGAAGGAAAATAAAATTCCCAGACAAACAATTAATCGACGGAAAATGAAAGTCAGTGACAAACACTTCAATTGGAAAACAATCCACAGAAAGGAAAATTCATCGACATTGAATGAAAATTCTCAGATGGGAAAATCCATCGGACGTAAAATTCACCGACAACAGTCGCTCACCTGCTCCCTCACTCACTTGTTCTCTCACTGATGTCGGTGAATTTTCTGTCGATAAATTTTACCGGCGAATAATTTCCCTATTGATAAATCGCACGGCTGTGAATTTTGCACAAATCCTATTTGATGATTCGTACAGTAGAACCTCTGGGTAACGGACACCCATGGGGCTAAAACTTCTGTCCGTTAACGGGGAGTGTCCGCTATTGGGGAAGTACGATATACAGTAGAACCTCGTTTATACGACTTTTACATTTATATGACGCTCGGTTTCCGTTGCAATTGGTTCCTATATGTTACTGTGTGTATCGTAAAAGTGATACACCAGTGGTTACGCATAATCATCAATCGTCTCGATATAAAGAAAGTTTCATTAAATTTTACTTCATTTATCATATATTTCAACGGTGATTATGCATAATTCCCAAATAAACTTGGAAAGTCTGATAAATATAGAAAAATTTATAGCCTTTCTTCTCTTCATTAAATAATTTTTAATTAATAATAATTCATTAATAATTTTTTTGCCGTACATGATACGTGCACTACACATATTTTGAAATAAAAATTAAATTAAATTAAAATAAGTAAGAGAAAGACATATAACAACATTATCTGTTATGTTGGCTTTCTTCGCACGTATCAACATGTGCAAACAAAATTACCATTGCCATTCGGAATTTCGGAATCAACATCCTGGACAATAGGTATGTTCAGTAAATCAAGTAATTTTTGAATATGGTAAATTCTCGATTTATGAACATCGATTTACAAATTAGATTTTGGAGGAAAAAAATCAGTTTGTCTGATTTTGCTGTCCGCTATCGAGAGTGTCCGCTAACGGGCAGTGAAATACATTAAAGTACTATTCCACTGGACCTGGGATCAGAAAAGTGTCCCTCAATGGGAGTTGTCCGCTAACGGGGAGTGAAATACATTAAAGCCCTATTCCACGGAACCTGGGATCAGAAAAGTGTCCCTCAATGGGAGTTGTCCGCTAACGGGGAGTGTACGTTAAGAGAGGTTCCACTGTATATGGGAGAAATTTTTTCAACAATGCCCGATATCGCTTTCTCACAGGAATGGGACAGAACCCGTTACACAACGGATAATTCGTCTTATATGATTTCGTTATACGTAAACCCTATGTTATATCTCTCAATACATTATGAAATAAGATCACTGAAGATGTGTCATATTTTTCTTCATATGTTACAGAAAATTCTAATAAACCCGGAAGACGACAAAATTTCTTTTACAAAAGAAGGGAGATGCATGATTGGAACATCTCACCTCCACCGGAACACTTTACGCTTGACAAAAGACGAATAACGATAAGGAAATAGACATATTGTAAGATGTCAGTACATATTCACATGTTATAAGAAAACAACCACACGTGACAGCGACGGCAGCGATACGTTTTTTTATATGTCTCCTTGGACACGATACAAACTGTATTAACGTTTCGCTTCGTTTCAAGTAATATATTATTACCTTCAAAATACTATTCCGTTTCCTTCAACTCTATTAACTTGACGTTATAAACGGATACTCGCTGGTATAGTCTATAAGTACTCCATGATCCGTATCTAGTAGCAAAAATCATGCAAAGCAAAAAGTAAATTTTTGATATTTCTCACTGGTTTTTTTCCTCTATCATAGGTGCCAATCACAGAGTAATAATACTATAGAGTGCGCGCGAGGGGTTACAATGTGAAGCAAAGATCCGGAGTCACGTGACTGCGGTCGAAAGGCTGGTCAGGGAATCACGCTGGCAATGCTTTCCTTATGGCTACTCGTATGACGATCTACACGCGCTGTCTTATTTTTGATTAGGATGGCCTACACTTGCGCAGCTTTCGGATGTTCTGAGCGGTTTAGGAAAGGGGGACCAGTATCCTTTCACAAGGGAATACTTTTTTGCTTATTCCTCTTCTTATAAATTAAAAATTGGAATATTAAATTGACGATTCAATTGATTTCTGACGTAGTCTCAGTTTTTAACGACTCCATTTTGGATTTAATTCAATTAAAGTTCCAAGTTTTGGTAAAATTCAAATGTCATGAATCATTATTAAATGTTTTAATAGAATTTTTGGCAATAAATGATTGAAATTGTGAGTTTTATGAAGTTTTAACTGAAATATACGTCTCCGCAAGATTTGGCGAGATTTGGCGAGCTAGTGAGTTCATTCGAGTTTTGCTCAACTTGGAAGAAAATATGCTTTTCAGAAGGAGAAATTTATGAAGAATATTCTATTTAAATAGAATGTGAGGAAAACTCCCCCCCCCCCCCGCCTAGACAATTGCAGTTTTGCATAAAAATGCATAACAACCTCTAAAAATAATTAACAAATTAATAATATCTTATAAATAATAATAGTTTATAATAAATAATAAACAACCTCTAAATAATAATAATAAATAAAATAGTATTTTTACCCCTCTTCACACCTGAGATAAAACTATTACAGAAAAGAAATTTTTTATTCATTAATTTATGTTTGTTGTATGTGAAATTGCCGCTTCAAACAAGAAAATTAATTATTCAATTGATTTTTTGAGTCAATATCTGTACTAAGACCTGAAGTCATATATTATGTACCTCAGATGTTATCTTGAAAAAGAATCATTCTAAAAACGATTTAATACCTTAAATTAAGATTAACATATGCATACTTTTGGAGCGAAGAGATTACATATGTCACATATATATATATATGTGTGACATGTGTAAATATTATATTATATATATGAAATATTATATCTTAAAATATTATATCTTAAAATATTATATCTTAAAATATTATATATATATATATACACACTTTAAATTATTACATATATACTCTACATGGAATTTTAATTCTTATAATTTAGAGAAATTGATGATGAGATTCTGTAATTTTCTTGAGTAAAATCTATTTTAATCCTGAAATATTATGTAAGTGTTTACAGTTTTGTGTGATGAGGTTATAAAAGGTTTTTCAGGAATGTTAGAAATGAAACTTTTTCTTATTGTTTGAATATTATTTCATGACTGAATATGGTATGAGTGTGAATGTGTTACATTACATAACATAATATGATGCATTATAATTAATTATACATTAATTATGAGTATATAGAGTAATTGTAATGTTCTGGAAAGATATATTTTTGTTTTAATAACCCCTAGTATAAATAAATTTTCGAAATTAAAAGCGACAAAGTGAATGAAGAGAATAGTTAAAAATATAAATGAATTAGGCTTTACAACATATACGTTGTTCCGTTTTCCAATATTTGTTTATTTTATAGAATTTATTTTTTCAAATCTGATACTCCCTAAATATTTCACATAAAAATGAGTGAAATTCATTGAAAAAATGAAGGAAAGTTTTCATCAACTTGATCGAATTGAGTCAAATTTCGTTACAGCAACATCCTAGCTTCTGCGAAAACGCGCCAAATGTAATAGCGCAGAACCTGTTCTTTCCCCGACAATACTGCTCATCTTTTCTTCACGTTCGACAAGTTTTATGAATAGCGTGCGCGGTCTATTTATATCTTAAGTCTATGGTGCCAATTCACAAACTTGAAAAATCTGTAGTTTATCCGGTGATGATACATTCCGCATCAAAGAAAACATGTCAAACAAATAAAAAGGAAAAACCGGGGACTTTTTTTTGAAACTGTAACGGGTAACCATATGCAAATCCCGTTTTTCCGGGACGCATTTTTCCCTGCCCTGATTTTTTTTAACAATAATTACCCACTTTGCTTTAATCATCATATTTGATGACAATTACAGTTTTTTCTTAAAATCCTGATTCCCTATATTTTTCCCGAGAACACGGGATCAGCCTGAAATTGCAAGGACTGCAAGAACGTTCTTTACAGATTTTCAATTCAAACAAAGCTCAACTTGAGGACTTTTAGGAATTTTTCTAGGAAGACACGAAAAATCGAAAGAATTAGATTTCCGACCGTATGATTTTAATAAGGCTAAAAAATCGGAAGGCTTCCGGGTAAATCGGAAGCATTGGCACCTATGATCTATGCAATGCTCAATCCGAATCGGGCTCCGTGACTTTTGATTCCAGAAGTTGAAGACTTCAGGGGAGATGGCGATTTGATTTGCCATCAAGATTTTGGCTATGTGAATTGCCGCTGCATCCGCATCTCTGCAAAATATTGATGATTGCCATCTCGATGGAAGTCTTCAACATTTGTGAACGTAGTGTAAAGAGCCCAATGTGCACCTGCATCCAGAGAATATTGGTCTATCATCTGCGTATCTGACGTCTTTATTTTCTGATTCCAGCTGCTGGAGACTTCGTTTGAAGGTGGTAAATGTCGTTTCGATCAAAAATTCCAAAAATCAAACTTCATTTAGGAGTTTGATCAAACTTCGTTTTTCGGAGTTTCGTAATATCAGATACTAAACGATAGATACTAAGATGTCATACTAAAAAAATAGAAGCAATCCAAATGCAAGCTAGCTCCAATCGCTATACAACAATGACTATAGGAGCCATGATTGAGATTCGATACAGGTATATGCCAGAGATTTATCGATTCAATGGCTCGACGAGTAATATCCATGAGATCACAAAAACCAAGGATGTTGTCCTCAATATAATAAAAGGTTTCCCAACAAAATCTGATTGATCATTTGTTTTCTCTGAAGAAATAAATATAATTCAAAATCTAAACCTTCAAAAATGTTTTTCGAGTTTCAATTTTTTTCCCCATTACCTAATTTTCCCCTGACTTTTATCGAATGTTTGCATATTTTTTCTGACTTTTTGTCAAATATTTTACTTTTTCCCTCACAATTTTTCATTTCCCTGATTTTCCAGATCGGTGGTGACTCTGAATGACTTCTTACACAATATTAGTAAGCCTTTTCTCAAACTGTCGAAGCAAATGCAATTATCAAATTTAGTGACCATAATGCTAAAATTTAACTATTTTGGGTCCTTTTACATATTCAGGAAAAACGTACACCACTTATTCGAAGAAGTTGATGTTCATTTTCATGAAAATATTCGTGTAATGATTAGATGTTCTAATTTCTTGAAACAAGTTCAGGATGCTCTAAATTTTTTTGAAACAAAGGGAATAAAAAGTAATTTTTTCACACTCGATATTCTCAAGAAAACCCTTTTAGAAGACAAAAAGTTCAAATTGCAGCCATACTGTTAATTTGAGATTTCCACCTTGAGCATTTCGTGAACGGCACTCAAAAGTTTCTGGGATTTTCAAATATTTTGAAACAGAGAAAATTCGGCATTTTAAGAGGCATTCAATCGATATTTTTCAAATTTTTTTACCACCGATGTGCTTACGCTCGCAAGAAATTTGACATTCAAGGGGACTTTCATTATACATCTTGCAAATCTTTTGCTATTGACACGCTCAAGAAAAATCTCCAAGAAGTTGTGCAAATTTAAGAAGGCGTTCAATCCATTTTATGCACACTTTTTTACCACCGATACTTCAGAAGAACGTCTCAGAAGACGAAAATAAAAGTTTTCATCCATGCTATAAATTTTGGGCTTTCAAATTTGAGCATTCCATGAACTGCTCTTGCAAATTTCTGGGATGTTCTAATATTTCGAAACAACTAGTAAAAAGTAATTTCCCATTTTAGGAAGCATTAATTCCATTTTATCCAAATTTTTTTATCACAAAATTTGTTCAAGAAGAACCTCTTTGAAGATAGAAATTGCAAAATGTAAATCTGGGAGTCACAACTGAAGCATTTCGTGAATTGTGATCGCAAGTTTCTCTGGTATGTTCTAATATTCTGAAACGAAGTGGGAAATGTAATTCGACATTCAAATGGGCATCTAATATACTCAATGTAAATTCCCTACCACCTATATATTTTAGAACATAGTTTCCCAACCTTTTTTGTCTCATCGCCCCCCAACGCTATCTAACCCATAGAATCCTATGTTATACCCGTAGCTTCTACCACCCCCCCGGAACATCCTATCGCCCCTAGGGGGCGCTAACGCCCACGTTGGGAATCACTGCTTTAGAAGAACCTGTTAGAAGATGAAAATGCAAATTACAGCCATACTGTAAATTTGAGCTTTTCAACTTAAGCATTTCATGAAGTACGCTCTAAAGTTTCTGAAATGTTCTAATATTTCGAAACAAAGAGAAAAAAGTAAATTTACATTTTAGAGGGTATGGGTATACAATCCACTTAACACAAATTTTTCACCACCGATACGCTAAAAAAGAAACTCTTTAAAGATAAAAATTCGAACTATGCATCCATACAGTAAATCTCTGGGCTTTCATACTTCAACATTTAAGAACTGCACACGCAAATTTCTGTAATATTCCGACATTTTGAAACAAAGAAGAAAAAGCAATTCAAAATTTTTTAGGGGTGTGCAATCCACTTCACGAAAAATTTTTAACACCGATACGGAGAAGCAGAACATCTTAGAAGAAAAAATTGGGAATTATAAGCCATACTGTAAATTTGAAATTTCCAACGAACATTTCGCTCTCAAGTTTTCTGGGATTTTCGAATATTTTAAAACAAAGAAGAAAAAGTGATTTAAATTTTTTTAGGAGACATTAAATCCAAACAAAAGTTGAAAATGAAGTTTAAAAAAATGAATCCGAACAAAATCTTTAATAAAAAAAATAGGTTCTAGGAAGAACCTCTTTGAAGATAAAAATGCAAATTGTGTGTGCAGCCATACTATGAATGTTTTCTTTCCAACTTGAGCATTCCGTGGACTATACCCGTTTCTGGGATGTTCTAATGTTTCGAAACAAACAGGAAAAAAGTGGTTTGATATTTCAGGAGACGTTGAATTCACTTTATGCACGTTTTCACCACCGATACGCTTAATAAGAACTCTTTAGAAGATAAAAATTCAAATTAAGGGCATGCTGTAAATTTAGGCTTTCAATCACAAGCAGTTCATAAACCGCGCTCGCAAGTTTCTCGGATGTTCTAATATTTTGAAGCAAAGAGGAAAGTTAGTTTTCGGAAGAGGATAGCTAGTTTGACATTTAAAGAGGCATTCAATCCACTTTAAGCTATTTGTTTCCCACCCACATGCTTAAGAAAAACTTCTTAGAAGATAAAAATGCAAATTATATATATGTATATATATATATTCATATATTCATACTGTACATTTGTGCTATCAATGTGAGTACTTTACGAACTAAGCGTTCAAGTTCCTGGGAGGTTCTTTCTAACAAAAAAGAAAGGGTAATTTGGCATTTAAGGACACATTCATGTAATTTTTTACCACAGATATGCTTGAAAGAAGAACTTCTCAGATGATAAAAATGCAAATTGCGGGTGTACTTGGAACTTCCAACTTGAGCATTTCCTGAACTACGCTCAGAAGTTTCTCGGATGTTCTAATATTTTGAAACAAAGAGTAATTTTGTAATTTGGCATCTAAAGTGATGTTCAATTCCCCTTGACACGAACTTATCAACACCGATATCCTTAACCATTTCCGCGACACAATACAAATCAATAAACGCCCTATAAAACGTCATATCGTTTTTAAGGAAGTAGGCTTTGTTCAATTGAGAAACCAACTTTACGAAATATCAAGGCTTGTTAATGCTACGAGGAGATCCTTTTAAGGAGGCGAGTTCCTTCACCAATGTCGCTACGAGTGTTAAGAAGAAATTTTAGAAGAGAAAAAAATGCCAATTATATACATACAGCTATGCTGTTAATTTAAGATTCACAATTTGACGATTCCGTCAGCTTCACTACCAAGTTTCTAGGATGTTCTAATATTTCGAATCAAACGTGTATATACTATAATCCAAGCTATAAGATAAATGATGCTATCTCACATTCCCAGACAAAAGGTAAAGACAATCTATAGACTACATATTTTCTTTTCTCTCCGTTTGACAGTAAATAAGTGATAAATCGCTTCATCAACACTGATGTTGGTGGCAATGAATCTTTTCCCCCTTCAGTTTGAGAACATGATTTATCATGAGATTGCACATAAAGAAATGTTATAATTCTTTTTTTTTCTTCTAAGATGCTCATTTGAGAAGATATTTTTCCACCGACACGTCATGGTATATATATATATAAAAGTCTTGCTTCTTTTCTCTTATTATTATCACAAGCCCCCCCTCATCTCCCCCTCTTTCTTTAATTAATGATCTTTGGTTGTCCTTACTATATAAAAGTAAGCCATATAACATAACTTGGCAAATTAATTTCATTAGCACACGGCTTTTTTCCTTGCTTTCACCTTTCCCTCCCCTTGAAGGTCTTGAAAATGGTAAGGTCGGAAAGGTTCGATGATTTATGGTACGAAAGTTCCTGCCTTTCACCTTAAAAGTTTCTTTTTTTTTTTTTTCACGGCCACCAACTGTTATCATTACTGTCGCACGGTCTAAGATGATCAAGAAAGTCACGTGACCAGAAAGGGGGGGGGGATATCTGTGAAGAATGTGCTCAGGGGGGTCTTGGAGTTTGATCGATAATTAATTAATCCTGGGAATTCCTCGACAAAATATTTATTGAAATCGATTTTTCCCTTCCATGTAGGAATGTACACTTTTGTATAGTTTCATAGGGAAAATATTATTGCATTTTCTTTTACTTCTGTTTGGTACAGAGATTTATTTTAAAGAACTTGAAATATATGTGGTTGAGACTAACACAAGTCGAGTGGGAATTTAATGAGAATAGCCTGCAATTCAGTGACTTCTCGATTATACATCTTCTCACTGCGTTTCGCTCATTGAAAGACAATTTTCTGCACTCTTGGTCAAAGATATGGCATAATAATGTCATTCACTTATGCGATTCTCTCACTTATGCGCCTCTTTTTCCTTGCACCGACGCATAAGTGAGAGATTACTTTCATTGGATAAATATTGCCGAGATTAGTCGATGGTAACCTATAAAGTATGGATAAAATCTGAATGTCCATGATGAAATAATCCTGAAGAAAGTATATCAAGAATGGAATAAACCTCAAGGAAGTGAACCAAGAATTTAATAAATGCCAAGAAAAGAATAAACCGGAATATCTATGATAGAATAAAGCTAAAAAAAAATCAAAAATATAATAAACCCGAAGAAAATAAACCAAGAGCGGAATGAACCTGAAGACAAACAAGGCCGACGCTTATAAGAATCATTGGTTATAATAATCAACCACTTAAAAGAATCAGATCGGAAAAACGAAATCAAAACGCTGTTTTAACATAGGAAAATCATCGGTTATAAGAATCGGATTTCTGCTTATAAGAATCAAGCAAAAATTTTTTTTTCTCAAAAACTCCCACTGTTCATCACAATAGTGGGAATTTTTAGAGTATTTTTGATTATTTAAAAGATTATTTAGAGGACTACTTATTGTCACTTTTACTTTAAAGTAAAACCCTCCCCATATTGACTGTTGTCTTTCCCCCCCTTCCCAAACAGTAAAAATTGCAGCTTTGTTGTAAAGTGAGCTTCTTTCCATGAATGGCAGAACTTATCCGCAAGAGATTTATGATTTAAAAAAGAAACCAGAAATGGTGGTTTTTGTCAAAGAATCTATTTAGAGCAGTGTTTCCCAAAGTGGGCAATATCTACCCGTGGGAGCGGTAGAAAGGTCCAGAGGGTGGAAGAAGCATATAACATAGGATCATATGGGTTGGCTTGAGTTGTGGAGGGAGGCGATGATTAAAACAATATTCTGAAGAAGTGGGCGATGGAACAAAAAGTTTGGGAACCTTTGATCAAGAGTTATGTTCTCGGACAATGGTCATGTCTCTCCCCCCCCCCCCACATCATGGGGTAGAACCCCTGGATTGGAATCTTTGGTGAGACCTCCGGGCCAGACTTCTCGAGGGCCCCTTCTATAGTGAATTTATAACGTGGAAGAACAAAATAAATGATGAGATTCATCCTGGGTCCCAAGGCTGGAGCCCACCCTTGTCGAGTCCCACCGTTCAGCGAGCGTGAGTGTGTGGGAGAGAGGGGCATGACAACTGCGCAATAGTTGTACAGTTACTGCGGAACATTCTAGTCAGTCTGCATTGACAATGAACAATGTCTAAGGGCAAGTACAGATGTTTAAATAAATTTAAAATTTAAAATATTAAAAATATTGAATAATAAATTAAGGATTTTTTCGGGGTTTTTACTTTAAAAGGATCATAATCTCGCCCGAAGCCCCCCTCCCCCTTCCACCCATTGAGTACTCCAGTGGTAACAAGAAGAGTAACAGCAAAAACAAATTCCGGATATAAGAATCAACCGCTTATAAAAATCAAAATGGCTGAACAAAACGTGATTCTTATAAGCGGCGGCTACTGTAAACCACGAATGGATGAACCTGATGAAAATAAATCGAGAATGGAATAAACCTAAATATCTAAATAATCTTACTTATGGAGGGGGTCTACGCTATTCCCTTGCACACCATCGAGATACTTCGAGAGACATCAAGAGTCGCTTTTTGCTCGTACTCGTCCACACCATTTCATTTGCCTGTTGGGTGTTTTCTAAGACCTGAGGGCAGAAGGATGTGACCAGGGATATCCAAAATGAATTATCAATCATCTAAAATAGCAAACAGCCTACTTTATAAAATATCTCTGCACATTGCTACTTGTCATCCTCTTCACATTACGAGCACACTCAGGCGCGTTTTCGTAACAATCCCAACACGAACGAAGTACAAGCTCGAGCACCAATATTATGAGAGAAAGCGTACCTTTATAATCCTAAATAGTTCCCCAGTTTTTTTATTATAATTTTGCAATTTTTAGTGTGATTTTGTCATTTTTATTGCATTTTTGTCATTTTTATTGTGATTTTGAAATTTTCATTGTGATTTTGTCATTTTTGTTGTGATTTTGTCATTTTTGTTGTGATTTTGTAATTTTCATTATAATTTCTCCATTCAATGATAATTGTTTCTCTAAGATCAATAACATAGATGAAATTTATATTTTATATTAGAAAATTACGAAAATGTCTCCAAAAAACTACCAGGACATTAAACTATTCTGATTTTCCGAACGAGAACATCCCAAATTGCCAGTAAGTTTCTTCATTGCAAAAACACCGCTGAAAGCATTTCTTTAGCTCTCCAATGTCAATTTGACAGTTCTGAATCGGAACATCTCTCTTTTGCTACTGTTGGGAATTTGATACTGTGCGTCAAGATCTAATTGGCTTTCGAGTTTATACAAATCACCACGAAGGGTGAAACAATCAATAATACAAAACTAACAATTTTCAACAAAAAAGAAATTAGTAAAAATCCTTTACAGAGCCATACACATAGCATCTGCTCAAAACAGCATATGAATCAAACACGGTTTTCGACCAATTGCTGAATTACACAATAGGTGCGAGAAGATTCTCTCAAACTAAATCAGTATGGCGTCGGTTAGTTCGGAAAAAATCCTGAAAGCGTGCGAATAACTTCATCAAATCCGGAAATGTGCCCAGCAAAATTTGCTTGATCATTTACCAAACTTTCCCTGACCGAAAATTGTAAATTACCCACACTTCCCCTCACCACAACTCCTGAAGAAAGAAATATAATTAAATATTTTAACCTTTAAATGCTTTCCGAGTCTCATTTTTTCCCCTTTTACAAAATTTTCCCTCGACTTTTAACAAATTTTTGCGTATTTCCCTGACTTTTCTCTGACCATTCTTCATTTTTCTCTGACTTTCTAGGTCACTGAGAACCCTGTTTGTTCGATGGACAACCTACGTGAGTCTCTCTTCCCATATACGCATTGGAAAAAAATTGGAAGGCGTCAAAAAAGATCGAGAAAAGTACATTGAAAAAATAACAACAGCAGCTATTGATGATGTGACGGGAAATTGTGCAATGTACGGAGGTAGGACAAACACGTGTACACATGCAACACTGGTCTCCTGTCCATCTCTTGTCAAGCAAATCAAACGAATAATTTATCATACAGAAACCCCGCGGGAAATCGTATAAAGAATGAACTTTTTTTCTCGCTTTATAACGAGAGAGATCTCTCGTTTTTTTTATTTTATTCCTCTTATAACAATTTCATTCGATACAATTTTGTTTTTATTTTTTTAACTGTCAGATATTTAATTTTTCTTTTCAGTTTTTATTTTATTTCTACATTACTTTTCATTTTTTCAGGGTGTGGTGCCGATGTTTGCGCCACCTTCCTTTCGTTTTGAGTATTCCCTTTATTATTTTTCCGTGTTTGGATCCCCTTCAGAAAAACAAAACTTAATCGTTATTATTTTTACGTTTTTCCGGGAAATTATCATTGAAAAGTTGATTTGATTAACATAAAATCAATTACACGATGAGAGTTTGAGGGAAAGATTTTTTTTTTACAAAATTTTCTATGATGAGTGAATAAATGAACATCGAAATTCTTATTTGTTACAAGAGACATAAATGTAGTAAGGTATAAAGTGGAACTTGAATAGAGAAATTTTCCCAATTGTTCAGTAATGAAACATGGGGAGGGGGGGGGGGACATTTAAAAAATTCAAAGTTTTCTTTCAATTCAATCAAACTTTCAGTTGTGTTTTAGTTTTGCAACAAACTTAACGTTTTTCCCCAGTAGAATTTATCTTTTGTTATGAGTGAATAGGCCTACTTAGTTTTCCCTAAAATTTTATTTGTTTGTTGCCAAATGTTTTCCCTCCTATTCTTTTTACTTTTGGTTTCGTTCTTTGCATTTGTTTAAATTTAATTTATTCGTTAGTTGTTAAATTTATTTTATTTTCCTTTTTATAGAACTCTTGAATTTTTTTTTAACTTTTATGTATGTAACTTTAATATTTTTCAAATTTTGTTTTCATTTTTATTTCCTCGTTTCAAGTTTTTATAAATTAGTAATTTTGTTTCTTTTTACGAAAGGGACAATTCTCTTTTCAAATGTTTATTACTCTCTGTGGTTTTTCTTGTTTTCTTTGAAATTTCACCACGTTTTTAGTTAATGTTTTCTTCTTTCATTGTTTGAGTTTTCCTTTTTGAATTTTTCATTTTACTTCTTAGTTATTATTATCCTATGATAGTAATATATTCGAGGTTGAGACTTTCGTGATACAAGTCAGTCGCTCTCAAGAACGAATTAATAGTGTAAGTCATAGTAACACTAATTTCTACAAAATTATGCACATTAATATACAGTTACATTTTTACTGAATTAATTTCAGAATGTCTGCAAGAAATAATTCCAGAATTTCTGAAAGAAGTAGTTTCGGAATTATTGAAAAAAAAGTTTGATAATATGTTGGGAATTATAAAATCACGTAATAAACTAAAAAATATATATAAATAAAGAAATATTCAGAATTGATTAGAGATGTAATTTTAGAATTTCTGGAAATTGATACATAATTGAAGAAATATTTATAGAACAAAAAAATTCTTCAATAATTTGAAAGCCTCATATTCGACTTGGGGCTCGATATGGCCAATCCGTTAATGCCACTGTGCATTACATTAATTCTCTATGAAACTATAGAGCATCTCATAATTCTAAATGCCACAGCATGAATTAGTGGCCCATGGGCTTTATGGAAAATTTTAATTTGGCGTAAAAAGAACGTCATCGTAAAAGTAATTTTTTCCCGATCTTATAGTAAAGTAACAAAAACCGTAGGGTATAAACAAACTGCTATTATGTTTACAAAAATAATTTATTCATTGTTATAAACCCTTTTTTCTCCGTATTATAGTCTTTCCATCACAAAACCAATAGCCTACCTTTAGTACAAAACACGCATCATTCAGGAAAAAGTATTTCCCAGATTTCATAACATAATGTCGAGTTTATTTATGAAGATAAATTAACATTGCAGAATCTAATATTCGATTTTGTAATCTGGAAAGTCATTACTCATTCAATATTATTTGGTTTAATTCATATTGTACTGCTAATGTATCAGAAATTTACTATTAATCAATGAATTTTTCTACTCAAAATAAATGAATTTTGTACTTAATATGAATGAATTTTTGTACTTAATATGAATGAATTTTTGTACTTAATATGAATGAATTTTTGTACTTGATATGAATGAATTTTTGTACTTAATACGAATGAATTTTTGTACTTAATACGAATGAATTTTTGTACTTAATATGAATGAATTTTTGTACTTAATATGAATGAATTTTTTTACTTGATATGAATGAATTTTTGTACTTAATACGAATGAATTTTTGTACTTAATATGAATGGATTTTTGTACTTAATATGAATGAATTTTTGTACTTGATATGAATGAATTTTTCTACATAAAATAAATTAATTTTTCTACATAAAATAAATTAATTTTTCTACATAAAATAAATTAATTTTTCTACATAAAATAAATTAATTTTTCTACATAAAATAAATTAATTTTTCTACATAAAATAAATTAATTTTTCTACATAAAATAAATTAATTTTTCTACATAAAATAAATTAATTTTTCTACATAAAATAAATTAATTTTTCCTTTTGAATTAAATGGTTTTTCTACTTAATATTAATGAATTTTTCTACATAAAATAAATTAATTTTTCTACTTAATATTAATGAATTTTTCTACATAAAATAAATTAATTTTTCCTTTTGAATTAAATGGTTTTTCTACTTAATATTAATGAATTTTTCTACTTAATATTAATGAATTTTTCTACTTAATATTAATGAATTTTTCTACTTAATATTAATGAATTTTTCTTCTTAAAATAAATAAACTTTCTACTTAAAATAAACGAAATTTGTACTAAAAATTAAATGAATTTCTCCCTTAAAAATACTGAATTTTTCAACTTAAAAATAACGATTTTTTTTCTTTCCTCCTTACTGATAATAATTGGATTTAAAAACAAAAAAAGGCTTAAATTCGTTAGTAGTAGTGTCGAAACGACGTCGATGAAACCTCCAAATCGTTATTGAAAATAAAAACAAAAGGATTATATCAGAAATAATTGAGTTTCTTCCGCGAAAAATTCCCTGGATAGTTAACTTCAGATAAGTGAGTCGGTCCGAGCGTACATGTGTGTGTGTGTGTTATCAGTGATCGTAATAAGAAGCGATGCTCACAAAGGGGAGCTCACCGCTGAGAAAACAGGTCTGAGCCGCAGACTTCCCGAGCCTCACGCTGTGCGCAAGCCCACCTTCAAAATTTACGATACACAATAAAGCTTCCACAATTACATCAGATTAGAGTTTCTATTTGGACGCTTCAATGGCCCAACAGAAAATATATATAAAGAACATAAATATAAACTTATATCTTTTTCTTTCCTTCCTCTTCGTAGCTATTACCTCACATCCATTATTACATAAGATGTATACGTTACGTATATAGAGAGTTATCTTTCCTAGAATACTTTTTCTATTTTAGCTCTGTCCAGTGTGTTGCCACACACGTGTATAAAAGTTTGAAATTTATACACATTTATGCATTTTCTCCTCAGTAAATTAAGTGCTGGAGATACCGCTGCAATATGCAATTAAAAATATCGAATTCAAATTTTCTTCAAAAAAGTATTATTTCGAGTTTTATTTCGCGTCTAAGTTCTTATAATTTCGAGGTTTTAATACAGGTTGCTTATAAATAAACTGACACTACTCGGTAGCTCCCATTCTGATGGAGGTATTTTGATGAAACTTGGTATATAGGGTGTGTGGGGGGGGGGGGGGGGTGAGATAAAGATATAAATAGTTCAATTTTTGACCACCAGGTAAATATGTAGTTCTTTTTTTTTATTGCACTTATCTTTTTCCCATGGCCCTAATAGCGCATATGCGAAGTTTCAATGAAGGTCGGAGTGTCGGTGTGCAATTCAACTGACGCTACTCCGACCTGTGTAGCGCCCGTTGTGGTAAACGGATTTCTTTGAAACTTGGTATATACGTTATTTGGACCATAGGGAACTGTGATGAAAAAGCTCTGCTTTTTTCCCCTGGTAGTGGAAAATGTAACTATTTTTTACATTGAATCTTTATTTGCCCTCTTGGTCCAAATATCCTATATACCAAGTTTCATTAAAATACCGCTATCAGAATGGGCGTTACATACGTCTGAGAAGTGTCGGTTTATTTATAATCACCCTGTACATTTTCCTCATTTGTGATCAAGCACTTTATTCTCATGCTCATGAGCATTTTGATTCGCTGATGGAAAACTGCTCTTCAGTATGAAAATGGGAGAATGCTTCTTTCTTTCAAATATCACATCAACAAAATTCATTACCTATAAAATATCAGGCTATTACGACCGGTTAAATGACCATCAACTATATTTAACTGCCAGACTATTACGCCATTGTCTTGGTAATTCAACTCCTGACAGGAACACCCATTCCAACACACACTGTGGGCGAGGATCTACAAAATTGAGCAAAGAGAGCTGTCTTATTGCACCAAAGTTGTTTAAAAATTAAATTTCCTACCTATTTCATTTTATTTAACTATTATCTATATTTTCTGTTTATTTTATTGTATTCATAAATGTTATTCACAATTTACTTATTTTATTTCATTTACTCTATTCAGTTTATTGTTTACGTATCTATTATGTGTTTACTACATTTATTTATTTATTCCATTCATTCAATAATATTCAAGTATTGATTTTTTTTATTCTATACTCATTTATTTGTTATCATTATTATTTTTTTCCATATGAAACGAATGAAGTTGATTTCATTCTAGCATTTATTTATACAGAGGGTGCAGAGGTAAGTCTTTTTAACCAGAAAGGACTTGTGAAAGGAGCGAGGTACCAGCTATGCAACTGTAGACCTGAGTTGTGCTCGGTTTAAAAGAAAACTATGCAACTTGGGTACTGTACAGTGACTATACGTCTCTCCGATCAGATGCAACAGCAGCGCGTAAAATAATAACTCCATGGAAATATTAATATCAAAATTTGTGTAAGTCTTCTAATATCTGATGAATTGTATTTAGTGAAATTTGTTTTTCGCTCTATTCATCCAGAGAAATTTATTCCGTTATTTTTGGATGAAAATTTATCAAGGTATCGGTGATTGAAATTACATATTCTACGCAGCATTTCACAGTTACCTTCGCTTCGTTTCAAGACATAGCTATTAAAAGTGATCAAAAGACAGATTTCAATCGCAAATAACTCGGCGAATTTTTATCCAAATGCTATGGAGAAATATTTCTTCCGCTATAATAGAGAAAGAGAAGAGCGAATTTTTTTATGATTAAGGTGAATAAAAATTTTAATTTTTACATCCTCCCCTCCCACTTATAGTTTTATGCGTTCTTTCTACTGCCTCTGATTTGGGCAATCATTTTACTATACCTTAATCTAAGCTGAATAGCAGTAGTTTTCTCAGTTTTGTAGGTCGAAAGGGCTTTCCTGCTCATCGTGTAGTACAGTGGAACCTTTTCTAACGGACACTCCCCTGTTAAAGGACACTTCTCTCATCCCCGGTCCCGTGGAATAGGGCTTTAATAGGGCGCCCCCCGTTGGCGAACACTCTCGATAGTGAACAGTAAAATCTAGTTTTTCTCTAAGCCCTAATTAATTTCTAGTCATTAAATAGAGAATTTATTATATTTAAATAAGATTATGTTCAATCTCCAGCTCGTGTTGGTAAACAGGATAAATCGTTAATTAATCGCTTTATTAATTGAATATAACTATGGACCAGGATGGTGAATTCGAATAGTGGTTGTAATGCTGAAATGGTTGGATGTTTTCGATAGTAATGTTTGTTTTGTTTGTTGATAAACATCTGTAGAAAGCCACCATTATAAGACCGATGATGTTGATATGGATATTTTTTTTCCACATTTATTTTAATTAATTTTTTTATTGCAAAATATATGCAGTCATATCATATACGGGTAAAAATAATCAATTGGTTTGGTGAAGGGAAGAAAGGTTATAATTTTTTTTTCATATTTACCCCGCTTTCCAACTTTATTTGGGAATTATGCATAATCGCGGTAAAAGTGATAAATGAATATGAACCAATTTAATTTATCAATGAATTAGTTCTCAATCAAACTTTCTTTATCGTGATGATTGGTGTGATTGTGCATTATTAACTGGTGTATCACTTTTACAACTGAAATGTATAGGAACCAATTTATGCCCAAGCCAAATGTCGTATAAATGTGAAAGTCGTATTACCGAGGTTCCACTGTGTATCGTAAGTCCCCACTAGCAGACACTCCCCGTCAACCCCCCCCCCCCATTAACGGACAAAATTTTCGTCCTGGGGGTGTCCGTTATCGAGAGACTACTGTATAGTTTTTCTTACAAATGTGGAACTTGAAATCAATAGATTTTCCTCGCTGCTTGTAAATGTCGATGTTCCAATATAAAAAATACTTTGGAATCATTTCAGTTTTGAAGTGTGTTATCATTTAAATTTCAACTTCCCATATTTGAAAGTTTTTGGTGAATCATTTAAAAAATCTGTCAAAACGTTTAGTTAAGGAATACGTGATTAAGTGGTGCTAAGGTTTTGACCTTCACCTGTTTCCAGGGAACTTTGACCATTAGATTTTTTGGTGGTCTCTCGTGCTGTCATTTAAGGAGTCTTAAAAGCGTCATGGAGCCACCGAGCAAAGTGATTTTTCTGAGCCCCCACCCGGAAAGAAATGCCAGACGACCAATTTACATCATTACATTCGGAAATTTCAACGAGATCTCATTATTATGAAGCCCCCGAGTCGTGCACGAGGGGACCCCATGTTTCAATAAGGCAATATTATCACATCGTCACATTTTTAATTGCCGTTTACTCAGAGGGATATCAAAGTAAATATGATCATTTAATTATGTTTCCAAAATAGTATAAATTTGAGGTTTACTGCAGAAATCTTTCCACTTACCCAAGATATCAAACAGCGCTCAGTCGTCGATTCCAGTTAACGATGAATTCTCTCGATTCCCGTCCCCATCACGACACTCCTCGTTGAAAATTACATAACAGTGGAAAATATTGTAGAAGGAAACAAAAGAGGTTGCAGATATTAGAGAGAGATTGAAACTGACTTTTTTTTTTTTGCAGCACCAAAAGCAGAGGAAAGAGAAATAGTAGATCTTTCATCACAGTGAGATCGGCCGCAAGATTTATATCGAAATTTCGTGTTGTTTTTTTGTCTTCGATATTTCCATTGAAATTGATCATACGATTTCTGCGTGTCGTTTCATGTGTAATGACAGGTGATCAGACCTCGAGAAAGCTCTTTCGCACAGTCTGCACTGGAAAGGCCTGTCACCGGTGTGTTTCCTGTAATGCCTCGTCAGTTCGTCGGACCTAGCGAACTTCCAACCGCAACCTTTCCAATTACACTGATAGGGCTTCTCGCCGGTGTGCGTCCTTAAATGGGCCTTCAGGTGAGAACTCTTGGAGTAAGTTTTCGAACAACCCGGGTACGAACATGTGTGGATCGTGACTTTCTTCGGGCCACGAGATCGCCTCCCCCTCCTCGGTTTCGTGGGCGGTGGGGGGGCCGGCGGTCCGACGACCCCGATTTGTTCGATGGAACCAACGTTCGGTATGACGGTCATCGACGGCGGCGTCCGGCCGGCCAGTAGGTCCGCGAGATGAGGGGAGTTTGGGGGCGTGACCATCCGGCCCTGCGTGTAAGGCGAAGGGAAGTGAGGCTGTATGTTCGTCGGGCCCTGAGCGTGGTGACCGCCGGTCGACCTGGGAACCGGTGGGGTAGTCCTGACATGCTGCTGTAGACCGCCAAAGTAACCGTCGTATTGACGGTTGCCCACGTGCTGGTACCTCAGCGACGTATTGTCCGGAGTGGCTGGGGGCGAGGAATGACTAGTCACGATGGGGGAGGGATACGAGTTCCACGTTGACATCATGTAACCTGTGGACGAATTGATGTCCCTGTTATGCGCAGGTTGGACATTGAATAGGTGAGCACTGGCAATGTCATTTTTTATGTCGGGAGCTGGTGGGTACCTGTAGTTATTGACGCCGTGCGAAGTGGTGATGTGATAGTCGTTCTTGCTACCGACGAATAGGCTTGAGTGTTGTTCCCCGTGGTCCGGAATGTTGTTGATGAGTGACAGGTCGTACTTCTGACCTGTCGAGTTGATATCCACGGGTGTAGGCGTCGATTCACCGAGGAAGTGCCCACCGCCAGCAGACTTGTTGCTGTTGTTCTCGGTGACGATACCAAGTTCCATCTCCAGCCTGTAGTCGTCTGGGTTCAACTTCCTCTGGATCGGCGCTTCACCGGGTGGGTTGTTGACAGTACAGTTCGGAGATATTTGTTGTGGTTGACTCGAGGTTTGTTGTTGCTGGTGGCACCTTCGTTGCTGCTGGTGGTGGGGCGGGGAATGCAGCAGTACAGTGCCGATGCTGTTACTGTTCGTGCTGCCACAACCACCGCCCGTGTCATCCGTCGGAGGCGTGAAAGAGATGTTCGAAGAGATCCGGGGTTCGTACCCCACTGTTGTCAAGGTCATGTCACCAAGAAGAACACTCTCTATGTCTTGCCACATCTGTAATAAAAATTATCAAGAAATGAATAAAAATTTAAAAAATAATGGTACTTAACACAGGGCTACTTTGCACCGTTTCCGAGAGTTCATTTGGAAAAAACTCATGCTAGGCATAGCAAATATGTGAAATGATTTTTGAAAATAGTTTTTGATATATTCTTAGATGATGTGCGAACAGGTCTGTTGCCATAAAAAGTTTTCACAACTTTTTTTAAAATTTGTATCAATTTTTCTTTTTCAAATTGGTGCAAAGTAACCCATAACAGAGTGAGTTACTTTCAACCACATTATAGATAATTTCTTAACAAGACAATATTTTGCAGCACTGTCGATCCACTTAAAATTCATTGTGTTACCACATAGTACTACGGGAAACTGACAAGAAATGGATTTTTTTGGGTCTTTAATGAAAAAAAAAAATTATCAAAATACCCAAAAGTGCGATTCATCTCATTTAACATGTAAAAAAAAAAAACTAATATGAATGAAATTTGTTCTTAATTGATTGAATACTGAGCTAAATTAAGCCTAAAATGAAGTAAAAAAAACTACTTTGCAGTTGCTTTACACGACTTTTTGGGTGGTGACTTAAGGTGAATAAATGCACAGGATGTTAAAAAAACGCAAAATTAAAAGGGTCATTAAATCATACGATAACAATATAAAATCACATAGGAATATAAGTGCGCATACGCCATATCGGAGCAGCAGACGGCATTTAAAATAATATGTAATACAAGGACGACGAAGAAGAATCCTTCTACAACATTTTATTTAGGAAGAATAACTACTACAACACTTTTTGCCAGCCGCATTCACACGCATTACATCGACGCTGCATGCACTGGTGCATTTTCACAAAATTACCAGGTGTATGACGCAACCAGGTGTATTTACAAGTGCGCAGTGCAACAACTCCCTATAGCGGCTCCGGATGGTGTTTGTGCACCTATGTGATTTTGGGTTGTTATCGTATGCCTCAATTGCCCTTTCATTTTGGCGATGTTTTTTAAATATCCTGTACAGATCAATGGCGTAAAAAGCCAATTACGGTTTACGAGGTATCCATTTTTTCCCTCCAGATTAGGAGGCACACATTCTCTTTCATTTCACCTGCACTGACCTGTTGTTTCTCTGCGCACAGAGTTTCGATGTCTGTGCAAAATGACAAAATGAAATGCTTATAATTTTTCTCTGCGCAGCCAAAAAAAACTCTATGCACAGGGAAGCATACTCAGTCATTCTCAGACTCTAAACGACCATTACTTTTGTAAATTTATTCACTACTTTTATCCACAATAAGTAAACAGATTCGAATTTTTCTCAGACTGTTCAAGGGCGCCTCTATTATAAATTTACAGTGTCAAAAACAAAAAAAATAATTATGAGACTCATCTCAGGCCCGCGGGATGGAGCCCTTTCAGCCCCCCTCCCCCCTTGTGGGGGCGATGCTGTGATTTTAGTTGCATAGGGGCGTCCACGATAAGATCTGGCAGAATGGTTTATGACAATAAATATGCATATTAAGTAATGGTGGCTAAGCTCTCTTTCATCTTGCCCTGGGGCTACGATGCTGCTGCTGACACAGCAGTAGGCCATTTCTTTTTTGGATAAATATTCAAAAATTTGTTCGAGTTCCGTATAACAGTCTTTTTTCTCATCGAGGGTTCCACGGAAAAGCCTTATAACTAACAATGGTTCCGCGAGAAACTTTACGTTGGGAAACCCCGGCTGTATGGTGCAAAGTAGCCCATTCGGATCACGGTAATTTTTTTTAACTGGAAACTTGGTTGAAAAATGGTATTCGAATCTCATTCGCTCAAGCGAAATTATCCTCCGAAAGAGTTTTATGCATATTTTAAGTACCTTTCGGAGAGGGGGGCGAGAATCTTTTATGTTGAAGATTCCGACGTTCCGTAAATCATTTCCTGGTGATTATTATCTGCTAGTAATTGCTAAATGTTGGAGAATATTATCTTACTAATGGTTTAAATCTTACGACGCGATAAAAGCCGATTCTTCAACTCGAGTTTCTTGGTGAAGAAAATGCATTATTTCCGCTGATTCAGGGCGCCGCTCTAATCTAAAGTGGATCGCGGGTAACGGGGAAAGAGTGTTAATTAAGGAGAATTCAGATAATTACAGCAAAGAGAGATGCGGATTCTTAGTAATGAATCATCACTCGAGGGATTGAAGTAATGTTACTAATTTCAGAAACTCGTTCATTCTCATCGGTCTTCACTCAACGATTATGAAATGAATGAATAACTTTCAATACCGGACAAATTCTATCATTTTTAAGTATCGTTAAAGAAATTACGCATTTGCATACTTTCGGAAGTAGACAGACATATAGCTTAGCAGTAGAGTATCAGTAATCCGAGGTGAACCGGAACGAGGCCCTCTTCGGATTTCTGAAAAATTATATTACCCAAAAAACAATAGAAATTGTTATTTAGGTTATCGGGGTGGCGGCCTACGTGTTCTTATTTTCACCATTTTGTTCTAAACTCAGTAGTTTAGTTCCAGTGGTTCCCAAACTGTTTCCCCAGACGTGGCTCCTTTGACCTTATCATTGTTTATACAGGGCTCTCCAGAACAGAGCAGCCCTAAGGGATGTCCTACAGTAGCAGTCGCACCGGGCCCCCGCGTATTTGTGTAGAGCCTCCGCACTCTCGGTACTAATATTTTTTTTCGCAAATTCTGAATTTTCATCAATTATGGAACTCTGAATTTTGAAGGAATTTGTAGAATTCCTTCCATTTATTATGTTTATTCTGAATTTTCATCAGATCTGAAATAATTTCTTCCATTCATTCAGACTTTCCGCCAATTTTAGAAGTATTTCTTCCATTCATTCAGACTTTCCACCAATTTTGGAAGTATTTCTTTCATTCATCCTGTGTATTGCCAATTTCAACACCGGAATTTTTGATTTCCATCAATTCTGGAAACGTTTGTTCTGTTTATTCTGAATTTCCAGCAGGTCTGAAATTATTTCTTTCATTCATTCATGGGTTTACTCGAGTACTGAACGGGGCTTCCATGATCTGGTTTCAAGGTTTTCAAGAGTAAAAATCTAAATTGGTCAGCCGTTACTTCTAGCTAGGTGCCCCTCATTACGTCAAATTGCTCAGGAGGCCCATGATGTTGTAGAGACTGCCCTCTCCAAAGGTTGCTTCTGTGTACGCCCCCCACAACATTATTCGTCAAATATTATCAACGGTCGTTTCTAAAACAATAGTCATTCCTCAACATATTCTTCAACAATCTTGAAAAACCGCAGTTCTGCGGTTTACTCAATTCTCTTCCTGATTCATTTTGGTAATGTGTATGGTGTGTAATGTGGTAGGCCCTCGTGGAGCACTCAAATTGAATTTATAGTTCACTTCTTTTGTTTTCTTCGGCCATTGCAGTTTCACAACATCAATATTTTACGAAAATTTAAAAAAATATATATTAGAGCTGGTTCAATTAATCGATTATTCGGGTCGCTTAATCGATACCAATTAAAAATTTTTGATGAGTTAATCGACTCCATCAATCCGATCAACATTCGATTACTTTTTTTTTTTAAATCAAATTAAAACTTGAATTATTTTAATAAACCGATTAAATGTCTTAAATTATATTCCGATACAAAACATTTCAGAGAAGTTAACGTATTTAAAAATGTTTGAATCAATATTTCGATCAAATTTTTCGACATGAGGAAACACAAGCCCATTCATTGATAGCTAGTGATTATTTCTACACTCGCTGGTTTATAAAAACGACAAGATTCAAGTTAAAAATGTCCAGGATATGACAAGCATGTTTAGCATACCGTCCCTCTTATACCAGAGGCATGAATGCGCGAATTTTCACTTTCAGGTTTATCAGCAGATTGGATCACTTATTTTGCCATCCAAGTTTTTCCAGAAACACAAATTGTATCCCCTATTAAGAATATTTTACAAAAAATTTTAAAAGGAAAAACTTCCATATAGGGACATATCTAACATGGGTAGATAAACATTCAAAAGTCGTTTTCCAAGTTCTAGTAGAAATTTGCACATTCCCAGCCCTATAAAATATCGTTTTCTCGTTCCCAATATACGAATGAACAGAATTTCACGATATTATATATATATATATATATATATATATATATGTACATAAAATATATCATTTAATTTTTTATAGTTACATTAAGTTATCATGGATAGTTTAGTCTTTTTAATGCCTGCTGTTATTTTGTAGTTTTCTTCTTTTATTGTAGATATATTATAACAATGGAGAATATACGTCATAATGTGAATTTAATTTTTACAATGGAAAAATCGTTTTCATAGTTGGTGTAATGAAATGCTTCCAAATGAATCGAAAAACATCGAAGAAACGTTATAAAATGTACAATCATTCGTCAATGAAAATATAACGGCAGTAATAAAGTACAAAATCTTGATATTGGCTATCATTAAAACTGTACAAAATCTTGATATTGGCTATCATTAAAACCGTACAAAATCAAATTAACCCAAAAATTGACGGTTTTCGTTTTAATCTATTACAGCTATTATGAAAGTGACTCAACTACCAAGCAATATCATTATTAGAAATCATCATTAAATAACTTATAATATTGTATATTTTTAATGTTTTAATTGGAGAGCTGCCAGTAGTTTCAGGGTAATTCAGAATCGCATCTGTGAATTATTTTATCAATATAGTTTGTACCAGCATTTCGATTATTCGTGTATTCCCGAGTGTATGCAGATATATCTTTTTTTCTTTTTTTGAAATCACAAGTTAATTTACGTGCCAGGATACCTGAAATCGTTAAATATCCTCTCTTATAAAGGCTCAATAAAACATGAAAATAGTATATCCATAATAGTAAGAATAATATTTAATATTTATGGAATTATACCAAGCATATTTCATTTAGTTTCTTCTCTTTTTATAAAAATGGAAATGGTATTTAAAATTAAAGTGGCGAAACTATGTCCCGAAATAGCATTGGTATCTTTGAAAATACATAATTGACACCAAAATGCAAGATCCTCAGTAAATTTGCTCCATTATTTTCCCTGTTTTTCCTATAACCAAAACTCAAAAAAATTTTCTCCATCATAACTCCCGAAGAAAATAATGTAATTTAAAATTTTAACCTTTAGAATGCTTTTCGGAGTTTCTGTTTTCCCCTCTTCACAGAATTATTTTCTTGAGTTTTATCAAATATTTTTGATCTCCTCTGACCACTTTTTTATTTATCTGACTTTCCAGGCCACTGGGGACATTGAAATGTTTTGTTCTCACTGATTCGGATGTGAATTTTAAACATCTCGAAGACCCTCCTACTCATTCTCACTCAATGCATCGTGATGTCTGCGACACACCGGTTGGGAATCACTCACCCAATTACTATTTTTTTAAATATCTCGTAGGTTTTCTCGCTGATCTCTCACGTCACAGTAAAATATTGCGGCATTAATCATTTTTCAAATAGCTGGTCTTGATTCATAAATAAAAAAAACGTCAATTCACGCTGATCAGCACATGATTCATGTAATATATTCCTCTAATGAATCAACGAAAAGGCCATTTTTTACTGAAAATAAAATCTTGATTAATCTGAGTTCCACTTGATTGTCAATCCGAGGTGGTACATAAATATCGTGCAACGATGTCGCGCTAAAATACCCCAAAAAATTACTTATATTTGAATGCAATTCTCTTTTAAAAGAGGCTCAAAATTTGTTAAATACTTTTCCGTAATTTTTTAAGGGGGGTGACGAATAAAATTATCAAGTTCAAGTAAATATTTATAAATTGTGGATCGTCACCCATAATAACCCAAGTATCATAGCGGCAAAATATAAATTGCAAAAATATGGTAAGAAATTTTGAATATACTTTTATACTTTCTTGAAAATGTAGTTTTATATTCACCAACGAGTATACAACAGCGAGTTAATTTCCATCCATCAGATTTTCATCCTAAAATGTATGATAATCTGACGATGAAAACGAATATTCAATAACCTTAAGATAAGCAAACCATAAAAATTTGACCTAGAATTCTTAAACAGTATAGTTACAAATTCTTCGAAATATTAAATTATTCAACTGCATGTATGTGGAGAGCCTATATCATTTTTTTAAATTATTACTCAAAATTTCCAAATGTGTGTAATTCATTCCATAAGTTTATTAACAGTTCATAGACGTTCACAATCTGCACAATATTAAAATTATTCAATTTTTTTTCGATATTTAGTAAGTACAGTCGATCCCACTTATAACGTTAATACTTAGGACGTTTTCTCGCATAGTGCGAAGTATTTTCCTGGTCCCAACTCCTCATTGAAATTTCCCGTTTAAAGCGGTTTACCCCTCACAACTTTATTTTTATGGCGGTGTTTTGAAAATCGTTATAAACGAGATCCACTGTTTAATGACTTCCACGCATTAGTAGGCAGTAATAAGATATTTTTACCACAATAATAATAACACTCTCAATGAAGAATGACATTTATGAATAGGTCAGAAGTACTCTTTTCATAGTTGAGAATATTTGTATCTATTAAACGCATTAATGTTCAAGAGCTAATATAATGAAACAATGAAAATAGAGAAAAAAATACTAATATTACAATATTATGCTAGTGTAAGATAATTATTCAATATTCTTAAAAACAAAAAAAGATTACGTTTCAGTTCCGACGATAATATGTAGTGGCCAAAATGAAAAGCTATTTGTAAAGCCAATTATGTTATACACGCACACAACCCTTCAAACTTCATCTAAAATCTGACAACACGGCATTATTGACTATAAATATTGCACAGAAACGAACAGTCATTTCATGTAGATAATTGAGGAAATGATGCATAACTATGTACTATGTATGTAACAAAAATCTAGCTTTTTTTTTCTGAATTCAAGTTTAAATTCAGAGAAAGTTCTATTGAAAGAATGGAATTGTTATTAAGCTCTTGTCACTACCTCTTTTTATTCATGACTTATCAGGCACTGTTGACAAAAACCTAAAAACCAACGTTAGTTGGAGTTTGCTCACGTATTGCTCTCAAACCCATGGACTTGAACGTTTAGGTTCTGAATTAGTTGGAAACTTTTCTGAAAAATATCTAACAATTCGTTAATTTCAAAGTCCGCATCTCCCCCATCCTCCTGTAAATTTAGGTACACCCCAGGGTTCAGTTCTGCCGACGTTAATTTTAATGTACATTGATGATCTACCAGAAACCCCAAAACTTCGTTTACAGATTATTTGCTGATGATTTTGGGATCCAAGAACTTCTTTAACTCAATTTTAATTCAACCTCTGACTGAGACTCGTATTGGAGACTGCCTCTTGACACATTTAAATGATTTTTGTGAGAGTTTATCGCAAAATATCCGCACCAGAATTTTGCTACTCAATAACCTACTGAGCAATATTCCAAGACCTTTATTTCAAATACACCGGCCTTGTAATTCCTTCAGAACTTTGCTGGAAACCTCATATCAACCAGACTTCTCATAAATGCCTCCAAAAATCATGTTTCCTTTGCTGAAATTTGAAACATTCCACCCGTAACATACGATATCTCAACTACTTAGAACATATCCTTCGTACTCTCTCTGTGCATCTGAAATCTCATCTTTTAAATATCAACAAGCAAAGAGTCAATTCAAAATAAGTCCATCTGCTTTATTCACGACTGACGACGTCTGTTCTTCCCAAGTTTCTATTTAAGAATTTTAATAACTCAATATCAGACCTCTTCTAATTGTCATCGACTTATTTCCAGATCAACTATGCTTTTCAGTATTTCCCATAATTCATAGCCAGCAAATTAAAGAATCAATGATTCGCCATCTGAACATTAATATTTCTGATGTCTTTATATAAAGTCTCATTTGTCTAACAGATTTAGCCATCCTTAATTATTATATTTACCTATACTGAAACTTCTTTTTTTCAATCGAGTTTCTTTTTCTTTTCCGTTAAGAATTCTTAACAACAATGTGAAACAGTATCCGTATCAAAGCTAAGCAATTTATTCTCTTGTATATGGGAAACGGCCATTGTATGAATAACTAAAATATGTACGAAGACAGCATCAATTACGACAATACATACAGTTAAAACGAAGAAAACCGGCATAGCAATTTGTGCAGTGGTGTATTTTGAAGTCTTTCATGCGAAACAATAAGTAACATTAACAGAATATAAAAGTAACAGATCATTTTCGATTAACGACAGTTAAATTGACGTTTTTAGGAAGATGACAGAACCGAAAATGAATGAGTGAATTGATTTTAAAAATAATGTGGAGAGATCAAGTTATAGAATAGTCTGGAATTAAAACATCTAAATTGCAGTTATAGAGCAATATTTTACCTAAATAAATTACCAGGACATTTATACATCTAAGACACACAGGGTTACATCCCATTGTTTACCGACAGAGTATTAAGTAGCAATGTAACTGGATATATGTATCGTGATCTATATTTACGATGCTATAAAATTTATATAAATTGAACTGAAATATAGATGATAATTATTGAAGCCTAAAATTCCCAATAAAAATTTATAATGCAATTTTCTTCATATGTGAATATGCTATCCCACTAAAAATTTAGAATGCGATTCTTTTTATATGCTAGATATATTCCGTTGAAACTAAATTATACCTAGCAACAAGTTGATTTATCTCCGTTTCTTTCAATTAAAATCAAATTTCAATACAAACATCTAAATGTATAGCAATCAAATTCCAATATGTACTCACGTCGTGGAAGTCAGCCATCTCCGAAGTCATGCCGGTACTGCTGGTCTTGAAGGCACCGGTCAACGATTCAAAACAGGTCAATAAAGCAGCACCGGTGACGGACATGGACTTGATGTGAAATAACTCTCGGACAAAATTTTTTCTTTTTTTCAAAAAAAAAAACACAAATATTAAATTTTTCTATTTCCCACCGTTTTTCCAGGTAGAAAAGCAGGAAAAAGCTATATATAAGGCCGTATCTTCCTAAAGCCGCATAAAGTTAATTTCTACAACAACGTCTTGACCGCCGCTAGCGGCCGACCGTTCCAGCGGTACCGCTGCTGGTGACTTGAATGATCCCTTATCCCGCTCCATAGTAATTTGTACGCAGTACACGGGTTCTTCTTCTTCTCTCTCTTTTTTTCCTATTATTCTTTTTTCACACAAAAGAATTTTGTTTTTTCTTATAAGAAAGAGGGGAAAAAAGCAAAATAAAAAAAAGGTGGGATCGGATCTGTTTTCTGTCGCGTCGTGTATCGTGTCCGAAAAAGAAAGAAGAGCGCGCGCGCGCGTGTGGTGTGTTGTGTGTGTGTTTTTTTGCTTGGAAGACAGACAGAGAAACGCGTGTTACGGGGGGGAGGGAGGAAATACCGGGGGGGTTGAGCGCGGTGAAGGGAACGGCCACACGAGACAAAACGGGGGGAGGGGCGAAAGCGAACGAGCCGCCAATCATGCGTAGCCTACCTGGGGGGAGGGAGCCAATGGCACGCGTCGGGCACAGGGAGGCCGACGCTCAGGCGCGTGGCCTATCCCTTCGAGTAGGCCGCTTCTTTTTTTCTTTTTTTTCACCCAATTTTCTTCTCTTTTTACTTATATTTTCATTTTTTCTTCTCCCTTCTATTTTATCTTCCGTGAATGAAAAATTCGCCCTTTCTATATCTTTGAAGCCGGTTTTTTGTGTATTGAAGAAGAAAGGGTGAGCGTTTATTTTATTTTATTTATTTTTTGATTCCCAAAGCGTGTTTCGTAGCCGCAGGTGTTCTCGTTTTTTTTTTTCCTTGTCTATGTAATTGTTATTATCAAGATTTTTTCTTTTACCTTGAAGATCTGGAAATAAGAATTATATAATAGTGGGGGGAAAAGAAAGAAATATTCGCCTCCACACAGTCTTTTAAGAAAAATTGACTGTGAAATTTGAATGGGTGCCTTGGAAACGTCTTTTTTGGGTGCAGGCTCTTTTATATGACTTTTATTAATATATTTTTTTTTTTGTAATTCTCTTTCGCCCTTCGGAAATTATCTGTGTGGTGAGAGATAGCGAGAGGAGTCATGCTGTACAGATTGGTAACCTAACCACGTAGCAACAGTATTATCATTATTGTTGATGGCTAAGGATTTTTTTTTTTTTTTTCTAGTTGGATATTGCGAGAATTTCGTGTGATTATGGTTACGTGATGTGTAGGACTGTGGTCGAATTCAACCTAGTGCTCGAATGCTCGTGAGCAACTCGGTGCTCAAGTATAAATCTCTTCGCCTAATTTAATGCTCAAGAGGTCTTGGTAAGAAAGTACTGTAGACCAGTGCTTTTGAGACTTTTAAGATATTCTTGCCCTTGCATTAGTCATGCAGTATAACCCCCTCTTAACGATCACCCCTCAGATGCGGCCACCCCTCTTTTGTCAAATGATAATTTCTCATTGTATAATAAAAGTATGTATTTGAAACCCCTGATTAACGGTCACTCCTCTTTTACGAACAAATATTTTCCCCCTGTTTGTGTCCGTAAAAGAGAGATTTTACTGTATTTTCTATTCGCTGCTTTCCCTAAAATAGTTGAGAAGGAATTGCGTATCCATAAAAGAACCACTTTTCAAAGCACCGAAATCATTAACACATCGATATCGTCAGCACGCCGCTACACCCCTGGCAAAAATTGGCGACGCCCTCCAAGGAGCCGCGACGTACACTTTGAGAAACATATTATATTGCTGTAGGACTCTACGAGGTATTACCCATTCATTCAAAAATTTTACATTATGATGATCAGAATTACTGTGTCAGATCCGTAATATTGGTGTTCTACTTCTGGTACTGGGTGTGAACGGTGCTCGTAACGTGAAAAAAAAATCGAGGACCCTTGGATTCCCCGGGGCACGTCGCGGGGCCCTATGATAATGAGATCTAGTTGAAATTTTCTGGAATAGGAAATGGTAGCATGTAAATTGGTAGGCAATTATGCATTCCTAGCCAGGTAGGGGTCTGAGAAATATTGCTTTGCCCGGGATGCTCCTAAGACGGCCCTGGACCCATAACAAGGGTTTTTAACCAGTAGGTCCCGACCTAAATCCCGTCTTTCAAAGGATTCTGAGATGGGTCGGACTCGATAATACGGTTATAAACCTAATTCTTGCGCTACTACTTTCAGGGGCGTCTTAGTGATTTCGTCATCCCAGGCTGGGGCCCAAACATTTTTGAGGTCCTCTTGATCCTTGATCATTCATACTTTCATGCACCCCGGGTCGCAAATAGTGGAGGGAGAGCATTCGGGTCTGGTGCCCCGCGCGGTGGGCCAGATTGAGCGCAAATTTCTCCCGTTAACCTATATAGGAGTGGGGGGTGCAAAAATACGCCCTTGTCCTGGCTGACAAAGTCATCTAATTGCGGTTCTGGTCAGCACCCCAAAAAAGCATAACGCTCTTGAAGAATGCACGTAGGATTATCTTCATATATTTGTTACTATCAAGTTCTTGTACTGTCGAATCTCGTTATAACGAACTCCAAGAGACCGTAGAAATCACTTCGTTATAACGAAATTTCATTATAAAGGAATTTCAGGTTATTTAAAAATGTCTCTATGCAAACTTATCCGGAGGATTAGAAAAGTGTTCGTTAAAATGAGAATTTCGCTATAATGGTATTCGTTAAAACGGGATTCGACTATATATTGAAAATTATGAAATAATAATTATAATAGTGAAAAGTATTTGCCTCCACACAGTCTTAAGAAAAATTGACTGTGAAATTTGAATGGGTGCTCGGAAACGTTTTTTGGGTGCAGGCTCTTTTGTTACAGTAAAACCTCTCTTTTGTAGGCACAGGAGTTGCAAAAAAAAACTCGTCCGTAAAAGAGGGGTGACGTTACTCAGGCATTTGAAATGCATACTTTTATTATACAGGGGGAAAATATTATGTGGCCGTAAAAGAGGGGTGACTGCATCTGAGGGAATTTTTTTTTTTCCACACTGAGGAGTCATGTTGTACAGCAAAAAGGTGTCCTCAACCCGTTGCTCGCGAGCACCGCAGTGCTCCCTGAAGCACCCAGAGCGCTCGATGCTCATGTCCCGTTTGGTGCTCGCGAGAACTTGATCCCCGTTCCAAAAAAAAAAACCTTGTACAAAAATTGCATTTAAGGATTGAAATCATCGTTTCCATGCATTCGTATGTCAAACTTGCCGTAAGGGTGCTCTTCTTTTGGCGATGGGTAAGGACAGTGCTCACACGACTAGGAAAAGGTTGAAGAACTCTGTTGTACAGTTTGGTAATCTGACCATGATAGTGGCTAAGAATATTTTTTGTAGTTGGATAATTGAGGAAATTTGGCAAGATTATAGTTACGTGATGCGTAGGTATATAACGAGGACCTTCAACCCGGTGCTCGTGTGCCTAACTTCATGCGTGAAAGTTAATTTCGTGCTTGAGAGCCTCACACATCATGTAGCCTACTTGATAGGTCTTGATCAGCAGTCAAACCATTCGCCGCTGTGGTGGTCGAGTAGCTATAGTGACGGACTCGCATCGGGGGACCCGAAACCGACCATGACCAACATCATCTATAACAGAAGGCCTCCGTGCGAAGCTCGTGACGTTTCTTTCTTTCAAACCGAGCACAACTCCGGTCTATCACCATGGGCAATTCACTACCGAGTGAGTGCGTGTGCGTACCTAACAGTCTGAGTGCGTATATAGTGTTGCGCCTGAGTTTTCGGTTCTGCCATCTACAATTGAGAAGCGAAGAAGTATATCCAATGGTTATAGGTGAGATGACCTTCTTCAGTGACGTCACGAACGTCGAGAGGAGGCCTTCTGCTATAGATGTTGTTCGTTCATGCACGGTGCTCATGATTCGGAAAACATTGACGACCCTTAGCCTGAAAGAGGGGTTCTTAACCTGTAGGTCGTTACCTAACACGTTGGGTCTTGGGGGCTCCCGAGACGGATCGTACGAAGAAACTCCACAAGGTGGTTATAAATCGATTCGTTGCGTTACTGGGCTTCAGGGGGATGTGATAGCGATTTCTTCGGCCTGGGTTAAGGCCAGGGCCGGAACTAGAGGGGGACGGGAGGAAATTGCCCCGGGTGGCAAAATTTAGATGACGGCAATTTTAGGTGGGAACGAAGAACAAACGTTATAAAATTATCGAATTTCCAGTTGTGAGGGCGGCTGAAAATTTTTTGCCTCGGGTGGCAAAAATCCCAGTTACGGCCCTGGTTGGGGACCAGACATTTTTCGGGCCCTCTTGAGTCTAATTATTTCACGTATACATTACTTTTTGGGGAGTAATCGGCACCCAAAACGTCATAACATTATTACAGGTTGAGAAGCCATAGACAGGTTTCACTGATCTGGAAAAATATATATGATCGTTAAAGCTAGGGTAGGCCAAGAAAGAGAGGCAGAGGCGTAGGTGTCAAAGTTTGCAAATCACTGGTTTAATGAATGAATGATAGTTAGAAATGAATCTTCCGATCTTCTTAATTATAAATTGTGTGATGAGCTGGAAGCACAACAAATCTGTCTCTCAAATGCACCAGTTGGGCCACTTAGCCTACCGATCACCTTGCGATCTATAAAAGTTAGGCTGGACTCAATAATTGTGCGGCCTGAAGGAATTTTGCTGCTTTCAGAGCCGCAAGAATTCTCTATCAAGATTTCGCCCTATACCCGTGAGCCAGAGAGCGGACGTGACGAACAAATGCGTTTTTTTCGGACAAAGGGTAGGCCTATTAGGTCACGCAAAACGAAGTTTCTCCCTCGATTCCAACCATTGGTTTACCACCTCAACTGATTTTAACTAATATATGTGTCCGGTAAATGTGATAAATGCGGTTATTATACTTAATAGCCCGTAATGATGCATAATTGGTGAGCATTTTGGTAAGTTTGATAAATAACTCTAAATTCATCACTTTCGTTGGCGATTATGCATAGTACCTAAACCTCGTTGGTTAATTTAATAAGTAGCCTACTGAAAAAATATTACTTTTACCGGTGATTATGTATAATACCCAAGCGTCGCTTCCACGGTAAACATGATATATCTCGTACTATATGATATATACTATAGGGATGTTAATTCATACATGTATTGTATCATTATATCGGGGGTACGATCGTAAAACTTGTTAACGTTACATCGGGGTCCGACTATGTTCCACTTAACTACTAGACTCTCCAATAGCACTAGAGTATTGTGCATAACCACAGACAAAGGGGATAACTTTCAATTACTCATCAAATTTACTAACGACACTTGGTTATTACGCATAATCGCCGGCAAAAGTGATAAATTTATCAAACTTACCAAGACGATTTATAAGTACGCACGCTAACCGGTTATTATGTATAAAACCCGGTTTATCACAACACCGTAAATTCGCCTGTGGGGACTATGTATGTGCATGCATAGCTCCACAGATGGAGATTCATCACAGAGAAAATGAATGGCTGGTGAGTAACCGTAAAGATCACTAGGCAAAAGGTAACCCATTCTGTGCGCCTCCATGCGTAAGTCACAAGACTCATATGAAGTATCTATATCTATGCAAGGATGACGTCACTCTCCGCTACCATACGGAGGATTTAACAACTGACTGTTGCGAAGATATATTTTGGAAAGAGAGAAAATTCAACTGCCCCTGCGGGGAATTGAACCCACGTCCTTTCACTTTCCGGGTGAACGCCCTAGACCACTAGACTACAGAGGCACCAAATCTCTCAATCTTTCCTTGGAGCTCGTGTACACTGAAAGGGGCCGTACATGGACGGCCGGACCTGACTCAGGCCAAGCTACCAACCAGTCTATCTGACATGAAGTATCTATATCTATGTGACATGAAGTATCTATATCTATGTGACATGAAGTATCTATATCTATGTGACATGAAGTATCTATATCTATGTGACATGAAGTATCTATATCTATGTGACATGAAGTATCTATATCTATGTGACATGAAGTATCTATATCTATGTGACATGAAGTATCTATAAATTGATGGGATTTCAAGCTTGAGCTCTGCTATCCAAGTTAGGTATAGGTGGATGCACCAACCAACGATCTTGAAATCAAGACTCTGAAATCACGTGATCGATCGTGTATCCGTCTCGTACAGTCGAATCCCGTTATAACGAACTCCAAGAGACCGGAGAAATCACTTCCGTTATAACGAAACTCCGTTATAAAAGAATCGCAGGTTTTAGCATTATTCCTATGTAAACTTATGCAGGGAATTAGAAAAACGAGATTTTCACTATAACGGTATTCGTTAAAACGGGATCCGACTGCATAAGGTGTGCATACTTGAAAGACAGCTGGAACACGCGATTTCTGCAGTTACAAATATATTCTTGACGATTCACGTATGACGATATCCATTTTGGTAGGCACCTGAATACGAGGACTTCTCTCGTTTGTTATAACTTAGTTTCGGAATTACTGTTAAAATAAAAATGATGTAAAATTCTGAAAAAAACAAAACAAAACAAAAAAAATGCATTATACGTATTTGGCCTGAACCAGAAGAAAGATTGGCAAGTGACGGGAGTTACACGAAACGGAAGGGAGTTGTTTCTTCTACAAGGGGCTTCGCCCTAGTGTTTTTTCGAGATCTTTTAAAACATTGCGTAACTCGGCAAGGAGACGCTTACAATCAATTTCTTTGCCAAGTTTTTTTAGAACAATTTCTTTTGGCTTTCGTATGTGGAGCTGAACTTTTCTATAACGATGTTCAATCTAAAAAAAATACACGTATTAATATGTTGTATGCATAGTGCTTAGAGAAATGGTTCGCTCTATACGCATATAATATTTTATACCAGTCAAATGTGATGCGTGAGAAGATTTGCTGGGAAAAATTGTGCTTTCTGTAAAATGCTATGCTTTAATGCAGGCATCTTCAACCCGTTGCTCGCGTAACCACCCCAGCGTGCTCGATGCTCGTGTCCGATTTCGTGCTCGGGAGCACTCGATCAACGTTCCAATGAAATACCTTGTAGAAAATTGCGTTCTAAGATTGGAGTCATCCTGATTTTTCATTCATTCGTACGTCGAACTTCCAAAAAAAGTGCTCTTCTTTTGATGGTAGATGCAGACAGTGCTCGCGACTAGAAAAAGGTTGTATGTAGACCCTTACTTTAATGGGATGTTATGTTTAGAAGCGATTGCGTTTGTGCGAATTATTCCTTAATCTTGTAGCTGATGTAACGTGAGTATGATTCTCCTTGTTATCCTTTATTATTACATGCATAGATTGTTTGAAATTGAAATTTTCTATCTATATGAGTATTTTTTTAACCCTTACAGTGGTGATCCCGAGATATCTCGTCAAACTTTGTCTGCTTTATTTCGGTCACCCCGACATATCTCGGGTTCTTAAATACGCTTTTATTTCCAATGTGGAAGTTATAATACGGACCAGGAAAATTTTACAAGCCGCTTATAAAGTGTTAAAGAAAATAATTTTCGCCGTACGCTATCTCTTGAATTTGCATCTTACGAATTGAGTTTTCGTCAGTTTTTATGTTTCCATTGTATAGGTCGACGCTCGTTATAACGACCCAAGTCATATCGATCAATCCATTACAACGACCGATAGGATAAGTCCCAAATGTTTTCATATACCGACTATCATTTATGTTTTCCTTTCGATATAAGGACTATCATTTATGTTTTCCTTTCGATATAAGGACTATCATTTATGTTTTCCTTTCGATACAACGACTATCATTTATGTTTCCCTTACAATACAACGATTATCATTTATGTTTTCCTTTCGATACAACGACTTTCCCAATGTAATGTCCGTCGTCGACGAGACGGGGGGGGGGGTCGTTATATTGAGCGTCGACTGCATAGATAAAGGATTTTTTATTGAAAACTAAGAAGGCATGGAATCAACTCATGGATCGCGACCCAAATTTTGATCACAGACGTTAGAGATAGGTCGTATATAATTCTATTCTGTTCTCCAATGGTTTCGCTAATTCCCAAGAACCAAACGTTTCGTGAATAAGAAAGATTTAATAATGATTTTTTTGAATTCATAACAGACTTCGAATACAGCGAAATTCATCGAGTTGTTGATTCTGGGCCGCTGCTTAAAAGATTAAGAGCTCTTGCCGTGAGACCTTGGTCCTCAATGTTCGTTGGATAAGGGTGTGCAAAATGCATGTGCGAAAATTAGTTCCAAAATTCTAAGCGAATTCCACTTTTAATTTTCTTCTAAAATAAGATGAACGTTCTTCATTAAAATTTTTGCTTTAAATTTGTTACAGTTTCGGAGTGGAATTCATTACTTTGATATAGTTTTCGAGAAATTATGCACTTTATAATCTGTCATGAAACGTTATAATTCCAATTTTCCAAAAATAATAAGTACGTACAATGAAACTTTGACCTTAGCCTAATCTGGAAAATCAAAACATAATTGAACTATAATAACTATATTGCAAAACATGAAAGTGCATACAGCGTATTTATGAAGCTAAAAAAAACGTTTCAATATGCTATAGTTCAGAGGTCTTCAACCTTTTTTCTAGTCGCGAGCACTGCCTGTACTCATCATCAAAAGAAGAGCACCTTTACAGCAAGTTTGACGCACGAATGCTTGAAATCAGGATGATTTCAATCCTTCAGTACAATTTGTACAAGGTGGTTTAATTAGAACGATGATCAAGAGTGCTCGCGAGCACAAAACCGGGCACGAGCATCGGGCACTCTATGTGGTTAAGGGGAGCACCATTGTGCTCGCGAGCAACGGGTTGAAGATAGTTGAAGTAAATACTATTCTAATCACAGTTGCGCCTCGAGTTGGGAGTTTAATTCACGAGCCCCCCCCCCCCTACCCCCGGGAAATTATTTGTTCTTGGGAAAATACTTTTCTCATTTAAAATAAAGCACATGTTATTAATTCGTTCAACATTTCTATATATTGATATATTTATCCCCAAAATTTCGGAAAAATCGCCAGTTTCGGGAAATAGAGGGAGATTTTAATCACAATGGGTAAAAATGTAATTCACCAGAAAAAATAAAAATAAAAAAGGTTCATTGTTTCCCCACAATTATCCGGCATGCCGGGAAAAACGAGGTTTAAACGCATCGCAGTATGTGCATTTAGCCAATTCAATGGATTTTTAGAATGAGGATATTGAAGAATTTTCCAGAATAAAGGGCGTAGCAAGGGGGAGGGGACTTGGGGGTCTGGTTCTCCCCCCCCCCGAAATGGGATCGAAAAAAGGGAAAAAGGTGGCCAAATCTATTGTTCTGTCACTTTGCTTATTAGTTATTTTCCCAGCATCTCATCAACACGACCTATGGTGATTGGAAAAAGTTTAAGGAACCTAAAAATTTTCATATCTCGGAAACCTCTAAATACAGTGGATCCCGCTTATAACGTTCCCCCCAAAAAAAAAACAGTCACGAAAAATCGTTGTAAGCGGGAAAACGCTTTGAACGAGAAATCTTAATGAGGATTAGTTAGAGTTGGAAACCGCGAAAACAAACCGTACCAAGTGGGAACGTTATAAGCGGGATCGACTGTATGTTAAAATAAGGAAAATATTGAAAATCATGTGCAAAAAAGTTTGTTTTAATCAAGAAAGACATATTCTTTACTTTACAATCCTTATCATTCGGATTTCGTTGAATGAGATAATTCATTAGTAACTAGTTATGCTACCGACTTCCAAGCTTCTTTGATGACTGCAATGACATTATGTTTGTTTTCGTAATATTGCGTACCATTTCCATACCCTTCATGAGTCAAAATTCAACGCAATTTTTCTACAGCAGTATTCCTCAACCGACGGGCCGCGGTCCAGTGCCGAGCTCTGACATCCGCGAGTGATTTCGCCGTTTAAGTTTTTCCTATTTAAAATAATATCCAAAAATAAATTGACCGGGCCGCTGAATTCCAGAGGTTATGAACCACTGCTCCAAAGGATTAAGAAAAAGGACTTCCCAATGACCATTCGAGGAGTTCCACCTGAATTGGATTCAAGCCAATAACTTTCATACTTAGAAACATATGCTGAAGGATTGTCCCGTTGGAACGAAAACTGTCTGGGAAGTGCCACAGAAAATAGAAATTCTACTGAATTTCTCTTGATATGCATGCCTCTACTGTTGTTGCATAGGGCAGTAATATTTCAAACGAACATCAAGTCTATCTAAATTGCTTCATTGCTAAATTGATACATGCTGTTTGGCTAATTCACGTCGCTTTTCTCTGTGCTGTTTTATAACGGGAGGTTGTACTCCAGTTTTTGCATACCAGACATTTGAATTTTTTTCTGTCGCATTCGCTATAGCTCAGCATGTATAAGACAAGTTGTAATTTCCCTCAGCATAATATCCGGAAAATAACTGTTTCCTTGATATCTCTGGCTGAGAAAAAAGCCATCTATATCTCTCAAGACTTCTTTTGTGCAAGCTTTCAGTCCATAATTATAAGACTTTATGAACAAATGTCTTTAATTTTTTAATTCTTTCCAGAATCTCATGGCTAGGCATCGCTGTTTCTGTGCCAGCAAAGATTTCGCCTTTTTGATGTCCAATAAATACGCTGTCTTTCGCCATCTTCACATTTTCAGAAAAAAAAATTCGATTCCCGAGCTCACACATGGCTGATCGAAACAGTTTCGGCTGTTACGCCAACATGAGAAAAATACAAGTTTATTTTCCAGATGTCAGAAAACACGTTTTTTTCCAGGTTTTGAAATTTTCCAAAACTTAAACAATTTTTTTCTGGAACAGCGAAGCACGCATCAAAATTCATTTCACTATAAAATATTTCGTTTTACTTGTAATTGTCGCTCTAAAATATTCATATATTTAAATCCACAAGTTTTCGAGACATGACGATTTTTCGTTTGTTGTTAAACTTTTTTTCCATAACCTTACACACTATACGGTATCCTTTATATCTTAGATGAAGATGCCCATTCGTCTCACGCGGGTGAATGATCTATATCCATAGGTGAGAAAGTGTTATAAGCGCAATAAACCGCAATCACCCAAACCTCGGTTAAATTGAATCCCCCCCCCCCTTATCCTAAATATTACCTATCTCTTTCTGAGATAACTAAAATAAAATAAAATAAAAAAAACACTTTGAAACTGATGCTATGATGATGTTCCGCTCCTTAGCGCGTTTCATCATTTTCATCACACCTTTATATAACGAAATCTCTCTTTCTCTCAACACTTCGCATTAAACGATACGTCCTATAATTTTTTTTTTCTCCATACGTTATATAGTGAGTAACTAGCTCTTTTGACCATGGAATCATCCATCCTTTTCAGCACTCCCGCCGGATTAATAAGATCATATCTTCATCTAACATGACTTTAAAAACCCCCTACACAACCAACCGTTCCTTTTTTTTTCTTTCCATTTCGTTATATAAGGTTAAGAACATACTCTCCATCTCCAGAATTTTTATTTTATTATTATCATTATTATTATTATTATTATTATTGCTGTAATGTTAGGAAGGTGTGGAAAACACGCGATGAAAAGGTACGCACACAACGCGTCACCTTGTAGATTTATCACACTATACCACAAGAAATTACACACCTTATTTCTACTCTCTCTCTCTCTCGCTTGTTCAATCTCTTGCTTGCATGAAAAGATGTTGAAGATTTTTATTATTATTTTTTTTGAAATTATTATTATCATTATTATTTCATATCGTAGTTTGTGATTTGTGTTGAGATTTATCGTTTATTATTATATTTCCTTTTACCATTTTTCTTATGTCTTGTTGCGAGTTGTTTTCTGTATTCTCTCGAAAGTTATCCGCGTGTATTTATGGCCAGCTTAGTAATTTCGATGTCCGACTTCATGTTGAATGCGTCGAAGAGTTCCAATTATTAATGTTGCGAAGGGTCAGAGGATGTCTGAAATGTCGGATATTTCGTGGTCTTGAGAGTAAGATTATCCGTATCGTTCTCTTTTCAGCAATGTTGCTAGACGTTTTTCGGTCCATGGGCCTACATTGGACCACATTTATTTTTCTTGTGGTGCTTTGTCTTAAAGTATCCGACTACGTTCGGAAGTCCTTTTCAATAAAATGGTTCTGGAGTGAAGTTTAATGACATTTCTTGATAGAAAGTGTCTCAAAATGTTGAAAACAATAATAAATTCTGAATTGTCTATGTCATTTCCTATCAAATAAGTCATTTTTATGCCAATTTTCATGCAAAATTCGTGTAATATCCGAAACACGATTGCAAAAATTTCTATGAATGGAATTTTTTTGTTAGTTGCACATTGCTTTCAGATGTTAATGGTGCAGATTATGAACCGAAACTTAAAAACTTAAAGGATTGTATGGCATGCTAAGGGGTCATTCAAGTATTACGTTATCATCGATGGGGCCCTTTATGAAAATATGAGTTAGGATTCAGAGGGGGCAGAGCTGATGACGAAATTTTGCTGACAAGGGGGGGGGGGGGGAGAGGGTCAAAAATGGCTAAAAATTTGCTTACGTAATACTTGAACGGCCCCTAATAAGTTACATTAAATCTGCTAATGTACGTGTATTTTTTTTAATATTTATAAATCATACTTCAAACCCAAATAAAATGTCAAAAATAACACTCTTCGTATTAAACGCGTTCAAAACTTTTTATTCGCAAATTACTTGTATGTAAAAACGAAACACTCTAAAGTAGACGTAACTTTGGTTCTAAGCGCCATGTAAACAAAACAAGGCCTGTTTTGGAATCACGACAAACAGGGATTTCGCAATAAATAAATAAAAATAAAAATCGATATTTTCTTCCAAAATGACGTTTTCAACTAGTCGGATTATAAAAATACAAGACCACAAAAGGTTAAATGCCTTACGAGAGACCTAGTATTGTTTGCATGTTACTGATATGTGATAAAATTTGAGATTAAAAGATTTAATTCAACAAATTTCCATCCATGGTTAATAACTATCAAAGAAATCTAATTGAAACTGATTATTAGAGCCCGGATTATACGCGCTAATAAAAGTGGCAAAGTATGCGCTCTAAACGCTGAAAAACTAAAGTACTAACTAAAGTACTAACGCTGAGTACTAAAGAAACTGTGTGTGAAATCTGCAGTAAAATCAGAGGAATCTGTATCTAAAAATGCCGAGATATGACACGAAATCCAAAATATGCGCGAAAAATGAAAAAAAAATCAATTTAATAATTAGTATGGGATTAAAAATGAAAGAAAAAATATGCATTTGAAAGTACCCGAAAATAGAAAAAAATCATAAAAATTTCCAAAATAGGCATTCAAAAATATGCCTTTAAAAATAATGCAATATTATGCATTAAAGAATGCTGAATTTTCCCTACAGAGGGAAAATATGCGTAAACAATGAAAAAAAAAGCATGCATTTAAAAATGCAGAAACACTCTAAATTGAAAAATATTTACAGAAAAGAAATGTATTTATGAAAAGGAAAAATAGGTGCACAAAAATGAAGATAAAAATGAATATTAAAATCCCTGAGTAAAGCAAAATAAGTCGTAAAACTGAAAAATATGCAGTTAAAAGTGCAAAAACATGCATTTTAAAATGCCTATGACTATGTCATAAAATGAAATAACTACAGGGGTATCGAATTTCTCAATCTTTCCTTGGAGCTCGTGTACACTGAAAGGGACCGTACATGGACGGCCGGACCTTGTATAAGTCGCCATCTGGTGGCAGCGTCAGCAGTTTTGAGCTTGGCCTGAGTCTGGCCTGGTCCATGTACGGTCCCTTTCAGTGTACATGAGCTCGAAGGAAAGATTGAGAGATTCGGTGCCTCTGTAATCTAGTGGTCTAGGGCGTGGGTTCGATTCCCCGCAGGGGCAGTTGAATTTTCTCTCTTTCCAAAATATATCTTCGCAACAGCCAGTTGTTGAAAAACCTTCACATATGCACTTGTTCTAAAATTTTAGTGCTTTTATCCATTTATATGCAGTAACTATAAACAGTGCTAGAATATCCAATTGCATATGCAGATATGCATGACATCCGATCTCCACTAATTATTAATATTTTTTTCCATGTGAAAAATAATTTAATGCTTACTTTGCCCCGGGCCCCTCAAAACGAAGTCAAGCCCAGGGAACGAGCAAGCACCCATGAACACTCAAGTACAATAATGTCATACATTGAACCAATCAAAACTTAATCAAACTAATATATATCCCCAAAAATAAAAATATTTCATATTTCCAGAATAAACGGATCACAATACTAATTGTCATTATCATGAAAATTGTTCGACGCTTATGATGTTATTACAATGTTATCATTCATTCCCCGATATTCATTAAGGACACGCCGAAATAAATAGGCACGCACGTGAAGAACGTGCGGCGAGAAAATGATTAACCTCCGGCCGCATTGGCTGGGCCGACTGACTGACTAGCTAGCCACAAGGGTGACTTATGATCACCGACTGGTGTACTTTTATAGTACTGAGTCAGCACTGACTTGTCTTCCATCCCTCTCGTCATCAGCAACAGAGAGAAAGAGGCAGATGATAATGATGATAGCGTTTTTTTTCGATTTACCCTCTCCATCTAGTGTGTTAGAAACGTTATAAGGTAGAAACAGAGAGCCAGGTGAAGTATCACGCAATTCTCTTCAGGGAATCCCCACACATATGTTCTCCACGGGTTGTTGTAACCAAGTTAATTGTTGTATCGGGATAGTAGAGAGAAAGAGAGAGAGAGAGAGGACGTGGCTTTTTTCCAGGACAGAGAGAACGAAGGAAGGGTGAATATATATATACTGTATGCATGATGATAGGCTCTGTATTCTCTCTCCTCTCTGAACTGACTGATGAGAGAGAGGAACATTGGGAAGAGATAAATATTTTGTAGGATTAATAGGTAGTTTGTGATAGGGCGGGGGAGAGGGGGGAGGGGGGTAACTTCATCGTCGAGTCACGTGAATGACGTGATTATGTGATGATAGCGATGGGATGATGATGATTATGGAGATCGGTTTTATTTTTTTGATCCAGATGTGTGATGAGCTAGACTCGTGTCCCACATACGATTTTTTTTTTTTTTTTTTTGCCAGGTGGGATTGATCGCGAAACTATAAATGAAGAGAAAAGTATGATCCTTACATATTAATTATCATTTAATGACGGATGCGAGTGTCTCAAGGTGGAAGTCAACGATGTATATGTACTTGCTGTAAACATGATCTTAAAAGGCAGTGATTCTCAAACTTCTGCCACTCGCGGCTCTCTTTCCCGATTCATGGTCTATTTGCAACTCCCCAGAATAGTTTGGAAATGTTTTCCCGTATAAAAGAATCAAAGCATAAATAAGCACATAAGTCAATATCTCCAGCTCGTCGCACCCCCACCCCCCTCTAGAAGCCGCGATGCCCACTTTGAGAAACACTGTCTTAATGTGAGGGGGGGGGGCATCTTATATATCAATTCTTGTAACTTTTTGCAACTTCAGACCGCGGCGGAAATGGGGGAAATGATTTGCGGAGAAGCAAAAATTAAAAAAATAATTTGCGGACCGTCAATGAGAATACGTGAACAAGAGAAATAATACAAAGACCGCGGAAAAAAACATAAACAAGAGAAATAATTTGCGTACTGGCAATTAATAGGGAATATAATTTGTAAACCGGCTGTTAATACATAAAAATAGAAGAAACAGTTTGAGGACCAGCAAAAAACGCATAAGCAGGAAAAATAATTTGCGGACTGGATATACAAATTAATAAATAAACGTTATATATAGAAAATTTTATTCCTTATAACACGACCCCCCCCCCCCCCCCCCACTGCTAGAAGCATGAATGTGAAATATCCTTGGAAAGAAGAAAACAACGTGGGAAATGGCGTTTGAATGTTTACTCTACCCATGTTATTCTATGGAAGTTATTTTCCTTAAATGTTTATCTAACATGGGTTTCAATAGGGATGCGCATTCATGTTTCAGGCAATATTTACGTACAAAAACAAGATAGACAACTAGCTGATACAAAAAAAGCGAAAATTCGTACATTCGTGCTCCTAGCGTGAGGAGAAGGATATCTAAAATTATGTGTGGGTTACATGAATTGGGCAAAATATTTCGCGGACCCACACAGGTCCGTGGACCAGATCTTGAAGAAGAGCCCCCCCCCACCCCACATCAATCCGAACGGATTGAGACTTACTTCACCACACACCAACTCCGACAATACAGCAATCTTCTGCCGTTAACGAGTTGGGTTGGAAATAAAGGCGCTATCTATCTGTGGGCGTCTCAAGCCCATTAGGAAAAAATATCTTGTTATCTACATTTTTTTCCTGATGCAAACCTGAGACCTGAGAGAAACCTTCACGGTGCATCTCCCCACCACGCTACTTGGGCGCCAATTGATTGAAACTGGGACTTTTTCCGGTTAGTGGTTCATATTTTAACATGTGTTTGTAATATCTACAGACACTCACTGTGTCGTGTCAGACATGGCAAACATTCTTTAACACAAAACCAATGAACGTGTTAATATCAGTTGTACCGTGGTTGAGCAGGCGCAGCCAGGCGTTCTTATGTTAGAGAATGTTTGTGCGGTGTCTGACACGACACGGTGCATGTCTGTAGATGTGAATCCACCCTGATTCCGTTTAACCTAGGCCATCTCAACGAATTCAGAAACCCCCAGGGGGACAAAAAATTTTGGTCCTTCCGTTGCTTAACTCTGAATCAAATTGAAATTAACATGATGAAATTGAATATCAAAGCAACAAAAATAAATTTATAACAAATAAGCATTTTCAGTGATTTCTGGGTCCCAGGGTAATGGCTCGGGTGTCTGAAACTGGGCCCTTTATGGGTCACCTATTATGACGCCGCCACTTCATACAACAAACGCGAGTCGATAGAGAAGGCGACACGTTTCTTCTACGTAGGGCTGGCCATTTTGAAAAAAGGCTAATATGTTCATCGGCATAACCTTAGATCTTACCTTAACGATGAACAAGAGGGAAAATAAGATATTTAGCTCGGCCGGCCCAATAAAGGAAAAAGGCCCATAAGCCCACCGGTTTCCACTCGAGGATTTATTAGGATGAGGATCCTACAAGAGTGGAGAAGTTGGATACCCGTGTAGTCAGGCCAATGGGACCCTGCACGTGAAGGAGAGAGAGTCCCGCGTGGACTGGCCACGTGAAGAAGACGGATAACTGTGTTGCCAGGCCATAAGGGCCCTACACGCCATGCAATGAATATCTGAGGAACTGTTGAGAATTGACATTACAACGAAACGGATGCGCCGTAAAGGCCAGTGTCGTGAAGCATCCAGATGTCTGCAAATATGTTTTGTGTGTAACTATTTATTGTTTTGACTTACAATGAAGCTCCGGAAGGGGCGGGATGGTTCTGGGGGCGTGAGAATTCGGTCGTGGCGAGTGACGTGGGTTTTTGGGTGGTCGGGTGGCGGCTGTTGGGGCTGAGGATGTTTAGTTGGGGTTGGGGGCGCAAACGTCCTGGTGGTGCCGGGCGGAGATGCAGGCCTATTGTTGGGTTGGGAATGTGAGGGAGGCAGGGTGACGAGAGAGTTGGTGAGGGGCGCCCTGGGGGGTTGGATTTTCTTGGGGTGGCTTCGCTTGGGTGAAACACCAGTAGGTTTTCCCGGTGCTTCCGCGGTCTTATGACCACTGCGCTTAAATTACAATAGCGATAGAGCCTGGACGTGCTCGGTTCATTCTGTATTCTGTTTCTTCTACAGAAATACAGTGTTACTTTTACTGAATGATGGGTGACGTATACACGTGTATAAGACCGAACAGTCTAATCTCAAGCTTGCAGTCGCATTGTTTCGGATGTCCTTGGTTCGTGGAGCAGCATGGAACACTAAAAAATTATATTTTATATTATTTATGCTTCACATGCGAGAAACGGCTTCAATTTGGGACTCCTGCTGCCATCTATAAAATTAAAATAAAACTTTCTGTAAAACTCTTGACGTAAAATTGGTTGTTTGCGCTATCCAACATGTAAATGAACAATATTTAGTATGCCTTGTGTATAATGTAAAATATCTAATATTTATTGGTTTCTTTTCCTGCAAACTATTTCCTGTATTATAATGCACATAAATATTTTATGAAATAACAAATAATTGCTTCCTATTAAATCTCCAAATGTGCTGCAATGTTTGTTAATAAATTGAAAACGACATAAAAAGCTACTGTCGGTGTAAAAAACCAATTTAATACACCCTTCCCGCTTACAACGTTTTCCGTTAGTTTCTCGAAAAACTTTATAAGTGGGATCGACTGTAAGTACGATTTATCATGTTTACCAATGACGCGACGCTTGGGTACTATGCATAATCACCGGTAAAAGTGATAAATTTAGGGAAATTTATAAAACTTTTCGCTTGGTAAGTATGCATAATAACCGCATTTGTTACATTTACGCATATATATATCCCGGCTGTAACAGCTACTGGAATTTATCACCATTGGAAGATGACCATCTTGCAACAGTGCTCAAAATACAGTAAAGCTTGATAACAGCATTGATGATTCGAGAAGTGTATGGTGTGTAACCGATGTGTATGCGAATAGTCTTGAAATTAGCGTATGTAGTAGACACATATAAAAGGCATTGATATTGTAACTTATTTAAACGAAATAGGCTTATTCAGCACGTAATTGAATGCAACATAGCATGAATATAGTTTTTGGTCGATGTCCGAGAAAAATTTTGAATTTAAATGACACACACACACAAACCTAAATGATTTATTTGGAATTTTTTATAATTTATACAAACGGTTTTCATTCGAAGTGTTGTGAAACTCTGTACAACTAATTCAGAAAATAACAAGAGAATTGATATTCATAAATTTTGCTTGTCATCGACATTCTTTTGAATTAGCGTAGCTTTTCAACAGGTAGTGATTTGGTGATTTACATCAGGTGATCATTTATCACTGTCATCTACCGAGCGATTAAATGTAATGGAGAAAAAGTGAAAAAATCAAAAATTTGAAAAGTTTAGTTGAAGGAATTTGTTCGAAAAGATAAGATTTTAGTTAATAACAAAAAATTTTACTGTGCCGAGAATTGTTGAACTTATTTAAACGCAAAATAATTCATAGTGCAAAAAAATTAAAATTTATGTTAATTTACTGTCGTTATCGTTGTCAATTTGATTTTTGAAAATTTTGCCGCCCTCTGTTGGTAGCAAACGTAACTGTTGTAGCAGTGAAGTTTCTCGTCATTGAGAAATATTAGGGCTGGGAATCGATTAAAATATTCAACTAGTGAATCAAAAAAATTTAACCGATTAATTGAGTTTCTTGTAACTATATAATATTAACTGATACTAAATTGCCCACCAATTCGATTTTCAATCGAATTTATCGAGTCGATTGACCTAAAATTTGCGATTAATCGGACCAGCCCTAAAAAATATTCCAGTTTTGTGAAAAAAAGAACCCCATCAAGATATCACCCGTACCCAAAGAATGTGTGCTGTGCAATGTATTTTTCACTATATTTTTCATACAGTATGTTACATCCGAATTATTTTCTAGGTTGAGACTTTTTTTTTTCCTTTTGCTATGTTATATCCACAGTCAGCTAGCCATTCCTGTGCCCTGTGCAAGAATTTGAGTTAAGGCCCCTTCCAAGTGGGCCCTGTGCGGGTGCACCTGTTGCACCTGCCTAGTGTATGTTTTAAGCGGAGTATTTTGCTATGTTATACCCAGTCAGGGCCGTAGCTAACCATTCCAGTGCCCTGTGCAAAAATTTGAATTTCGGTCCCTTCCAAGTGGGCCCTGTGTGGGGTGCACATGCCTAGTGTATGTTTTAAGCGGGGTATTTTTCTATCTTATGTCCACAGTCAGGGCCATAGCTAACCATTCCAGTGTCCTGTGCAAGAATTTGAATTTCGGCTTCTTCCAAGTGGGCCCTGTGCAAGAATTTGAATTTTGGCCCCTTCCAAGTGGGCCCTGTGTGGGGTGCACCTGCCTAGTGTATGTTTTAAGCGGGGTATTTTTCTATCTTATGTCCACAGTCAGGGCCATAGCTAACCATTCCAGTGTCCTGTGCAAGAATTTGAATTTCGGCCCCTTCCAAGTGGGCCCTGTGCGGGTGCACCTGTTGCACCTGCCTAGTTACGGCCCTGTCCACAGTGTATGTTTTAAGCGGGGGTATATGTTATAACAGAAGTAAAAATAAAGGAGACAAATATCGAAGAATGCAAACCCGTATGTTATAAGTGTACTCGACTGTAATTTCTTCACTTAAATTTCTGTCTTTCATCTCGCATTAGAATTTTATCACCTTTCGTGAAATACGGAAGGTAATTTCTTGAGGAAAACGGCGAAAAATTAGGAAAAAAAAATTCGCAATTGTAAATTGATTTTCACACCTTTCATTGCCCCCCTACGTAGGCTTACGCATGTGGTGATCGTTACCCGGGCGCGCGCGTGCCCTGTTAATAAGCGAGAGAGTGAGAGAGGAGAGCGAAACACACAAAAAAAAAAGTGTTTTTGCCGCACGCGTCGTGCTCGGGCAGACAGACGGTTCGCGTAATTGCCGGCGCGTGCATGCACACTTTGTATGCAATCTGCAGTCACGAAACGACGATAAATATGAAAACGAGTCAAGGCGAAAAAGATTAATACAGTAAAAAAGTGAGACACAGAGTTCGATTTTTGTTTTGTTTTTCTATGGTTAGACTAGGGATTGAAATTTACCCAGGATTCACCGAATTCGTCTGCCAGAAAAGAGTCGGTACGCGATAGTAAATACAGTAGAACCTCTCGATAACGGACACTCACGGGACCAAAAATTTTGTCCGCTAACAGGGAGTGTCCACTATTGGGGAGGTACGATGTACAGTGGAACCTTGTTTAAACGACTTTCACATTTCGGTCGCTATTGGTGCCCATCACCAATCGTCTCGATATAAGGCAAATTTGATCAAATTACATTGCATTTATCACTTTTACTGGTGATTATGCGTAATTTCCAAATAATGTTGGGAAGTCTGATAAATTTGAATGATGAATTTTAAGTGATGGAAAATTTATAACCATTCTTCTCTTCATTAAACAAATTGATTATTTTTACCTGCGCATGATACGTGAACTGCACATATATTTTGTAATAAAAATTAATTATTAAATAAATTAATTAATTTAATTAAAGTGTGAAGAAGAGATAAAAAACACACACACACACCATTCATGACAGCATTATCAGCCTTGTAATGTTGGCTTTCTACACACATACCAACAAACAAAACCAACATTCGAATTCATCATCTCTTGGATCTCACAGTAATGTTCAGTTAATCAAGTTATTAATTGACGGATCATCATATTCACCAATACGAGCTTAGGATTATATACATAATCACCGTTGAACACGATAAATTCTTGATTTATGAACAAAAATTAATAAATTAGAGCTTGGAAAAAAAAAATTAGAGTTTTTGCCTGATTTTATAGTCCGCTAACGGGGAGTGAAATACATGAAAGTCCTATTCTACGGGACCGGGGATCACAAAAGTATCCGTTAACGGGGCGTGTCCGTTAGTTGAGGTTCCACTGTATGGTAGAACCTCGCTATAACGGACTTATAGGGAATTTTTTGTATCTGATGAGTTTAAAATATTAGTTTCTAGTACTTGAGAAAATGCCGTATTAACTCATTTAAAAATCTTTTCCAAAAGCAAACGATTATACATTGATCGTTGATTTCTTTTGTATGAGCATGGGTACGCTGCACGCCTCGTACCGCTCGCCAGCCAGAAGAATTAAGATCAATGCAGTGTATACGAAGTGCCGTCTTAACGCATGGGCCCACTGGCACGGCCCGGGGAGCCTCACAAAATTGAGATCCGGTTGAAATTTTCTAGGATTTACGAGGTAGAGCATCCGAAAACCACTTGGCCCGGGTGGTCCATGATACTCTTGAGACGGCCCTGTGCATAGGTACTCATCTTTTTCAATTTGACCTATGTTGTGAAGACTCACCAACCGTTTGTCGTAGAGGTATAGTTTAAATTGTGAATGCCCAGCGATGTCAACGGAGGCTCTGTGTGATTATTCCCGTCGCAGTGCAGGCTCTGTGTGTTTTCTGTGTGTATATATATTGCATAATCTGTAAAAGGAAAGGCAAACAAAACTGCTCAGCACTGTGGACGGTGGCTTTGTTTCTTCGTTTCCCGTCACAGTGGAGGCGCTGTATATATATTTTTGTATATATTGTGTATTTAGACCATTCTCAAATCTCTCCCAAATTAATCTGACAAACAATTGTTTGATTAATTACGCCAGCAAGACTTATGGTCCAGGATGGTGATTCCGAATGGTAATGTTAGTTTTGCTTGCACGTGTTCATACATGTGAAGGAAGCCAACATTGCATGTTGTTATAAATGCTTTTATCTTCTACGTTATTTTAATTTAATTTTTATTGCAAAATAAGAGTAGTGTACGTTTCATGTAAGGGTAATAAATTGGATTAATGAAGACAAGAAAGCTCATAAAATTTTCCATGTTTATCAAACTTTCCATTTTTATTTTGGAATTATGTATAACCGCAGGTGAAAAGGATAAAAATGTAGTGAAATTTTAAATGAAACTTTCTTCATCAAGACCACTGGTGATTATGGATTGAATTGGATTGGATTTTGGGTTTAATGGCGCAACGACCAATAAGGCCAAAATGCGCCAAAACAAATGATTAATTAAAAATAAGATGAAACTTATTCTTGTCAAGTCCAGAAAATAAAACTATGCATGATAAAAAGAAAAAAGTTGCGTGAAACGTAAAAAATGACATAAATTGTAAAAAACTATAATTTGTCATAATGTATAAACCAAATAATAACACTGGTGATTATGTATAATCACCAAAAAAAGCCAACCATGGCTCCCTTCTTTGTCCCCCATGTGATCAATCTTTATATGTATAATCACCGCACCGGTTCACTTTTACGCACACACACAGTAACATATATTATCATATTCGTAGGAACTTATTGCTACTGAAGCCAAATGTCGTATAAATGTGAAAGTCGTATAAACGAGATTCCACTGTACATCGTGCCTCCCCATTAGTGAATACTCCCTCCCCGTTATCGGACAAATTTTTTTGCTCCCATGGATGCCCGTTACAGCTGTAGCAGTTCGAACTAATCACATATTCGGTTCAGTTGTAGCTACAATAGTGCAAAGTGCTTATAATAATGAATATTATAATAATTAGTAAAAAGTCAATTCTTTGATAAATATAGTCAAGTCTTTAGAGTAAATTATTATACTAAGAACTAGCTAATAATGAATAGCAAAGCAAACAGTAATAGTGAATAGCAGTTCAACAGCGCAAAAGAAAATGCGATGACAGGCAGACGGACATGACCGCTGATCGCTCAGACAGACCATTTTGGGATGGTTTGCGCTCTTTCCCAAAGGGATGGACGGTCTCGGAGAGAAAAAAAAAGCGCGAGATGTGACAGCAGTTCAACTAGTCGTATTTATTAAAAACCAGTACAAAATACTGCATCTGCCTCTGTGTGGTCGTTAGGGCATCGTGAGGATCCAGGTTCGATCCCGTCGGGTTCTTGTTTCCCTCGGAGTTTGTCGAGGGGGGCCGGAAGAGGGTTCCTTGAGCCACCCGGCAGTCGAGGAGTGGTTAGGGAACTAGCCTCTCACTGTGCAGGTCTGGGTTCGAATCCCGGTTCGGGCATGGATGTCTACTAGGGCTAAAAAATTCCCCCGACGGATCATCCCTTGGGAATACGTGAGGATCACGTTATTATTAAAAAAAAAAGAAAAAAAGTGGTGATTATTTTTAGTCTAGTATAGACTATAAATCATTGCTACCTACAGAATATGTGCGATTATTGACATTATGAAAGATGATATTTTTGCAACATTATTCTCTGGAAATTGTTTCATGATTTTAATACGACAACACGTCTACGCGTGGTATAAAAATTTGTGTTAAGAATATAGTTATGTACAATGTGTGGCATTCATGTTACTAAGAAATGTTTTACATATTCGTTCGTTACTCGTTTTAATGCTTGATGAATCACAATTTTTGTATGTTTAAGTTCGTTCGTTAAAATTTCGTAGAGAAATTCATAGCGAGAGACACGGATATGACTGTGTCGCCATCTATCGACTAATAACCTGACCCGAAATCCGGTTGCGTGGGTGGATATAAACGAAATATGTATATAAAATAATGCTGCACGTCATTCGATTTATATGTAATTTTTTTTCTACGTATTCGTTGATGTAAAAAAAAAAATTCTATTCAAAAAATTCCTGAAAATATTATTTTAAATTTTTTTATAAACTATCATTTTATATCAATTTGGAGCCTCAAATATTTTAAATGCACATAATTCTATATGTTTGACTATTTTTCCTGCATTTTGGGAAAAAGGTTGTAGTAAAATTAATTCCACATCATCGTATAGGTCTATAGCTCTTCTTTTTCATCTGTGTCCGAATTATTCGAGGGTGTGTTTGCTGCAAGACTAAACGAATTCAAGTTAGGCCGAATGGAACAGTTCATCAGCTCGTTAGGGTGATCGAATGCCTTCAAGCAGCTAAAAATTATAGAGTTGGGCTGCTCTATTGCAGCCCTTTCAGATTACAGTCAGGCTTTTGATAAAATTTAGCATGAATTGCTGTTTTTCAAAATGATAAATAGGGGCTACCCTTCAATTATAATCAAATTTTTGAGTTCATATCTTTCTTTTCGGACCTTTCAGGTCAAGATAAACGACTCATTATCAGAAAAAAGACGTATAACTGCAGGAATTAACCAAGGCTCCAGCTTGGGCCTGATGATACACAATATTTTCCTGAGTAATTATCCTATGGTACCGAAGAGTATCCTGGGTTTATACGCTGACGATGTTACATTAATTTAATGAGAAAACCCTTGAAAGTGCTGAGCAACCTCCAGGAGCTGATCACAAAGATGGAATGTATACAACATTGCCATGTTGAATGTGAACAAATGTGTAATGATGTGGCTCACAAACCGAGATGTCGCATCGAATACGAGGATCATCATAGAGCGACAAGATTTCGTGCCATCGACTTAAAACAGTGATTCCCAACGTGGGCGATGGAATGTTCCAGGGAGCGGTAGAAGCTACGGGTATAACATAGGGTTATAACTTATGGGTTAGATTGCGTTGCGGGGCGATGGGAGAAAAAAATTTCTGAAGAAGGGGGCGATGGGACAAAAAAGGTTTGAGAAACTATGACCTAAACTAAGTACCTGGGCCTCACCCTGGATGAAAGACTCAACTTCAGGAGCCATACCAAGAACAAAATCAAAAAGGCTCAGATCTTCTTAGAGAATCTATTGAGATTCTGCTATCCGAAGTCCAAACATAGTTTGAAGAACAAGTTTGTATGCGCGAACAAATCGTTCACCCAATGGTGACACATGGTGCCCCAGCTTGGGCTTTCGCATCTAAGATAGATAGATAGAACCGCTCACAACCCCAGACTGATGCAAAGCACCTTACTTCCGTTACCTCAAAAGAGGCAGAGTTGTGTCGGAAAAGTCAGCAAAAAGATTTATAGTGGTGACTCCCCTTGCCCCGTGCTCGCAAGTTTCGAATCACTCGCGTCGTTTCGCATCTAAGAGCAACATGCACAAATTGCAACGATTCCAGAATCGCGTCCTCAGGCGCTTCACTGGAGCATCAAGATTTCTCCGCCTCACCGATCTGCACAAAGATTTGAAGGTGTCGTCTATGTATTCCCATATCAAGGAACTATCTCGAAACTACTTCGGAAAAACAAGAAAGCTTGTGTCACCAACATCTGAGAGAGATCTCAAATTATGATGCTCGCGAATTTCTGAAACATCTAAGGCCTGAAAACATACTCCACACAAAATATGTGTCAGAATTTTGGAATTGAAATGTGTGTGCACATATACATATATATATGTTTATTTTATTTATTTATTTATTTGTAAATATTTGAAACCTTCAATAGTTCAAGAACGAAGACATCAAATGTTTGGCAAGCTGGTGGATAAGACAATTTTCCGCAACAAGTGTTATTTTACTTTTTCTTTTACATTATAATTTTATGCCATACTTTATACCAATGTAATATTGTGTTACTCCAAGATGAAGGAGAGTAGGGTTCTTTTGAGCTCGGTGCTCCGTATAGCGTTCAACGGTCACGGAATTAAATTTAGCCCAGAGGAAATTACTGTGAAGTTTTTTGCGAGATGTTTAGCCAACTGATGCCTGGACGCCAGCACTCTGGTGAACTAGCGCCATTTTAAGAGCACTATTCTGATCAAATAGATGTCAAACGTCAACCAGTGCTGTCCTATCGGAAGGGCCCACTCAGGCAAGATCGGGGGCCTCAAGTGCAGGGTGGGAGCTGACTTAAAAACAACATGATCATTGATCAACTTTGCGACCCATGTGCCTGATTTTCGAAAGCAGAAAACCTGCGGCACAACAAGTGTATTTATAGCAGGATTATAAGTGGATTCATACGACCCCGTCTTGAAAGGCTCTGCGACCCATAAAATCGAGAACCCCTGCTTCACACCAATGAAACGAAAGCCACCTTTTGCAGTATGATATATATATTCATTGCTAATAATGTAAAAACAATTATTTTTTTCATCCAAGCTCATGGAGACGTTAAATTTTCTCAAGGAACCCCCTTCCCAGCCTCAACCTATCTCACAGTTTCCGCGGCACACCTTTTGAGAATCATTGATCTCGGACACTTTAAAAGTTGAATACCGAAAAAAGTATAGTACGATAATCGCAATATTACTGTTATACATCGGGCTTTGTGCATGGTGTAGGTGTAGGCCCAATGTAGAAATTAAGAGGGAAAATAGAGTGAATAAAAACCCGAAGACTACAAAAAATAGCATCCAGGCCTTAAACCTCAAAAATTAAGGGGGGCGAGTGATGTAATAAAAGGCCACCACCTTATTTAACCGCCCCACAAATGCAACATAACCATCACGATTATATTGAAGGCACGCGCCCATGCCTTGTGGACGCAGTATACAGCCCAGCTAGAGTCATTCTCACCATGCGGCACAACACAACCTGTGCAATCCCCTTCCCCCATCACAGTCAAGAACAGGGTCACCCAAAAGAAAGAAAACGAGAAGAAACCACATAATGTTATGTCTTGAGAACAGTCATTTGTATCTTGGACCACTGATCCATCCGGGAACTTGAAGAGGAAGTTTGGGGTCGAGATCTTTATGACTCATTGTTGAGTCATATACCGTATAATTATGTGTGTATTTAGTTTTAAATTCAAACCTTCAGTTTTGCCCTAGTAAATTACACAGGGGAGAAAAACCGTTTTCTTGGCGCTTTTTTGGACCGAAAAATATTACCCAGAAAATTTTAGAAATTGCTTTTTAGTGTTAAATTTTGTCCGGTAATTGTTAACTGTGGGATTGTTAATTTTTGTGTGACATGTTACTTTATTAATAAAAGCTGTTTTAAATTATTACAATTGTAATGAGTTTCTCCTCTTTATATACAGGATATTCTTTTTAAATTTATTTCAAAATTTTATAGGGTTTTATTTTTTAATTTTTACAAAAAAATATATATAATTTATGAGAAAAACAATTCTTTTTACCCATGCAAAATTTTTCGTCAACTGAAAAATATTCAAGTTAAATTTTTTAGATAACTGACAATAACAGTTCAAATTATTAGAAAGGGGCAAAATGTTTGTGTTCAAATTTGCTAAAAAATTGCTATTAAAATTTTCCATAACTGTGAAAACTTCTATTAAAAATTTCCACTAACTGTAAAAGTTCCAGTTAAATTTTTTTGATAACTGGAAATCGCAGTTTAATTTTTTTTTTTTTTTTTTTTTGATAACAGGAAAAAATTTCCATTCAAATTTTCCATAACTGTGAAAATTCTAGTTCACATTTTTCGAGAATTAACTATTACAGTTACAATTTTTCGTTTACTGCAAAAAATCCCTATAAAAACTCTTTCCGCTATGTATAACTAAATTTTAGTTGAAGTTTTCGGTGAGTGTGAGAAAAATTTGTTACAATTCTTCGAAAACCCTGAAAATTCCATTTAAAAATTTTTGGGTAACTGCAAACCAATTTCAAATTTTTCGATGACTGCAAAATTTCGATATATCATCATAAATATTATACAGATTTCTTGAAATCATTTCAAGTTATAACTTTCCAACATCCCTTATAATATAGAATGATTTACCTAAATTTTCATTTAGGTAAATTTAAAAGAACTGCTTATTTTACATTTAAGGTTTAAGTTATCGATATTATAATAGTTTCTATACTTTATACGAGATAGCTTTTCCCTTAAATTTAGATGTTTTTAAGAAGATTTAACTTCTTCAACTTAAATTTCATTTTTTAAGTTATTTTTTTACAATAACACAAAACTCTCCACTCCCTCCTCCCCCGTGTAATTCCAGTTCAAATTTTGCGATAATTGTAAAATTTATATATTTACAGGATGGTAACTATCCACCGTCCAATAATTACACACGTGATTCCTTGTGCAAAACTAATAGAGAAATGTGTTTTCCGTTTTTGGATCGGACGAATATTAAGTGAGTTATACGCTTTTGAAATTTGGCGACGTATCATTTTTCTAACGATCAGTTATGTGCCAAACTCCAAGCGAAAGTAAATTTCTCCGCCAGCACCAAGTTATCACTTCTTGAAAAAATGAAATATTCAATCCCATTAGAAGCCAAGTTCTCTCACAGCTTTCTTCCGTCACGATTGGCACTTTTTCTCTCCATGTAGTGTGATACTATAACCTTGCTATTACGTACAACTTACGTGTTAGCTTCGTCTTCTATGTTGGTAAATTTATCACCTCATTTGTACCGTGTTAGTCAAATGAGATCTACTTGAACTTTTTTTTTTTTTGCCAAATCAACACTTTTTTGCCAAAATGTGGCAAATAAATAAAAATAGACGCAGTGCTTTCTGCAGAATAAAACGAAATGACTCACGCTTGTCTGTAACCTCTCTGTAAAGCTGGCGTTGTGAGATGTAAAGAACATATTCTCTGATTGACTTGAAAATAAAGTGTTTTCTCTTTCCTGAAAAGTGTGAGGGGAAAAACATGCTTTTATATATTTTTCGTTTCCTGAATTTCTGTGTGAGGGTTAATATATTTTTAGCATTTCCAAAAGCGCCAAGTTATACGTTCGGTGTTCGTTTTTTGAATTTTACCGGATTTTTAAGTGACGTCATCAATATTTAAAGCATTATAACTCATTAATTATGGATCAGATCAAACAATTGAAAACACTTTCCCACATTAGTTTTTGACAAGGAATCACATATGTAATTATCGGCCGGTCGATAGTAAAAATACTAAAAACATCCGATAGGTAGCGGTTTGGTGGGAATAATATGGAAATGAGACGGTTATAAGAACTTGCGCTCCTAATCCACAATGAGTTCACAGTTATAAACCGTGTATGTGGACCTACTGCACTCTGCCGTTGCTGGATTTGTGACTGGTCGCAATGTGTTATCCCCTGTGGTGGTGATCATGTGGAACACATATTGTGCTGTAATACACATTTTTGAGGCATTCTGTTCGTTATTTGCTTATCTTTTCTTTGACTTGTGTACATCAGCGCCATCTATCGGCTGTTTTTTTTTGGGGGGGGGAGTTCCTGTCTTTAAAAAATTTCAGTGAACTAGCGATGTTAACTCTGCAAACCGTCTTTTACTTCGGTTTTTTGTCGTTTTTATTCATTTTTAAAGTTTCTACGGACTTTTTACCCACACTGTATATATAAATTTAAATCTCAGAGAACAGTTACACTGCTTTTAGTGGAGGAACTTGAGATTATGAATAATTTGTAACCTTTATGAATGTAAAATAATCAGAATTTTTTTTTAATTATGGAAATTTTCACTTCAAAATTAGTTGAATGTTTTGAAGTGAAAATTTCAAAATCAGAAAGTTACAATTACAAAAATCAGAATTCAAATTTTTTTGATAATTGAAAATTCCAATTAAAATTTTGTTCAAAGTGTAAAAATTTCCCGTTCAATTTTTCGATAGCTGAAAACTCTTGTTAAAATTTTTAATTCTGATTTTTTCGATATCTAATTTTTTGAAAGGTATTGTTTCAAAAACTTGGTATATTGTAATACACTTTGTCATTGTAGTACAATTTACTTCATTTGTAATTAGTTAATTTTTGGTAGTTTATGAATGTCAATTACAGATATTTATCAGGACTCAATTTCAGTTATAACTTAATTGAGTCTATAGAAATACAATATCGCCTACTATAGAAATACTCTTACTCTAAAGATACATTGAGAGAGTTTAAGAATATTCTAATTTATCACATTTAAGAGCTTTATTTGGATTTCTTTTTTCTAGTAAATATACAAATTCCTCACGGAAGGAAAAACATGTCCATTGCATATGTAATACAACAAAGTGGAAAAGAAAAACATAATTACATGGTAAATGTCACGTTTCGACACGGCAATTACGAGATTTTGGCGGTTTTTTACCTTCGGGCATGGTAATAATGACATGTTGAGCGGATGACGAATGCGGGTGGAAAGGGTTGACTGATGAGAACGTGATTAAAAATTCCAGTTCCAATTTTTTCACAACGGAAATTTGTTCACTAACTGAGAAAAGACGCTGTTACAATTTTCCGATAGCTAAACATGCCTATTCAGATTTTCGATAACTGAAAATTCTAGTTCCAATTTTTCAGTAATGAAAAATTTTGCACTAAGTGGAAAAATTGCAGTTCCAATTTTTCGATAACTAAAAATGCCAGTTCCAATTTTTCGATGACTAAAAATGCCAGTTCCAATTTTTGATCATTGCAAGAATTCGAGTTCAAACTTTCGATAACTGTGAAAATTCTAGTTCAAACTTTCGATAACTGTGAAAATTCTAGTTCAAATTTCCGATAACTGAAAATTCTAGCTCAAATTTGCGATAACTGAAAATTCTAGCTCAAATTTGCGATAACTGAAAATTCTAGCTCAAATTTGCGATAACTGAAAATTCTAGTTCAAATTTTCGATAACTTTGGAAATTCTAGTTCCAATTTTTCGATAATTAAAAACTCTAATTCAAATTTTTCCATAATCAACTACCACAAGTCCAATTCTTCAACAACCAAAAAGTTTTCACTAATTGGAAAAATTTCAGTTCCAATTTTTTGATAACCAAAAATGTCAGTTCAAATTTTCGATAATCGTAAAAATTCTATCTGAAATTTTGCGATAAAATTGCAAAAAAATTCTAGTTAAATTATTTGAAAGCTAAAAATATCGGTGGAAACTTTTATTTTTAACTTTTTTTTGATAACTTAATTTTTAAAAGTATACTACTGTAAATTACACAATATTTTTTCAGAACTCAATTCAAATTAGGACTTTCCAACCAATCACCTATAATGGAAATACTTTCACTGTAAAATGTTACGTAAATTTAAAAAAAATCCAATTTTTTTTTGCATTTCAGGGATTTATTAAAATTTCTTTTTTCTATTATAACATACGAATTCCTCATGGAGGGTAAAACATGTCCATTGCACATGTAATACAACAAAGAGGGAGAAAAAACCATAATTACATGGTAAATGTCACGTTTCGACCCGGTAATTACGAGATTTTAGCGGTTTTCTACCTTCAGGCATGATAATAATTACATGTTGAACGGATGACGAATGCGGGTGGAAAGGGTTGACTGATGAGAACATAATTGACCCCCAGGAAACCCATCGCTCAGTTAACGTTGAAGCTATCGTTAAACTCAAAACTGAGCAAAAGAACTTAATTAATGAATGCATACGGACATGGTATGGACCAGGACCCCGATTGCCTATGCAGGTGGAAAGACATTTCTGTAGTCATACATTCGCCGTTGAAACCGCACATGTGTGGTATTCTTGTGGATTCTAGCACATTTTAGTGTCTTGGGGGAAAAAAATGTAAATTCTACAGTTTTTTTATGAAGAAAATTGTGTTTCCACTGCCATTGTTCGGTTTTTCTGGCTAAATAGCCATCATATGTTTTAGTGAGTAAATCAAGAGGTCACGCTGACTATCATCAAGTGATGTTCGTACTTACGTTTTGAAACATTGGAAAATGATTTTAATTGGAATATTAGTATGGGTTGACACCAAAAACGATTAAGCCTCAGTGCAACATTGACCAATCCCCGCAGTACAATTTTATCTTTTTAACCTTCTCTCCGACATGGGCGAGATACCTCGCCTTCTTAAAAGCATCCTATTTTAGCTATGGCAAGTCCAGATATTTTGTAAAATTGGTTACTCTCAAGGGAATGCTTTTTCTATACACCAGAGGTCTTCAACTTTTATCTACTCGGCCTGAATTCATCATCAAAAGAAGAACACTCACCTTTATGGCAAGTTTGACGTACCAATGCATGGAATAAGGATTTGTTTCAATCGTTGAAAGAAATTTGTGCAAGATGTTTAATTGGGGCGTTGATCAAGTGCTCGCGAGCATGAAATCAGGCACGAGCATCGAACACTCTGGATGCTTCAGAGGAGCATCGTGGTGCTCGCGAGTAACGGGTTGAAGATGCCTGCTATGCACCTATATCCCGGGGTGGTTGAAGGTGATGGTGGTGACGGATCAGGGGAAATTAAGTGAGTGGTGACACCTGGCCTAGCTGGCGATCAACTCGGGGATTAGTCCCGTTTCGCCCTGCGGAATATTCATGCTGAGCAGTTTGGTGACGTCTGGTTTACCACAGTCGAACTTGGTTCATTCGAAGTCCAAAGTCACTGTAAAAAAGTTCGAATAATCCAAAATTCGAATTCATCCAATTAATTCGAAATCCAATCAATCTATCCTGGATGTATAAAGTTACTACAAATTGCAACTAAATCATCAACATCCACATGGGATAAGCGTTATCGATTATTAAAATTTTATCATTTGTTACGAAACTGTTTCTCAAATTTTATAATTTATAATAATTGATCTTAGCTGCTGCATTATTCCACTTTCTGGACCATGTTCATCGCCTGATTTACGAAAACAGTTCATGTGATCATCCGTTATGTAACAGTTTCCCCCAAATTTTGCTTATCATTCTTATATTGCCAAAGAAATACACTTACATTAACGTATTGCAAAATCTCAAATTTCCGATATTTCAATACTCTTAATGACATAAAAAAAATTATATTTTGAATGTTACATCTTTTTTGATATAAGCATAATTGGTATTAATGGCTATTTATTTATTAATGGTATTAATGGCTATTTATATATTAATGGTATTAATGGCTATTACTAAAATGGCTATTAAATGGTGCTTATATCAAAGTCTCTCGATGCACTACAACTGCACAATGTTAAAATTTGAATTATTTCAAAAAGAAAAAGAGTAGAGAAAAAAACGGAATTTTCAAACTTTTATTAATCTATAAAAAAATTGTTGTTTAACAACTTGATCGAGAAAAGCAAACTCCGGCTTCTTGTAAAATTTATCCAAACTAAATTTGCTCATACAAAAATCAGGGATTTTTCCCTACAGCTTCGGATTTTCCAAAAAATTCGAATTAAACACGAAATTTTAACATTAAATTAGATAGAAAACTCAAGTGCAGTCGTAAAAGTTCGAACTAATCAAGTTCTATTGTATTTATCCCGTATACCCAACCGGGTGGGTCCAATAACTCCTAGATACTACGTCTTGGGCAATACCACCTCCTGGTGGGCGATGGAATGGTCCGGGGGAAGCTCTGGGTATAACATAGGATCCTTTGGTTTCGATTGAGTTGGGGAGCGATGAGACAAAACAAATTTTGAAGATGACGGCGATGGAACAAAAATTTTAGATAACTATGATCTATGACAGCGTTTCCCAACCTGAGGTCTGCTGACCAGAGGTGGTTCACAGGCGGATTTATACAAATACAAATACAACTTGCTAATTTGCTTCCGAATCAGTTGGTGTAATTGATATTAATACTATCCTTATGGGTTGAAATAAAAATTACTGCTCCATACCTTGCATCACCGTATCTCATCGAGGAAAATGCCGGAAATTTCGACCCTAAATATGGGATATCACTAATTATAGTCGAAAAATTCAATTTGCGACAAATTTACTAAACATCGTGAAATTTGCTAAAATAAATAGCTACGCAAATCGCAGGAAACAGAGTTGCATTTCTTAAAAAAAAGTATTCGTCATGACTTGTGATCATATTTCATTTAGTAGAATGTATGAAGCTAGGATCTTAAATATGGCATAATACGGGACATCGTCCATTATCACCAAACAAACGTTCCCAGAAATCGGCAAAATCAACAATAGTTGCTAAAACTGCCGAGAATTACAAATGCTGATTAAGTGAAGGACTGCTGCAAATCGCTGTTATTTCAAATGTAGTCATAATATGATTCCATAAATTATGAAATTATCATTACGCATTACAAATTGAAATAAGCTTCGTTGAAACAAAAAAAACGGGACAAGTGTATAAAATAGTCAGAAAACAGCCAAAAATATCTGGCCATTGTAACAGTCCCGTAAAATACGGGTCTATCATGCCGCAAGTTGTGGTCAGTCGAATTGTTTCAAACATTTTAATGGTCCCCAGATTCAGAAATGTTGAGAAACACTGATCTAGGAGGCATTATTGGTGGGTCGGGAGTGTATTCCGATAATTTCCCTATACAGCTTAATTGGAACCTCTTGTCAATCGGAAGAAAGCTTACTTTAGAGCAGTGGTTCTCAACCGGTGCTCCGTAGAGCCCTTGGGGCTCCTTGTGCACTCTCCAGGGGATCCACGGCCACTCGAGGAAAATAAACAAATATAGTAAAATTAAAAAAAAATAATTATAAATACTTTTAAATAGTAAAAATAAATCAGTAACTTCCATGGATAATTAAAAAATTGACCAAAACGGGGCTCCGCCATAGAATTTTTTTACTTAAAAGGGCTCCGCGGGTCCCTTGAGAACCGCTGCTTTAGAGGGGGAGAAGGGTAATAAAAACAGTTTCTTAGAGACTTTCGAATTCTGGGACAACCACCACTATTACAGGGTGTCCCATAAATTCGTGAGTGGTTTAAATTATATTTGTCCAAGGATTGAATGAAATTATATTCAATTAAAAAAATCCTGAATAAAGACATTCTCCGAAAGAAATTCCGCGTTATCGTTGCCGTTTAATAATTTTATAAGATAATATTCCTTTATTATTATTATCATTTCTCGGCTCGGAAAATGATTTCATGAATACCTTCTGCGAAGTCAAGGTTATTATAATATCTTCGCTGGGAATAAATTGCGATTCGGGTCGAGGTATACAAAAGAAACGGTATCATGCATATTAAAACGGGGCAACGTTGAACTTTGTGGTGAGAATGAAACGCTTATGTTATGTATGGAAATATAATAAATGAAAGATTAAGGCTACGGCCGTGAACTCATCACCACCATTATTACGGCCTTCAGATTAAACACGCAATTTCATGTTGCTTCGGAATCATTTTCGGATTTTGTTATGATGAAACAATGTTTCAATAATATGATTTTGTTTATTTAAATGAGTTGAATAAGATTCTTCTTATTTATTCGATATATGAAATCCTAGTCATCGATACGTTAGGTTGAGCATGATTCAACATTTAAATGAGTACTGTAAATTTTATGTGATTTAATTTCACGACTTTTTCATCAATTCCAAATTATGTGCTCTAAACCTTTATATTATTTAAAAAAAATGTTCAAGTATTTTCACATTTATATTAGAAAATTATTCAAAAATTAGAAATTTAAATCAGAAAATCCTATATATATTCGAAAATCCTACATTTATGTGTTCGGAAATTTCGAATTTATTTTATTTATTTATTTATTTATTCAATATTGATTGGCCGAGGCCGATACAAGAGAATGCGGAGGCCTATACAGGAGGATGCAGAAAATTATATTTTAAATTTATATTTAAATTATATTCTTATTATAATTTAAATATAATTATATTATTTAAATTTATATTCTTATTATCACAATTTTCGTATTTCTTATTATGAATGTGATTTAGAACAGAGCCTCATGTCATACCTAAGTGATCAGTAGATGTGCTGCAGGTCACTTTCGCCATCTGGAAACGTGCCGCGGGCGGCCAACTGAATAAATATGGGAACTGCACCACACGTTACTTAATTGAAGTGTAGAATGTGCAGCAGCACACTTAAGTGACCTTGAACACTCGCCCTCCCCGGTCACTTAACTTATCCGTAAATGTGCTTCAGTTGAGTGAGATCTGGGAATGTGCCGTGGAACCACTTAAGTGATCTGTTCGTGTGCGGCCTAGTTCATTTTTACAAAATTAGGTTTGAGGATTGGATTGGATTTCTGTTTTATTGGCACAAGGACCAATTAGGTCAAACTTAGGTTTGATGTTGCGGGCCAAATAAGATGACTCTGAGGGCCTGAGGTTTGAGCATGTATGCCAGGAGTGGCCAACAGCTGGCCCGTGAACTGACTTTGTGCGGCCCGCGACAAGGTAAAAGTACCGTGAAAAAAATTTAATTTGTGATCATTATTTGAATAATCGGTTCCAACAGCAGATTTCTTGATTAACAAACTGCTTACAAACTTCTCATTTATAGTGAAATTAATCTAATAACTAACTAATTATTACACGTAACGCTTATACACGAAGTTGCACCACTGATGCGGCCCGCGACGCTATAGCTGACCATTATGTTGGCCCACGAACAGAAAGAAGATGCTTTGTAGCATACAACCTTGGTCACCCCGGCTGTATGCGATAAAGCAGTGTTTCCCAAAGTGGGCAATACCGTCCCCCTGGTAGGCGACGGTATGGTCCGGGGGGATAGAAGCTACGGACTTAACATAGGATCCTATGGGCAGGACCGTCTTAAGAGCATCATGGGCCCCCAGGCCAAGTGGTTTTTCTGAGGCCCTACCATGTACATTTTAAAAAATTTCAACCAGATCTCATTTTTGTGAGGCCCCTCTTCTCCTGAAGGCTCCCCGGGATCGTGGCCGGGTGGGCCCATGCGTTGAGACGACACTGCCTATGCCGTCACTTGAGTTTGGGGACGATGAGAGGAAAAAATAGCTGATGAAGGGGGCGATGGAACAAGAAGTTTGGTAAACTATGCTGCTATAAATTTAATTTTTGGCTATTTGGCGATACGAAACTTCGTCAATAACCTTTTCCAACGTGACATAAATTCCCATCATCACTAAAAAAAAAAAATTTCAACAAAAATTCATAATATGCAAAAAACACAAATTTTTACAGATTTAAGCCCGTGAAAAATTATCATACCTAATAGAAAATGGCCTAAAAACTTTCAAAAAAACATTGAAAATTCTCAATTTTTTGTTTTCTGCTTTTTCAAATGAGTTCGAGAAAAGAAAAGGCACACGTCGTGTTTCCTTTTTATTCCATTTATAATATTATATATATATTTTTTTTGTATCGTGGTATAAGGGGAGAGAAGGATTAAATGGTCCGCGGAATATAACCGTGTCCATAGGGTATCCGTATACAGATGGTCAGTCACACGCGGCTTGGTTTTCGGTCACGGTCTTATGGCTCTTCATTGTGGCGCCCTTTTCCGGTGTGACCCTCTTCTTCCGCCTCATTCATCGGTATGAAGCAAACCTTGAAGATGAACGAACGATGGAATGAACCAAACGTGTATGGTCTTCACCTTCCAGTACTGCACGAGTACGTGTGTCATAGATATTACGCGCGTTTCTTTTTCTCTCCCTCTCTCTCTCATTTGTACCTTATAGAGTAATGGTTATGATGAAGGCCAGAGGATGGTGATTAGATGCTCGCTAGCGGTCAACGGTCGTTGATTTTGAGGTCCAGTAATTCACGGCTAATCCTATTCTTTCCTCTATGGATATTCGCTCCCGATACGATAACTACTTGATGGGAATTCAAAATCGGACTTGAAGAATTCATCAAGATAAATTCTTAACTTTATATAAATGAAAATATTTGTGAAAATGTTTTGGCTCTACGTTGTACATTAAGATAATTATCCTTTTTGGACACTATCGAATCGTGAATGATGATTGAATTGTAATTCGATCAGCCATTGCTTATTTTTCACAATGTCCGGTCTTTTTTCATTCTCATCTTTAATTTTCTAATTTTAGATTTTTTAATGAATTTTTTGTTTTTTTCATGATTAATGTTTTGTTATTTACTGCCAATTTCTTCTTTTTTTCATTTTTTGTTGAAAGCCTCTAATTGTGAACTTATAATATCGAACATTATTGATCTTTTTTTTTTTTTTTTTTCTAATCCTTGATTATTTTATCGAAATAATTTTTGCTGACTTTTATTACATTTATTATCAAATTTTTTATAATATTATAAATTTTATCATTAATTTTTGATCATTTTAATTACTTTAAGAGCTTTCGAACATTTTTTAACTTTGTCATCAATTTTTGATCATTTTAGCTCCTTTTATGAGGTTTTGAATATTTTTTTAACTTTGTCATCAATTTTTGATTGGTTTTAGTTACTTTTATTATCTAACTGATATTTTTAGATACTTTTATGAATTTTATATCACTTTTATCATCAATTTTTGATTATTCTGAGTTATTTTTATCATCAAATAAGCTTACTTTTAGTTATTTTCATCATAAAATTTTTATTGTTTTTAAAAAAATATGTGCCTAATTTTTTTTATCTTTAGATATGTTCTTTAATTTTTGAATATTTATAGCAACTGATTTAAGATAGGGAGATTATTTTTCACATTTGTTTTTTGTCATTTTTCTAAAATCAATTTTTGATCATTTTTCTAAAATCAATTTTTGATCATTTTTCTAAAATCAATTTTTGATCATTTTTCTAAAATCAATTTTTGATCATTTTTCTAAAATCAATTTTTGATCATTTTTCTAAAATCAATTTTTGATCATTTTTCTAAAATCAATTTTTGATCATTTTCTAAATCCATTTTTTAACCAATTTTATTTTTATAACAATTCATCAGTTTTTAAATCAATTTTTAATTATTTTTCGTAACAACATTTAATTTCTCTCTCTTATCTATTTCCTGCCAAATTACTTCTCAAGTCCCAGCTGTTCATTAATTTCTGATTTGATCTCATTTTCACTTTTTACTATTTTATTATATTTTCAAACATTTATAAATTAAACCATTGATTTTTTTCTCAATTTTTTTCTTTCTTTCATTTTTTTATTATCACTTTCTTTTTAAATTATTCAATCAGTTTTCAAACAAATTTCTTAAAATAAAAATTAAATATATGCAACAAAGATACAACACGGTAAAAACCTTACTGTTTTAGGAAAAAATAGGCCATTTTTTAGCAAATTACCGTGAAGACCATTTTTACTTGTAAATTTTCTTGAGAAAAAATATCTAGTTAGATCTGTATGAAATTAATGATAATGAATAAAACATCAGTAATATTTTCCAAAAATATCAGCATTCCACCATAATTCTTAAAATATTACACACAAGATTCGAAACATATTCATGATTGTAACAATCAAACAATGAAATACTTCAAATATCCGTCTATAAATGACATTTCTCTCACAATGAAATTAAACTGTATTAAAATAATTCTCAAAGCAAGTATTTCCTTACCCAAAAATGTGATATTTAATATCAAAGAATAATAATTATTTATATTTCAGACCATCTCCGAAATTCTCATGAATCAATAAATCCATTGTTACTCAAGAAAACTTGAAAATAAAACAAAAGTGAATCACGTGACCCGTTTTTTTCTTCTCTCTCATAAACAGGTCATATCCAATCTCTTTTTCTTATACACCTTCTACTTCACCATTATCGTCATTATTATTATAATTCCTTACGCTCCCCTGAAGTCATAACGCATAATGACCTGAAACACGAGAATCCATTGTAATGATAAAACTTGGTAGTATAAGAAAACTTTTACGAAATTCTCTAACAATACACGGAGTTTATTCTAATAATGCCAGATATCTCTCTCTTCTTGTCATCTCATAAGACAGCTTGAGGATTGGTGACGGGTATCAACAATGAGCGCATTGTTGATTCCCGTTGAGAGACAACAGAAAGCGAATGTCGACGCATTGTTTGGATGTATTGAGAAAAATTATATGAAAGGAATACTGCTCATCGAAAGAGGGAGATGATCCCTTCCATTGAGCATTATCTTCCATTCATATGTTAATTTATTAATTTAGATTTTCTTAAAACTCATTCAGTTTCTAAGGCTAAATCCTCGACTTTGAATGTAGGAAAATTGTTGGCCGTGATCAATTTATTTTAACATGATCTTTGTAGTATTGAATTGAAGCTTTTTCTTTCAGATAGAATAGATTTTTATGGGAAAACGATTCGTGTCATTATGGAAATAAATTTGAAGTTAAATATAAAAACAAAATTCAAACATATGTAAAAATTAAAAATAAAATTCAAGAAAAGTAGGAAAAATTATATTCAAGTGAAAACATGAAAAATAAAATTCGTATAAAAATATGAAACATAAGATCCGAGCGAAATACGAAAAATAAAATGAAAAAGTAAAATTCATGTAAAATATGAAATATAAAATTCATGTAAAATATGAAATGTAAAATTCAAGAAAAATATATAGAAAAATTTGATCATTTGAACACAAGTCAAATTTCATCATTTTTGCGACACTTCTAAATATCCCTTGGCACATTTGACCTTTGTTACCGTGCCCATACCAAGAATAAAATGAATAATAAAATTCGCGTAAAATATTTAAAAAATGAAAGTCAAGAAAAATGTGAAAAATAAAATTCGTTTTAAATGTGAAAAATAGTGTTCAAAAAAATATTTAAAAATATAATGAATAAAATTCATGTAAAACAAAAAAAATATATATATAATAAAATTTTTTTTAGTAAAATATGAAAAATGAAATCCGAGTGAAATCCAAGAAAGAGAGTGAAAAATGAAATTCGTGTAAAATAGTAAAAGTTTTCAGCAGGAAAATAGAAAATACAAAAATGTAATTTTTTATATTGGTCCTAAAATAAAAAAAATTGCCGATTGATTAAATTTGCACCTCTCTCTCGCTCTTTCTGTTACACCGTAAGAAATTTACTCTGTAACTGCTGCATGGAAATTCGCCATATATAGGTATAGTGCAACAAATGTGGGGGTTATTTTTTCTCGCTGTAATCTTTTCTTTCGACCTCAGCGAGTTGAGCCCTGGCTTGAAGGATTGTGTAAGTTTTGAGTTAGTTTTATGATGAATATGAACTTCTTGGTATTCTGTCAGAGGACAGCACTCGAAGTTGAACTTTCAAGGGGATTTTAAGATAACTTCCAGGAGAAAATGCATCCGGGAAAAGTGTGATTTGTTACATAAGTTTTAGCAATAAAATTCTAAAAAAAATTGTATGTGAAGATTGATATACCTTGAATCATCTTGGCTGAAAAAATTTGAATGAAGTGTATTATTTCCTCAGAACTTTTTTTTAATTTAAAAAAATAAAGATTTGTTCACATTTTTATTTCTAATGCATTTTTTGTGATCAAAATTGCAAAAACATTTGAAAAATTCCAAAAAATAGAATTCTTGGGTCTGGAAAGAAGCGAACTTTATCAGAGAAATATGGTCGCAAATTTTGCTGTAACTGGGGTAACTGGGGGTATCACCATATCGATTGGGACCGTATAAAAATTCCAATTTTTACATTTTCCTCAATAGTTATTTTATCAAATTTTAACTCTCGCTTTGCTGATCATTTTAAACACCTAACTTGAATTTTATATTTCACTGTGTAATTTATATTTCTTTTGGAAATGCCTAGTAAAACAGGCCGTATATTAATAGAAATTTTTTTCATTACCAAGTTAATTTGTTGTACATATTTTTTGATTGGAAAAGGCTGCATGCAAGTTCCAATTAAAACTTAATGTCTAATTACGAAACTATAATAGAAAATCACGGCATCAAAACATTAAACGTTCAAACACATCCTGGCGTATAATCTCCGCCATCAATAACATCAAGAAAAAATCATTTTATACTTCGGTGTTCATTAAAAAGATTAGCAAATAAGCTCGCGATACTTTATAGTAACCCATAATTAGCTTTTACACACCATAACCGTCCATATAACCACCATTAATTTTTTTATATATATACCTGTCTATATCTTTATGAATATTCAAAAGAATAGAAGAAATAAAAAGAAATTTTCGCCTCCTCTCATCACTGATTTCTTTCATGTCATAATTTCTTCTTTATTTATTTCGAGCTTTAAAAGGAGCTATTATTGACCTTTTAGCCTGACCCCTTCTGCCTTTTTTTTTCCTTTTCCAAGTGCCATTCATTTGCCTTTAAGTTGCCCTCCTATATAACTTCTCTGCTAATGAAGTTTTCATGTCTAGAAGTGATGTGGGTTGACGTCTCGGATTAATTTGAGAGGAAGTGTGTGTCTGGTGGAGAGAGAGAGAGAGAAGAAAGAATTATTATATAAAAAAAAATAAGAAATATATTTTTTTCTGGAATATTCGTGCGTGTGTGGTCCGAATGCCGCGTGTCAGCCTTCGTTGCGAAGCATCATTCATTAGGCGGAAACGTGCCCTTAATGGAATCACAGCTCTTCCCTCACCGCGCGTTTCAACTGGCAACAGATATAGACGAGCAACAGGTATGAGCATTATGATAGGGAGAGCTAAAAAATAATTCACCCACTCTTATTTCCAGTATACTGTATATATATCTTATATATGGAGAAAATATCCTCGAAAATCTCTGATATCTCTCACTTTGAAAATTGTGACTATAAATTCCATACGTACGATAAAGATATTGTACAGGGTGTCTCATAAATTCGTGAATACAGTGGAATCTCGAGTATCCGGCATAGTTGGCTCTTGAAACCCATGATGTCGCCAGACTTCGCTAAGTTCTTTGCCAACTTGGCGATATTTACTGAGGAATGCGTAATTTTTCATTTTTACATAAGATAATGACTACTTATTTCAATTGATCTAAAGTTTTCCGACAAGGACGAACCGGGTATCGAACTCGCGACATCTCTAAACATCCTTTGGTACATTACGCGAGTATTACATTAGGCGAGTATATTATCGACTTGGGCTACCGCGCCCCCTACTATTTCAAGGAGTATTAAATTTACAGGCAAATACAGAAAATCGGCGATTTTCATCAAAAACGTTGATAAAAGTTGAGATGAAACAACTTTACCAATAGCGCTTATCACAATAAAATCACAATATCACAATAAAAACCTTGTATAAGCACAAGTAACCGGAAAATTCAGAAATGAGCTGTTCGTCGTACACCATGCATTTGATAGGACTTTGATAGGGAAAGGACTCTTTTTATATACGACTCTCATAGTTTCAGTGATTTGCTTTAATGCAGTGCCCTGGCCAAGAATTTAAACTTTTTTTCTGCACCAAACCCCTTTACCCCAGTGCCTGCCCCCCCCCCCCCCCCGGAGATCAGCTGGATTGCCAACAAGACGCGTTTACACAGAGATCCAGTCGGACGCCGAAGGATAGGACCCGGAACTTACGTAGAGCCACTAGCGACATGACTTAGATCCCCTCCTTTGGTCCCGCAATCAGTGCCGTCTTAAGGCATGGGGCCTCAAGAGAATAGAGGGCCTCACAAAACAGACATGTGGTGGAAATTTGTCTGGTAGGGCCTCAGAAAAATCACTTGGTCCGAGGGCCCATGATGCTTTTAAGACGGCCCTGCCCACACTAGGGCTTCCGATTGTTCTTTTTGTGTGATTTCATTTACATAACACATTGCATTTACATATTTTTGAATCTCGGATGCAGGCTTATTGTCACAACGATTGTATGTATAACGAATTGTACGATGTATAACGATTACGGAATGTATATTGTATCCTCTTTCCTTGTCGTTCAGAGTTTTCTACGGCACGACCGTGCCCTCCGGGGCAATGAGCTAAACTCACGTAAGTGACAGAGCCTGTTCATGCTCGGTCTGTTCTGTTCTGCACCTAACTCCTTCCCAGATCGTGAGAATAACTTTTTTGCACAAACCGCATTCAAATATTCCAATTCCTTCAATATTTGTGAATTTTTAAACTGTATACGAACTTATGGGACACCCACATAATAGTGATGTTAATGAAATAACGTTTCGTTTCTACTTAAAGACTAGATCCATTTCGATTATAGTTAAAACATATTTAATTATCATCTCTGTGAATAATGTGTTTGCTGATGAGCTACGAAATTTTTTAAGGAGATTATTTTATCATCAAAAAAGGAAAGCACCTCTGGCAAGTTTGGCATACGGATGCGTGAAATCAGGATGATTTCAATCCCTAAATGCAATTGGTACAAGGAGTTTAACTGGAACGTTGATCAAGTGCTCGTGAGCATGAAAATCGGACACGGGTATCGATCACTCTGGATGCTTCAGGGTGCTCGCGAACAATGGGTTGAAGGTGCTTTATGTATATCCTCGAAGCACAAAACGATCGGGACTAGACAAAGCAACGTACAAGGTTTGTACAAGGAGTTTAACTGAAATGGTTGATCAAATGCTCGCGAGCACGAAAATCGCACACGGGGGAGCACCGTGGTTCTCGCGAGCAACGGGTTGAAGGTTCCTTATGCACGTATATCCTCGAAACACAAAACGATCGGGACTAGACGTCATCTGTCGGCGAAAAGTATAACCAACACCACCGTCTTAAAAAAAAAACATGCAATACATTAGATGTATATTGCGCTAATGGCAATGCGGCAAGAACAAGAAAATTTTTAAAAAAAAGCGGCCAAGCTTTTTTAGACAGGAAAGAATATTTCAAAGAAACAAATAGCAATCAGCTGGAAGTCGTCTCCTTATGACAATCGTTACTAGCTAATGCATCAAAATGACATTAGCTCCGGCTCGGAAAAAAAAAAACTAGTTGTGTGTTATTGCGTGGGCCACGAGTCATGGCATCGGGGTGTTTCATACATTCATTATTTTCTTTTTGGAAAAAAAAAACCTCTTACAAGATGTTCTTTTTCTCATTATATTACACAACGTGAGTCAAGTAATAGGTATTCCGACTACCGAAGCAAAAAGAAAGCATATACATACATATATATATAAAATAAAACTCACGCGCGCCGAGGTCTTTGGAAATTAGTGGGATTTTTCATCCAAAGTCAAACCCGCCATCAATTCTCGCTTGAATTTATGAGTCCAGTGCGAATCTGATCTCTATTTAACGTTGTTATGGTTGCTGCTGCTGCAGTGTGGGACCGTCCGGTTACCGGAAACCGCCCCGTGGATGCCTTATTGTTGAGTTTGAGGCAATATGGCTGTTAAGGAAAAAAAAAACGAAGAGTACTATATAATGTCTCGAAGGCAGTTATTCACTTAACTGACATGCGTAAGAAATTGAAAATTAGATGTCAGGGGCAATGCTTAGAGATTATATTTCATTTCAAAACCAGCGCCTAATATGCTTTCGGGTTAAATGGAAGTGTGGGGCGTGTGTGTGTTTATCCGTGTGCGTGGGTCAGTTAAGTCCCGTGAGTTATATAGCTTATAGTTGCGTTTTAAATTAAGGGACTGGGATGGTCCGGGGAAATTGGAAAAAATGATAATTAGTTTGGTCGCGAAACGTTGAACCGAACTGTGGAATATCACGTCGTTAACTGGGAAAGTTGAAATTCCCATCATATTTCAGTCTCATTTCTTATCAGAGAGTTTTCCCCATTTAAACGGTGAATCCCGCTTGTAACGGTGCCACTTAGAACGTTCCCCCCGCTTAGTACGAATATTTTCGTGGTTCTAATTCTTACTAAAACTCATCGGGATTTCCCGTTAACAATTTTTTTTCTTCTCCATGATGGTTTTTTTGAATAATGTTACTAATGGGATCTATCTACTATAACAAGAAAGATTACTTTATTATTTTTAGGCAATTTTGAATATTTACTTTTTTATGAGTTTTATTCCTCGTTTTTGGTATATTTATTTTTGAATTTATCTTAATTTTTTTTTTTAATTTTTGTTATCTTAAAAAAAAGTTAATTTACTTTTTTTTAAACTTCCATTTCTTCAAATTATCGACAATTTGTTTTCAATATTTTCGCATTTCTCTTATTTTTCCAACACTAAATTTTTCGATGTTCTCTTCGCAATCTTTTGTCATTTCCGTTCTTTGCAAGTTTTTTCCTGCATGTTTTTAGAAACATTTCTATTCCCCGGAATATTTAGTTTCCCCCCCCCCCCCCGCCTACAAATTTTTTTAAATATTCTTCCGTTCTTACAAACTCTCAATTCATTCAAGTATCATTTTTAACTTCCTTCGACTATTCCACTATAAATTAAATTCCATTCCATAACGCAGTGGTTACCAAAGTTTTTGAAGCGAGGACCACCCCCCTCTCCCTTTTGACCAAGAAATTTATCGACGACAACCAAATAGGATGATCATATATGTCCTGGTTTACCAATACACTCCGATTTTTTTTTTTTTGGCAGTATATGTGCTGTCCTGAAAGAACTTTTCAGAATGTTTTTTTCGGTTTTAATTAGGTGGTATTGCCTTTTGACAACATTCAATTTTTTTTTAATATCATATAAATATTTACAAAGGTTTTTAACAGCTGGCTGTGCGAGGATATATTTTGGAAAGAGAGAAAATTCAACGGCCCCTGCGGGGAATCGAACCCATGTCCTTCCACTTTCCGGGTGAACGTACTAGATTACAGAGTCTGCGCATCAGCAAGGCTATTAAAAACCATTGTATGGATAGTGAAAATCACTACGACAATCAAGCGACATCATTCTCAGATAAATCGCCATCTGGTGGCATTTTCAGCAATTGTGATCTTTGGCTTGAGTCAGGTCCGACCGTCCATGTACGGTCCCGTTCAGTGCACACGAGCTAGAAGGAAAGATTGCGATATTCGTTGCCTCTGTAGTCTAGTGGTCTAGGGCGTTGGTACGATTCCCCGCAGGGACAGTTGAATTTTCTCTCTTTCCAAACTGTATCTTCGCATCAGCCAGCTGTTAAAAACGGCTGAAAAAAGCTGTTTTGTATGGATAGCGGAGAGTGACATAATGTTCGGATATAAATATTTGCTTTGCTTTTTGATGTACTTAGTGGCTCTTGTGCAAGATGGAAGTGATGCGAGATGTATGTTCCTTGATTTTCGCATGCAGGGTAATTAAGAAAGAATCATCCGATTTGAAAATGATTCCCCACTTGAAATCGACCATTAACAAAAATTGTTCATAAAACATTAGGTATTTTCCTTCCTATATTCACATACATTACTTCTCATTCGTGTGGTTTTAATTTTTAAGGAATATAAAAAGAGCTTTTCCTTCATTGCCCCTAAGATATTAAACATTTTTCACACTGAAAATCAATTTAATAATAATAAAAACATAAATCATGAGATTTTTGACTTCGTCAGACGCGTAGATAACGAAACCATTTAGATGAAAGTATTGAAAGAGCGAAAGAGTATAATAATAAATAAGAGAAGTGGTGTACGATGGTTGTATTATATTGAGCTTCACGAAAAACAACTTAATTATGAACATTATTCAGATATATATAGATAAGCGAAAATACATTTGTGAACACATATCTAATAAATATAATAATGCTGTTGCATGAGAAAGAAAAAATATTCTATAGCTTATTCCTTTAGGCCTGCTGGAAGGACTTTTCAGTCCCTTGAGGCTACAAAGTGTTTGTTTGTAATATGTGTGCATCCATTTTTTTTTCTTTTGTGTATTGTATGTTTGTATTTGTGTAACACATTTCTAGATTTGTGTATTACATACTTTTATTCGTGTAACACATGTTTGTATTCGTTAACACATGTTTGCATTCGTTAACACATGTTTGTATTCGTGTAACACATGTTTGTATTCGTTGTTTGTATTCGTTGTTTGTATTCGTTGTTTGTATTCGTTGTTTGTATTCGTTGTTTGTATTCGTTGTTTGTATTCGTTGTTTGTATTCGTGTAACACATGTTTGTATTCGTTGTTTGTATTCGTGTAACACATGTTTGTATTCGTTGTTTGTATTCGTGTAACACATGTTTGTATTCGTGAAATTAAAAAAAAAAAAATATATATATATATATACAATTTCGAAACAGGGTGTCACCCTGTATAAGTATTAAATTGATATATTGATTACTAATACAAGTATAATTTGATGAAATTGCATTCTATGCTACATGGTGATTAGCTCAGCTGAGTGAAGAATTTATTTTTTAATTTTGATTAACCTTCATCAGTTTGATTTTAAAAATATAAACGAATTTGTTATTCGGAAGTTTTTCTTTTGGAGAATCTCTCGCGACACCTGTAGTTCATTGACGCGGTCTCGCAAGGGGTCGCAACCCCCACTTTGAGAACCACTGCGAGATCAAAAATTTCCTTTCCTTCCAGAAAAAAAATATAAAAAAAAAGACAATCCACCAATGAAATCAAAATCCAAAAATTGCATACACTAAATAAAAATTGTTATAAAAAGGGATTATCACATTTCACTGATTTTCCAATTAGAAGGGGGAAAAAATCCACCTTTAATTTTTTTTGCCCCGCTATCTTTTCAATTAAAATCAGATATGCGTGGGAAGCAAGATTTGAATAACTGCATATTATTCAAGCAGTTATCGATTGAGCAACGTTATAGCCCATGTGGCCCTTGTAAGGCTAAGATAGAATTCTCTCATGGCGGATATGATTCCCGTGTTATTATGAGAAGCTGACATATATTATAAGAGACAAAAAAAAACAGAATAGCACTCGTTCTAGTTTCACAAAAAAATAAAAAGAAACTAATCACCCACAACAAGGCGTTTAAAGCGATGTATCGCGTATCAAAATTGACCTGAAAGTGTTTATTACACAACACAACTAGAGAGATTTCATTCTTTTCAATTACACACCTTTTCACCTTTCGCTATATAGAGGAGGGGGGAAAAAACACGTTATTTCTCGAACATTCCACGGTGAGACGACATTTGCATAATAAAAGAGATCCCAGTAGCGCGAGGAGAAATTCCATTTCTTGTTTAATAGTTTTTTCGTCATATGGTAATTGGTTTCGAAATGAGTGGAACATCCTCTTTTGCGAAATTTTTAGAAATTATTCAATTGAATTTTTTTTTTAATAACTTAGTTTTGTTAAGTTAATTTTTTTTTCTTCAAAATTTGGTGTTTTTTTATACTTAGAAAAATGTAGCGTTTACTACAGTCGAATCCCGTTATAACGAACTACAAGAGACCGGAGAAATCACTTCGTTACAACGAAATTTCGTTATAAAGGAATTTCAGGTTGTTTGCATTGTTCCTAAGCATACTTATTTGAGGGATTAGAAAAGTGTTCGTTAAAACGGGATTCGACTGTGTATTTAGATTTATTTCAAAATTGCAGCATTTCTATAATTCTTGACATTAATTGGCACTTTAATGATGCATGAAGTTTGAAATAAATTCATCATATTCATTGTTATTCATGATTTAAATATTTTTTCCAGCATAAACAAATTCCTACAAATTTTAAAAAGACGTGAATTTTAAACGTGTGTTGTTTTTATACAGTGTGTCCCGTAAGTACTGATGCGTCCATTATCTTATCAGACGTTCTTGGTAGAGAGAGGTATGGTTTCAAATTTAAAAAACTTCTCAAAGGGCATTCAAAAATTACCCTGTACCAGCTTTGAGAGTGTAAATAAAGTGTGTAACAAAATAAAAGAAATTTAATTTTTATATCGTCCCCGAGTGCCCGTAAATCCGATTAGAAAGTTGCTGTCGTGTTCCCTCCTGAAGACGACAAAAAAATTCCATCTTTCTGAATGCAATATTTGCTGCGATATTTGAATCAAAAAATCAAAGTTGAAAAAGAATAGTATTTATATAAATGAGGGAAAGAAGTGTTGTCCGTAAGTTTATGCTGTTCCTTCCTATCTTTTATCAGATATTTGAATTCGAATATCTCAGAATATTTCATTTGGAAACGTTAATTTTTTTGTTGGCCCCAGAAGAGACAGAGCAACGATTTTCTAAGTGAGTAGTGCCGGAAGTGTAAGTGTGTGTACCTAACAGCCTGAGTGCGTATCTAGTGTTGTGTCTGATTTTTCGGTGCTGCTGACACACTGTGCTTTGTATTTTCACTCTCTAAACTGGTACAAGGTGGTTTTCGGACACATTTTGAGCATTTTCAAAATTGAAATTGTACCTCTACGACGAACGGTTCTGAGGTCGAGGCCGCATTTAGCACTTACAGGGCACCCTGTATAAAAAGGGTCTATTAGAATTATCATTTCATGAATTTCTTAAATTGATGATTGGTGATTTTTCTCGTTATTTTCACAGCAGTTCTGATACCTAGATTTCCAATCAATTTTAAATTAGATTGTTACTTGTTTTTCTATCACTCTGTAGAGTAAAATTTCATTTCCTATTAGTCAGCACATACTAGTAATTAGAAATTTCTGGATAGAAAAAACATCTATAGTCATTTGTATGGGAGTATTTTTTGTAAATGGATATGAATTAAGAAATAGAAAATTATGCATTTTAAAAACATGTTTGTTTTTCGCGTGGTTATTTGTTTATGTAAAATTTTTGATCTACGTCGATTTTAATGTATACAGTTTAATCAAGTGAGAAGGCCACCCTTTGGAGAGGTGTCCTATTGGGAAAATGTGCAGACCAAAACAGAGCAAAAACAAAAATTGACCGTATTATAGAAGTTACCCTTCAAAGAGTTTCACTGAAGTTTATATTTTTTTCAGAGTTTTATTCGATTTTTCTCTGTATGAAAGAAATAATTCCTCTAGTTTAAAAGGTAAATTTCTCTAGTTGGAAAGATAAATTTCTCTAGTTGGAAAGATCAATTTTTCTAGTTGAATGGATCAATTTTTCTAGTTGAATGGATCAATTTTTCTAGTTGAATGGATCAATTTTTCTAGTTGAATGGATCAATTTTTCTAGTTGAATGGATCAATTTTTCTAGTTGAATGGATCAATTTCTCTAGTTTCTCTAGTTGAATGGATCAATTTCTCTAGTTTCTCTAGTTGAATGGATCAATTTTTCTAGTTGAATGGATCAATTTTTCTAGTTGAATAGATCAATTTTTCTAGTTGAATGGATCAATTTCTCTAGGTGTAATGATTAATTTCACTAGTTGGAATGATTCCTCTAGGTCAGTGGTTCTCAACCTTTGGAAGCCCGCGGTTCGGTTGAGTATTTTTTTTTTCGAGTGGAAGGCCCGATCATAAACACACGATCAATTTTTCTAGTAGAAAAGACTAGTACCTGTAGTTGTGGAACGGTCAGTTTCTCTAGTTAGAACAGTCAATTTCTCTATTTGGAACGATTAATTTCTCTATTTGGAACGATTAATTTCTCTAATTGGAACGGTCAAATTCTCTAGTTGGAACGGTCAATTTCTCTAGTTCTCTAATTGGAACGATTAATTTCTCTAGTTCTCTAATTGGAACGATTAATTTCTCCAGTTGGAAAGATAAATTTCTCTAGTTGGAATGATCAATTCTCTAATAAAAAAGAGCAATTTCTCTAGTTAGAACGATCAATTCTCTAATAAAAAAGAGCAATTTCTCTAGTTAGAACGATCAATTTCTCTAGTTAGAACGATCAATTTCTCTAGTTAGAACGATCAATTTCTGTAGTTCGAAAGATCAGTATCATCAGATTCATATTAAACGAATTCTAGATAGCCATCATTTCTTGTATCCATAATGATCACTACCTTAGATTGCCCGGAAAAATCTCAAACACTTTGATACTGCTATTTAAAACGCACCCATTTATTTCAAATAAGAAGTCTTTCTTTCGGATTCAGGGGGTGATGGAGCTCACCATACGCAGCAGCAGCAGCGGCATACAATATATATAAATACATAAGAGAGAAAAATATTATTATTCAATTCTATCTCTACATATGAAGAGAGAGAGAACTCTGCTTTTTTTAATATGGCTATTATACCACGAAATCGGAGGGGACAGTTCAGTAACACCCACAATTTAGGCGATCCCCTTCTTCAATAGAGAGCAATTTATACCAGGCAATTTACAGACACTTTCTAGAATATATATATTATATTATCAAGCCCACTATATATATATATATAACATATATACGAAAGAGCGGCCTCAGGTCTCAAACTTACTTTCACCTTTTTTTTAATATTGACGCTTGTAGGTGGTGGTTTAACCCTACTGGCTTGAACTGAACAGAAAAATAATAAGATATATAATTGCTATGAAAGATCACATATATGCCGCTTGAATATATATATATATATATATATATATATCCGAGGTCTTCTTTTCTTCTCATCTTATAATACACGTTATTTGGGAGATTGTCACTATTATTATAGCTTTTTATGTACAACCCTGTATTTTTATGGTACTATACTTTACAGATTTATTCTTCTTGGAAATTCTACTTCTACGAATGTACATATTATCTACAAATTATAAGTGTAATAATTTCTGATAATATATGTTCAAATAAGCACTTCACTCTCGTAGAAATGTCCATACGTTATTGAGTATCTTCAATACGTTCAATTTCAAGTAATAGTCATATTAGAGATAATAAGTCACTGAGTCGGGGAAAAATTGACTGGAAATGCATTGTTTGGAGCCGAATCCAAAGATTCCTTATTGAGGATGAGATCCATTGTTGTTCTTTTCGTGGCTGGATCTTTCATCAGATATTTTTGGTGTTTTAAAGCAGTTGAAACTTCAGACTTTTGAAAGGATGAGTCCCTAGTACATTGTGAAGTGAAAGGAAATGAGAGCACTGATTATCTTGGGTGAATGATAAGATAAGATGTTATTGCTTAGGATGATGTGTATTTTGGTTGAATTTAAGATAAGATTTTTTTTTTGTCTTAAGATAATATGGATTGGTTGAATGTTATTGGTTGATATTCAATTAAGCTGAAAAAATTTCTATATTTATTATTTGGATGTGAGTTTTATTATTGAGGATAGGATTCATTGTTCCCTTTCGCGATGTCAGATCTTTGATTCCGGTAACTTTTGATGTTTCAAAGTCAGTGGAGCTTTTATTTTTTCAGAGCTCTGAGTCCCTGGTACGTAGTGGAGTCAAGAGAGAAAGCATTGGTTTTTTGAATGGTGGTATATAAGATGGATTGTTTGAAATGAGATGTGCGATATATACTCATTGGATGGTAAGATAAGATGGGATTGTTTGGGGTGAAATGGATTGACTAAATTGTAAGGTAAGATTTTATTATCCGAATGGTGAAATAAGAGAAGATTAACGAAATAGAGGATCCTAAGACTAATTTTGCCTAAAAATAATAAAATAATCTTTTTTGTTATAATGGATGGATACCGTTAGTAACATTATTCAAAACCATCATGGAGGAGAAAAAAAAATTGTTAACGGGAAATCCCGATGAATTTTGATAAGAATTGGAACCATGAAAATATTCATACTAAGCGGGGGGGGGGGGGTAACGTTCTAAGTGACACCGTTACAAGCGGGAATCACAGTAAACATGGAAAAACATGGGGAAAACTCTCTGATAAGAAATGAGATAGGATTGGTTGAATGGTATGATGAGACAGGATTAGTTGAATGATAAGACAAGATGGGATTAGCTGAATGTGTGTGTGTGTGGGGGAAGAGATAAAATGGATTGACTGAATGGTAAGGTAAGGGGGATTACACACACAACAGGTAATATGGATTAAACAGAAGGTAATATAGGTTAGAATGAATGTAAGAAAAATGGTGATTTGCTGAGTGGGGAGATAAGTTTTTTTTGGCTAAATGGTAGACTGGTTAAATGGTATAAAATGGATTGACTGGATTGTAAGGTAAGATGGATTAGAAAAAAGCTAAGAAAAAAGGTGATTTGCTGAATGGGGAAGTAAGATTGGCTGAATGGTAGATTGGTTGAATGAAGTAAGATAGGATTTGATTGGTTGAATGGTAAGTGAGATGGGATTGGTTGAATGGTAGGATAGGATGGGATTGTTTTGGATAACATATGTCTATTTGTGATAAGATGGGATTGGCTGAATGGCAAGATAATATAGGATTTTCTGAATAGTGAGATAATATGGATTATCTGAATGGTGAGATAATATGGATTGGCTGAATGGGTTTTGGTTGTTTCGTGGTAGTTTATTCGTAAGATAAGAGATGGAACAGCTATCCTCTAGAAATCCAGAATCTCATTCACTTATCATTCAGTTACGAAACTAATGAATATGTAGAAAGCAACATCGATTATCAAAGCGTATGTGAAACGGCTAAAGGAAAGCCTACTCGTGGATCTTGAATTGAATAATCGCAGATGTGATAAGCATGACATCCATCATCCAGGCTTGTGACCGGACATGGCAGTCACGAAAGTCATCAATCCCACTCAGATTATATGGACAGTGTTCATCTAGGCACATGCTCAGCATTTCAAGGTTTCAAATTTATTGTTGAAAAATATTAGAATGTGTTATAATTTGGAAGCTAGAGTATCAGAAGTAATATTGGAAAGCTAGATATCTGATGGATAGAGTGCCAGTAGCTAGGCATTCATATGTAGCAATATGTTCCTAGTCGGAAATAAATATGGGGCAGTAATCGACCCACGGCTAGTTATTCCTACAGGCCTGTCAAAAGACGATGACTAACAGCTATTATGTCGAGGACCTTCAATTTCTGTCGAGTCCTGATCACTTTTGTCCATGTCTTTCATCACATAAAGAGCACTCAAAATTCAAGTCAGCATATTGCTGATTCTTTAGTGCATCGTGAAGTTGTGGGAGTCAATGAATACCTAACGCGTACTAAATCGGACACGAGAATTACGAACTCGCAAGTGCTCCTGTGAGTACCGAGGTGCTCGCGAGCAACTGATAGCTGAATTTTTCTTGTTATTAATTGAAGTTTACAAATTCACAAAATAAAACTGTATCGTTAAATCGAATTCATTGTTCTAAAAGACACGTTTCTTCATTTTCTTTCTATTTGTGGTTGAAGATGATTGACATTGAACACCGAAACTGCGCCGACAGGTTGCTATTATACCTTTATAGTAAAAAGAGAGGGAAATGGTATTTTATGAAATTGTGGTTGATCAAATGTGGTTTTTTTTTGTTTTTGTTCTCTTTCAAAATTCTATACGAGATTTTCTTGTGTAACATTAAGGGCATGGCCCATCATTACAATAATAAAAAAGGAAGGTTAAAAATGTCAAATAATAAAGTGTTTCTTCTTCTTTTCTTTCTCTTCTATCATGTATTCATCACATTATACATCCGCACAGTGGGGAAAGTCTCATCCGGGTCATGTATCAAGTAATTTTTAGCTCGCGTACGGACGTTATACGAATGCTGACTAACTTCAATGGCTCGTCTTTCTGCCTCAAGTCAAATCTTAGAAATAGCTTCTTCGATATAGAGACTAAAGGGATTTTTTTAGAGAACTCCAGCGTATTTCCCCAATGTAGTGCAGCAGTTCTGAAGCGGGGTAACCCGAAACATCGTTAAGAGATCTGTGAAAAAATAGTAAAGACTAGCAGGGCGAATAGTTAGAGTATTTATATTGGAGAGCTCATGGATATCATACCAATTTGAAGGATACCGTAAAACATGGATATCTTGTTATAAAATCTTTAGGCCACGGATATTTCCCAGATTACTCCTAGACCACGGGTATTCCTAGACAATGGATATTGTTTAGGTAATTTTTTGGACCATGGGAATATTTCCGAAATAATTCTCGGACCGTGTCCATGGATATTTTTTAAGTAATTCCTTGTCCACGGGTGTTTTCCCAGGAGATTCCTAGACAATTAATATTGAGTTTATATAATATTATTTATATGAGTTTTGATAATTTATACGTTGGAAACCCGTGCACTAGGGACGCGTATGTAATTTTTCACGAGAGCCGCAACCTTAAATTTCTGAATTTATAACGAAATTACATTAACTGCAACAAAGCAGTTTTTCCTGGTGTCTAACAGTCATTCCTGGTGAAAATTCAGAGCTTTAAGAGCACCATTGGAGGGGGAGGTGGGGGCTCAGTGACTCTTGCCATCCATAAACTAAAATATCATAACCTATTTTTTTTTTTGCATATCATTTCCAACTCCTCTCACAACCAGTCAAATCATAATCCCTCCTCTACGAGCGACAGGAAACTGATTATGATTGATAAATGGATATCCACTCAATAAACTGTCAATTCGATTCTGAATGATCGATATCCGAACACGACGTTCAATCATCCAATAAAAGCTGTTGTTTACTCGACGAAGACAATCAATCTCAATTCGCCCTATGACGTATATGTACGTACATGATTGCTCTTTTTTTTTTTTTTCTCAACTGACTCTCACTAACAAGGACAGCAATTAATAGCTTCGGCAATCAAAGTTAATTAATGCTTCGTAGGTCTTTCTCTGTATTTTATTCTTTTTCCTCCTCGTCTGAGAAGCTGTAACTGACCATTTAATAATTTCGTTCAGAAATTATTGGACACAAAAAAGACAGAGCAATCAAGTGTAATTAGAAGTCGCTGTAAAAAGAGAAAAATACATGGCTTACTAATTCCTTTCGTAAGTCCTTGTTTTTACTGATAAGAAACCCTTTCATGATGAATTCCAAGGACTTATATTTAAATGAAATGGATCTTGAAACATATTCTGTTATCGGTATATGTATTCCTGACATGATTTTATACTGATTTCAATCTAAAAATTTTTCAAATCTCTATGCGTTTAAAAATAAATTTTTATAATGCTCTTATGATCGATCAAAATTATTTTTAGACGATTATTTCAATATAAACGATCAATATTCTCGGGCTTTCAAATTTGAATTTTTCAATTGAAGATAGTTAAAAGTTTCCTGATAAGGATGAAGTTATTGTGAGAACCGCCTTTTAAAAGATCCATTTTCGAGAACAACAAAGGTGTGTCTAATGTTCGTGTCTGGGGATATGATGTTCACTCTCCGCTATCCATACAAAGGTTTTTAACAGCTGGATGTGATGCCAAGATATATTTTGGAGAGGAAGAAAATTCACCGGCGGGGAATCGAACCCACGTCCTTTCACTTTCGGGTGAGCACGCCCTAGACCACTAGACTACAGAAGAAACGGATATCGCAATCTTTCCTTGGAGGTCGTGTTCACTGAATGGGACCGTACATGGACGGTCGGACCTAACTCAGGTCAAAGCTCACAATTGCTGACTATTCCACCAGATGGCGAAATATTCGTTGCCTCTGAAGTCTAGTGGTCTAGGGCGTTCACTCGGAAAGTGAAAGGACGTGGGTTCGATTCCTCTCTTTCCAAAATATATCTTCGCATCAGCCAGCTGTTAAAAACCTTTGTAATGTTCATGTTACTGCCGTTGCCCGAAATTGGCTAGTTCAAGACGGGGCCGGACAGTTCGCAAGTCGGCCAATTTCGTTAAATATTGATCCGGCCAGTTCGCGGAGTGGCCGGTGATCCCTGGCGAAAGTCGGATAATAAAAGACATGATTCAGGACTATCGTCAAGGCATGCTAATAAGATTCCCATAGTTAGCAGAATGAGCGGTTAACAGCTCATTTGTGCATTTTCGTGTTACTGGTGCTTTCATAGACTTTTCATTGTGATGTTGACGTTAGTGAATGAAGCTGCTTCACCCTCAACCACGAATCGCCGGTTGAAGATCTACGATCGTTTCGGACACAGAAAATATTGAAGAAAGGTTCAAGTCGAATCCATCCTGCCGGATTTCGGTGCAGAGCCCTCTAACGAGAATTTTTTTTTTAATTGAAGGAATCAATACGTTTGAGTTTTTTAGTGAAGTCTTCTCATGATTACTTCTTTATTTTTTTGGTAAACGAAAAAAAAATTAATTAAATTAATTTTGTCGATTGTCGATAGAGGGCTGCGCAGAAGTCCGGAGGAACCAAGACCCACAATTGGAGTTCGTCCAGTGAATCAGGCAGACAGCACTTTGCCTATGGATAACTTGGTGAACATTTTAACACCAATTCTAGGTAACATGGGCATCCCTAGACATGGGCTAAATAATTCTAGACCTGATGAAAATTTTCAGAATAAATGAAAGAAACAATTCCAGAATTGATGAAAGTTCAGAATTTATTTTAAAAAATTGTTCCAGATATGGTGGAAATTCCGAATTTATAAAAGAAATTATTACAGAATCAGTTTTTTCTAGATGAAAATGCAAAATTCCAAACTACTTCTGCGTATAGTAATAAGTGTAGATGAAAATGCGGAGACATCAAGTTCTGGATGAAATATAGAGAGAGATTCAGAATTATATTTCTTTTTAGATGAAAATTTAGAGAGATATCATATGCTCATATCGCTTTTTATAGTATCCTTGAGATAGGTGCGTACATTATGCAACAGAAATATTATTACTCTTCACGATTTCATTAGCAGCTGAAGATATCTGTCTCCGCTTCATTCGCAGTTGCAGATGTCTGCCTTGGCTATATTCGCAGCTGCTTCCTGCTAGGCAACCTCTACCCCCCTTCACTGCTGAAGATGTCCGCTTCATTTGTAGCTGGAGATGTGCCTCGTCTTTATTCGTAGCTGAAAATATCGGCCTAGTCTTTATTCACAGCCGAAGATGTCTCATGCGCGGATCCGGACGGGAGGGGGGGGGGGTGCGATGGGACATTCGCCCCTCCAAAGAGCCGAAAATGAGGAAAAATTTTATCTGCCCCGTAAAACACGGGACAATGCAACGAACTCGAACAACAAATCACCCGTCCCAACACATCGACATTGATCTGCGCCTGTTTATGACCATGTATTGATTGTCCAATTCCCTGTCAGTGAACACACACACGGATTCCGACATGGTTACCAATTCGAATCAGTATATGTATCTATATATTCCACACCATCCTGTAAAACCAGATTCATAGTTCCATAACGCACACACCGATTAAAGCAATCGAACAAAATTGCTAGTAGAAAACATAATGACGTCTAGTCAACCGTCAATGTATTCTACACCACAACGTCCAATTACCATAAATCCTTTGCATCCAGTGAAAAAAGAGAGGATTGGAACAAAAGAGGTTTCACGAGACAGAAAACAAAAACAAAATTCATGTTTCTCTCTCTCTCTCTCTCATCTCATATCGCTTTATGGTATCCTTGAGATAGGTGCGTACATATGCAACAGAAATATTATTATTATTACCACACACTCTCTTCATGTGGTGCGTATTCCCTGTATATCCCCTTCCGAGACAATACCAGAAGAGAAATATTTGACACGCGGGTCACGTTTCAACTTTGGGAAAAGATTGGATTCAATTATCCTAGAAGAGCTGCCTGACCACGCGCCTACGAATTTCAATCATTCCCATGTCTGATGAGGGGAAGTGGTTTGAAAGTGAGGTGTACATAACACTACAGGCCTCTCTCTCTCTCTCTCAACCTGAAAATTGTCCTTCCAGGATCCCCTCTCCTTGAGACATGAAACGCATAAGCCGCACCGCAGCTATTAAGAGAGGTAACTATCTGAGCGCGGGGGTGAGAGAATATGGAGACCAGAGACCACTGGCCACAGGTGGGAAAAAAAATCCCTTTAAAAAAAAAAGAAAACCTGAAGAGCCTTGCTGATGCTGGACGGACGGTCGGTGGTGGGTCGGCTGTTTAGGCAGTAAGTCCTTCACATCGGGTCTCACCCAGTTGAAAACCTAAATTCCGTCCAAATCATAGGTCCAAGAAAGAAATAACCAGCTGTTATTATCCATGGAACAGAAGTGATTCACCTCTGGCCTCCAGCACTCCCTTCAATTATTTGACCATTCTACTTTCTACCTTTTCGGTCTTGTTCGCGTTTTTCTTATGCTTTCTAATATAATAACAGTGCGGTTGTAGTGGGGGGGGGGAGAGGGGGTATGAGGTTTTCATAGTAATGTGCGTCTACAGTAACTTGGGAAAGAAAGTTGAACGGTTTGATTCCCGAGGTTGTTGATGGTGAGTGAATATGAGCAATTAGAGGGACTTCGATTTGGACGCGTACGTTTAATCTTTAGAGTGTGGTCTTGATAGCGTTTCTCTCCTCCGCCGACCGTTTGTAATGGCCTGAATTCATTTCAAGTTTTTGACGTCGTGGACATTTTTTCGGGAGACCAACTGCATTGCCTAGCCTGTTGGGGGGCGGGGTCTCCAACCTTTCAGACATTGCGGGCCAAATTAAACTTCCCCCGGAGCCCTCGGGCCGCCAAATCATAGCGTGGTATTCTCGGTTATTAAAAACAGGGTCCCAAAATTTTATTAATCACTTTTATTCTCCCTCTGAATTTATATTTCATTAATTTTGACTTCCTTTAATTAATTAATTAATTATTTGCTATTAATTATTTTTTTCGTCAGATCTGAAATTTGTTTTCATCAATTTTAAATTTTCATTAATTGTGAAATTATTTCTTCTCTTTTCCAAAAATTTTCAATTTTGTGTTCATGAATTATCACTTCTTAACAATTCTGAGATTACTCTTAACACACAATTCTGAAATGATTTCTTTCAGTAATTCTGTAACTATTTTTGTCATTAATTATTAAAATTTCAGCAATTGTAAAATTTTTTTCAATAATTTTAAAATTATTTCTTGCATTAAGGCAAGAGTGATGTTCTCAAACTTTTTCCACCCGCGGCGCGCCTTCCCCTAATCAACGCGGCTGCCCAGAGCAACTTAACAAATAATTTCTTTGCCGCCGTGGCGCGCAGTTTGAGAACCCCTACATCAAGGTGTTCGTTTTTCTAGCATTTCTGTAAACTCTATTAATTATATATACCATTTGGATGAAGAATTTGGATTCTAGAAATAAGCGGCCTATATGAAATCATAGGCCTCAAAAACTGCCCCCCGAGTTCGTTTCGACCCTTTTAATGTGTCTAATCATTACTATTGAATCTGGAAAGTATCTCACAGTTCTAAATACGGCAGTACAGCATTCAATGGCCAGAGCTCTTTAACGGAGTTTTTGTTACGCTTTATTCTAATCGTTTCTCTATGTAAAATAGCTATTTTCGGAAAATGCCTGGGTGTCTCGCGGTTTCTCCAGTTTCTCCAGCAAAAAAGCTCGGAGGACCACATCAGGCCCGCGGACCATAGGTTGAAGACGCCTCCCCCCCACCTCCTTCAGCTATTCTAATCATGGCTAATATCAAAAATTGTATTATACAAACGTAATACAAAATTGTATTATACAAACGTAATACAAAATTGTATTATACAAACGTAATACAAAATTGTATTATACAAACGTAATACAAAATTGTATTATACAAACGTAATACAAAATTGTATTATACAAACGTAATACAAAATTGTATTATACAAACGTAATACAAAATTGTATTATACAAACGTAATACAAAATTGTATTATATAACGCTGATAAATTTTTATTTCGTATCTTGTACTTCGAATTCTGAATCTTTGGTATGAGACTAGGTCTGAAAATGTTTTGAAGCACTTTTCCGGTGTCCAGGCATTTCAGCACCTTAACCTTTCAACTGCTGGGCTTGAATATTTTCGCGTGTGCTCGAGTTGACAGAAAATGAGAAAGAAAGAAAGAAAAATAAACGAAAGGAAAAGTTCTTCTCCTCTAAAAGAAATAGAGTTAGTTTGGAGAAGTGTTCTTCAATTGCTGTGGTCCGCGGACCGTTGCCGGTCCCTGAGGATTTTCTGCCAGTCCGCGAAGCTTTTTCTCCCCATTCATGTGTCCGATACATAATTTCAGATTTAATAAATAAAATAGTCTGTATACATTTTATGTATTTCGTGCCGAGAGTCCGCAAATTATTTCTTCTATTTTATATACATTTTGGCGGAGTCCTCTTATTAATTCTCCTGTTTATGTATTTTTGCTGGTCTAGAAATTATTCCTCCCCTCCTATTTATGTTTTTCTGTCGGTCTGCAAATTGCCCCTCCCCCTCCCCAAGGATGCTTTTCTGTCGGTCTGCAAATTAATCCTCCTATTTATGCTTTTCTCTCGGTCTGCAAATTATTCCTCCTATTTGTGCTTTCATGTCGGTGTGCAAACTATTCCTCCTATTTATGTTTTTCTGTTATTCTGAAATTACTCCCTCCCTATTTATGCATTTCTGTCGTTTTGCAAATTATTCCTCCTATTTATGTTTTTCTGACGGTCTGCAAATTCCCCCACCCCCACATTTATGATTTTCTGTCGGTCTGCAAATTGTTACTCCCATTTACAGTGAAACCTCATTACAGCACAATACATGATATCACAATAAATCCCTCTAGAACGAGATTTTTTTCGTTTTGTTTGGTAATGACTGGTCTAATGCTAAAACTGTTATCTCTCAATATAATGATAATCTCTCTACAACGACATTTTTTTCTTGGACCGAAGAATGTCGTTATACCGAGATTTCACTGTATTCATTTTCTGCCCCGTTATGCAAATTTTTCCTACTATTTATTCAACTATCACCAGCTGTTTCTGTATATATACATTTCGTTTCTTTATTCTCAAATTATTTCTCCCATTTATTAATTTTTTTTGCCAGTCCGAAAATTTTTATCCTTTTTATTTACCTTTCGAGGGTCCACAAAATATCTCTCCTATTTCACCCGGTCCACTGTTGCAAAAGAGTTGAGAAACATTGGTTTACAAGCACATTCATGCGCAACATTGTGCCAACCGCGAAAACTTTGTTAAAACGTTGCTAATCGCCATTTTCACCAATAAACTATCTAATAGCACCCAAAATTTCCAGGACCAACCATTTAGAGACACTTTTGCTAGAAACAACATGCATGGAGATTTGATTACTGAACTTAACACAAGCCTATTTTGTCAGCGTGTTACTAAAAAAATGTGTAGGAGGCTTGCGTACGAACAACCAGAAGTGCGTAGGAGTCGTCCTTAGAAGGTTTGGAGGTTTGTGTTCCCCCAACCCCTTAAAATGCGTAGAAAACTTGCTAATCCCTAAATATGCGCAAAGACTTCAAAACACAGATAGTTGGTTACCCTTAGAAATGCAAGATGTGCATATCCATTGAATGTGTAGATGGTTAGTTTCCCCCATAAAACTGTGCCACGCTTGAAATTTACAGAAGGCTTCCGTACCGCTAGAGATGCGTACGGTGTATGCGTCTTCTTTGAAATTCATACGATATGTATATGCGTCTTCTTTGAAATTCATACGATATGTATATGCGTCTTCTTTGAAATTCATACGATATGTATATGCGTCTTCTTTGAAATTCATACGATATGTATATGCGTCTTCTTTGAAATTCATACGATATGTATATGCGTCTTCTTTGAAATTCATACGATATGTATATGCGTACCCGTTGAAATGCGTGCGATTTCTGCTTACACTTTTGAAATGCGTAGGAGATTAGCTCTTACCCTGTAAAAATGCGTACAATGTGTGCGCACCTTTTGAAATGCATAGGACGTTAGCTCACCCCCATAAAACTGCTTACCACCTGAAATTCACAGAAGGCTGGCGTACCGCTAGAGATGCGCACAATGTATGTGTCTTCTTTGAAATGCGTATGTTTGCGTACCCTTTGAAATACGCACGATGTGTGTGTGTCTTTTAAAATGCATAGGGGGTTGGCGTACCCCATGGAACTGTACGCAATAAGTGGGTAAAAGGCATATGACCAAAAAGCTGCGACTAGAAATGCGTAAAGGGTTTGCCTACCTTCAGTAATACGTAGAAGGCGTTCGTTCGTACGCCTCCAAATGCATAGAAGGCTTGCTTTTACCCTTAGAAATAAGTGAGAGATTTGCCGATCTCCAGATCTGCGCATGAACTTGCGTATCCACGGGTTGGGAACCACCGGTCTACATGAAAATAGCGCTTTTATGTAAACTAAAATAGTAAACATGAAAATAGTACTGCAACCCGCATATTCAATTTCGTTTCTTCCTGTGTTAATATATTTAAGGGGGGAAACCGAAGAAAAGATGTGACATTCAAAACACAAAGAAGAAATAGAGGAACAAACACTGTAAGGACAGACTATGCATTACAAATGATGTTGAGGACGGTTGCTTCCCAATGTGCTTATTAATTCATGCGTTAATAACGAGATAGTGATACACCAGTGTGTATTACCAGTCTTTTCTCCTCCATTTAAGATGAAAAGAAATTCAAGGATCCATGGATCCCATCACTTCCTTTCCATGACTCTCGTTATGACGTTTAACGGCTAGAGCAATATTGAATAAGAAATTTGCGAGAATTTTTTGATATTGACCTTTATGGTTTTTCAAAATTTTCATTACAGAAAACTACTGCAGATCGGGGTGACTCTCAAGAAATGTCAAATTCCTTACTAATTGTCATTTTCTTATATAAGCACGGAAACATTCATTCCTACACCCGCAGATCTACGTCGCTCCGAGCCGCTCAAAAACCGGTTTTTGAGGTGAGGGCTGAAAACATTTTGACTGATTTTGCCGTCCAAAACCGGTTTTTATGCTGCTCAGAGTGGCGGGGGCCTGAACGCGGTTTAAAACGTCCATGCTCAAAAAATTACCCATTCGGCCCTAGGAGCCGTATGACGGGGTTCGTGACCTCAAACCTAATTTGGTAAAATTGAATAAAATTTATTGTCAGTCCCAGTAGTGTGTGGTTAAACAGTTGTTGTGTCCTCAATTGCACCCTTTCACTGTGGATACCAACACGAGCCTATAGTTTAAAATTTGTTAATTTCAAATACGAATTGCTCTTACGTTATATGTTTGTTTTCGTTTTAAAATTCCCCTTTTATTTTGTATAAAAATTTACAAGAAATTGAAAAATCACGAAACATTTTATTCTCGATTGTTACCCGCGAACAAGCTCAAGTGGCCTATGAGAAATCACCAAATAACTTGAGCGGCCCCCATAAAATTATACATCACTTTAGTGTCCCGTGGTACATTTCGTATCACTTAGGCGGCCCGCGATGAACTTCCAGATTCACATCCACGAAAAATTTCCATTTTCAGATCACTTAAGCGGTTATCACCATAAGATTTATTTGGATTTAAGATTTATTTATTTGCTAACTTTTGTTAATACTTCCAGAACATTTATGTGCCCCGCGAAATATTGTCAAATCACTTTACTGTCTCGAAAGGCCCGCGGTACGTTTCAGATCATTTAAGCAGCCGCGACACATTTCACTTAATGTCACTTAAGCAACCTGCGGCATATTTTAAGATCACTTAAGTGGCCCAGTGGAATTTTCCAGATCATTTAAGCGGCCTGCGTCACACCTCCCGATCAGCTACGTTACCTCTGCGGTACATTTCCAAATCACTTTTATGACCCGCGAAAGAAAATAATAGTGGCCGATTGCGGAATCACTTTACTGTCCCGCGGCACATTTACAAATCTCCAAAGTAGCCGCTAGACACATCCCTAAAGTGGCCACTAGACATTCTCAGATCTTATAAATGACCCCTGTGACATTTCCGGATCACTTAAGCAGCCCGCGGAAAATTTCTAAATCACTAAATCACTCCACGGCTCACTTCCAAATCACTCAAGTGGCCCGTGACACGGTTTCAAACCAATGAAGTCGCCTGCACTCTCCAGTAGGTCAAGCACTTTTTATTTACACCTAAAGTTAAAAAAAAGGCTGAATATTATTGCATTTTATGCCTATGGTTGCCAACCTTTTCCTAGCCCACGACACTATCAAGACCACAAATCGTAACCAATCAGTTGTTTTAGCATCGCTTTCATTCACGTTCGACAGCCTTCCTCACATCGTTCTCAACTTCGAGGCGCGAATGCGAGCCGATCTCCCCGTTAAAAAAGTCCCGCCGCAGTCAGCAACAGCCCTACAACAGTATTCATTCATTACACTTCACTGACTCTTAGTTGAGAAAAAACTCAGTTAAAAAAATTCATTGCAGATGGCAGCACTACGCATAACAAGCATTACACAGAAACAAACTACACACACATTCCAACATGTAGCAATTCATTAGAAGTTCCACAGAGGAATATGGACGAGGTGCATGTTTGGTTTAGTAGTAGCCTTCCTAACATCGCCTAGCCGCTGTTCGCACTCAGACTAGATACGCACTCAACTGTTGGTGTACACACACACACACACCCTCCCGCTTACGTTTCTGATCCCACCAATATGAGTTACAAAGTAGGGTGCAGTGCTGACGAAAATTTGCTGACAAGAGGGGGAGGGGACAGAGTTTTGTTGACAAGGGGGAGGGGGTTAAAAATGGCTAAACATTTGGAGACGTAATACTTGAACGGCCCCAAAATCTTTATATGATAACATTATCCGTTAAGGAAAATACTGTGTTGAAGTTCCAAACTGAGGAAAATTTAAGATTTTATGGATTTTCATTTTTTACAAAAATCATTAAAATTCAAATCAATTCGAAAATTATCTAATAGAATTAAATATAACTAATTCTAGCCAAAAATTTAAAACTGATGAAAATCCAGAATTAATGAGAGAAAATTCCCAGAATTGATGAAAATTATGAATTAGTTGAGAAAAAAACAGACCAGAATAAATGAAAATTTTAAATACATGAAATTAAAAATCTCAGAATTGCTGAAATTAAAAAATAATGAGAGTAAAACTCCAGAAACTAATGAGAGCAAAAATTCCAGAATTAATGAGAATAAAAAGTCCAGAATTAATTATTATTAATAATTATTATTTAGAATAATAATAATAATGCCGATGATAATTAAAAACAAACACAACTTTTTTCTTGTGTTTCTTTCATCCACTAAACATTTCCTTCAGGAATACGTATGGGAAGCAATGCATAGTATAAAAGTTCCTGTGCATGTGACAGGGTTTTCTCTCTTCCAACCACGTCAAAGTGACTCTTTGACAGCTGACCACTCAAGCGAACTCCTCGCACGCGACAACAGAGGGAAGAAGAAGAAATTCGAAGATGTCTTCATGCTTCAGATGTCTCCAAGGAAATGGTTGGTCCAACAAGCAAACGAGGTATTAAGACGACGGACGTAATAATAAGACGATATATCGAGTGTCGCGTGCCTGCCACGAGAGAGGAAGCGGATCTTTGCGTCGTAGGTCATGTCCATCCACGATGACTACTGACCCTGGGACGACGACGAACGGTTTTTTTTTTATTGGTCTAACTTGCCTATTTTCTTACCTCATCGAACCAAGAAAACCGCAGGTTCCTTGTGTGGCGTATGGCTGTATGTGTGCGTACACGTGTGTTTCCCGTTGAGTGGCCGCGTCCCGTTCACCGTGAAGGGTAAGCACGGTGAATGTCAGAATGAAGAAAAAAAAAACAAGAAGTGTTATTTCACGAGCAATCAAATCTGTGTTTTCGACGCCTGGGCATTTCGAAGCGGACTAGCCAGACTGTGGATACCGGACGGGAAATTTTCACTGAAGTGCCACCCGGGCCGTCTTTATCCGACGGGGAGCCCGGTGCGAAATAATTTCGGGGTGCCTTTTGCACAGATTTTTATACATTTTTGTGGGGAATCTTTCGTCCGAAGATTCTTGCATCATCACGGAATATGAATGGAATTCGATAATACTTATCACCGATAAAAATTTAGGTTTGATGAGAGTGAAAATCCCAGAATTAATGAAAATCAAGAATTAATGAGAGAAAAGTCCCAGAATTGATGAAAATTCAGAATTAGCTGAGGGAAAAAGCCCAGAATTGATGACAATTCAGAATTAGTTGAGTGAAAAAGCCCAGAATTAATGAAAATCAAAAAATTAGTTCAGAGAAAAAGCCTAGAAAATTAATGACAATTTTAAATAAATGAAAGTAAAAATCTTAGAATTGCTGAAAATTCAAAAATAATAAGAGGAAAACCTCAGAATTAATGAGAATAAAAAGTCCGGAATTGATGAAAATTCAGAATTAATGAGAGTAAAAATTCCAGAATTGATGAAAATTCAGAATTAATGAGAGTAAAAATTCCAGAATTAATGAGATTAAAAGTCCCAGAATTAATGAGAGTGAAAATCCCAGAATTAATGAGAGTGAAAATCCCAGAATTAATGAGAGTGAAAATCCCAGAATTAATGAGAGTAAATATCCCAGAATTAATGAGAGTAAAGATCTCAGAATTAATCAGAGTAAAACTTCCAGAATTAATGAGAATTAATAATGTCCGGAATTGATGAAAATTCAGAATTAATGAGTGTAAAAATTCCAGAATTAATGAGAATAAAAAATTCAGAAGTATAATGAGGGAAGAAATTGCAGAATTGGTTGAATTTAACTTTACACGAAGCCGCGGACTACTCAGTCATACCGTGATAGTCTCGGTTATTAAACCGGGTTCCCCAAATGTATTTAACACTTATATAGTCGAATATATATATATATATATATATATTATAAGTCGAATCCCATTTTAAAGAATACCGCTATAGCGAAAATCTCGTTTTAACAAACACTTTTCTATTCCCCCAAATAAGTTGGAACAATGCAAAACAATGCGAAAACCTGGAGTTCCTTTATAACAAAATTTCGTTATAACGAAGTGATTTCTTCGGTCTCTTGGAGTTCGTTATAACGGGATTCGACTGCATATATATATATTTATATAGTATGAAAGATGCCTCCGTGCGATCACGTCCACTTGCGTGACCACCCGAACCTCCCTTCCACTAAACTCGCCATCTCGTTGAAGGTCTATTATTAGGAACTTTCCACTTTACGAAATGCCACCCATGATCTAAGTAGTCAAGATTAAAAACCTGCTGAGCATTAATTTGGGGCTAACTATTCGTGACCCCCCCCCTACAAGAGAGGAAGGGGAAGGAGGAGGAAAAGAATAAGGAAGATGATAGGGGAAATAAGCTGGGGCCCCCGCCCCCCTCAAAGTAATGACGGAATATATATATTAAAAAAAAAAAAAATTCTGTGGATGATTGACTGATGGTACAGCCCTTTCTAACTTTTCATGTCCCCCTCACCAGGGGTCATTCGAACCCATCCCCGAATGCTTTCATTATAATGTTCATGGAGGCGCCAATCATGTTTAGTTGGATGCATGACATTTGCGGAGAGCGTTTATCAGGAATATAGAAATCTCGCGTTCTGTATAGACTTGGTTCTATTCCGAGTCGTGGGTCACTTTCCCCCTTTGATTAAGACCGAATTAGAACTCGAGACGTAAATAATTTTGTATTAAAGCGCATTTGATGGCATAGTGTCAATTGGGGCTGTTCATCAGGATGATAGACCACTTCCTCAAGCCGGTTTCTTTGAATTTTATATCATGTGTCAACGCATATCATTGAATAACCCTTATCCATTGCGTACCCCTAGAAATGCGTATAAGCGCGCTTAACGTATACCTGGAATTGTGTAGGAAGCGTGCTTAGCGTACCTCAGGGTGCTTCATGCATCCATTTTAATGTGTGGGAAGTGTGTTTTGCGGACTACTAGAAATGCGTACGAAGCGTGCATCAGGTATCATTAGAGCGTCGACAGCGTGTTTTGTGAACCACTAGAAATGCGTACGAAGCGTGCATCAGTTATCATTAGAGCGTCGACAGCGTGTTTTGCGAACCACTAGAAATGCGTACGAAGCGCGCATCAGGTATCATTAGAGCGTCGACAGCGTGTTTTGCGAACCACTAGAAATGCGTACGAAGCGTGCATCAGGTATCATTAGAGCGTCGACAGCGTGTTTTGCGAACCACTAGAAATGCGTACGAAGCGTGCATCAGTTATCATTAGAGCGTCGACAGCGTGTTTTGCGAACCACTAGAAATGCGTACGAAGCGCGCATCAGGTATCATTAGAGCATCGACAGCGTATTTTGCGAACCACTAGAAATGCGTACGAAGCGTGCGTCAGGTATCATTAGAGCACCAACAGCGTGTTTTGTGAACCACTAGAAATGCGTACGAAGCGTGCATCAGTTATCATTAGAGCGTCGACAGCGTGTTTTGCGAACCACTAAAAATGCGTAGGAAAAGCGCTTCACGTATCCCTGAAATGTACGGGAAGCGTCTTTCAGGTATCCTTAGAAAAGCGCATTAACCGTGCTTTGTTTACCCGAGAAACGCTTTGGAATCGTGCTTCGTGTACCCCAGAAACGCGTTGGAAGCGTGTTTCGTGTACCCCTAAAAATGCGTAGGAAATAAGTGTGATTTTGTGTGCTTCAGAAATACGTTGGAAGCATGCTTTATGTATAACTGCGTTGGAAGCGTGCTTCATGTATGTACCCCAGAAAATTCGTAGGAAGTAAGAGTGCTTTTGTGTACTTCAAAAATGCATTGGAAGCATGTTTTACGTATAACTGAAAATGCGCAGAAAGCGTGCTTTGTGTATGCAGAAATAAGTTGAATGCGGGCTTTGTATATCCCCTGGAAATGTGCAGGAAGCATGCTTTGTGTGTACCTCAAAAATGCGTAAAAAGCGTGCTTTTTGTGTACCTCAAAAATACGTTAGAAGCGTACTTTATGTATCCCCTGAAAATGCGCAAAAATGTGATTTAATTATTGTGATTTATTATTGACGTATCTCTAGAAATGAGTAAGTGCGTCTTACGTATCACTTGAAAATGTGTAAGACGCGTGCTCTTCGTACCCCTGGAAATGCTAAGAATGCCCGCGCATATCCATTAGTACCTGTAGAAATGGACAAAAAAATTGTTTTAGTAATTAAGAATTTATTTATTAATTAATCCCTAGTAATTATAAGAATTTAAGGTAAATAAAGCGTGTGAATACAGCTTTGCACATACTCCTACAAATGCTTAGGTAGCTTGCCCCATTCAGCCATGTGTAGGGCGCTAGCTTGACCAGTGTAAAGCTTGACCATTCTTAAAGCAGGCTCCCAGAGAGGGACCCATGAGCAGTTCCGGGGACCGCATGGCATTCTACGAGAAATATGGCCCCCGCTATATAACATACTAATTGAATTAAAAGTTTCAATAGTTGAAAAATAAAAGCCGAATTCAAAATAGGGAATTCCATTTAATTAATTTTCTCTTTCAAACAATCTTCATCATTAATTTCATGGACATCATTTTTCAGAAATTTCATCCTTGAGGAATGTTTCCGTATTTTTAAGAAAGGCAAAATCCTTGGTTATTATATCAATCGGAAGTGATAACACGGAGAGATAAAAGGCGATGGAGATAATTCGGGCCGCGTGCTTTCAATAAGAAATCTCTATTCATATCTCCTTTTATTCTCAACATGTTCTTTTATTTTATCTTCAAGGGGAAACATGATGGAGCTTAAAAAAAGACGTTTCATTTCTTTCCCACATGGCATCCTTGGCTTGACCATCATTCCGATATTTATAAATCCATGCAATGGGGAATATAATGTGAAGCGGTCATTAATTAGATTTCTATAAACTCAGTTAATTTAATTAAGTTCAACTCTTGGTTTTAACGGCCTTTTGCAACGAAACTTCAGCTATAACGTCGGTAACCGACGTTGATTTCTTATTCCCGTAGAGAATAATGTCAATGCACTTTGCTTGTAACGTCTATGAAACACGGCAACACGGCAACATCTGATATAACGACATATTTTTCGCCGTTTTCGCTTCCTTTTTTTCTTAGTATGTTCATGTCCATTTCATCTCTACAATGAAGCATAGTTTTGTTCTTTCCCTCAGCTAGGGATCTTTGGCTTGACCATCATTCCGATAATACAGTCGAATCCCGTTTTAACGAATACTGTTATAGCGAAAATCTCGTGCAACGAACACTTTTCTAATTCCCCCAGATAGGTTTGCACAGGAACAATGCAAAAACCTGGAATTCCTTTATAACGAAATTTCGTTTTAACGAAGTGATTTCTCCGGTCTCTTGGAGTTTGTTATAACGGGATTCGACTGTACTTGGGAAACATTTTGCGAATTTCTATTCATCGCTAGCGGTCATTAATTAAATTCGTATAAACTCGGTGAGTTTAATTTCTGCCAAACTCGCTTATAACGGCCTCAGTCACACGAATCACTGGATATAACATCAGTAGATAGGGGTTCCGACAGATTGCCGAATTGGCATTATTCGTTGGTTTATAACGTCTATGGAAACGCAACAATCTCGAATGCGCGTAGATATTAGCGTACCTCAGGTATGTTCATTTTGACAATACTGTTCTGTTTGGGGGCTCAGGTCTTCTTCGACCGCAAAATCTCTTCATTGAGATAGGGTGGCGGGTCATGATCTGGTTAGGAGGAGGAGGAGGTATGTTCAGAAAAGCGTTGAAAGCATGTTTTCATATTCCTGAAAATGCGTAGGAAGCGTGTATTACGCATCCCTGAAAATGAGTTGGAAGCGTGTTTTGCGTACCCAAATATTAAAAGCGTGCCTTGCGTACCCAAAAATGCGTTGTAAGCGTGCTTTACGTATCCTTGGAAATGCGCAGGAAGTGGGCTTTACGCGTTTCTGGTAATGCGTGGGAAGCATGCTTAAAGAACAACTGCAAACGCGTATAGAAAGCGTTTTCGCTTAACGTTTCTCTAGAAATGCGTGGCGTATCATTTGAAATGTGTGTAAGGGTCTCTTGCTTATATAAATAATTTATGAAAATTATGCTACACCATTTGGGGCTATTCTACAATTCTTCAAAGTGTTCATCAGTGTTACCATTTGAAAATTTAACAAAATGATAAATTAAATACGGTGGATAGTTTTTGGGCCCTGGCCACACATGCCCCGTTTCTCCCTTGAATTTTTCTAAGCTCTCTATCAGCTGGATTTTCACACCGAAATTCAAGTTTTTATACTTCAAATTCGTCAGCCAGACACTATGCCGTGCCCGAGTGGCATGGTGGTAAGATGCTCGTCTACCATCGTGAAGGTTGCTGTCAGGGTCCCGGGTTCGAACCCCAGGGAGGATATAGATAAGATATTTTCCCCTAACGAACTCGATTCGACCACCGATAGACAGCGCCTTCACTTCCAACCCATCTCACTAATGGCAGTATATAGCGATATGGCCAGAGTTGGTGTTTGGTGAAGTAGCCAGACACTATCAGTCTAAAAATTTGCCCTATTCTTTTTCCAACATTTCACCCCTCGCTTTCTAAATCTAGTAACCTGCATGTAAACGAAATATCGTCACATTCTACGCCTGCTCAACAACTCAAAAATTACCATGTTAATTCATGTCCTACATTCTTCTACCTCATGATTCATCGTCAAGAAACGAAAGGTTCACGCTAAACAAAATCATGAGGGGGGAAAAACAAAAAATGGCCGCTTTCGCCGAGGGACTTGTCAGTTCTTATCCTCAAAAATATCGTTAATATCAAGCTCGAAACAGAAAAACTATTTTGAAACTCTATGGTTTTTGATTGGCACATCAATTTCAGACCCGAAATTAAAAAATAAAAAAAAGACCGCACCAGTAAAGATCGGTATTCGGGTAATTAAGATGCCAACTAATTAAAATGACCCGGTACGCAGCGCTCTCTCTACATAAACCTATATAACCGGCCTGTTTCATATTATTAATAATATTATTCTTCAAATAAATCAAAAACGAAATAGAGTTTCTCTTCTCAAAGAATTTAGATTAAGACTAATGTTTTATACGGGGTTTGGGGGAGGGGGGGGTTTGTACGGGGGGGGGGAATGGATAGATGGATGGGCCCCGTAGGAGAAGGCCATATCACGTGTCAAGTCCGGCCTTCTTACTAATAGCCGACTCGTGCCATCCTCTATTAAACTCCTTAAACAACCCCTTAATCATCTTCTTTTCATTTCAGAATATATATAAAGTCACTCCGGCCCCCAAATTAACTTCCTGCCCTTTTACATTATTATTATTATTATTTTTTTTTTTTTTGGTACTCCATTTAATACCTCAGGCGGCCTACCTTCTTCATGGCCTAGGCGTCCTATTCTGCAGCGAAATAGTTAAGGCGTGGGATGGTCTTTAATTAGTAGTTGACTTTGTTATTGAGCGGAACTTTGCGATCTCGACCCCATTCGCTTACGCCCACATGTTATATTACGATACCTAATACATATATACGTATATATCTATATTGTATGCGTGTATGTAGTACGTGTTTAATATATATGTACAAGAGGAACTCATTTTCCGATTTTTGTGTACCTTCTTCAGATAACTGAAGATTTTTGGAGCTGGGATCGTTTTCGATTTTCCGGCTGATGTTTTCGAGCTTTGGCCGATTTCTTTTATGCCTCTCACGTTGCTCACACGCGTTACCGGTGAATATAACATACACACATATTTGTAAAACTTCTATCGGTGATCAGAAATGCTCCCTGTAATTTCTATGGGGATGTTTCAACACGAGTAGAAAATGTGCCGTGATCATCATTTTCAATTGGATGATGTAGGTCTCACTGAATCAGTGTTCTTCAATCTTTTTACAGCTGCGGACCTGTGGAAGGAGTTGAAAAATTATGTGGAACGGCGGAACTGAGAGAAAATAATTTGCGTACCTAAAAAAAAATGAATGACCAGGAGAAATAATCTGCGAAGCGGACCGGCAAAAAAAATGAATAAATAGGATGATTAATTTTGTGGACCGAAAAAAATGGAAAAGTAGGTGGAATAATCCGCTGGCAGACAAAAAAAATAAATAAATAGGATGAATAATTTGCTTACCGAAAAATCGAATTAAGTAGAGGAAATAATTTGCGGACAGGGCAAAAATTGAATAAATAGGATGAATAATTTGGGGAACGAAAAAAATTAGTAATTAGACGGAATAATTTGTTGACTGGCAAAAAATGAACAAATAGGATGAATTATTTGCGGACCGAAAAAATGAATAAGCAGAGGGAATAATCTGCGGACAGGCCAAAAAAAACAATAAATAGGATGAACTATTTGTAAGATAGTGTAAATCATTTTAGTAATTAGTAATGCAAGTGTAAAGTTCATATTATCATAACGTTATTTTTAATAAATGTTTGTTCTGCTATGTGTGACTATCAAATAAGTGAACTCCCAAAAACAGTGAACTATCAAATAAGAATTGGTTTTTCCCAGACCTTATCAGGTAAGAAGCAGTTAAGCACCCTTGATGACAATAGGAATAGTCCCATCTTTGGCGGTTCTCAATTCTTGGGTGAAAATAACAAGTCCTCAAAAATGATTCTACCTGATGTAAAAAAAAAGAATCTGTTCTTAAAAAGGCACCCCCCCCTCCCCCCCCCCACAGACTGGGTTTATTGCCAAAGAGTGAAGACCATTCGATTCCCGTATGCAATTGAATTTTGATTTATTGGTAGCTTCACATTCAAAAATGAACTATGTAGTTCACTTGAACCAGTTCATTGAACTAGTTCAATAAAAAGATCGATCTCAAAAGGAACAGTTCCGTGTAAAAAGTACGACTTTGCCCATCTCTAGTGTCGCGAGTCACGACGTAACATACCTGAACGACCCCTTAATATACAATTATGGGGTCGTTATAAAATAATTGCATTTTATTGCAAATGGAATGCGAAAAACAAACACATTTTTGACTGATTTTGCATTTGTACAACGTTTTGTTTATATATATCTATATATTTTTTTTTTCAAATACGTTTCATTCAAATTTTTCTATGAAATGAACATTTTTAGAAACTAAAAGGTCTAATGAGTGTCATAGTATTCTTTTTTTCATTTGTTTGCGATGAAATTTGATTTTTTATGATTTTTTCACAAAAATGAAATTTTCAGAAATGTTATTCTGATCTTCTATCTGAAATTATTTTTTCTGACCCTGAACAGAAATATTTTTTTTAAAAATAGAAAAAAAACGAACTTCTACCCAAATTTTTTTTATGTCACATGGTACACGAGGTTTCCTCAAAATTATAATTATTAATCATGTTGTTTAAACTAAGGTAATTAATTTACATTAACTAGAAAGTTAATAGTTAATAAATCGTAAATTTACATATAAAAATACGCTAAGGGGCCGTTCAAGTATTACGTAAGCAAATTTTTAGCCCTTTTTCACCTCCCCCCCCCCTACTCCCCCGCCCTTGCCAGCAAAAGTCAGCAAAACTCTGACACCCCCCCCCCCCACTTGTGAGCAAACATTCGGCATTAGCTCTGCCCCTCTGAATCCTAACGCATATTGGTGGGATCAGAGACGTGCACTGGAAGGGGGGGGGGCATAGGGTGCTCGTGTGCCCCCCCCCCTCCCCCGACGATCAAAAATTTATTTTTTTAATGCAAAAATTTTTTTATTTTAATTGAAATTTCGGAAGAAAATACCTTTATTGATTATACCATTATAATCAATTTCTATGAATTTCAATGCTATTTGAAGGTTATGAACTCAAAATTTATCTTTAATAAATTCATTGCGACCCACCTTCTAAGCCATATGCGATAAATCGCATAAAGGTCCTTGGCCAGCGGACCAAATATGGCCCCGGGGGTTATCTGATGCGGCCTGCCCTCCTCAAACCTAATTTTGTAAAAATTAACTAAGTGGCACATTTTTACAGATTGCTTAAGTGTCCCGTGGTACAATTCCACAACATTTAAGCGGCCCGTGGCACATTTTCAGATAACTTAAATGACCCGAGGCACAGTTCCAGAATACTTAAGTGATCTGTGGCACATCTAGAGATCCGCCATGTGGTACAGGTTTTGGATCAGCAAAGCCGTGACTTACACCGTTTAACGAGTCACTCCGCTTATGAGGTCATATTTTTTGGTCTTCCAAGAGTGACTTATTAAGGAGGTTTCACTTTACAAGGCGTCAACTTGGGCGATATATCTGGTCTTTGCTTCTGAGAGGGTTAAGACGCAGACAAAATTCGTTCATTTTTACAAAATTAGGTTTGAGGAGGGCAGGCCGCATCAGATAACCCCCAGGGCCATAATTAGTCCGCGGGCCAAGAGCGTTTCTGCCATTTGTCATTTTATATGGCTTAGAGGGTGGGTCGCAATGAATTTATTAAAGATAAATTTTGAGTTCATAACCTTCAAATAGCATTGAAATTCATAGAAATTCATTACAATAACATATAAAGACATTTCCTTCGGAAATTTTAATTAAGAAAAAAAAATGTTTGCATTAAAAAATAAATTTTTGATCGTCGGGGAGGGAGGAAGGGAGGGGGCACGAGCCCCCTATTGCCCATCTCCCCCCCCCCCCCCCGTGTACGTCTCTGATCCCACCAATATGCGTTAGGATTCAGAGGGGCAGAGCTGGTGACGAAATTTTGCTGACAAGAAGGGAAGGTGTCCAAGTTTTTTGCTGACTTTTGCTGACAATCGTCGGGGGGCCACGACCGTCCTATGCCCCCTTCCTCCCCCCTTCCGCGTACGTCTCTGATCCCACCAATATGCGTCACGATTCAGAGAAGCAGAGCGGATGACGAAAAATTTTGCTGACAAAGGGGGGAGGGGGGGTCCGAGTTCTGCTGACTTTTGCTGACAAGGGCGGGGGAGGAAGAGGAGGGGGGGAACCAAAAATGGCTAAAAATTTTGCTTACGTAATACTCGAACGGCCCCATATCCAAACCAGCAAACCTGATTATACATCATAACAAAACTTCACCAACTGGAGAACCCCATTACACACGAATCCTTTAAAAGATGCCGTGTGTGCCAATCACGTATAATACGCTCTTTATAGATCCGAGGAACTCGGTAGTAAGTACGTAAATTAAATTCTCTGAATATATCTCGTTTCAAGCTAGTTTTAGAGAATGACTACTTATAAAATCCTTTAAAATTCTAGACTCGGATCACACAGCCGAAAGTTTAATGGCAAAATTAACTATACCATCTACACACAACAACCACATCTCGTTATATTATAATATATATAGATTTTTTTGTTTTACTTTATTTTAATGTTCTTATTCGGTTATGCAATAGTTATTTTTACATCCTAGATGGCTTTTGTTGTTGTTTTTTAAAATGCAATTACCCTAGTTCAATTTCAATTTCAATCACGGATATCAGTTTCTTGAGCCTGTGTAAAAAGGGAGCATCAGCCTCATCTTCTCCCGTTGGATATTCCATTTACTGTAACTTGGTGCGACTAAGAGACCGGTTGGTTGCCTCGCCATGTTGTCTATTATAATTGAAATCTCTTATTATTATTATTATTATCATCATCATCATCATCATCTTTCCGTGCATCTTCGCGGTCATCTCTCCGAGAACTGACCATTCGAGAAACGCGGCGATGTTTTTTCCTTTATTTAATGTAGTCTGGGACTGATTTTTCTGTGTAGGTGGATGAGGGCTGTTTGGAGCAACAAATTTAGTTTTGTTTTTTCGTACGGGCAAGTGGTAGAGTGGCATTTTGACGAGGGAGCCTCGTGTGTAACTGTGTGTTCTCTTCCAACTTTTCGCTCCTGGTGTTTGTCTCCTGTGCATTTAGCTGAAGGAAATTTTACGCCGAACATTTCACCTGTCCTGACGGTGTGAGTGACTAAGTGCGTGACCATACGAGTGAGTGATCATATGAGTTACCAAGTGAGTGAGCGTGTTAGTGGTGGAGATAGTGACAGGATGAGTGACCTCGTGGTCACTCTCGTATGATTACTCACATGATACTCATACGACCATTCACTTGACCAGTCATACTATCACTCGCTTGATCATTCATATGGGCACTCACTGTGGATGAGACACCGAGTGAGTGACCGGCTCGTATGGTTACTCACATGATACTCATACGACCATTCACTTGACCAGTCATACGATCACTCGCTTGATCATTCATACGCTCACTCAGTATGGATGAGACACCGAGTTAGTGACCGGCTTAGTGATCAAGTAAATGATCGGATTAGTGGCCAAGTTCTTGAGCACGTGTTCACTAACACACTCATATGGTCACTCACTTGGTCACTAATACGGTCACTCACACCGTCACTCTATCATTCATATGATCCTTCACTCAATCATACAGTCACTCACTTCATCATGAGGTCACTCGCACTCACTTACTCATGCGGTCATTTGCACTCACTTACTCATGCGGTCATTCGCACTCACTCATGCAGTCACTCACACTCACTTACTCATGTGGTCACTCACACTCACTTACTCATACAGTCACCCACACTCACTTATTCTCGCCGTCACTCACTTCTTCAATCACTCACTTGGTCACTCACCCACTATATGGCCATTCATATGGTTAATCACCAAATTACTCAATCACTTGGTCACGAACTCGGTCACTCATATAGCCACGGGGGGTTTTTCCTGGGGAGGGGGTGGGGGAAATGTACCGGGGATGAAATGTGCTGGGGGAAAAATTTCGAAGGTGAAATTTCCGGATCCCATGTTACGCGTACCACCATGGGTACGGGGGGAGCACGCGAAAACCAATTAGAAGACAATAAAAGGTAATCAGTGAAAACATGTAAAACACTTTTTACGACAAAGACAGTCGGTAACAGGCACCCAGTGCTGTTAACAGTTTCTGCTAACAGTGTCCGTTAATACGAGAGAGATATGCCCTGAAGCTCTGTTTCGCGGCTTCAAAGGTGTCCATTAACGGGAGGAGCCCGCTAACGGGGGATTGTCCGTTAACGAAGGTTCCACTGTATATACATGAGTACTCAAGCTTGCCGAACGCTTTCTGTGAATTTCTACGCAAACCTCCTGGGTATTTCTAGGCTTAGATACATCTAACACACATTTCCAGACACGCCACAAAGTCTCCTATCTTACGCATTTAAAGATGTACTCACGCATTCTATGCCATGGGCGGATACGGAGGGGGGGGGGGGGGATCCCCCCCCCCCCGTTCAGTTATAAAATTTTATTATTGTAATAGGTTGGATGGGAGGAAGTGGACATTCATCGTTGTACTTTGTTTAAGAGGACCCTGTATTCGTTTATATTCACGCAATCCTAAGTGTAGGTAGGTTTCTTCCAAATATCTAGTTGTGAGTAAACCTCTCGTTTCAAGGACTCCCACTCCTCTTCCGCATTTCTAGCATTACGATTTCTGCGCTGGTATAGGGTTGCATACGCTACCTGAGCATAGGGCCAAAGAATAGGTACCAAGAGTTCTATGCGTTTTCCTAGGAATACGCACACTTTTCACGATTCTTTTTTTTTGTGGAGGTTTTCAAACGCCTGCAGTGTATTTTCAGGGATACGCAAACATCTGACACATTTCTGGGCTCAAGCGCACAAAAAAACACGTATTTCTAAGCCTATAAGCGCACCTAATACAAATTTCCAGACATACCAAGTACAAGCATTGTACGCAATTCTTCGTCTGGCAAGGTTTCTACACATGTCTAGGAGTGCGCAACCGTCCTACTCAATTCAAGGACTATGTGAACTTCCCACGTATTTCTAAGAATACGGAAGCCTATCTACATGCCCACCTGCGCATATCTAGCAAATTTGAAGTGTGCATCTACTACACATATCTTCGGTTATATTATATCTACGCATTTCTTAGCAGTATACGAAACCCTCCCATGAATTTCAAGTGCAGCGCGAGCGTTCTACACACGCTTATCTGGAATTACTTATACTATGTACGCCGCAGCATACGCAACCCTTCTAAACATTTCAAGGGAAGCGCATGCGTTTTACGCTTGTCTGTAGTTACTTACACACGCCACCTACTCATTTCTTAATAGTATACGAAACCATCCCACGCATTTCAAGGTAAACGCATGCGTTCTAATCTTACCTGCAGTTACTTACGTCGTCTACGCATTTCTAGCTCCCAAGCATTTCAAGGGAAGCGCATGCGTTCTACACTACCTGCAGTTACTTACTCCACCTATGCATTTCTAGCTGTATACGCCACCCTCCCACGCATTTCAAGGGAAGGGCATGCGATCTACGCTTGTCTGGAGTTACTTACGCCACCTACGAATTTCCAGCAGTATATATATATACGCAATCCTCCCACGCATTTCAAAGAATGCGTTTGCCCTCTACGCTCATCTAGAATTACTTTCGCCTCCTACGAATTTCTAGCACTATACGCAACTCTTCCACCCATTTTAAGCACATTTTTAGGGGAATACTCAACGCTCTCTCTCCTGCGCATTTCATGGAATGCTCATACGCATTTCAGGGAATGCTGATGCCTTATACGCATTTCAAGGAATGCTCACGTTCATGCCTTATAAGCATTTATAGGGGGGTACTCTCTGGAAGCTTTTGAGCAAAACCCTAATTCCTACGCTCAAGTCAAAGTCGAAGATCCTAACTGAAATAAAATTATTGGTATACCACGTAATACCCCAAACTTCTTTTAAACGTAAATTACGCAATATTTTTCTTTACGCTACAATCAGGCGCCACTTGTTGTTGTTATTATTATGATCGTCATCGTTATTGTTATCATTATTACAGCTTTGTTCTTCGGTCCGTGTGGCATCCACAAGTTGGCTACGGAATCATTCGAGTTTTGTTCAGGTTGGTTAACAAAGTCTAAAACTCGAACAAAAGGAGACCGAGACCGGAAAGTTGTCGGAATGCATGGGTGCTCGTCAAAAGATAGAAAAAAAAAATCCTATCTCTTCTATTACAACCACAGCATGTGATGCTACTTACCTCTGCCACCAACACCATCATCATCATGTTGAGAAGCAAAGAAAAAAAAAGGGCATTTTGTCGGTGTGTCCAGTGCAGTGCAACGATCGTACTTGAGGAGTAAAACAAAATCGAAAGTTCAGAAGTGACTTTTCAATTGAAAATACAATAAAAAAAACTCGGTTATAACGACATCGGAGATTCCGCGAAATCTTGTCTTTATAACTGAGGTATGTCGTTACAAACGAGGTTGTTCTTCAAGGCACTTTAAACTTTAAACATGAAAATATAATCAAATCCGAAAAGGAAATTATTTTACAATGATTAAAGTGATCATTTTTATGAAGAAAAATCCGGGAAATGGGTCTAAACACGGACTATTGCCCTTTCTCGCCAAAAATGTCACCAATTATCGCCATGCCATTACCAATTATCGCCATGACAACACCAATTATCGCCATGACAACACCAATTATCGCCATGACATCACCAATCATCACCAAAATATGTCCGATTAGCACTAAAAATGTTGCCGATAATCAGCTAAAAAATTCGCAATTATTGCTTAAAATAATTCTAGGCTACAATAGCAAGACTTGCTGCTGTATCAGTTTAGCTAAATACAGCAAGTCTGAAAAGAAAAAAAAATTCTATACAACACAAAATGAGAAATGGATATTTATATAAGAGATCTCGCCACAACGAAACTCGATATAACGATAAATCCCCCTATGACGATATTTTTCCACGCCTTGTTTGGAAATGCCTATGTGCAGGGTGCATAGGTAACAGAACGCATGGCATTTTACTGGCGAACCGTTGAACCCTAGAGGCATACTTCCAGTTACAAAAAGTATCCAAATAACGTATAGATTGTAAATTTTACCCCATTTAATGTTGCTATTTCCAAACTTCCCTCCGTTTTTCAAATTTGAATGTCCCCTGTGAATATTGCACTTAGCAACGTGAATTTTTTTGACATAAGGAGATACAGGGCAACAACTTCTTAATTGGGGGTTTTGGGTACACAGGGACGGTATAAAAATTTGATTTTTTTCATTTTAATAATAATACAACCCTTTGAATTATGAATGAAATATCTGAGTTACTGCACGTTATTTGGGCCCTTTTTGTAATTGGGAGGATGAACGGTTCACCAGTAAAATGTCATGCGCCCTGTATACTCTAATGTTAAACTCCTATCCATCGATATATAACACACTAATCCCTCTACAATGATATTTTTTCTTGATTCGCAGGACATCGTTATATCAAGATTTCACTACAATCACATTCATTATAATATAATTTATAAATTATGCAAATTATGCAAAGATGCCTATACCACAAATATGGATATCATATACTTCGAAAATACAACAACCCAATTAAAAATGCAATTATAAACAATATATATAACGAGAGGGGGACAGTTGGCCCCCTCTCGATAGGAGGCTCTAAGGTAGAGAGCAATGTAGGCATGTGTAGTGCTTTCAATGACTTTTTCGCGTCGGTTTTTAATGGAGATAATGATATTCGATATACGGGTGTTGCATGGGGTAATAGAACCCTCAACGATATTCAAGTAGAAGACGTGGAGGTCCTAAATCTTCTAAGAAATGTATGTGCAAGCAAAGCACCAGGACCAGATGATATCTATCCCAGGGTTCTCAGGGAAGGTGCTAATGAATTGTTGGGGCCAGTCGCACAGATATACAGGAGTAGTGTTGCTGAGGGTATCGTCCCGAGAGATTGGAAACTGGCTAACGTTGTTCCGATATTTAAGAAGGGTAGTAGAGAAGTGGTGTCTAATTATCGTCCAGTGAGTTTGACGAGCTCCATCTCGAAAATTTTGGAAATTATCATCCAAAGGCAGTTTGTGAAGTGGATATACGAGAATGTATTGTCGGAAAATCAGCATGGGTTCAGGAAGGGGGAAGTCATGTGTAACTAACCTCGTTTGCTTCTATGATTACGTGACTAAGGCTTTGGGTAAGAGCAAAAATGTCGACGTTGTTTACCTAGACTCCCAGAAGGCATTCGATCGGGTCCAACATGGCAAACTCTTGAAGCGTTTACACGAGATTGGAATAGGGGGCAACTTGCTGAATTGGATAGAATCGTGGTTAAGAGATAGGTCGCAACGAGTTATGGTGAACGGGGAATTCTCTGGTTGGACAGACGTCACAAGTGGAGTTCCTCAGGGAAGTGTCCTTGGCCCCATACTTTTTTCACTTTTTATCGACAAACTCGATCAGGGTATCGATGGAATTACTAGCAAATTCGCAGATGATGTGAAGCTAATGGGGGTAATCGGGAATGAAAGCGATAGGGAGTTGCTCCAGACCAACTTAAACAAGATTGCAGCATGGGCAAATGAATGGAGCATGACGTTTAGCGTAGATAAGTGCATGGTCGCTCATTTTGGTTCGAACAACCCACGGTTATCTTACGAGTTGAATGGTGTCACTATCCCGGATGCAACTAGAGTCACCGATTTGGGAATTCTCATTGACGAGCGACTTAAGTTTTCTGAACATTGTTCAACGGTTGTCAAAAAATCGAATAGAATGCTTGGTCTCATTTTCAAAAAGGTCTCTTCGCGTTCTCCTAAAGTCATTCTTCCGCTTTTTCGAGGCTTAGTTCGTTCTGGACTGGAGTATGCGGTAAGGTTTTGGAGACCATACCTACAGAGGGACATAGACTTGATTGAAGGGGTGCAGAGAAGAGCTACGGGTGTCCTTATTGGCACACAAGGGCTTGAGTTATGAAGAGAGACTTCATTTTTTGAATGTGTTTACATTGGATGAATGCAGGTGTCGAGGAGATATGATCGAAGTGTTCAAAATTTTCAACGGGATGGATAGGATGGACCATGAACTTTTAGTACACCGCCAATCGACTGCTTTTACAAGGGAACACCAGTATCGATTAGTAAGGGACAATGCAAGGCTATGGTGTCGCAGGGAATTTTTCTCTAATAGGGTTGTTAATAAATGGAATAGCTTACCCCCGGAGGTAGTAAATTGTAACACAATTGACACGTTTAAAAAGAAATACGATAAACATGTTGGGGTAAATCGAGAAGCTATCCATTCTTAGAATAAGACAACCATAAGTATTCTTTATGGGCATTGTATAATATTTTATCATGTGTATATATTGTTTATAATTTGTGTTAATTGCATTTTTAATGGGGTTGCTGTATTTTTGAAATATATGACATCCATATTTTTATGGGCATCTTTTTATCAGCCACCTCGTTGGGCATTTTGCCTGTTGTGGCGTTGTATTTGTATTTGTATTTGTATTTGTATATATACACATGATAAAATATTATACAATGCCCATAAAGAATACTTATGGTTGTCTTATTCTAAGAATGGATAGCTTCTCGATTTACCCCAACATGTTTATCGTATTTCTTTTTAAACGTGTCAATTGTGTTAGAATTTACTACCCCCGGGGGTAAGCTATTCCATTTATTAACAGCCCTATTAGACAAAAATTCCCTGCGACACCATAACCTAGAATCGTCCCTTACCAATCGATACTGGTATCCCCTTGTAAAAGCAGTGGATTGGCGGTGTACTAATAATTCATGGTCCATCCCGTTTAAAATTTTTGATCACTTCGGTCATATCTCCCCGACACCTGCGTTAATCCAATGTAAACATATTCAAAAAATGAAGTCTGTCTTCTGAAAATGAGACCACGCAACGCATTCTATTCGCTTTTTTGGCCACCGCTGAACAATGTTCAGAAAACCTCTGACGCTTGTCAATGAGATTTCCCAAATCGGTGACCCTAGTTGCATCCGGGATAGTGACACCATTCAACTCGTAAGAGAATCGTAGGTTGTTCGAACCAAAGTGAGCGACCATGCACTTGTCAACGCTAAACGTCATGCAGCATTTGCCCATGCTACAGTCCTGTTTAAGTTGGTCTGGAGCAACTCTCTATCGCACAACAGGTAAAATGTAATGTGAACTTGGTATATACGCTATATGGACCAGGGGAAAATGTAAATTGCAATAAAAAGCATCACTTTTTCATTTGGTGGTCGAAAATTGAACTTTTTTTTTTTAATTTCATAAATCTCTCTTCCACGGACTCATTAAGACAGTGTTTCCCGAAGTGAGCAGCAGCGCCTCATGATGGGAGATGGAATAGAAGCTAGATGCGATAGAAGCTACTGGTAAACAATGGATCGTATGGTTCTGCTTAAGTTGAAGGGCGATAAGAGAAAAAATTTCTGAAGGAGGCGGCAATGGGAAACAAAAATTTTGGGAAATTTTTTGATATCCTAAATTTTAGGTATCTCAAAAATTTGTATATATATTCGGGTATGCAGTTTTTGAGAAACCCTGAGATCTTAATCACCCTGTATTCACTTCAGGAGCCCTTGATTTCTATATTCAACATGTAACTTGACACTTGTCAAGGTAAAAAAATCTCCAAGGTTATGCACGCCAATATATCCTTGGCGTGTTATAACACGTAGGTGATGAGGATTTCAATTACACAGCGGATGTCATACAACTCTTTTCATCCGGGAAACTCCAACTACCTGTGAAATGAAAGTAAAGCATAGAAACCTTAGATTAGCGTTGCGTTTTTGCATACAAGTAAACAGTGTATAAAAAATTTTAAACGTGTGAATGCTATTTTTGACATTTTATCGGAGTTTGATACATGGTTTATAAATATCTATTCATTGTATCATTACGAAATTTTAATATAATATTCTGCTATACAGAGTGTCCTGTAAGTGCTTATGGGGCCTTTATGTCACCAACCGTCCGTCTCTCCTTGAAGTACGTTGCATATTCTTGAAAACCGTTTGGAACAAGAAAAATTATGCTTTTAACAACGGCCGGGTGCAGATTATGTGATTAAAGAGATTTTAAGGATGTGAAATGGATAAAAAATATGTTTGTATCATAGCTATTGATAGAATTGCGAAAAACATTATATGGATTTCACGATTCATTGAAAGACTGCTTATTTGTGGAGATGAATATTATAATGAAGAGAAATCATCACTGCCCCACGCGGGGAGTCTAACCCCGTTCTCTCGCTTGCTGAACGAGTGCTCTACCATCTAAGCTATGGAAGCAGATAGAATGTTTCAACCTTGGAGCGTATATATATGTTGAAAGGCTCCGTACATATGGACGGCGGCAGCAATCAACTAATAGCTCGTAATGACATATGCCTCCAGATGACCTCTCCACTTTTTAATACAAGATTCATGAAGATCAAGATTAATGAATCAAGGAATTAACAATTGGAGAGGACATTTCTATATGCATGTGGCCATCTCGTGGCCTATATCATTCACGAGCTATTCGCCGCGGAATCTAGTCGATTGCTGCCGCCGTCCATGTACAGAGCCTTTCACCATATATATACGCTCCAAGGTTGAAATCTACTATCTGCTACCGTAGCTTAAATGGTAGAGCACTCGTCCGGCAAGCGAGAAACCGGGGTTCGAGTCCCGTCGGGGCCGTGATGAGTTTTCTTCCTTGTAATCTTTATCTCCATAAATAACAAGCCCTTCAATGAATCTTGTATTAACAAGTGGAGAGGACATTTCTATATAACAGGCATTTGTTCATGATATCCCATCATCACGTATATAATATTTCAATCGCAGTAAGATGTTAGAATACTGCTGAGGTGGCATTAATAAACCTATAATGACACAGAGCATGCGAAAAATTAAGAATTCACAAAGAAGTTAAAATAAAAACACATAGAACGTAATTTAAACAAGGAATTTACAATAAAATGCTTGTGATGGATGGAAAAATGTTTCTTTATAAAATCTTATGGTAACAATTTAATATATAAATGTATATAATATAAATGTATAGCGTATAGTATATAAATGTATAGCATAATAATGTAATTATGGTCATAACCAGTTAAAATTCCCGACTCTTTTTGCCCAGTTTTTCTCAAAATACTAGGGGTATTGAAGAAATGAGAAACCCTTGTTAAGGAATAGACAAGTCTTAGACGCATTTTAGGGAATCACGGCACCATTTTATAAAAAAGTTGCAGGAAAGGTAGTCCCGCGCGCACCGGATACCTTAATGTTTTTTTTTTTTTGTTCTTAAGGACATGTGCAAGTCCAGAAAACATATTGGAGATTTTGCTCAGGAATTTCATGTGGTTAATATCTCAAAACTAAAGGAACAGAATAGAGAAATAACAGGAAAAAAAATCCGAGAAAATTAAATTCAAATATCTTAATTCGGCTGGTAAAAGGTGAACATAAGGGGGATCATTCAAGTATTACGTCAGCATCGATATGGGGGGGGGGGGGTTCCGATTTGCTGACTTTTAATGACAAAGTGCGAGGAGTTTGAATGGTGGTTACGTCATCAATCACTCTTTATAAAAATATGAAATATTCTTAGAGGCTTCTTTACTCAGTGTGCCAAACACGAGGGGAAAAAAACCTTTCCTTTGTTCGTTTGTGGGCACCTGAACTAATATTCCCCTCCCCCCCCCCATTGATATGTGCTCTATAGAGCCACGTTAGTGATCTCTAAATTTCCAGCGGATTCTTCAAGTGCTCTAGAAATGTGTCGCGGGCTGCTTAAGTGCTCTGGAATTGTGCCGCGCGTCGTTCAAATGATTCGTAAATATGCCGCGGAACAATTAAGTAATCAAGGAATGTGACACGTGTAACGTGAGTGATGTAGAACTTCACTGCGGGCCGCTTAAGTGCTCTAAAACTGTGTCGCATGTCACTTAAGGGGAATCTCCAAATGTGCCGCGAACCACTTAAGTGTTCTGGAACTGTGTCGCCGATCACTTAAGCCAGCTGTGAATGTGTGGTCTACACATACCTACTTGTGTGATCTGGAAAATGTGCCAAGGGCGTACTTGAGTGATCTGAAAATATGCCACGGGCCACCTAAATACTCTGGAATTGTGCCATGGGTCACCTAAGTGATGTGTTATCGTGCCGCTTAGTTCATTTTTACAAAAATTATGTTTGACGTGGCTGGCCATATCAGATAACCCCGAGGGCCACGTATGACCCGCGGGCTATGGGTTGAATATATATGGCTTGGAGGGCGAGTCGCAAAGAACTTCTCAAAGAGAAAGTTTGAAAAGTAGCCTTTTCAAAAACTGTCATAGAGATTGTAAACTGTCATTTGAAATTAACAGAAATTTATTATAATAACATATAAAGAGAGGTATTTAAATTTTTTTAAATATTTTTTAAATAAATTTTTGATCGTCCGAGAGGGCATGGGGAGGGCTGTTCGTGCCCTCCTCCATGTACGTCTCTGATCCAAATGTGCGTTAGAAGGCAGGAGGCAGGGCTGACGAAATCTTCTCTGACAAGAAGGGCGGGGGAGGGCTGACTTTTGCTTACGGGGAGGAGGCGGTTGTTCAAAAATCGCTAAAAACCAGCTGACGTAATACTTGGATGGACCCTAAAACAGTTTTAACACACTAAACAAATTACAACTTAAAAATATTTCAGATTTTTACGAATTACCGGGTTTTCTTTCTATGCGAGCAAAACGAAACTATACCGCATCGTTATTATTTTTTAGATGAAATTTTGTTTTAAATTCTCTAAATTGTGTGTTTAAGACTATGACAGTTTTCGAAAAGGGGGGGGGAAAGAAACAAAAATGTCGGATGTAATAGAAAAGTAATGAAAACTCATCACATATCCAAGGTCCAAGGTCGACGACGTCATCGCGTCGTCGCACGATCTCCCGCAACGGACGGACACACACACACACAACCGGTCAGCCCCACGCACGCGTACCTTACCGGTTTTCTTCCCCTACCGCGTACGCTTTCACGTGCGTATACATCTCTCTCATCATAGACCTGTTTAAACTCCCCCCCCCCCCCCCCATCCACCAGCGCTTCCGGTTTCCGGTGTTAAAAACAAAAATAATAATAATTGTGGAAGAAAATATTGGAAGATGGAGGACCACAAACACAACGACAAAAAAAAACAAATGGTTTTCCACAAACTAAAGAACTGTGTTTCCGGTCAAAAGTAAAAAGTAAAAAAAAAAAACGGTATGTATTAAGAAAGTGTGGGTGGATTGGTAAAAAGAAAAACTTGTCTTTTTGTGGATTTCTGGCAAAAAACAACAGCAAAAACAAAAATTGCTCACGTACTTTGCACTTCCGTTAGCTCTACGCAAGTATGTATGCGTTGCGAAATTCGTGTCTAGGAATGTTGCCCTCGTATTTGAGAGATGGAGGGCCGGGGGGGGGGAGGCTCTTATTTTTTTTGCCTCGTGTCCTAGAGCGCCCCAGAGTCTTCACCTTGACTGGACAGAGATGTTTCTATGTGTAAAGATCGATCGTTTCGGTTGTTTTCGAAGATCTGTGTTTCTTTGGTTGGGAAAGAGTTGATTACGGGAATCAGCTCTCATCTGGGATCTATTTTGTCATAAGGGGACATTCAAGTATTACGTAAGCAGATTTTCAGCCATTTTTGATTCCCCACCCCCTTGTCAGCTATCCCTACTCAAGGGATCCCTAAATGTGTCACGAATCGCTTAACTGTTCTGGAACTGTGTCGCGGGTTACTTAAGTGATCTATGAATGTGTCACGGGCTGCTCAAATGGTCTGGAATTGTGCCACGGGTGACCAAAGCGATCTCTAAATGTGCCACATATTTCATTTTTACAAAATTAGATTTCACTGATAGGCCATATTTGATCCGTGGCCAAGTTTTATCATACATGGCTTAGAGGTTGGGTCACGATGAATTTCTTAAATAAGAAATTTTGAGTTCTTGCCTTTATGTAGCATTGAAATTAACAGAAAATTGATTATAGTAACGTATAATGATATTTTCTTTCGAAATTTTTATTTTTTTAAATGGTTTTTTGCATCAAAATAAATAAATTTTTGATCGTCGGGAAGGGGCTCGTCTCCAAGCGTGCGTCTCTGATCCCACCAATATGCGTTGAACATGCACGACTTACAGTGTTTCTAGAACGACTCGGGCAACGACATTTCCTCTGATATTTGCGCAGTCTATTGAATACTCTTTCATTTTTTAATGTGATCACAGCACGTATTCCCAAGAGATCGTTACGATCTGTCCAGGAAATTTGTTAGTGTTAGTAAACGTCCGTGCCCGACCCTGGATTCGAACCCAGATCTGCACAGTCAGAAGCTACCTACACTAACCACTGGACTACTACTACTACTACTACTACTAAACCCAGACATGCACCTCGTTCATATTCCTTTGCGGAACCTCTAACGAATTGGTACATGCGGGAATGTGCGTGTACGTGTAGTCAAACCTGATGTGAAGTTTGTTTCTGTGTAATGCTTGTTATGTGTAGTGCCACACTACACCACTGCACTGGCAGGCGTCTTCTATGTATATCGCCATTTTTTTTCTATTACCACTCAGGTAATATCATCACTTGATGGCTCCGGAATACGCCGTTTACACGTAGAATCAAACCCTCATCTTGCAATACTCTTCAACAGTCACCACTACTCCAAACACGATTTACCCTCACTAGAGTATACTGTATATGCAAAAGACAGCCCTAGTAAAACGAAATGGACATGTATGATGATGTTTAAATAGTAAACGCAGAGTAAATCCTAGGCGAAATAGACCGAAACGTCCTAATACCACGATGGTTTCTCCTCCTCCTCCTCCTCCTCATCGACCCTGAATAGTCGGTCTAAAGTCATGATACATAACCGATTGTTTTGAGAAAGGCAACTCCACCTGTGTTTTCGGCCGCAAGCTTGATGGAGGAGGGGGTACAAAGTACATACAAGTGAGGATCGGAGACGGGGGAGAAACAAATTCTTGCCATATATATAAATGTAGTGTACCTAATGTTTGACTGTTCTAAGAGTTTGTCCGAGTGCATATATGCGAGGGCGACCTCCCTTAAACCTTAGAGCAAACATTAACCAACCAAAGGCAATGGACGTACGGCGGAGGGAAAAGGACTCGAGCCCGTGCCTGGTCACCGACATGAAAGAGACCGGCTTCATAAACCTGCCTGAAAAATCAAGAAAATGGTCCACAAAAATCTACAACCTTGAACACGTTGTTTTTTTGATATTTTATTCTTTTCTGCGCTCACTCTTAAATCACGTTTTCGTTCCTGTTTGTCTCATTTTCTCCTTTTTTTTGAAAAAAAAATATATATATTAACTTTTCTTTTTTATTCAGTAGAATTTCACGTGTTTGCTCTGCCTTTTATTTATTCATTTCTGTTCACGTGTACGTTAAGAGCACACAAACTATTCAGTCTGAATGGTCTATTGAAAAGAAAAAGAAAATCATTACGTATAAGAAATTTATTTCATTTTTTTTTTAAAAGGTAAAAGAAATTTTCTAATAAATAAATCGGAGAAAAAAAAATTGATATTTTTAATTAATATAAATATTTACTATAATATCTTTCAAGAGTACTATAAAGTAATGTGGTGACTGGTTATTAATGTGGTTTTTATTTAAACCCATCTGGATATCTAGGAAGCGTGAGGGGAGGATAAAGGTACCTTGGGGGATTTTAATGTTTTTGTTCAGGACGGTAATACCTCTGCTTATATTGAAAAATTTCGCAGCAACGTAAATTTGGGAAAAATATTTTATGCTTCAATTGAAAATTCCAAATTCTTAAAATCCATTAAAGTGTGAGTCACTTGGTCAATCAGTGCGATGTAACCACCTATAAAAAGGGAGGGATGAGAAGGATCATCTTTGCAGACACTCCACCCTCGCACTTTGTCAATCACTCAATCGCTCACTTTGTCAATCACTCAATCACTCACTTCGTCAATCAATCATTCACTCACTGGGTCAATCATACGGTCATTTACTTTATCAATCATACGGTCATTCACTTTATCAATCTTTCGGTCACTCATGCAGTCACTCACTTGGTCACACATTCACTTATGCGTTCCATCACTCAGTAACTCCCTTGGTCACTCACACGGTCAGTTCCCTTGATCACTCACTAGGACACTCGTACCGTCACTCACCTGGTCACATATACAGTCACTCACTTGATTCCAAAGTAAAGTGGAAGAAGTAAATTTAGCCAAGTATATAAGTACATTGTTGCAGAGATAACACTTTTATTTCAGATATGGTTTTCCACCTCAAGCTATAATGTAAGAATTAACGGGAATTCTTTTTATTTTCATTAACGGATGCGACTTTATTGCGGCTTCTTCTTTCATTTGATATTCAAATTTATACAAGGTACATAGCTAACAGCATTTAGCGCAACTTACTGGTGAACAGTTGATCCTAGAGGCACACTTACAGTTAGAAAAAGTATCCGAATGACGTGTAGACTTCACATACATCATTCGTATTGCAGGGATTGATAGTTAACTATTACAATTTCAAAAAAAGTAACTTTTTATACACATTCCCTGTGCTCTAAATCCAAATCAGAAAACTATTGCCCTATCTCCCCCGGGGCCAACAAAAAACATTATGCAATTTTTTTTCCAAGTTCAATAATCACTGAGATATTTGAATTCAAAAATTGGAGAAAAATTAGGAAAGAGCCGAAAAAACTAACGGACAACGCTTGTTTCATTTATATATCTTTAATATTTTTAATTATACAAATATTTACTATAATTCCTTTCAAGAATACTATAAAGTAATCTGGAAGAAGTAAACTTAGCTAAGTATATAAGTACAACATATTGCAGATAACACTTTTTTTTCAGATATGGCTTCCCGCCTCATGCCATAATGTAAAAATTTACAAGAATTACCTTCATTTTCACTAACGAATACGACTTTATTGCTTCTTCTTCTTTCATTTGATATTCAATTTGTTATACAAGGTCCATAGCTAACAGCATTTAGCGCAAATTACTAATGAACAGTTGATCCTACAGGCATACTTCAATTTAGAAAAGGGATCCGAATAACGTATAGACTTCACATACATCATTCGTATTGCAAGGATTGATAATTAACTATTAAAATTCCAAAAATCAGAAAACTATTGCCCTATCTCCCCTGGGGCCAACAAAAAACATTATGCAATTTCTTTTTTTTCAAGTTCAATAATCACTGAGATATTTGAATCCAAAAATTAGGAAAGAACCGAAAAAAAAAAGCTAACGGACAACGCTTCTTTCCCTTATATATCTTTAATATTTTCAATAATATAAATATTTACTATAATACCTTTCGAGAATACTATAAAATTTTCTGGAAGAAGTAAATTTAGCTAAGTATATAAGTACACTGTGTTGCAGATAACACTTTTTTTCAGATATGGTTTTTCACCTCAAGCTATAATGTAAAAATTTACGGGAATTCTTTTCATTTTCGTTAACGAATACGACTTTATTGCGGCTTCTTTTCTTTCATTTGATATTCAAATTTATACAAGGTTCGTAGCTAACAGAACTTAGCGCAAATTACTGGTGAACGGTTGATCCTAGAGGCAAACTTCCAGTTACAAAAAGTATCCGAATGACGTATAGACTTCACTACACATACATCATTTGTATTGCAAGGATTGATAATTAACTATTAAAATTTTTAAAAAAAAATTAACTTTTTACACAGACTCCATGTGCTCAAAATCCAAATCAGAAAACTATTGCCACGTCTCCCCTGGGGCCAACAAAAAAACATTAATCAAATATTAGTCTTCAAGTTCAATAATCACTGAGATATTTGAATTCAAAAATTGGAGAAAAGTAACGGACGATGCTTCTTTCCCTTATATATCCTGCTTTTTCCGAAATTTTTTCTGATTTTTTTTTTTTGAATTCATGTATCTCAGCAAATATTTGACTTGAAAACTTGGAATTTTTTTTCTCTTGACCTTAAAGGGCGCGGTAGCCCGGTCGGTAAGATGCTCGCCTAAAGTACCAAAGGATGTTTAGAGGTTTCGCGAGTTCGATACCCGGTTCGTCCTTGTCAGAAAACTTTCCTGACACAGGGGTGCAACAAAAAAAAACACGGCGACTTGACCGCAGCAAAAAGTTGCTACCGCAGGGAGTTCCCCCATCGAGGGGTTAGCGTACCAACCTCTCGATGAGTATAAAAAACATGCCTGCCGTTCGGAATCGGCAATAAATTGTAGGTCCCGGTCTAATTAGCCCTCGTGTGCAGAAAATGACCGTGGTGCGACAAAAATAATCAAATGATCTCTTGGCCTTAGCAGAGAGACAAGGCAATTGGGTTTTAAACACAGAGTGTGCGTATGAAAAATTATAATTTTTAATTTTAATAACTACAACTCCTTTGCAATATGAATAAGTTCTACACGTTATTTGGATACTTTTTCTAATTGGAAGTGTGCGTTTGGGATCAATGGTTCGTTAGTAATTTGCGGTGCTTGCCGTTAGCTATGCACCCTGTAAAATTTTTAATTTTCTATTCTTTAAGGAAAATTTTACACATTTGTTTATTTTCATTATTCAACTTATGCTATTTATTTTATTTATTTTTCTTTTTTAATCTTATTTATTTATTTTCATTGTATATTTATTTCGAATTCCATTCATTAAATTTGTTCATGTCGCAAATGTTCCAAATGTCACCAATATCATTTATTTGTTTTTACTTTTCAATTTCAGTCAATGATTTTAATATTTTGATTTTATTTTCATTTTTTTTTCATTTTTTACAGTTGATTATTGGAATCATCTTTAATAATCAGTTTTTCCCCAGAATTTATCAAATTCCAAATTTAAGAATATAGTTTTTTAAAGTTTAGAAAATTCGAAATTAAAGTGAAAAAAAAATTGTTTGTAAAAAATTGAGAAAAAAGATTGTAAACAAACATCCAAAGTAAGGGGGGGAAAACATAAATTTATAAGTTATGAGTTTTTGAAAACAAAATGAAATATCTAACAAAGAAATTTAGAAAAAAAAATGAAATATCTAACAAAGAAATTTAGAAAAAAAAATTGGCATGAACTTGAACAAAAAAAAATTAAATTTGGTTTTGTCAGTGTCACCAATATTTAAAATGCCACCAATATTTAAAATGCCACCAATATTTAAAGTGCCACCAATATTTAAAATGTCACCAATATCACTTAATAATTTTCATTTTTCAATGTCAGTTAATGATTTTAATATTTTAACCTTATTTAAATTTTAAATTTATTTTTTTCATTTTTTTATTTTAATGTTTTTAATTATGGAATCTCTAAAAACTGTTTCAAGACATTTACTTTGTATAACTTGTTAATTTCGAATTATTTCTAGTAGTTACGATGAATTCGACGTAAACATTATCCATAAGTTACTTAACGATTTTCTTAGTAATAATTATGGTGTATTTTGTAATCAATGTATAATATTGTTCAAATGAAACTGAAAATTTCTACCTGGAATTATACCAGCTATCTTATTTGTTGGTAAAAATGCATAGAATTCGAAATTTTTTGCCATTAAAATAAATTTATAATAGACACATTGAATTATATTGATTTGAAAAATATCGAAATTTTTTCAAATCAATTATTTTAATACTGTATGTATAATTAAATACAAGTAGTGAATTAAGAAATATGATAATTATATTTCTGAATTTTCGTCTTCAATTGTGTTTTAACAGTTGACTACTTTTTCAAATTTACCATGAATTTACTAAATTTCCAATTTAAGAATGAAATTTTTAAAGTTTAGGAAATTTTAATTCAAGTGCAAAAAAAGTTGACTGCAAAATTGAGAAAAAATTAAGGGAAAAAAGAAAAAAATTACAGAAAAATATTTTAAACAAATTTGATTTTAAGAAGAAAAAAAAATGAATTTTTGAAATTTTAAAAAAAATGTATCGAAGTCAAGAAAGTGATTTAGAAAAAAAATTGTCGAAAGACTTGAGGAAAAAAATTCACGTTTGAATAAAACAATTCACGTTTATGAAGAAACTAAATTTCATGAATAAAATTTAAAAAAATTAAATTTTTACGAATAAAAAAAATTAAATTTTTACGAATAAAAAAAATTAAATTTTTACGAATAAAAAAAATTAAATTTTTACGAATAAAATGTTACAAAAAAATTCAAAAAAATTTAAGAAAATAAAATCTAATTTAAAGGAAAAACAATTTCGTGAAAAAAAAGTTTAGTAGCTTTGAAGTTTTGTATCTTGTGAACATATCATTATCATAACGTGCAATGCTTTTACCATTAAATCTAGTGAATTATTAATTGTTTGAATTTATCGTAGAAAAGAATATTCTGTATATCTTGAGTTAAATATCTTCTCCATTGATGAAAAGAGATTATACGACGTATATTAGATCACGACTCCGAAAAATTTATATAATTCATCGCGATATTTTCTCCTTTCTTATCGAACACAAAAAACAGTCCCGATATCTAGTTGTTCTGGTCTCACAAATAATTTGCATGAGAACGCATCCATTGTGTTACAAAAATGAGCATTTACAACAATAAATCCCGACCTAAAGTGAAAGGAGGCGCAATTGTGAGCGGACGGTGTATTCATAACACGAATTCCCTCCATTGTTATAATATAATCTTCAAACCTTCCCGGTAATGCGGAAGCAGACATTTTGTGTGTGGATGAGGGGAAAAAAAAATAGATATTACCATTATACACCGCGAGTAATATATGCTATTAAGATAAGTTGCGGATCGAGTTTATCTTTTTCTTCTACAATTAAATCTGGACCGTCTTAAGTCGTTCCGTGAGAAATAATCGCGAATATTATAGCATAAAGACGTTCCAACAAGAAAAGGAACATTCATGTTGTTTGTGATGTTTCATGTGAGAGAGAGGAATGAAAACTGTGTCATGATGATGATGAGTTTTTTTTCTTCTCTAGTAAGAAAGGCTCGCCCAAAAATGTATTCTTCTCCAACATAAAGGATGTTGAAGAGCAGTAATTTTAGTAAATTCTTAATTACTGTGTGAAGTATTACGATGCCTGTTTGGATGTAATTAAAATTGTTTTTTTTATTTTTTTCACTTCCTTGGAAATTTAAATACCATTTGGTAATCTTCCTGGTTACCGGAAATTATGTGTGTGTCTTCCCATTGTTCGGATTTGCCGGAAGTTATTACAATAATTGTGGTTTTTAACAAAATATTGTTTTCGATATACATCCTACTTTTTGATTCATTTTACTAAAATGCTGATATTTCTCATTTAGAACCTGTATTATAGTATTTTATATAATATTATGTAATTTTAATAAATAATAAAATGCCGACTGACGTGATTCTAAATCAAGTTATCGGGATAATGAATTACATAAATTTGTGTCGAGCTTAGGCTGGGCTGATTACAAGTCGGAATCCAAGTTCAGCTGGAAATAAATTTATTAAGCCATTGATTTGAATTAGATATAACATCTCAGTATTATGGATCAGTGTTTTTCAACCGCCGGGCCGCGTCCCGGTTCTGGGCCCTGACATCATTTATACCGGGCCGCAAGTGATTAGCCGTTTCATTTTTCGTCGGTCGTGTGCGTGACCGAGCACAAAAGGAATGAAACCGGGCCGCGGGCTTGAAAAGGTTGAGAACCACTGTTATAGATGGTGTATATTTTACGGAAAATGCGATAAATCCGAGTAATCCATATATAAAATATTATGGATATAATATTATATATGGATATGTATACCACATATTAATCCATATATAAATATTATGGAATAATATATGGTATATATATCCATATATACCATATATTAATAACCATAAATAAAATATTATTCATAATCACCGAGCAGTTTGGAAGGTTTGATAAATATCCCTAAATTAATCACTTTTACCGGTGATCATGCATAGTCCCCCAAGCGTCGTTGGTAAATTTAGTAAGCACTAAAAAAATTATCGCTTTTGTCGGCGATTACGCATAGTACCCAATCGTCGTTGGGGAATTTAGTATGTGCTGAAAAAAATTATCACTTTTACCGGAGATTCTGCATAATACCCAAGTGTTAGTTGGGTTATATCGTACTATATGCAACATTCATACATGTGTTACATCATTACATCGGGGTACGATCGTAAAATTTGTTTTCATTATATCGAAGTCCGACTATATTCATCACACATACTAGACTGATTCATTTGGATTTTTCTTTTTCATATTTATCAAATTCACCAATTACTCTAGGCTATTATGCATAATCGGAAATAAAGGCGATAAATTTCAAGTGTTTATCAAATTAACCAACGTCACTTTGTTGTTATGCATAATCGCTGGTAAAAGTGCGTGTGACAATGTTTTTAGTATTTATCAAATTTACCAACGACGTTAGGGCGTCCTGCTTTCATGCTTTCACCTCTGTTCAGAATTATTAAAAATTCGATGTACTTGAACATAATAGTTTCAAATTTAGTAAAAGTCCCAAAAATAATGAAAGAAATATCAGAATGATGCGAAATTAAAATATAGAGTAATTGATTAAAAAACAATAATAAGGTAAATATCTGAATTATCCAAAGAAATAATGTCAGGAATCATAATAGAAACAATGTCAGGAATCATAATAGAAACAATGTCAGGAATCATAATAGAAACAATGTCAGGAATCATAATAGAAACAATGTCAGGAATCATAATAGAAACAATGTCAGGAATCATAATAGAAACAATGTCAGAATTGATAGAAATTCACATTAAATATTCAAAAAATAATAATATATTTAAAAAAAATTATAAAAACAATAATATATATTATTTACAAATAACAAAACTATTATTTTTATTTTTAATAAAATAGTTACAGTCAAACTCGGTCATAACACTGGAAATTCCAGGAAATTTTGTCGTTATAACCGATGTGTCCTTACAACAAAGGTTGGCAGACCTCTTTTATAATCATAGGGAATCAAATTATTTGCATAAATTTTTTATTTCTTTATTATTGGGGTGGGGGTGACCAATTTTATCAAGAAAAACACGAGAAATTGGGATAATTAATACAGGACATCACCGATTTTCGCCAAACATGTTGCCAAATGTCGACGAAATCACTAAATATTGATTATAAATAGCTCTTGGGAAGAAAAAAATATTCTTGGTTAATTGATGAGACGAATATTTATAGTCATTCATTATAACACTTTGTAAATTATGCAAATCAGCTTCATATCCCGATTCTAGTAAAGATTGGGAATTGAAGCAAGCTTTGTTTGAAAAAAGGGGGCATTTTTATGAAAATATAGTCGCGGAAAGGACAAAATATGCGGAAATGTTGTCATGTGAGTGAGCAAATCGGAACGTCAAACATGCAATAAATCTTTTTTTGAACGTTAGGTGTAAATAGGGCAACAGCCTACATTCCCTTCATGTGATTAGCTCTAGTCTTACAGGAATTTCCTGGGGAAAACGTCATTGTGAAACGGAATTAAACGTGGCGAAAGAATGTTCCGTTGTAACCGAGGTGTTTGCTTATCATGGACGTTATAAGCGAGGTTCATTAAAATTATTCTCTATGAGAATCAAGTCAAACCTCCAGTTACTAACGTTATGGTAAAAGGTGTCGTTGTGTCGTTACAACCGAGTTTGACTGAAAAAGTTGTTTTTTATAATTAACAAAAAAATTAATTAATGAATAAGAAAAGTATCAGAAGAATTGGAAATTTATTAAAGTAATTGAAAATCGAATTTCTGAATCAATGAATGAGATAGTTTCAGAGTTGATGAATCCGGAGTGATTGAAAATCCAGGATAACTGAATTAAAAAATAATTCAAAATTCATTTTTTATTTGAAATTCAGAATTAATGAACGGAATAATTTCAACGTCAACGAATTTCGTTAATAATTTTGTGTCCGCCTTTGACTCGCGGCCTTTGGCCCACAGCACCGTGTCCTACTCCCTCACCACTTCCTCGTACTTACTACTACAACTCTTGACATTGATCAGTCAATAATTCGAATAATATAATGAAAATTCGCAGACTCGTAAATTGAAAATCCAATAAATTTAAAAATAAGAATTAACGAATGAGATAATTTAAGAATTAATGAATGAGATAATTGCAGAATCAATGAATGAGATAATTTCAGAATCAATGAATGAGATAATTTCAGAATCAATGAATGAGATAATTTCAGAATCGATGAATGAGATAATTTCAGAATCAATGAATCCAGAGTTATTGAAAATCCAGGATGGACTGAATTAAAAAAATTATTTTTATTGAAAATCCTGTGTCCGCCTTTGACTCGCGGCCCTGGACCCACAGCCCCATGCCCTACCCCCTCACCGCTTCCTCGTATTTATTACTACAACTCTTGACATTGACCAGTCAATGATTCAAATAATATAATGAAAATTCACAGACTCGTAAATTCATTATTAGCTCCCAATGCCGTCATCCAATAGAAAAGAGAAGAAGAAAAGTAAATCACGCACAAATTCTTTACCTTTCCTTTAACAACAGTAAAAAAAATAACAGAACATCTTAAAAGATGTTCCAAGTAAACGAAGTCCCCCCGCCTCAGTAAAAAAATTCGCGCATCACCGCCTCGAAAACTAACAATGGATCCACGCGATTGGCATGCGTCTTGGAGAAAAGGCAACAAATACAAATAAAAACACAAAAAAAAACAACAACAAAATCCTCACGAATCTCCTTTTAACGATCGGCGCGTGTCTTTTCACGTTAATAATAATATAAAAAAAAAACGTTTTCTAACAGTGTTGGTTTCGGTATATCGCGCGGACATGTAACGCTTTCTCTCATTGGCCGCGAGGAAGTTGTTTTCTTGTTCGCTGCCGGGCCAATGAGAACGCGTCATTTCAGCCCCGTACCGTAGCGTAGACTCTCCGAAGGCCATTAGCCAAGTCAGCACGAAGGTGAAATATATATATATTTTTTTGTTATTTTTTTGGTTATGTGGTCTCTAGCTCGGCAACTTTTTCCACCATCATTCGGGATCTGATGATTCGCTGTTGTTGCTGTTGAGAGAGTATAGCGTTTTGTTTTTGTTTTTTTTTCAACCCTGATGTCGGCCGAAGTTGCTCGGTTGCCGTTGCCGCAGCAGCACCAGCAGGGTCCGGCTGCCGCGTATCCCGTGGTGGTGCCGCCGACTTACGATAACGTGCGACAGCCGCCGCTGAATTCGTCGGCGAAATCAGCTGCTGGTAGTGGGATGGCTAATGAAATTATGGCTGATTTTCATGACGTGAGTTTATTATTATTATTTTCATTGATTTGATATTATTCAAAATCAATGACATTATGGAAAACAAATAATAATAATTTTTTTTTTTATGACGAAAATTTAAACAATAAATTTTTTTATTTGATCGTTAATTTTATAATTAATTTACATACTCAAATGTTAATTTTATATTTAGTTTTCATATCCAATTGCTAATTTTGCCTTTAACTTTCATATTTAATTGTTAAGTTTATATTAAATTTTTCTATTTAATTTATATTCAGTACTATTTAATCTACATTCAATCCTATTTAATCTACATTCAATCCTATTTAATCTACATTCAATCCTATTTAATCTACATTCAATCCTATTTAATCTACATTCAATCCTATTTAATCTACATTTAAGTTTGGTTTAACATTTTAAAATAAAATAATTGACATTTTCCATTGATAAAAATTTAAAAACTAAAATAAAATTGAAATTTAAAAAAAACCTATATATAATTTGAATTTTTCATTTTTTCCAGAATGTTCTTTATGTATTTTTCCGACTTTGTTTTCTAAATTTTGAATTTTAAAAACTTTCTAGCAAGAGCTACGAGTAATATTTTATGAGTCACTTATTGTGGGGGAAAATATCTCTTGTTGGTTTCGTGGGAATAATTTTAATTCAAAACTATCATTTCTCAAGCTTACGCCGCTATAAATACGCATTTTTAGTAATTAATAATTAGTGTGTACCTAATAGAGATTCTTGTTGGAGTTTTGCATGTACATGTTTAGGTAGAGATAAATCGGTAATAGCTCATAATCATTCGTCTCTACGAAACATACTGCTAGTACAATCACTAATGAAATTATAGCATGACATGAGTTTCTTTCAAATTAATTTCATCATATAAATAATCAATGCAATTATACAAAAAAAGTATAAATTGTTTTTAATAAAATTTTTAGAATTTTATCATCGAATACTTTTACTTGATTTCATATTTTACACTAAAAATTTAACTTTTCTGGTTGCTTAAACGGTAATGACTTTCCATTTGGTTTTAAATTTCATTTATAATTTTAAATTTTTCAGGGATGTTGAGTTAATTGCTAATATAATTAATTTTGGAAATTTAATTATCAGTGACTTTTATTTGATTTTAAATCTTGCATTCATTTTTGAATCTTCCCGGTAGTTTGATTGCTAATGAAATTAATTTTTAGAATTTAATAATATTAATGGCTTTAATTTTAAATTTTATATGGATTATTGCTAATAAAATTTACATAGAAATAACTTTTTTGTATGGCATTTTAAAATAAAAATATATAAATTTTGTACCGTTTTTTTTATCATTTACTTTCAGGTAAAAATTGGAAATTGAAAATTTATTTTCATATTTAATTTACATTATTCCATTTTTCCCCCAGGATGTCCATTATTCAAAATAATAATATTAATTAAAATGATTTTTAATGTAATTTTAAAAATTTGAATCATAAATGTCTTTTCTTATGTTTGATTATTAATTTTATATTTAAATTTGCCAATGGAATTCGCATAGATATAATTTTACGGCATTATAGCTTTTCAAACTGCATAAAAAAATTGGCATTTTCTACATTTCATACATGATTTTCTTTCACATAAAAATTCGAAATGGAAATGTTATTTTTACGTTTAGTTTACATTATTCCAATTTATTTTTTCAGCATGCAAATAATAATAATGATAAACGGTTTTTAATCAATCTTTTATAAATCTGAATAAATTATTATTATTATTCGATTGTTAATTTTATATTTAATTTTGGATTTTTCCGGTTAAATAGTTTGCATAGATATAATTTTATGGTATTATAACATTTTTAAGCTGAATTGAAATCCATCAGATAACAAATCGAAATTTCATTTACAAATTTATTATCTACAAATTAGTTTTATTCAAATTTATATCATTCTAATTTCTTTCCCTTCAGAATGTTCTTAATGTGTTTTTTTAACTCAAACTTTTCCGTTCTTTTTAAATTTTTTTTTATTTTGTTCTTTTTAATTTTTAAATTTTAAAAACTTTCTACGAAAAATTATAATTATTCATGAGTTTTAAAACTCAGTTAATGTGAAAACACTTTTGTTGTATTTTCCCTGAAATAATTTTAATTTAAAAATTATCGCTCTCCAGCTGATATCAATCATAATTATCAATGATATAATAATTAGTATTTGTAAGAAATAGAATTTCTTGCGGTAATTATGCGTAATTTCCAGTTATCATGCATGATCACCAATCGTCTTCACGAATCCCACTACAGGTAAAATGGATAATGAAATTATGGCTAACTTTTATGATGTGAGTTTGTTTCAATCGGTTTGAATTATCAATGTCACAATGTAAATATAAAAGCAATAATCGTATCCACGTTTAAAATGAATTTTATCTAATTTTCAACAAAATTAATTCATCGATAATTTTTTTCATTACTTTATTAGCAGTATATATTTTTTCAGTAGTTCAATTGATAATAAAATTGGCATGAAAACACCTTCATGGTATAGAATTTAATATTATATTTTATACTGTTTAGCAAATTATACAGTATACCTATGAAATACACTACTGTTCGTACATGATATTTCTAATAATAAAAATTTGAAATTTGATTGTATTTAATTTACATTTTTATTCAATTTTTTCTTTTCTAGAATGCTTGCTTTGTGTGTTTATCATACTTAAATTCAAATTTTGAGAAAATATTTAAAAAATATTTTTATGCAAAACTGTCAGTTAAACTTAAGTTGGGTGTGGATATTATCGGAAAACAGATTACTGTATCCTCTCGGGATATTCCCCTGAATGTGAAATTTGGAGAAACATCAATAATGTTCTTTTTAACTTCTAAATAATGAAAAACAAATTACAAATTTAGTGTATAATATATATGAGCTATAATTCATTTTTCATTGCCAGAAAGATTTGAAACAAAACAATTTTTGTCATAACTACCTTATAATGACAACTTTTAGAGAATATTTACCGAATATTCTTGCTTCTGCGGTTGGTTCATTAAATGTTTTTAGAGGGAATTTCTAAAACCTTCACAGATCATAAAAATTATTTTAAAATGAACAAAAGTTTTAGAAATAAGTTCAAAGCAGAAAATAAAATTAAAATTGATTGGCAAATGAAGAGAGAGCTATTCCTATAGTTACTTTTTTTCTAAGATGCACAAAACTGTGTCATTTCTTCAATGGACATACAGTAATCCCGCTTATCGGATAACATCAAACTACAGAGAAGCGATGTCATTCTCCGCTGCTCAAACGAAAGCCTGAATAACCAAGCGGAGCGATTGGTGGTTCGATTCCCCACAGAGGAATGTAAATTTTCTTTCCGAACTACAACTCGCACTCCGCTAGGTTATCCAGGCTTTCGTATTTGTAAAATTCAACGTAATTATCCTTTCATTTTTGATGTCTGATTCATTCCAGAAGCTTTATTAACCTTTTACTAGCCGAATCAAGATTTAGACTGATTTTTTTTTTTTGTATAATTTTCCCTTTGATTTCCCGTTCTTATAAGAAAAAAAATTAATCAAAATTTTTTTTTCTGGATTCGCCCATGTCATTTGATAAACTGAACGCGCCCCCACTTTAAAATTCTTAGGGAACTTGTAACGTATAGGAGACGCCCTTTACAGCAAAAAAATACACGAGGACGATATCCGAGGTGACATCACGGGTCCTCAAAATCCCAGAAACTGTATCAATTTAAACAAGCAACATGGTGCATGTGCAAACGTGGTTCAAAATATTGCATACAGGATAAGAAGATCAGAAAACAAAATATGTAGGAAAATAAAACACTGTACGAACAGTGAAATTTGCGAATTGTGCATAATATATATGCTCTGAAGAATTATTTATGCATAGCTGGCTCGCCCATGTCCACAGAAGCAACATAAAAATTCGAAACAAAAATATTCTACCTTAAAAATGGGTGATTTAAGGAAATTAAATTCATGGCACAAATGCTGAAATGAATGAAAAACTTGTTCCGTAAATTAAAAATCAAGTACTTTAATATACGAACAATAACTTTTTCTAATTAATAAAACCTTCGGAATACTAGCTGTTAAAACGTTTACATTGATTTTTCATACGTTTTCATTACTAATTATACAAATGGTGTTAAACAGCAATTGAATTTTGTTTCCCGTTTAATCGGATATTGTGTGCTGAAACCGTTGATATCCGTTTAAAAGAGCCCGAATGCATACTCAAATTCGAAATAACTCATATTTATTTGCCATTTTTTCAATTCAGCCATGTTAATTTCATTTCCTTGCTTTTTTTCATATTTCATTTCTTTGCTGACGGAGGGAAGTGATCGTTTTTTTTTTGTTTTTTTTTTTATCATTTCATAAACAACTTATAAATCTTGGATATTTGTTTGTAAAATTAGTAGAGGCTCTTCTCTAAGTTCTCGTAGCATAGATCGAAGCAGCATAATTCACTAGTTGTACACTAGTGGTTAACGAGAAAGAAGAAAGCATCATCAATGGAAGGAAAATAAAGAGATAAGCGGTGAAGCAGCAGCATTATCGTCACAAAGAAAATCCCCATTGAGGAGGAGGGAGGGGAAGTGAAAAGACGGGAAGCTCAGACGGACGGTCCATCGCTAGTGAGCGTGCCGAAAAATTCACACCAAAGTGACGCGTACACTACTTTAGTTTCTTCCCTCGAATAATAACCGATTTGAGACAACGTCCCATCAAAACTTTAATATTGAAGGTTGCAAATTTTAATTTCTTTTCTTGTTGTTACAGCAGTTTTAAAAGATAACTTTCGTCAAATCAATTCATATCAAATCAATTCGATTCAATTCATACTGCGTGCTCCTTTCCAACACTTGGTAGCATTAGACATAGGTTTCCGGAAAAATTCCATTGTCCTCGATTTTGGGGCAGTTCAGATAGAATTTCCATTAATGGAATACCTTCTGTAGTTGCCAAGTGACGAGTTAATTCTGATTTACTCTTATCTTTGAAATTCACGTTTTATCTTTTCTTTTTTATGGAACTTCAAGTGTTATTTTGTATTTATTTCTCAAGACTGAAGCTGATGGAAATTTTTTTGCAAGCTTCCTTGTTAATTTCAGAAAATAAATGTTTCGCAACCATACTAATTTCGAGTGTGGCAGAGGGCTAGTTCCAGACTCTGCCACGAAGCTGGGCTGGAAGCGATCTCGGCAACGGGATAAGTCCAAGGACAAAGTTCTGGTGTTCATTCATTTAGAGTAGGGCTGGGAATCGGTTAACATTTTTAACGGGTTAATCAAAAATTTTTAATCGATTAATCGAATTTTAATCGAATACTTTTCGTAATTATGTAATACTATATAAATTGATGTTATATATAAAAATATATCCTATTCATTTCACGCACCAAAATATACAATAGATTAAAAAATAAAGGTTACCCGCTGAAAGCAATTTAATATGCAGAATATATTTGTGAAATCTTGGAATTTTTTCTCTTGGATCTTGGCGCTTTTTAAAAAACATCGGTTATTTTCCGTTAGTCACTGATTTCGAAACTACTTTCCATCATACTGTCACCTTCAGTATGAAAACGGCGACAGACAAAAAAAGGCAACAGTCACTCTGTTCCTTTTTTTTTCTTAAAACTTATCCCAAATGGTTCTTGCGAGGAGAGGAGCTGATGCTTCCAAGAATACGAAATACTGCTATTCACAGTGGCGACAATAAATTTTGGTCTTGAGTTCTGAAATTCCCATGTAGAAAATGCAGAGATGCAGTAAATATTCTAATCCATTTAACAATAGAACTCTTCGAATTCCAAATTTCAAACACGCAGTCAAAAATATATCTCAGTATAGAACGCAAGAATTAGTTACCAGATATACAGGGTGTTTAAAAAAAAATCATAACTGTTCAGCTTTTAATCCGTTTTGATCGAATAATGTATAGGCAGAAAGAGTAATAATGTATAGGCCGCCATGTCATTTCATGTACAACAAATGGGGAAAAGTGTGTGTGTGTGTGTGGGGAGGGGGTGAAGTTATATGATGGATCCTGCTGCTGGTTGGCTTGTGGCTTGGTGTGGGTGGTTTGCTGGTTTTGGATGCCATTGGATTTTTCCACCGTGGCCCACGTCTCCTGAGACGGACCAGCTTATATCCCCTAGTGGGACAGAGCGGGAGTCACGGTTGGTCTGGTGGTGGCCGCCACTTCAGTGTATGTCAAGATAGCAACTGCAAAACAGAAATCGTTTTGTGCTCTAAGCTTTGCGAAGTGTGAGTCCGCAACAACTGTTCATCGTGCTTTTCGTCGACAATACCCTGGTGTTAAACTTCCTACAGCTCAGAGCATTAGGCGATGGTATAAACAATTCTGAGACACGGGTTGTCCGTGTAAAGCGCTGTCGTGGTGGGTTGGTAGGATACGGAGTTACCGATGGGAAGAGTTCAGGGTGCATGGGTTCAAACCCACACACCTCTAGTGAATTTCACTTTTTTTAAGTCTATTTGGTTCAGTGGTTAGTACACTAGCCTGGAGAACGAAAGTCTTTATCAGTTGTCATGGGTTCGAATCCCGATAGGTCACTAGAATAGTTTATAGTGCCGGACTCGTGATGCGAGGATCCGGGTTCGAACCCCACAGTGGTGGTCGGCTGAAGTTGGTTTTCTGTGGTTCCCAACTTCAAGGCGCAGATGTGAGCCGATCTCCCCGTTAAAAAGTCTCGCCACAGAGAGCAACAGTCCTACAACGGTAAATCATTCAACCATAACACTTCACTCATAGTTAGTAAAACTGGGGGCAGATGACAGCACTACACATAACAAGCATTACACAGAAACAAACTTTACGTTAGGTTGCACTACATGTACACGCACATTCCCGCATGTACCGATTCGTTGGGGGGTTCCGCGGGGGGGTTGCATGTGTGGTGTAGCAGTAGTAGGTAGGGGCTCGGGGATCCATGATGTTCTTAAGTCAGCCACCTCGTTGGGCAATTTGCCTGTTGTGGCGTTGTATTTGTATTTGTAAAGGGAAAGGAAATCCCCTGGCCTTCCCCGCATGTCAGATGAAAATGTGGAGCTCATCCGACACAGTTTCGCACGTAGTCCACAGAAATCCGCGCGCAGTGGATGCAAACATGCTCGCAAAAATTTGAGACGAACTTGACTACCATGTATAGGCAAATGCCGTGCATCCCAAGGTGAAAATATTGAGCACCTTTAATTTGATTTGTAAAAACACTTTATGATTAATTGCCATGTAAATTAGTAAAGTAACTAAAATAAATAAACTAATTAAGCCATGTAATGTAAAATTAATCTTAAGTGTCTATGTTCAATATTTTTCTTAATATACGCATTTCAAATCGGATGATTCCTTTTGAAACGCCCTGTACTATAGTGAATATAATTAGAACGAACAAATGAAATTTGTTTATTGACAGCCACTTCAGTTCCAGTCAGCATTGCAAATTAGTGAATTGTTTTTGTCGAAGTTGCTCAATGAACAACAGTTCTGTGTCCCCCGAGAATGAAGTTGTTGAACTTTTATTTTTTTATTGCAAAGAAATCAAACAAAATATGGGTTTCTTTATTTATTATCGTAGCCCTCGTAGAGCAGTGATTCCCAACGTGGGTGTTAACGCCCCCTGGGGGCAATGGAATATTCCTGGAGCGGGTAGAAGCTACGAGTGTAACATAAGATTCTATGGGTTATACTGCGTTGGGGGCGATGAAAGAAAAAAATTTCTAGGGGCGATGGGGGGACAAAAAAGTCGTGAAACTATGTCCTAGAGAATATTGCCCTCGATTCTCATAGATTATTACGGAAAATTTTTAATATTAGGTCCAACAATGCGATAGAACACACACACACAAGAAGACAAACACAAATGCATGCTCGGAACTCGAGTGGTGAGCGAACGCAATAAAAAAATCGCCGCATAAAAGTCACGCGACTGTGGACGGAAATTCATACCTCGTGTATTTGCAAGAGTTGTTGCCAAAACGACTGAACTCCTTTCGCATTCGGTCCCAATACAGAGGTTCCCCCAACCCATATAATAGCAATTTACGCAACGCCCTGAATGCAATGTATCCGGGTGGGTGTCGTCTAGTCGCATCGCCGTCGTGTTCGACTGATCTCTCCGTCGATTCTGATGCAGACCTTGATTCGAGGTTTTCCCGTAGCTGCTCACATCATTGTGGGACATGTGTAGGATATGCTCCTCTAAGTTCAAGCTCTGACCGAATATAAATTTCTACCCCCCACCCCCTCCTCCCGTATATAGTGTTCTCTGAAGCAGAGACGTATACAGGGGGAGGGGGCATGTGGGCTACGCAGTAAGGGATCTAGGGGGGAATATGTCGGGGGGATTCAATGTGTAGGTTCGTAGAATCATCCTGCATTTTATTAGACAGACCCAATATTTTTCCCATATTATTCAGTTCTTACGGGGGGTTGATCAGCCCATTGCCCCATCTTTCTGGATCTAAGTCTGAGGACATGCCTAAAATACAAAAAAGGAACTAGTTTTGGGGACCTGTAAATTTGCTAGACGTGACACGTACCCCGTTCTCTCGATGCAAGAAACAGGCACTAGACATACCTGGTGTTTTCGGCAATTCACGGCGATTATTATACTGCCGTCTACGTCAATGTTGATGGCTACACTTTTTTAAGCAATTACTCTCTGTAATAATGATTATTTCCTAGTTATAACTTGTCTACACAAATTTACTGATGAATAGGTAGAAACATTTTAGACGTTGTTCCTACCTGTACTAAATGGACTACATCAAAGCCTCTAGAAAAAGAGTGCTATACCTTCTGGAGAGTGCGGGCCGCTTCATTGGTTTGAAAACGTGCCGCGGGACACTTAATTATCTGGAAAGTTATTTGGATCCACAAAAGGCTGGTTGCACTTACATTGTAGGGCTGCTCATGAAATGTGTCGCTGGTTGCTTAAGTGATAAGTAAATGTGCCGCGGACCATTTAATTGAGGTTTAAATATGCCGAAGGGCACTTAAGTGATCTGTAAATGTGCTATAGATCAGTTTGGTGATCTGGGAATGTGCCACGATCAAATTAAGTGATCTGTAAATGTGCTATACGTCACTTTAGTGATCTGGGAATGTGCCAAGAGCAAATTAAGTGATCTTGGAATGTGTCACAGGCTACTGAAGTGATGTGGAACTGCATTACGGTCACTTAAGTGATCTGGAACAGCGTCTCAGGTCACTTAAGTGATCTGTAAATGTGCTGTAGGTCACTTTAGTCATCTGAGAATGCGTTGCGGACCATTTAGGTGATGTGGAAATGTGCCACGAGTGAATCAAGTGACCTTGGAATACGTCACGGGCTATTGAAGTGATGTGAAACTGCATTACGGGTCACTTAAGTGAACTGGTAATGCGCCGCTTAGTTCATTTTTACAAATGTAGGTTTGAGGTCGGGGGGCCACATTTGGTCCGCGGGCCCTGGGGTGAGCATACGGCTGGTTTTCTCTTAAAACCAGCCCTTCGAATAGGTGACTCCTCAATAAAAGTGAAACAACCCCCACATGAAAAATTCCGAAACAGAAAATACGCTCTTCCATGGAAGTGTGGGGCCCTTCAGAGAGGTTCCACCGCGTTTTCGTGTAATCAGTCTTCAGCAACGTCTCGCCGAACCACGTCGCATGTTCCGTTCATCATCATATTTTCTCCTTCTCTCTATTCGACCAATGTAAAAAAAAAAGAAAAATAAGTAATTTGCATATGAATACGATCTCGTGTATGTGCTTTTTCTTTGCTCCGAAGTTATTCATATGCAATTCGTTGAACCTGTTCCATTTACGTCGAAAAAAATAATAACAATAATAATAATAATAAAGAGCTTCTTTTTTATCAACCTGAAATCGTTATCAGGTTGAGTTCCATTAAATATGGTGTTTCGGGTAATAAATCAAAAAAGTGCTCTCTATATAATGTACGGTGTGTATGTGTGTGTGTGTGTGTGTGCAGAACTGGTTTCTGTGAATCAGCATCTGTATAAAAGACCTATTCCATCTTTTATTATTATTATTATTATTGAATTCCTGACTTCATGAAGTATGGTCTGATTTATAAAGACTTCCCTTATCTTTTTTTTTTTTTTTCCTGTATATTTATATGGAAATTCAGTTTATGAGCACTTTTAGCACCTTTAGGAAATACCAGGCGTTACTGAAAGTTCATCGATGACGTATTCTGACCACCCATCACTTAATCATATCCACATTTTGCTATATAGGGTGTTTCAAAATCACATTCAAATCTTTTAAGTTATGGGTACCTTTCAGAGGTAAGTAGGAGTCGTAATGAGAGTGCAGGTCCACCGCAAAGACTGTATTCGTATAGAGAGAGGGGACGAGAAATGATGGAACTGTGTGTAAGGAAAAATGCTGAACGCTGGTGAGAAATGCGTCGAGGATGGGGGAAATGTCCAACGACGTGACTATTCAATGATTGACGCGTACGTTACAAACATTCCGGGCATGTCTCGGACGATTCCTCCAGCTACAGAGCTCAGAGCCTTGCGAGGTCCCCGTCACTTTCAAGCGGGCTGTGATGAATCTTCCTTGTAGCCTCTGCTAAAGTAGGGGGAATAGAGAAGAAGTTATGGTCAGTGTAGATGCCGCACCCCACCTGTTAAAAGGGGTCATTCAAGTATTACGTCAGCATCGATTGGGGGTTTCGGATTTGCTGACTTTTGATGACAAGGGGGGGATTTGAAGGTTGCTTACGTCATTAATCACCCTTTTTGAAGATATGAAATATTATAAGCTGCTGACGAAATTTTGCTGACAAGGGGGGGGGGTCAAATATGGCTAAAAATCTGCTGGCGTAATACTTGAATGGCCCCCAGAATGACTTGATCTTTCTCTCTAAATCATCATTCCGGGGTGCCGTTCATTTCACAGTTCCATTCAGCATACTTGTATACTCACAGTTAGACACACACACACACTTACATTTCCGGTACATCTCACTAGCTAGTAAATTCCCCCATAGATGGTGATAGACCCGAGTTGTGCTCGGTTTGAAAGAAAGAAAGATACTTGTCGGCTCTATGAAAGAAAAGCATCATTGTTTCTGCTGCTATAGGTTCTAGCTCTAGTGCACCATAAAAACAATTTCTTTTGCTGCCAGTGATGACCGGAGACGTCTTTTTCGTATTTCTATGAATCTCTGGAAGCACCAGTGTTTCCATGGGACAACGTGCTGAAATCACCTTGTGTGGTAGAGCCTAGCTGTGTCTCTCGGTCTAGCACATTTGCCCAGATTGGTTCGATTCTTCGAAAGGGAATATAGAATTTCCCTTCAAAAAAAAGAACTCATCGTTACATCGCATCCAGTTATCAGTGTGTTACCAGTTCGGATTGAAGGCCAAACTTTAGGCTGATCTTCATTCTGAGATTTTCAGCCTATTACAAGTGGTGGCTCTAAAGTACACGTATATCATCTCACAGTCCACCAGCTACCACGCTACTGTGGCTCTGCAATTCTATATGCAGAGGGCCTCTTAATTTATGAGGACAGTCATGAGAGGGGGTGTCTCGGGTGCATACAAAGCCTCCATTGTTATAAGATCTTTCTGGTGCTACGATTTTTTAAAGTTTAATGCTTGAATTTGTAGATATATAAAGTGCTTAACTATCAGGAGCGTGTTCGGCTCCCACCCCTCCCAGCCAGAAGAGGAGACAGAACACCACTTTTCCGATCACATATGACGCTGTTGAGATGGCCTTGGCTGCACTGGCGTACGCAAAGGAGAAGGGGGGATTAGGACACCAACCCTCCTCCCCAACCCGAGATTATAATGCTATTTTGCAGGAGAAAACGTAACCCCCCCCCCTTTCAGACGAAAAAAAAATTGAAATCGCCCTCCCGGGAAAATTCTGTGTATGCCTATGCCTGGCTGTATGATTCTGATTTGTCTTTATGTATCCTACCCATCATAGAAATTCGTACACATACTCTTGTTCTGCAGGTAGATCGTTCAAAATTAAAGCCATGATTTCAACTCGAGAGTCGTGCCACCGTCTCATTCTTGGGTAGCTGTTGGTTCAAAGCAGTGTTCCCCAAAGTAGGCAATATCCCCACTCGAGGGGAATGGAATGGTCTGGGGGTGGGAGAAACTGTAGATTTAGTATAGGATCTTATGGGTTAGCTTGAGTCAGGGACAATGAGAACAACAGATTTGTGAAAAAGGGGGCGATGGAATAAAAAAATTGTGGAACTATGGTTTTAAATTAGAACCGCACCTGCCCGTGTGTTAGGATGTCTATTTTGACCTTAACTAAGGGCTAAAAAGGCTTAAGGATTACATTTCCAGGATACTTCCTTCTCTTCAGCTCATTTTACATGATACAGTGTTATTTATTACTTTGGATGATTGTATGACGATAACGTTTGTCTTTCTTTTCCAGATGTGGCAAGATATCGAGAGCGTGCTCCTAGGAGAATCCGGTCATCCAGAGCCGCGCATCCATTGCTACGTCAACCCAAATTTTCAAGCGAATGAGAACTGTATGAGAAGAGTAAATGTCTCAAGCTCCAATTCAGTGAACTCTTTGCCGAAACAGGAGTCCTTGCATCAACTGCAGACGCGGATGTCGACAGAACAGCAGTCGTATATGAACTCTACGGTGAATTCGAGGGTGAACGCGTCTGCAGATCCCATGGGAACTGCGCCAGGGCCCGAATACGGCAGCTGCAGTTCGTTTAGGAGCTATTACAAAAGGGAGCATCCAACAGCGAGAGCATCCAGAGAAAACATGCCAGCGGGAGTTGTTTCATCGTCGGCGTCGTTCCCGAATGAACCACAGCAGTCTCATCGTAACAGCTATGCCCAAAACTCCAACGCTAGTGATTCTAGGGCATTTTTCCATCCGGTAGTAAACGCATCGGCGGGGGATACCGGATATAATGGTGCGACGCAAAGTTACAGTGGACAGTGGACAGCATACAGTAACTCTCAGGTGTCTGGCTTTCCGTCTCAGATGTCTCCACCGGCGTCTCCAGAGAATTCGACGGCACAGACTTACCCTCAAATGAGTGCTAACACCGAAGCGTACCACAACGCGTACCACCACGGTAAATCCTACGGTGCTGCTGCTACACCTCACGTCTACAGCAACGTCGTGTCCCACTCGCAGCACCTGAAGATGGTGACGCCACCTTCCTCGCCGAATTTAGCCGATCTCTTGGTCACGAACGGCAACTGCACGGCAAGCACCAACGGGTACAACACCATGAACAGACACGTGACCAACAACCTTTGCGGTATTTCTGGGTTACACCACCGGCTACAGACTTCCCACATGCTACAGACGTCTCTACCGCCGCTGCCGACGGGCAAGCACCGACGTGGACGGAGGAGCACCGGTAAAAAGAAGGTGACCATACACACGTGTTCTCACCCTGGTTGTGCCAAGACCTACACCAAGAGCTCGCACCTCAAGGCTCATCTGAGGACTCACACTGGAGAGAAGCCCTATCAATGTAACTGGAAAGGTTGCGGGTGGAAGTTCGCTAGGTCCGACGAACTGACCCGCCATTACCGGAAACACACCGGGGATAGGCCTTTCCAATGCCGGCTTTGCGAGAGGGCGTTCTCTAGATCCGACCATTTATCTCTACACATGAAACGACACGCAGCAGTGTAATGATGATCTCAACTCGTATATCACCTTATATCCATCCCGCTGTAAATTATCAGTACTGTAAAATTTCCACGTTTTTGACCGATGTGAAGCGCGCGATTTCGTTACCCGTCAAAATAGGGTCATCTCAACGTTCTATTCCAGATGTGACTTCGAACAATCATCATCATCATCATCATTTTAGATACTCATGACAAAAGTATCCATGTTATGCTCCACGCGCGCGACAGAGACGCCTTAAATCAGGAGGGTTTTTCTCCTGGTGCCTTGAAACAACCTCCGTCCAAAATTTAAAACTATTGAACTTTACACATTCTAGTCAATGATAAGTGGGAACGTTACCGTACAGGAAGATTTACATTATCCACACAGTAATGTCCGATACTTGTAATCTCAAGAAAGATGGTTAACTGAGCTTATGTGTAGTGAATCTTTTGCTGGGTATGGACTTCTTTCTTCATTTGAAGAAAGGTAAGTAATTTTCTTTAGTTATTCAATTGTATATTCATTTGAACTTTACATCCCAAGCTTTTTGTTCCATCGCCCCCTTCTTCAGAAATTTTTTTTCATCTCTCATCGCCCCCAACTCAAGCGAACCCATAGGATCTTATGTTGCACCCCTAGTTACTATCGCCCCCTCCCCCGGTCCATTCCGTTGGTCACCGGGGGACGATACTGCCCACTTTGGGAAACACTGTCGTGTGGTCCAAATGATTTTTTTTGCGCTCTCGTGTCTTTGATTACGAAGTAATTCTGATTGTACCGTCGAATTTCATTGACATTTATAAATAACTAGTACGTTGACGGTACGTGATGTTGTCAGTATATATATATATCACTATGTACAGGGTGATTACTTACTTTACTGGCGAACCGTTGATCCCAGAATTATACTTCTAATTAGGAATAAATATCCAAATAATGTGTAGAATTCAAATATAAGTCATTCATGTTGCAAGGGGCTGTACAGTTATGAAAATAGTATTAAAAAAATATTTTTATACGGGCACCCTATCCTCAGAAACCCAGTTAGAAACTTGCTGCCGTGTCTCTCCTGAGGCCAATAAAAAAAATTCCGCGTTTGTAAGTGGAATATCCACTGAGATATTTGATTTCGAAAAACGGGGGAAAAGTTGGGAAAGAACAGCATAAAAACTAGCAAACAAAGCTTCCCTCCCTCGTTAATCCTGATTTTTTTTTTTCCAAATTTTCTTCTCTTTTTTTTTCAAATTCAAATACCTCAGGAGAGACAGAGCAACAACTCTCTGAGTTCTTGAGGACAGGGTGTCCACATAAAAAGCTAATTTTTTTTTTATTTTAATAACTACACAACCCCTCGCAACATGAGTGATGTATCTGAGTTCTGCACGTTATCTAGATACTTTTTCTAATTGGAAGTATGTCTCTAGGACCACCGGTTCGCCAGTGAAATTCGGAGAAGAGAACTAAGTAAATCCCCGAACTGATGGTCCAAATTTGGTAAAATACACATAAAGAAGCGTTTTTTTGTGTAGCAATGTGGGGTCGGCAATGAAAAGTGTTGGCGGAAAAACCGCGAAATGCCAAGGAAATGAAAAAAAGCTCTTCATTTACATTAGTAATTACAGCAAGCACTCAAATGTGCCACCACCAACATCGATACAGTCCTGGCAGCGGCTAGAAAGTGATTGGCGTATCCATTTCGTGTTTTTCCGCCAACACTTTTCATTTCCAACCCCCCATTGCTATACAAAAAAAAGCTTCTTTACACGTATTTTACCTTCCATTAAGGTTTGGCTTATGAGTTCAGGTACATGAAATTCACAATGCATACTGCGTTAAACGTTACAACGTTTGAGACTCTACGCAACGTTTTAACTTTTTGACGTTATACGTTACCTTGCGAGATATTTAGTATATTATCCGTATAGTATATAAACTAGCGCTCCTTGAAATAGTAGGCCGACTCATTCGCCATCTTTGAGAAGAAGTATGATGTCTGCATTATAGCTATAGCCTATAGAACCACACACATGTGCATTTTTGTGCATTCAGTACGGTATGTTAACCAAAGTAATTCATGGGGCTCTAACTTTTCCCTTTAACAATTACACATCACTTAAAGCGACAAAACCAGTTTTATGTTCAAAGATGGAGAACACTTACTTTTTTCTAGTGTCCGGTAGAATAGTGGTTCTCGACCTGTTCAAGCCCGCGGCCCGGTTTCATTCATTTTTGTGAGTCGAAGGCCCGGTCAAACACACGACCAAAGGAAAATGAATGAGGAAAAATGAAACGTCTAATCACCCGTGGCCCGGTATGAATGATTTCAGGGCCCTGTACCGGGGTCGCGGCCCGGCGGTTGAGAAACACTGCTCCCAAAACGACGCGAGTGATTCGATACTTGCGAGCACGGGGCAATGGGCGGCCACCGCTATAAAATTTTGCTTTTTCCGACACAACTCTGCCTCTTTTGAGGTAACGGAAGTAAGGCTCTTTGTATCAGTCCCGGGTTGTGAGCGGTTCTAATCTATCTAATCTAGTCTCCTCAGTGTGAACCAGCTAATGTTCGCAGAAATGAGTAATTCGCGAGTGTTACAGTGGGAAATAATCTTGGGATGTTCGCTGGTTTTGACAACATCAGAAAATGTCCATGTATCCTGACGTAATAGATTTTGAGGGTCTTGAAACAGTGTCCATCACCATGCCACGTTCGATAGTTTTATAGTCTGGAGACGTTCATGGACCTCGATGGCATCGTTAATTGTTCGCGAATCTTGACACCATAAAGAATCCGCTGGTCTCGTAACATTAACATCAACCTGCCGCCTGCCAGTCGAGTTGTGAGGGAGCTAGCCTATGACTGCGCACGTCTTTGGTTTGGAATATGCATGGATGTCTATTAAACTAACGAATTTCCTGAACAGATCGTGCATATCTCTTGGGAATAGGCGAGTATTACGTTATATTACAAAAATTATTTGTGAAGAAATCTGTATACATTCGCGGATCTTGAGTAATCGTGAATAATTCCCGAGTTTCGAAATAGGTGGTCATCTTGAGACGCGTTCGTTGATATCCACGTAACCAGGGGGTGTTCCAGAACTTTGTCTTCGTGAGAAAATTCGCGGAGTCCTCTAACAGTTGCGTCGCCTAGGGATGCGTGAAGTCCCGACATTATGAAGAGATGTTAGCGGATCGGTGACATCATAAAAAATCAATTGTTTTTGAAATGGTGAGTGTAATCTCCAGCATTTTCTGCTCTCCACCTAACCAGGAGGTGTTCGAGAATTTTAACATCGCAAGGGAATCGCGGAATTTGAAACTGTGACATCATCTGAGGATATTAGCGGGACTTGCAACAGTAGAACAGTAGCATCATCTGGATCCCTAGATGATGACAATGTTGCAAGATATTCGTTGTTACTGAAACACTGAACATAATAAGCGTCTAGGGATGTTTGCTTTGCTTTGTTAGTTTTTTTGGTAGATACTAGAGGAGTTCTGGTTCCATTCGTCGAATTTGGCATCATCAGGCTCTCCGACACCACCCATCCATCTGCAGAAGAGTGCAACACCACATCTCAAAATGGTCTGGGCAGCCAGCAGTCATCTCTGTCTGGGAATGTTTGTGGGTCCTGAAACAGTGGAATCACATTAGGAGGATGACGCGGCTTTTGGAACAGTGGAAATGATTTCTTTGGTGATCGCACCGCACACATTTGTTAAGCGGTCAACAACCAAAAATGTCAGACTTCTCCTGGTGATGACCACCGTGATTATCAACATGATTCTCATCTATGAGATAATCTCATCCATGTTTGATTACGAGCAATACGTAGGATTTTATCCCCTCCACAAACAAGCAATAACACAAAATTCCACGGCTTGTCTCATGACGGACCTACAGCAGGAACATACTAAACGGCTGTTCATTTATGATCCCAATATGTGATCCGAATCCCCAAAATTAAAATGAAAAATAAGTATCAGCCTAGAATGATCTTGATAAATGTTTTATAACAACGCCACCACCATAATGAATAAAATTTTGGTCAAGGTCCTTCCTAAAATGGCCTGTCATCTCTTTTAAATGGTGAGTACCTGGCCTATTCCTTGGCATAAGACAAAAAAAAGAGCAAAATAGGCCTGACCTCAATCGTATCATTCGAGATATTCGGAAAGTGGGCGTTCGATAATCGCTGTTTTTTGCCTCTGTGTGATTCGAATATCTGATTATCCCCCTCTCTTCTCCACCACACTCTAATTTTCAAAATTTATCTCCATCCTCATCCTAGACCGTAGAGAACACTGCGAGAGAGAGAGAGCGAGCGACTACCAGGCGTGGGCCTAACGAAACAATAACTCTAGAGACAGTTGATTCGAAATAATTGAGTCACGTATTCAAACGCGCGCGCGTGCATGCATATTTATTCATGAATACCCTCTCTTACTTTTTTAAGATATGCATTTTTAAGGAACTAGAAAAGAGGGGGAGCGGGTGTGTGCAATGTTTTATCTATTGTGAAAGATAATGCTGACATCTTAAGCTGTCAGATATTGTTTTTCGTTCGTTATGTATGTTCAACAAATTATGCTGTCCTTACCGTATTCATCAATGCCAAATATCTGTGCGATAGTGTAATAATGGTACATCAATCAAAATTTATGTGATTTATTTATTTTTTGAATGCCTTAATTTGAAATAGCAGAGAATGAAATGTAAATTCCATTTCTATAAGTGTGCATTCTCGGATCCAGATTCCTTTGCCAAATGAAGATTATTCTCTCGGGGGGTATTTTCGAGGTTATATAAGTTTCCATCCGAAAATTTAAAACTTGATCACGGGCGCGACTAGACTGCAATTGGCCGATCACTTTCATTCTTCATTATGTCCTCAGCTTTCATTCTTATCATGTCACGGCTTTCATTCTTATCATGTCACGGCTTTCATTCTTCTCGTGTGACGTTCTTTATGAGTTCGTTCTTCCCATGTGAATGTTCTTCTCACGTGTTCATTTTTCTCATGCAAACATTTTTTTCATGTCCAAAGCCTTCATTTTAATCATGTGAACATTCTTCTCATGTCCACAGCGTTCATTTTAATCATGTGAACATTCTTCTCATGTCCACAACTTTCATTCTTCTCATGTAAACATTCTTCTCATGTCCACAACGTTCAGTTTTCTCACGTGAACATTCTTCTCATGTCCACAGCGTTTATTCTTCTCATGTCCACAGCGTTTATTCTTCTCATGTTCACAGCGTTTATTCTTCTCATGTCCACAGCGTTTATTCTTCTCATGTCCACAGCGTTTATTCTTCTCATGTTCACAGCGTTTATTCTTCTCATGTCCACAGCGTTTATTCTTCTCATGTCTACAGCGTTTATTCTTCTCATGTTCACAGCGTTTATTCTTCTCATGTCCACAGCGTTTATTCTTCTCACGTAAACATTCTTCTCCTGTCCACAACTTTCATTCTTCTCATGTAAACATTCTTCTCCTGTCCACAACGTCCATTCTTCTCATGTCCACAACGTCCATTCTTCTCATGTCCACAACGTTCATTCTTCTCATGTCCACAACGTTCAGTTTTCTCACGTGAACATTCTTCTCATGTCCACAGCGTTTATTCTTCTCATGTCCACAGCGTTTATTCTTCTCATGTCCACAGCGTTTATTCTTCTCATGTCCACAGCGTTTATTTTTCTCATGTCTACAGCGTTTATTCTTCTCATGTTCACAGCGTTTATTCTTCTCATGTCCACAGCGTTTATTCTTCTCACGTAAACATTCTTCTCCTGTCCACAACTTTCATTCTTCTCATGTAAACATTCTTCTCCTGTCCACAACGTCCATTCTTCTCATGTCCACAACGTCCATTCTTCTCATGTCCACAACGTTCATTCTTCTCATGTCCACAACGTTCAGTTTTCTCACGTGAACATTCTTCTCATGTCCACAGCGTTTATTCTTCTCATGTCCACAGCGTTTATTCTTCTCATGTCCACAGCGTTTATTTTTCTCATGTCCACAGCGTTTATTCTTCTCACGTAAACATTCTCCTCCTGGCCACAACTTTCATTCTTCTCATGTAAACATTCTTCTCATGCCCATTCATTCTTCTCATGCCCACAACGTTCATTCTTCTCATGGGGATATTCTTCTCACACATTCATTTTTATCTCATGGGGATATTCTTCTCACACATTCATTTTTATCTCATGGGGATATTCTTCTCACACATTCATTTTTATCTCATATAAACATTCTTCTAACGCGTTCGTTTTTCTCCTGTAAACATTCTTCTCATGTCCAGTGCATTCGTTCTTCTCGTGTCCACGGCATTCATTTTTCTCATGCGTTAATGTTTCTCATGTAAACATTCTCCCTACGCGTTCATGCTTGCTATGGGAAAATTTTTCTCATGCGGTAAATCTTATAATGCTTACTTGGCGCTTATACTTGCTTGCTATGGGAAAATTTTTCTCATGCGGTAAATCTTATAATGCTTACTTGGCGCTTATACTTGGTACTCTGATAAGAGATCGGATTATATCATTATTAAATAACATACGCAGTATTTGTGAGTTTCGTGTAGCGGATAGATATGTTTAAGATATTCGAGCTGCCCATATTCTTCACCATATTCATCAAATACAAATACAACGCCACAGCAGGCAAAATGCCCAACGAGGTGGTATCAATACCATGTATGTTTGTGTAATCATGGCACACATCAATCAAAGTTTGTGTTCTTTGTTTTCTTTTAATACCTCTGACTTTATTTGAAATAGCATCGAATAAAAATGTAAATTCGATTTTTATAAGTATGCATTCAGATACAATTCCTTTACCAAATTAGGATTATTCACAGTCGATGGGCATTTAAATATTTCTATCTTAACATTTCTAAACATTTTTTCTTAAGCATTTCTAAACATTTTTTCTTAAGCATTTCTAAACATTTTTTCTTAAGCATTTCTAAACATTTTTTCTTAAGCATTTCTAAACATTTTTTCTTAAGCATTTCTAAACATTTTTTCTTAAGCATTTCTAAACATTTTTTCTTTAGCATTTCTATCCACGATAAGAAACCCAAATACTGCTGACATGATTCAAAATAGTGTCAGTTTCTCCACAAGAGATTCTAGGAGACACTCCGGCTATGCGAAGTCGAGAAACCACTCTCCTTAAAAAAATTCATTGTCGCTAAATGGTTTCTACTTCGAAAATATCTCGAGTAAACTAAGGTCTGAGATGGTTTAAATTATTATGAACTTGTATTTTATCCAATGTGGTCTCTCAGATCATGACAAACATGAATCAATAGTACGTCTCTCTCTCTCTCTCTCTCTCTCTCCTTCTGGATTCATTGCCAGAAAATTCCACGCATAGCTTGCTTCAGAAGTGTGTACTTTTTTCACCACGGTTGAACCAAAAGTCACGAGATTTTTTCAAAAATTCATAAAAATTCAACAATTGGTCGTAAAAGTATGCGGTTTGCTCTAAAATTCTCGTGAATTCAACTTTTTAAATTTTTTATTCAAATTTTGTAGGGCGCGGTAGCCCAGGTCGATAAGACACTCGCCTAAATTACCAAAGGATGTTCAGAGGTATCGCGAGTTTGAAAGCCGGTTCGTCTTTGTCAGAAACTTTTCTGAAACGGGTACAACAGAAGCGACGACATTACCACAGAAAAAGATCGATGCCAAAATGCAAATCCCACACCAACGGATTAGCGCGCCAACATCTCGGTGATTATATTAAAAAAAGGCTGCCGTTCGGAATCGGCAATAAATTATAGGTCCTAGTCTAATTAGCCCTCGTGTGCAGAAAATGTCCAAAAAATTTCAACTTGTAAGAACTCATTAAGATAACTCATTAATTATTTATTTATTTATTTATTTATTTATTATTTAATTATTAGAACTCATTGATTCATAAGAACTCAACTTGTAAGTATGTAATCATAATATACTGGATGAAAAAAAAAAGAAGTTTCGAGGACGACAGCTGTGTTTTCTAATATGATTTCATTTGCACACATATCTGAGTTTCTTATAGAAAAACGCAACCTACAGGCGCAATTTCGAACTAAATTTTGCTTTAATTTCTAAAAATCTATACATGAAAATTTTGATGAAAACTCATAAGAAAATTTATTCACATTTTTTAAGATTTTTTTGTAAATACAGTCGCGAATCCCGTTTTAACCAATACCTTTATAGCGAAAATCTCGTTTTAACGAACACTTTTCTAATCCTTCAGCTAAATTTACATGGGAACAATGCAGAAAGCTGGAATTACCTTATAACGAAATTTCCTTGTAACGAAGTGATTTTTCCGGTATCTTGGAGTTCGTTACAACGGGATTCGACAGTATATATATCTAATGATTTTTGTGGTTCTCCCTGCACATGCTTATATGAATAAATACTCCCCTGAACAAAACCTGAAGTTATCAGGGAACCAAATCTGAAAATATCCTGCATAAATAGTCATCATCACGGTAATCACATATTTCCCAGAATATTTTTTCCCTATTTTTTCTCATTTCACTGCTTGAAAAAATTTGAATATTTCCAATGAGATATTTATTCACATACATACTCCGTGTTTCTATTCAAATTTAATTTCCTTGCATTCATCAATTTCCGATCGAAATAAGAGGACAAAGAATATATTCTCTTTTTGTTGTTAAAATGGATTCTCTTCTTATTTGGTTATGTATACAGCCTTCGAAAAAGTAAGGCCTCCATTTTGTTATTATGGCCCGCGGTCAATAGATATGTGTGTATATACATATATTTATTTCAAAAAGACATCTATTTAATCGTTTGTTGAGAGAAAGGAAAACGTGATTTCGAACACCCCGCTATTAGTTGATAAATCTGATATGATATCGATTTTTTTTTTTTCTAAGAAGCTTCCTTTGTTCGTATGCAAATGAGGCGCGGAAAAAGATTTAGTTTCCGTCCGTTTTCTCTTTTCTCTTAACTGATAAATGGCCGAGATTCGATGAGGAAATGGAGAAACGTGTTAGATACCACATACAGGATCTTCCCATTGAAATGGAAAAAGGGGGGGACTATATTGAGCATCTATATCTCTAAATATGTTGCCCGTGAGCACCGCGGTGCTCGCTGAAGTACCTGTGTTAACCCAATATCCTCCTTGCAAGAGAATTTTTATTATGCTTCTCTGAGTTTTAGCATATGCGAGAGTTGTCGCAGAGGCATGCGCGGACCCGGGGGGGGGATCGTTCATCCCAAGAGCCAAAAAAATCAGGGGGGAATTTATCTGTCCCGTAAAATACGGGATGATTCAACGGACCTAATGTTGTCTGCCTCCACTACATTCGCAGCTGATGGTGCCTGTGCTTTATTCGCGGCTGAATATGTCTGCCTCAGCCCATTCGGAGCTTGAGATATCTGTCTCGGCTAATTCGCAGCTGGAGATGTCTGCCTCCGCTTCCTTTTCAGGCTGGAGATGTCTGTTTCCGCTTTATTTGGAATTAGATATATTGCCACGGCTCCATTCGTAGCTGAAAATGTTAGTACACGTAAAGGTGCTCGCTATAACCGATGTAATTAGGTTCTTTAGAGTAATTTCTCACGGTTCTATCCCATGCGGTAATCCAAGATGATTTTGCCCATCCCATGTTCATTTTTTTCTACGTGGGTTTCTTTATTCAGTTGCATTCAGTAAAACACCTGAAGCTACTGAAGCTACGCGGAAGGCGAGGCCGATGACAACCGCGTATGTCGGGGTACAGTTTTTCATAGAAATACATATAGTATGTACTATGCATATTTTCTCTATACAGGGTGTCCTGTAAGTGCTAGCACGGCTGTTATCTCATCAACCGTCCGTTGTAGAGGTATCATTCCAATTTAAAAAATCCTCAAAAGGCGTTCAAAAATTACCCTGTACCAGTTTCGAGGGTGAAAATACAGTGTGTAACAAAATAAAAAAAAAAATTTAATTTTTTTCATGGTCCCCTCCCCCGTGCTCTAACTTCCATGTGGAAAACTCTTTCCCTGTTTCTCCTGATAGCAATAAAAAAAAGTTCCACGTTTCTAAGTACAATATTCAGAGAGATATTCGAATTCGAAAAGTAAGTAATTTGGGAAGGAACAGCGTTAACTGCGGGGAAAAACCGTTTTACCCGCGTGGTACAGGATAATTTTTGAATGCCTGTTGAGCATTTTTTAAGCTGGAATCATATCTCCGCGACGGACGGTTGATGAGGTTGATATAAAGGTCGTGCTAGCACTTACAGAGAAAGGACACCCTGTATAATATCTACTATTTGACTAGCGTAATTGTGATTGAATTTCATAAATGTGAATTTTTCGCAGAAAATCATGTAACTGGAATAGCGTAAGTCGAGGCATTACTGCATATGCGATGGCGTTTGAATGTGCACTATTTGGCAGATGTGGATGTTGGTCATCTAGAGCAGTGTTCTTCAACTTTTTCATAACCACAGACCGGTGAAAGTAGTTAAACAATTTCGCGGATCAGCGAGAGTAAGAGAAATAATAAATAAGGACCGACAAAAAAATAAATAAATGGGGGGGGGGGAGGGGATAATTTGCGGACTGTGGGCAAATGGGAGAAATAATTTGAAGAGTAGAAAAAAAATAAATAAATGGGAAAAATAATTTACGGACTTAGAGAAATGGAAGAAGTAAACTGAAGACCGGAAAAAAATATATAGATTTAGGAGAAATAATTTGCGGACTACACACACAAATGGGAGAAATAATTCGAGGTCCGGCAAAAAATAAAGATTTAGGAGAAATAGTTTTTATGGGCTACACAAAGGAGAAATAATTTGAGGACCGGCTATATGTGAAGAATTTCCTGACTAGACAAATGAGGGGAATCATTTCAGCACCGGAAAAAAATAACGATTTAGGAGAAATAATTTGCGGACCGGCAAAACAAAGATTTAAGAGAAGAATTTCCTGACTAGACAAATGGGAGGAATGATTTGAGCACCGGCAAAAAATAAAGATTTAGAGGAAATAATTTGCGAATTACACAAATGGGAGAAATAATTTGGGAACCGGCAAAAAATAAAGATTTAGAGGAAATAATTTTCGAATTACACAAATGGGAGAAATGATTTGGGGACCGGCAAAAAATAAAGATTTAGGAGAAATAATTTGGGGACAGGCAAAAAATAAAGATTTACAAGAAATAATTTGAGGACAGGCAAAAATAAAGACCTAGAATAAATAATTTGCGGACTAAACAAATAGGAAAGTTAATTTGAGGACTCTAGCAAATAAATAAATAAATAAATGGAAAAGATAACGAGCCAGTAGTTGATGAACTGATCTAGAGCAGTGTTTCTCAATTTTTCTGAACCCAAGGACTAGTAAAAGTTCTGCAGCACAATGCAATAGACTTAGTTATGTTTAATTCCGTTTGAACATTTCTGTACTAATATTTGTGGCATAAAATTGAATTACGTTCATTTATAAGTCATCCGACTTCGTTGAAACGTCATTTTGGAGGAAAATATCGATTTCTACTTTTTTTTTCTTTCTTTTTAAATATAACAAGCCCTGTTTGTTGTGATTCCAGGGGGCCTTGTTTTGTTTATCTGACGCCTAAAATCGAAGTAACGTTCACTTTAGTGTTGCGTTTGCATACAAGTAACCCGTGAATAAATAAACTTTAAACGTGTTTTACGAAGAATGCTATTTTTTTGACATATTATTGAGTTTGAAGCTTGATTTCTAACATTCTATTCATTGCATCATTGCAAACTTTTAATACGATATTTTGCTATATATTGGTGAGGGTTATGAATCAAAGTCTAAGGTCTATTACATATGTTTTTGTATAATTACAGTATTTTATAGACGATATGTAGCATGAAAGTTGAAAAAAAAATTCACACGTACATTAACAGACTTGATTATATGTTACAAGCATACCATACAACCCTTTGAATTTTAATCTGCACCAATACCATTCTAATTCCATACTATCTGAAAATACTGAGTAAATAACAAAGCATTCTATTCATAGAATTTTTACAATCGTACTGCGAATACAGTGAATCCCTCTTATAACGGTTTTTTTTTAAAAAAAACGTCATAAAAATGCTGTAAGTGGGAAAACACTTTCAACGGGAAATCTTAATGAGAATTACTGAGTTGAGATCACGAAAGTAAGTCGTACTAAGCGGGAAAAACGTTCTAAGTAGGAACGTTATAAGCGCGATCGGCTGTATTGCACGAATTTTGCTTAAAATTTGACATAAATATTACTTTTTCGCAGAAAATACAAAATTTAATATCGTTTTCACCATTTTGGGACACTTCTTATGAAAAAAATGTTATTTAAGTTCACTCGAGTACCATTTTATAGAAAAGTGTTATATCGCACATAGTCGGATCCCTTAATTAGAATTAGATTTTAAAATCTGTTCCAACTTGATTTAGACATTGGATAGAGAAACGTTGATTCAGAATAGTGTTCTTCAACTGCTGGTCTGCGGACTGGTGACGGTCTGTGGAAATTCCCTGCCGGTTCGCGAAACGTTTCTCTCGGTCCACGTAGCCGTTACATAATTGCAGCTTTATTGAATGAAATACGGTTTCTATGTTAGTTTTGAATATTATATTTTTTTCATGCAAAACCCATTATTAAGTTTTCCTTCGAACGTAACACTTTTATATATTTGCAATCGTTATTTTAAAATGAACCGTCTGCTTATATTTTTCTAATTCTTCTGCAATGAGTGTACCGATCTTATTTCATGAGTCTCAGGAATCTTATTTCATGAGTCTCAGGAATCTTATTTCATGAGTCTCAGGAATCTTATTTCATGAGTCTCAGGAATCTTATTTCATGAGTCTCAGGAATCTTATTTCATGAGTCTCAGGAATCTTATTTCATGAGTCTAGCCATCCTTTTTGTTTAACAATCTTATTTCATGAATCTAGCCATCCTTTTTGTCTAGCAATTTTATTTGATCAGTCTAATAATCTTATTTCGTGAGTCTTAATAATCTTATTTCGTGAGTCTTAATAATCTTATTTCGTGAGTCTTAATAATCTTATTTCGTGAGTCTTAATAATCTTATTTCGTGAGTCTTAATAATCTTATTTCGTGAGTCTTAATAATCTTATTTCGTGAGTCTTAATAATCTTATTTCGTGAGTCTTAATAATCTTATTTCGTGAGTCTTAATAATCTTATTTCATGAGATTAGCCATTCTTTTTGTTTAGCAATCTTATTTCATGAGTCTAGCAATCTTATTTCATGGAGTCTTAGCAATCTTATTTCATGGAGTCTTAGCAATCTTATTTCCTGGAGTCTTAGCAATCTTATTTCATGGAGTCTTAGCAATCTTATTTCACGGGGTCTTGGCAATCTCATTTCATTAGTCTAACAATCGTATTTCATGAGTCTAGCCATCTTTTTGTCTAGCAATCTTACTTCCTGAGCCTAACAATCTTATTTCATGACTCAAGTAATCTTATTTCATGACTCAAATAATATTATTGCATGAGTCTAGAATTTTTTTGTCCAGCAGTATTTTTTCCTGACCATTCCACTGCGGCCTATACGATGATATCTTCTCACTTAAGCGAAATTGGCATCTGCAGATTATACGCAGATGTAAAAATTTTGCAAAATTTCATTTTCAAACCTATTAATTTCAGCTTTTTCAACATATCGCTATGGAAAGTCAACGTTTCCTTCATGTCGAAACCCTGACCATCGGCACGGACCAATCACAATTCAGCATCCCAATTATCCTTGGCAAAAAAAAACTCCATATAATAGCTAGTGCAGTACACACAATGATATAGTTTCATTTCGTTTCCTTTAGAATCGCAACGAATCTTTTGTTTTTTGGAACGATTTTCAAGGGTAAGAGCAGATTAATCACCTTTAACCAATTAACTCTATGCGTATCCTCTCTTATAACAACAGTGGCGATCCGGCCAAATCTAGAAAAAAAAAAGAGCGATGTAAGAGCGTGTATCGTATACGCCACTGAGAATTCTTTCTTCGAGTTCTCGCATTTAGTCACGCCAGGAATCACAATAAAAGCGTATCTTTTGTGTCCTCACGAAACAACAGGACACGAATCCTTTTTTTTTTTGTGGTATGATTGCGTGAAATACCTGAAATGCATTACATACAGTAACAATGGTTCCACGGCGGATATGGTGAATATCCGCAGCATGAAAGAACAGAATGTCTTTCATGAAGAAAAAGAACTCTTTAATCGAATATTCTCTAGAAATTTTCTCTCAAATGGATGTTTTTTTGCGTGGGCCTATGGCATAGGTGATAATTCACAGACTTGAAAAATCTGCAGTTTATCTCGTGATAGCACATTCCGCATCGAAGAAAACAAGCCACACAAATAAAAAGGAAAACCAGGGAACTTTCTTCCAAATTTCAACGCGTGACCATATGTAAATCCCGTTTTTCCGGGACGATTTGTTTTGCTGTCCTGATTTTTTTTTTTTGGCAGTAATTGTCCACTTTACATGCTTTTGGCGAAAATCACCGATTTTTCGTACATGAAATCCTCATTCCCAATATTTTTCCTCAGAAACCGCCTAGAGATAGAAGGATTCCGCACAGGTTGCGATAAACGTCATTCAGACTACCTAGCAAGTTTGCCACATTTTGAAACACAGCATCCTATTTCGTTTCTTCTTATTTTGGCGTGGAATCTTCCTGATTGGCTGGCTCACAAATACCGCATAGTCAATGGATAAATTCTGAGCCTGGTCATTTCTTTTCCGCACAACGATGATACTGGCACGAGCAGGGAATTTTTTCCCCTGAATATTCTGAGGGAAAACGGACTACTCACTGACGTCACAGTGTGCGGAGGCCTTCTATCTCTAGGAGGTGCTGGGTCAGCATGAAATTGTAGGGACTGGAAGAGTATTTCCTCTTTAGGGATTTTCTATTCAAACAAAGCACAATTTGAGGACTTTTAGGGATTTTTCTATGAAGATAAGAAAAATCGGAAGAATCGGATTTCCGACCTGATGATTTTAATAAGGCTGAAAAATCGGAAGCATTGGCACCTATGCTATGGGTATTAAACACGGGGCTTCAAAACTTTTTTCGGTTCGTGAGTAGAGAATGGGACGAATGTATTCGGCTGCTATTCGGTATTCGGTCCTTTTGCCGAATATTTTTGGTTCGGCTGAACAATGCTTAGGTATTCGGTAGAATATCTATGTAATTCTCTAAGCACAACAAATAAATTTCAAAAAGATTATGTCAATTGGAATTTTTGGCATAAATTAAAAATTTCTGATTCTGTAAGTAAGAATAAAATGCAATGTAAATTTGATTGTCAGTATCGTGGCTATTGAGAATATTTCAATTACCAGTTTTTTAATATTTATTCAGACAATAAATTGCTTAATTAAATTCAATTTCAGTCATTCGAAATTATCAGTTTTATTTTGAATTGAAAACACCTATTTTATCTATAATTGTGATTTATTTTAAGATATTAATATTCGGGTTCTGTGTTCGGCCAAAACACTATACTTCTCATCACTATTCGTGAGCCGGTGGTGAGTCGGCCAAAGGGTCCCAAACGGAACTGTGGCCCGGAATTATTGTGTGAGAACTTGCCAATAATCTTCAAATTATTTGATTTTTCATAAATTTTTGAGAAATTATGAGTTTTTAATAATTCCGGCTATTCTTGCTCTTATTTAATTAATTTAGAATTTTCATTAGTTCTCATTTTCATTAATTCTGAAATTTTCATTAGTTCTGGAGTTATTTCTTTCATTAATTTTGAAATCTGGACTTATTTCTTTCATTAATTTTGAAATCTGGAGTTATTTCTTTCATTAATTTTAAAATTTCATTATCTATACAAATACAAATACAACGCCACAACAGGCAAATTGCCCAACGAGGTGGCTGACTTAAGAACATCATGGATCCCCGAGCCATTTTTTGGAGGCCCTACCTACTACTGCTACACCACACATGCACCCCGCCTTTTCTGCCGCTCTCAGCCTGCAATTTAGCAACTACACAAAAGAAAACTCTACGCGCCAATACCAAATTTTTAGTCACCATGATGGGACCTAGCGACTGGGATTTGTCGCTGGACCAGCCCTGCATTCGGGTACATATAATATGTGAATGTATGAGAAATCAGTTCATTTACTGTCTTAAAAATTTATATATTTATACTACTTTTATCACATAAATTACGTTTGTTACATAATTCTCCATCTTATTTTCCAGGTAAAACACCTACGATAGCCATGATATGAATTCTCAACATGTTACTGTGTTCATTCCGAAATTGGATGCTCAACCCTGGATCTTGATCTGAACTGAAACACGTGAACTATTTTTCGATTACATATTCCTTCAATATCGTCAATCACGTTGGCCATTATCCTATTATGACTATTATTGGTATGACGTTGTCTCACAGAAATTAAAAATGTATGCTAATAAAAATTTAAATAAAATTTAATAAACAAATTTTATTGAAATAAGTCGATGTTATAATAAAGTGGGTGTTATGTGATACCACCGAAGCTAAAGATGGTTACATCGGGGCTTTCATCATTGAAGGCATAAGCCTAGGCATACACAGTCGGCCTCGATTATTCGGGTAACGGATAAATCATACGGCCCCAAAATTTCTCCCATAGAGACAATGTTGAAGTTTCTCGCTTTCTATGATAATTTCAACTTTTCCTCGCTTAATCGAATAGTATTGCGCTTCACGCGTCAACTGTTGATACACATCAACCACTATACACATAATGTTTTTATTCAATAAAACATTTGAAATTAATAGAAAATATGTTAATAAGTTAAGATAAATACAATTAAGAGCAGATATTGACCTAGTATTCAAGTTGTAATAATACGTATATTTAATTATTTTCGTTCCTTGTGAAGCCAGTAGAGGGCGCTAGCTATCTTAATGAAAAGTAAAAAATCTTAGGTGTGATCAGTGATCATCGTAATTAAATATAATTTTCATTTCATTTTTGATGCCTGATTAATATTAATATTGATCCTTCTTCAGTTTCCAATTTATAAAATGGCAATTCGATTTTTCCCCCGCATGATCAGATGCCGCCCTCAATCGGGTATTGTGGATATAGTGATATCCAATTAAACGGGGCCGACTGTATTTCATCTGAAACATATATTTTTCGAATAGCATATCTATAAGTTTCTAGAACTGGTGAAATTTGACTTCGCGTCAAAATCAAGTATTACATGATCAATGTATTTTAATCGTGTTTTAATGCTCGATGCCACCGCAACATTTAATACTGCGTTATGTATAACTAATGAGACATTCCATTTTCAAGTTACTTGTAGAAACATTTCCTACGCATGCTATTTTTATGTACAATACTTTCAAACATTTATATTGTACAGATTGTAAATATGTCTTTTTTTTAAACTCATTTTTATTGATGGCATTTGAAAAATGTTCGATATTTTGTATACATGTATACTTTTGTATACCCGTTTACACGAATTTTTTTTTTCTTTCAATATTGAATATACTATTTTTTTACTTGTAATAAATGAAAATTGTTCATTTTTTAACTCATGTGTTTTTATTTCATGTCTTTATTTCAATAATTATTTTATTGTGGGTATTTTCCTTTTTGAAACCATTAAATTCTGGTATTAAATTGAGACATGTGCCTATAACATGCCGGGGATGCAGAGAGTATTCAATGTGACATGCGGGACTCTAATAAGGAAGTCGTCGATATACCCAGGGGTTCCATATCCAGGAGCCGAGACAATAGTTGGGATATTTAGTGGGCTCTTTCAAAAGTAAATATATTGTGTTACAAAAAATGTAATTGATTCTGGGGGTCTGAACCGAAGCTCTGTTAGTCCATAGTTCCATGAATTTCCATGGGAGCCATGAATTAAAGAATGAAAGCAAATCCCTCATTCCTAGGCAAACATGAATTTTTGGGAATCAATTCTGACTTGGAAATGTTACGAAATAATGGTATGAGACATTCATGTATGGATAATATTTTGAATGCAAGGTTATGCTAAATTCATGGGACACACTTTAAGAGGTGATATGAGTCACCTAAACAAGCACTTTTGATTACAGTATGTGCGGTGAATCGCAATAGCAAAGGCAGTAGAGGATATTTTTGGAAAGTGCACAATAGCACTTCACCAAAATCAAATATATTTTTCTAACGGATTTGCTGCAATAAGTTGAATCAACCGTTCAAGTGTGCAGGGTATGGTAATGTGTGGTAGACATTATCACTGTGCAACCTGGGTAACGCAAATTCTACCACAAGTCACTATACCGCGTGATCATTGGCGCCGCATAACCATCATGGTCCTTGCACCAATGAAATGCAAACTCCAAAAAAAATTACAGAAAAGAATACTGTGTTAATGCGGCATCGGCAAAGACGCCACATACCTCAGAAACAGGCGTACGCAGGGGGGAGGGGAATAGGTGGCTCCTGCCCCGCCCCCCAAGCCGACAAAAAATTGGAAGAAAAAAAAATGTAATACTTCTATGAAACAAATCAAAATGTGAAAAGACAATACTTTTTATATAGTATTTTTCGGTTGATTCAGATGCTTTTTGAAGGGTGGTAACTCCAAATTTCTCAAAAGAAAATTTTTGTGCAAACCCCAAGCGTTTTTGTGTCCTCTAAAGGTCGATCTTGCCTACGCCCCTGCTTAGAAATAGAACTCAAATGCGTAAAAAGCCGCTGCTTTTATATAAGTTACTGTAATTAAAAAAATCACCTTAAAATGTGAAAAAAAACTATTAAAAGTTTAGAATTTCACAAATAAGACGATGTTGTTACTAACAAAAAAATTACAGTAGACTCCATGGGCGGAGAAGAAACAGGTTGGGGGGGCGTGCCCCCAGAGTCAAACGTGGAGTCAACTGATCTAATGTATATATGTATAGATGAATTGACATCATCATCATCGAGCCCCCCCCCCAGACTTCCAAGTCAATCTCCGCCTATGGTAGACTCCCGTTTACCTGATACATCTTCTAATATGGAAAAATTGAAGGATAATTTACAAATTTCGGTATAACTGAAAACACGCAAGAAGTGAGCGTAATTATTATTTTTTTTCATTTGTAGTATTGTTATTTTGTTATTTGCAGTTAAATCCTGTTATAATGAACTTAAGGGGAAATTTGCTTTTCTATATTCGATCCAATAAGTGAACGTTGCATGGGGCCAAACATTTTGATCTATACCCTGAGAAATCTAGCTTATTGGGAAGAGCCTGGTCATTCTTCAAAATGTGGCTAATATATTTCGAAAATTATCTAGCACTTTCTAATCATACTAATATATAGCCACCTCGCTGGGCATTTTGCCTGTTGTGGTGTTGTATTTGTATTTGTATATTTTATGCTTATCGTAGTGAACCCATACACACATTTAAACTAATTAGAAAATGGATGCTTGTTTGCTCAAACACAGCCCGGTTTCATCTAGGCTTATTACAATAAGGCGGTTTCTTCATTTTGATTATAATATGATTGCATGAGTGCCGGATATAATCAAGAGTCCACCGTTCTCCTCCCCCCCCCCCATATTTCTTTTCATCAAGCCTATAATACTGTAGAGCAGTGATTTATGACTTGTTCGTGTGGGTACGATCACTATAAAATGGGTACGTGAAAATAATACGCGACACATCAGAAAAACGGATGAGATGATAATGCACTGGGTAGTAAAGTATATTGAAGCTTATCAATTTGAACACCTCTGTATCCAGAACACCGTTCTATATTAGACGGTGTTAATGGAACTGACTTATTGCTAAGAACAGAAGGCTTATGCTTGTCTTAAGACAAAAAATGTCCAGAATACTGTTATTCTATATCCTTGGAAAGCTAACTTGGACTGATTTCAATGGGTGTCCAACTTAGACAGGTTTCGCTGTTTATGTTACCATTAAAGCTCGAAAGCCGTTAATGTGCGCATTAGCTAAGTAATCTGCAGATTAATTAGCCCGATCCGAAAGTGCGGAATCACCTACAAAATAATAGTTTTCAACACTTTACCTAGGTAATGTACGCATAAAGGAGTGATCCCCATCCCTCTTTGAGGAAAGAACGGATTTGCCGCCCCAAGTGATGTCGCGGAAATCATTCTAAAAAAAGGGAAGCAGAATAGGGAACAGTGATTGGCTGGAAGCTCATCCGCCATATTTAAGCAAAGTGTGACCTCATAACATTGCTATAACTGTACAGATTCCTCTCGCCACATTTCTTAGAAGAAAATTAGCTCAAAAAAAGCAAAAAAGAAAACGCATAAATAAGGCTTGTAATAAGTGAGTTAACGTTATAGGCGAAATAATTACAGTCCAGATCGATCCATTCTGTCATTTGTATAAACGTGTCTTCTTTAGAATATCCCGTGGGCGTTATCATTAGGAAAACCCTAAAAAAATACATTATTATTATTATTATTTTACAAGAAAAATAACTTTGGGAATTCCACCGTACTTTTCTTTAAATTGAAGCGTACCTGTCACACAGAAAACCAAAAATAATAATAATAAAACGGGGTCACCGATGTCAAGTGTGGATGCATACGGTAATTAAGATAGTAATTAATCAACAGAGCGAGTAATTAGACTTTTACAATAGATCACTCTATTCGTAAACCTGAAGCCAACGTCCACGCATACCTGTATATGTGTGTGTGTAATACGATCATTAATTATTTCGAAGAAAGCAATTTTCCTTTTGGTTGTATTAAAAGATGAAAAAGAACTCGGTTCTTGTTTTCTTTGGGAGTTGAAATAAGGAGTGGAAATTCTTCATTGGATCGAGGTACCCTCGTATGTCCTTGCCCTGATGGCTTCGCTAACCTTAGGGCAGTGTTACCCCAACGCTCTTCGGTATAAAAAGAAAGCTCTCTCTGTGCTTTTATAGATGAATCTTTGCGTTGAAAAAGACAGAGCTTCCATTAAAAGTTACCCTTATTGACATCGGCGTGGATGCCGCATGAATGGAATGATAGAATTTAATACCATAGTAACTCAAGTGATTTGCCATACCATCGCGATTAGTGGTAGCACATGATAGGGTGTGGGTCGTAAACCCCGACAGCCACAATCCCGACGCGGCCAAAATCCCGACAGATCAAAATCTGGACATGGTCAAAATTCCAACACGGCTGAAATCCCGAAAGACCAAAATTTCGGAACTGCCGAAATTCCGAAAGAACGAAATGCCGGCGAACAAAAATCTGAACGCTGGCGAAAGTCAAAAAGACCAAAGTACCGACGACATCAAAATTCCGACAGACCAAAATCTCGACATTGCCGAAATTCTGAAAAACTAAAATGTCGACACGGTCGAAATTCCAACAGACCGAAATCCCGACGATACCGAAATTCTGACTGACTGAAATCACGACATAGCCGAAATTTTAAGACCTAAATGCCGAAGAAGAAAAATCTCGACACGTCAAAATTCTGCAAGACGAGAATCCTCACAGACCAAAATCTCGACACGATCAAAATTCCGTAACAGGGGGATCCCGACAGACCAAAAGCTCGACACGGTTGAAATTCTGCATAAGATCAGGATCCCGACAGACCAAAATCTCGACATGGTCAAAATTCCGCAAGACCAGGATTCCAACAGACCAAAATCTCGACATGGTCAAAATTCCGCAAGACCAGGATCCCGACAGACCAAAATCTCGACACGGTCGAAATTCTGCATGAAACCAGGATCCCGACAGACCAAAATCTCGACATGGTCAAAATTCCGCAAGACCAAGATCCCGACAGACCAAAATCTCGACACGGTCGAAATTCTGCATGAAACCAGGATCCCGACAGACCAAAATCTCGACATGGTCAAAATTCCGCAAGACCAGGATCCCGACAGACCAAAATCTCGACACGGTCGAAATTCTGCATGAAACCAGGATCCCGACAGACCAAAATCTCGACATGGTCAAAATTCCGCAAGACCAGGATCCCGACAGACCAAAATCTCGACATGGTCAAAATTCCGCAAGACCAGGATCCCGACAGACCAAAATCTCGACACGGTCGAAATTCTGCATGAAACCAGGATCCCGACAGACCAAAATCTCGACATGGTCAAAATTCCGCAAGACCAAGATCCCGACAGACCAAAATCTCGACACGGTCGAAATTCTGCATGAAACCAGGATCCCGACAGACCAAAATCTCGACATGGTCAAAATTCCGCAAGACCAGGATCCCGACAGACCAAAATCTCGACACGGTCGAAATTCTGCATGAAACCAGGATCCCGACAGACCAAAATCTCGACACGGTCGAAATTCCGCATGAAATCAGCATCCAGACAGACTAAAATCTCGACACGGTCGAAATTCCGCAAGACCAGGATCCCGACAGACTAAAATCTCGACACGGTCGAAATTCTGCATAGAAATCAGCATCCAGACAGACTAAAATCTCGACACGGTCGAAATTCCGCAAGACCAGGATCCCGACAGACTAAAATCTCGACAAGATCGAAATTCCGCCAGACATAAATCTCGATACCGCCAGCATTTGAAATGACTGAAATCCCAACAATTCAAAATAAATTTCATTAAATAAATATTAATTTACACTACTTTTTTGAAAACCTATTAACAGGAGCAGAATAAGTGTATGTATTTCTATAAAATAAAATAGAATTTTTTCCAGCTTAACTGTTAATAAACAAAAAAAATTCTGACAATCAATTACATACCGCACCGCAATTCACCGGGACTTTCAAGTATGAAAATTAAGATTTTCGAATGAAAAGGGAAAATAACAGTATTCAGTATTCTCCATACAATATGTATTAAAATTTTAAATTCCATCTGATGCTATAAACTTAGATTTCAACTGTAGCATAAGTCATGTACGAATAGAAAATTTTAATAGTTTAGATAAGGGAAAATATCACCGAATAAAAGTTTCAGAAACATTATGTAAGTGTCACCTGATGTCTAAAGTGTACACGTCACTGCTCGTAAGGCGTAAGTCAATCGTCGTGGGGTCATTAACTACATGAGTTTCAAGTTCATTTACACGCTTCCAACAGAAAAAAAAACTGAAAAAGACGAGGAAAATCCTATTGTTGAAGTGACGCAACACACAAAAGCCTGACTCGGAATAAGGGAAAGTCCCAAACTTCAGCTGTCAAACCATCATCTTGACTCCCTTGTTGTGGCCACCCACAAGATGGTGTTGGTGGACAACCGGAGAGAAAGTACTAGAGGTGTGCCATCTACAGAAAGGGGCTGGGAGCTTTGTTTTCCGGTGTCATGTCACCTGCCCACTACCTGTCACAAAAATCTCTTTAAGTACTTCACGTGAAAATTTTACAAAATATTGATGGAAATAAGATATACCACGTATTAAATGGATATATTCATTGTTTTTGAATTATAACAGAAATCAATGAGTTTTGATTTTCAATTTCAACTAGCGTTAACCCTGAACACTCAAAACTTGAACGTTACTTTCGTGTCTCCCTATGGAAGCTTGTCTGTCAGTAGTGTTACAAATTTTAGACTCTCAAGGAAGGTGCTTATTTCGGAAGCTCAAGAGAAGTGCATGCAAATTTTGGAAGCTCGGGACAGTAACGTGCAGATTCGGAAGCTCTGGGTAAACGTGAGTGGATCTTAGACGATCAGAGAAATTGTGTGCAGATTTCGAAAGCTTCTTGTTAGAGCGAGTAGATTTTGGGAGCTCCAAGTTAGCTCGCGTAAATTTTGAAAGTTTCAGTTCAGCACGTTGTATGCAGATTTGAAACGCTCAAGGAAGTTGTGTGTATACAAGATTCATCGAAAGACTGGTTATTTGTGGAGATGAAGATTACAAGGAGAAAATTCATCGCTGCCCTCGCGGGGACTCGAACCCCGGTCTCTCGCTTGCCGGAAGAGTGCTCTACCGTCGAAGCAGATAGAATACTTCAACCTTGGAGCTTATATATATTTTGAAAGGCACCGTACATGGACGGCATCAACAATCAACTAATAGCTCGTGAATGACATAGGCCAACCAGATGGCCACATGCATATAGAAATGTCCTCTCCACGTGTAAATACAACGTCCGGCAAGCGAGAGACCGGGGTTCGAGTCCCCGTGGGGGCAGTGATGAATTTTCTTCTTGTGATCCTTATCTCCACAAATAACCAGTCTTTCGATGAATCTCGTATTGACAAGTGAAGAGGACATTTCTATATGCAAGTTGTGTGTAGCTTTAAATTTATCGAAGGTGGAATAAAGATTTTTTAGCGCGTTTAGATTATAGATACTCAGAGAAGGAGGGTGTGGATTTCGAAAGTTCTCCTCTTTCGCGCGTGCAGATTTCGGGAGTTCCGTGCTAGCGGGAGTGAATTTTAAGTGATAGGAAGTACGTGTATATTTTGGAAGCTCTAGATTAGCTCGTGTAAATTTCGGAAGCCCCAGGTCAGCATGGTATAGATTTAAGACGTTCAGCCGAGGTGCGTGTAGATTTTAGACGCTCAGAGAAGTTACGAGTAGGCGTTGGAAGCCATAGGTCAGTGCGAGTATATTTCGCAGAGTCCAAATCAAAGAGGAGAAACTCAGGGAAAATGCTTGCAGATTTTGGAGCTTCTCGTTAGAGACTTCAAATTTTATAAGCAATACATTTTATTCGGGGAAATGCATGTAGATTTTGCTATGTCTGATAAGTGGATCTTAAACTTTCAGCTCCGGGTTAGAGCAAGTAGAAAAAATTTAAATGCTCAGGCAATGTCTATGTGGTATTTAGAAACTCCTCGTTAGAGCCTTCAGATGTTGAAAGCTGGATAGCGCATGCAAGGCTCTAGGTTATTGCGAGTACAGATAAAACCTAAAGTTACGTACAGATTTCGGAAACTCCTCGTTAACACTTGTAGATTTTCGGAAGCTCCTCGTTAACACTTGTAGATTTTCGGAAGCTCCTCGTTAACACTTGTAGATTTTCGGAAGCTCTTCGTTAGTGCGTATAGACGAGTTATCACGTGTAGACTTTAGAGACTCCGTGACAGTGCGTGTAAATCTTAAAAGCTTAGGGAAGCTAGCTGTTACAGCAGAAGTTATTTAAAACATTGCTGTGGCGCTCATAATCAAGGATACAGCCCGATACATATAGACCTCAAGATCTACAAAAACAATATCAAGTTCAATTATTGAAACTTATAAAATGAAAGTAACAAATACTCATTCCAACAAGGCCCAAACAAGCCATTAAACCCAATAGTAGAGTGCTCCTAACAGCAAACATCCACACATCCATTCCTCACTTTCTCGCATGGAATATGAATGAAGAGCACATACGCATTTCCTATCCTCTTATTCATCTGTTAAAAGCAAAATAACACAGGAGGAGAATATAATAACTTCTGTGCTCTTACAACACACACATATATTTTTTCTTTTTCTTCTTTAAATAAATCATATCACAGCAATTTGCCCACCGGGATAAGAGAAAGAGAGAGTCCAAATCGAAGAAGAGGAGAAAAAGAAATGGTTCCTATATCCATGGTTGTCTCTGTAATCGGCCATGGCAATGAAAGGAAAAAAACTTCTCAACACTTACAACATGGGCCCACAGAAAGCAAAAGAAAAAAAAGAGGAATGCCAAGCCCCGGGCGTTATTTAGAAATATTACCATCTACGGGGTGATAATATCTGTTCTCAGGTTGGATATGAAGGTTAGTCGAGCTGGGGGGGAGGGTGTATTTGCGGCCCTCGTATAACGTATAGGCCTGAATCATTTAGGATCGCGCTTCCGTTGATCAGGTCGGCCATTCTTGTTTTTTTGTTGTTTTTTTTACTACGGTATCTTAGTATGTAAGTCCAAGTATTTTCAGTCTTTTCGCCCTCCGTCTTGAGATATTCCTACAGAAGATTAAGAGGGCAATTTTTGCAATGATAACTGCAGAAGTCTCTCTTCCCCCGAATGATTGCCTTCTCTTTCCTTGATTCTCGTTCTGTGTTTGAGATTGTAATTCAGGACTTGTTTTTTGAAGCGGGTCTAAGTCTTCGAAATTTTATATTTTTATCAGGTGCCGAAATTATTTTTTTTTCTCAAGGGGGTGGGGGGATAAATGCGACAAGTTGGATTTTCGAGATTATATTGGACAGTCCGGACTCGTAAATACATTAAGATAAAGTTTGACATGACACTTTACGGTGACGGTTTTTTGAGTTTTTTGGACTGGGGCGCAATCGTATATAATCCCGAAAATGTCCACTTAGCGGCCGATTTATACCGATGTCTTGATCATTCTGTGTTTTTTGATGGTGGGATTGATATAAATAAAGGACCGTGTGTTTGCGTTGAGGATGGTGGTGTTGATTGCGGTTAGATATCCCGCAATAACGTGATTTGAGTGCGAAAATTCTGGACATTTCGTACCGCAAAGCAATTTGAAAAATTCCAACCTCAGTTTCCAGTCGTTTCTAGACAGCCTAGGCCATAGTTCCCCAACCTTTTTTGTCCCATCGCCCCGATCTTCAGAAGTTTTTTTTCCCATCGCCCCCAACGCAATCTAGCCCATAGGATCCTATGTTATACCCGTAGCTTCTACCACCCCCCTGCAACTTTTCATCGCCCACGTTAAGAATCACTGGTACGTCGTAGATCTGAAATTCCGCTAGACCAGCGGTTCTCAACCTAAGGTCATATGGCCCTTTTGTGGTCCTGGGGGACCATGGGTGGAAAAACAGATGAAAGGAGAGCCGCGGCAAGAAGTGAAGGGGACCCACAGAGATCTGCGAAGAAATAAAGTTTCAGAGTGAAATACACGGTGGTTATAAATAAACTCGCACTACTCAGGCGTATGTAGTATCCATTCTGATGGAGGTATTTAATTGATGAAACGTGGTACATATGGACCATGGGGGAAAAGATGGATTCAATAAAAAATATTTCAAATTTTGTCCACAAGGTGAAAACTTGGCGCTCTTTTATCTGTTATATTTTCCGCCATGATTCAAATAATGTATATACCAAGTTTCAATTAAATATGTCCACCACAACGGGCGCTACATAGGTTGGAGTAGTCAGTATAATTAAGCTGAGTAGTGCAGTGAGTAGTCCCTAGGTGGTCGGTCCGTGACGATGGCGTAGGTGGTACGCGGGCAGACTCGATAAAATTTTTCACCCGTTATAATTGATATTAGTAATGTTCATATAGGTTCAAATAAAATTATACCTTCATATAACGCAGGTTCACCATGCATCATTGAGGAGAATGCTGGAAATTGCGATCTTAAATATCACTAAATTTTGTATTTTTGAGTATCACTAAATTTTGCAAAAAAATTGCAATTCGTAGCTTAAATAAATTTGGTAATTACTACTAAAATTTGCTGAAGGGTGTGGAAATAGAGCTGCTACAATTAGTCGGTGATGACTATATTTCATTGAGGAAATGCGGTAAACTGGGATCTTAAATAATAATCCTTAAAATACGGGACATCACCTATTGACATCAAAAACATTATCGGAAATAGGCACAAAATCACCAATTATCGTAATTTAAATTCAATAAAAAAAATTGTTGACAAATACGTGAGATGAATATTAATAATTTTTGCCATAATTTTATGAATATAATTTATATTATGAAAACGGTTTGAGCCTGCGTCCGCGTATATTCATGGCTTTCAAACTCAAATAAGTATCGTTGAAAAAACGGGACAAATGTATAAAAAAAATCGGAACAAAGAAAATTACAGAATGCCCAGTAATACGAGACACAAGTGGTCCGTCAAATTGTTTCAGGTATCTTAACTACTATACCAAACATCAACTCTGGCCATATCGCTATATTGCAATTTACTGCCAATAATGTGATGGGTTGGAAATGAAGGCACTGCGGCGCTGTTCATCGGTGGTCGCCTCAAGCTCGTTAGGTTAAATATCTTATATCGCTATATCGCTATATGTTACGGTAAATGTGATAAATCGGTTTTTTGTACAGTTGCCAATCGTTTCCGTAAAGCCAGGTTTTCCTAGAAGCACGTTTCTACAGTGCGTGCAGCGTTAAAACTCTGATTGGTCAAAAAAGCTGAATTTCAAGTTTTTAATCAATCAGCGTTTTCACGCTGCACACGGCGCAGAAATTCTACTCTTAGGAAATTGATGATTTTGGAAATACGAAAAAAATTCGTCTGTTATGGTTGACCTACCCCGATTTAAAGCAGTGCCACGACCCCTGAAGTCGATTATGCATAATAACCGGTAAAAAGGGATAAATTTCAAGTATTTATCGAATTAACCAAGTACGCTTAAATATCAGGTACAATCACCCATAAAAATGAAAACTTTTTTTTTAGTATTGAATCAAATTTGCTAACGATACTTGGGTATTATGCATAACCACCGGTAAAAGTGATAAATTTATAAAACTTACGGATACGATTGGGAATTATGCAAAAACTATATTATCACATTTACCGTAATCAAAGCGTTTTAAACCCCTTGCCTCTTTCGGCCCGCCTCGTATTTTAGTGACGTAATAGTGATCTTGGATAATGATCGCAACCCCATATTAAAATCCTATGTATAGGATGGAATAACGCATCCCTGTACCATCGCATTCCCTCAACGCTGCGTACTTTCTGAGACATAATAAGAATTAAAAGTGGGAATTTTCGTTCCGTGACGTTACATAATGGTCAATATAAATCAGGTGCACTGTTTTAAAGATGTAATCACGTCAAAAATTCAAATGATTCCGAATGGCCTTTAATTAGGGCAAAAGTATTTCCGACGTATATATGACCATCTGGGTCTTGAACACGCGATCATTCAAGCGCACCCCCGGACACCTGAATAAATTAAATCTCATAACACCAGCTGTGTACAACGGTAATTATACTTACGTGAGGTAATAATTGCACATGTGTGCATATTTGTAGGTCAAGGGTCTATATCCCGAGAGAATGTGGGGGGGGGACATTGAAGATGCATCGATTAACTCCGAAAAACCGATCGATATCGATGGGATGGGCAGGAAACGTATGCGTAATGCGTTCAACGCGTAACGTGTCATTACACGTGAATGGACGGTAACAACACACACCGAGGTTTTAAACACTACCAATTAGTGCAGGCATTTTGAGCATGCGCGTGTTTGTCACGCATTCCAACCATTTTTTTTTTTAATAACAGCGTAAGCGTAGTCTTCGACAGACCTAGAGAGCAGTCATTTTCTATATAGAGGAGAAATAATCGATTAATTATGGTAATGTTGTTTTCTTACACCAGGAGGCCTACCTACCATAGGTAAAAATTAACTTAATCAATTTTTTTTTTTTGGTAAATTATAAATTTAAAAGTTCTCTTACACACAGAAATGTGGCAGCTACATTGAGCAGCGGGGTGTCTTTTACCGGCCTGTCTGTACCTGAATTATTACACATGTGTAGCTTCTTCTTGGCTTCAGGCCCCCAATGTGGCTCGGCACATCGCGTGAATCTCTACGAAAGAGATTAGAAGCAATTTTTCACCTTCAGTCAACCCTCCCCTCCAAGCCTTACCTATGAAACTTTTAGAGCTTTAGGGGGCTCGGGTGGGGGGGGGCAGGGAGTGTAGGCCATATATTGCTACCTGACCTCTATTACATCTCCAGCTTCTTCTTGTTCTTTTGCCTGAATTCCTTTCAAAAGAGGCGACAACTAGAACAGTGAGCATTGCCGTTATAGCGAATTCGGTGGGGATCTAGGTAATAGGGAAATTTATTTCCGAGCTGCTCTAAAGGGAGGCCCCCCCAGGATTTCCTCATCACGTGAATAATCACGTGATGAGGATTATATGCAGTGTATTTGCGCATCGATATTGAACTGATTATTGGGAATGTTGAATATTAAATTAAGGTGCCCTGAGGCGAGTGTGAGTTCTTCCTTTCTAATTGCTTCATCTGTCATTTTAATCTAATTGTGATAACTTGTTAAGTAGAGTAGAAATTAAGAGGTTTATACATTTTCCCCACGTTTTTACTGTGCTGAGGCATGCGGAGCCCAATGCATTTACATAACCCCCCCCCCCCCCGCATTTTTGCGAATTTCCCTTATTATTTGCCGTATAGTGTCGGATAATATTTTCGGGAGGGAGGAGTATTTTTGTATTGTGAGTTTTCTGCATTCCACGGTTATCAATCAACATTATGAGTTTTTCTGCATACTGAAGTGGCAAAAATTAGTTTTTTAAACAAGAATAATAAAATGTTTTGGCTTTTTATTTTTTTTTAAACCAGGGGTTCTCAAACCGAGTGCCGCGGTGCCCTGGTTCCTCTCCAACCTTTGTCAGGGGGTACCGCGAAGCGGTGACCATTTCTTCGGTGTTTTTGTATTTTCGTATTTTTCTTCAATTTTCTTGTATTTTCGTATTTTTCTTCAATTTTCTTGTATTTTCGCATTTCTTCAATTTTCTTGTATTTTCGCATTTCTTCAATTTTCTTGTATTTTCGCATTTCTTCAATTTTCTTGTATTTTCGCATTTCTTCAATTTTCTTGTATTTTCGCATTTCTTCAATTTTCTTGTATTTTCGCATTTCTTCAATTTTCTTGTATTTTCGCATTTCTTCAATTTTCTTGTATTTTCGCATTTCTTCAATTTTCTTGTATTTTCGCATTTCTTCAGTGTTTTTATATACTGTATTTACATTGTTTTTTGCTTTCTTGTGTACTGTTCCTTTTTGTGGTATAATATTTTGTACTCTTATGTATGCAGTACGATTTTGTTTAATAAAGTTTTTTTCCGACACGGCCCCGACCCTTCACAGGGGCAAATGGTTAATATTGCCTAAAGCCGATAGAGCCCGGACCGTGTTCGGTTTAAAAGAAAGAAAGAAAGAGTAGATATCACAGCACTATATTGAACATTGAACGACCGAACACACCCCGCTTCCCATCTCAAGGAGATATCAAAGCGTTCCCGAAAGATGGGTGCACCCGGAATTCTATTAAATATGCATATGTATATATATCTATATAAATTTGTATAACAGAATAACAAGTCCAATTACAGGAGTATAAATCAACGAAATAATTATGATAAATCATGATCTAAGAATCGAAATCTAAATTGATATTATAGCGTCCTTGGGGCACGTCCGGACTCGATAATCAAATTCCGTTGGTGGCGGTCCGTCCGTGTTCGTTGGATGTCACTAGTCGTGTAGGCCGTACAACGACGAATCGATGTCATGTTTGCGTCACATGTCCTTGTCCGAGTGTCCAAGTCAGCCAATGTTCGGACACCCGGATGTTTTAGCTCATTCTCGACACACATTCCTGTTCCATAAGCATCCTACATCTTAATTCTCCTGGGCAATTAGGAGATTTTCATCATTCCCGAATCTACATCGGCTGGCTAGCTGGATTATGGGTGGCATTGATTCACCACGTTAACATGTTAAGTGGTTATAGTTTCTCCAATAAAGTTCGCCGTTCAACGACGTATCAGTTTCGTAAATTTCCAGTACCCCTACGTGGCCGCAGCACTATAACAAGCATTACACAGAAACAAACTTTATGTTAGGTTCACAACACGTGAGCTCCAAAGTCTTCTTCGGCCATGCTGAGACAGAGCGACGGGCCATAATCTGTTAGGAGGAGGGGGAGGAGGTACCTACGTGAAAAAGTAAGTATTTAAAAATAATATGTATCGTTTTAATAGTTTCAAAAGAAAATTTCAATTTAAATTATCAACGATGATTCCTATAATTCATAAAAATTATATTTAAAAAAATCATGAAAATACATTTACACGCCGAGTTACGAACTATCAATTGGAATCGTATCGATCGAAAGAGATTCTAGTTCGCAAGAAATATAGCGAGTTAACAGCTGAGATTCCAACCATAATTTATCATCCACGGGGTTCGAAACCGGTCTGACGTCCACACGGAAGGCGCAGGAGAGTGAAGGACTTGGGGTTGAGGGGAGGGTAAATAAGTAACTATTTAGTGCTTCGGAAGGGAACACATTCGGTTGGAATCGATCTCATCTTAACGCTTCCAGACACCAGTCAACCCTCCCGCTGTTATAGGAAATTACTTTCCTCTCGAATCTGCGGCTTTCGATTTCGCTGCTTCCAGCTCGATTTATCCTGGTCATGGCCGTTCCATTGTTTTCGCGTTCTCTCGGGCCTAATTCTTGGCATTCCCGTGTAGGCTGATGGGAAAACACAGACAGTAAGAAACAACCAAATATGCACATACACGTCCTTGTACCACACACAGACGTCATCTCAAAATTCTGATTAATAAGCTCACCATGAATGTTGTGAAAACTATAATCACGTTGTGGAGATTGTTGATGTTATTCAAACGCATTCTAGAGTCGTGGTCTACAATCAGCACTTTTGATTGAGGAGGAACTTTTTTGTGTGACTGAGAGAATGGGGTTCCCTCGATAAATGCGTCATAATTACGTACTTACTCGAATCACATCTGCTTTGTTCTGAAACACGCCCCGTTGATCCCTTATTAACCCTTCGTAGAGACCCGGTTGTCCACGGAGCTTCATATAAAAATGACTGCTGTAGACTAATGGCCATGCTTCCCGCCACCCAAATAATTCTGCATCGCAGACCCTAGGCTGGGATCTTCCATCGGCCCTAAACCAACTATTGTGGAAATGTTATCGTAAAAACATAAAAATGATAAGAATATATTCTCGGGGGCCCCCGAACTAGAGTCCTACATTATTGGGGTCATACCAACCGTTCCCGACCCTTTAAGCTTCAAGAACCTCTCTACATATATCACTGAAAAAGAAGTAGGATCCCCCTTCTCCCTCAAAAATGCGAAAGATACTCGCGTTTTCCTGGAAATCAGCAGGTGTGAGTACCTATTAGAATGATCAAGCCTTACAGCGTCATTGACGAGATATCCCGCCTAACTTAGTGATATGTATTACGAGGTATCTCGCCTTCTTAAAACCGTGTTATTTCGCCAGTGGCGAGCTCAGCTATCTCTATAAGGCAGGCTTTGTACGCAAACGTGTTTTTTCAACCCCCCCCCCCCCCGCAACTTGTCAGATCAACTGTCAGTGGCAGCAGTTGTTCAAAGTTTGATAACAGAAGGATATGAAACGGTGTTTCTCTCCCTTCCCTTTTTGCATTAATATAATAATAGAAGTACAGTATAAATAACAAGGCAAAGATAAAGTATTTCCTCTTCCCCTTGGTTTATTATTATTGTCAGAGTTGAAGGGAAAGCGCTATCACCTGCACAAAATCGGAAAAATATATTTTTCTTCAAAAAGAAAGGTACGGCATTTTACAAAGGATTTAGTGATTTCCATTGTGGCAGTTAAAATGCGGATCAGTGAATTAAAAAAAAAACCCATCTTTTAAAGGGTTAAGAGATGTTTATATGTTTTGATATGCGTAGGAAGTGTGGATATTCTAATCTTAATAGAACAACTGCTTCTTGTATCGTATCTGATTGCATCTGATAATATTTTCATACCCAAAACACATTGAAAACGTCAGCCTCGGCTATAATGACAAAACTTGGTGGAATCTTCGATGTCGTTACAACCGAGTTTGACCGTATAAACAGAAGTAATTTACCTTGAAATGCTAACGACACAACGGAAATATTCGGAGGTTAAGATAGTGTTATAATGAGGAGATAATTCAGTGTTTCTTAGCTTTAAATAGACAATTTCGCGCTTCTGAATTTTTTATATTTCATATTTACAAACTCTACTATTATTCAATTGAGAAATAGCGTTGAGCTGAGTTTGTGCTGCCATCTAACAAATGAAAACAATAATGATCTCTGTAGTAGTTCTGGAAGGAATATTGGTTGGTGGTTTAAAACCGGTGTGCAGCAGGGAAACGTGATATGGGGGTATGTGTGATACCGCAGCAGGGTATGTGTGATACCATACTGGTATAAAATTTATACGCCATAACACTGTTTAGTAAGAGATACTAACCCCCGGCACGGCAAACATAGTTCGCCAAACGGGTTCCCCGAAGGAAACATTTATTTTCTCCACAAAAAAAAAAAAAACCCATAACAACACTGGTTATGTTATTATGTTTGCCGCAAGATTCCAGCTATGAATTTTTGGTGAACAGAATATAAATACATAATTGAATTCAAAGTTAATGGGCTACCGAGAGTATTTTGTGGCTGACTCACACTCAATATGCTGGTTTTATTTATTTTTTAAATAATTCTTTTTGGAGATGGCAGCAACAACTCAAAAAACAAGAAAAAATTATTTTTTATCATACACCAGAGAAACATTTTCTGCTAGCATGCCTACTGCCACCTATCAAAGAAAAATAAAAGTATTTGTTATAATTCTTCAAGTGAAATTGGTTATTGATTTGTGAAAATAAATAATTTTTTGCACGATATCAAATATTTTTTTTATTTTTCACCTTATCATTATTACCATAATTTCCATGCATCATAATACTGCTACTTCACCACGCACCCAACTCTGGCCATACCGCTATGCTTCAATTTACTGCAGTTAACGAGTTGGGTAGGAAATGGAGGCACCATCTATCGGTGTAGGGGGGGGGGGTGTTGGGGGGGTGTAGCAGTAGTAGGTAGGGCCTCCAAAAAAATGGCTCGGGGATCCATGATGTTCTTAAGTCAGCCACGTCGTTGGGCAATTTGCCTGTTGTGGCGTTGTACTGTATTTGTATTTGTATTTGTATAAGAGAAATTAGTTTCTGCTTTAGAACCGGTGAGCAGGATGAAATGAATAAATGGTAATATTTATTATGCATTATTCATTTTCATACTAAATGCCGTTGTAATTTTTTTGGGGGGGTCATCATACCGGTTGATATGTTTTTATATTTGTCATAGAATTTCAGTAATTAATGTTTGCTGTCCCATATATGAATGTAGCGGGACTTTAAACTAACGGTCAATAGGATACTTTGAAATGCACATTTTTTTCATTTTTTGCTAATGGCAATGCAATATCAACATGCTCTATTATAATACTCGAGGGAAAAAAATTTACACTGATGCGTGCCTACTGCCACCTATGAAATAAAAACAGAAGTGCCTGTGAATCTTCAATTAAAATTGATTAATGGTTTTAAATCGGTGTGCAGTACGAAAATAAATGTGTGGTATGATGTTATACTCATTTTTCATTTTCATTCTGCAGACTGGCGTAAAGTTTTCATGCACTATGATACCGGCTACTATGTATGTGTGTTCCCGCAGAATTTCATCAATTACTTTCCCGTAAAAAAAACAATATTTCGAGAACTAGCGCAGAACGCTGATTTAGACAACACTAAATCCAAAAAAAAAAAATTGCTCCTAATCAATAATCTTGGAAATTTTAGAAAACGTGTTTTAAGAGATCCTTGATGCACCATCATTCTAAATCACCTTTAGACAACTCACCTATCAATACCCCACTGGAACAAAGGTGCTCCAGTCATTAGCCGAACGTCATATAAAATGTTCGAAAGCCTTCTTATTGTTAATATATATAAATACAGCTCCCCAAAATGGATCCAAACTGCAACCGCTAACGAACCATAGGCGTAAAAATATCAAAAAAAAAGGAAAAGAATTAGAGTTAATTTACACCTCCAGCATCCGGGATTTAACTTAATCCTTGCTCACAGCTATAACTATGAGATATAAATGTTTGAACTTGAGTCGTAAATCTTACGAGGCTCGTCGTAAATATCATCTTTCTCTCTTCTCTTCTCTTAAACGTATATAGAGAGATTCTGCGCCTTTTCTTTCCTATGTCTTGACGTCTCGGATCACAACGATACGATCCCCGAGAAGGTCGTAATTAATGTGATTGTTTCGTAAAGTTGTGATAAGTAGAAATAAATAGCATTTAAATGTCGTAAAAGATCAGCTAGATTTTTTTTTTGTTGCTTCTTGTTTCCTCATCGCGATAAATATACGATTTTTTCGGGTTTTTTTTGCCAATTTATATTAGAGATTCGTCAGTATTTTTGGTCTGATTTTTTTTTCATCGCCCTTAAAGAAATATTGTTTTTAGTGATGTTGGTTTTATATATTTTTTCTTTTTGAGGTGCGTGTGGCACGGAAATGCAAGATTATGAATTAAGATTCAATTTGTGTTTCAATTGAAAAATCGATTTACTAATTCCTGCGATACCGAATGCAAATTTTATATCTCAAGTCCCGTATTTTCCGGGACTTTAAGGGAGGTCACATATCTCTAAACATGGGGAAAAGTTAAAATATCACATTAAAAATACTATTTAACCATTGATTTATTAGAAATTTTTTCACATATTTTTGATCAAATATGCTATCCCATGCTGGTATAAAATTTTACACATCTTTGATACTTTATTTTTTAAAAATTTTCAAAACAATACATTAAAAACTTCTTGCGCGAATGATAAAATGACGTGACATCAATATAACCATACAATATTGAAATTGAAATGATGAAAACGGTTCATTTCATAAAATGAACTAAAAAATTTCAGATTCATTCAAAAATATTTGATTTATAAAAAAGCATTTTTTTTTAATTTTTGAAAATTTAAATTTAAATTACTTAATAAGAACGAGTCAATGCAGTTCAATCTTTAGTTCAGTTTCGAGAACTTTTCTTAATTTCTGCAAAATATAAGCCGCAAAATAAACATATATTTAAATTGAATTACCAATAACGGGAAATAAAATGAAGTATTTGGTGTAAAAAATAAAACAGAATCAAAAAAGTAAAAATGAATAAAAAATGCCAATTTTTCGTTAGATCAAAAATAAACCTCCAATAAGCAATTGTGCCGGTGAGGGTGCTTAAACGATATGCAGTATGTAGTTGGCCTACACTGCCATCAGCTCGTTTGTGGGCATACGAGTAACATACGGTGAAACCTCCCATGACGGACAAGCCTCTCGTTAGCAGACGAGGAATCCGTTAATACTTGTTTGAATGTCATGGAGGAGGGCTCCAATATATTTCACTGGCTATTAATGGACACTCCCCGTTAGCGACAATTTTTTTAAATTTTAATAATTTCCGTTATCGAGAGGTTCTACTATAGTAGCGAAATATTATAAGCTTTTATGAATCACTCAAAGTGTGTGTTCTCTTTCGGGACGTCCGTATATACTTGAACAATTTTTTTTTTTATTCTGGGAAGTTAGCCCGTCTTTTGGGGCACAAATTTTATTATTTTATTTCACGAAGTTAGTCTATATTTGGGTGGGTAATCTTTACCCATCTTTCGGGAACGATATCTACTTGAGATGGGAAGCGGGATGTGTCCGGTCCTGCAATATCAAGTCTGTATTTGGGAAGCAATGTTTTTTTTTAATATCTTTCGGGAAGTCGGTCTATGTTTGATCACATATTTTGTTATTTCTGTTAGGAATTCAGCCTGTTTTTGGGCTAAAAGAATGAATATTCCTTTTGGGAAGTCAGTCTGTGTTTGAGCTACAAATTTTGTTATTTCAGGAAGTCGGTGTTTATTTGAGCTAGAAATTTCGTATTTCTTCTACAGAGTCGGTCTGTATTTGGGATGCAAATTGCATGATTTCTTCTGGGAAGTTATTCTGTATTTGGATCACAAATTTTGTTAGAAAGTCAGTCTGTATTTGGGTAGCAATTTTTGAAATTTAATTCGAGAAATTGGTTTTCTTTGTGTGGGTACACTTTTTTGTTTATTTTGCTTTTGTGAATTTAGTCTGTATTTTCGGGCTAAAAAAATATTAACTTTGGGAAGTTAGCCCGTATTTGTGCCACAAATTTCATTATTTCTTTTTATGTTTTTAGGAGTCACGATTTTTTTTTTCTTTTTGGAATTCAGTCTTTGTTTGAGCTATAAATTTCGTTTTTTCTATTGGAAAGTCGTTTCTTATATTAGTTGCTGATTTTTATCATATTTTTGAAAAAGGTAGTCCAAATTAGAGCCACAAATTTTGTTATTTCTTTTTGGCAGTCTGTATTGGAGCTACAAATTTCTCTATTACTTTTGGAAAGTCCCTGTCATTTTTGCATAGAAAAAAAATGTCGTTAGTTCTTTTGGGAAGTCAATCTGTATTTAGGCTGCCAATTTTATTTCTTTTATCAGTCTATATTTGAGCTACAAATTTTAGTCTCTTTTGGGAATTCAGTCGTTATTAGAACCTTCTTTTTTTTATCAATTTTGGGAAGTTACTGTGTCTTTTGCGCACTTTTTTTTTATTTCTCTTGGGAAGTCGATCTGTGTTTTGGCTGTAAATTTAAAAATCAGAAAATTAGTTATCCGCCAGAAATCGCCCTAAAGTAACGGTTCTTAACAAAGAACACGACTAAGTCATTTCTATTAAATTACCAAGATCGGTTCTTAGTTACAAGATAATGGTTATGTTTTTTGGAACATTGAACAAAAAAAAAACCAATAATAGCTTTGTAATCTCTTCAAGGCCTCATTGAGCAGAAAAAAATTAATTCATAATTCTTTAGAATCAGTCCTTGGAACAAATAACTCCCGATTGATTCCGATCGACCGAACAAACAAATCATGACCTGCCATATTAATGAAGTCAGTGCTATTCTGTGACAGAACAAGCGAGTTATCACTAGACCCAGACGTTCTAAGAGACAGTCTGATAAGAGGGTAAGGAACTACTTACTCCTCACAAGAGACTGGTTAATACTTTTTTCTCAGTTTCTCAGAGATTATAACCTTCTACAGTCATTTAATTTCCATGAATTCAAAATCCCTCCAGGTCAATATTTCTAGTCGAACCTTCCATAGAAATGATAGCAAACTCTACAAATAAAAACAAAGCCAATTATAAACCAACCAATGGAATCATAGAAAAAAATACGTCTGTAGTCGTTTTTTGTCTTCATATCCTTTTTATAATAACATGGTGATTATTAGACATAAGTAGTAGAGGCTCGAAACTCCCACGCTGGCTATTAAGTCAGCCAACCATACCATTCAATTAACGCCGACCGAAAGTAGATTTTTCTACCTATAAATATACATAAAAAATGATTCAATTTAATGAAATAATCAGAAATTGAAAAATATATAGAGAGAGAAAAACAAATGGATTCTAAAAATGAAAAAAAACCATTACTGAGTAAGAAAAATCGAGTTTTTTAAAATGAAAACAACCACCAGACATTGAAGAATCTCTATATATACCTACCATATACTATAGGCATTATATAGGCCTCCGTGACTTCCTCGAGGGACCAGCCAGTCCATGGTAGAAGGTCATTTTCTCTCTCCTATATCTATAGACTTATAGACTACTTTATTATATAAGAGGACAATAAAAAAGCCCAAAACTTTTGTGAATGCAATTAGTCGGCCTCTTTTGATACCTAGTTATTACACTCAGGTGGCCCGGTGAATGTTCCCCTAAGATTCACATACTATTTTCCCTCCCTCGAAATTTTTATTTTTTGCTTAGGCCGGCCTTAGGCATTGTGGGAGGAAGACGAGAAAAGCCATGTTGCTTTGAGAAATGGGATATAAGAGGCACTTGTGGTTGTACACCGATACTTATATATTTCTTTTCCTCCTCTAGATGTTGTTGTACGGCTATTATTAGTGGGTATTGCACTGTAAGGACTTTAGTATAGTGGGGGTTTTTTTTGGTTTAGGCTGTTACACTATAGTCACATCTAAAATACATAGAAAAAAAAATTTAGATGATGTGCCACACCTTCGTGTAATGAAACTATAAACCAATATGTTTTCCGAGGTTCCGATACATCATTAGCGGACTTGTGTGGTGAACCACTCGGCTGCCGGATGACTTGTTGACTACATATAAGAGCATAAGCCAAACAAAATTTCACGCGGAATTCGTTTTCCTTTTTCTCTGAAAAAATGTCATTCGGTTTTCCCGAAAGTTCTGAGAATTTTTATGGGTTTTTTTTAAGGTCAAGGACGTAATATTGCGTCCAAAAGCCAGTGGAATAAATTCGAACAAGTTCTCCGTTTTCTTTCCTATATCCTCATCATCGCGAAGTTTTGTTGCAACCCTATGAAACGAAGTTGTGCTTTTTACCTCCGTTTATTTCTGTACCTACTCGCATTAGCGCAAAGGGGGGTTTTAGGGTTATAACCTCTCCCCTCTTGAGCCAAGATTATTGTGTTATTTTGCAGGAAAAAAAGTAAAAAACCCCTCAGAAGGAAAAAAATCTGTACCCCACCCCTCCCCAAGAAAATTCTGCGTGCGCCCATGCCTACTCGTATTACTGTTTCTTTTCTCACATATGATGTATCCTTCTACTACGTTGTATATACATATAACAGACGAAAAAGAACTCATAGAGTGAGGGTAAAAAGAGAAATCTACTTCGTATTTATGTTGTTCTTCTTATCTATTTACTGCTTTGCTTTCATTTGATTTTTTTCGCCCTTCCTTTTCTTCCACTTTTTTATCCTCCTACTACTTTTTCTTTTCTGCAACTTGGGGTTAGTTAGGACAAGGTTACCATATTTATCGCTGATTCTCAAATGAACATCATCCGAATTTCTCGTCAATAGCTTGGAAGCAAAGGAGGTTAATTTACGCTGAAGACTTCTATTTTCGAATTATCGTCTTTTTTTTCCACAGCTTCAAGCTATTATTTGGGCATTTTCTCATATGGTGGATACTTTCTTAAAGGTGGATACGGATGCTGTGATATTATTAATTTCATTTGGTAAGTTGTTGTAAAAACTTAGAATCAGATGGAATGTTTCCAGTTGAGGAGCTTATTTTCAAAAGAGATGTTTCTTTTTGGTAACTCATTTTTAACGGTTTCTGAATCTTTGCGATGAATTCTACCGGATCATAAAACGGGGATTTTCCCCAACGGAAATATTTTTGGAGAAAATTATGATGTAAAGTTGACCGTTTCTACCGAGGGGCAAAGATGATATGCACCTCGTTCATTCACTTCAATAAATTCTTTGGTAGAACCTTTCGATAACGGTCAGCCATGAATTTAGTCGCCTTAAAATGTCCGCTAACGAGGAGTGTCCGTTCTCATGAATAGGAAAATACATTGAGTCGCATCAACGTGATTCAAAAAAAATGTCCGTTAGTGGTGGTGTCCGGTAACGGGATTGTACGTTATGGGAGGTTTCACTGTAGAATGATCGTGCTCTTATGTTAGTTACGACAGACTAGTAAGGGTACCTTCTTTGTTTAGGTGAAACATTCTGCAATCAACAGGTCGCTTAGAAACTTCCGATTTTTCAGACTTAACTAGTTTCAATTTTAATCAAAATATAAACATGTCCACTAATTTTCTTTTTAATTGGAACACATTTAAAATTTAATCGTTTCATATCTCCCTAGAAACAGGCAACTTCAACCCGTTGCTCGTGAGCATCACAGTGCTCCCCTAAAGTGTCCACACTGCTCGATGCTAGTGTCAGATTTCGTGCTCATGATCACTTGATTAACATTCCAATTTGTGCAAATTACATTCAAGGATTCAAATCATCCTGCTTTCGTGCAATCGTTTGTTGAACTTGCCGTAACGGTGCTCTTCTTTTTGATGATGGGTATTGGTATAGGCGGTGCTTGCGACTAGAAAAAGGTAGAAGACCTCTGCCCTAGAATAATGATCAAGAAACATGATATTTAAACATTCTTATATTACTCTCGTAAGATGCCTGTCAGCTATTTCCTAATTTTGTAAAGCAAACCTTACGTTTTTACCTACGTTAATACTATATGTAAGTACATATTTTAATTATGTATCTACATAGATAGATAGATAGAACCGCTCACAGCCCCCGGACTGATGCAAAACACCTTACTTCCGTTACCTCAAAAGAGGCAGAGTTGTGTCGGAAAAGTTAGCAAAGATTTATAGTGGTGGCTCCCCTTGCCCCGTGCTCGCAAGTTTCGAATTACTCGCGTCGTTCTCCCCATGAAGACAGCCATCAACTCGATGCAACGTACAAGCCATTTGACAAAAATGGGTGACTGAATCCAATGACTAGGGAGAAAAATTGCACGTGCGGACAGTGGCACATAAGGGCCGGAGACCGCAGCCTGGGATTTCAAAAGAAGGAATGCTTTGGATAAGCCACCATAATTTAAAATATTTGAATCAACATTTTGATCACATATTTTGGCATGGAAAAATGCAACTTGATTCCATGAAAACTGATGACTTCAGTTTCAAATTCAGTTCAAGACTAAAATTTATTGTCTCCACTAAGAACCGCAGTTATTTACACTTTCTTGGAAGCAGCATCTCTCCTCACATGTATCAATCGGGGAAGTTTCTATGTAGTAAAACTAGCTACAATGTAATCGAAAGTAGTTTCGAAATCGCGATCACTGATCTAAAATAACCGATTTTTTTTTTAAAAACGACAAAACCCAAAGGAATAAACTCCAGAATTTGACAAAATATGTTAAGCAATTAGAATTTCTTCAACTGGACACAGTTAATTAATTTCTTAAGTAAATTTCATAATCTACGTATTGCCATATTTTTTTTATATGTGGCGAATATGGCATGAAATTAATAAAAATATTTTTATAGCATCAGTTAACATCACATAGTCGCGACAAAAAAAAATTCTATAAAAATTCGATTAATCGATTACAAAATTTCGATTAATCGATTACAATTTCGATTAATCTATTACAAAATTTCGATTAATCGATTATAAAATTTCGATTCATCAGTTAAAAATTTTAATCAATTCCCAGCCCTCAGGAAATTCTCAAATCTTCCGAAAAATAGCAATTTCTAGGAAAAATAGAGTTCACTAAACAGAGAGAGACATAAAAAGGGGAAAAAAAGAGGAAAAATACGTATTTTTACAATCTCATCTCTCACATCTGATTCAAATGGATATCTTATGACTTAAATATATTTATTACTTACTTTTGTATATATAGCTTTTTTCTCTTCTCTCCTATCTAAAGGAAAAGAAAAATGCCTTTCAAGAAAGAGGCTTTGGTGATTGAAAATGGTTCGTCCTGCCCACGTGTTGGCTGTCTCGGAGGAGATTTTCTACCTTAAAAAAGTCTTTATCTGACCGCGTGCGTCTTTTTGGTGACAGTTAAAAGGCGCATTTATTGCTGGTGTCAGTTCCAGTCGTTGGGCATTAGTCAAAAAGCCCCATCTTCTTCTTCTTATTCTTCAACTTTGTCCTTGCTCCCTGTATTCTTTTCTCATTCGTCGTCTTCTTAAAAAGAAATGGGAGAAATAAGAAAAATACTCTACTATTGCTTATTCCGATAACAATGCGGTAATTTATCTGCAGTTCACGTCTGTGCACCTGAGATTCTAACACGAGAATAAGAGATCACACCATAGGAAATAGGAGAAAAAAAGAAACTAAATAAGAAATCTTCTAAGATGTGGAGGAACATTCATCAATTTTTAGTTGTTTCACATTTACGTACCCGAGCAGTAATTTTTGAGATAATCGTCGGGAAATGACACAAATTTCCGCTCGGACACAAATCACCGGTCCCATTTTTTTTTTTTCAAGGATTTATATATTAAGGGAGTAACTTTTTTACTTTTATATAATAGCGATTTATATGCTGATAGATTGCCTTTATATAAATAAATCTTGAACTTGATTTACCTATTTGTTATTCGTGAGTATGATTTCGTATTCCAAACTGGATTATGTCTGCATTGTGGAGAGTTTTTTTTTCTTGATATGAAAAAGTAGACAAATTATTTGAGTTATATATTTGGAGAGTCTTGATATGCAAATGTTGTAAGTCTCATGTAAATTGTCGTGGTTTCTGGGATATACTTAAGAAAATTATTATTATTACTTAAGAAAATTAAGAAAATTATTATTATTACTTAAGAAAATTAAGAAAATTATTATTATTACTTAAGAAAATTAAGAAAATTATTATTATTACTTAAGAAAATTAAGAAAATTATTATTATTACTTAAGAAAATTAAGAAAATTATTATTATTACTTAAGAAAATTATTATTATTACTTAAGAAAATTATTATTATTACTTAAGAAAATTATTATTATTACTTAAGAAAATTATTATTATTACTTAAGAAAATTATTATTATTACTTAAGAAAATTAAGAAAATTATTATTATTACTTAAGAAAATTAAGAAAATTATTAAGAAAATTATTAAGAAAATTATTATTATTACTTAAGAAAATTATTATTATTACTTAAGAAAATTATTATTATTACTTTAGAAAATTATTAAGAAAATTATTTCTTGTATGAAAATATAACTGACCGGTAACAGTCCACGGACCAACAGATGAAGAACACTTAATATAGTAAGTATTAAGTGTTCTTCATCTGCTGCTCCGTGGACTGGTACCGGTCAGTGAGGAATTTTGATTAATTCATTTAGCCTAAACATAATTTGAAATGTTATACCGTCTATACATTGGTTTTTATCTCTCTCTTGGCCGTCAGCAGGTCCGAATTATTTCTCCCATTTTATTATTTTATCGCCTGCCTTAAAAATTATTTTTCAAATTTGTTTAGTTTTGCTGGTCCTAAATCTTCCTTCTACGGCCTATTTATTTAGTTTTGCCTTCAAATTATTTCTCCCATTTATTTATTAGTTGCCTGTCCGTAAATTATTTCTACAATTTTTGTATTATTTTTACAGTTTACAAATTATTTTCCCCCCTTTTATTTATTTTTTTCCAGTCCATAAATTATTTCTTCTGTTTATTTATCTGTTGCCGGTCCTCAATCTATTTGTCCTACTTATTTATACTTTGCTGTATGCAATTTATTTTCCCTCTTTATTATTTTATTTTTCATTTGTTTACTAATTCTGAGAATAATTCTGTCAATAATCCTGTGAATATTTCTTTCAATAACTCTGAAAGTATTTCAACAAGGGATGAAGCGATCCCTTGAGTAGAATATTGTATGTATATATATATGTGTGTATTTTTCTTCTCTTTTTTTTCTCAATAAACTATTATTATTATTATTAATTCTTAAAATATTTCAATCATTCTGAAAATATTGCTTTCAATGATTCTGTGAAAATATTTTTCGTTATTTAGGAATATTCATGAATTGTGAAATAATTTTTTACGGTTTCTGAAACTTTTTCTTTCAATAGTTCTGAATGGTTTCCTTCATTATTTTGAAATTATTTCTTTCAATTATTTTGAAATTATTTCTTTCAATTATTTTGAAATTATTTCTTTCAATTATTTTGAAATTATTTCTTTCAATTATTTTGAAATTATTTCTTTCCATTATTTTGAAATTATTTCTTTCAATTATTTTGAAATTATTTCTTTCAATAATCGTGAAATTGTTTGTCATTAATTCTCAAATTCTGAATGTTTTCTAAAAATAATTTTTAACTTTCTTCTTTCACCGGAATACACACACACGATTTTGGAATATTCACACAGCATGTCTATAAACTCTGTATCTACGTAAGCCTGTTTTCATCAGCGAGCCACTCTAACTTATTAGCTCCAATAAAGCGAACCAATTTTTTGGTCGATTGAAGTTCGTTAACACAGGGTTTTAAAATGATGATGCGTCTCCTCGATTATTGCGGAATGATTCCTGGTTATTTAGTTTATGAAATATTTAGTTCCTTAGAGCAGTGGTTCCCAAAGTCAGTGGTTCTCAACCTGTGCGCCTCCAACCTTTGGAGCGGTCAACCTGACGAAGGTTTTTCGAAAACATTCTTTGTTAAACAGCTCTGGGGACCCGGCGGATGAGTATTGAATAATAGCAGACAGGGGCGCCGCGGGTGGAAAAAGTCTGAGAACTTCTGCCGTAGGGGGTTGCGAGAGATTCTCCATATTAAAAACGTCCATATATATATATAAACAATTCATTTTTATTTTAAAAATACTACAAAATGCTTTTACTTAGCTGAGCTGATTACCATGTATCATACAATGTAATTTTATCAAATTCTACTTGTACAATAACCAATATATCAAATTAATAATTTTACAGGCTGGAACAGAATCCACCTGATATTTCAAAATAGTATATTTCTTAAAAATTGAAAGCACAGTATGTAATAAGTGAAATGTGGAAGCGTCATCTATCTTTTGCTTTAAGTATTACTTTTTAATTTCATACGTAGAAATTTTGATTTAATATTTTCAAATTATATCGTTTTTGTATTTCCCCCCCCCCCCTAAAAAATAGATTTTTTGATAATTTTTATAATAATTTATCATTTGGAAAAATTGCATCTGATTTTCTCAATTGTAAGTGAAGAAATGGGGAGATTTTTGCTTCTCAAACATGTCATTTAAGTAACTAATCATATGTAAAAATATATGTTGAATTTAGTTGAGAAATCGAGATAAATGTAAAAAATTTGTTGATTAAAAATTGCCAGGAAAAAAGAAATGCTGTTGACATAAAACAATGATATCTGGATTGATGCATATTTTATGGAATATATTTATCGATCTTTTTAGAAAAACTTTTGTTCCAAGTTTTTATTTTAATAACATATGTTACAGTTGATCTCAATTATAGTGAAATTTGATGCAGTCAAATATCGGTTAATATAATTTGTAATTGTTTATTTTGATCAGTAGACAAATTTTGGTTATAAATTAATTTAAGTTTCGATTTTGTGTGTTCCCGAATAATTCAGATTTGTTTGTCAGCGTCATCTATCTTTGACTTTAAGTATTACTTTCTAATTTCATACGTATGAATATTTTGGTCATATATTTTCAGATTATATCGTTTTTGTACTTTTTTTTTCTCCTTGAGAAATCAATTTTTCAATAATTTTCAAAATAATTGATCATTTGAAAAATTTAATGGTCGATTTCAAATGTAGAATCATTTTCAAATCGGATGATTCTTTCTTAATCACCCTTTGTATACGAAAATCAAGGACCATACACCTCGCTACACTTCCATCTCGCATAAGGGACAACACTAAGCACATCAAAAAAGAGAATAAATATATATAATACAGTCGAATACCGTTTAGCTAAAATCTCGTTTTAACGAACACTTTTCTAATCCCTCTAGATAAGTTAACATACGAACAATGCAAAAATCTGGAATTCCTTTATAACGAAATTTCGTTAAAACGAAGTGATTTCTCCGATCTCTTGGAGTTTGTTATAACACTGTATTTAAAAAAAGTTGAATATCAATAAAAGTTGATATCGCCTAACTGAAACCTAAACAAGCGTTGCGAAAAATTCTTTCGGGATTTCACATTCACCGACGAAAAATCGGAATAGCCCGAAAAACTGGGATATATGGTCAGCCTATGTGGGGAGGGCACCGATAAATTCCTTGGTCAAAAGGGGGGGGTCACGCTTCAAAAAGTTTTTGAACCACTACTTTAGAGAAAGCAAGCTTTTTTAATACTGTACACAGATCCTGATATACATACCACAAACGTCTATTACTACAACCGGAATCCGGATCAAGTATACAAAATGATACACTTTTTCGGATTTTACGCTTAAATACGAACCTTGAATTCAAGAGGGGAAATAATATCAGTGAGAAAATATAATTATTTCGGGAGGTAATTCCAGGTATATATCGCTGTTATTCCGGCAATTGAATCGTTCTGCTATGTAATGTGTTTGCGTGCAGATATTTAGACGATTGCGACTCAACGTAGGAGGTATATGGATTTAGGAAGTCCACCACATGGGCATAAATAATACACAATTGCCCTTCGGGAAATAACAGGTTCTATTTTTCTTGTTGAAAAGCGGGTATTAGTTTTTTTTCCGTAGGATAATACTTTGTAAAATGTCTCTTGTGCGCGTAACCACAGTATAATGGCTGTAGGAGAAGAAAAAAATAACAATTAGATCGTTCTACTTCTTGAAGACGATACTTTTGTTTGTGGGTGGTATGGATGGTCATTTCCCCCTTGAAGATATGTTTACGCTCTTCTAGTTCAGTGGCCACTAAACTGTTGCCATCATCTGATGAAGTCATCATGTCGGTAACTGAAGGTCTTTGAACTTATTTTCCTATCAGTCTCTCGGCTCGTCTTCCTCGGATATTCTTAGTGTTGGGAAGTATTTATTAATAATGTTTAATGGATACAAGATTGTTTCAAATCTGAACAAATTTCTAAATTATGAGAAATCGGTTGAAATGCGCGCAGCGATAAAGTTAGATTGTCTCTGAATTTTTATCATACGTATCTTGCTTGTCTAATGCCTCCTACAGAGCCGTTTTTGAGGTAGAGTCGAATACCGTTTAAACCATAGTCTCCCAAACTTTTTGTTCCATCGCCCCCTTCATCAGATATTTTTTCCTACCATCGCCCCCCAACTCACGTAAGGATCCTATAGGATCCTATGTTAAATCAGTAGGTTCTATCGCCCACTTTGGGAAACACTGGTTTAAACGAATACCGTTATAGCGAAAATCTCGTTTTAACGAACACTTTTCTAATCCCCCAGATAAGTTTACATAGGAACAACGCTATGTAACCTGGAACTTCTTTATAATGAAATTTCGTTATAACGAAGTGATTCCTCCGGTGTCTTGGAGTTCGTTATAATGGGATTCGACTGTATTCGCCTATTTTTATAGTTCAGAGGTTTTCCGCCAGAGGTCCACGGACCCCTTGTCGGTCTTTAGAGAGATTTCACAGGTTCCGTAAGCTTGGATGAGGAAAAACAATTAAAGAGGTTGGTGTGAAATTTTGGGGATTTTTGAAAAAGTTGCATGTTGTTGAAGTTAAAATTCCTTCCTTTGCGGCACCTATACTTTTCAAATCTTGTTTTTCTACGTTGTTTAAATTTTACAAGTTGTAATCGTTATCGTTGTAATCGTTACAAAATTTGAATCTTTCAATTTTTTTGAAAAAAAAACCAATTTCATTTATCTATTAACAGCTTCAGATCATCCAAGAGAGGAAAAACATTACCATTGTCAAATAGGTTTTTGATTAGATGTAGGTCTGGACCTAGAGGTGGCGAATAAGTATCCAAATGATGTCTCGCGCCAATGTTTCCCGGTTTGAGATCAATAAATCTGTTTCCCACCTTTCCCCCCCCCCACCAACTTTTCACCCGACATCTCACCCCTAGCACGTTTCGTCCCCTGTGCATTTGGCCCAATTTCGCCACTGACATTTTACCCCGGAAAATTCACCTGCCCTGACCGTATGAGCGACCCAATAGGTGACGAATTGAGTGACTCTATCAGTGATCAAGTGAGCTGGACATTTACCCCAAACATTTCACCAGCTCTGAAAGAATGAGTAACCATGTGAGTGAACATATGAATGATGGTATGAGTGGACTAAGTGAGTGACCGTATGAGTGGACTAAGTGAGTGACCGTATGAGTGATCAAGTGAGTTACCCCGTGACATTTTGCCTGCCTTGAAAGCATAATGTCCGTATGAGTGAACATATGAATGATGGTATAATCAATCATTCACAGCCACTTACTTGGTAATTTATACGGTCACTAACTCACTCATACAGTCAATTTCACACTCATATAATCAATTTCACACTCATACAGTCAATTTCACACTCATACAGTCAATTTCACACTCCTACAATCAACTTCATTCATTTGGTCACTTGTTCGGTCACTCACCCACTTATATGGTGACTTACTTAATCATTTAATCACTCACACTGTCAGTCACTCATACGTTCAGAGCAGGTGAAATTTCAGGCGCGAAATTTCCGGATCCCATTCCGAACACGCCATCACCTTCGGAGAATTAAATTTCCGTTCATGGATCTGCTGAGATATAATCTCTATTTTCAATCAAATCTGTCGAGATCCCGACACGAAATTTCAATATAAAAAATCTAGCAAATAAAAAAATCTCTGCACAAAAATCTAGTCTAAAGATCTGGCAAAAACATGGCGTTTAATAATAATAATAATAAAACAATACGGTAATATCTCGGAGAGATGAATTTTTTTTTCTATTCTAAGTATTTTCTTTTCTCTATCCTCTTAGTTCTTAATAAATGGTGAGACCCACAGCCATTCATCTCCGTGAGTGGGCCCCGTTACCCCCGCAACATGAGATGTGTCTGTCACCCCCCCCCTTCCCTCCCTCCTATTGAGGTTGATGGATTTAGTCTTCCGAGGTCCATTCCTACATTTGATATTATTTCGCAAAAATTTCGATAATAAACTACAAGGAGATTGTTGCAGAAAAATATAATCTCGCGGGTGCCATAAATTCTTTCGATTACCACCCAAAGGTTCTTAAATGACCATTCCGGTCTGTGACATCGGCCCGAAAAATTATTTTTCCCTACCTTCTCCTCTTCTCTCTACATTTATATGGTAGATAAATGCTTATAGAGTGCTTTTGAAAATATTCCTGTGGCCCGAGGGACAATTTTTTTTTTGAGTCTTGTCTTATCTGTGTCCACGAGAAAAGAGGAGAAGGAATGAGCACCTCTGACGGGAAATATATGTATCCAGAAAACATCAAATCAATCTTATTTCTAAGAGGCGTCCACGCGGGCACATCCCCCTCCTTGCCATTCCCACCTTTCCCCCCCCCCGTAACCCTCGCCATGGTTGGTGGTGGTCAAGTCTTAAGAGTGAAGAGTCGTTACAATCTTATAGAGGACAATTTAGAATCCCCATCTGCGCTAAGCGTCAGCGATGGTGGCATTGATAAAAACTGAATCTACGGAAGACATCAAGCTTCTAATCTTTATGAGCAGATCTGCTTCGGCCATGATGGAAAGTCCTCGCGTTAGTGCCATAAAAAAAAATTATTTTTTTTATGTATACCTTCCCCCCCCCCCTCCTCCTCCTTACTGAAGCATTTGGCGATATACAAGTTGCAAGAATGTCGGCCTCTCGTACGATTTGGGACATTTAGCGGTGGGGTGCCGCTGCAATTCTGTGTTAGTCTTTATAAGCCTATATTTTTCTACATATTGTGCATTCATTTCCGTCGAAATTTCCTCAAATGATTGCTAAGGTGTTTTCTTTTATCTTATTAGAGAATCTGGCATCTGAAAGCCGAGCATGGCGTAGTAAGATAAATGAAGGCCGAGTAGAAAGTATATACGGCGATGCCGAAGTTGAATTCTGAGAATGTGTCACAATTTGGTTTTTTGATAGCACGGGACCAAATTGTGTCGTACTAAAGGAATTCACCGGTTAATGTCACTGAAATAAATTTATATCTATTTATATCATTGTATGTTTTGTAATTTCATTACCAGTCTTGTTAGGTCACATATTCTTAGCCCGCAGACCGAAAGCCAAGTGTCTTCCTCGGAGAATTTTCAGAAGACAAATGACGTGAAAATACCACGGTTAATAATCACTTAAGTAAAATGTGAACCAAGAACGCGGGACTAAGAAACGTCAGGTTTCAAGAATTTCAACTCGTCACTGATGTGGTTTGAGCATTTCAGCTCTTCCCTGATGGGGTTATTTCACTGATGATGAGTATTTCAGCTCTTCCCTGATGGGGTTATTTCACTGATGATGAGTATTTCAACTCGTCACTGATGCGGTTTGAGATATTTGTATTTGAGTGTAGTTTATCACTATGTAAAAAGGCAAAATGTCGAACTCTGCCGTCCGGAATCGATGATAAAATGTAGGTCTCGGTCTAATTAGCCCTCGTGTGCAGAAAATGACCGCGGTGCAACAAAAACGATGAAACGATCAAGTTAAAAAGTGTGAGACTCCTTAAACGGCCCGTGACACATTACAGTACACACTTCATTTTTATAGATCACTTAAGTGGATCTTGGGATATTTACCGATAACTCAAGCGACACGCTTTCAGATAACCTGAGTAACTCGCGGCACACGTTCAGAAAACCCGCAAGTAGCCCGTTGACACGCTTCCGAACCAACGAAGTGTCCCCACACACACCGCAAAAGGTTTCGCACCCCCTCGCCATATAGCATGCGAGCATCGTGCAAAAGAGTTACGACATATTTCATGAGAGAATCTCTCATACAGTATAATCTTCTGTCCTGAATATTGGATTATATAAGATTATTCTCACCATTCACGTCCTAAGACTCAAAAGGAAAAAAAAAACCGAAATTTAATGAAATTCCGTCGGTGTAAATGCGTTTATTTACACTCATAAAAGTGCTGATTGGTTCACAGTGGGGTGTTTTCTTCCTGCCCCCCCCCCTTTTTCTTACTTTGGGTGTGTTCATAATATTATGGCACCTGGCAAAAGGCAATTTCTAGCTGTCGAAGAAAACTTCGTAAGAAAGAACAGGGCAATGTGAGAGGTCGAACAACAGGTACAAAAAAAAAAGCCAAGCAAAAATAAAATATCGAAATATACTTTTAAATGGAATAAACACCAAGCAGAGGAGGAGGGATGAGAAAAAAAAATGGCTGTCATTGCGAGCCGAAGAGAGTAATCAATCAAAAAGTGAAGAAGTGAACGTTTCTTCTGAGGGTTTTTTTATACTTTTTACGTAACTTGCTAAAACCCCCTACCGACTGCGTTAATTATTCGGCTGCCAGTTATCCCTGCGATTAATCCGAGTTGCGTCTCGTTAAACCCCTGAGATACTCTCTGACAGGCTGCAAAAGAAAAAAAAAAAAGAAAATGTTACTCACAAAATGTGGTGAAAATCATGGTACAACCGTAAATACGTAACGGCAAAACAGCTGACCGTAAGCAGCCATGTGCCTGTGCGTGTAGTTATTCAATCAAAATAGGTTCCCTAGAACTGTTAGTGTTAGACTGGAATTATACACTATAAAAGTTTGTTAAAATTTCTTTTATAAAAGTTGATAAATGCAACCAAACAAGCATTGGTAACATCCCAGCAAATACAATCGATCACCTTATTGGTTGTATTTTTCGAGTTTTGTCAATGAACTTTTATGAAACTTTTATAGTGTAATCCCGGCCTTATACAAAGGCCACAGCAGACAAAATCCCCAATGAGGTGGCAACAACAAAGACCGACAACAGCTCAGGCCTATCAATGAGGTGGCAGAAAAAAAGATGTCTATGAACAATATGGATGTCGAATATAGGCCTGTATCTAAACTATTACATCAAAAATACAGCAACCCAATAAGATCAATAAAAAACAACTAATTATGCTCAATTATAACTATACTGCTCATAAAAATTATGGTTGCCTCATCTAAGTATGGAGAGCTCGATTTATCCCACTGTGTCTATCGTGCTTTATTTTAAATGCATCAATAGAGTCTAAAAATTCACGACCCCCGGAGGTGAGCTATTCCGTTTATTGGCATCATTATTAGAGAAAAACTACCTTCGACACCACAACCTGGAATCTTTGTCCCTTACAAAACGATACTGGTGTCGAAGCAGTTGATTTACGATGGATTAATAACTCGTGATTCATTTTATCCATCCCGTTGAAAATTTTAAACACTTCAATCATATCTCCCCTCCCCCGACATCGGCACTCTTCCAATGTAAATATTTTCAGAAAATCAAGTCTCTCTTCATAGCTTAAGCCCCGTGTGCCACCAAAAGCACGCGTGGCTCTTCTCTGCACCCCGTCAACGAAATCAATGTCCCTCTGTCGGTATGGTCTCCAAAACCTGCTGCATACTCCATCCAATCCAGGACGAACTAAGCCCCGGAAAAGTGGACGGATCACTTCGGGAGAACACGAAGAGACATTTTTGAGAATGAAGCGGAGCATTCTATTCGATTTTTTGACCATCGTCGAACAATTTTCAGAAAGCCTAAGCCGCTCGTCAATGAGAATTCCCAGATCGGCGATCCAAGTTGCATCCGGAATGATAACACCATTCAACTCATTAGTGAAACGTGGGTTGTTCGAACCAAAATGAGCGCCCATGGTAATTGTATTAGTGGTTAAATGCGAGGTAATGTGCCGTATCATTGGCGAAATGTAAGGTTATGGGCAAAGATGCGGGGGGCGGGGCATATAGGTCATTGTGTCCCTCCCCCAGCGTCAAAAGTGGAGCCGACTGATCTAATTTATATACGTTATATGAATTGAAATCATCATCATCATGCCCCCCCCCAGACTTTCTATTTAGAGTCTATCTCCGCCTATGGTTATGAATCGTATCAGAAGTGGAATATATGGTTATTAATGGTATCAGTGGTAAAGTACGAAGCGAGAAATCGTGTCGGTAATGAGTTATCGTGTTGGAATTGTTAAGTGATGAATCACGATGATTTAAATTGTATCGGTGATGAACTACGAGGATTTAAATTGTATCGGTGATGAATCACGAAAACTGGGAACTGTGTCAGTGACAAATTGCGAGATTATAAATTAAATCAGTGCTAAATTGAATAAATTGTGAAAAATTGCCAGGCCAGCAATTGCAATTTCAATAAATTATGGGAGTGATTATTTAGAAGACAATTGATCATATCTATGATGAGTTAAACGCGCATAGAAACTGCACTAGTGACGAGATGGGAAAAAAATGTATCAGTGACGAGTTTTGAAATAAAAAATATCGCATTCAGTGACGTGTTGGAATGAGAAAATCACATCGGTGATGAGTTTAATTGAAAAAAAGAACCTCGTCAGCGACCAGTAAAAATTTTCAACGTCTAATCAGATACAAGTTGAAATGTTCAAAACCGCATCAAGAACGAAATGAAATATTCAAACCCACATCGTGACTAGATGAAATGGAAAACCACATCGGGGTGACGAGGTGACAATGAAAAGCCTCACCCGGAAACAGTAAAAATGCTCAACACCATTTCAATGGTGAGTTGAAATTTTCGAAATCTCATCAGTGATGAAGTGAAATGCTCAAAACAGCATCAGTGACGAGCTAAAATTAGCAAGACAGCAATAGTGATGAGTAGAGCTCGGATTATATGCAAATGCATATGTGCATATGCATTTGCATATTTTGGCCTTTTTTAGCATTAATGCATATAAATGCCTAAAATCAAAGAATTTTCAGTATAAGTGCATATTTTTGAAGGTTTGTTTAAGCTCACTCAATTTTTTTAAATAATTTTTTGGGTTTTTTTTTTTCACCCCGCACGTGAAATTTATGAAGTATTTTACGAATAATATTAACCGTTTTATTGTAAAGGCTATTTCCAGAGATATGTCAAAGTGTTAAATTTTTTTAGAAATAGTGTCGAAATTCTTTGGTTAATGATATTTTCGTTATTGAGAAGCTACAACAAACTGAAAATTAAAAAAATGCTTGAGTAAAAGTATGAAGAAGATATTTATTTGCATATGCGATATATGTAGCTATATGAGGGGATATTTTTTGTAAGTAAATACATATATGCACTAAGAAATAGAAAAGGTGCATTTTACAAACACATCAGCTTATTTTTTGCATGATTTTCTCATTTTTTGAATACATATTTCGGAATTTTTTACTTTTCAAGATTTCTAATGCATATTCTGAGGTGTTTGATGCACATTTTGGTATTTTAAGTGCACATTTTGTACTTTAAGTACAAATTTTTGCATTTTTAAATGTGTGTGTGCATATTTTTTGCATTTTCAAGTGTAAATTTTTTTGCACTTTCAAGTGTAAATTTTTTTGCATTTTTAAGTGCATATTTTTGCATTTTTAAGTGCATATTTTTGCATTTGCATTTTCAAGTGCATATTTTTGCATTTTCAAGTGCATATTTTTGCATTTTCAAGTGCATATTTTTGCATTTGCATTTTTAAGTGTATATTTTTGCATTTTTAAGTGTATATTTTTGCATTTTTAAGTGTATATTTTTGCATTTTAAGTGCCTATTTGCATATTTTTTGAATTTTTAAGTGCATATTTTTGCATTTTTAAGTGCATATTTTTGCATTTTTAAGTGCCTATTTGCATATTTTTAGAGCATATTTTGCCACTTTTTTAGTGCATATAATCCGGGCTCTAGTGATGAGTTGCTTGGTGGAAAATTGAATCAGTATCATATCAAAAAAGTTACCACTGAATCAGTAACAAATCAAAACGGGATCATATGACATCATAGCGACCCCCCCCCCACACACACACATGGCCCAGAACAGCTGTTTATGTAAAAAAACCTGAGCTAAAATAAATAATCTACTAATATTTCCAATACTATTTTCGGGTAAGTTTTAAGTGTTTTTCGCCCCAAACAGTAGAAAAAATGACATCTTGGCTCATTTCAATTAGTTTGGGTAATAGTAGTTGACTATTTAAAAGAAAGCAGCACTGTCACATTAATTATCGTTTTCTCCTCTTAATCGTTGTTGCAACGTATCCAATTTTTTTTTTTGCAAATTTGGCCAGAAACGATTTTTCTCCATTATCATTTTTGTCGCACCACGATCATTTTCTGCAATCGAGGTGCTAATTAGACCGGATTCTACAATTTATTGCCGATTCCGCAAGGCAGCCTTTTTTTATACTCATCGAGAGGCCGGTGCACTAAACTAACCCCTCGGTGTGGGACCCCCTGCGGTAGCAATCTTTTTCTTTGGTCATGTCACTGTTTCTGTTGTACCCTGTGCCAGGAAAGTTTTTGACAAGGACCAACTCGCAATACCTCTAAGTATCCTTTGGTACTTTAGTCGAGTGTCTCCCCGACCTGGGCTACCGCTCCCACGATTCTGCTTCCTCAAATGCGGTCAAAAAATTTATTTTCTTCCGTAAATGAGACCCAAAAATTTGTTTCCTTGCGTAAATGTAACCCAAAAATTTTTCTTCCGTAAATGTGCCCAAACATTTGTTTTCTTCCGTAAATGCATCTCAAAAATTTGTTTTCTTCCGTAAATGCGGTCAAAAAAATTGTTTTCTTCCGTAAATGAAACCCAAAAATTTGTTTTCTTCCCTTAAATGCAGCCCAAAAAATTATTTTCTTCTGTAAATACGCACAAAAATTTGTTTCCTTCGTAAATGGGATCCAAAAATTTTTTTTCTTCCCTTGAATGCAGCCCAAAAATTTGTTTTCTTCCCTTAAATGCAGCCCAAAAATTTAATTTGTTTTCTTCCGTAAATGCGAACCAAAAATTCCTTTTCTTCCTGCGATTTTTTTTGTTTTCTTCTACTACTCAAAAAATCCAAAAAGTTGAAGACTCCTGGAGTACAAGATTCCTCCAGGAAAAAGGTTGAACTTTTCTTGTTACAACTCATCCCTTCAGTTGTAAAAAGGTTATTTCTAGTGCGATATACATACAGGTGGTTGGTATTTACAAGAGGAAAATATATGATTCGAATAAAGCCAGTAATTAGATATTTCGGTCAGTTAAAAGATGTCTGTTATACTGTAGGATAAGACGGAGGGTAAATAAAGGTGCTCGGTTGATAGATCACGGAGAAAAAGATCGATGTCGTGCAACGAACATCGCATTTGCTGTCGCTAAAACCAACACTGGGGGTGAAGGATCGACTCTCGAATCATACACGATTTACGCCCAAATGGAAATTCAATTTTGCTCCTGGTATCACATATCGGTTTTTCTACGTATTTTCGGCTACCCCGTGTTTTCTGCCGCTCGATGTTTCAGTAGTCGACATTTTGTTTCGACTATCGATGTTCCTCCGACTCTGCTTGGAGGTTTTTTCAGCTGTCGATGTTTCTTCCATGTCGTTTTTCTCCTATTTTTAAACTATTCGACATTTTGTAAACATTTGTGTAAACATATCATGTTTCTACATTTTGGTGATTGACATATTGTTTCGCAAAACATCTATGTTTTAAATATGTCGGCGATTGGTATTTTGTTTCGACTTTTTGGTCATTGACTTGTCGGCGTTTCATCCATGTCGCGCCTTTGTCGTTTGTTGGTGATCAGCGATTCGTCCATATCGCGTCTCTGCTGTTGGTTAGCAATTAGTGTTTTCCCCGTGTGCGTGTTAGTTGGCGATTAGCATTTCGTCTATGTCGCGTCTTTGTCGTTTGTCGGTGATTTACGTTTCATCCATTTCACGTCATGTTGTTTGTCGGTGATTTACGTTTCATCCATTTCACGTCATGTTGTTTGTCGGGGAATTACGTTTCATCCATTTCACGTCATGTTGTTTGTCGGTGATTTACGTTTCATCCATTTCACGTCATGTTGTTTGTCGGTGATTTACGTTTCATCCATTTCACGTCATGTTGTTTGTCGGGGAATTACGTTTCATCCATTTCACGTCATGTTGTTTGTCGGTGATTTACGTTTCATCCATTTCACGTCATGTTGTTTGTCGGTGATTTATGCTTCATCCATTTCACACGTCATGTTGTTTGTCGGTGATTTATGTTTCATCCATTTCACACGTCATGTTGTTTGTCGATGATTTACGTTTCATCCATTTCACGTCATGTTGTTTGTCGGGGATTTACGTTTCATCCATTTCACGTCATGTTGTTTGTCGGTGATTTATGTTTCGTCCATTTCACACGTCATGTTGTTTGTCGGTGATTTATGCTTCGTCCATTTCACGTCATGTTGTTTGTCGGTGATTTATGCTTCATCCATTTCACACGTCATGTTGTTTGTCGGTGATTTACGTTTCATCCATTTCACGTCATGTTGTTTGTCTGTGTTTACGTTTCATCCATTTCACGTCATGTTTTTTGTCGGTGATTTACGTTTCATCCATTTCACGTCATGTTGTTTGTCGGTGATTTATGTTTCATCCATTTCACACGTCATGTTTGTCGATGATTTACGTTTCATCCATTTCACGTCATGTTGTTTGTCGGTGATTTACGTTTCATCCATTTCACGTCATGTTGTTTGTCGGTGATTTACGTTTCATCCATTTCACGTCATGTTGTTTGTCGGTGATTTATGCTTCATCCATTTCACACGTCATGTTGTTTGTCGGTGATTTATGTTTCATCCATTTCACACGTCATGTTGTTTGTCGATGATTTACGTTTCATCCATTTCACGTCATGTTGTTTGTCAGGGATTTACGTTTCATCCATTTCACGTCATGTTGTTTGTCGGTGATTTATGTTTCGTCCATTTCACACGTCATGTTGTTTGTCGGTGATTTATGCTTCGCCATTTCACGTCATGTTGTTTGTCGGTGATTTATGTTTCATCCATTTCACGTCATGTTGTTTGTCGGTGATTTATGCTTCATCCATTTCACACGTCATGTTGTTTGTCGGTGATTTACGTTTCATCCATTTCACGTCATGTTGTTTGTCGATGATTTACGTTTCATCCATTTCACGTCATGTTGTTTGTCGGTGATTTATTTTTCGTCCATTTCACACGTCATGTTGTTTGTCGGTGATTTATGCTTCGTCCATTTCACGTCATGTTGTTTGTCGGTGATTTATGTTTCATCCATTTCACGTCATGTTGTTTGTCGGTGATTTATGCTTCATCCATTTCACACGTCATGTTGTTTGTCGGTGATTTACGTTTCATCCATTTCACGTCATGTTGTTTGTCGATGATTTACGTTTCATCCATTTCACGTCATGTTGTTTGTCGGTGATTTATTTTTCGTCCATTTCACACGTCATGTTGTTTGTCGATGATTTATGCTTCATCCATTTCACGTCATGTTGTTTGTCGGTGATTTATGCTTCATCCATTTCACACGTCATGTTGTTTGTCGGTGATTTATGTTTCATCCATTTCACACGTCATGTTGTTTGTCGATGATTTACGTTTCATCCATTTCACGTCATGTTGTTTGTCGGGGATTTACGTTTCATCCATTTCACGTCATGTTGTTTGTCGGTGATTTATGTTTCGTCCATTTCACACGTCATGTTGTTTGTCGATGATTTATGCTTCATCCATTTCACGTCATGTTGTTTGTCGGTGATTTATGCTTCATCCATTTCACACGTCATGTTGTTTGTCGGTGATTTACGTTTCATCCATTTCACGTCATGTTGTTTGTCTGTGTTTACGTTTCATCCATTTCACGTCATGTTTTTTGTCGGTGATTTACGTTTCATCCATTTCACGTCATGTTGTTTGTCGGTGATTTATGTTTCATCCATTTCACACGTCATGTTTGTCGATGATTTACGTTTCATCCATTTCACGTCATGTTGTTTGTCTATGTTTCCGTTTCATCCATTTCACGTCATGTTGTTTGTCGGGGATTTACGTTTCATCCATTTCACGTCATGTTGTTTGTCGGGGATTTACGTTTCATCCATTTCACGTAATGTTGTTTGACGGTGATCAGCTTTTCGTCCATGTCACATCTCTGTCATTTGTTTGTAATTACCGTTTCGGCCATGACATATCTCTGCCGTTTGTTTGCAATCAGCGTTTCGTCCATGTCACGTCTATCACTGTGAATATTTCGTCTTGAACCAGTATAAGTTTTAGCTTTCAAAAAACCTAATAACGATCCTCTGGTCCTACCAGAGTCTTCACTCATAACAGTACTCTGTTTCATCTTTTCAACATGATGTTAGTGTCGATGTCTCGAGTGTCCACATCCATCATTGAAGTAGGTGAAGTCCGCCACCACCAATATAAAAATAACCGTCAAACTCGCGAAAGCAAAATTGGTCAAAATACAAAGTAATAATTCTGAAAATCACAGACTATAAATATAATATTAAAATAGAACTGCATTGATTATTGGTCGAATGTTTTAACTAGCGTCGAACTTAGAACTTAGATCTCTGTCCAAGCATCTATAATTTTAGCCTTTCACAAATGAAATAAAAGCAATTTAGAGAAGCTCATTAATAAACAAAAACAAGCCAATATTCAATTGAATGGAATGTCAATGTTCACAAAATGGAAAATTCGGTGGGGAAATTTTTGGAGATAAGTGTGGCTTTCTTTCCAAAGCACAAGCCAGTCTATATACAGAACTGTTAAAAACCAATTTATACCCGTGCAAAGCCCCAAATGATGTCGAAATAGTAATAATAATAATAAAGCAGGACGAGAATATAAGTTATATAAAAAGGATAAGGAGGGGGGTGAGAGAGAAATGGAAGAAATTATTAATGATTTATCGAGTACCAGCAGCCGCCTTGTAATTGCAGCATCTTCATTCAACTTCTCGAATTATCTCCTCCTCCTGAATTTGTAGACAGATCATCATCATCATCATATCCTTTGGACCTGAATCAAATGTAATGGAGTAAAAAAATAACATAAAATGAATTCGTCTCTCTGGTACCTGAAGGGAACGTATAATTTATTCTAAAAATAATCGAAAGGTCACGTCAAGAGGCTCGAAGAAATGATGATATGCGTTCAATTCATCCGATCAATCCGAGCTATAAATGAACTCAATTTGCAAATTAAGTTGGAAAGAAATGTATTTTTAGCCATATTCAATACTAACATGATTTCAGATATTTGTACCTGATTTTTCCCCCAAATTAATGAGTATTAATTTCCAAACTTTATTAACTATAAATAAATTTTCATTAATTATTTTTAATTATATTGATAAAAACTGAATAATGTAAGTCTTTTAATGTTTGTATTGAGAGAAATATGTTCCAAATCGAATTTTAAAATGGTTTAATCTGATCATAAACTAAGTATTTGATAAATAATACCTTCAAGAAAACGGTAATTTTATTATAGGGTCAACTCTCATGATAGCAACCGTGCGTTATACTGACCATCCCATTACAAAAACCGGTCCGAATGTGTTTTCTTACTCATTCTATGGTTATTTTATCCAATATAACGACCTAAAATATCATTTAATCCATTAGAACTTTCACAATCGGTTACCAACCTGAGAAGAAATCAACAAAATATTGTAAATATCCGAGTAAATAATTCCGTTTTTAAGAAGCTCCAAAGAAACACAAACGACGACTTCTGATTATTTTGATCCATGTGTTGAGAAATAAATGTTGGTTTTAGCTCAAATACAGTTTTACACAAGTGACGATTTACCACAAATTATATCAATGAAGAAATAGATATATATATGGTAGGAAAAAAGGTTCAGTGAGACAAATATTGCAAGAGCAAAAACTGAATATAGTGAAACCTCCTCTTAATGGACACCCCTCTTTTTACGGAAAAAAAAACAATTCGTTTGTTTTTAATTCTTCAATGGCAATCCCCTCAGATGTAGTCACCCCTCTTTTATGGAAGATTTTTCTTGTGCGTGAAAAAGGGGATTTACTATGTTTCTACAAATCGCATGAGCCATGATTTACAATTATGTCAGTGACGAGTAAAAGGAATGAAAACCACATCAGTGACGAGTTTTATGGAAGAAAACGGGATCGGTGACACATTGCAAAAGCAGAGGCTGAATATTTCTACAAATTTTATGAGTAACGATTTACAATGAATCATATCAGTGACGAGATATTTTTGCTAAAAAATTTAATCAGTGATGACTTACTAGAACAAATATTAAAGGTTTCTACAAACTGCACAAGTTACATTGAGAGAGATTGTATATTTATGTTATTGCATTTTGCATTTTCCCATGGTCCATATAGCGTATATACCAAATTTCAATGGAATTCGTCCTCCAGAACGGGTGCTACATAGGTCGGGTAGTGTCAGTATATACTGACGGGCGCTACACTGGTCTGAGCAGTGACTCATTGGTCTACATTGGCCTGAGCAGTGTCTTATTGGTCTAAATTGGTCTCAGCAGTGTCTTATTGGTCTACATTGGTCTGAGAGCAACCATTTTAGATATCCTAAAATTTTGGCTGTAATATCGGATAAGTAGTTTTTGAAGAAAAACGCTCAGAGTACTTAATTATATAATCACCCTGTATAATTAGTCAACATTTTCCACGATGCGTAACAAATAGAATGTCAGAGATGATAAAACGTTCCATAAAATTTAATCTCTCATTGTTGGGCAACTGAGCTTAAACGGCATCAGACTTGTTTTGATAACTTTCCTATTGCATCCACGGCTTCCCTTTAAGAAGCGCTCCGAGCACTGGATTTCAACGTTCCTCTTCCAGATCTTATCAACGGTATATAACCCTCCATCAACCAAAAAACGTTACGTACTAACTGGACGTCAGAGAGGTCAAGAAAATTACACGTTTCATATAAGGACGACGAAAAAAACCCCATTCTTCTCTCTTTCTTCTCATACACATCCACATAACACACGCCGATAGGTTCATCTCCTCCTCTTTGATGACTTAGTTTCCCAATAACGTTCCCGCTTTTTAACGCTCCATCAGCGGTAGAGCGCCCCTAACGTTTTCGCCGAATGAAGAATTATGAGATATCTACCTGTGTGTGTGAATGTGTACGGGTTACAATTAACGAGATACAGCGACATAACATCTATCTACGGGCCGATAAATGCTGTCACCTGCTTAATTCCCCCTCGGGACGTACTTTCTCGCTATGTGGCGCTCGGGTAAAAGTTGGCAGCTGTCGACAAGCCCCGAGGCCAAAATCGAATCGTTTGTCTCCTTCTTAAATGACAGCCTAGACCCGCCACCGTCATTTAGTCGCATAGTGGAAAGTAAAAGAAATATGGGGTGTGTGTGTGTGTTGAGGAACTGGCAAAAGGGGGGGAGGGGTGCCTTGTAAGTTCGGTACCATGTAGTGAGGTTGTCCGTATGATATCACATTATGTGTATCGCCAAGTTTTGCCCCTCTCCTGGTTCGAACTTCATCACCTGCCCTTGCGATCCGCGACGCTTCGAAATCGGCAGGTTTAGCGGCTGTATCGTGTAATTATCTTCGAACGTGGTCACATTGCGAGAGGAGGTAGGGTAGGGTTACAAGTGATACTTTAGAAGGACACACGAGGAATTAATAAGGATATATACGGGGGGAAGGTTCCTTGGGAAAATTATTCGGCCCATTAGTATCGGCGAACGTACTTGCGGCAACCTGACTCGTGTATATATATATAGAATTCAAGAAGGCAATTGAAGATTTACTACGGCTAAAATGATTGGGAAGGGAATTGCAAAAGACGAGAGATGTCTGATCAGATTCAAATCGATAATATCGATGGCAATAGGGGATTGTGTCCAAATCAAAATAACTTAACGGTGTGTTATCATGGACATTGAAAAATCTGAGATAACTGATCTTAAGTTTGCCTTTATTCAGGGTATTTTTAACCAAGTACCAATTTTTTTAAACCTCGTAAAAAAAATTTCGTACTCGTTACTCATACTTTGAATTCATAAGTATAATCAGTCATGGTAAGTCGCCACTGTGCAATTTGTCGAATATTTTTGTCCCTAATATGGTGTCCGTCCTTTAAGTTCTTCACCCCAAAAAAAATTCAAATAATTTTTCTGTTACTTTCAAAGTTGTTTTATAAAGAGTTACTTAATCAACGAGTATTTTCTTAACAACACCTATACTAATATTGACAGACCTATCAAAGAAATCTATTAAAAGAAACTTTGCAAATTTTAAAAAATTAAAAATAGCAAATGATAATCATAAATTTCCCATATCTTGTTGCTCTATCAAATTTCACAACATCCAATTGAATTCAGATTTGTGACATGTAATACAATATATGTACAATAATATCTACAATCATAAAATTGGTTTAAAATTCTTCAATTTGCCTCGTGGAATTCTCAAAGACATTGATAATAGAAAATTTCTCTTCATCATCAATAATAATATCAAAAAAGTTCTGGAACTTCTCAAAACCGATAATATCAAATCCATTGAGACTTTTTGATTTTGGAAATCTATTCACTAACATTCCACACAATGAGGTTATAAACATCTGTGAGTTTCTCTAATATTTCATGTTACAGATACATTGACGATTTAATAATCTTCAATTACAGCAACTTTCACAAAATCCGATACAATTTATAGTCATATAACTCGTCACTGATGAAATTTAAATTTGTGTAATTTCCCACTGATACAAATACAAATACAAATACGACGCCACAACAGGCAAATTGCCCAACGAGGTGGCTGACTTAAGAACATCATGGATCCCCGAGCCATTTTTTTGGAGGCCCTACCTACTACTGCTACACCACACATGCACCCCCCCCCGCCCCGCGGAACCCTCAACGAACCGGTACATTCGGGAATGTGCGTGTACGTGTAGTGAAACCTGACGTGAAGTTTTTGCTTCTCTGTAATGCTTGTTACGTGTAGTGCTGCCATCTGCCACCAGGTTTTCTAACTAAGAGTGAAGTGTTATAATTGAATGATTTATCGTTGTAGGACTGTTGCTCTCTGTGGTGAGACCTTTTAACGGGGAGATCGGCTCGCATTTGCACCTTGAAATTGGGAACCACAGAAAACCAACTTCGGCCGACCACCACTGTGGGGTTCGAACCCGGATCCTCGCATCGCGAGTCCGTCACTATAAATAACCTCTCGACCACCACAGCGGCAAATTTTCAGGCCCCTTTCACACGGAGCGGATGCGGATGCGGACGCGGGCCCGCATACCCTTTCAAATGAGCACTGAAGATACGAACGAATCGCTTGCATCTTTAGTTCGAAATTCGTGCATAAAAACTGTTTTTTCGCAATTTTTGTAATTATTTTTCTTCTTCACCCCTGATTCAGTGCCCATAGGCAGCCTAGAGGCATTCTTTGGTGGTTTAATCTAGAGCGGCCACATAGAATATGGGAATAAAGATGTCTTCATTCCGATCCTCACAAGTAGTCGATGGGAGAATATGTCTTTTCGGAAATAAAAATCCGTCTTTTCGGAAAAATATGGAAGAAAAATTTTCCAAAAACATCCAAAGCATTCGATGTTCCAAAAAAAGAAAAAAAAATTCAGCAAATATCAAAGAATTTGCAAGTAGTAAAAAAGGGAAGGGGTAGAGACTTTCAAAATGCCTGTGCTTAGAAATATTCACATCGCAATTCTGTCTTAGGCCGGGATTACACTATAAAAGTTCATTCATAAAACTTGAAAAATGCAACCAATAGGCGGATCAGTTAAGTTCTCTCGAATGTAACAGATGTGTTTATTGGTTACATTTTTCAAGTTTTATAAAATAACTTTCATAAATGAAAGTGAATGTAAGTGAATGAAATCCCATCCTTAGATTAGTCTCACTTCTGAAATATAAAATTTCATTTTTTCAGTTTATAGACTGATTTTTCAGTTTTAAACTTGTAGGTATCGGGGGAACCACCAAAAATATTCAAGCGCTAGGGTCTTCAAACGACTTAATCCGGCCCTGAGTGAACACCGTGAAAAATCACCTTCAAAAAGTAGGTAAAGATGCGGACGAATTCGCTCCGCATCCGCATCGTGTGAATAGCTCCGAATAAACCTATTGCCAAAACTTCTATGAGCGGATGCGGAGCCCGCACTTAGGTTTTGACACATGCGGACGACGTCCGGACCCGCATGAACATTTCCTTGGTGCGGAGATTTTTCGGCTCGTCTGAAAGGCGCAGTATATTCCAATTGTTAAAACTTCTTCCGGACCCGCGTCCGCATCCGCTCCGCGTGAAAGGCCTCTCAGTTCTGTAATTCGTCGCTGATACGATTTCTAGTAGCGTAATCAATTACTGATACAGTTTTTATTCCTATTATCCATCACTGATACAATTTTCAATCATGTAGTTCATAACTGATATAACTTTTATCCCCGTAATTTCTCACCGATACATTTCCCAATCTTGGACTCTCTGGACTCGAAATTTCCAATAAAAACTCCATTATATATGTTTTCTTTTATTTTAACACCATTGTGAGGATATTTATGTCTAATAACGTTTTTTGAATTCTCGACTGTTTTTCTGTGCTCTCGGTGCCGAAACTGTTTCAGTGTGAGTTTATTATAAATCGCATGCCTTAGAAATTTTTAGAAATAAAAATAAATCACGTACGTCAAGAGTATAGCCAATGATTCTGGTTCTCTGAACCGCATTGAAAGACTTTTCCAGTCGGACTTTTACCAATTCCTTCGGCAAATCCAAAGTTATATACAGGTAAAACTTGAAATTTACTGTAACACAGAAACCTTTCATTTTCCCAAATCCTCGATCAAATCTCTATGCACATTACTGAAATATATATCAAGATAGATTGCTGTAGTACATGGAATCCTTGACCCCAACGAGGAGTGGGGGACTGACCATGACCTCAGTTTGAGTGAGTTCTGTTTTTTTTTTAAATTTAATATTGTAATTTGTAAATTGTAATAAATTTACTTTGAAAGAGCCCCGGGAAAAGTTTGACCTGGTGCCCACCGAAGATTTCAGACTGGAGAGTCCGGGTGAGCATTTGGAAATCTTATATTCATACGAGTAGGCGTCCTGTGATTGGTCACAATGAGTGACGATGGAAAGCAAAACGTCACTTTCAAATGAGTCGTTGGCTAAATTCAATATAAAAATTGACAATTTTTTTTTCCATTGCAACATTCTTTTTCTTACTTCCTCATACGGTTGCAAGCACTTTATTTTCGTCTTATTTCAAATTCTTATAGTATTATTTGTTATATATATAATGCATCAAAATAGCCGAAATTCATCAAAAGAAAGTGCCCGCAACCACGCATAAAAAAAAATAAAGAAAAAGAACAGCCAAAAAATGGGGAAAGATTCTCTATCTTCGACTTAGCGAAGAAAACCGCCAATGGTGACGTATTGCCACCTTCGTCATTCGTTGCGGCCAATCACGAGAGTCAGAATTTCATTCTTACTGGTATAAATAGAAAGTTTGCTAATATGGGGTGGGGGGGTGGCTCTCAACCTTATTGAACCCAAGTACCACTAAACTTCTGAGGTAATTTGACCACTAATTTACAGCATGTGAGCCTAATTTTTATTCGAACCTATCTGAATATCAATAGGTCAATATTCTTATTCAGATAGGTTCGAATAAGAATATTGACATATTGATATTCTTATTACTTGTCAATTACTTGTTACATAAGATTGAATAATTTTCATTTATGTAGTTGAAAAGGTTTTCGCTGCCAGCGGCCATGATTAGATTGGCCTATTCGGGCTTGAAGGCTGTCGTTTTTTTTTCAGTTTGACCTCAACGTTTCTCTAAGACTACCGTTTAGTGTCTTCAGGAGAAGTATTATTTTATCGGGATGAAGATGTCAACCACTAGTGTTGGAGAAACGTCGAGGTCAAGCAACTCAAACAAACGACTTCGTTTCAGCCCGAACAGCAAATTTTCAGTTTTCATTTACAGTGGGACTTCGGTTAACGAGCAGTTCGGTTAGCGAGCAAAAATTGTGAAAAAAAAAATTGATTTGATTAACGAGCGATTATTCGCATTACGAGCAAACATTTTGCGCTTTGTTTATTTATTGTCACGTTTTCGCAACTAAACTGATGATTTTTCGCTTTCGTGCACACACGTTCTGGGAAATCGTAGGTAATACAATTGTAGGTAATACTCCCCTACAGTGTCCGGTCAGCATGCCTCACTAGAAAAATTGAGTGTGTGACTACTATGCGAAACTAGATGTCGCATTGTAATCGCGCGTATGTGCGCTTGTTTTTTACATAAATTCTGCTTGGCCAGGAGCTGACCATATACGAACTGATGGACCACCATTGCATGCAACAGAAAGAGATTATATTGAGGGTATCTTTCTCTTGGGAAGAGAGAAGTGAGAAGTTCCTCACTGTTCAAATGTGATTAGAGAGATGTGTAAAATGTGGGAATCTGTGCAAAATTCTGCAGAAAAATACCAATGAAATAGAAGCACATTAAAGCAAGCAATAAATCTGTCCAACGACAATGCAATTTTCCTTCTCCGAGATATCCTAAAAATGAGGAAAATAGCAAGTGTCATTGGATACGTTCTTTTTAACACAAAAAGAATAAGAATGCAAACAACAGTGAGTCCGTAAATCGTCCAACACGAGATAGTCCTCTTCTCTCTCGTTGTTTAGAGTAAGTTAATTTGTGTACATTATCTCGTATCGCATGTTTGTTTATGGCGTTATTACATTATATATATTTTATTGTATTATATTATCATTATTATTATTGCATTGTATTATTGATTAAACGCCGTTCTTATTAGTCATTTTTATGTGAATGAATAATTGCGGAACGAATTATATTCGTGTTTCCATTATTTCCTATGGGGGTGTTTGATTCGAATAACGAGCACAAACGCGGAACGAATTAAGCTCGTTAACCGAAGTTCCACTGTATTTTGAATCAAATTTTCAAGTCTGCCTGTTGAGGACTACGTATCTTTATCTTCACGGACCACCCAAAGTCCTTGGACCATAGGTTGAGAAACACTTGCATACAGCCTCGAAATTGACACACATGCCGTCATTTCAAGATTTTCGAATCCGAAACCTGAATATTCAACACTCTTATTCAAAGAATTATCATGAAGATTTTATCACATCGAATACTTCAGTATAAGTTAAAAGAAAAATCAAGTAGCTGTTGGAGTACGTAACTCTGAGACATAGTTGGGAAAAGATTCAGTGCCGCGGAGAGGTGCTTCGGTAACACAGGGCCAAACTGTTACCTCAAGATGAAGAACAAGGCGTCGATTGCCTGATCGGTGCCCCAGCGACCCATAACCAGAAAAAAAATAAAGGGGGGGGGAAAGGAAACAAGATTACTGGTTAATAATCGTTCCATATAATTAGGATGGTTATTAGTTTTTATTAATGTGTTTTCTTCTTCTTGGTCGTCCACTTGTATACTTACGAGTTTGCTCTTTTTGGGTCGCCCCAAGCGTTTCCTGTCGATCTTATTATTACCGCGTCGAATTCTGATTTCTCTCTCTTCTCTCGTTTGTTGTCGCCAGCAAAAATAAAAATGGTGATGATTCTCGTTCGCGGACCCCCCGCCCCCCCCCCCCACCTCTATCTCTATCTCTCGCGCTGACGCAAATTATTGCACTCGCCATTAAAATATCATGATAAATGTCTTTCGGACGAGCTGGTACTCAATATGAGCAGGTACTTTAGATAAGGGTAATTGCTCGGGATGGCACAAAATTGCTGATTCCTTTTGGTTTGAGAAAAGAAAAAAAAGAAATCAATGGTGGGTTTATATAAGAAGGGGACAAATGAAAAGTACCTTTTTTTGTCAGGTATATCAGGTATGTAAGGATATGTATGCGTGTGTGTGTGTGTAACCTTACCCCCCCCCCATCCCCGTCCATCATTTATTGGAAGTTATTTCATAATATCCCTAATGGCCTTAGTACGCGTGTGCGTGCGTCCATCTAATAATTTTGAACTTAATCAGGTTGAACGATAGGTGTTCGCCTTAACTCGGTGCCTCCCGATGAGAATCCGTGGGGGAAATTTGTCTTCTTTTTTTTGTAGCTTAAGTACGGGTAGAGGATATTCGCGAGAAATTTTATCTTCTATATACAGGGTGATTCGGAACTATTGGTACAAGGGGAATGAAACGCACAAGTAAAGATTAAGGCTATTCGTTCAAAAAAATCCAACCTACCTTGAAAACATCTTTTGTGTGCATCTGCCCATTTTTGGCTCGATTTGATCGCCGTTGCGGTGGAGTTATCGGGTACGAGTTAATTTTGTGAATGTTTCAAGTGCAAAACACTAACCATTGTTCGAAAATTGGAGCTATGAGCTGTTTGATTGCTAAAAATTGAGGAAAATAAAGTGGGGGTTATCAAAAAAAATGGAGATTCAACATAGGTTGCAAAGAGGAATTGAAGAGAAAGTTCTTGGGTGGTTCAAGAAGAGATTCAGATTATAGGAGTTCATAATTACCCGGGAAAAGTTCCCGGTAGCAGAAATTTTCACCACAACCCGTTTACATGCCATTTAGTATATGCCGGTATTCGCCCTCCCCCCCTTTTCGGAAGTCGTCACTGGTCACGTGGGTTGAACGGGTGGTTGGCTCAAGATGGCCGGCGAAGGAGCTAACAGAAATTGTCGCGGCACGAAGAATTATTGGAGAGATGGTCGAAGTCATCCACTATTATTCCGCACAAAAATGGGACTCTTTTGACGGATCTCCGTCCTACCTTTTCCCCCGATGAGGAAAAAAAGTTGCCGTTTAGGTAATAATTACCAAAGCTACCCCACAATCTTACACATATAAACGGGGCTGAAGGTGGGAACCATAGAAAAACAAATTCAGTCGACCATCAATGTCTCGACGGTGGTGTTCGAACCCCTGGACCTCACGATGCGAGTCCGTCACTACGATCACTCGACCACGACAACGGCTCATATTGACATTCAGGGATATTTATGTGTAAGATTTCCCCTTTTTTTGAATGGAAGTCCGGTGAAAATATGCAACAGTGACACAGCCCTTGCTCAAAGAAAAGACATTAAATTTTGCATGATTATTAGGCAAAAATAATTTCAGTGAAAACATTCACCTTACATCATATCAATTGAAAAAAAACCAGCAAAAACAGATTGCCAAATATTTCGCGTGAATTACGACAAGAGATTTAAATTTAATTTAGACTTTTTTTTCCTAATGCTGTATAGGCTATAGGGTGAATTTTTTTAGCAGTTCTGTTTTAGAGTTGGGAAAAATTGTTGATGTGACTGGTTTTCATTATTCGGAATAGTGACGCCATCTATTGTGAAAATTGGGATAAGTGTCATCATCGAGGCTACGTGTGTAGGCGTCCTCCTTTCTAAGTCTCCGAATCTACTTTACCGCACACCAACCTTCGGTCATATATCGCCATTCGGCAATTTCCAACCAGCGGAGTTGGGTGGGAAATGAAGGCAGCATCTATCGGTGGTCGCCCCAGGCTCGATAGGTAAATAACTTGTTTCTGACGTTCTATGCCCAGATTCGAACCCGTGGACCTTGACGATAACCTTCATAGTGGAAGACGAGCATCTCACCACTGCGCCACTCGAGCCATCATTTCCGAATCTGGTAACCCTAGCTCTGGCTATATATACCGTATATAGACGTTGAATTTTTCATTTTACAGCTCCACATCTGTCACTGAAACTTCCTTATATTCATCAAAAACGACTCTGGGCTTATCAGGGCTTATCTTATTATAAGTTATCTTGATGCAAACCGCACCTTTTCTGGTCAATTGGTTGATTTATCATTAATCTGATATTTATTCTTTGGAGGTGCGGTCTTTGCGTGACGTCATTTCGTACAAGATAGGATAATGGAATTCAAAGAAATCTAAAGTCTCTAAAAAAAAACATACTTCCGTAGTTTTTCACTTTTCGCCGTAGTTCTGTATTTTATACAAATACAACGCCACAACAGGCGAAATGCCCAACGAGGTGGCTGAGAATGGTAGAAATCAGGCCCGTCATTTAGGGGGGGGCGGCCGTTGCCCCCCCCCCGGCTTTCGAAAATACACTAAAAATGGTATATATATACATATACAAACATGTATATACATATATTGAGTACATGTGCTTTGCCCCCCCGGAAAAAGTTTAAATGACTGCCCTGGGGTAGAAATCCATTCTCAGAAATGGTAGAAATCCATAGAAACTACAAATTCCGTAGTAGTTGGCAACTATGTATATGAGTAATATATATATAGTATGTATAGTATTATATATAAGTAACTATGTATATAGCATCATCGTAATTGACTGGACAAATAAATTATGTTATGTTATATGTTAGGGGTCATTCAAGTATTACGTCAGCATCGATGGGGGGTTCCGATTTGCTGACTTTTGATGACGAGGGGGGAGGGGGGTTTGGATGATGCTTACGTCCTCAACCACCCTTTATAAAAATATGAAATATTCTTAATGACATCCTGAACTGTGGTGTTTGTGGGCACCTGAACTAGCAATCTCCCTATTGATAAGTCTCCTAGCGAGCCACTTTAGTGATCGCTAAATGTTTCGTGGCTCCTTCAAGTGATCTAGAGATGTGCTTGAGACGCTTAAGTACTCTAGAACTGTGACACGCATCATTCAAGTTGTCTGTAATTATGCCGTGGATCACTTAAGTAATTTGGGAATGTGCCGGGGGTAACTTGAGTGATGTAGAGCCGTCACACTGGGGGTCGCTTAAGTGCTCTTAAATTGTGCCAACTGTCACTCAAGGGATTTCTAAATGTTCCACGGATCGCTTAAGCGTTCTGAAACTGTGTCGCGGATCTGTGAATGTGCCGCAGGCCTACTCGTGTTATCTCAAAAAATAGTGCCACGGTCCTAGTTGAGTGATCTGAAAACGTGCCGCTTAGTTCATTTTTACAAAATTAGGTTTGAAGGGCAAGCCACATCAAATAACCCCACGGGCCAAGGATTTATCATTATATGCTTTAGAGGGTGGGTCACAATGAATTTCTTTAAAGGAACTTTTGAGTTCTTAGCCTTCAAATAGCATTGATATTAACAGAAATTGATTATAATAACATAAAGGTGTTTTCCTTCAAAATTTTGATTGTTTTTTAAATATTTTTTGCATTTCGAAAAATTATTTTTTGATCGTTTGGAGCGGGCCAGGAGCTCCACCCTATGTCCTCCCCCTCCTCGCGTACGGTCTCACCGTATATATCCCACCAATATTTCATAGGAGGTGGGGGAGGCAGAGATGACGAAATTTTGATGACGGGAGGGAGGGTTGAAAATGTTTGAAAAATTGCTGACATAATATTTGAACGGCCCCTTATGTCATGTCATGTTATGAGTATAGAGAGATATTTTTTTTTTTCACAGGACAGGTGATGTCCAGATTAAAAATTGATTGACTTTTAAGGTATCCGACTACCTTTCTTGTCACTTTTCTTTAAAATGGTACTGGAGTGAACTTTAATAACATTTTTTAATAGAAAGTGTCTCGAAATGGTGAAAACAGTGACAAATTTTGGTCTGCCTGTGGCATTTTCTATGAAAAAGTCGTTTTTATGTCAAATTTTTTAGGCGAAATTCACGTGATATTCGAAACACGATTGCAAAAATTTTGTTAATGAAATGCTTTGAGATTTTCACAGTGCATTTAGCTAGTAATGTTGCAGGTTATGAACCAAAATTTAAAGGATTGCATGATATGCTCATAAGTTATACCCAAATACGTTTATGTACATATAAATTTTCTGAAATTTCATCCTACATTTCGTCTATAAAACACTGCAATTCAAAAAATACATGTGATAAACCTTAGATTTAGATTTTGGTTCATAACCTGAACAATATATAGCAAAATATAACATTAAAATTTCGTAATGATGCAATGAATAGATTTTTACAAATCATGTCACAAACTCAAGTAAAATGTCAAAAATAGCATTCTTCGTAAAACACGTTTTGAAGTCTTTATTCGCGTATTACCTGTATGTAAAAACGCAACACTAAAGTGAACGTAATTTTGATTGTATAAGCATCATATAAACAAAGCAAGGCCCGTTTTGGAATCAATTTTCTTCCAAAATGACGTTTTCAACGTAGTCGGATACCTTAGGGGCCGTTCAAATATTACGTCAGCATCGATGGGGGTGAGGGGGTTCCGATTTGCTGACTTTTGATGACAAGGGGGGAGGTAGGGTTTGGATAATGCTTACGTCATCAACCACCCTTTATGAAAATATGAGTTAGGATTCGGAGGGGCAGAGCTGATGACGAAATTTTGCTGACAAGGGGGGGGGGGTCAAAAATGGCTAAAAATTTGCTTACGTAATACTTGAACGGCCCCTTAACTGTACAATTCCAAAATTGTAATTTTTTTTTCCTAGGTCCCTACTCAAGGGGAAAAAAAATCTATTCCCCCTCAATGACATTGGTGTTGATTAGAATTTTTGAATCTTTTGATCACAGCCAACACTTTCCGTGCCTGACAGAATCACCTGCAACTCAAGAATTTATAGGTCGCCCACACGTCTCTCTTATTACTTTTCTTCTTCTCCATTTTCAATCTTCAACACTATAATCTATCTTCTATGGGAAAAAAAAGAAATTTCTTACGATACATATATTCTGCACACAAAAAAATAAATAAATATCGAAACGGAAATCGTGTTCATGCGCTTAAAAAACTGCGGTAAGCCACTGACAAGAGACGGACAACACAATAAACACCAGATTATAATAGTCTACGGAATTGGAAATAGCCAGCCGTGTGAAAAGTCAGCTGTAAAAAAAAAAAAGAAGGTTGTGAAAGGTCAGTTGTGTACCAAATAGTCAATTTTCCTCCGAGATTCAAGGGTGCCAAAGAGAAGGAAAAAGGAAAAATTACTATATTATAAAAGATGACAGCTTGAAATCAAAAACTGCCATGCCATCTCACAATACGTAACTTCCTTTTCCTTAGTGTTTCCTATTTTTTTTTTCGGATCTATGAATAGCACAAGTTACGTTTTTATATGGTGTTTTTAGTCGCCATTGTCTATATAGTTCCTCTAATATATATTTTTACAAGTAAAGCAGGGCAGTGCAATCGTTTTTCCACTCTGTGGGGCAAAAATTCAATTTTGCTACTACATTCTAAGCCGTTTAATGTGATCGTATCGGAACTCACAAGATTTCTGATAACAATAACGGAATGATAACTCTATCTACGAAAAGTCCCGTTCTCGCAAATACGTATTGTAATTGTATTGTATTGTATACGTACATTGTGATTTCTAATAAAAAAAATATCCCCGTCAATTAACTGCCAAACTTTTCTTAGTGGAAATTAATAGTCATTCGTAGCGAACTTTTAATGACTATTTATTGAGAACGTGAATTTTCAGATCACATTCGTATATGCACGCGTTTTATCATTGTCTAGGAAAGTGGTTCTCAACCTGGGGCCATGTGGCTCTGGAATATTCTAAGGGACCAAGGGCGAAAATCAGGTGAAATGGAGCTGTGACAAGGGGTGAAAGGGGGTCACGGAGAGCAGGGAAAAATTAAGGCTATCAAGTGAAATATGGTGCGAGAAAATGTGTTACACTACTTTCAGAATCCAGCAGAGGTATCTTTCTCACGGGCCCATGTGTGCTTGGCTCTGGAGCTCATATCCATGAGGGGGGGGGGGTGAGTGTGCATGGTGAGATTGAGATTTTTGTACTATGTATTTTCAAATGTAAATATGTAAGCACTTGCTTCCAGCTAAGTATGCCCCATCCCTAGAACATTACTTTGCCCGAGGACACCCATAATGAACACAAAGACGGCCATACATAAAACCACCAGAAGGAGGAAAAGCTCACCGAACTCTAGCCCTGGGTAGGCGAGGACCCGGGGTGATGTGTCGGAAGAGTCGATTGTAGGTTCACGTTTTGGATCAGCTCATATTTACATAAACTTACTTCTCACATTTAATTCGGCTATCGAAAGATATGATCACCCACTTTCTGGATCCGTGCCTGGCCCAGGGTTCCAGAAATCGATCTCATTTATGAAGTTTTCGCTCATTATAAGTTATAATTAGTTTTGATTAAATTCTATTCAATGAGTACAAAGAATCTCATCCTGGGATGAGGGTAGGGGAAGGGGCTGGATAAAACGGGGGGGACCCATGAGAAGAAAATATTGTCCGAAGGGGGGCCCCCATGGGCTGAAAAAGGTTTCAGAAACCACTGGTCTAGGAACCGTAACGAGACGAAAACGAAAGTATGAAATTTCATTCATGTTTCTTTTTTTTTTTCATTACTTTCTTAGCTTTAGGCCTAAACTGACTTGATATCAGTTGTTCTTTTGAGGTTGATTGATTAAGATAGGTTCGACCTTTGCCTCTTATACCTAAGATGTATAATATGTATTTATTCGCCAATTTATTTACTGTCAAGACCTGATTCTTGTATTTGAGTTGCAAAAAGAGTTGTGTTCCCTAGAGGTTTAATTTCCGATGTAAATCCTTCTGCGGTTGAGAAATTCTGAAAGTTTCATTAAAGTTCAGGTGCAGCTTACGTTTTATGTATTTGGAATTCCTTGAATAAATTGAGTTGAGTTGTTTCGTTTGCTTTTTTTAAATGGAGAAGTCCTTCGATAACGTTTCCTTATCGAAGAAATAATAATAATAATGCAATTTAAATTCAACGTCCACGATCTTCAAGTTTTGAAGATAACAGGAATCACAGTGATTAGACCCTAGTTTCCCACACTTTATTGTTCCATCGCCACCTTCTTGAAAAAAATTTTTCCTCTCTTCGCCCCCCAGCTAAATCGAACCCATAAGATCCTATGTTATAACCGTAGCTTCTACCGCTTCCCTGGACCATTCCGTCACCCACCAGGGGGGGGTGCGAATTGCCTACTTTGGGGAAACACTGGATTAGATCAGGGAGTAACAGAGTGAGTGACGTAGTTAGGGAATGGAGAAAGTGAGCGACCGGGTGATTGAGGGAATAACAGAGTGAGCTAACTAGTGAGTTGATGATAGAATGAGTGACCCAGTGAGTGAATGACAAAGCGAGTAAGTTAGTGATCTAGAGAGTAAATGAGTCTCCTAGGGATCACGTGTCAACCTGCCTACTGAGAGAGTGATCGAGCGACATTGTGAATGAATGACCTGGTAAGTAAGGCAGTGACCTAGGGAGTGAGGGAAATAATGAGTAATCTATATTTATAGTGAGTGAGTAATGTATAATGAGTGACCTAGTAAGTGAGTGATAGAGGGAGCTACCCAGTGAGTTAGCGGTAGAATAATCGTTATAACGAACGCCAAAAAACTGGAGGGATCACTTCGTTAAACCGAAATTGTCCCTATGTAAACTTATTTGGGGGATTAGAAAAGCGTTGAGTATAAAAAAGATAATAAAGCGGTTGTCCTACTGTCATTAAGAGATTTTTCTACAAAACAGCACATTTTTTCCAAAAAGTCCTTTCTAAGTCGCATTCCACAGTAAAACCTTTCGATAACGGACACCGGTAAGATCGAAAATTTTGTCTGCTACGAGGGCTATCCATTAACTGATTTTTGTCACGTTTAGCGACTTTTCTGGCGAGCACTGTAAATATCCCGTATTTTTCTGTATTCAAGGTCACTATTTCTCTCGATGAAATATGATCAGCCCTATCTATTAGAAAGGAAATTAAACTGTTTTATGTAGGCTGATTATAATTCCTCAAGAAAAAATACGGGAATTTGGGATTCTCACAAAAAGCAGAAAAAAAATGCACCGAAGATGCGTCTAAAAATACAGAAAACCTGCCAAATGGTGGAAAGTTAAGTACTACCTCAAATTGCAGTTGATTTTAACGCAGCAGCTCATGGGGAGGGGGGAGGAATAACGTTAAATACAACAAATATTTGTGATGTACACATATTTTCAGTCATAATTATCATAACATAATATAAGTTGGGAAAAGTATTGAATTTCTTTATTATTTCAAAAGTACGGGAAAAAACAGGGCATTTTTTTACAAGAGTACGGACCGCCTAAATTACGGGGAAGAACAGGAATGTCCCGTTAAATATGAAGCATATGGTCACCCCTGTTTGTATATGAGAATCTTTTAGGTACAAGACTCGGCACATTTTTCCGACCACCGAGGAGCAAAATTGTCAAAATCTAAGCCCAAGTCATCAAAAACATTCTAGAAGAAGCACAATTCCAAATTTTACATTCGAACCTTGGTCTCTCTCACAAAATCGATTATATTTCCACAAAACAAAATCCCACATGACTTATGGAAGTGTTAACAAAATGTTCTTGTACGAACACGAACATCCTGTTAATCAAAATCATTACGCACAAACACTCGTATATATATAACGCTGTCATACTGTCAAAAGGTATAATAAAAATACGAATATAAAGACGGTAAGAAATGCTATTATTCATAAAAATATATATATATATAAAAGATCGCAGACGTTCTAGTTTGATCTTCAAGAAGATCAATGATCTCGCTAACAAATGATGTTTGTATCGTAACGTGTTACGCGCGGTACACACGAGCATATACAGGCGGAAAGATTGATGTGTTTTCCCATAGCCACATTGAAGAATAATCGTACGATATATTCAAGATATTTTCTTTTTTCAATGCACTGCGATTTCGATCAAATATTTCTATGTGTGCCCTGAGGGTCTTTATTGTATCCAGAAGCGGCGAGAATTCGAGGTTTTCTTAATGGTTCCTCACAATGACCTTTGACATCCAGACCTGAAGTTAGGTAAAAAATAAATAAATAAATAAGAATGTGCATAGTAAATGATGTTACTCTAGACCGGTGATTCCCAACGTAGGACGCACGCCCCATGGGGGGGGGGGGGTCAATATGATTTTTAAGAGAGGAAATTTGAAGATCCGAACACCCTTCATTTTTTTATATCAGTTCAATTTTTTCAATTTTTAAACAATTTCTTGATGATTTCTCTCTTTTATTTTTCTCTTTCTGTGGAAAGGGTTTGAGTAAGGGTTCTTAATGCTTTATGTTCCACGGAAAATTTGTACCAGTAAGATAAAGTCCCCCAGCACGGCCCAACCCACACGGATAAAGGGCTTATATATCCCGGAAAGGACAGAGCCCGGGCCTTGTCTGGTCTGACTAATATAAAGTCCACGGATCCCCCTGTACCAATAAAATGTAGGAAAAATGAAGGGCACGAACTCCTTAAGAAAATAATGTGTATAGCAATGTAAACAAAAACGAGTAAATTGTTTTTTCATCCAAGTTCACGGAAGTCTCATCCAAGCCCCCCGAAGTCTCTCCGAGGACCCCTGATTAATCGATAGAGCCATTGTGATCACTTCTTTGCTTTTTGACCAAATAAAAATAGACATAAATGTGGGGTGTGCTAAGGCCCCTCTGGCTTTAAAATTCAAGGGGGCAAAGCAAAAAATAATGGTTCTTACATTTGGGAAAAAACAAAAACTTCATTATGGAATTGTGAAGTTTCACCGAAGGGAGGGGGTTCCCCTAATGAAAGTTTGGGAGTTCGCTTGCTGAGTTCGGTATTGCTTTAAAAATGTGTGACGTAACAATTCACTGTAGCGGCCCCGGATGGCATTTGCGCACCTATGTTTCCATGTGATTTTGGATTGCTATCGAATGCTTGAATTGCCCTCTCAGTATGGTGATGTTTCACTGAATCACCCTGTAAATTTACCATGGAGAGAGTACTGTAAACAATACTGGCTGGAGGGGGAGGGGTCCACCAAAGTTCCCAGCCTAGGAATCAGGACACCCCCCCCCCACCCTCCCTAAAACTGAAATTATTCGCGCTCGCTGGAAGAATCCAACAAAATGAAAGTATGGGTCTCCTCGAAAAACCGAAAGGGAGAGGTATTCTAGAAAATTCAGGATCTCCCGGATTATCCGGAACCTCGAACTTTCGAGACTCGGATTATCGAGTTTCTACTGTAACTGATAATAAAATGTCAGAGATCTCGTTGCAACGTCACCGCTGGGGACTGAATGTAATGACTTTGTAAGCGGGGTGACTCGATAATGTGTGGGGGTAAAGTCCTATTTACTAATTATGTTGGCGGGACCTTTAATGTTATACGCGGAATGGTGTTAAAAGCGATAGACGTTGTATATAGAGTTTATTATTAACAGATGCTCAGTATCTATCAAAGTACTTATTGTTGGATAGATTGGTTAAGATTCAATTGTGTGTGGCTGCATTTGTAGCGTTAGGTATTTGAAAAAGTATTCGGCATATTCGCGATATTCAAAAATATTCGAAGCATTCGGTGTTCAAGAGGTATTCCGCATAGTCGACATTCAGAAAGTATTCGAATTATTCGCAGTTCTCGGAAAATATTTAAGACATTCGGGAAATATTCGGGGGCGTTCAATAATGAAATAACGTAAGAATATTTAGTATTCAAAAAGTATTTAAAGAATTTAATGTTCGTAACATTATTTCGAGCATTTTATATTAGAAGAACTGCTTGGAGAACTTGATATTCAAAAAAGTTTTCACACATTTGATACTCAAAAACACTCGAACATTCGGAGAGATTCAATATTAAAAAAATACTCGAATGTTCGGAGCTTTCAGTATTCGTAAAATAATTCGCATATTTGATACTCCAAAAATATCTCGCACATTTAATACTCAAAAAATATTAGGACATTTAGTGTTCGAAAAATATTAGGTGCATTTCATATTCAAAAATTTTTTCAGAGTGTTCCATACTTGAAGAGTATTTGATATTCGAAAATATTTGGTAATTTTTATATTTGAAAAACATTTGGTACATTTGGTATTCAGAAATTACTCAAAACGTTGAATAACTACTTGAAGCATTGTCTACTTCAGGCATTTGAAATTCGAAAATTTGTCACAGAGTTAGATTTTCAAAGAAGCATCGATATATGGCGGAATAGTTGGAAAATTCTCATCAAGTCCAAAAACTCGAGATATCTCTTAGTGTTTCCCAAACAGTGGGAAGCTACTTATAAATTTTTATTACTCACACCAGATAACACCGATATTTCTAAAATCCCGGTACCTCTACGGAAACGACATTTATGGAAAGAGACCTATCATTTCCTCTCACATAAAACCTTAAATAAGATTCCCACGCTAAATATCTTCAAACTCGACTACTTAAAATCGACTATATAGCTTTTATCATACGGTGGTACCCTCACGGAACCTCTAGCAAGTTATAACCTAGCTCTCTCTCTCTCGAGTTAAAAAAAAAAAATTGCAACTCGCCCACAACACTTAGAAATTCTTCCCCCCCCCCTCTCCTCTGATTATTTGCCTTTCTTTTAAACAGTATAATGATGCCATTATTATATTTCTTCATTTTTTACGAGTACTGATGTCTTTTCCATGTACCAAAGGCGATAAAATAAGAGTAGGACGTGAATACTACATTCACTTATTTTATTCTTATGAAGGCTCCGTGTAGAAACTGCCATAAGCTCCAGGTATTAATAGAAGCTGCTGAAATAAAAATAATAAAAAAAAATGTTAAAAAATGCAAGTTGCGTGCGTGTGAGTGTTGCAGGAGCAGCAGCAGCAACAACAACTTTTTTTTTTTTTTTTTTTGCAAATTTTTGCCGCACCCTGTAATCCAAAACCTGAATGTTGCTAAACTTTTTTGGGTGAAGAAATGCTGTGTTGTTTTTTTTTTACTCTTTCAGTGTCTTTAGTAAAATAGCATTGAAAAATATATGGTATACATATATAGTGAGTATAAATTTATATAAGCGATGAAAGTGTTGATTCCTTATTACGAAACGTAGTTATATATAACGAAATGATAATCCTTCTTTACGAGAAATTCTTAATTTTTGCCCAATCTTTTCTTTTTTGGGGGGGGTTTATTCTGACCGGATAACATTGATCATTCGATCGAAATGAGTGTTGAAGGTATAATCCCATTAACGACTGCGTAAATCAAGTGTTTTAAGTCAACTTATTAAGAATATATGCGTTTCTGGACTGGGAGGAAGCGGAACGCATTTCTGATATTACTCAATAGATAAGCTTTGTATATAGGCTCGTATTTAAAAGAGAAATGCCAATAATATACTGAAATTTGGGATCTTCTTTCTCACACAATGGGAATGGGATGAGGTTTCCTCTGGTGATTATGATTGGTTTGGATATTATTTATGTTTGATTCGTGATTTTTTTTAGTGGTCGCGTGTTTATGGGGTTCTGATTCGTATGATTTGAATGTACGTGGATGAGTCGTTAAGTAAGTCACGGAGTGGTATGATTTATTTCATTTATTTGTTGGTATTCTTATTTGGAAGCGATGTCTCCGTAGGTTACATTGTATGTCTATGATCTCGAGGAAAGGTTCTCCCGATGGTAGATAAACCATTTTGAGGACTAGTTTGTAGCCAGAGGTGGATTTAACGGCGGGTGCACCGGGCGCGCGCGCCTGGGCCGACATCTAGAGGGGTCCCGAAAAAAAAACAAATTTCACACTTTTTTCAAATTTAAGGGGCCCAATATTTTTTTTCTGCGCCCGGAGCCTCGACTGACTTCAATCCGCCACTGTTTGTAACACATCTTCAGATCTGCAGTGATTCTACGCCATTCCGGAAAGCATTTGACAGAAATCGGTTATAATTCTTTTTTTATGTAAACGACATTTTGTTTTGATACTTTAATTCTTTCACAGAATATTTAAAAAAGTTCAAATTTTTTGTCAATTTTGGTTTATTCAATGCCCTGGGGGAATGAGCTCCCTATGCCAACCCCCCCCCCTCCCCGTACTCCTCTAGATTCTACCATTTAAAGAACTAATTTTGCGCAATCGTAACGTAATCAACGAATATCATCTGTCCCCCTTGCTTGTACATGATATTTACAAACTCCCTGGAACAGTTACAGAACCGACGAACCCTGCTTAACATCAACGATGTATCCATGTCAAATTCTGTACTCAGAGTGGGGAAACAAACCGTACTAATTACTAATTCCGGCAGTAATAGCATTTAACCTCATGAAAAGAAACAAAAAAAAAACATTTTTTTTCCGATCCACTGAAACAATCTGGGAACAAAAAATGTCAAACATTTGTTTCAAATCGAAAAACTTACATGAAAGATGAACGATAAACTAATCTATTAACTTCGGAGGAGAAAATTCTCTCAAAATTACAAGATGTCGGAACAAAGATAGCGGAAAAGTCCCTTAAAAAAAAACCAGAAAATTTCCACCAGGTGGATCTCATCCATTCCAATCTTTGTAAGGGTCTTTCTCTTAAGACACAAGGGAAGATCTTCTTATTCTGGTTTGCTTTAAGTGGAGTCACAGGTCGAAATCAAGAAACGGCTGTCTTCTTCTTCTCTTCTTGTTCTTCTTCAATAACAAGAAACTATATATAATAAATGACATAAATATGGCGTTGGTATTTCTTTACAGATGAGAAAATGCTACCGATCGGTGATAAAGAGAGGGGGGGGGGGGCTAAAAACGAAATTACGGGGTTTTACGGAGTCCCCTTCATTTTTACCAATCGAATATAGTTAGAGTTGAGTGTGTATCTTTAGGTCTTTCATTTCATTTGCTCCTCCCCTTTTGTTTCGTTGTTTTTCTCGAAGATTCGATTCCTCTTCCTTACAATTTCATGGTCCTCTTCGGGAAATGATCGGTCTTATTACATACACTTAACTTATTACACTTAAGTTGGCGAGAATCTCCAAGTTGGTGTTGGATCGCGTGTGGATGTTTACCGAAGTGGAGTTTCATTCAAGAAATAATTCTACGAAGGAATCCATTTTTTACAGGAGAATTGTTAGTTTAACACCATTGCGATCGTGACATTTTCTTGTCATCGGCAGGGCCGTCTTAAGGGCATCATGGGCCCCGGGGCCAAGTGATTTTTCTGAGACCCCTGCCTTGCCAATTTTCGAAAATTTCAACCGGTTCTCGTTTTTGTGAGGCCCCTCTTGTCTTGAGGCTAAGACGGCTCTGGTCAGGGAACTAATAGAACTTTTTATTTGAGAAATATTATTTACCACTGATTTATTTCAAACTAGCTGTTGCCCGCGGCCTCGCTCGCGTGGATTTGATAATCTTAAAATTGCTTGGCGATGATTTCCCTCCACCCATATAACATTTGCACCCCCTCGGAGGTTGAATTTCCAGAAATCGTCCAAGTGAGTTTCTATATCATACAATAGCGATCACTCACCAGTGCCATCTTAACTCATAGGCCCAGCCGGGCACGGCCCTGGTGCCTCTAAATAAGAGGGGCCTCAGAAAAATAAGAAGCAGTTGAATTTTTCAGGAATTTGCCAGGTAAGGCCTCAGAAAAATCACTTGGCCCGAGGGCCTATGATGTGCTTGAGACGGCCCTGTCACTCACCAAATTTCGCTAGTTTGACCAATTTCAAAAAACATAGTCCCGTGCAGTGGCGTCGGAGCCGGGGGTGCTGTGGGTGCTCGAGCACCCACGGAAGTTTGTAGAACGGGTTCGAGCACCCACAGAATTGATTCAAAAATCGAAATTTCCTGCATGAATCTCAAGACAGGCACCCACAGGTTCGAAACACTTCCGACGCCCCTGGTCCCGTGGGTCGCGAAGCTGATCCCGTTGCTGCTTTCGGGTCGCGGCTGTAAAAGGTTAAGAACCTCCTGCGCGTAACGTGAAACAGCAATAGAAATTATTCCCCCTGATCGATCTTCTCTTCCTGGAGGATAACTCCCCAAATGTGTATGCCTGGAACTTCCGCGCAGTTGTTAAACAGGGGGCGTGTTCGGACAATGATACAGGTGATTTTTTCAGTACGAATCTTTTTTTCCCTTTCCCCTTCCAAAATTGTTCTTTATCCATTTTTTCCGAAGAATATACTGACACCCAGGGGTGAAGATGGGGCGAAAAAAGATCTTCAGTTTTACGCCCGAAGCGACAGACGTATTCCGAAGAAAAATGTAATTTTACATGCTCTCTCTAAAAACTTAAACTCTTCAGGGTACGAAAAGATTTACGGAAATAACCTGCGCTCTATATAATCATGGCCTGTCATTTCATTTACTAAGGACACGTTATCGTTATCACTTATTGAAGAAGGAAAGAGAATGGGAAAAAATGGTAACAATATACTGTATATATATACATATATATAATTTTGAGGTAATATCATAATTTCCTGTTTACTTGGAATCTTAATAAGCTGAAACGAAGAGAACAAAATATTTTGTAAAATTTTCATTTCTAGCAAAAAATATACGTTTAATTCTCTTGTTTTTTTCAGTTATTTTGTTACCAGTTATAACCGTTATTACCTGGTATTTTTCCAGTTATTACCGGAAAAATACCAGTTTTATTTCGGTTATTTTTCCGGTTTTTAGGAATTTTTAAAGTTTTTACGGACGTTTTACCCACCTTGTAGCCAGATTGTCATCGTTGAGGTTTTTAAAACGGGCGTTGAATAAATTTTCTAGCCCCAAACTGTCAGGAAAATCTAGAAAAATTGCAGGTTTCGCTTTTATTATCGATGATATTATTTATGAATTTCCATTTCTGACGGTTTGTATTGAATTTAATAAATTGTTTTCTATATAGTATTCATTTTTAGTATATATTGTTTTCAATTTGTGTAGATTAGTTATACAATTCTAAGCAGTTTTAAATAGTGAATCATATAAGGATGTTTCTTTTTCCGTAATGTTATACAATACAAATACAACGCCGCAACAGGCAAACTGCCCAACGAGGTGGCTGACTTGAAAACATCATACATCCCCGAGCCATTTTTTGGAGGCCCTACCTACTACTACTACACCACACATGCACCCCGCCCACCCCCGGAACCCCCCAACGAATCGGTACATGCGGGAATGTGCGTGTACGTGTAGTGAAACCTGACGTGAAGTTTTTGTTTCTCTGTAATGCTTGTTATGTGTAGTGCTGCCATCTGCCACCAGTTTTTCTAACTATGAGTGAAGTGTTATGATTGAATGATTTATCGTTGAAGGACCGTTGCTCTCTGTGGCGAGACTTTTTAACAGGGAGATCGGCTCGCATTTGCGCCTTGAAGTTGGGAACCACAGAAAACCAACTTCAGCCGACCACCACTGTGGGGTTCGGACCCGGATCTTCACATCGCGAGTCCGTCATCTATTATATAATTATATATATAATATTTTCTTTTCTCTTGATCAAGACATAGATTTCAGTAGTCATCGTTTTGATGCTCGAATCCCGCATCTGCGAACACTGCGTTAGGTAAGATATAACAGCAGACCAATATTGCATTAAGGTGGTTGGTACACGATCTTATCATCCACGCTTTCGTTTGAGAAAAATATCCTCTCTTTAAGAAACATTTGAAATTTTTCTATTCACTTTAGGCACCCCCAATTTTTATTCCTCAGATACTATGGATACCATTGCATAATTTAACATAAGCATTTAGGATTTTAATCGTTGGGTTTTTCCTCGAAATTTTACTTCAACAACATACCATTTACCCATATTTTGTGCCATAATTTTTTTCAATAACTTTAATAACAAACCCTTGTTTAAAAGTATGTAATGCCTTAGTGTTGAGAGTCACAAAGTTTCAAGACGTTTGGAACGAGTGGCGTTTGAAAAAATTTTCCTTATCTAACAAAAAACTTGGTTTTGAGGAAAAAAGCATTTTAATGGAAAATATTACAGTAGCATATATATATAATGCCTGCCAGCAGTTTATAGTAAAATATTTTAAACATATTTCTAATGCAAGTAGAACAAAAATTTTAATACAGCAGACCGACGCAGAAAATTTAATAGTATTTGAAAATTGAAAAATTCGAAAATGTGTGTTTTGGAAAATTTGCGTGCACCAACCCCCCCCCCCTCCATCAACGTTCTGAGTTCTGCTGTTAATTCCCGAGGAAAACACCGTAAGAACGGAAGCAACGACGAGAAACGTCATTGCATTTGTCAACTGATTGTTTATTAATTATTATCATCTCCATAATTTGTCGCTTATTTGAACATTTTGATCATTTTTGTCGCACCACGGTCATTTTCTGCACGCGAGGGCTAATTAGACCGGGACCTACAATTTAATGCCGGTTCCGAATGGCAGGCTTGTTTTTTATACTCATCGAGAGGTTGGTGCGCTAACCAGTCGATGGGGAACTCCCTGCGGTAGCAATGTTTTCTGCGGTCATGTCGCCGTTTTTGGTGTACCCCTATGTCAGGAAACTGACAAGGGCGAGCCGGGTATCGAACTCGCGACACCTCTAATTTAGGCGAGTATCTTATCGACCTGGGCTACCGCACCCTTTTCGTTTATTTCGTTGTACGCTTTTTCATCGACGTTATAAGCAAAGTTCCTCAAGCCGTAGGAAAATATCAGCAATTACATTTCATTGCATCCAACTGCAATTGAATGCAATGGAAAAAACTCTATAATAAAAGACCCAAAGCATTTCTCTTCCAAAAAAAAGGAACTTTGTAACCTATAGTAAACTTTACAAGGTATCTGTAGCATACACAGTAAAAAGACTTCTGGCAATGTCAAAGAGCGTTACCCTTGTTTGTGGGTGGCAAAATAGTCACAAATTTTTTGTTGCATAATATAGTATATTTTAACTCAACTAAAAGAAAAAAAGTGTTAAGAGTAGAGAAACCAGCAATTTACAGTGTTTTCAACCTTTTCACTTTGAACTAAATCTCTTCTTTGGATTCCGTATATACATTTGATTTTTCTTTTAAAAAAAAAAGGAAACGCCAAGATAAATATCGCGTTTTTTACGCCAAAAATGATGGAAAAAAAACTAGGAATCCGAGAAGAACCCCGTTGTTCGAAAAGAAATAAGAAGTATTCTCTTAAATAACCGAGTTCTTAAATTTTTACTTAGTTACAGTTTCTTTTCACAAAATGTAGCAAAAAGAAAATATAGTGAAATATTATATGAAGTGTTTCTACTGTCTACCATCTTTATGGCTGCCATGTTGGCTAAAAAGAGAGATATAATCACGTTTCTCCTCTCTGCAATATTTCTCCATTTTTACTTCTTTCTTGTGTTACAATGAATGATATGTGTTATTGCTATTTTTCTTCCGCTTTGAGGAAGTCCTTAAAGGTCCTTAAGAAGTCATTTCCCGGTTTGAGAATTGTTTCGGGTGTTACCAAAATTGTTATAGTTAAATATTAGCGTGAAAATATTGAATGAAAGCTCAACGGAATATTATGAAAGATTTCTTTGGGCATTGCCTTCTTTATCCATTTTAAAGACATATGAAAGCGATAGTTTATCTGAATTGAGGTACATATCCGACTTCGTTTAGAACGTCATTTTTGGAAGAAAATGTTGCACTTCATCATCCATTTTCATTAAAATATATATATGTTACGGTAAATGTGATGAATGAGGTTATTGTACACGCTTACCAAACAATTCGGTAAGTTTGAGGAATTTTCCTAAATTTAGCACTTTTGCCGATGATTATGTTTAGCACGTAAGCGTCGTTGGTAAATTTAATAAGTACCAACAAAACTATCACTTTTACCGGCGATTATGCATAATAAACAAGCGTCGCGTCATTGATAAACATGATAAATCGTACTATATGATATACTATACATGATAATTCATACACATGTATTCTATCATTATAGCGGGGTACGATCGTACAATTTATTGTTATTATATAAGGGCCCGCCTAATTCATCGCTGAAATGCATATCGTTCCATGGTGGACACATTTTCCTCTGTCCACCATGGAACGATATGCATTTCAGCCATAAGCAACGTCTAACCGTACGTCTGACAATCATGGATCTGCATCAAAGTCTGCTGATGTCTCCGTCTCTTAACTCCTGTGGTGAATACTCGTGTTTTCTGGAAGTCACTTTGGTTCAAAGTTGATTCATTTCTGTCAGGTAGCTTTCTGAACTGGTATCCCAATTTGCTGGACGTATTCGCGTTAAAAACGTTGAGGTTTCATGCTATTGGTCACCCACAATGATCCGATGTGGACAGATTATCCTCTGTCCACCATGTTAGCTACAATTACAAACCACGGATTCAGCTATCCGAAGGCACGTTGAAAGAAAGCAATTAGATGCGGCTTTACCACAGATGAAAGGTAATAAAAATATTTCTAGAAAGTGAATTCAATAAAATTTGCATCTTTGAGACGCTCCCGATGAGGAATTTGATAACCAGAATCAATGACGTATATTTGACTAATTAATTGAATATCTGAGGTTGTTGCGTTCTCATCGACGTTATAAGCAAGGTTCCTTAACGATAATCTATATGGGAATCAGTCCAGACCACCGACTATGGACGTTATAGCCGAGGTTTCATTACTGGTGGCTAGTTTAATCGAGGTCGTTATACCTGAGTTTTACTGTATAAAATCCAAAGTTGTATTTCGAATTGAGACGAAACCACATTTCAAACTGATAAAGAATTTGTATCAAAAGCCGCTCTCAATTGTAATAAATTGGCTTTGTTCAAAGAACAATCAATGGTTCTTAAAATAACTACATTACATAATATAGCTTTTACTCCTTCTTCCTTGATGAATGTCTATCAGGTTGACCGAAGTCCAGGCTAAAAGCCTAAAAGCACACACATATGATAGCTTAAAAAACCCCCGAGACATGTCAGTCAATATTTCACGGATAGCAAAAGAAGCTCAATGTCAGGTCACATAACATGTTCTTTCTCTCTCTCTCTCTCTCTCTCTCTCTTCGTTTTCTTCTCTTGCTGTTGGAACAGGCTATTATGGTTCAAATGAGATGATGTCTTTGGTAGAAAAAAGAAGAAAAACTCTTCAAGAGGGAACTAATAAGTTTTCATGAGAAATGCTTGCACGCGTTCCCACGCGCTCGTGTCACAACCTACAACCTTCTCGGTTAAACGCCTCGAGGCGAGTTCAGTGCAAAATGCATGAGAGGAGGATCATAATAACCATTCCAAAAAGACGTTACTTTGATAAGGATGACGACCTCAGACCACGATCACTACACCACAAAAAAATAAAAATAAAAAATAGGTACCATAAATTGTCTCCTGGGCTAGCTATATGAGAGGTATGAGTGGGAAGTCGCGTGACAAATGTGTGTGTGAGGATACGTCACTAAATCGACTGTGAAAACACCAATATTCATAAATCTCAGTCCCCGCTACTTCCTCTCTAACTGTGACTTTTATATTGATATTTTAAGAGGAATTATCCATTTTGTTGCACTTATTGGCAGCGTGTACCCATAACTACAGCACTTACTCTGGAGAGGAAGAATCTCTGCCAGAACATAACGTGTCTGAAGCAGTTTTGTTCCTAACCTGGGAACCCTACGATGTTGTAAAGAGCAGTGGTTCTCAAACTTTTCCCACACGCGGCTCCCAAGAATAGTCTAGAAGAGATATACTTGTATATATAAGTTCCAAATAGGTACACACATTAATCGACGCCGCTGGCAGAGGTTGGTGACACCTCTAGGAACCGCGGTGCTCACTTCGAGAACCAGCATACTTGCCAACTACAACGGAATTTCCGTAGTTTCTACTTATTCCTGTCGTAAAATACGGAACTGCGGAGAACCGTGAGAAACTACGGAATTCTGGTTTTTTCATGAGCTTCTTTTGTTCAAGGATTTTCCATTACCCCCCTAAATGACGTAACGCAAAGACCGCCTTTCTAAGGAATAAATATCAAATTACAGTGATAATAAATCAACCAATTCACATAAAAAAGGTGCGGTTTACACTACGAGGAGCCGTCTTAACGCACGGGCGCACCCGGGCCTCACAAAAATGAGATTTGGTTGAAATTTTCGGGAGTGAGTATGTGAATTTGTCAGGTAAGGGCCTCAGAAAAATCACTTAACCCGGGTGCCCACGGCCCTGCACTAAGGTAACATCATGTGGAGGGCAGTCAGGAGTCTCTCCCTGAGAGGCCAGTCAGGAGTCTTTTTTTTTCCTGAATCCTATAGAGAACTTGGACATTGGACTATGACTTGAATATGGACACTTGTGTGTGTGTATATGTTATATATTTCGAGCGGATATTCTTACTATGCAGAATTTCCCACACTGTTTACGGGACACCGAGTCTATCCAATACCTTGATTGATCGTCTAACATCATATTTTTTTTATTATTATTCGACACGAAACTCTAGATCCTTGAAACTCCGCAATTTCAGACACAATCGGAATTCACATTGAGTCCTAGTCTAATTAACCTCAGAAATATAAAGAATGGGACAACACCTGGGAAATCCCTCTCTCTGGAGTGTATGAAGGGGACATATGTATATACATATATATCGTACTTACTATTCAGAGACATCCCTAAATCAGCCATATTTCTCTCTCTCTCTCTCTCTCTCTTATTTCAAATAGCCTCATGAATGACCCTCCTTAATAAATATTTCAACCGACATTACGAATGCATACAGTGCATTAGACAAAAAAAAAAATAACGCGATACAAAACGAAAAGAGAAGAACAACAACAAGAAAACGGCTAAAAAATAGCGGTACTAATTCACATGCGGGGTGAGATTTGCCGCGTGTCAGGAGACGATGAGAGATTGCTGACCTTCGACAATGTCAGCTGACCTTGCTTGGTGAAGGGGGAGATTCGTCGGTTCGAGTGACCCGAAAGATGTCTGACTGGAAGATTTCACCACAAACTTTTTGCCACAGTCCAAGACGGACGATCGACAATTAAACCTCTTGGCCTGACACACAGATCCATCATTGACTTAGATAACCGGCGGGAATCGACCAGCGAGCACACATACATACCCCGTATAATGCCAGAGAGAGAGAGAGATGCATCGCTCTCTCTCTCCAACCATTTTCTCTTCTCCTCTCTCTCTCTCTCTCTCTCTCAAGTAAGTATTCAGAGAGCTATCCCTCTCTTCTGTTTTTTGACAGGACCCAAATTTTACACCATTCTGGTATTTCGTCTTGTTCTGGTATTTCGAAATTGTAGGGTTCCTGGACATAAATATCATTCTTCTAATAACGGCGCGTTTATCCTCCCTCCCATTATCACGGCTGGTAAGGTTGAAGCCTACACGCCTGCATGTCACGGAGGAATATTTCTACAAGTGTATCTTCACATTTCTGGTTCTCTTTCTTTATACACACCGCACGGCAACTCTGGTTAATATAGTACCACCACAGGACAACTTACAGTACTGATTGAATTCAGTTGTATTCCCAGCTCTTTCAGATTGGCAATTCTGAGGCTGTTTGCGCCCGTCACGTGCGGGTACCATCTAAGTTTTATCCCTTAAGGAAAATCCGTACCCACGAAACTCTCCTTTCTCACAGGGAGGCCACCAGTGGCGCATTTACGGAGGCTTAGCGAGCTACAACCCTGACCGGGAGGCTCAGAGAGGCAGCAAATTTGAGGAATGAGTGGCCGAGAAAATTCGTAGAATGGAGAAAGGCATCAAAATTTGTGTATAACCCTAAATATATCCGCATCTGCCGAACAGGGCCTTTCTTAACGCATGCGCCTACCTGGGCTTCAAGAGAAGAGGGGCCTCATAAAAATGAGGTCAGGTTAAAATTTTCGAGAGTAAGTGTGTAAATTGGTTAGGGACAAGCATTTTTAGCCAGGTAGGGCCTCAAATATATTACTTTACCCAGGGCCCTTGATGCTCTTAAGATGACCCTGCTGCTCCCGAGACAGTAAGGAACTAGGTCAGTGATTGACCAAAAAGAGTGACCTACAGAAATTACAAGCACGTAAGTGGGCAAGGGTGTAAGCGAGCATGTGCAAGTATGTAATTGACCAAAACAGTGTGCAAGCATGAGAGTGGCTAAAAGAGTGTGGAAGAATGCGATTGACCAAAACAATGTGCAAGCATGTGAGTGACTGAAAGAGTGACTTTAGAGACACAGGTATACTTGGAGGGTCAAGAAAATTAGACCAGAATCGAAAAGGGCGGCAAAATTCCATTTGCTCACAAGCGGGAAAAAACCGTAAATGTGCCTCTGGAGGCCACGGGTGAAAATAAAATGGAAGGGGAGCCATGAAGGTATCTAAGGGGTGCCATAGAAAGCTGTGAGAAAATAAATTCAGATGTATAAAGAAATAAAGGTTCTAAATGAGTGTGAGAAAATTGTACTAAAATTGTAGCAAAACTGCCGATAGAACCAGAGCCATCTTAACGCATGGGCCTATCCAGGCATGACTCGTTGGTCTCTCGATAATAGGAGGGGCCCAGATCAGCCATCTTCAACCTGTTGCTCGCGAGCACCATTGTGCTCCCTGAAGCAACACGAGTGTCTTGTTTCATGCTTTGGAGCACTTGATCAACACTTCAATTAAAACAACCTGTAAAACTTTTATTCCAGATTCCATAGAGTAGCCTACCCAAGATCGATTTTCTCGGCCTTATAAAATCTTTTTCATTGTGGATGAAAACAGCACTGCCAACCAAATATTGAAGGGAAAAAAATGATTTCGGTCATTACCACTGATATTACGCAAATCAGAACCGAGAGAGGAATTGCGTTCGGAAAAATGCTTTTCTGTCTCGACAGCACATTTACTAACGAAAAATCGTGAATGTCCCGGAAAACCTGAAAACATGATCACTATATACGTAGCGGGGGGGGGGGGGGGGGGGTCATCAATAAATTTCTCGTCAAAAGGGAATAATGGTTCAAAGTGTTCGGAAACCACCGTATGATTTGATGTGACTATTCGATGCATTTGATTGACTATTCGAAGTTTTTCTTTAATACAATTCTAATTGGGAGGCGGTTTTTCTCGTGTTGAAAAGTGATTTTCCCTGCAAATATTCCCTCATAATACATTTGTGTTATATAACTATAACATTGAATAAATCTACTTATATTTCAAAATTATTTCGTAAATAATTGGAAAAATATTTCCACCGAATTTCACTTTCAATCTTTCACATCCCTATAATCTGTTGTATCGCCATCTAGCGACGAACTATGAAATCCAAAGATTTATCATTAACCTAATCATTTTCGGGCAAAAAAAAAATTTTATATTAATTTTGTAAAGGCTTCTTTAAATTTAAGTAAAAGTTTCATGAAAAAAATTCATGTAATTATAATTCAAATAAAAAATAAATGCACAAAATAGAAGAAAATATTTCCTAAAAATGTATATTACATCACTATTTTCATTGAAAAAAGATAATTAAAAAATGAATCCAAGTACTACATGGCGTACAAGTAAACAAAAGAAAAATCGCGATTTCTATTAACCATTCATTTTTTTTTCCACCCAGGTCGTTTAATAACCTGGTAATATCTTACCACTCCATCACATTCCGCCAAAACACATAAGCCCATAATCTCCACGAAAAATCGCGATCCAGCGACAAGATTCCAATTCGATGCAATAAAAACTCATTTTCCAGTTTCATCACCTTCATCGGTTTCCATCAACCGCATTCAAACCAAGGTTATCCTCCAAAAAAATCTCGAAATATATATATCCCGAATCAAATCTATTTCATATATACTGTTTTTATATGTATTCCCCTACGTAAAAGACCGCGGTCTCTTCAGAAGAAATAACCTTAACCTTTGCGGTTAATTTTCAATCCGTATATGGTCGATTCGTCTTCTCCCATGTTATTAAACTTTTACACGATTCCAACATGGCTCGTATGAATGGTGCATAAGAAGAGATAACGTTCTCTCTCTCCCCTTTTGCGTTATTATAACTTAAACGGACCAATCCTATATTTTCTCTCCACCTCATATCATCACCTACGTGCGTTATGGTGTAGAACAAAATAGAAAAAATATATATATATGAGAAGAAAGTTAATTGGTAAGAAATTATTATAAGATCGAGTACCTTTTTACACCATAGATAAGATCTCTCATGTTGCGAGTGCTCTCCTATGTGTGATAATCGACTCGCTACCTCACACTGTCGGGTCAAGAGAGATAAGATATGATATTGAGGAAGAGGTGTTGTAATTCATAATGGGATGAACTTTATAGAATTTATTTTAGCTTAATAATCTCGAACCCCCCCTCTCTCTCTTTTCTTTTATTATTACTTTTATCTATTATCATCATTTAATAGGGTTGCCCTTGGAAAGTATAGAATCCAATTTTATTTTATTTTTCCTCGTTGGTTGTCTGGTTAAGCGATTTGGCTATTTCACCCATGTTGGAAATGAGAATAAATTTTTAATTTTTTTTAGATCTAAATTTTCTGAATATTTTCCTTGAAGTCGTTGAAGTATGAGATGTCGTTTCTCCCTTTAACTCTTTAACTGAGGCATTACAGAAAGCACACTAAACCCCCTGTAAAAAAAATTTTTTTTTTCTTTTAATAAGATTCCGATTTTCAGTGAGTGCAAGTAAAGGGGGTAAGAAAATGTGTTCCATTGAAAAATCAGCTTTGCAAAATATCTGGGTTTGTCATTGCTAAAGTAAAAAAGCTTTTAAGAAGCCGAGATATCTCGTTAATGTCAGTGAGATGGTTAAGAAATATTATAACCGGTGTTTCGTGGCACTTGAGAGTGTCAAGCAAGGGAGAATATTCTCCTACATGCGAGAAAATCTTTTCGATGCATTCCCTTGTATAAGCCACACCTGGAAAACGATACAAAAAACCCGCAGATTTGTATACGCTGTGCGTAATGTTGCGAAAGACAACACAGGCAAGTCAGTCGTTGCTCTTACCTTGGGCTTATTGCGGGATTCGGAAATTTTGCCTCCGACATTCCGCCCCCGACGATTCATCCGCAGAATTTCAATTCTGAACGAATTTTCAGAATTAATTAAATATAATGCCGAAATTAACGTGAAAATATTGCCATGATGAATGGAAAAATAATCCCATAATGAATGGAAAAATAATCCCATAATGAATGAAAAAGTAATGCCATGATAAAAATAAAACCAGAATGAAAGAAATTATGGAAAATTATTGAGCAATAATTGAAAATTTATCTGAGAAATAACCGCCACTTATACCACTTTAAAAATTTCAAAAACCAAACATTTCGTTATTTAGAAATGTTTTATAAGCATTTTCAAATTCGATACAGACCCCTGAGCCACAAAATCAATCGTGTTGTTGATTTTGGGTCGTGTGTATAATAAGGTTATGAACCCGTGCAAGAGTTGGGTAATTGGAAAATTATCCCATGATCCAATAATTCATCATTTCTTACATTTTTTCCCCTTGAAACAATTTATTTTTAGTTCATCAAATTTACTATTCATTATTACTCATAATTTAGTATTTAAAATTTAATTTATTAATTAATGACAATTTTCTGTCAAAATATGGAAATATATAAATAAAAATCTAAAAAATGCATGCAGTTGGACTCATTTAACCATTTTGTTCATTCGAAATCGTTAAATTTCAATAAGTTATTTTTAGAGACTCCCTGAGATCATTGTACTATGAGTAATAAAATGTAAATAGATATTTTGAAGAGTATATGAGAGAGAAGAACTTGTATAGAAAAGTATCGATAATATAGAATGACGTTGTCAATTTGACGCGAAGAGAGATTGTTCTCAAGAGATAAGAACAACAACACAACAATCAAAGCTGAAGACAACTTTGTTTCATAATGCCGGAACTTCAACAGTGAAAAAAAAAAAAAAAAGAAGAGGAAATTCCCGACCATGTCCAGATCATGCTAAACTGAAACCATACCATGATGAAAGTAAAGCATTTACACGTACAGAGAGAAACAAGAAAAGACCTAATAATTTCGGTACAGTAGGATAAAAGAATGAGTAAAGTAAAAAAGAGAAAATGAAAACTTTTTTTTTTTTTTAAGGATGTGTCTAATCGGAGTTAGTGTTTGAAAGCAAAGCTGAAGCTCCATCCAATATGGGGATGATCTGGACGTCAAGTGGCGATCAACGATTTCTTACGCCCGCTGTCCATCAATGTCCAACACTAAGAACACTACTTTTGAAGGCGCAAAAGAAAAAAAAATGAAGAAACGAAGTAAAGAAGAAAGGAGTGGTTGTACCACATATAAGATGAAAATTAGAATCTTATACACAAGAAATATAAGAAATCTTTCTTTATTTTCTTATGTATAAGTTTCTTTCTTCTCATGTAAGGCCATCATCTCACTCACATTTTACGGAGTCGTGTCAAAAAGAAATTGTCAGTTCGGACTGATCCGTTGTTCCGGTGTGTAACAACAGCACGTGTTGTAATAGTGTTCGTTTGGACGTGAAGTCCTATGGAGTCGAAATTGGATTTATATACATATATATATACGTATTTGCTTCTCTCGGTTAACCAATTTTATTAAGTAAATAATATAGGAAGAAAAATATATTTCCGATTAATATAAGAGTAACAATACAATAACTGTGATAAACATTATAGGGTAACTCCATGAAGAGCTCCTTAAATCTGTGTACTGTTACAATGTTGAATTTTTACTGTCAGAAATATTCTATTCGTTCTGTTGTTAAAAAGTCTTTAAAACTGGTTATTTTCATTTTAGTCGTTTAAATTTATTGTCTATATTGTTTTATGAAAGTATTTGAAATAAACTAGAAATTTTTTTCTCTTATTTTAGTTTATTCCATCTATATTTTGTCTGTAAGTCAGCAAAAAGAGCTAGCCGTTTCTTGTATTTTATTTTATTCCGTCTGTATGGTTGCCGAAAATTCTTTGAAACAGAAAAATCATTTCTGATGTTTGAATTTATTCCATTTGTATTGTTGCCTAAAAGTATTTGAAACGGGATAGCTATTTCCCATATTTTATTATTTATTCCATCTGTATTGTAGCCTAAAAGTATTTGAAACGGGAGAGCTATTTCCACATTTTATCATTTATTCCATCTGTATTGTTGCCTAAAAGTGCTTAAAACGGGATAGCTATTTCCCACATTTTATCATTTATTCCATCTGTATTGTGCCTAAAAGTATTTAAAACGGTCTAACTATTTCCCATATTTTATCATTTGTTCCAACTGTATTGTTACCTAAAAGTATTTGAAACGGGATAACTATTTCCCTATATTTTATCATTTATTCCATCTGTATTGTTGCCTAAAAGTCATTGAAACACACTATTTTTCTTTCTGATCTTTTAATTTATTCCATCTCTATTGTTGCTTGGAAGTCTTTGAAACCGGCTATCCATTTCTGATATTTGATTTCATTCTGTCTGTACCGTTGCTCGAAAGTCTTTGAAGCAGGCTATGTATTTCCGATATTTTATTTCATGTTACCTGGAAATATTCGAAATGAGCTAGCCATCTCAGATATTTGAATTCAACCTATCCGTATTGTTGCCCAAAAGTCATTGAAACAGGCTAGCCATTCAAATGTCCAACACTAAGAGCACTACTTTGAAGGGGCCATCATCTCACTCACATTTTATGGAGTCGTGTCAAAAAGAAATTGTCAGTTCGGACTGATCCGTTGTTCCGGTGTGTAACAACAACACGTGTTGTAATAGTGTTCGTTTGGACGTGAAATTTTATGGAAAATCTAAATTGGATTTATACACATATGCATGTATATGTATTGGTTTTTGTTTTTTTTTTGGGGGGGGGGGGGGTCTTGCGTAACCAATTTAATTGGTCGAACAATAAAGTCGAAACTATAAAGAAGGATAAATTTATTTCTGATGAATAGAATATCAGGGAAAATCTATAAACTTGGTTCTGAAATCTGTGTGTTGTATCAATTTTATTAAATTTTATTGTCGTGAAGTATTCTAATTGTATTGTTGCCTACAAATCTGTAAAACAGGCCAGCCATTTTGTTTAAATTTGTGGTTGCATGTAAATAATTAAAACAGGAGATAGCCATTTCCGATATTTGAATTTTTTCCAACCGTATTGTTTCCTAGGCTGGCCAATTCTTATACACGTGACTAAATTTATTCAATTGATATTGTTGCCTTAAGATCTTTGAAACCAGCTAGCCATTTCCAATATTTGAATTCCTTTCATCTGTATTGTTGCCGGAAAATATTTGGAACAAGCTATTTCCATTTTCGATGTCTTGATTTAGCCTATCTGTATTGTTGCCTGGAAGTCTTTGAAACCGGCAAACCATTTCAGATATTTTAATTTATACCTTTTGTATTGTTACTTAAAAGAATTCCATCTGTATTGTCCGAAAACCTTTGAAACAGGCTAGTCTTTTCCTATATTTTAATTCATCTCACCTATATTCTGGGCTAGCAGTCTTTTAAACAAGGTAGCCAATTCTCAAACTTGAATTTATCCCATCTGTTCTGTTGCCTGAAAATCTTCGAAACCAGCTAACCACATTTCCCATACTTCTTAATGCTTTAAAATTACCCATAAAAATTTTAAATTAACTGGTATCAGGAACGAAAAATTTCTGATTGTGGAACTACTTACAAAGTTGTCTGTCATCAAAGTTAGCATTAATTTATGTTACATAACGAAAAAACAATTTTTGTGTAATGGTACATGTTTACCTTTTTGTTTACAGCAAATACTTGAAAATTTCATCAATTTTTTGACAGGTTCCATAAGAGAAAGGCAATCGATTTTAGATTCCTTTGTATTGCATTAGTTTAAAAAATTATTTTTTTTCTGTTTGAATGTATGCATCAATTATATAAATTCAATCTTTTCCTATATATAAGCATTTAAGCAGAAGGAAAAGAAACCTAAGCATGAGAAGCCGCCGATGAGGGCGATGACATAGGCCTTAAACACAACCGTATCAGCACCTATAATTAGTATGTCCATCAAGACCCATCCCGAAAGGTATACATACGTACACATGTACGTAACTCGTATATCCGACAAGTTTTATTACCCTTCAATAGATGAAGAGAGCGAACGAATACTGCCAAAAAGGCACCTTTTCGATTTTCCTAGGCAGGCTGAGCTCAGACCGAATACCGTTGAATGATGGCCTTGATTTTCTTCACTACATGGGGGCTCAAAGCGGCCGAGATGAGCAAAGCACCTATGGTGTTGAGAGCTCTTAAGACAATGATAAACAAGCCAGTCTGTACGGAGGGGCCTCCCTTTGACAGCAAGATGCTGGATTGGGAGAAACGAGCAGGCGAATCGAAGAAGGGGCGGAGAGGGATTGCCTAGCCCCCCCCCCCCATTTAGTGAACCAAGCAAAGAAATGGAATCAATTCAAGGGAGACGCATTCGAAATAACAACGTTAACTGCAAACTAATGAGCTTGGTAGACATAAGAAAAGAAGGGGAGGGAGAGAGAAAAGGGAATCGCAATCAGAAAGAGATAGATTAAAGTTAAGCAAGGACACACGTTCCTTTCTTCGGAAACTGGTCTGAAACTAAATACTTGCTACCGATTTATCTTATTTTATTTTTTTTTTACTTTTCGGATCGAACACGTCACTTTGCATTGCAGTTTGAAGAGGATACGAGATAGTACCCTCTTGACATGAACATGAAAACTCTCCTTTATCTTGTCTTCGGTCGAAACATCTTCGTAATCGTCCTACGATGTTTCCGACTGTATGCATTTTCTTTGATTTTGAACTTTCGTTCTGGATATCGGTAATGGGAAAACAAAATTATGAAGGCCTTTTAAAAATTTCACCTTCTTTTTTTTTTTGGTCTGAAATAACGTTCTATATTGAATATTTTGGGTACTAATATTTTCCGTTCGCAGCCGTGTTCTCCACACGACTGTGAACGTAATATATATGAGAATATATTATGTATATACGGAATATACAAGGATGACGTCACTCTCCGCTACCATACAAAGGTTTTAACAACTGGCTGTTGCGAAGATATATTTCGGAAAGAGAGAAAATTCAACTGCCCCTGCGGGGAATCGAACCCACGCCCTAGACCACTATACTACAGAGGCACCGAATCTCTCAATCTTTCCTTGGAGCTCGTGTACACTGAAAGGGACCATACATGGACGGCCGGACCAGACTGGCCAAGCTCACAACTGCTGACGCTGCCACGAGATGGCAGCGGAAAGTGAAAGGACGTGGGTTCGATTCCCCGCAGGGACAGTTGAATTTTCTCTCTTTCCGAAATATATCTTCGCAACAGCCAGTTGTTAAAACCTTTTTCTATACGGAATATATTATGAGCTTAAAATTATGAGTTCCGTTTATCTGGGCTTTCGATAGTCACAATATCCACAGGCCAAAATCCTAACAATATCAAAATCTTGATGATACCAAAAGCCTGACAACACCAAAATCTCAATGATTACACAATCCCAACACAGCCGGAATCCCGACGCAAATGAAATCCCAACGCGACCAAAATTTTAAAAAGTAGCTGCCGAAACTTCGGCAAGTATAATCCCGATATTTCAAAATTTTTGTAAAAAGAAAATATCAAATGAACTGACTTCGAGAAAATTTATCAGAAGGATGTGGCAACGCGGAATAAAAATCAATCAATCAATTCAATGTGATGAATTTTTTTTTCCCCTTTTAATTTCACCACATTTTTTTTAGGTGCGGTTGAGTTTTTTTGAAAAAATTGAACTTGTTTTTATTTTAACAAGTTTATTCTCATTCTACTGAATAGACACAATATCCCATTGTTCGCAAGTGCGATGCGGTAAGTTTTAGACAAAGAGTATGAAATGCGGCTTATCTGTTGAGAATTTGATTTGTATTGGGGTAAGCTGACCATATTCCTCGAGAGAAATACGGGACATCGGGATTCCAAATACGGGAAAATACGGGACTTCGCCAATTATCGCCAAAAACGACGCCAAAACCAAACAAAGTTGCCAAATATTGTTGAAATTACGGAAAAATCACAATGGCGGGAAATGATGCATTACTGCAAATTGCAGTGGATTAAAATGTATTCCACGGGAAAAAAACGTTTACCAAGGCAAATGTGCGAGATTAATATCCCATATATAGTTGTAACTATCATAAAATAATTTGAGTTGAAAAATAATTTCAATCTTCGACTTTAATAAAGAATAAAAATTCAAGTAGGCTTCGTGTGAAATACGGGAAGAACCGGGACACTTTTGCCAAAAAGTCGGGACGGCCAAAAAAAGAGAAAATACCGGGACTGTCCCGGGAAATACGGGACGTATGGTCACCCTATGTTGGGGGGATATTTAATCGCAATCTATATCATTTTTGTTCTGCGTCACAAAATACTGTTCACAAATTAACAAAGTCTTCTTTTTTGAAATTTATTTGAAAATGTCTAGTCCCGGTCTGAAAAAATTGTGTCGTTGTCGGAAGCTTGGTCTGTCGGGTTTTCCGTTTGTCAGGTTTTGGCTTTGTCGGGACTTCTTTCTATCGGAATTTCGACTTGAGATTTCGGCGCTGTTGGATATTTGATCTGTCGGCTTTTCGGCGCTGTCGGATTTTCGGTTTGCCAGATTTTGTCCTTGGGATTTTTTCCCATCGGAATTTTGACTTGGGATTTCGGTGTAGTTGGAAATTTGGTTTGTCGGGTTTTGGCCTCAGCTATATCAATAAATTTCTGTTGACTTGAATGTTAGCAGGTTAATAACTAAAAATTTACCTGGAAGGAAATTCTCGTGACCCCCCCCGTCCCTAAACCTTTTTGTTACTCCTCCTAAGTCGATCCTGCGTACACCCCTTGGCCTGATGGAAGACATTATGAAGGCTATGGGCAAATCTGGCAAAGGTTTCTCGCAACTAAAAGAAGAATTTTCCGAAATTAAATGGGGCAAAGCTAAAAAGCTAGTACGTATTTGTAACTCCTAAGAAAACTACCCTTAAAAACAGTGATTTTATTTTCGCATAGAACTCGCTATGCGGGATTCCCTTCATTCACACCTGTAATGAAGGGGTTTTTAGGGAAACAAGGCAGGTGGGACCTTTCAATGATGAGTGATTACCCCTGTTGGATTTTGCAGAAAGAAGACAACGCGATACACAAGAGAAAGAAATGAATCATTTTGTTAAAATACTGGGAAAATGCGTATAAATTTTGCTTTGTGTACATGCATGTGCGCTCTAGGCATATTTCATGTATGTGTATAAGAAAACAAATTTTTTTTTTTGTTTGCCATTTCATATATAACGATGTATGGATATATGAAAAAATAACTATCTTAATAAATATATTATAATTTATTATTAAGAGTATGCCAATTATCTCCATTTTCAAGATGTGTAAATTTTTCATATCGTACGCATGTTTCAGAAAATGGCCATTATGCATACAGAAAAAACTGTGCCTGATGGAGATCACGTTCATATTTGAACTCAGCACCTCAAAATTAGTCTAAAAGAAACTTATTTCACTCATGTTATAAAAAAAGTTTGAACTGGAGTAATTGCATAATTATTGAAAAAAATGATTTCAAAGTATGAGAAGGAAAAATAATTTCCAAATGACCGAAATAAATAATTACAAAATCATTTCAAATGATTTCAGATGAAAATTAATCTCAGAATTAATTAATTTCATCAATACTTAATCATAAACTTTTCAGAAGTAGTCAAAAAAATTATTTCAGAAGTAGTCAAAAAAATTATTTCAGAAGTAGTCAAAAAAATTATTTCAGAAGTAGTCAAAAAAATTATTTCAGAAGTAGTCAAAAAAATTATTTCAGAAGTAGTCAAAAAAATTATTTCAGAAGTAGTCAAAAAAATTATTTCAGAAGTAGTCAAAAAAATTATTTCAGAAGTAGTCAAAAAAATTATTTCAGAAGTAGTCAAAAAAATTATTTCAGAAGTAGTCAAAAAAATTATTTCAGAAGTAATCAAAATTGATAATTAACAAAATAATTTCAGAATAAATAAAAGTCTTCATTTTTTCATTGTTCGAGGACTGAACTCGGGGGCCCAACTGGCCCCCTTCAATTAAGATGCCACTAAATTGCATGAATTTGTGTCCCGCGAAAAATTCACGTGATTTAATCCAACCGAAGTCGATTGGAAAATAGTTTTATCATCTTCCAATAGTGATTGTTTGATCTTTCAGTTTCGTTTCAGATGAAGATGCGTAGTTCGGCATTGTACTGTAGTTTACTTTATCCTACTTGAGTGTCACAAAATACTGAATTCTAGGCTTAGAAAGGCCATGTTATTTACAACTACTTTATAATTATGAAGGAATTTAGCATGGAAATGTATGTGTAACGTATTTCGCGAGAAGTTTCCAATGAAGAGAAATCATTCAATAATCAAATTCTTTCTCAAATGTCTAAAATGTATCTCGAATGTTTCTCTAAATTTCGCAATTCATTCAAATTAATCATATTGCATAAAGTAAGGTGCAATTTTGAAAGAGGGGGAAAAAAAATCTCGATTTTCGATGACCATAACGTCTTACTAGTCATCTGCATTTCAACACCTACTTCCATATGAATCATCATCATACTCTCTCAAGGAGCGTTTCCATTATTTTTTCCATTCACGTAAAATCCCTCTCCTCATTCACTTTGATTTGTTTCCGTGGCTTTCTTTAGTTCAAGAAACGGAATGCCACCCGTTGTGACAGATGAAACATCTCGGTGAGTCGAAGAGAGAACAAAAATGTCTTTAAGAAAAGGAGTCAGTCGTTTAGCATTTCATTTGTGACAACCGCATCGAAATGGTCAAAACTAAACACCCAGGCCAGGAAATAAAACGCACCTCTTTAAACAGCGTTCCTCTTTTTATCACGATGAAGATGATGGAAGCACTTCTTTTACCGCAAAAAATAACAATAATAAATTCAAAATTATTATATTAAAAAAAAAAAATCTATACAGTATATATGAAGTTTAAGGGTTCGGTCACCAAGAACAGCGGGTAATACGTATATAGTGTATAAGTATGAGAAACGGGAGGTCGGCAATCTTATTTCACGGCTCGTTATCGGCAACACCTCGCCTCGTAAGAAAAGAATAGAAATGGGTGGTCAGGAATAAAAGGATTTTTCTCTTTTTCTTTCAAATTCATACATAACAATATTTCCGTTTTTTGATATGGCATTTGAGATCCCTTTTGTGGTCAATGATTCACCATAATACGCTTTTTTTCCGTATTAAAACATGTATTGTATACAGTGTGTGATGACGAGTTTAATATGTATTTGAAGATTGTAGAGATAGATTTACTGCCAGTGTCATGGAAAATGTGTGGAAACCGTAAGAAATTCATGCATCTTGCTTTTTTTTTTCAGAAAAAACTGGTAAAAAAAGTCATAAAAAGAAGAAAAGTTCACTTATAACTTGATAATATTATTAGATTGATTATTATAAAGGAAGATATTTGGTTGTTTTTGTGAGTTTAATCAGTGGAAGAGTACGTACCGTATTTCAACGTATATAAAGAGCCCCATTTTTGTAAAAACAATTAGATCTCGAAAATCGGAGTGTTTCTTAGTCCAGTATTACACTGTAAAAGTTTGATAAAATCCCTTTTACAAAACTTGAAAAATCTAACCAATAAAGTTATTGGTTACATTCTAGAAAATGCAACCGGTCACCTTATTGGCTGCAATTTTAAAGTTTTATAAAAGGACTTTTACCAAACTTTTATAGTGTAATACCGGCCTTATACGTAGATAGTATGATATATATTAGAAAATTGCTCAACTCTCCACGAAACTCTAATACAAATACAAATACAACGTCACAACAGGCAAATTGCCCAACGAGGTGGCTGACTTAAAAACATCATGAGAACATCCCCGAGCCATTTTTTGGAGGCCCTACCTACTACTGCTACACCACACATGCACCCCGCCCACACACCCCTCCCCCCGCGGAACCCCCAACTAATCGGTACATGCGGGAATGTGCGTGTACATGTATTGAAACCTGATGTGAAGTTTTTTTTCTTTTTCTGTAATGCTTGTTATGTGTAGTGCTGCCATCTGCCACCAGTTTTTCAAACTATGAGTGAAGTGTTATGATTGAATGATTTATCGTTGTAGGACTGTTGCTCTGTGTGGCGAGACTTTTTAACGGGGAGATCGGCTCGCTTTAGCGCCTTGAAGTTGGGAACCACAGAAAACCAACTTCAGCCGACCACCACTGTGGGGTTCGAACCCGGATCCTCGCATCGCGAGTCCGTCACTATAACCACATAATAATAATGAACCATTTGATGCAGATGATTGTGATGTATCAGATGAGAGTGATTAAGAATTTAATGGTTTCTACGATGAATAAAAAGTATTTTTTTGCATCTCAAAATTAAAATCATATTTGAAAGCTTTTTTTCCAAATTTTAGGATCAAAAAATCATTGGCGTTTCTTGTGAACACGTTAGAAATGCGGTAATCTTTTGCCTGATATAATCACTAAAACAAGAACAACGAAAAAATGCAAAATTCATATGAGGGGCCCACAACCATAGTAGACCACGTCCATTTATCTTCATTATGGATAATAACACCTTAAACTCTTCGATAGATAATAAATTCAGTTCAAGTGATGTGAAGGAATTAAATATGTCAAAGTTCAGTTAAAACTATCATTTTTCAGTGCCCTGATTTAACAAAATTTGTAAAAGCCGGGCTTTTACAAAAGCTTTAAGGTGTTGTTATGTATAATAAATATAAATGGACTTGGTCTACTATAGTTGCGGACCCCTCATATAATATCCGAAAATTATGAATTTCGTATTTTTCGATGCATTTGCCTTTTTTTTTGTGTTCTTATTGGTTTAATCGGTTCCTGAAATGAAAAGAGAGAAAATAAACACATTTCAAAGAAATGTAGTAGATTATAATGGATACTGCAAGTTTTAAAACGCATTTGTTCTTTGAAATCCATTGTACAGGGTGAGTGAAAAGTCCATGGCACATTTAAAAAAAAAAATCAACCAATGCTTTACAAGCAGTGCATAAAATAATGTTTTTTATGAATATTTTTTCGATTTGCATTGCACAAATCTATCATATTTCAATACAAGCACCCTCCGTACTATCCTCTTTGGACTGTAGTAACAGATTCTATTTCAAAATGCCAACCTATGCCCAGAACCGTTCCTCGTGAGTTCGGGATCAAACATGGGTTTTAAGGGGTTCCTTTTGCACAAAGCAGTCTCTGTGGTAAAGTTGCGGATCATTAATATAAGTACTATTATGTAAAATTACTATCAAAATAAATTCTGAAGTATAGTATGGCATTTGTTTACTTTACATCTTCCTCAGGGTATTCAATTTTGCATTCAAAAATTAAGTAATATGAGAAAGTAAATATGCAAAACACACGAACGTAAAATTATAGACTTGGCGATATCTTGATGTTGTGATTACAGACAAGTACTTACATTTAAACTTTCTACAATACTTCATGAAATGAGAAAAGAATACCAATACAGTCGAATCCCGTTATAACGAACGCCAATAGACCAAATGAATCACTTCGTTAAAACGAAATTTCGTAATAAAGAAATTCCTGATTACATAGCATTGTTTCTATGTGAGCTTATTTGGGGGTTAAAAGTGTTCGTTAAAACGAGATTTCCGCTATAACGGTATTCGTTAAAACGGGATTGGACTGTATTCAGAAGGCGGACAATTTTCGGGAGGGGTGAAGAACTAAAATTTGTGATCCCCCCCCCCTCTCGGGCAGGGCCGTCACTAGGATTTTTGCCGCCCGGGACAAACATTATTTTGCCGCGCCCACAACTTTAAAATTCGATAATTTTATAATGGTGTTCTCTGTTCCCACATACAACTGCCCCCCCCACCACTCGAATTTTTCCACCTGGACAGTTGCCCTCCCCCACTCTAGCTACGGCCTTGCTCCTGGGAACATTCCCCGTTCGCTTAAACGAGAAACAGGTACTACTGTGCCTATGCAGTTTGCTGTCACGGCCACATAGCATCATAGGATCCCCTAGCAAGATGAAGTTCTTTAAGACCCCCCCCCCTTCTCTATGGGAGTTATTAAGGAGCCAACCATAGCATATCACCACCTCAGAAAACTATAGCGAATTAAATCGTATCAACATGCCCTCCCCTTCTTATGCACTTGAAGCCCCGGGGGCCGTGCCTGGATGAACCAATGCGTTAAAATGCGCTGGTGTTCGTTCTTTCACTTGGCGAAGCCATTCCTAGTAAAAGGTGATACAAGCTTCAACGTTCAGTTCATTGCAAAAAGTGCAGCGTCGAGTGCAGACGCATGAGCAGGGATCACCTCCCTTCCCCTCCCCCTGACGACCAAAAATTAAAATTACTTTTAAATGTTTCGTATTGAAACATCAAAACAAAATACCTACCCCTTTGTGTTATGTTAATAAATTTATGTAAATCTAAGATGCTTTTTTGAAGGTTACTAACACAAAATTTCTCTAGAGGGGAGGCCCGCTCCCCCTCCTCCTGCTCTAATCTCAGTGTGCTTCTTCCAAAGGTTGATAATGCGTTCGTCCCTGATCGAATGAATGAATGAAATCTATCATTTTTATGTTGAAGTTTTTCTATGGGAGGATGAGAGGAAACAATTCAACTTTACTGTTCGTTCTGTCCTGCCATCTGTTGACGTATTACGGAACAATCGATTTTTCAGATTTTTCAGCTGACGATAGATGGCAGCATCTTCCGATCTAATCACATTATTTTTACAATTTTTTATACTGTGGTAAAAAAATTTTGTACTTTGAATTTCATTTTTGGTAAAAGTGAGATATTAGTTGTGTGTTTGGTACGAAGAGAAACGCAGAATTTGTTTACCGATATGATTATTTCCAGTAGCAAATTCCAGTGGAGAGCACTGTGCCAGAGTGGCATGGTGGTAAGATGCTCGTCTACCATCGCGAAAGTTGTTGTCAGGGTCTCGGGTTCGAACCCAAGGGAGGATATAGGTAAGATATTTCCCCTAACGAACTCAAGGCGACCACCGCTAGACACCGCCTTCACTTCCGACCCATCTCACTAATGGCAGTAAATTGCAATATAGCGATATGGGAAGAGTTGGTGAAGTAGTGGAGAGCACTTTGTGCAGCGCTTTGTTTTGGATGTGTGGAGAAAATTTTATGAAAAGTGAAATTTAGTTGGACGACACAATAAAAGTTTTATGAAAGTTCATTAACAAAATTTGACAAATGCAACCAATGAACTTATCAGTTGTACTCGCTCGATTGTAACCGATATGCTTATTGGTTGCATTTCTCAAGATTAATGTAGTACCAGCCTTAGACCACTGAGCTATAAGGAAAAGTCAGAGCCTTAGACTAGGTGGCCGGCCTCCCTGGGCCCGTTTGCAGTCCCACAATCAGCCCTCATGGAGCGGGGCATGGGGGTATAACTCTGATTCTGGTCTGGTAGACTAGGTGACCAAACTCGAGGTGAAAAATTGTCCAAAATCGGTCCGTGTGACAAATTTCTTAGTGTTGTAGAAAATTTTGAGATTTCTAATCCAAAGAAATAATTTGAAATTTCCTTAATGCAGTGCAATGCTCTTAATTTTATCATATTTTCATCAATAGATAGAAGCACATTCGTTTTGAATGTGTCTTGCAAAATTTGCTCAAAAAGGAAATTTAAGCAATGTTTCTCGGGCATGTAAGTCATGTCCAGCCCTGCCACCTTGCATTTAAAAAAAGTCCACTCTAAATAACAACTGATAATATGAAACTGAATGTCTTTTAATGAAATAAATTAGCTTTACTGAGAACCAGTAACGTTCGTTATCCATTCCACGTAACTAGGAACTGATGTGTAAATTCCTGGTTGATTTTCTTCGGCGCAAATACTTCCGCCGGTCGACACCACGCCGAAGACGGTCCATTTGCTTTGGCCTTTATCGTAGTGCACAAGAGGTCCGCCACTGTCTCCCTACGATAAACAAATCACCAATAAAAATTCACCCGTATTTTCTACTAACATTAAGAAAATTTATTCATCTACGGTTTATCGTGCATGTTGATGCTTACCTGGCATGAATCGTGCCCGCCTGCGCTATAGCCAGCACAAATCATAGTTTTAGCTATAGGGTACCGGATGTACATTTTCCTGCAGTTTTCCACTGAAATCGTCGGGACCGCTGCCTGTTTCAGGACAAGATCGAACCCGGTTCCTGAAATCAAGAAGGGGAAACAAATTTCACTGAAATAACGAAAAATTGTGTATTTTAAAGGAATTATATATATATACTAGCTATAATACCCGGCGTTGCCCGGGTTTTCTTCGATGAGACTTTTTTGGATCAAGTGATATCTCCCTCTTTCTTTGAGGGACATGCAAACCGTGTCTAAGTTCACCAATATGGCGACTTCCTACGCGACTCATGAAAGAAAGAAATCTAGTTTTCAAGAAACGTAAAAATAACTATATATATTTTTCCTTTTTTAAAGGGTGCTAGGTATTTCGATTCCCCCCTTTGAACTTATCCATTTCTGCCTGTTTCTGCTTCAAAAAAATGCTTAATTAAAGCTGTGGAATTTTTCGATGTACTTTTCACGGGGCCCGTAATTAATTTTAAAGCGACCTAAACTATATGAATTTATGCAGTTGAATATTAAAAGACAATACGGAGACATTTATTTTCATGCTTGAGAAGATATAAATAAAAAGTTTAAATCAATGTTATTGCATGAATATCCAACTCGAAAGTAGGTCCGACTATTTACTTCATATTTAATCTCCTGGGCATCGTATATCTCTAAGCGAACTCAATATTTCAAAAATCGAGTATTGAATACAATTTTTAAAATTATTGATGTGACAGAAAACCCCACTAAATTTCCGCATTTCTACATTAAAATCGGCAATTTTAACACTGATTTCTATGGGGCATCATCCTTTGCCTTAGGAGCCGTTCAAGTATTACGTAAGAAAATTAGTAGCCATTTTTAACCCCACCCCCCCACCTTGTCAGCAAAAGTCACCAAAACGCTGACCCCCCCCCCCCCTGTCAGCAAATTTCCGTCATCAGCTCTGCCCCTCTGAGTCCTAACTCATATTTTCATAAAGGGTGGTTGATGACGTAAGCATTATCCAAACACCCCCCCCTCCCCCCCTTATTATCAAAAGTCAGCAAATCGGAAACTCCCCCCCCCATCGATGATGACGTAATACTTGAACGGCCCCTTAACCTCAAAGTGATGCTGATGATGGTGTCTATTCAAAAAGCTCTCATTACTGGGAGGATTGAATAAAGTGGAAAACCATTATAAAGGCATAAATGTTATACATATACTGACAGCGTTGAAGAAGTCACAAACCATTGTAAAGGCATATACACGTCTTAAACGCATTGCTAGGGAATCACGGTAACCAAAGTAAACGTTCGGAAAGTGATTGTTGAGGCCCGAAAACCATTGTTGCCCGACAGTTTTTTGCCCATTAGGGGCACTTGCCCTACCCTGACGAAATTTTAAAGTAGCCTATCGTTTAAGTCGGGTCCCATTTGGTATATATGCAAAATTTGGCGACGATCGATCTAAAATTGTAGATTTGTATAGAGAACATACACACACACAGACACACAGAAAATCACCTTATAGAAGATAGATAGATAGACTAGCTATAATACCCGGCGCTGCCCGGGTTTTCTTCAATGAGGCTTTTTTGGATCACGTGATATCTCCCTCTCTTTTTCTTGAGGGACATACAAACCGTGTCCAAGTTAACCAATATGGCGACCTGCGGGATTCATGAAATAAACAAATCTAGATTTACACAGAAAAGTAGAAATGAATATATATTTTTCTTTTTTTGAGGGGCGCTATGTATTTCGATCCCCCCCCCCCTGAACTTCAAGTTATCCATCTGTCTGTTCCAGCTTCCAAAAATCCTTAGTTAAAGCTGTGGAATTTTTTCGATGCACTTTTCACGGGCTCATTACTAATTTTAAAATATCCTAACCCACAAGAATTTATGCAAATAAATATCAAAAGAGACAATATGGAGACATTGATTTTCATACTTGAGAAGATATAAATGAAATCAATGATATTGCTCGAATATCCAACTCAAAAGTATAGGTTTGGCTAATTACTTCATATTTAATCTCCTGGGCTAAGCGAACTGAATATTTCAAAAATCGAGAATTCAATACAATTTTTAAAATTATTGATGGGGCGAAAAATCCCACTAATTTCCGCATTTCTACAGTAAAATCGACAATTTTAGCACTGATTTCTATGAGGATCACCCTTTTTCTGACTCTCAAAGCGATGCTGATGATGATTATGACGTCTATTCAAAAAGCCTCATTACTGAGAGTATATTGAAAATGTGGCAAACCATTACAAAGGCATAAACTATCATACATATACTAACAGGATTAAAGAAGTGACAAACCGTTGTAAAGGCATATACACGTCTGAAACGCATTGCTAGGGAACCACGGTAACCAAAGTAAACGTTCGGAAAGTGATTGTTGAGGCCCAAAAACCATTGTTGCCGGACAGTTTTTTGCCCGTTTGGGGCATTTGCCCTGGGCTGACGAAATTTTAAAGTAGCCTGTCGTTCAAGTCGGGTCCCATTTGGTGTACATGCAAAATTTGGCGACGATCGATCTAAAATTGTAGATTTGTATAGAGAACATACACACACACACACAGACACACACACAGAAAATCAATTTTATATATATAGATAGATAGATTGAGTTAGAAGATATTATATTCTGTTAATTATTAATTTACCGTAGGTTTCACCCCAGCCAGTGGTGTAGCTCAAAGTTCCACTCGGCAAGGATGAGCCGCTTTTCGGTAAACAGGCTGGCATGACGTAGTCCGTCAACGTCACTGGTGCGTTGAGTTTGATCAAAGCGATATCGTGCTGCTTCTTCTCAAGCCAAGGAGTTGAAAACTAGGATTTTGTACAAAAAAATAGCACATTTGGAACTGGTATGTACTAAAATTTAATAGCAACAGTTGATTTGTGGCAAGAAGGATGCCGTGATATTGAGTCAAAAGTGCCGCTTTGTACTCAGCGTAAATTACAGTATCAACTAGAGAGTGTAATTAAACTGGGATGGTTAGAACAGTAAAGGGGTCGATTGAACACGCCAAAACAAACAACATTAACAATGTGGAGTCGGAAAGCAAGCGACGAGCCGCGAGTCAGTGTATTCGTAACCACCCTGTATATACAGTCAAACCTCGTTAATGAGTCACTGTTGGGAGAGCAAAAATATGACTTAGTAAGCGGAGTGACTCGTTAAACGGAGTAAGCCATAGCTGTGCTAATTCCTGCATGAGGACAATTGGGACTTACAAAAAGTGACCCGGTAAGCGGAGTGACGTGTTAACCGGGTGGCGCACTAACGAGGTTTGACTGTATATGTATATTTCATTCTTTCTTTTATTAATAACAAAATTACTCTCAAAAGTTCTAAAATTGTCCCTTACAAAAGTTCTGAAATTATTTCTTTCATCAAGGTGTTGTTTTTCACCATTTCTGAAAATTCCGCAGCCTTTCTTTATGTCGATTTTTCCTTACCGAAACGTGTGAAATCGGAGGCCTCGGCAGGCGGAGATAGACTTGGAAGTCTGGGGGAGGAAGCACGGTCATTATTGCTGGGGCGCACGATGATGATGTCAATTCATGTATACATATATGCATTAGATCAGTCGACTCCATCGTTGCCATCTCAGCCGTCCGTCCGTCCCGTATCTCCGCCCATGGGCCTCGGACCCCCAAACTCTATAAGACGTCTCTAATGATGCATGAATTGCTCTGAGTCACTTGTGAATCTAGAAAGCACACACATCTCACGTTGTTGTTTTTTTTAACTCTCAGCCACCTGTCTTCAATTGTCTTTGAATTTTGTCAGCTGCTATTAGTAGCTTGTGTACTGTGCCTATATCCTAAAAACTTTCAGCAGGGCACGGCAAAAAGTTCCGAGGACCATGCGGTGAACACCCCCTCAGGTGCAACTATAATCAGTAAAAAAGGGAAATATAAATACTCGAAACTCACTTTAGTATTTAATCCTTTGTATCCTGGATGAATATGAATAGATTCTACGTAACGTATTTGTTCCGTTTCATCAGGCAGCAGCTTGTAGTGTTTTCCCAAGAGAACGTTCCAAGCTTTCACGTTCAGTTCCCTGCAAAAACATACGTATTATTGAGTGGGGGGGGGGGGGATGAATAAAGCTCATAATTTTAGCATTAAAATTTCCCCATTATAAACAGTTTGACCTCAATATCCTATCATCTGTTGCTGTACTACGAAATAATAGTTTTCGTGATTATTCGCTGTTATGTTTATAGACACGGTATTTTGTTAAAGTAATAGCACATTTTGTGAATTTCTTAATTTCTATGGGCGTGGTAGCCAAGGTCGATGAGATACTCGCCTAAAGTATCAAAGGATGTTTAGAGGTGTTGCGAGTTCGATCGATTCCCGGTCCGCCCTTGTCAGAAACTTTCCTGCAACAAGGGAGTGCAACAGAAATGGCGACATGACGACAGAAAAAGATTGCTACCGCAGAGAGTCCCCACATTGAAGGGGTTAGCGCACCAACCTGTCGGTGAGTACAAAAAAAACTGCCGTTCGGAACAAGCAATAAATTGTAGGTTCCGGTCTAATTAGCCCTAGTGTGCAAAAAAGGACCGTGGTGTGACAAACATAATCTTAAATTCTATTATTGAAAAAACATTCCGTTAATTAATTAATTACTAAATATATGAGTGAAATTGAGTTAGACTTAGTGCTATTTGAGTAAAACTTAGCTGTATAATCCACTGATAAAAAAAAAAATTGCATAATACTTTCGAAAGCAATGTCCTGCCGTCATAACCCACTGCTTGTTTATGAGAGTTCCACCACACTGATGACCGAAGGGTGCCAATTCGATGAGTGTAAGTGAAACCTGCCAGGGCCAGCTTCCGGAAATCGCATCTCTTCCACCGACGATCTTATCATTCCCTGGTGCAGGTTTTATTTTAGGAACTCCACATTCCGCCTGCAACTTTGTATTTTCTGGTATGGAAATGAAAAGTAAAATTAATTTTTCCTCCTGACTCTTCTGTGTCCAATGATTTCTAGGTTATAACATTTTCCATTCAATAATATCAAAGCACGTTTCAAACGTGTTTCGTCATTTATCTATTCTCAAGTTGTTTTCATATTATATGGTAATGATTTCGAAAATCTTTCACTAATAACAAGTGATTCGTGCGCATTTTACGAAAGTGAAGAGAAGCCAAATTTCGCCAAAAAATACTTCGAATGAATTCATTGTTCATTGATATCAAAAGAGGGCAATGCCTACCAAGATTGCTTGAACATAAACAGCAGTAGATGGTGGTATAAATTCGGCTGAGCCAGGCGTCTTCAACGCATGGCCCTTGGAACTTTATGACATGGCTCGCTGAACATTTATAGAAAGGTTTGTTAATCCCTGAGTTAGCTCGTCAAAGAATTGCGCGGGAGACAAGAAGGTATAACCATGTAATGGCGAAAGTTCTAAAATGTATATATACCGCAGTTTTCTTCGTCGGTACCATCACCGCAGTCATCGATTCCATCACATTTCTTGGTCGAGTTGAAGCAAGCGCTTCCGTGATGGCATCGTACTTCGTTCTTGTGGCATTCAACTGAGAGATAAAGAGAGGAAACTTATAATTCCTCCATACAAAAAGCATACGATTGTTACAGTAATTAATAACCACACAGCAAGGTCGTTTCAACACATGGGCACTCAAAGGAAGCCTCGTGATAATGAGATTTGGCTCTGTGATTTTTGAGATTTAGGGAATAATGCATGGCAACAGAAGTGCCTAAAACCAGCCGAGTCTCAAGTTTTATTGTTTAATTGCTCACGACTCTTTTTATAACTCCATCTCTGTGATGGAGTCTATATTTGGGAGAGCCGTTTTAACAGCTCCATGGAACTCCGCGCAAAATTATGCTCTGGGGTTCCTACCTAGCTGAGAGTACTTAGAGTGCTCTCAAAAATCACAGAGCCAAATCTCATTATTTGGTTTTAGGCATTTCTGTTACCATGCAATGTTCCCTAAATTACAAAATATGAGAAAGATACGTAATGAACATGAAGTAGCATGCGTACCTGGCGCATCCGAGTGTTCAAAAAAGAACTGGAACCCCGTATAAAACGGTACGGATCCACTTTTGAACCTCAAATGAAGTACGTTCGTTCTAGATCTGTACCGTCCAGGTACGTAGAAACCGCAGTATGAGCCGACTTTCCTCCCTTTCGGGGGTACGCCTTCGAAGATTTCAAGTTCGTCTTCGTCGCACTTAGTGTTTATGCCGAAGGACATCGTCTTCAATGTTATCACCTAAAGTGAATATTAACTCAATCAGATGAAAATAATACTTCTAGTATAGATCCAGTATAGACTGTCACTCTGGACACTCCTTATATTGGACAGTTTTGAGTGGATCCGACTAAAATCCTATTTTATGGATTTCTGATGGTTAGATTCAGAAATCCATAGGTCGCTGGTTCGACTCCGGCTCGACGGAAAAAATATTTTTCAACCCACACGGGTAAAAGGCTTATATCCCGGGAGGAACAGAGCCTGGGTCGTGTCTGGTCTGTCGGCTAAAATCCTATATCGAAGCATATCTACAATACCCTATATCTTGGGCACCTGAGTTCTTATCTTAGACAGGTGTAGCTCATTGTCTGCTGATTATCTGATAAAGTGTTGTGTACTTGACAGTCTATAAGACGTTGTTGGAAGAATAGGTTTCCCCCGACTCTCAGGCAGATTTAAAAAAACAGATTTATTGAAACAACTTGATTGTAACCTACAAAATAGGGTGTAACAGTCAGATTGTTGTGTTTTTCTTGCACCTCTGCACTTTCCTTTATTTCTTAAGCTGTCTTATTATTTTTTTAACCTCTCTGAATTTATCTTATTATTATTTTCTTGGGAATATATATCCAAGAGATCTGTAAGCGAATTTGTTGGTGTTAGTAGACATCCGTGGCCGAACCGGGGTTCGAAACCAGACCTACACAGTATTCGCCCGAGTGGCGCAGTGGAAGATGCTCGTAGTCCACTATGAAGGTTGCCATCAAGGTACATGGGTTCGAATCCGGGCACGAAGGAACATCAGAAACAAATTCATCACCTACTAAGCCAGGGGCGACCACCATTTCGCGATGGCGCCTTCATTTCCCACCCAGCTCCACTGGCTGGAAATTGCCGTATGGAGATATATAACTGTAGGTTGGTGTGCTGTCAAAGTAGTAGACCTGCACAGTCAGAGGTTAGCTCCCTAACCACTGGACTGCCAGGCGACAGTCAAGTTATTCAGATTAGATAGTTTTTTTGTAGACCTACTGAAAGGGCACCCTAGTCCCTTGGGGTCACAGAGTGAATGGTCCTAATCTATGTATTTATATGTGTTTTTTGTTTCTGTCTCTCTGTACCAGTTTTTTTTTTTTTACTCTGTTTTTTGCCTTTTGTATCAGTTTGTACTTGTGGTTTTTTTCAAATAAAAAAAAGAACGTTTATTCAGTCCTCAATAGTGTTTAATTAGTGATCAAGCCAATAGTGATCCCCATGATGAAAGAGATGTAGACCCTTAAACAAAAAAGAATTGGGTGTCTGGCGCTCTGCATCACAGTTCGCGGTCACGGTCAATAGTGTATGTGAAGTATCATTTTAGACTTCCTGCAAGTGTGAAAGTAAATTTTCATTATCATTATGAGTAAACGAAAGTCAATGGAGAGACCATTGAAAAGAAAAAAAGAAGTTATTCAGATTAATTTAACTGACACATTCAATTATTGAATTTAATTTCTTAATTCTAAGATTATTAATTAAATAGGTATTTTGTACACAATTATTTTCTAACACCTATTCAAAAAGGTTGATGCTTTTATAAGCATAGTGTTAGTTTTTTGTCATATTCTACTAGCGAAATCTTCTTAACGATGCCGTAAAATATTTCTTTGGACACCTCTCTAACTTTAATAGAACCGTAGGTGTCCGACTTAGACAGGTTTTACTGTATACTAATTTCTAGAATGCAAAAAAATTTTAGTAGATCATCGCCGAGTATTTTTAATATAGTTAATGCATTGCAAATACCTTTCCAGCGGGAGCTTGCAAAGTCCACGAACAGTTCGAATTAGGTGGGTAGAAATGAAAGTTGTCGAAGTTCGGTGAAACTATGAACCCGAGCGAGTCTTCAACGAGGAGAGGTTTCTGTGGCCCACACGCTATGGATGAATTCGCTACCATGAGTTCTGCAATGGAAAAGGAAAACATTCAACACGATGGCACTTGAAATTCGACAACCAGGAGCAAATTATTATTACTTTAGAGCACACACAGTGGTTCCCGAACTTTTTTCCACGCGCGTCTCCCTTGGGGGACCTTGTCATCGTTTATCCGTGAATCCCCAGAATAGACTAGAGAAGAATCAAACTTATTGCACTGAACACGGATACACATCGATACTCTCATTCATCTCGAAGCAGACAGTGAGAACCACTGCTTTAGAATCTGGAAAAATATTCAAATGCTTACCGCCATCGCCGTAAAACGGCAAATGGAGGAGCATCTGTAGAAGTGGAGGCAGCATTGTTTCCTTCACTTAATGTAAAATGACACAGATATTTCGTTGAGGTTTTTTTTTGAACACATCCACCGCTTGGGCTAATCCAAGAAAGGGACAACAGAGATCTTAAAATCGATCCCAGAATCTATACTCGATGAGAAAATGACGGAAGTCCATATCACTCCACTACGTACAGCAGCTGCGACATTTCTCAAACGCAACTCCATCGCGCGATACACCTGTCTAGAGAAATTAACATCATAATTTCTTTCTTTTAAAAAGAGATCTTCCTTATCTTTTTTACACTAACTCAGCTTCTTCTTCTGACACTTTCACAAAGAAACTATAAACACATCAAAACATACAAAAGAGTCTTTGTATGTTTTGTGACGTCAGAGTTTCTGATGAAATTACGTCATTCGGATCTTCATATCCACCCTGAGAGTGAGCGGTTTTATTCAATATATCATGAACAATCTGATTCGATATGTTTTTAGAAGTGATTTGGAGCACAATAAAATGAAGAAATAGCCTAGGATAGAAACAGGGGCGTACGCAGGATCAATGTCGGCGAAAGGGAGGGGGGGGTTACAAGGAATCTTTTTAGAGAAATTTTGATTTACTGACCTTCAAAAGAACATTTTAAATTAACAGAAATTGATTTGGGTCGTTTCTTCCGATATTTTAATTTTGCCACAAATATTTAAAAAGATTTTCAATTTTTTATCGCCCCCCCCCACACTCACACACACCTCCCCTGCGTACGCCTCTGAATACGAATGAATTTTGATTATTTTATTTCCATCAAACAAAATTCAATTTCTTCAAAACTACCAATAAAACACAAAATATTACATGCGTACAAACATTCGACATTTCTCACTTCCGAAAGATGGCAACACCAGACACGCAACATACGTGACTAGGTACTTTTGTTGAAATATGATAGATGAGTCAGCCTAAGGTCTCAAGGAACAGCCAACAAAAGAGATCCTATGTTTTTGACTGCAATATTCTCTGAGATATTCGAGGGGGGGAAAAAACTTTCGTTACCAAAAATAGCAAAAATGTTGGAAAAGACCAGCATGAAAGAGGGGAAAGGAGCGTGTCCGTTAGTTTTTGCTGTTATTTCCCAACTTTTCTCCGATTTTTGAATTCCAATATCTTAGCGGATAGCGTACTTAGAAACATGGAATTTTTCCTGTTGGCCTCAAGCAACAACTTTCTAATTGGAAGTTAGAGGACAGAAGGACCGTATAAGGATTTAGATTTTTCATTTTGTAATACACTGTATTTTCACTCTGAAAACTGGTACAGGGTAATTTTTGAACTCCTTTTGAGTATTTTTTGAGCAAAATAGAACTCTGGATATCGCACCGCATCCCTTTCTTCTATAGCATACGTTACAACTGCGAACGAAGTTCTGTATGTGACTACTGGCAACCCAGCTTTGAGTATTTACATGGAATGCGAGGCTCTCGAGACCAGACTGCTACATCTTGAAATGGACATAATAGTAGACGGGCAGTGAATTCCGTCAAACCAATTTGAGCAACTTCATAAGCAATAGCTATTTCACCCTAGCAATGATCTCGCCAAGTCTCAATAATGCTATTTGGTATTGATAACATTGATTTCTTGGGCTCTAAAAATATATTCACTGCTAGCTCTAAAACAGAAACGACTACTGGCTGCGCGTATGTGGTACTAGCGGAAGATGGTTCAATAGAAGAGGAATGGAGTCGAAGGTTAGCTAATGAGAATAGCGTATTCCAAGCTGAGATTTTTGCGATACTCAATGCTGTCAAACGTGCGGAAGAGATACTTTGTCCAGTGACAATCTTGACAGATTGGGCGCATCTGGGCTCCTAACCATACAAGATCCTCGTTCACCTAACCCTGACGTACGGAGTATTAGTCTTATCCTACGCGCTCATGACAACATAATATTAGTCTGTGCTAAAGCGCACGTAGATATTGCTGGAAACGAAAGAGCGGATCAACTTGCCAAGGAGGCGACAACATTAAAAGATTTGGTGGTTCTACGTGGCCGAGGAGTCATGCCCACAATATCTTGAAAGACAGAATGCTTCATCCCTGGCAAGCTGAATGGAGCAAGAGCTCAGCAAAAGACGCCTACAAGATGCAACGCCGAGTGGCTTTGCGCAAGTGTGTATATCCGCGAACAAAAACAATCCTCTTATCTGGGCAATGCTCCATTTCCGACATATTTGCAGAGCTTTGAACGACCATCTCACAATGCTTGTAAGTGTGGCGCTACGGGCTCTCTATGGCACTACGTCTGCCAATGTCCACACACATCAGCGTTTCATTTTGGTTAGATGTCACAAAACCAGATGACGGCATGGAAAAGAAGAATACTAAGAAGTTCGATTAACTTCTCACGCATTTAAAACTGGATTCAACTTTTACACCGAAACTTATATTTGTTGCACGATAAAAAGTGCAGAAGAAGCAGTATGAATTTCAGTCTTATAAAGTAAAGCTAATACCAAGGAGAGTCTACAACTTGTAGCTACGTAGGGGTACTGGAAATTCACGAAATTGATATGGCGTTAGATGGTGAACTTTTATTGGAGAAACAATAAACACTTAACATGCGAACGAGGTGAATCAATGTCACCCATAATCAAACTAGCCAGCCGATGTAGCTTCGAGAATGATAAAATTCTCCTATTTGCACAGGAGAATTAAGATGTAGGATACTTATGGAACAGGAATATTCGCCTAGAACGAGCTAAAACACCTGCGTGTTCGAGCATTGACTGACTTGGACTAGGACTCCATGTGGCGTAGGCATGACATCGATTTGTCGTTGTACCGCCTACACGACTACAGCTTGTGGCATCCAATGCACGCAGACGGACCATCACTAACGGAACTTTGGTTATCTAGTCCAGACGTGCCAAGGACGCTGAAATATCAATTTACACTTAGATTCTTAAACCACGATGATTCGTCATTTTCTTCTTAATTTATACTCCTGTAATCGGACTTGTTATTCTGTTATACAAATTTATATACATACATACATATACTCATTTATAATAAAATTCCGGGTGCACCCACCTTTCGGGAACACTTCGATGTCTCCTTGAGATGGGAAGCGGGGTGTGTCCAGTCCTTTAATGTTCAATGAGTATTTTTTAAACTGGAATCATACCATCAATTGATAAGATAAAGGCCGCATTAGCGCTCACAGAACACCCTGTATATTGAACGAAAAAAAAAATTCACTATTATTAAATTTGTTAAACGCAAATATATATATATATATATATATATATATATATATATATATATATATATATCGACATGAAAAAATTATGATGCGCTCAAGAAAAAATGTTACCACTTGTATTAATTACTTCCCACTATAAAATGGATGCCTTACACCGGTGGTTTTCCACCGGTGCTCCTCGGGTCCCTTTAATTTTGCCATGACGGCTCTCGCTGCCCACACAGTCACGCGGGGATAGGGGCTCTTGTGTGGATCAATGCAAAGAGTCCAGCCACCTCGTGGGGTGGGGCATTTTACCTGTTGTGGCGTTGTATTTGTATAACAAACAACTCATATAAAGAGCCAATCAATAACAATATTGAGATTATGCTTCACACAAGAGCCCGCCGCCCCCCGCGTGACTGCGCGAGCAGTGAGCCGCCATGACAAAATAAAAGCGAAATTTATAGTTAAGGGGCCGTTCAAGTATTACGTCATCATCGATGGGGGGGGGGGGTTCCCGATTTGCTGACTTTTGATGACAAGGGGCTGAGGGGGGTTTGGATAATGCTTACGTCATCAACTACCCTTTATGAAAATATGAGTTAGGATTCAGAGGGGCAGAGCTGATGACGAAATTTTGCTGACAAGGGGGGGGGGGTCAGCGTTTTGCTGACTTTTTCTGACGGGGGGGGGGTCAAAATGGCTAAAAACTTGCTTGCGTAATACTTGAACGGCCCCTAATTACGGGGCTAATTGTTAATTAATTACGGTATTTCCCTTACTGGGGCTTGCTTCTGTAACTTCGTCTCGCGGTTGAGGGGACGACTCAACACCTGGCTAACAAATTCCCTGGACAGATCGTAACGATCTCTTGGGAATACGTACGTGCTGATTACGTTATTTTAAAAAAAAAAAAAAAAAATTACAAACTTGAGAATGTATTTAAAACAAAAAAAAATACCCAATATAGTGCTGATTCGTCAGAAATAAGATACCTATTGGCAGGGCCGTAACTGGATACTTGGTTAGCCGGGGCAACTACTCATTTAGGCACCCCCCGTAATGATGAAGGGTAGGTTAAATAGTTAAATTTGCGCCATTTTTTGTGATGCGCCCGGGGCACCAGACCCACCTGCACCCCCCCCCTTCCCCCACTAGTTGGGGCCCTGCCTATTTTTAATATTATGCCCATTCTAAGATTCAATGGTTTCTCCTTGGAGTGTTATTACCTTTATCTCATCAATAGTTCGCCGTAGTGGTATGATTCTAATTTTCAAAATGTGACCAGAAATCACTCTGTACGAGTTTTGAAGATGAAAATACAGTGTACACAAAATAAAAAAATTTAAATTTTTATACAATCCCCCCCCCCCCATCCTCTGACTTCCAATTACACAGTTGTTGCTCTTTCTCTTCTGAGTCCAACAAACAAATTACATGTTTTTAACTGCATTATTCCCTGAGATATTTAAATTCAAAAATCTGAGACGGGTCCGGGCTTAGGAGAATTTTCCGGCCCAATGCATCACGGCTTCCTCTAAAAAAATTTTATGTAGTTGGTCCCCGACTTACAAACTTTTCGAGTTACGAACATAAATCTTGAAGGGAAAATTTTTTTTCACAAAGAACGCATTTTCTATTACATTCATTTTTTTTCATTATTTCATGAACGCGTTGATGGTCTGGATCGTAATCAAACACGATCCATTGAGAGGGAATGACATTTGAATTAAATTCATAAATTATTAATAATAATTAGCGCGTGGTCCACCTGCTGACACTTCATCGTGGCTCGAACCATATTGAACAGACATAAATTTTTGTCATACTTTTAAAGCGCTTCATCATCTCTTTATCAAATATACGTTGCAATTCGATAACTTTGATCATTTTTCGAATCTTTTATAGCTGTTTTTGTTTAATTAATGTAAATTAATAGAAGTAAAGGAATGAAGTACTGGAATTCCATGACCATCACAAGGATGGGGCTGATAAGTAGGATCGTCTTAAGAGCATCATAGGCCCCCGAGCCAAGGGTTTTTTTGAATGCCCTACCTAAAAAAATTCTCGAAAAATTCAACTACATCTCGTTTTTTTGAGGCACCTCTTCTCTTAAGGCCCTTCGGTCACGGCCCGGGGTGGGGGAAGCGTGCGTTAAGACGGCACTGCCTAAGGTACGCACCAGGCGTCCTCCTTTTTCAGTTTTGAATCTGGTAACCCTATCTGAAGACCACATAATCTGTGTTTTCACTTATTTGTTCGATCATCCATATTGTCCGAATGTTTTTGTGGAAAGAAATACAGTCAAACCTCGTTAGTGCGTCACCCGGTTAACACGTCACTGCGCTTACCGGATCACTTTTTGGAAGTCCCTATTATCTTCAGGCAAGTAATGGCACAGCTATGGCTTACTCCGTTTAATGAGTCACTCCGCATATCAAGTCATATTTTTGCTCTCCCAAGAGTGACTCATTAACGAGGTTTGACTGTAATTATTTTTTCTACATAAAATCGATTATTGCAAATGTACGAATTTTTTTAACGAAATTTTCGTCTCATAAAAAAATTTCATGCCAAAGAACTTTCCCTATCTCTCTGTCATCAGCTCATGAGTTCCCTGAAATTTCGAAATTAAATGGCAGCACCAACGGTATATAAATCAAGCCTCTGGAGAGAGTATGACGTCAGCGGCCTCCGCCTTGGCAGTGCTGAGAACTGTGTCCCCCAATATCTTTCGTCGGAACATCACGTGACTCGCTGAAAACAAACACGAACCCCACCCCCCCCCCCCGTTATTTTCTTATGGCATAAATAGGAGTTTAAACAATAAATGAAAAAAACAATTTCAGCATGGACGAGATAATTCCAAAATTAATGAAAGTTATAATTGCAGCATTAATGGAAGAAAATATTCTAGAATCAATGTAAGAGATCATTACAGCATTGACAAAAGTGATAATTCCAAAATTAATGAAAAAGATAATAATAAAATTAATGAATGAAAGAGATAATAATAAAATTAATGAATGAAAGAGATAATAATAAAATTAATGAATGAAAGAGATAATAATAAAATTAATGAATGAAAGAGATAATAATAAAATTAATGAAATAATGAATGAAAGAGATAATAATAAAATTAATGAAAGAGACAATTCCAGAATTAATGAAATATAATTTCAGAATTAATGAAATATAGTTTCAGAATTAATGAAATATAGTTTCAGAATTAATGACAGAAATAATTCCAGCATTAATGAAAGAAACAAATCCAGAATTGATGAAAGCAATTATTTCAGAAGTAATGAAAGAAATAATAATTAATAAAGGAAATAATAATTAATAAAGGAAATAATAATTAATAAAGGAAATAATTCCAGAATTAATGAAAGAATATTCAAGAAATAATGAAGAAAAATTTCTGAATTAATGAAAGAATATTCAAGAAATAATGAAGAAAAATTTCTGAATTAATGAAAGAATATTCAAGAAATAATGAAGGAAAAGTCCAGAATTAATGAAAGAATATTCAAGAAATAATGAAGGAAAATTCCAGAATTAATGAAAGAATATTCAAGAAATAATGAAGAAAAATTTCAGAATTAATGAAAGAATATTCAAGAAATAATGAAGGAAAATCCAGAATTGATGAAGGAAAATTCAAGAGATGATGAAGGAAAATTCAAGAGATGATGAAGGAAAATTCAAGAGATGATGAAAGAAATTATTCCACATTAATGAAAGGAATGATTCCAGTATTAATGAAATAAATAACTTAATCTTTTTTCACCTTTAAATGAGTTCTCTCTATCCTTTTTTTTTTAATCTTTAAAACCCAATATTTAGAGACCGAACTGTACATTTCTATGGAAAAATCGACAGGCGGGAAGTTTGTTTTCACCGAGTCCCGTAATTTCCTCGCATTTGATGTCGCTGCAGTCGCGGTGGCTGGATGCTCCCTCCTGTAATATATAATCTCTGTCGTCTGCTTCTCTCCAGGTTACTCGTTTTTGGCGTCTCCTTGAGTCCTTAAAAAATAACTGAACTGGCACTTCAAACTTCCAGTTCTGTTTGTGAGCTTAGCTTGTAGGGAACCGACTTCTTCTCTGTCGTCTGCTCATTAAGAGGCACTTTGTTTTGGACGTCTCCTTATGCTCAAATAAAATAACCGAACTTATAGTTTAAATTTCCAGTTCAGTTAACGAGCTTTGTTTATAAGGAACTGAGCTGAATAAAGAATATAGTTTTTTAATATGGACTTCATCGTCACCTTATGAGTCACTTTTAAATTTGAGATTAGATGGCAGCACATTACTATAAAGTGGAGTGTGGGAAAATTCACTTTTTATGATCTTACCTGTCGTCTGCTTATGTAGAGGTCCTTTGTTTTGATGTCTCCTTGGGTCTTGAAAAAATTACTAAACTGGAAGTTTGATCTTTCAGGTCAGTTTTCATGTTTTTGGGGGTGTATTTTCAGGGGTATATAATTGACATATTTACAGTAAATATTAATAAAGTAAGTGGCATATTTACCAGGGGGGGGCCTGGAGCTTAACTGACTACACAGCCAGGGGCCTGCAAATTTTAGGAATTGAATGGCTAAATTAGTACATAACGAGCGAAGGCCAAAGCATTTTATAACTTAGAATCCGCGCTGAAAGACTGGGTTATTAGTGAGTGAGAGTTTGTGAGTCCATAAGTTAGTAAAAGAGTGACCTACATCATGTGTGAGCATGTGATTGATCAAAAGAGTGATGCAAAGCGTGTGCAAGCATATGCATGACCCAAAAAAGTGTGTACGCATGCAGGTGACTGAAAAAGTGTGAAAGCATGTGGGTGACTGAAAAAGTCTGCAAACATATGAGTGTCAATAACAGTGTGCAAGCATGTGAATGGCCGAAAGAGTGACACAGACAGTGTTGAGCATGAGTGAGTGACCAAAACAGTGTGCTAGCATCTGAGTGACCAAGAAGAACCTAAAGACAGGGCCACAACTAGATGCTTGGTAAGCTTGAACAAGCACACATTTTGGCGCCCCCTCATAACGTTGAAGGAGAGGTTAAAGAGTGAAATTTGTACCCCCTCTAGTCTGGCGCCCTGGGCACCTTACCTGCCTGCAACCCCTAGTTGCGGCCCTGCCTGAAGAAATTGGGGGGGGGGCTAAATGGGTTATGACATAAGGCAGCAAATTCAAGAAATGAGTAGTCAAGAAAAGAAAACGAATGAGAGAAGGGCGTCAAAGTTTGGGTAGCCCACAGGCAACAAAACTGTGAATACGTCGCTGAATATTCTTGTTATTTATAAAGATCATTTATGATATGACGTCATGTTACTATTAATAATGAATATCCTTCACATGAGAATTTTACCTTTTCGTAAGAATTTTACAACTCTAGTTTGATTACGCTTAAAAAATTATATAGTTATATTTTTCGACAATAAATAACTTTTTATTCAATTAGCAAACTCTATAACTGAACTTTAAATCAATTTTTGCACATGTAAACACAATGAAACAAGCAATGCATAATTTTTTAAATAGTGAAATAGACTCACCTCCTGCCTCTCACCTTCAGTGGAAGGCAATGTGATGTGTTGCCTTGACAGTCCAGCAAGGCATTTCGACACTTGCTTGATGGCACGGCAACTGGATGGCTGGCTGACATATGCCAAATCTCCTAATGTCAGCTGGAAACTGCCCGTGGCATAAAACCTTAGCGCAATGCACAGCTTCTCTTCAGGCGATAGGCTGTTATTTACCCTATTATCTGGAGGCAAGCTGTCTCTAACCAAAGGTAAAATTTCTTCTGCAGTGCTCAGACTTATTCTGTACTAGGACATGAAATCCTCATTAGATAACATGTCCAAATCTGAGCACCTATCACTGTAAACGATCCGCAATCTTCTTTCTATATTTTCAATTTCTTCCAGAGCTTGAAGATACTGCAAATATTTACGATAGGAAGCCATGTTTCAAGAAGTAAATAATACTAGCGCGCATGCGTTTACCATCGCCAGTAATGCTAACCGCCCAAAAGCAGCGGTAAAGTTAAAACGGTAACTCGCCGGTTAAACGTACGGAGAATACCGTTTTTCAAATAACCGTCATTTTTACACCTACCTACCGATTAACCGCTGATGGTGAATACGGCCGTACTCATGTTTGATTTAACTTTTGCGCAGGTTCTATGTGCATGCCACTGGTGCCTACCAAAGAAGCCTGAGCCAAGACGTCTGTTTGGGGATGTACGAACAGTCTGTGAGTAACTCTATCCATACAGTTACTAAATAAGTATGTAAGATGTCCCAATATGTCGACCTGCAAGAGAATTTTTGGGAGAAGCTCAAATTCCTGGGAGTTATCTGTGCCATAGACTGTATACGCATTCCTGTTGTGGCACCATCAAAGTTTGACAAGAAGTATCCAGAGCCTTCCTATGTCAACGGGAAGCAGTTTCACTCTGTCAGTGCCCAATTGGTGAGAAATATAGTATTTCAACTTCTTGCCAATAATCATCCTTTATGATTTTGAATTTTGGGAAAGGGGGGTGGGGGGTTAATTTTTTAAAAGGGCCAGTTATATGGTTTTTGCATTTATTTGAGCCTGAACCCCTCCCTCCAAATTTTCAATGAGTTTATGCCCATGGGTGTCACATGGCATCACTATAATAAACATTAGACAGAAACAAGCTTCACATTAGGTTCACAACACGGACACGCACATTCAAACATGTATCAATTTGCTAGAAGTTCCGCAAAGCAATATGGCTGAGGTGCATGTCTGGTTTAGTAGTCATTTATGATACGTTGTAGTACTATACACATATGTTGTCTGAACACTGTTCTCAACCTTTATGTAAAGAAATTTTTTTTCCATTACTAAATTTCAGGATATTTGTAACGATTTCTGTCTGACACAATGTCAGGTTTTAGTAATTCACATGCTTCTATGCAGTCTTTTTAACTATCTCATTACATAGTTTTTTTTATTATTTCAGACAGAACTTCTGACTCTCAACATTGAGGCAATGGATGCTCAGCGGTAATGATGACTATTGCTAGTGTGGGGTTTTTTTTTTGAGCGGTAAACACTGACTGCGGGTGTGTTTTTCCAACCTGTATGTGTGAATGCAGTCAAAAATAGGGAGGGAAAGCATTATTGATCAGAAGGGCATGCACAAATGTTGCGTTTGTCTTCCAAGTTTTATCTTTGTGATGTTTTCAGTTTTTGAATATAGTATTGCTTATAAAATGTCTTGTGTTTCGAATGTTTTATGCTGCAATGTCCTGGCAGTTAAATTCTTGCTATACCTCAAATTTTGCAAAGAAAATAATAAATGCACAATGAAACTAAATGTAACTGAGAGTTGACTCATTACTTAATCAAGGTGTGAGGAATTCATTGATTTTGGTTTTAAAAAGATATCGGCAATAGTTTTTATTAAAATATTTTTAGTGATCTTGATCCTTCCCTATGTTCGTTCATTTTAACTTTCCAAATCTGTTAGCCGATGCATACATTTCATGAATTTTTAAATAGTTGAATTTAACTGTAAACAGGGCCATATTATCCTCCAGTCTCCTGTGGGAGATTAAAAAGTGACCTATCTAAATCAAATACAGCAATACAAATTCAATCAATAAAAAGGAAAAAAATCACAATTTTAATTTTTCTTATCTTTAAACATGTTACATAACTGTGATGAAAGATTGTTTATAGAAGTGGGTACTTCTTTGAAGGTTATTGCAGTTTCCTCCTGCCCCTGTATGAGCTTTTCCATCACATCCTCTTTTTTTTTTTTTTTTCGTTGTGGCGTCCTGTTCAATGAAGCTGAGACTGTTTCCTCTTGATGGGAAGGAACAGTAAGGCATACATCAACAGGACCTGAAATGTGTATTCAAGTGAAGGAGATTTAACAAATAATACCTCATAATCATATCCATTATGCATCAAACTTTCAGACAGTTATATACAATAATGATACAACACAATGCCATCATGTCACAACTGTATGTGTTTCTGAAAATGCAGGGCAGTCTCAAACCTGGTGGGGGCCTATGCATTAAGACGGCACTAACTGGAAGACCACAAAACTCAATTGGAAATGCGTGAAACATTTCTGTATGTGAGAGGTAATAGGCACTGCGTCCCAAAAGTGAAATTTAATGAGATCGCAATGTAAAGAAGCTCTTCGCTTGTGGGAAAATGTGACATGGGATAAAGTAAATTTCACTTTTTTTTTCCCACAGCACTCCTGTAGTGAGTCCATGTCTACACAAAAAGAAATGTTGTGGTTTAAATAATCATCCTATGCATAACTGCCACATTAATTCAACCTTCAAAAACCAGATTCAAAAAGGCCTGTTTGGACCGCTGTTAATTATTGTAACATTCTACCATTGTTTATATAAAAAACAATTGCATTCGATTTTTTTTCCTTTGAGAGATGTTGATGAAAAAACAATTTAGTTTAAGCGATTAAATGCAATATTTCCTTATTTCGTTTCTGTCATTTTTCTAACATCAGCAGGAAACAAAATGTTTGGTTTTATACACGAAACATATTTAATAAATTAAATATATTTCATAAATTACAAGGTAAAATTCAACAAACTTGGAAGTACTCACCTTTTTCCAATCCTTCCCATCTTTGCTGGGACCATACGGAATGGCATTTAATTTTGTCGCCAGCCGTGACCATGTTGTATTTTTGTCGTGACTTGTTGGTCAGAGGACAGCTTCCCCTCAATTAAAGCATGGCGTTTCTCCAAAAAAATTATCATCACCTCATACTGAGCGGCGATGGTCTTGGAGCATCGCTTGGGTTGAGCACCATTCATTGCGATAGGAAAAAAAAAAAAAAAAGCACACGGAAGGGACAGAAAGTAAATAAACAAAATGTTTCTGTTGCCACCGGCAGGAAGGACAATTAAAATAAAAAACATAGTAGTTGTTGTATTTCCTTAACATAGCGCTGATTGATCCACTGACCTATAGTGTGGATTGATCAGAAGATGAATTACTCTTAAAGAAGAATTTTCGCGTACTTATCGTATCACCTGGTCTGAACGACAATCTTCAACGAGTGGAAAATGGTCGCTCAGAATTGCCGCTGAGAATTTTGTCCTTCAGCTTGTCTTTCAGAATTGTCCTTCAGCGAGGGACAGGTTGTTATGAACGACAGGTAGATGGTCGAGCCCCAGCTTTGTTTATAAGGAGCGTAGCTGAATGAAGAATTTAGTTTTTTATACCTGAGCTTTTCTCGTCATCCCCACATAAGGCACTTCTGATTTTGAAAGTAGATAGCAGCACCAGCAATATTTTTAAAAATGAATTTCTTAAAGTATTCTAGAGTATTAAATTAATTTTAATTCCCGTTTGAAATTGTTAGTGCCATTGTGAATTTGCGGCAAATGCTACAAGGCAAAAAAAAAAAAAACTGCTTTAGCGGCGTAACATTTCGAGTCACCCAGTATATACGGGTTTTGTCATTGCGTAACGCAGTGACAAAACTGTTCATGTGAACATAATAATCATTCATTATCAGGATTTCAAGCCTATCGGAAAATATAAATAATCAGATTTTTAATAAGAAAATTATCAATTTGTTGACTTCAATTTCGATACGGTGAAAATCTGATATTTCGTTGGATGACAAGCTGCCGTCAAGTGGCTTTTTGGTTCGTAATGTGGCCGCTCTCTCGCAGGCGAACGAAGCAACGTGCGAGTTGACTTAAACACAACACAATATTTCACATAACAGTCCTTACTATATTTAATATACAGGGCGCATAGGTAACGGGGCATATGGCATTTTACTGGCGAACCATTGGTCCTAGAGGCATACTTCCAGTTGGAAAAAGTTCTCGAATAATGTGTTGTACTCAGATATTTGATTCATGTTGCTAGGGGTTACATATATATTAAAATAAAAATGTTAACTTTTTATGCGGACACCCTGTGCCCCAAAACTCAATTGGAAAGTTGTTTCCCGGTCTCCATTAAAAACATTCATCGTTTCTAAGTGCAATATTCACTGAGATATTGGGAAGTTGGGAAAAAAAATCATTAAAAGGAAACCATTTTACCCGCATTTAATGCTGTTTTTTTTCCCCCAAATTTCCTCAATTTTTCGAATTCGCATATCTCGGTGAATATTGCTGTTAGAAACGTGAGATTATTTTAGTTGTCATCGGAAAAGACAGAGAAACAACTTCTTAATTGGGTTCTTTGGCACACGGGGATGGTATAAAAAGTTGTTTTTTAATTTTATAACTAGACAACCCCTTACAACATGAATGACATATCTGAGTTGGGCACGTGATTTGGATACTTTTTCTAGTTGGGTATGTCTTTAAGACTCGCAAGTAGTGCCATACGCCCTGTTACCCATGCAGTCTGCATATACACATAAAAAAATACAGTCGACTCCCGTTTTAACGAATACCGTTATAACGGAAAAAATATCGTTTTAAGGGAAACTTTTCTAATTCCCCGGATAAGTTTACATAGGAACAATATAAAAATCTGAAATTTAACGAAATTTCTTTATTACTCCGGTCTCTTGGAGTTCATTATAATGGGGGTTGACTGTATCCCCCCCCCCCCAAAAAAAAAAACATCTGTTATTTTTCCACTAAACTAAAGTAATTGAACTTTTGCATTTCTTTTGCGGTCTTTTCATAATGATTATGTCATTTTACTTTTATAAATTTAGGAAGGAAACAAAAGGAAGAATGGGTGGGGAGAAAAAAAAGAAAAATGACCAAGAGGGGCTCTGTTGTGCGTAAATGCCTTTAAATTCCATTTGTGAGCAAGGAGATTCGCGCCTCACTCCACGACCACCTAGATAACCTGGTTATATAGGAGGTCGTGCTCACTCGCAGTTTTATGTCAAAATTTCACATTTATGAGACGTTTGACTGTGGTTACGATTAATCTCTATGTGTAACTTTCAATATTAAAATATTTCATTTATACGAAGCTCAATTTCAATTCTTTGACAATTTCATTTTGACACGAACTCCAAATCTTTGGCATTTAGACATCATTTCCAACTATCAAATCCACGAGGTTTTTGCAGATTGTGAAAATGCGTCGCTGAATTGGTTTTGCATGCGTATTATCAACACTAAAAACCACAAATTTTAGGTTGACAGATACAAAGATACGCATTGAGCCGGTTGTGGACATTTCAAAGTGAAGACTTACGTGAGAATTTATTGCACTTTTCTGAGAAATCAACAGACGCAGTGAGTCTCAAATAAACGGATTTAAATTGCTTTAAATGTGGTCATACGCCCTTTTAGAAATTTTTTTCTAATGTCCACAACATTGTTCTTGCAGGATAGGAAAATTGCATTGAAATTATTTCGGATGTTGCGGGCCAGTAGTAGGCCAGCAGCAGGCTTACGTAGTAGGGCAGTTAATAGGAAGCATTACAGTACAGATTAAAAAAACTTTAAATATGTGGTGTCAATCTTAGAGGAAATCCCAATACATTATCTGCTTGGATTGCATATAGAAACCAATCCACAAACCAAATGACGTTAATACCGTCTTAAATATGTTCAAAATCACGTTTTTCCTGTTAAATTGAAAGGAATGACATATGAACACTTGCGATTGAGACACAACAGCAAATTTATGCAATTACAGTTTCTTAAGTTATACAGCAATGTAGTTCTAAAAAAATGAATTTCGCGGGTATTTTTCCCCCCATGTATGATTTGGTCTCTTGAAGTTCGTTATAACTGAATTCGACTTTATTTCTTTTCAGTAGAGGCAATGGGTTGCCACCCCACCCCCCCAAAAATTCATAAAGCTTTGTGCCAAACTAGATGGCTATCCGCCTGTAATTGCATGAAAACGATGGGTTTTTTTACAAGCTTTCATTTTCCACTCATCTACTTCTTGGATTCCATTTACTGCCAGCACTCAAAAGAATTTCAGTGAATGGTCAACAAATCTTTGTATGCTTTCTTTATGGCAGCCCTCTTTGAATGAAAAGTCTTCGAACACACACAACACTTTCTGTCTTTACAGTTACTCCATTTTGCTTTAAACCTCTTCTGTAGTTTGTGTCAAGGCCTACTGTCACCCCCAAGTCGTAAACCCAACGAGATTACAGGGGCGTAGCCAGAAATTTGTTCGGGGGGGACCACTTTCATTTCGGAGGGGGACCAAAGTGACAGAATAATGGATTTGGCCATCTTTTTCCCTTTTTTCGGACATTTTCTCACATTTCGGGGGGGGGGGGGGGAACCAGACCCCCAAGTTCCCCCCCCCCCTCGCTACGCCCTTGCGAGATTACATGCAACGCTTTTTTTATTTCCTTCCTCATGTTAATGTTACTCGAATAGCGGAAAAATTGCGAATTATATATTCTATGCATTTTGTTTGAAATTAAGTTTTTTAGTCAGTGACTAAAAAAAATTTAATTTCACAAACTTCATCGTGGCTCCCGTATCAGTAGTCGTGGCTCCCCTTTTGTAAGATTTTCATCCGTGGCCCCCTCTTGAATATCCAAGGGCCCCCCCGAGGCCATATGGCCCCCGGTTGAGAACCACTGTGCTAGTTTATCAAATTATAGTCGAGTATTCGAATTTTTTGTTAAGAAAATTTTACAAATTTTTATGCAAAGTAATCAAATCGTTAGTGCAAAGTGTTACGTTTTCAAATTAATTGTTCATTCGAGAATGAAAGTGAATGAAAGTGAATGAAAGTACTTTTTATTTCCAGTTTAAATTTAGCGCCAAGATATCTTGTTTCTTATGAAATTAGAACTAGTGCTACTATCTATTTATTGTTTGAGTAACTAAAAACTTTGAGTTTCGTTCTCAGACGTGTCGCTAGACGGCAGCATAAGTTTTGTACAGATTTCTTAAGTAATTTGGAATGTATTTTCACTAAGACCATGTGTCCACATTTTGTCGTAATTTTGGTGATCTTGACTGTTTTTATGAACATAAAATGCCAAAATTATTTTATGTTTTCAAAAAAACTCAACTGAATTAATTTTTACGTCTTTTGTCATGCGAATAATAAAGATAACATTTGCCTACCATTACGTAGTTATGACGTCACCTGCGTGAGAAAATCCTGGGAAAATATTTCCAGACGTTATAGAGGGCGATACTAATCACACCCTATTGTTTACGTTGGCGTTCCTCATGTGCAGTGACTTTTAAATTTGTAAACAAAAACAAATGGGCGTTCATTTAAAAGGGCGTCTTTCCCAATTAACGCCCGTTTATAGCCAATATCCTTTCACACTGTGCCAATGAATCGGTCGAGCCGTCCATCCCAATTTTGAAGGTTAAAGAAATACAGAGAGAGAAAAGATGTCGTCTAGTACTGCGAGCAGCAACAGCGAAGACGCCACCAGTGGGAGGACGTCTGCGGCGACGATCAACAGTGATCTAATCAGCTTCGATGATACAGCGACAGATGACGTCCAGATGCGTAGGGCGACAACGACGACAAACAACGCTGGCGCGATCGGTAGTCAGCAGCGGCAGTCCTCGCAGATCCAAAACAACAACAAGCAGTGCTACGGTAGGTTGTGCGGTTATCTAAACAAGTTGGCGACTCGCGGTATCTTGAAAACGTTCAAGAGGCGTTGGTTCGTCTTCTACGAAGATAACTGCAAGCTGTATTATTATCGGTCCCCGAACGACTCGGAACCCCTTGGCGAGATCGACGTCTCCAAGGCGACTTTCACTTTCGACGTCTCCAACAAGGAGAGGACCGGTTACTTCACCATCAGGTACCATCTTGCTGGTATTTTTTTTATCCTACCCCACCCCCCTTCCCCTCCCCCCCCCCCAACACAAACCCGAGGGTTCTTAACCAGAGGTCCAAGTAGGGGCGGATCCAGCACTGAGTAGTTGGGGGCAGAGCTTTCTTTAGAGCATAATTGGCCCCCTGGGACCAAGTGATTTTTCTGAGGCCTTATCTGGAAAATTCTTGAAAATTTCAATCGGTTCTCATTTTTGTGAGGACCCTCTTCTCTTGAGTCCCCCAGGCAGGGCTGGCTCCATACGTTAAGGCGACACTGATTTGGGGGGGGGGGGTGAATGGTTTTGAGTTTCATCGTCCTGTATTTTGCGGGACAAAATTTTCCCATTTTATTTGTCTCTGAGGGGGTTGATCGTTCCCATTTCTTCTTGAGGGGCAGAGCTGGGACCATGTTCTGGTCTGGTGGCTGTTCATATTTACACCCCATCCCCGACTGCATCCACGTCTGAGTAGAGGCAGACATCTTCAGATTCAAATAGAGCGAAGGTGCTCGTCTCTTCAGATGCGGATGAGCTGAGGTAGATACTTCAGTTTTGAATGAAGTTCTGAAATGGGGCAAAGGTAAACATCTTTAGATTCAAATAAAGCTGCACAGGTACACATCTTCCGTTGCAGTCGAGGCAAGCATCATCAGCTCTGAATCAACTGGAGGCAGACATCTTCAGCTGTGGATGAGCTGAGACAGATATCTATCTTTAGTTGTGAATGAAGCTGAGACAGATATCTATCTTCAGTTGGGAATTAAGCTGAAAGTAGCCATTTTCAGCTGTAAATGAAGCAGAGGCAGACATCTTGAGCTTCAAATGGGGCAAAGGCAAATATCTTCAGCTACAAATGAAGCCAGGGCAGATATTTTCAGCTGGAATAGAGGGAGGGGGGGGGGAGCTAACATCTTCAGCTGCGAAGGGAGCAGAGGCAGACTGATCCAAGTCAATGTGTCTGAGAAACGACTGTGAATCATCATAATCAAATCATCTCATATTTCATGGGACACACAACTTTTCTTCATATTATTCGACTCTTGAGAGAGAAGCTTGCCCCAATCACACCTCTGGATCTGTGCTTCGACCCATGGCCTCCTTGTGGGTCTTTGTAGAGATTTCGAAGGGTCCATGATCTTGAATGAGAGAACAATTAACTTATTTTCAAGTTAATTGTGGAAACTCTGTGACGGACACTCCGTTTTGTTAAGCGCATTATAAGTGCCCCACCTGGCTAGAAATACCTGCCAGCCTATACATCATTCTTGTGTGCACCCCTCCCTCAAGTCTATCTCTGCGTATGTTACCCAATGATTTTTATACTCTGGGAAATTGTAACCAGATCTCATTATCATGAGGCTCCTCTGCACATAATGCCCCAGGCGGTGCCTCTGTGGACCCATGTGTGGGTGCAACATGCATGGTCCCATTCAGGTGCAATGTGTCTGTCAGTGCTTGTTTTATGTTTTTTGCTAGTGCTACTACTACTCAACCATACATGGACTTCGTACACATTCCTATATTGTATTTCTAAGGAATTGGTATGTGTCGGAATGTGTGTGTACATGTTGTAAACCTAACGTGACGTTTGTTTCAGTGTAATGTTTATTAAGTGTTGGTATAGGCGTATGCAGAATTCTCTCTGGGGTTTCGATTTTTTTTTTCCTTCTGAGGAGGGGTTTTTTATGTTTTTTCCTGCATAATAACACTACAATTTTAGCTCAAGGGGAGGAGGTTAGAACCCCAAACCCCCCCCCCTTTATGTATGCCAATGAGTGTTGTGCTGCCATCAATTTCTCTAACAATGGCTGAAGTGTAATGATTGAATAACTGTTTCGTTGTGGGCCTGATACCCTCTGTGGTGAGACTTTTTAATGGGCAGACTATCCCGCATTTGTGCCTTGAAGTTCTTACCAGTTCTGCCACCTGGTTTCCATATTCTGAAATGAAGGTAATAAATGCTTAAATTTTCATGTTCTGTTTCAGTATTGTGTTGCAGGTGGCCGCCTGCTCTCAGCAGAGAGACTTTTCCAAATGGAAGACCAGCTTGCGTTTGCACCTCGAAAAATGAAAAACTTCAGTCACTCACCACTACTCGACAGATGGCAACACAACACATGACAAGCATTACACCGAACAGATTTCGAGTTGGGTTTACAACACATACATGTACAGCTTCCAGCACGCCACAGGTCTTCTTTGACCACATGCTCTTCGTTGAGATAGCAGTGGGCTCATGATCTTGTTAGGAGTAGGAGTCAACCACCACCAACACTGTGCTGCCAACAAGGTCTGAAACTGTATCCTTACTATGAAAGTTCAGTACTATGCCCACACAAGGTCAATCCCATAATGCTGCAACAATGACTCTGTTTTTGTAGGACAAGATTGGAACCCATTTTTTGCACTGGAATTGGTGCACTCTTGCTATACGAAAAAGTGATTTTTGGTGAAACTCTGATTTTGTGTGTGTGTGTGAATTTTTTTTTCCGATAAAAAATTTGATTTGCCTTTATATACCCAATTCATTGCTCCAAATTTGTTAACCAAAAAAACTCTACTTTTTTTTTCAAACCGAGCACTACTCAGGTCTATCGCCATAAGCAATTTACCACCTAGTGAGTTGTGCCGGAAGTGTAAGTACCTAACCTGGGTGTGGTAGCCCAGGTCGATAAGATACTCGCCTAAAGTACCAAAGGATGTTTAGAGGTGTCGCGAGTTTGATACCTGGTTCATCTTTGTCAGAAAACTTTCCTGACACAGGAGTACAACAGAAACGGTGACATGACCGCAGAAAAAATTGCTACTGCAGGGAGTCCCCCATCGAGGGGTTAGTGCACCAACCTCTCGATGAGTATAAAAAAATAAGCCTGCCATTCGGATTCGGCAATAAATTGTAGGTCCCGGTCTAATTAGCCCTTGTGTGCAGGAAATGACTGTGGTACGACAAAAATGATCAAATGACCTTACAGTCTGAGTGCATATCTAGTGCTGTGTGCGATTTTTCAGTGCTGCCATCTATATCTCAGAAGTGAAGTGAGTGATGTGTAGTGACTGGATATTTGTACTGTTTGTAGGCCTGTTGCTCTCTGTGGCGAGGCTTTTTGATGGGGAGATAAGCTCAAATTTGCACCTCAAATTCGAAAACCACTGAAAACCAACTTCATCCGACCACCACTGTGGCAACAGTGGGGTTCACACCCAGGTCCCCGCGATGCAAGTCCATCTTTATTACCATTTGACCACTGCAGCAGCTACAAGATATATTGTAAAACTGGTTAATTATGAAGAGGTACTGATTTTTGGAGAAATTTCTTCTCTGCCGCTACCAGAGCATGGACTCGGTTCCCTCGATTGCCAGTTAAGTGCTCTACAAACTGAAAGCTACACAGTGATAGAATAATTCACCTTTGGAGTGCTTATATATATATGCTGAATGGTACCATGTGATGGACTGTGGCAACAATCGGCTAATAATGTCTAACAATTGACTTGAGGCCACCAGATAGCAGTATATATTTCGAGGAATATGTGCTCTCTCCACTCTTGTTAATAAAAAATTTACTGAAAAACTGGCTAATTATGTGTCTCCGGTAGTGGCAGAGATGAAATTTTTTCCAAAACCTCTCAGTATCCCGGGCCAAATGATTTTTCTGAGGCTCCACCTGGTTAATTCTAGAAAATTTAAACTAGCTCTCATTTTTGTTTGGGCCCCTCTTCTCTTGAGGACCCCACGTTGTGCCCAGGTAGGCCCCACGTGTTAATACTCCACTGTTTTCAGTATATCTTGTATTAACAAGAGGGGAGTACATCTTTCTCGAAATATTTCCAAACAAAACTTGAAAAAAATATTGTTGTAGAAGTATTTATCGCTATATTGAGTATTTTTGTAGTGAGGTTTCACTGTATATCAATATCATATAATGGTGATAATATTTTCAATTTTGATTATTTTTTTAGCGTACCTGGCAAAGACTACTTTTTAGAGGCTAATAATCGACAAACGTGTTTGTTTTGGCTTCAGGAGCTACAGAAATTCAGAAGAGCCAACAGCTTGCTAAGAACCGAGCAGATCAGAAAGCAATCCCAATCATGCTCGGTATCATCTATGGTATAATCATGAACGATTTTTCATTTGATACATTTTCATTGACGATTTCAATTTCATAGCGCATGTCTTGTATGAACTAGTTGACCCACATATGTGTTTTTTTTTCTTTCTCTCTCTCTCTGTGTGTTTGAATAGCGTCCACGTAGTGGTCTTCTCGCTAGCAGTGTATCCGGTAACGATCTGCTCAAGGCTAGTGAAGGTAACCAGGTGCAACTTATGACTCCGGTAGACTGTCCAATTGATGTTGTTGGTGAAGAGTCTTCTTTCCAAAACAATCCATTGGCATTAGCGCAGCAGAAGTTCAGCAATCTGAAAATGCAGGTCACAAAATCATACAAGTTGTATTCTGAATGTGAGTAACTTGATTGCTTATTCGCTCTGAAATTATCCAATGTATAAGAGTGAATCAAATGAAAACGGAACAGTGGTTATATAATTTGGTTTGTTTTTGTATAAATGGGGCAAAACTTTTGTTTAGAGGTGGAGCGAAGGCAAGGAAGGCACTTGGAAGCATGTGCACTTCATGGTGCTGCATCTGTTTGAGCTAGTTATCTGACCAACTTCTTTCTCCAAAGCGTCCGTGATGACGAGGTGGCCTTGACCAGGTCACATATCATCATTCATCATCATGGGCCTAGGAACTCAGGTTCATAGAAGGGACTCATGATAAAAAGACCAGGGCTAGACAAATCTATTGCCCGATATGCCCTGGGTGTGTATTTCTTCTTTCTTTCTTTTTTTTTTGCAACCACATGCACAATGTTGATATATTAGATATTGATTACAGCATGTACTATCTTAAGTCTGGCATGTAAATTTTTATAGATGTTTTCCAGCTCCACCTGGGACCAAGATTTCGGGGCATGATTATTCAAGCCAGGGCTGGTCTTATTGCCAATGTATTGCTGGATATACCCTGGTATGAAAAAATTTTGACCTGGAATCAAAGTCAGATTTAACAGTGGGTACACTGGGGTTGTGTCTAGGGCCCAGACTTCTGAAGCAACCCAAAAAAACCCAAGTATTACACTTTTTTCTAAGTTAAGGGGCCCAATGTTTTCTCTTTCACCTAGGCCTCAACCAACTAAAATCCACTTCAGCCTGGAATTTTTTTTTTTCCAACCACATGCACAACACTAGCATATCATATATTGATTCAGGCATGTACTATCTTAAGTCTGGCATGTAAATTTTTGAAGGTTTTGTCCAGATCTGCCTGGAAGCAAGATTTTTGAGTGCAGGTATGCATGCTAAGGCTGGACAAATTTATTGCCCAACATGCCTAGGGCATGTAAAAATTTAGACAGGCATATGTTTTTTCAACCACATGCGAGCATATCAAATTTTGATTGGAGCATGTATGTATATCTTTAGTCTGGCATGTAAATTTTGTCCAGCTCTGCCTGGGATTAAGCCAGAGCTGAACAAAGTGTTGCTCGTCATGGCCAGGAAGTGCCATAACTAGCCATTCCTGTGCAAGAATTTGCATTTAGACCCCTTCTGGGCCCATTCAGCCCCCCTCCCCTTCCAAGTGGGCACTGTAGCCAGGGCATGTAAAACATTTTGACAGATCATGTATTTTTTTTTTCAATTGCATGTAGGATGCTATCATATGAAATATTAATTCAGGCATATATTATTTTAAGTTGAGCATGTAAATATTTTTGGGCGTTTGTCCTTCTCTGATAGAAGCTGGTGATTCCGGCCAGATTTGGGTCTCTAAGCATTTTTGCCTGGGGTCCCCATGATGTTTCTGAGACAGCCCTGTAGTTGGATTTGAATGATTCAACAACTGGTTTACTGCAAACCAGTTGCCAAACATTTTGTACTTGTAAAAGTTTGGCATCCCTTGTAATCACATAAGTTAACAATTAAAACTTTACATGCTATATACAAGGCAGCTAGTATTGCTAACTATAGGTATACGCAGGGTTTTTTTCGGAGGGCGGGTCAACAAAATTTTTCTTCTGTAGGAGGGAAGGTTTACGTCTTTTCCGACAAAATAACACTGTAATCTCGGCTGGGGGGGGGGGGGGTAGAACTCCAACATCCTCCTCCTGCATTGCATGCGTAAATGATTGAAACTATGGATTTAATTGCCAAACCTGTCAGAATATGTATGTGCATTCCTGGTATACCTACATTGATTGAGAGTAGTACGCTGTATTTATTGATAAATGCATATTGATCACCCCTTCAAAAAATGTTGCCACAGAGAACAACAGGCCTACAATGGTACAAATCTTCAATCATTGCATTTCACTCATAGTTTGAAAAATGGATGGCAGCACTATACGAAGTGTTACACAGAAACAAACTTCTCACGTTAGGTTCACAAGAGGTACATGCACATTCCAACATGTAGAGGTTCTGAAGATGAATATGAACAAGGTGCGTGTGTGGTTCAGTAGTAGTATATATTGATACCCCACCGGTGCCAGAGCGGTGCTAAAACATCACATTCAACACCACATACACACTTAGACTGTTAGGTATGAAGAAATTTGACTCTAATTATTGAAATTGTGATACTCACAACTCAATCAGTAGTGAATTCCCCATGGCAATAGACCAGAGTTGTGCTCAGTTTGAAAAGAAAGTCTGGGTTTCGAACCATATCTATTAGTTAGGTGTCTTTTCCACTAAGAAGACTGAAATGAATCCAATTTTTGAGTGTCATATGTTTTTGTGTAAGAAGACTGGTGAGTAATGTGTGTGTGTTGGTTTAATGTCAAAGTTCTCTCTGCATGCGCAGTTATTAGAATTCATTGTCAAATAATTGTTGCTTTTCCCATCCTTAAATGTAGTGTCTAGTCCAGATAATGAACAAGTGCCTCCTAAAGAGAAGCTTCAAGGCGCTGGTGATGCTTGTAGTAATTCAACTTTTTTCACAGATCTCGACAATGATATCTCTTCTTTGAAAGAAACACCATCTGCATTGTCATCAAGTAAACCTAAAACTCAGAGTTTTTCAGCACTTCGCTCCAGAATATCATCTTTTCGAAAAATGGCCAGTGAAAATGATGCATTGAATGCTAGAAGATTATCCAAAAATCTAGACACCAAGGTATGTTCAAAAGTGTGATTTTCTGTGATTTTTTAAAAAATCTTTTTTGTGTCTTTGCTGCCTGGTGGCCTATACAAATTTTGCCCCTCTCTTTCACTCCTGGTCTAAGTTTCTTGACCACCCATTCTCCTCCCTATCTTGTATATATACAAATATTTTTTTCTTATTCAAGAAATTGGGCGCGGTAGCCCAGGTCTATAAGATACTCGCCTAAAGTACCTAAGAATGTGTAGAGGTATCGCGAGTTTGATACCGGTTCGTCCTTGTCAGAAAACTTTCCTGACACGGGTACACCAGAAACGGCGACATGACTGCAGAAAAAATTGCTACCGCAGGGAGTCCCCCATCGAGGGGTTAGCGAACCGACCTCTCCTATAACTTTCTTTTCCTTCGTATTTCCTATTTTTTTTCGGATCTATGAATAGTACAAGTTACGTTTTTATATGGTGTTTTTGGTCACCATTATCTAGTTCCCCTAATACAGTGGTTCCCAACCAGGGGTGCTCGTACCCTAGGGGGTACGTGAGAGGCTGTTATGGAGTAAGCGAAAAGAAAATGGTAATGGCGGCCAATTTTGCAAAAAAAATATTATTGCAAAAGATTAAAAAGAATTTTAAAAAGTAGGGTAGAGGTTTTTACTAATATTGTCAGTAGCAACTAACATTGTCATTAACCTCCCTATCAATAAAATCTTCTATTACAGAGGCGTTGCATCCGCTGAAATTATCAGCCTTCCCTCCTCCCACCGTTCCTGATACAGGGGTACAACAGAAATGACGACATGACCACAGAAAATATTGCTACCGCAGGGAGTCCCCCTTCGAGGGGCTAGCGCACCAACCTCTCGATGAGTATAGAAACAAGCCTGCCGTTTGGAATCGGCAATAAATTTTAGGTCCCAATATAATTAGCCCTTGTGTGCAGAAAATGTCCGTGGTGCAACAAAAATGATCAAATGATTATTCAAGAAATTTTACTTTCATTATTAAAGCTGTTAAGGGGTCATTCAAGTAATATGTCAGCATTGATGGGAGGGGAGAGTGTTTCTGATTTTCTGACTTTTTATGGAGAGGGGGAGTGTTTGAATGATGCTTACGTCATCAACCAACCGTTATAAAAATATGAAATATTATTGATGGCATCTCACTCAGTATGCTAAAAACAAGAAAAATTTTTCACCAGTTTGCGGGCACCTGAACTAACATTCTCTCTATTGATAAGTCCTCTACAGAGCCGCAATTTAGTGATCTCTAAATCTTTCGCGGATCCTTCAAGTAATCTAGAAATGTGATGCGGGCCACTTAAGTGCTCTGGAACTGTGCCGCAGGTAACTTGAGTGATGTAGAACCACATTGGGGGCCGTTTAAGTGATCTAAAACTGTTCCGCATGTCACTCAAGCATCTCTGAATGTGCCATGGATCGCTTAAATGTTGTAGAAGTGTGTCGCGGGTCGCTTAAGTGATCTGTGAATGTAACACGGGCCTACTTGAGTGATCTGAAAATAAGCCACACCTGCTTAAATGCTCTGGAATTGAGCCACGGGTCACTTAAGCGATCTGTAAATGTGCAGCTTAATTCATTTTTACAAAATTAGGTGTGAGGGGGCAGGCCACATTTGGTCCACGGGCTAAGGGTCATATATGGCTTATAGGGTGGGTCACAATGAACTTCTTAAACAGAAATTTTGATTTCTTTAGTTTTCAAAATAGCACTGGAATTAACAGAAATTGATTGTAATAACATATAATGGTATTTTCTTTCAATTTTTTTAAAATATTTTTTGATTAAAAAATAAATTTTTGAGCATCTGGGGGAAAGGGGTACATTATCCCCCCTATACCCCCCTCCGAGCGTACATCTCTGATTCCACTAAGATGCGTTAGGGGGTAGGGGGCAGAGCTGACGAGGGGGAGTCAAAATGGCTAAAAATTTGCTGCCGTAATACTTGAACAGCCCCTAAAAAAATTTATTTCTCATTATTACAGGTGAATGAAGAAATTTCATCGTTGAATGAAGAAATCTCCAGTCTGCAAGATGAGCTTACGGCAAGTCGAATTTTAATAAAAGATTTGAAGGTTCAGTTAGAAGCTGCATTGAGAGAAAAGGAAATGCTGTGAGTTAATTTATGATCAATTATTAATGGGTTTTTTTTTCCTGATGAATGATGTTATTTATTAAACTATTTAGCATTTTAAATGTGCCTTACAAGTTGAAGCTAATATATTGCAGAGTTGATGTCGAATTGCAGGAAAATATTTTTTGTATGTAATTAGGACTATGAGAGATTAATTCACTGTAGGCTCCTTATTTCTCTACATGGGCAGATACAGAGGGGGAGTGGAGGAGGCAATTATCACCCCTCCTCCCCTAGTGAAAAAATTTTATTATTGGTGTATAGGCAGCAGGGGCTTCGGAAGTGTTTGGAACTTGTGGGTGCTCATCTTGATCTTTATAAAGGAAATTTTGACATCTGAATCAATTCAGGGTGCTTAGACCCATGCCATAAATTATCGGGGGGTGCCAAGACCCATGTCACAAATTACCAAGGGCTCGAGCTCCCTCGGCAACCCTGGTTCCGACGCCACTGATAGGCAGGCGTGTGGAGGTGGGATTACAACCTCATGTCTTGAAAAAATACCCCTTCCCTCCAAGACAGTCCCTCTGCAATGGTCCCTGGTGCGAGGAGGGGTGATTTATTATGTAGGTTTATTGAATTGTCCTATAGTTTACATAAACCAATTTTTTCTATGTAATTTGGCTGTTAGAGATGGATAAGTAACCACATTCCCTTTACTCCCCCACTTTCCCCTTTTCTGGATCCATGCCTGGCCCAGGGTTTCAGAGTTAGACCTTATTTTTAAAACTTTCATTCATTATGAAATTAGTTTTCACTAAATTACAAAAGATCAAAGTGAAGAAACTCCAAGATTTGGCAAATATTGTTCAGCATCTTAAGTTGCTTCATGTGGGCAGCCTTGATTTCTTAATTTATTCTTATATTTGTTTAAAACTAACGAATAGGTTTATGAAAGGAATAAAAAATATTCTTATAGTATCAGTTAATATTATATAGTTACAAAAAATATTTGGCTAAAATTTGATCAATAGGACAAAAAATTTTGATTAATCAGTTAAAACTTTTAATCAATTTCCAACCCTATTGTTATATAATAAACCCCTATCGACATCATGTCTCTTTATAGTGTGCATTCGAATGCGTCACACCTTTTATTAGAACTTTTGTGAAAAATTTCAACCAACATTAAACCCGCATGAAGTCATTCATTACATTATGCTTTTTCTTTGTTTCTTGATGTGTGATATAATGAGAAATTTTTCTTTATATTTTAAAGATGTAAGAAACACTTTTTCTACATTTTTGTTAACTTTTCTTTTTGTCTTGATTCAATTTAAATATTTATTTCTAGGATTAATCGGAAAAATTTAAATGACGGAAGTTTATCTGTTGATGATGATGTTGTGAACCTGAAAAATGAACAAATACACAGATTGACATACGATCTAGTTGATCAAAAAGAACAAGTTGAAAAACTGCAACGTCATATCAAGTGAGCTTTTCTTTCGTGTGTGTGCGAGTGTTTTCTTTTGGTTTATTGTGTAGCTCTTGTGATTTCTTTAATTAATTTTTTTATTGTTTCTTTTTTGAATTTTTTTCCTTTCTTTTGGAAATACTCCACTTTAAACATTTATCACAGACTAAAAAATTATTTGTTTATCCAAGTAAATGTTTATAAAATTAAATTAAACTTCTTTTTTTTTAATGTGTAGGTGGCCCCAGTATCCTTTCTAAATGAGTCTGTATTATAGTAAATTTGAAATATTACAGTCTCATCATATGAGGAGCTTATTTTCTAAAGGAAACCTTTCCACTTTTTTTTTTTCAAAATGCACTTTGCAATTGCTTCTGAATTTTCGAGATGAGCTTTGTTAGATTATGCAACAGGGTTTATTCAAACTGGAATATTTTTGGTAGAATTTACAATGTAAAGCTGGTCATTTCTACCAAAAGGGAGCATGTCTACCTTGTTCATTCACTTTGGTATTTTTCATTCAAAAGGGAACATAACAAAGCAGTTGTTCCTGCTGGCATTAGGGGTACTTTTTTCAAAACGGCATATTTTTAGAAGCACTTTCAAAAGTCGCATTCTATTGTAAAACCTATCAATAATGGGCACCCAATGGGACAGAAAAAAATGTACCTCTAATGAGGATTGTTTGTTAATGGATTGCACACAAAATACATTGATTTCCGTTGACGAAATGAAAAAAAAGGTCTTAGTGGAGGAGTCTGCTAACATTCACTTAGTCATTCAAACTGAGCCTGTTAGAGTCTGCTAACCCTGGTCTATCACCATGGGCAATTTGCTATCAATTGAGTTGTGCCAGAAGTGAATGCGTGCATGCACCACTCCCATTTACTACCTGTTGAGCTATTTTCCACTTTTGTAAAGCAGTCCGTTCTGAAGAAGAAAAAGTTTTTTTTACTTTTACTGTAAATTTAGTAATTGTGGAAATGTTCCCTTTTGAAAATAAGCTCCTCATGTTGAAATATATTGTATAACTAAAAACATTTACTAAAAAAAGGGTGGACAAAATCTATAAAAATTAGCAGTCTTGCTGAAAAATATTTTTTTCCTATGTAGTGCTCTAAAGACAGAAGTGACGAATTTACAACAAGAGAAAAGTGTGTTCCAAGAGTTACTTCAGCAGAAAGATCAAACTATAGTTTCTCTAACAAATGAAATATTTGATCTAGAAACTGAGAAAAAAGAGAAAAATCAAGGAGATCAGCCTGATAGTGGTGTCATAATTTCATCACCCGAAATGCAGAAATCTTCAGAGTCACTCAGAGACATGAATGATATAGATAATCTAAAGGTATTTAGAATGATACTAATTGCATGTTATATGATCTTCTTGTTCTATGCTTTATAAGTATTTCATATTCAATACGTTCTCCAGAACATTTTTATTCATTTTTTATTTGTTTTTCTCTCCTTCCTTCTGAAACTGTGCCCAGATAGCTGTTCAAGCCTTTGAACTGCAGAACAAGTTTCTTAATAAAGAAGTTATCGAGCTGAATCAGTTGAGGAGTGACTCTGAGCAAAGAGAACTTGTGCTTTCAATGTACGTAAAAATATTGTGACTTATTTATTTACAGTTTTCCTCTGCATCAGCCAGCATACTGAGAAATTTGAGTCACAGGTTCAAGAAAATTCTTAAATATCAGGACTCAAAAATAATGGATTGAATTGTGAGATTTGTCTGTTCTCTGCATTTTGGGATCCTTTGTGTTTTATGAACTACGTTCAGATAGCTTGAATTTTAAAATTGCTTTTGCTGAGATAAATCTTGGTTTATTGCAAATGCCAGATACTAAGCATATTTGTTATCGTAGATTAAATAAGCTAAATGGGAAAAAATTGTAGACTGAAAATTATTTTTTTATTCTTTGATCATATGTTGAAGATATGCCCCCACCCCCATTCTGGATCAGGGGCCCCTAAGCTGATATCTTTGGTGAACTCCAAGCCAGATTTTTCATGGGTCCTGCTATATCAAATTTATGACAAAAACAAAAAATGATGTTAACTGTTCTGAGCCCCAGGGCTGGAGCCCTGTCAGCCCTACCATTGGGGGGGGGGCATGATTTAAGATTCGAATTAGAGGAGCAAAAAATTAAGGAATTGCACTGCAAAGCATGATGTTCTAAGGTGACAATATATTTCTCCAATCTCTGAACATGCAAAAACCATACAAAATGCAATATCTGTATTAGGCCGGGATTACACTATGAAAGTTTGATAAAATTCCTTTTCTAAAACTTGAAAAATCCAACCAATAAAGCTCATAGGTTACATTCGAGCAAATGCAATGGATAATCTTATTGGTTGAATTTCTCAAACTTTATAAAAGAACTTTTAGAAAACTTTTATAGTGTAATCCCAGCCTTAGACTATATTAGGTCAGAGCAATGAGCAAATGCTTAATTTTTATGACAGTTATCAAATTCTTGGACAAAACATGTTTTTGCTAGAATGATCAGCAATGGCCCGGCAAAGTTTCTAGTTGCGATGCTGGTGTCAGGTGCCTGAATTTTCATGTTATGTAAGCATCATGTTAAAGGTCTGCCTGCTCTTTGCAGAGAGAATTTCTCAGAATAAAGAGCGGCATTCATATTCGCTTCTCAAAGTTGGAAATCTGGAAGCTGCATCGCATACAATTTTGGAAATACCCTAAAGAGCTATAAATCTTCAACACTTATTTTAAAAATGGAAGTTGAAATGGCTCAGGCCTGTGTTTTAAACCCAACTGTGATCTATATAATGATAAGTGTTACTATATAAATTTATTTTCTTAATTCTCTAAAATAATGGGTAACAAGATAATGCTCAAGATATATTTGATCCCACAGAGAAAATGGCTCTATTGTATTAATATAATGCATAACACATATGAAAATGATTGAAAATATTCAAGTTTAACATAATTCCTTGTATTCACGTTGTTGTATTTTCTATACTGTATAGGAAATGCAGTGAATGGGAAGCTAGGAGCTGTCAAATTCAGAGCAAATTGCTTTTCTTACTGAATGAGCTTAATAAACAAGGTAAGAAAATTCAGTCGAATCTTGTAAAGTTGAATGCACAGCCAGGGCCAGATCTTGAATCCTGGGAACTAAGAAATGCGCGGAAAGAAGAAAAACTAAGAACTCTACGCAGCTTCAGAAGGTGCCAACACAAGGGATATCAGATTTTTTTAGGGTGCCAAAAAAAACTAAAGGGAGGCATTTTTAAGTGCACAAACTAAAGGGGAGGGGCAAATTTTTAACATCAAAATATTATTCGCTTACACTTGAAAAATGACCAGGACTGGCTCTGTGCTTGGCAGCCAACAAAAATCTTTTGAGTTCTCATTAGTTCAACTCATCAAATTATCCCACAACATAGAAGATTCTGGGCCTTTGACTTAAAGAGATATACTACTCATATAGAATACTCATTTAATTTAATTTGTATCTCCATCATCATTAGACGTTTCTTATCTTTTCAAATCATTTATGAAAACTTGAAAGTTTTGTGGATATTCTATTAGACTTTTATTTCATTTTAGATGCGGCTGGTAATGTTGGTGATGTGGTGAATAGACTGTTAAATGAAGCAATAGTAGAAAATCCTGCAGAGGAGTCCTTTCCGTACTGGTCCATGTACATACTTTCTTATTTTATCTCATTTTTCCTATAAGCTCTATTGTTGCTCTTTCACATAAAGATGTTTTTCCAACATAATGTACTATTCATCTTGAATAATTTTAAGCATATTTTCTTCCACAGTGAAAATGTCTATGATGATCTGGGCTTTAACTACAGATGGGGTAAAGATGACATATTGCCTCTTAAGGCTGCCAATTTGAAACAACGCTCTGAGGATATCGTGAATAAAGCTAAGGTAAACTTCCGTTTGTAATTGCATTTGACTATGGATCATGATCATTGGTATGAAATGTATCACATTATAATTTCTGCATGCTAATAACATATATTCATCATAGTTTTTGTATGTTTTCTTCTGTATTCTGATGTTGAATTTTTACCTTTTCAGGATGAGGCTGAAATGGCATCATGGCGAGTCAAATGGGACAACTTCATAGTAACATTAGGACACAAGGATCTTCAACGAAGTCCAGAATTGAAAACCCTCCTCAGACAAGGCATTCCACGGGAATACAAAGGAAGAATATGGAAAGGGTATGCATTTATATGTATACAATAGTTCTCTTATTTTAAATTGACTTAACTGTGCCATGCTAAAGGAACCAATTATACATTGCACAGCTTTTGCACACAAATGTGTAAGTATTAATTCTAGAGGAGGTAAATGGGGAAATAAGCTACCACAAGCATAGACAGTGATACAGAGGTGTGTGGGGGGGGGGGGGGGCGTTGTCCCTCTTAACATCAAAGATCTGTGCAAGCAGCATGATGTATACAGAATAAACATATCAATTATATCGACCAGAAGTGTAGAAGTGTCTCAATAAACTTTTCAACTTTTCTTCCTTTGCCACAACCTTAAGTATTCTGCTCAAGATGTCTGACTCCTTTGTCATCAAACTTATGTTTTTCCCATGCTTTCCTATGCATCTGAAATCTGGGACCCTATGGCTCAAGTAATATTGACAAGCTGGAATTGATCCAAAATAACTCCACCCGCTTTATTTCAAGACTGTTGGTCCTCCTTTGTGGCTATTTCTGAACTTAAATGCAAACTAAATCTTCATCATCTTTTTATTCACTATCTTATTTCGTGATTAACCATGCTATATGAAATTTTCCACAGATGTCTAAACTTTTGTACCTTTGGTATCTTATTCAAGCCTTCATTTTTCTCTAGCCATGTTGATCATCCTCGAAAATTAAACCCTTCCTCCACTGCTACTGTCTTTTTTTTTAAAATTTAGTTTCTTTCCCATTCCATAGTTGATGGGAACAAACTCTGCTTTTTTGTCACTGATTCATCCACGACTAACGTATCTCTTAAAAATGTAAAACAATATCTTTGTCACCATCATATGCATTCTCATCATATGTATTCTCAATAATCATGGCCTTGGCCAACATTATTGTATGAAAATAACAAATATGTATATATATATATATATATATATATATATATATATATATATATATATATATATATATATATGAATTAACCTCATCATCATTGTGGTCCTTCACCCCCAGACCTTCTATCTCTGCTTATGCTATTAAGAAAGTTTTCATTTTTTTATTGTATATTCAAGTTTTCTAATTTAGCGCAATAGAAAATTTTTGCAAATATGATACTGCCAGTGCTTGTTTTTACTAACCCATACAGGTATAACCATAAGTTCACATGTTATCAAAAGTTGGTAAATAGTAAAGACGTTTAAAGAAATTATATGTTGTTTGGGACTATAAGACTAGACTAAAAATATGTTGTTCATAAATTAGAGGTTTGTAAAATTCAGTGTCAACTGTAGTAGCATCTCCAAATTCCAGTCTTGCAATTCTTTTTTCTGCTGACTTCAAATTGCTTTTCCTACTGTTTCTTATTGAAAAACAAATGTAAATAAAGTTGTAGTTGGTGATTTTTCATGTATTTTGTATTCTTTGTCTAAGAAAATCATATTTTATTTGGTATCTAGGCAAGATAAGAAGTGTCTATTTCTTCAAACATGAGCTAAATCGTAGGAAACTCATGAATTTTTTTAGTACAATGTACCTTAAATGATAAGAAAATGAAACGTTGATTTCTTATGATAAGATGGGGGTTGTAAATTTCATATGATTTTATTAGTTTTATATGAAAAATGATGGGAGCTAACAGCCTTTTAAATTTTAATGTTTGTTACGATAAAATTTCATTTCATAATTTTAGGTGCATTGACATGCGTGTAAAGTCAATGAAGTACCGATTGGGCCCAACTTACTATGAAAAACTATTGTCTTCACAAGAGTTAATCACCAAATTAGATCCATCTTGCAAGCAGGTATAGAATGCCGTATATATATATTGTAATCTTCTTTTTTGTTTTTGATGAAAATAATGTGTAATTATATACTTTAGAGAAAATTTATTTATTTTTTGCTATTGCAAAATTATACTATTAGTTTCTTTTGTTTCTTAATTTTCAATCACAATTCTATTTACCTTTCAAGATTGAACTTGACCTGCTGAGAACACTGCCGAATAACAAACACTATGAAACCAGAGACTCGGATGGAATCCGTAAATTGAGAAGAGTGCTGCTTGCATATAGTAGACATGATCCAGTTGTAGGATACTGTCAGGTAATACTTGCTTAACATTGTGCTGTGAATGTTTCATTATAATTTTACATCAAGCCTGGTTAGGGAGACACAATTGCTCTCCTTTGAGCATTATTCAATACAAACGCAAAAGCTACAACATGCAAGTTGCCCAACTAGATTGCAGAAAAAAGGTGCCCCATGAAAAATATGAATGTCAAAAAAATTATAACTAAAATGCAGCAACCTAAAATAAAAGTATATATCTGGAAAATATAATTAATAATACCCTCTGTCCCTAAAATTTATGGAATTGTAAAAAAGTTGTTTTCCAGACAAACAAAAATAAATGCATGAATGTGGGAAAAATATTTATTACATACCAGATGCTATTGGCATTCCACATTTCATTTGAAAGAAAAAAAAATTATACTAAAATAGAAAACAAATACAAGTAAAAAGGCTCTTCCAAAAGTTTATGGAATAATCAAGTGCATTATAATTTCTGACAAACACATGTTAATCAAGAACTGATAATTTTTCCATTATTTTGAACAACATCAAACGAATGAGCCAGGGAGCGGTTCAAGCTTACCTGCCGTTCGGGTGCAAAGCCTCGTGCCACAATAATCCTATTTGTAAGATGACTGGGTTTTTGCCCAGAGATGATCCTGGGACAAACCTGCTTTTTTTAGTACAGAGTCACACACTGTTTACCGTATAAAATGTCTGTGACCACACGTGTCGCTTTTAAAGAAACTTTCACGCATTTTATTCAAGAGTTATTTTAGCATTCTTAATTATGTTGGACAACTTGATCTGCATTACAACTTTTATTGATCGGCCATCATTGCTATGCCCCCCCCCCTCCCCGACCGGGAGCAGGGCCCTTAGGCTCGGACCTTTGTCAGGCTCTCTCTATAACGAATGTATAGCATGAAAAAACAAAAGTTAGAATCCTCCCGGGCCTCTGGGGCTGGAACCTTGTCAGCAGGGCCACAACTAGATGCTTAGTCAACTGGGCAAGAGCACATTTTAGTGCCCCCTAGTAAGGTTGAAAGGTGAAATTTGTGCCCCGTGTGGTCCAGTACCCGAGGCACACCAGACCTGTCTGCTTCCCCCTAGATGCAGCCCTGCTTGTTAGTACTACTCTTGTGAGGTCCATGGGGCACCAAAATGCACACTTGCCTCCTTGTGACAGAGTAAATTCTTGTTTCTGGTATTATGGTCCCGGGCTTAGTCTGTTCCCCATCTTTTTTCCAACATCTTCATCGCCAAAGTGTGGCTCAAAAGTGTTATGTCATGCGAGTTTTTACTATTGGTAATTTTTTAGTATTTTGGTGTCAAACTAAAGCCTAAGCTACCGCCCCTTATAACCTACTGCCAGGTTACACCGCACCCCTCGCTCACTCGCTTAATTCTCCCCTGAAGTGATCTTCCATTGAAGAACTAAACTTTTTAGGAATTAAAGGTCCATATTATACCATTTAGTTACTATGGCATGTTTCATGGCATTGGCCGAGCTGAACTGTCGCCCATTAGAGTAGACTTAATGAATATATTGCTGAGATCAGGACTCATTGGTGGCCAGTTCAGTAGAGTCACATTTTTCATTTTGAAATAGGTTTTTCGGTGTTGAACATATGCATGGGAGCATTGTCCTGCTGGGAAAAAAAAAGTTCTGCTCACCCCCCACTAAAATTTAACCTAAAAGAATGAAGTGGTATTGTGTATTTTTGTGCATCCAGTCTTTTATGCCAAGATGTGTGCTGTCATTGCTAAAAAATGTGTGTCCATGAATGTGAAGGTCACCCATACCATCCTCAGAACCTCCACCCTGATGTCTGCTTCAGTATGAGTGTGGTTTTCCCTTCAGATGGGTGCCCATACCTTGTATATGCATCTGAACCATCTAAATTACATTTCTTTTCATCACTTACATCCATTTCTTTCTATAAGCTACATGGTTTTGAGTCCACTCTAACATCTTGAAATGTGGGGCTTTGTATATCTGAATGTGGGACTTTGAAAGGGATAGTTGACAGGCAATTTTCCATATGAACGATGAAAGCAGTTTTTTTTTTAGTTTTTTTTTAAAGCCTTAACTGGCGATATGTTCATACCAGTCACCTCAGCGTTTCCACAAACAAACATCAGCTGGATGAACACCATTCTTTTTATCAACCTATCATCGTGTAAAGTCATATATGGAGAGGTCTTCTAGAACAGTGTTTCTTAACCTTTTTTTGCCCGTGGCCCCCTTTAAGCCATATTTTTTTCTCGTGGCTCCCCTGTCTTACCCAGAGTTTTCAACTCTCATCTAGAAGCAAGACACTTTATACTTATTGAAATGATTTTTTTCAGTGAATTTATACTGAACAAAAATTTTGCAAAGAAAATTGGCCTCCAGACCAGTAGCCTAGAATTTATTTATCTCCCCGCTAGTCCGAGTTCTATCAGGACCGTCTCAATATCATGGCCCCCCCCCCCTCCTTAGGCAAAGTGATGCTATAGTAGTCCCATACTTTAGCTGGAAATAAACAGCCTACATATTTCCTATTTATTTTCAAAATTAATTGTACTATACAAAATATCATAAGGTAGGGTCAATTATGGGCATGAGGCCCCTCACAAGAGTGGGACTGACAGAGCTACAGCCCGGGGCCTAATATGGTTTTCATCTTTTTTTCTTTGTTTTTCATACAATAAATTTCATATAGGGAGGGGGGGGGGTCTGAAAAATTTAGCCGGGGACTTTAGAAAAACCCCATCCTAGGGAACTTGTTGCAAAATGTAGGCGGTGAGGCTTGGGTGGGTCCATTCCCTAAAGAAGGCCCTGGTTTTATGGGTGGTTTTGTTGGATTCTCTCTCTCACTGTAAGTGTTAGTCACTAATATAAAAACTTTATTTCTTCACACCTTAATTTTTCTTCTCAGCTCTCCAAACCACCTGTCATGGCCCCCTTCCCCATTTTCTTCCGTGGCCCCCTTGAAGTATTCCAGTACCACAAGGGGGCCATATGGCCCCCGGTTGAGAACCACTGTTCTAGAACATGATTTTTGATGGTAAGGTGTCTTACTGGCTAAAATGCAATAAATTATGCTTTTGCAACAATTTAAAACCTTTGGAAAATTTTAAATAGATTTACTTTGCAACTTCAGTCTCAAAATTTTGTTATTCTTGTCCACAGAAAGTTAGGTCGTTTTTCTGTCTTGTTAACGAAGTATTATCTTGCACCTTATTTCAATCTTACTGAATTTATAGTTTTCAAGCCTTGCATCATGATTTGGCATTTCAAATTTTCATATATTCAATAGTTTCCATAAACTTTTGGGTCACATAATTCCAACAAATTAACAATCATAGATACAATTTTTATTATTTTATGAGAAATGTTCTTTATGTTAATGAAAAAAATATTTTCCTTTTCTGTGTAAAAACTACATTTCATTGCACTGCCTTATGCAGAAACTGTGTTATGCTACAAAAGTTATGCAGAAAGAAAGAGATTCCATGAACTTTTGAACTTTTGGGACATAATGTATGTAGTACATGGCACATAAAAAAAGATTATCGTTGTATTATCTAGGTGTGGATAGCCTCTCACTTTACCCCAATGTGTTTATCATACTTCTTTTTAAATGTGTCAATTGTGTTAGAATTCACGACCTCATAGGTGAACCATTCCATTTATTGACAAGCCTATTCGAGAAAAATTCCCTGCAACACCACAACCTGGAGTTGTCCCTTACTGAACGATACTGGTATCCCCCTTGTTAAAGCAATTGATTGACAGTGCATTAATAATTCATGGTCCATTCTATCCATCATCTCTAGTGCCGACAATGCATGGGCCCACCCAGGCACAGCCCAGGGGCCTCAAGTGCCGAAGGGCCTCATAAAAATGAGATCTGGTTAAAATTTTCATAAGTAAACATGTCTCACCACATAGAAGGCCTCAGAAAAATCACTTTGTCCAAGGCTCCAGGATGCTCTAAAGGCAACTCTGTTCATCCCATTGAAAATTTCAAACACTTCTTATTCCCTGACACCTGTGTTCTTCCAATGTAAACATATTCAAGAAATCAAGTTTCTCTCTTCATAGCTCAAGCCTTGTTTGGCAACAAGAGCATGCGTAGCTCTTCTCTGCACACCCCCCTCAACCAAGTCTCTGTCCTTCTGTATGTATGGTCTACAAAACCTTGCTGTATGCTCCAGTCCAGGATCAACTAAGCCTTGGAAAAGTGAAAAAATTAATGAGGGAAACTCGCAGAAACCATTTAAGAATGAAACAAGCATTCTATTTGCTTTTTTGACCACTGCTGAGTGATGTTCAGAAAACCTGAGCCGATCATCAGTGGAAATTCATAAAAATTGACCCTAGTTGCATATGGGGTGGTAATACCATTCAACTGGTAAGTGAAAAGTAGGTTGTTTGAATCAAAATGATTGACCACGCACTTACCCACACTGAAGGTCATGTTTCATTCAGTATATGAATACTATCAACCTTGCTAAAACGAATATCAATGGTTCCAGCAGGTAATATTAAATTAAGAGCTAACCTGTTCTTTCTTTGTACAGGGCTTAAACCGACTTGCTGCCATTGCCTTGCTATTCATGGATGAAGAAGATGCTTTTTGGTGCCTTGTGGCTATAGTCAAATTTCTTATGCCTGATGGATATTATACCAAAACTCTGATAGCATCACAAGTTGATCAGGTACAATTGAAATGTTTAATATTTTTTAGGATAGTTTATGAATATAAATTGACAGGATAATCCTTTTTTGTTTGAATAGAAGAAAATTTTGATTAGTGGAAATAATCTTTTTAAATGAATGCTTGTTTTCAATCAAAATCTTCAAATACAATCGGAATAACACTCCCTAAGTGGATACTGATTTTTTTCTTCTTTGTCCACTTGTTTGCACTTATTACAAACTGTCAATTTCTTTTATAGTAGGAATTTGTATGTGAAAGCTTTAATTTTTATTATTATTATTATTTGAGTGCATAGTAATCAGATTTGATCTATTGATATTGTATGATGATCTGTACTCACCTGAGATGATGCATGAGATGTGTGCAATGAGCCCTGTGCAATGAGATGATGCATGAGATGCAATTTGAATACAATGTGAAGTGATTTCTCTGTGTTTCGCATAATATGGATAAACCACCTAAGGAGATTTTGTGGTTTTGGTCCTGATATTATCCACTTGGAGAGTTTCGACTACATTATCTTTATTTTTAATTTTTTTCTGAAATTGTTTTTGTATAGTTCTAATATGCAAACTTCTTTCAGACACTTTGTACTGTGTTTTCCTGATTGTAACATTTTTTTTAGCGAGTTATGAAAGACCTCATGATGGACAAATTGCCTCGGCTGCATGCTCACTTCGAACAGTTTGAAGTGGACTTATCATTATTTACATTTAACTGGTTCCTGACCGTTTTTATAGACAATATACCAGTAGAGACTTATCTGAGAATCTGGGATGTGTTTCTTTATGAGGGAAGCAAAGTAAGTTTCCTAGCATTTGAGTTTTTTTTTTTTAATTTCTCAATTTGTTGGTAATGAAAAAGATCTAGTTTTTTTGTTTTTTGATGGGGGGGGGGGGGGTTTCCCCATCATAGTCATCATCAACCATTTTCAATCCACTGCTGCATGAAGGTCTCCTTTAAATTTTCCCATTTCACTCTGTGTGATACTTTAGCCATCCAGTTCACTCCAGTCACTTTTCTGATCTCGTCAATCCATCTCGTGTGGGGACGCCTTCTTGGACGTTTAACACCACAGGGGTACCAATCTAGAATATTTGTAGTCCATCTGTTGCCTTATCTTCTTGCAATATATCCAAAAACTCTCCAACAGAAAAATCAATTTTCTTTTACATCTTGCATTACAAAAAGGGTTTTATTTCCCTTGTAATTTTCAAACTTCTCTTCTGATTTTTTTTTAAAAAGTCATTTTGTGATATATAAGAGGAAGTATCAACACATGACTTAACAGCATCAAACCTGTGAATTTCAAAATAAAATTATTAATGTGCTGGTGTGAAATAGTAAAATCCAGAATAGTGATAAAATTTTTCTTTTCAGTTTCAATGTTTTGTTACAGTGACAAAAATGTCCATAATACCTATTATTAACACTTTTTTGTAATTTTGATAAATAAAATTTAAAACTTCAAATTCAATAAAATTTAAATGTATCCATGATTTTTTTTTTCTAAAGACTAATTTCATGACCATTCAGTCACTGATGAGCAACTTTGAAAAAAAAAAATGATATCTGAAAAATTACTTCCCCTATTATATAACATATACTGGTTTTATTTAGTAGTACTTGTACATGACTAAGATATACCATCTTGAGAATGAGAGAGTTTTCTCTCAACTAGTCTAATAAACGGTAATAATCAAATTAGAAGTTGAGATACAGTATTTTGCTCTGGTTAAAATATATGCCATATTCTTTGGGAAAAAAATGTAAAATTCTTAATCTCTTTGTATTTTTATTTAAATTTTGTCAAAAATTTTTATTTTCAGGTTCTCTTCAGATATTCCTTAGCATTTTTCAAGTACTGTGAAAATGATGTATTGCAGTTGAGAGACTACATCTCCATAAACCGTTACTTACAGGCAATGCCTGAGAAAATGGTCGATGTGAAGCGGATAACTCAAGTAAGTCTGTATGCCAGTAAAAAAAAACTAGAAGTGAAGTTTGTATGTATTTAACACATGCTAGAGGGACACATCATACTGAGTAGTATTTTAAGAAGTCTGGTGCATCCTTTTTTTGTAGGGTCCTGTTTTTGGGAAAATAAGTCATAATTTTAGGAAAAATGAGTAGTGAAACAATCTAATTAATTTTGTGCAAAAGAAATAAAATTAATTTTAAATGTTTCATTGATTATCTAGGGTTTGTGTTTCAGATTTAAAATTTTGTCAAGGGTTTGGGAAATAGACCCGAATTTTGGCTGGACAGACCCCTAGTTTTACTGAATGAGTGAAAGATAAATTTTTGAATATATTTTTTGATGTTCTTAAGTCAGCCACCTCATTGGGCAGTTTGCCTGTTGTGGCGTTGTATTTGTATTTTTATTATATCTTTGACTAAAATAATCATTGCCTAGTTTCTGTATGATAAAAGTAGAAAATATTTTAAGACAATGCATGCATTTTTTTATTGAGGTTCTATAGCACTAATTTCATTTGATTCACGCAAATTTTTATTTATATAGGATTTTCCTATATCTGTCATGGTTAAGGGGGGGTACTTGAAAAAAAAAAAAATGTGAGTATAATCACTTGGGCAGGTAGTCTAACTAATTAATTTCTCTAGGGAATCTTCTACATAACTTCTAATCTTTGATATTACTTCTAATGAACACTAATTTGCACATGTCAAATCTTATTGAGACTTATTCACTCAATATGTTTCTTCAATCCAATGTTTCTTTGACTTATTCATATAGCACAACGCTTTTGTGCTATGGGGGAAAATAACAATCATTTAAGTTGGTATAACAGTCAGAGGTTTTTGGTGTGTCTTGAGCATGTGATGGATGTAATAAAAGATGGATACAATTTGTGTAACGTAAACTGCAGCAGTACTTGCATATTTTCGAAGATGCCTTATGCACAGAGAGCATCACTGTGTCCATCTTGATCAAAACCGTCTGAAGAAGTTTGGTAAAGCCAGGGCACAAGCATTTTAGAGGGTGTTTGCTCTGAATTTGTGAATTGAAAATGTATTATGTACATATTTATAAGTAAATTTCGCAATTCAGGATCTTTTGCTAACTTCAGTTCTTCAATTCCGGAATTCCACATGTAAATCTTGATCAACCAATTCATTTTAACTCTAGTTTCATTCATGCTCTTTATATTTTTTAAATGCAGCATTCTAAGCCAAATAATTCAAAAATTTTAGAACGTATATTTTTCAAGAAAAAAACTTGCATGAACAAAATTTTAACTTTTCCAAAACATTTTTAAAATAAACCCATAATTGGAGGAATGATTTCATTATTTCTCTGAACTGAAGGCTCAAACTTCGTAGTATTAGAAAATGCATGCTGTAAATTAAATTATACGTACAATAATATGATAGCATCATATTATATGGAGGATCACGCATGATATCTAGGTAATTCAGATAAGTTATTTGGTGAGAGAAAAGTCATTGAATATTCAAGGTGTTTATAATTAAACTGACACTACTACTACTGTAGTGCCTGTTCTGGTACATATTTTTTGTTGAAACTTCCTACATAGGTTATGTGGACCATGGGAAAAGAAAACTGCAATACAGTAGACTTTCGATAATCCGGCTGTGTGTTAATTTGGCCCATCCAGTAATCCGGCATTTTTAGGCAAGTTTTCTTTGAGCATAGAAGATGAAAACGTGTCACTGAATGCCGGTCCTCATAAGTTTGTATTATTTAAATGGGCTTTTCAATTGACTTCCAGTAATCCGGCAGTTTTGGCTGGTCTGATTTGTGCCAGATTAGCGAGTCTGCTGTATATAAAAAAATATATTTCCATTTTTGAGCACCAGGTGAAAAAGTGGTGCAGTTTTATTGCTCTTTCCCCCCCCCCCCCATGGTCCATATAACATATGTACAAAGTTTCAAAAAAATACATCCGTCAGACCTATGTAGCGCCCATTCTGGTGGATGCATTTCATTAACACGTTGTATGGACCATATATTATATGTTAAAAATATATATGGACCATGGGGAAAAGAGGACTGTAATAAATAGTACAAATTGTTCACCTGGTGCTCCCTGCAGTTTCTTTTCCTCATGGTCTATATAACCTATATATAAAGTTTCAATGAGAGAGACAACTACCAGAACAGATGCTACACAGGTCTGAGTACTATCCAGGCCCGTAGCCAGAAATTTTTTAAGAGGAGGGGGAGGGTCACTTGCATTTCGGGGGAGAGGGCAAAGTATTTGAACAATGGATTTGGCCATCTTTTCCCCTTTTTCAGTCATTTTCTCATTTCGGGGGGGGGGGGGGGGGGTGTGTGTACCAGACCCCAAGTCCCCCTGCTATGGTCTTGGTACTGTAAGTTTAATTATAACCACCCTGTATATGGTGTGACATAGCCACCCCTGGCTCTCAGTGTATGTTCAAGCATGTAACATGTATTTTTTTTTAATTGATTTAATGGAAGGTATTTTATTTACTGTAAAAATCACAGATAAGTCAAACTGAACTGGAAGATTGAATTTATTTGATTGTAAATAATTATTTACAACACCAGTAACTGAAATAATGAGCAAAAAACATTTCCAAAAATGGCGGAATGATTAAACATAATATGATGATAAATAAAAACATTCAAAATGAAGCAAACCACACACATTTAAAAAAAAAAAGCTCATAGTCACTCAAACACAAAATGTTCATAGGATTTCATGGAATACGTCCCTTTCAAAGACCAGTGACTTCTCTTTTTTTTTCTTTATATTGAAATCAAGGCTGTAGAGGGATGGTAAGAGTGGGCTACAGAGGGAAGAGTGATTCATTTCATTATACCATAGAATCTTCATCTACATGATTTTCACTAGATTATATGCATATTTGTTGTTACATATGTCATTCTGAAAGAGGGGTTACAAATTTTTATTATACAATTAGTTCTTTACCAAAGATGATTGCCATAGCAATTCTTTGGCTTGTCATTTGTGAATTTTATTAGTTTTTTTTTTTAATCTTACAAACTAATGTGTATGGCGATTTTCTTTCTATATTGTGTCATGAAATCCATAGAATATTACTTAAGTTTTTAAAGTTACAGATTTATATTCACTTTTGACTATTTTTTCTATAATTGTTTTTTGCTTATAATGGTGGTAGAAACTAATATGGCATAAGAAAATCACTTAATGCTGTGATTCATACATTGTTACATATGATCTGAGTAATGTCACTGAATGCTTTTAATGCTTGAAAAACTCTTAAGTTGACATGGATTAGGGGAAAAGAACATGGACATTAGAAATTTAGTAAGTATTAATATTGCAGATTTAAATATGTAATGCCTTTTGTTTTGCAATGAATGCATTACATATTACTGGAATGTATAATGGGCTATCTTCCATATGTTTTAGACATCACATTTAAAATTAGGAATTAACATGAAAACACTTTATTATTACTGCATTGTTTGCATTCTCAGCATTGTTTCAAGCTATGCCAAAGAATGTTTTGATTTTATCACATTTTATAAAAACTAATTAATTTTTTTTCATCTAAATATATCTACAAATCAAAATTTAGTGAATTCGAATTTCACAGAATCTAACGGTAACTTAAAATGCTTGTTTGATTTTCAAAATGTTAATCTTTCTGTAAGAATTTTGCCCAATCTTCCCTCGTGCTTTTGTTTTATTTGAGAACCAGTCTGTCTGGCCCTCGAAAAACTTCATTCCACACTTTCTTGGCCTTGTTATTACCATCCATTTTTTTAATTACATATTTCTTTTTGAGTTTGTTTTTAGACTGCTGGTGCTCCGTTCTATTCAGCCATGACTCTGCGATTTGTTTTGCCTTCTCCATCTTTCTCTTTTCTCTTTCATTTTGCAGTCTTCGCCACTGAATTGTAGACATTCCTTCTGGCTTGGAACCTAAGTCATGTAAATGGGGAATTATAAAGTTAGCATTTCAACATCTATAACTGAAATCATTATAGCTGAAACATTACAACAGCATATTCATTGTATAATCATAAACCATTTATGCCTGCATAAACTATCAGTACATCAGTTTAAACTATCTGTACTGACATACATCAGTATAAACTATCAGTATGTCAGTACATCAAAACGCAATCCAAGTCAGGGGCGTAGCCAGAAATTTCGTTCGGGGGGGGGGGGAACCAAAGTGACAGAACAATAGATTTGGCCATCTTTTTCCCTTTTTTTCGGTCATTTTCTCACATTTCGGGGGGGGACCAGACCCCCAAGTCCCCCCCCCCCTGGATACGCCCTTGATTCAAGTACTTCATAAATTTTCAATTAACAATGTTTCATGTAGTATCAGTATTTTTTGGGTGCGGTAGGTAGCCCAGGTCGATAAGATACTCACCTAAAGTACCAAAGGATGTTTAGAGGTGTCGCGAGTTTGATACCCGGTTCGTCATTGTCAAAGAACTTTCCTGACATAGGGGTACAACAAAAACGGTGACATGACTGCAGAAAAAATTGCTACTGCAAGGAGTCCCCCGTCAAGGGTTTAGCGCACCAACCTCTTGATGAGTGTAAAAAAAAACAATCCTGCCGTTCGGAATAATAAATAACCGATAATACAATTTATTGTAGGTCCCTGTCTAATTAGCCCTCGTGTGTAGAAAATGACCGTGGTGCGACAAAAATGACAAATGTATCAGTACTTTTTCAGAACTTATCACTTATGTCATTATCTGTTTGTTTGTTTGTTTTTTAGCCAGGCAATCAGTTTGTTTTTTTTTTTTTTTTGCCACTGAAAATGGTACATCAGATTGTATAGTATGATTGCTTACGTTTGTCATTGGAACTTTTCTTCTTCCCTTCAGCATCCTTATTACTTTTTTCATCTTTTGCTTCCTTAACTTTTTGCTGCTGCTGTCTACCACTTTGTGGTGGCAAAGAGTTTGTTGGTTCTTTGTTTACTTCTCCTCGGTGACCAGAATGCAACATTTTTTCAGCGTTTTTTCTATGATGTCTGTCTTTGTTGGGCCTGTGAGGCTCGACTTGGTCAAGGGAACTCTCATCCTCCTCTTTTGACTGCTTATTATCATTCTTTTCTTTGTGGCGATTCTAAAGAAAAGTAAAAGTTTTATGGTAATTTTGTTGGATATATCATATAACTAATTGGTCTTTTTTATCAACAGAAGATACAACTTGTGGGATGCATGATGATAACTAGATCATCAAATTATTTTTTTTCCTAAACGAACTAGACTTTTTATTTTCATGTATCACCAAATACGAGAAAAAAAAATTCTGTTGCATGTTAAATATCTGATACTACTTTATGTTTATCGGCATGAATTAGTCTCATATTGGGTGATGTGAGGGATGAACTTCAAAAACACAAAATGGACTCTTTGACGTCAAAGCCAGGGGGTTGTGGGTGCTTGAGCATCCACGGAAATTTGTGGAACGGGTCTGAACACCCCCCAGAATTGACTCAGAAATCAAAAAAATCTTCTACACAAAACTCAAGACAATCACCCACAGGTCCAAAACCCTTCCGTCGCCCCCTGAATAGACTGATTTTGGGGGGGGGGGGGGGAGATCTAGTGTTTTTTCATTTCCGTAAATGTACACACTCTTCTCCTTTCAATAAAATGATTATGTCTTTCAAAAATTAAGCTGTTAAGTTGGCCCTGATCTCTATGCAGACTACTCTATCTATGTATTTATTCTACCAAAATAACTGCGTAAGGTCAAATTAATGCACCTTAATGAAGTGCTTACCAGTTTTTCGCCATGATGAGAATGTAGTATGTGTTGTTGCTGCTTCTTCTCTATTCCATCAGCTTCAGTTTTATTTTTTATTTGTTCCACAGCTTCGTGATCTTGACTTTGGACAGCACCATTTTCAAACTTCTTCCACTGCAAGTAAAGGAAATCCACACTTATTGATTATCAACTGCTTATGTTAAAATAAAAGTCATTGGAGTCCGAGAAAGCGGAATATTAAAAACAACCAAGTATAATCTTGAGTCGTAATTTGAGGAATGCATGCTTTACATGATAATGTTTCAAGTGAATTTCAATCCATATTCTCGCATCCTCCTCACCCCGAATATTCAACATCATGGAGTATTTTCCAGCTCGCTCCTATCGAGACTAAGAACCACTACTCTAAACCAAGTTAGACATTTCTGAGAAACGTGCGGAATCATCTCATTAATATGCGGGTTGGATGCGAAAATCACCGACTTCGGTCTTATTATTCGGGACGGAACGTGTTCCTAAGTCGGTGATTGTATGTGGTATGTATGAGGTTAAAAGAGTACAAATGGTAAAGCAGGGCGCTCCATATCATAGAACCGGGACCCTAGGTTGATATCGGGCCCCAGGTCATTATTGACACCTGTTGGCCTCACTTTTCACTGACACCTCCTTGGTAAATTTATAGTGTAAAGTGAAATAAAAAAAGAAACCGGGCCTAAGTAAATTTATAGTATAAAAAAAAAGAAATCGGATTTCTCCCGGGGCTGAAAGCTTGTCAGACTCCCCGCTTTGTGGGATGGCATGACCTAAAGAAGTTATGAGGAATCCATAATTTCACAATTCTTTCATTTATTTTTTTTCTTTTGATCGATTCGACATGAATCATGGTCCTGAAGATTTTTAATCTTGAAATCTTTGCTTGAACTCTCAATCCATAATTAATTTCATCCTTCCGTCCACTCTCCCCCTCATTTTTTTTTTACGTTATATAGTCGGGTAAAGGAAGAGGAAGGACAGGAAATTTTTATAGGCGAAAAAAGGAAATCGAAGAAAAGCAAATTTGATGAAAACTTATCGAACTAGAAAGCTTCTCTTAAATGAAAAGACCTTTCCAGAATATAACGGTACTGACATAATATATTGCGCGTCTATGTATGCATGCATGCTTGCTTGACATTTTATGGCGTAATACAGAGCGTCGTGACTGAACTAGTATTTTTATTTTACTATGAATACGCAGCAATACCGTGAGTACTCACAATTTTTTTTTTTGTGTTTTTTTGTTTCCCACTCTTCATTTAATATGTATACTCTTTCTTTTTCCTCTTCCCTCTTGAGAAGGAATGATCATCGTAAGCTCTTTCTTACCTTTAATTCCATTCCGCTTATTTTATTATTCACAAACGGATCTTCTACACACAAAATCATTACTCCCGGAAGACTGAAACGCTCTTCATCTGGTGTGCCCTCGAACATTTTATTTTTTTACTGTGCCATGTTCGGAGGAAAAGTCCGTCCGAGAGTTTGTGTGTATTTTTTTTCCCCCTCCTATTTATTCCGAAGAAATACGTTCGTGCGCTTGCATACATTTTTGCGGCGTACAATGTTAAAGGATTTGTTGGGAAAAAAAGGAAAGGGGTCCCGCTCTCTGTCCTGAGAAATACTTCCTTTGATATATAGAACCAAAGGAATTTTCTCTCTCTCGTCCGATTCCCTTTTGGTTGGAGAAAAGTATGGTACTTACTTCGCATGAAATTCTTTTGTTGAAAGAATGGAATAAGACCTAGAGTTCCCGTGTATGCAATGTTTCCTACAAAGTTATAAAAGAAATCGTATTCGAAAAGATGGAGCGTAGTGGTGAATATTTCTTAGTAGTAGTAGCCACCGCTTAAGTGAAATATGGGTCCCTACAGCATCGTAAATTCGGCCGAATTTCATTTTTTCTTTTTGTATTTGTGTTTGAATTACTCGCTGGAAAATGTAGCGCAGATTGTATTCTATTCGAAGCTGGAGAGAAAAAATATTGTTGATGGATCTTTCTTTGAGATGTGGTTGGATTTGTAGGCTTCTTTTTTTTTTACCCTTCTTAATTCTACACGCCTTTTTCCCAATTTCTATTTCGCGGTTTGTATATCCCTCCAGGGAGGAAAGTCTAGCAATGTTTCCGGCATTCTCTGTATGCTATTTGTGTTGAAATATTGCATGGACATATCTTCAATGTGATGTTTTCCCTTCTGATTTGTTTGGTCAAAAAAAACATGCTGCGGTATGAGTATATAATCCTGTCGTATATGTATCTGTTCATATTCTTTGTAAGAAATGAAGGTGTTTTTTGTTTTTTTTTGGTTTGATGTTTGCCGTGAAGTTTTTTTTTGTTTTTGATATACGTCGCTGTAGAAAGAGCTGAGTAACGCTATACTGAATTATGTGGATGTCGATCCATTTTTTGTAGTTCTCTGGTTTCGTTCATGTGGTTCGTTTTCAACTCCATGGATTATTTGAATAGACATGGAGTTTTAATATTCTATGTTTGTGATTATTTGCAGTAAGAATAACACCATTTATTCATTTCTTCAAAAATCTTAACACTACTTTTGATTTCAAAATAGATTTTAAAATATATTTTAATGTAAAAGTTATAATAATAGCATAGCAATAATAACACCACCACTACTATATTCAAGCTATTATTGTCGATAGATAGAGCCGTTTACAACCAAAGACTGATGCAAAGCAATTTATTTCCGTTTAGCTATCATTGATTTGACGCTTTTTATGCGGGGTGAATTTCAGCGGTATGGTGAAAGTGTTAACCCTTTCTTTTAGATGCATCATTAGCCTCATTACCAATGGCGTTGGAACCGGGGGCGGGCAGTGATTGCTTGAGTACCCACATTAGTTTTTAGCATGGTTCCGAACACCCTCAAAAATCAAAATTTCCTACATGAAGAGGAAGACTAACACCCACGGACCGACACACTTTCGACACCCCTGCTCATTTAATATATTATAAGGATGCTCGGCATTTTTGGAGAAAGCAGACCACTCAAATAACTCAATAACCTTTCAGGGGCCGCAATGAAGCAAAGTGACTCGGAATTTCAAATGTCGCAATTTTGAATAGCGTAATGAAGATTTTGAGCAGCAATCACGATACTCATTTTAAGTTGGACCAAACTTGAAAGAGGTGGCGATGGAACCAGAAGTTTAGCAGACTGGATTAGACTAAGATAATCCTCTGCTTGCGATTATGTTAAAATACAGTAAACTCGGTTATAACGACCTGCTAATTACGTCAATAAGAATTGGTGGTCCAGACTGATTCCCATAGAGAATTATGATAACGAACTTTGCTTATAGCGTCGATACAAAACATTTCCTCAGATGTGGCGTCGAATTTTTCGTCATTTTGTTTATGTTTCTATGTGGTTTTCCAAAGAAATTTCTAAGATTAGAGTTGATCACATCCAGGGAATGTTCGACGTTAGTTATGTTCAGTTCTGTTACCTAACGTTGAAAAAAGATTTATTGCATGTTTGACATTCCGACATGCTCATTGACATGACCATTATGCGAGAAATCTCCGTATTTCGCCCTTCCAGACTATATTTTTTTATTTAAAAAAATGTCCATTTCTTACAATGGAACTTGCTTAAATTCCCAATCGTTACTAAAATGAGGAATGAAGACAATTTTCATAATTTATCAAATGTGTTCAAATGAATATGTGAATACGACTGTAAATATATCATATTTGCCAAGTTTTTTTTTTTCGTAAATACATTTTAGCGTATATGCTGTTGCATTTTTTTTTTTTCGCCAAGTGTTTAAGGCCCGTTTACTTGGGAAATGGAAAAAGCATGTTTAAAACGGGGTTGAAGGATTTTCGCTAAAATCCTTTTACATGGACCGACACTTCTACCCCGCTTTACAGAAGTCGGGGGTTCGCGTGCACAAAGGGTTATGGGAAAGGAGGTTGCAACCCTCAAAAGCACCTTTTACACCTGCAATATTGCGGTAGTATTGGGAGTTCTGGCACCCGCTTGACGACTTTTTTCCCACCGCAGGGAAAGAGGAGGAAATATTTACACAGAGGTCTCCAACCTTTTTTTAGTCACGAGCACTGCCTGTACCCATCATCAAAAGAAGAGCACCCTTACAAAAAGAAAAAGTTTGACATACCATTGCTTGAAATCAGGATTATTTCAATCCTTCAGCGCAATTTGTACAAGGTGTTTACTTGGGACGTTGATCAAGTGCTCGCGAGCACATAATCGGACACGAGCATCGAGTACTCTTGGTGCTTCAGGGAGTACCGTGTGCATAGGCGTACGCAGAATTTTCTCGGGGGTTTCAATTTTTTATCTTCTAAAGGAGGGCTTTTTTACGTTTTTTCCCGCAAAAATAACACTATAATCTCGGCTTGAGGAGGGGTTAGAACCCCAACCCTTCCCCCTTTGCGTACGCCTCCTTGCGTACGACCGTGTACAAGATTCCTGATTTACACACTCTTCTATGATGATTTTTGCGGTGCTTACTCTCTTTCCCATAATCCTTTGCGATTTTTCTCCATTGCGAAATGAAAGAAACCGGATTTTTCATTTCTCATGTAAGCGGGGCTAAATATCCACAAGAAAGAGAAGGGCTCCTCCATTTTTCCCCCAAGAAGGAAAAAAAGTCGTCAGGCGGGTGCCAGGGCCGTCTTAAGAGCATCATGGGTCCCCGGGCCAAGTGATTTTTCTGAGGCCCCCCCCGGGCCGTGCCCGAGTGGGCCCATGCCTTAAGACGGCACTGGCGGGTGCCAGAACTTCCAATTGTACCACAATATTTCACATGTAAATGGGGCTTTGCTATAAACAGTGTTTGTTAATTTCGTCGACATTTGGCTACATGACTAGTGAGAATCGGTGATGTCTCGAGTTATATATCCCAACTACCCTTATTTTTCTCGAAGAAATTGGCCACTATCATAGAGAAATAAAAAAATTCATGCAAAGTATTTGCCTGTGATTATATTTCATGTAAAAAAAAAAGTCTTCGAAACGTCAACCCGGTTGTAACGGCACCTCGGTTATAACGACAAAATTATGTGGAATCTTCGATGTCGTTATAACCGAGTTTGACTTTGTTCATGACATTTATATATATTTTTTATTTTTGCTTCCATATGTTACGGTGTAATTTAGATATATCCCTTGGCATTCGTGATATTTCTTTTTGGTACCGTCATGAAATATGATAATTATAATTAATAATCTAAAAGATAAGGAAAAAGAAACCGTTAAAATCGATGTATTCGTTTTAGTTTATTCGCATCATCAGTCGATCAGTAACACCCTGCTGAATGGGAATGATTCTTCCGAGGTTTTCTATCTTTAATTTCCCCCATCCATGATTCAATAGCTTCGTAATTCCATGTCTCTTTCTCGTGTTTGACTTCTTCCTCTAGATCTTCTTGAGATCCCGTTGTGGGGACTTCGGTTGTCCGCCCATTGTTATTCCTATTCGTGACATATCTAGCCCATTTCCATTTCAAATTCATGGCTCTCTGAATGTCATCAGCTGCTTTTGTCAGGCCTCTTATTCACTCGAAGGTGTTTCTATGTGTGTGTTACGGGGGAGGAAAGTCATTCCACAATAACATTATGTATATGGTTTTCGATTTTTGCATTAGTTTGCTCTCTCGCCGAGGTTCCCGTTTTTCTGATGAATAAGAAATGTTCATACGAATCTGTGATTAGTAGATACATTTTGTATGCATGTATACTTGGTATTCAAAGTTGGTGGAATTCCATAGAAGCTTGAATCATCTTCTGCGATGGATTTTTGGTTTCGAAAATAAATATTTTACGTCGATTTTCCATTTTCGTTTATGATTTCTAATTGCTCGTGATATTGTTGTTGTTTTTGAAAATCATAAATTACTGTAGGAAAGTAATTTGTAGCTAAGCACATCGCACAATTTTCACGAATTTTCGTTTTTTATTCAGCAAGAAATAACGGGCAGCCTACATCTCAAGTTTTTCTTTACTTTTCAGTAACTTTTTGTCTACCAGTGTTTTATAACCTTTCCCATCTCTTGACACATTTGAAGCTACGGTCGAACTTTCGCGGTGCACTTGAATTGAGATTTTTTTTTTAATGTACAGTTTTAATGATTTATTAACTAACCCAGACAAAACAATTTATTGCTAAATTGTAATAAAAAGACAATCAAGATTCCCCTGAAACACAAGTATGAGTTATGAAATGATGTTTGGACTCCTTTAGAAATAATTTCGTCAATTTTTTTAATTATTGCGGCACACCTACGATCCCCCTCACGACACAGTGGTCGAAAAAAGCCTGGTCTATACCGTCTTTGTGATTATCAATACATACACACACAAATGCAATAAATTTGGAGTATCAGTTTTTACCACAATGTATATTTTCAGTTCATAATATTTATACGACATTTAATCCACATTATAATATCAAGTTACAATTATAATATTAAAGCACAATTATGATGTCAAATATCAATGAAATTAGAATATTTAATCCACAACAGTGTCTACAGATTCACTTTTGAAAGTTGACAAAAATTTCAGTTTTTTTATGGTTGATTTTTTCAATTGTCTTCTAGTTTGGGAGAATTTGTCTGTCTACCATGGCATCGTTTAGTAATCTATGTTCGTTAAGGCCGTTTTGAAGAATTTGGAGGCCCACAGGGTTCGCAAATTGCTTGAAGTTATTAGTCTTGGGTATAGGAAAACATCTCGACCCTATCTTACGTTCCTATCGAGGCCAAGCATTAACTTAGCTAAATGAAGATGTGTGCTAATTAATGCCAGGAACTTGGGTAATAAGAAAGATTTTTTAGAAACTATGATGGTTGTGGAGGGCCTGGATCTTATAGCCATTACTGAATCTTGGGCAAACGATGGGGGATGAATCTTTTTTACACATTTCAGGATACGATACTTTTTTAAAAAACAGATCTGATAGGAAAGAGGGTGGAGTGTTAATATACGTGAAATCATGTTTGAAGGCTAGAGAGTGTAACGTGAAGAGAAGTGATATTGAAACTATATGGGTTGAGCTTGAAAAAAGACATCATAAGCTTATTGTTGGGGTTTGTTACAATCCACCGAATAGGGATCCAAACTACATCGCCCAATTTCATGATGAAATTTCCTATATGTGTAAGCGTAAGAGGGTTATCATACTAGGGGATTTCAATTACCCAGGTATTGATCGGGAGAACCTTTCATCTAGAGATCAGTATGAAAGAGACTTTCTTCAATTGGTGCTCGGAAATTTTTTGTACCAGCATGTATCAGAAGCCACTAGGGGTACTGCTATTTTGTATTTAGTTCTTACTAGTTCTGAGGATCTTTTTGAACATGTTTCGGTGGGGGAAGAGTTTTCTTCCAGTGATCATCGTATCGTCAGACTTCACTGTAACCTTTCCCTCAGGTAAGGTTGATAACAAAAGACTGGTTTCTTGTTTTCGGAGAACTAACTTTGATGTTTTGAGAGGAAGGTTAGCGGACGTTTTCAAAGACCGGTTGGAATCAGTAGGGGTGGTAAGTCAATGGGAAGAATTTAGTGCAAAGCTGTTCTCTGTTTTTGCACGACGTCATACCCTTTGTTCGAAAAAAGCGTATTTGTACATCGCACCCTCGATGGTTCACGGATAGCGTGCTTAACCTTTATCTTAAAAAGAAAAGAGCATTCAGAGAGTATAAAAATGGACGAGGTGCACATGTGTGGTTTAGTAGTATGTTTAAAATGCTATACTTTCCCGTCCTAATAGAAACCTTTTCCATTCGTTCTGAATGCAGATACTGCGCAAGGAGATTTCATTTATTCAAATAACTAAATAGATAAAATGAAAAATCTTTTAGTTAGTCTTTGATTTATTTTAAGACTGTATATTTTCTTATCTAGTTCTTTTACTCTATTTTGTGATCAAGTGCATAAAATGATAATCGATGGCAGTTCTGTATGTAATTTAGAAAGGCTGGGTTTCCAAGAAAGAAAAAAATAGATTAAATAATTAGATATCGTTCGTATTCGGAGGAAATCTCTTGAGAATGTAGTACCTATGTCATTGAATTTTTTTCATTTTGGTATATCACCTCAGTGAAATCGGAAATTTAAATTACTCGATAAATGTAATCGCGTGTACTAATAGCATCCATTCGTTTTATTTACTTAGAACTAAAACTAAAACTGATTTTTATTGGTGTTCAGAACCGAATAAAATTTTTGTTTCCCCCTCCCCCCTTTCATAATATGAAACAGAGGGAGCAGATGGAAACAGAACTTGAAAAATATCGTTTTTGTTATTGATGGTTTTTGGGGGATTTTCTTCGCTGCCAGAGCTTTACGTACATGGAAACATTTGGCACATCTTCAAAAATAAAATAAATATAAATAAAATACAGCTTAGCTCTTGCGTTCTGAAACGAATGTTGCCTCGACATCCGTCTTGGAGAAAGCAAGATTTGTATGGATAGCTTTCAGTTCGGCCACCTGATCTCGGCATCTTTAATTTTATTTATGGGCACTTAGTTCAGTTAGTATTCGTATTTCATGACCAATTAATTAAACAGCTTACGGGCGTGATAAGAAACGTTGACGCAGAATTCTGTGACATCTACTGTGCACTTATTCATAAACTGGAGAAAACGTCATTTTTTTACTATCCCACGGTGAAAGCGTCAAGCAAACAGAGGCGGTTCCGAATCCGAGTTGAAAGGCCAATAAATACTTTTTGACTAAAAAAACTTGGTCGGGAACGCAAAAATAGGTTCCGCACGGGCAGAAATTTTTTCTCGAGGGTCGCCAAAAATCCTACATGGGTAGAGATTTTTTTCTCGAGCCACCCCCCCCCCCCCCTGCAAGTAAACTCATTTCTGACTATTTGACAGCGTAAGTACCGTTATTTCACACAACTATGGTCCAAACCCGTGCTCACTAAAACATCGATAATCGAAATGTTAACATCTACTGAACTACTTAATTACGAAAGCAAAGAGCATAGATAGTGTATCAACTATGATTCGTAAGCGATTTATAACACGAAATATGTGATGGACTATAGTCCAAAATTTAATTTTTAAAAAATCAATATTTGAGCTACATAAGGAATAAAAAAATGTTTAATATTAAGACTTGATCTTTCTACAGGCAATATCAGCAAAAAAAAATTTTTTTTGAACAGCTTCAATACAGAAGTTAGGATGATTAATGTAGAAAATGGTGTTATTTTGTATCATAGATGTGTGAAATTACGGTACTTTTCTCAATAAGAAAAATCAAGTTAATAAAACGTCAACACGGTTGGTTTTCAGCCGTGTCTTTAAACACTTTAAAACATTTCAATTCCAAATATGATGTACAGTGAAATCTCTTCTGACTAGTGGTTCTCAAATTATGCGTTGCGGCTCCTAAGGGCATCGCCAACCTTTGTCAGGGGCGTCGCGGTGAGCAGTTTTTATTAATGTGTGTCTATTTGATACCATGAAGTGCTTCTTTGTTAAGCTATTATGAGGAACCGCGGATACATCTCCACTGGAGCAAAGGGAGCCGCGTAAGACAAAAGTTTGCGAACCTACTGTTTTTGACGATATAACGATACACTGCGGAACAAGAAAAGATGTCGTTGTAGAGGAATTATCGTTTTACGAGAAGGGCGTTATCAATAGGTGCCACCAAATTTATGCTGTTTCTGTATGCGTGCGTGCGCGCGCGCTTTTTTTTTTCAAAAGCTGCTTATCCGAATAAAGCCAAATTTTTAGGATATCTTAATGAGACCATGGGAGAAAGATTTATGAAATAAAAAAGTTCAATTTTTGACCACCAGGTGGAAAAAGTAGTCCATATAGCCTGTATACCAAGTTTCAATGGAATACGTTCACCAGAACGTGCGCTATAGGTCTGAGTAGTTTCAGTATTCTGACACTACTCCGACCTATGCAACACCCGTTCTGGAGGACGTATTCCATTGAAACTTGGTATATATGCTGTACGGGTCCATAGGGGAAAAGGAAATTTAATTTAGAAAAAAAAACCTTAAACCCCCCCCCCCCACTTTTTCACCTGTTGGTTGAAAATTGAACTTTTTTTTTTATTATTTCATAAATCTCTCTCCTATGGTCGCATTAAGATATCCTAAAAGTTTGGCTGTATTCGGATAAGCAGTTTTTGAGAAAAACTACTCAGTTTATATGGGAGCTCTAAAATTATAATCACCCTGTGTAAAAGCCAGGAGCAGGCGAAATGTTGTAATTCATAAATATTCGGAACTTCCGTGTGATAATATTATAACAACAAATTCAAGAAAACTTCGACTAAAAATCAAGTAAAACCGGGACATTTTTCAAGAAAGTCGGAATGAAGAAAAAAAAACTCAGAAAAACGGGAGTGTCACTGAAAATATGGGTCAAAATGTGGGACATGTGATCACCTCAAATCCACCCCTGGTAAAGGCTGTATAGCTACTTCAAAATTACTCAATGACCGTACAAGTGTGCAACAATTAGTTTTTTCAATATGTTAATTAAAAATTACATATTATTATATTAATAAAAAAAAAACCAAGTGTTTACTGCATCAAACTTTTGCGGGATGCCATAAAATACAACTTTTACAAAATGTTCCCTAACAAATGCATTTTAAATTGTTAGTCTTATTTTTATTGTTAACATATTTATGGTACTTGAAAGTACCAGGTTAATTAATTCGTTGTATACTGAATAATTATTTTGAAAATATATATGTATGCATATTTATTTATTTATTAGACCTTAATTAAAACTAAAATGACCTAGCAAAAAGTTAACATGATGATTATTTCATTTTTCGTAATGTGATTGATAAAAGCTTGAAACATTCTTCAAGGAGTATGATTATAGCAGTTTAAGAAAAATTCTTCAAAAAAATATTGTTATCGAGGGATTTATCGTAGTAAAGGCTATCGTTGTATCGAGAGGAGTGAAAAATCAAACTACAGGCACACAATTCCGAACTAGATTTGTAAAAAAAAAAATCATTATTGAGGGATTTCGTGTGGGCATCGGAGCTGGAGAGCTTTTAGGACATACATACTCAGCTCATGACGCCTCGAAGTCATGATGTGGCCCGCGACCTCAAACTAGATTTTGTAAAATTTGATTTAGCGGCACATTCAGTGCCCACGACACGTTTTCGAACCCATGAAGTGGCCTGCACTCTGCTAAAAGTTGAGCACCCTTGCTGTAGGGTGTTTTACCCAGGAGGTAAAAACAGGACAGTTTACCGTAAGGATCCAGGTTTGAACCCGAACCCCGTTGGTGGCATAGTGGTGTTTTACTGAAGTAGGTTCCCTGCGGTTTTTCAATTTCGAGGAGCGAATGCGAGGCTTGTCTCCCATTTAAAAAAAAAAAAATCTCTCAGCTGAGAGCAGGCAGTCCTCCAACAAGATACTAACATGCGATAAAAATCGAGGCATTTACCATCTTCACTTCATAAGATAAAAGGCAGATGGCAGCACCTTCACGAACACGAAACAAGCACAACTGTGACAACATAAATACATTAAAGGCCAAACATACACTCAAGCACATGCTCCCATTCCTTCGTGTACGGATTCGTCAGACATTCCGCAGAAGATTGTGTACCCGGTGTATCAACGGTGACGTAGTAGAGTATCGTTGGAGCGAGGTTTCAACTGTTAACAGAAGAACCTGCTCAGTCTCTTAATGTTTTCAAGGACTGCGCCGACTTTGTGATGAGCTATACATAGAGCTTGACGCATTTTTTAGGTACCCCCCCCCCCATCCCTCCCTTCTTCAGAAAACAGTCGCTATAGCTGATAAGGCGAGTGGGACGGTTTTTCCATCAGTTCAGAGAAGAGCCACTTTTTTTATTTTTTTCCTTGGCCTTTCTCACTACCGATAAGACGTTGATTTTCTTCTCTGGAAACGAAGTTATCAAGGGATAAAGGAAAAACTCCTCACTAAGCCTGTTTCTAAAAAAGAATAAAATAAAATTTAGTGTATGTATAATACTCTACTTCTATACATCCCTTTTCCGACCTCTGCTTCAGTGGGGGTCTTGCTGCCGTGTGATCTCAATGGCCCTTTTCTTTTCTTATTCTCAATCTTTCTTGCTCTTCCTTAAAGTTTTAGAGATATCTTTACGCTCAAATCTTCCATTCGCACCTTGAAATAAAACAGATGGCCCGTAAAAGCACCTCCTCGGAAGTCCTCCCTATTATCTGGCGTCTTTTTTTACCCTCAAGAATTTTGTAACTCTTTTTCATGAAAGGTAGCCGATAATGGTTTCTCCTCCTCCTCATTTTTATGAAGCCTTTATATCTCGTACACATTTTTTTTTTCTTCGTTCATTTTCCCAGATGTTCGGTGCTTATATACAGTAACTATAGTGCTTTCGCAACTATATTTTACAAGAAATGCACTTCTTGGTCCAAGTAATAAAGGTTCCTGATGTTGTTTACAGAGAATTCATGGAGGTGTTAAAAATATCGAAGAGGCCTCGTACACGCCTGGGAAATTTTATACTTATAGTTATTGCATGTGAATATGTAGGGGGTATGGTGTTATGGAGAAAGAGATTTTTCATAACTATAACATATTATGTTTTTTCGCTTTAGTGTTGTTCCGTCAGGAAAAAGCAAATTTTCTGTTCGTTTATTTATTTTCATAAAAAAAAAACCACATTTTCGATGGAGAATTGCTTGAATTTGCAGTTTTCTATTCGATTACGTAGAAACGTCTAGAAAAAGCATTACCTGAATGTTCCGAATATGTAGGAAATGATGCTCAAAAATATTTAATGAACATAATATTATCAATACGTTCATTTTAATGTACTTTGACTGGAAATTTGTTCACTGAGAAGCATGGGCTTCATTCGGGGGGGGGGGCGTGGAGGTCATTGCTCTCCCCCTCAGCGTCAAAGGTGAAGTCGACTGATCTAATGTATATATGAATTGACATCATCATCATCGTGCCACCCCCTCCCAGACTTCCAAGTCTATCCCTGCCTATGCTGAGAAGGAAATTGAAATCTTTCGAACTCCAAAAATCTTGTTGTCCAAAATTTTTTTGTTTATCCAAAATTGAATAATTGATTTAGAAAAATTGATTGGGGTTTTATTGCTCGTAAATTTCGTTGAGGAATCAATGATATTTCAATACGAAGAGGAAAATTCTTATATTCTGGGGAAAAGTTTTTAACAACTTTTGTTGCTTAGTAAAGGTTTTCTAATGAGTAGACTTTTTAGATGTGACTGCAGATTTCTTATGATAGTGCATTTTTCGCTATTTTTACGCGATAAGAGCATTAAGGCTGTCCATTAATCCGTAGGAGTAAGAGGGGGGGGGGGAAGAGATCTCTTCTGAACAGCACGTTGCAAGGCATCCCAGATATGTTCAATAATGTTCATGTCTGGGGATTTTGGTGGCCAGCGGAAGTGTCTAAAGTCAGAAGAGTGTTCCTGGAGCCACTTTGTAGCAATTCTGGACGTGTGGGGTGTCGCATTGTCCTGCTGAAATTCGGCTGAAAGTCCGTCGGAATGCACAATGAACGTGAATGGGTGCAGGTGATCAGACAGGATGCTTACGTACCTGTCACCTGTCAGGGTCGTATCTAGACGTATCAGGGGTCCCATATCACGCCAACTGCACACGCCCCATACCATCACAGAGCTTCCACCAGCTTTAACAGTCCCCTGTTGACATGTAGGGTCCATGGATTCATGAGGTTGTCTCCATACTCGTACGCGTCCATCAGCTCGAAGCAATTGGAACCGAGACTCGTCAGACCAGGCAACGTGTTTCCAGTCCTCAACAGTCCAATGTCGGTGTTGTCGGGCCCAGGCGAGGCGTAAAGCTTTTGTGTCGAGCAGTCATCAAGGGTACACGAGTGGGCCTCCGGCTCCGAAAGCCCATATCGATGATGTTTCGTTGAATGGTTCGCACGCTGACACTTGTTGATGGCCCAGCATTGAAATCTGCAGCAATTTGCGGAAGTGTTGCACGTCTGTCACGTTTAATGATTCTCGTCAGTCGTCGTTGGTCCCGTTCTTGCATGATCTTTTTCCGGCCGCAGCGATGCCGTAGATTTAATTTTTTACCGGATTCCCGATATTCACGGTACACTCGTGAAATGGTCGTACGTGAAAATCCAAATTTCATCGCTACCTCGGAGATGCTATGTCCCATCTCTCGTGCGCCGACTATAACACCACGTTCAAACTCACTTAAAATTCGATAACCTGCCATTGTAGCAGCAGTAACCGATCTAACAACTATGCTAGACACTTGTTGTGTTATATAGGTGTTGCCGACCGCAGCGCCGTACTCTGATTGGTTCCGTATCTCTTTATTTGCATACGCATGCCTGTACCAGTTTTTTTGGCTCTTCAGTTTACATAGCAAACAGGGTGCATTGCATTTTACTCACAAACCATCGATCTTAGAGGTACTACTTCCAATTAGAAAAAGTTTCCAAATAGCGTGTAGTACTCAGATACGTCATTAATGTTGCAAAAGGTTGTATAGCTATTAAAATTTAAAAAAAAAGACTTTTTATATATTCCGTGTGCCCATAGCCCAGTTAGAAAGTTGTTGCCCTGTCTCTCCTGATGCTAACTAAAAAAAAATTCCACGTTTCTAAGTGCAATACTCACTGATGCATTCGAATTCTAAAAACGGAGGGAAATTGGGGAAAAAAACCCAGTGTTAAATACGGATAAAACGTTTTACCCGCACATTCGTGTTGTTTTTCCCTCCAATTTTTCTCTGTTTTTCGAATTTGAATAGCTCAGTGAATTAGAAACGTGGAATTGTTTAGTTGGCATCAGGAGAGACAAGGAAACAACTTTCTAATTGGGTTTTGAGGCACACAGGGACTGTATGAAAAGTTAATTTTTTTGTTATTTTGATCACCACCCCCTTACAACGTGAATGACATATGTGAGTGCAACACGTTATTTTGAAACTTTTTCTAATTGGAAGTATACCACAAGGATCAACGGTTCGCCAGTAAAGTGTCATACGTCTTGTTTGCTATTCACCCTGCATAGTGCCGGTCTCCAGGTACCTGGGCTAGAATTCAGTGAGGTTCCCTCTTGCCTTGGTTGTATGTAGGGCGATCTGAAAATCATGGACCCTCAGGCAAAGTAAAATTTTGTGGGGCTCCGTATTCAGCTTACATATTTGTGTACAGCTTACTCTCAAAAATCATAGTACTAGATCGTGTAGGTTCCCTATGGGCATGAAGCCCGCTGGGGCTATGCTCGTATGACCCTATTTCTATGGGCAATTTTGCAGGATTCTGAAAGTAGTCACACAATTTATCCCACCATATTTCACTTAGAAGTTCTATCTCTTCACATCTTGTTTTGCTTTCTTAGCCCTGTGTGCCCTTTCCCCTAAATCACCTGTCATGGTTCCCTCTTCCCCCAATAATAACCTTGAATATTTTTATTCCAGGACCACAAGGGGATCATATGGCCCCAGATTGAGTAACCAACACTGGTCTAGAAGGCTTTATTTAAACCCCTCGTTAGAGAGAGATTCCTTGTTTTTAGTGTTTAAACCAAGGTTGTTCAATCTTTTCATTCCGCTGGCCAGAAAATGGAATATATGTGGCCTATATTACTCTCGTATTTTACGGGACATTCCCGTAATTGTTGCAATCCCGACTTTTATATAAAGTGTCTCGTTTTTTTCGATTTTCAATGAATTTCACTAGAATTTATACCTTTTTACTTTAATCAAGGAATTAAGATTATAAATAATTATTTTTGTTAGATAAAATGCATTCATTTCACATATTTCTGAATCACATTTTTTTTTGACGACTTACATTTGCAGTGTTTTAGTAAATTTTCCGCTATTTGCGATTTTTCAGAAATTTTAACGATAGTTGGCAACTTCACTCACCTTTAACAATTTCCTTGGTTATAATTAACAACTTTTCTTTAATTTTATAATTTTCATCGATAACTGGCGATGGCTCATATGGATCCCCCGTTTTCCGTATATTTATATGAAGGAAATATAGTCAGCCTTTTACTGCTGATACTTTTCTACTGCAAGACCATAAACTAAAGATATACTATTATAACTCTGTGTGCAAGATCTTTCGCGGGCCGGAGATTGTGTGCACCCCCCTAGTTTAAGACAATCAGAGCATATTTTCCGACTCATTCAAATATTAACGCATGCGCTCCCTACATTGCATTTTTATTTAGTTACTTATGAAGACGTTGTTTTAGTTAAGTTTATGGTAATATTGAAGAGAAATTTCTGACAGCGTTTGCGGGAGGATAGAATTTTTCACAAATGTTTCTCCACTTCCGATTTAAAGTGAATGCGTAGAAAGTCTGAAGTAAATGTACTGTAAAATCGTAGCTGAGTTCATCATCTCCTCCTTCGTTGTGTTTCGCCCATGATCTCGTGAAAAAAAATTATTTAATGGAGTTATTCTTCTTTCACCCTTTATCCAGGTACTTTATCTGTCAAGGAATATTTTTTTCTTCTATTTTTCCGCTTTGATGCATGGCTTTGTTGTTAAAATAGATATATATATATCTCTCGCGGAAATCTTTAGAGATGAAGGATAGTACTGCATATAGGTAAGTATAGTATCTAGAGAGAGAGAGATATAAGTTACTGAATTTTCACTTGTCATTTTACTTATTTAGTTTGAAAAAAAAATTTCCTTCCTTTACGAGAAAAGTTTTAACTCTATCCTATATCTTTTTGGGCGGATAATAAAAATTTGTTGTTTTCTTTTTTTTTTAATTTAAAAAATCTTATCAGAAAATTCGGAGTATTTTTTTGGCTTTACGATCTACAGCTTTTATATGAAAGGATTATTAGATATATAGAATTTTCTCTCTTTCGGAACTTAATTTTTCTCTCCAAATCGAATTCAATTTAGATTGAAGGAAGGATGTAATTCGATTTATTTATTTTTTCTACCGCATCAATTTTTATTCGTTCATATTTTGAATTCGGACCTGAATAGCTTCGATGATTTTCCGTACAAAGATTATGTAATTAAATTAGTTAATGAGCGGAAATGAGTTGAATTTCAATAATTTTTTTTTTTCTGCTTGTTTAAATATATTTTTAAAGCCCGACATTTTTCTTTCGATGTTAAGTTCTTCTATTTGCATGATTGTATTGAAGAAATTATAATGTTGTTTTTTTAAATATACAGAGAATATCACATACATACAGGGTATCTATAAATGATCAAAACGGTTCCGTAATTTTTTTATTCTTTTTGTGGCTGAAACATTTGAGATATTTCGGTCGAGTTTGATATTAAAAGGCAAGTACAGTGATACCTCGCCTAACGAAGATGATTGGTTCCAGAAATACGCTCGTTAGCCGAAATCTTCTTAAGCCGAAACGTGATTTCCCATCGATTTCTGTGGAAAATCGTTTGACTCGTTTCAGGTTCTGCCCGAAATTTAAAGTCAAGTTTTTTTAAAACACCGAGGAACGCCATTGGAAAAGACAAAATCTTACTGAAGGCTAAAACGAATAGCTTCAAAATTGAATAAATGAGAATCTACACGAAGATAAAAGAGATATTGAAGATCTTTTTATTTCACACTAATGAATCATACATACACAACCAACACCAGCTTTAGTCTATCTATGGTGTCCCATCCATTTGTGATCTGATCAGCGCATTTCTGCGTCTGACACATTCAGATAGAAAAGATAAGCTCCTAGAATATCCAGACTGTTCGGTTTGATGTTCAGAGTCTTGCGCGCTCTAAAAACATAGGCTCCTTTTTTCAATGCATTTTTTTGCTGTTGTTGATTCTTTCATTTTACGCTAAATAATTCAAAAACTTTCAGAAAGAGAAGTGTCAGTAGATCTGGAAAAGTATTTCGAGGTGGGCATTAGTTAGTAGGACTCGAGTGAGAGTAGTTCTGATGATCAATGGCACCAAAATTCAGCTCACGAAGCCACTGTTTTATGATTGTACTGTAGATGCATCCATATCAACGAAGATATTCGAATTTTTTTAAATTTTCAAACTATTTACGAATTTATGGGGCACTTTGTGCATGTGATTTATAATAATAAATTAATCATGTTATGATAGTTATAGTTAGCAAAAAAGAATTTACTTTGACTTTTTGTTAGGGTGTGTTTAGTAAAAAGGTAAGTTAATCTATGGATATTGATTTTTCGTTAATAAACCAATGACTTTTTTTTTTCTAAAAAGAAATTCAATACATTTTTTTTCTCATCATTTTCGGTTATAGGATTAAAGAAAAAAAATATGTAAGCTATAATTTTTTTTCGGACCTCTTATAAAGAACATTATTGATACTTAGATGAACATATCCGCCAGCCATCGAAGATTATAACTTCTGTACTAATGGTCCCTCAGAAATAAAAAAAGAAAACAAAATTATTCGAAATCCCACTTACAGATGTCTACTTTCATTATAAAGCCGAGCAAACAAGCTCTTTTATTCTTCTACCATCCTCCCCCCCATAACTTAAAACTTGTATTTCTCTTGAAGTGCTTTTAAACACCGTAATCGCCATCAGTGGGTGTCGGAGGATATAATATACCTCCGCGCTACTTTTTTTTCGGGCCATTTGTAACTCCTCCCACCACCTGGGAAAATCAGGAAATTTTCCAAACATCTTTCTCGCAACATGCGTATTTTCTCGTTAATACCCCGTATAAGAGGGGAGATAAAAAAAAAAAAAAAACATACAGGTATAAAAATGCATGTATGAAATATATGGAAGAGCGATGAAAATGCTGGGTCCATAAATTACGGAATAAATCTTTTTCTACTTTTTTGTTTTCAAACCACTCGTTGCTGCATTTATGCACACGCGTGATTTTTCCCAAGTACTACTTAATGGACTCGAAGAAGAGTTTCTCCTGAGAAAGTCTCTCTCTTTACATTCTTCTTGTTAGTTAATGTACTCCTCCGCGTCGCAGAAATAATTCCTGTCCTCTTCTTCGCTCCAGCCTAGTCGTCCTTTTGGAAAACTAATGGCTCGCGCTCTCCATCTTTTGCCCACCTTTTAACTCTTGGATTCCATGGTAGAAGAGGAGGAGAATCCTTTTACCGTCGGTACTCTTCCATTAAGTACTGTTTGTGCTTGTGCCCTGACTGCTTTATTTACTCTTCTTTTTCTTTCTCATTAATGTCGCTGCTACTGCACTTTTTCCTGTCGAGAATTTGTCAGTTAAACACTGGTTTGGTCCAGTTCTGGGCCACGCCTGCTTCATAAAAGGAGGACGTAGCGGAAAAGATGTGTTTTCTCGCTCTTTCTCTCTATTTTTCATTTTTGAGTGGCGGAATTAATGGGAAGATAATTTCTGCTTTTTTTCATTATTTTTGTCTTTTCAGAATTTTTTACCTGAATTATAAGAATTAAATTAAGTTATGTATTTAAAAAAATTGGAATAAAACATTCTAGCTTTTATTCCCAAAAATATTTAATCCCATTCCCATATAGGTTTTTTTTTTCATCTTATTTAAATCTGCAGTTGAAAACTACTTTCTTTAAAGTCAATTTGAGAATCGTCAATTTTTTTCTTTCGAACATTTTTTTTTTTTATTAGACGAAACATCATAAAAACATACAAGCCAAAAAGAAAAGTACAAAGCAAACATTATTTGACCCAAAGGGATATAATCCTCCCATGGGTCATAAAACAGTAATTCAAATGGGGCAATTTTTTTTGGCAACCTTGAAACTGTACAAAACAATAATATGCGAGGATGATGTCTCTCTCCGCTATCCATACGAAAGTTTTTAACAGCTGGCTGATGGGAAGATAAATTTAGGATAGATAGAAAGTTCAACTGCCTTTGCGGGGAATCGAACCCACGCCCTTTCACTTTCCAGGTAAACACCCGGAACGTATAAAACAATAATACTCAATATCTAAATTGACTTTTTTTTTCTTGAAGAATGCAGGGCTCCCACTGGTCCTACTTTTCCTACTTTTTTGGTAAAATGTCCTACTTTCTCCGTTTTGTCTTACTTTGTAGTTTTTGTCCTACTTTTCCTACTATTTTTACAAATTCCTATCAACAAAATTCATGTAATTGATTGTAATTGAGCAGGAGGGAATCATTGATATATTGCCAAATGTTGTAGATTGCAATTAATGATTCTGCCAAAGCAGCAATTGCATCGTTTTCAAGGTTATTTGAGTGGTGTATGTGGACCAATTTGGTCTCCTAATTTTTTGCTTAGTTTTTGGGTTCAACAAGTAGAGCAGCAGTCATTAAAAACGCCTGTCTGGATGGAAAAAAATTTTGTATTTACTACTTCATGGTCTTGTACAGTAACATTCATCATTCAAAATTATGGTGTTCATTTTGTGTATAGGTGAAACAATATTTTGCATTACAAAACAGTTGGATACATAGGCTTTTTGCTGATTCTGATGCTACCCAATAGCATATTTAATTGTCTTGCATATTTTTAAGGCATGAAAAGGCATAAACAATATTTACAATGCTCAGTAAAGAACTAGAAATGAAAGGACTTCATTTTTGTCAAAAACGATTACACTGGCATTGAACAGTACAATGTAAAAAAAAAATCCCTTTAAAAAAATATGGGCGATGCAGTAAAACCATCCGGTTCACCTTTACTTATTTACATCAGACTTTGTAATTTAGAAATTTTTCACTATGCTTTTGAAGGGGTCTTGAAAGAGCGTCATTTTTAAAAAACTTACATGCCTTCATAATTTGTTGTGCACTGTTGAAGAGAGGTGAAAGACTCCATAAAAAGAATGTAATAAATATTATGAGAGACAGAAAAGAATTATCTATGTTTTCACCAAAAATTGCTTTTATAACTAAGTCATCTCTGGTCATTTTACTTTGGCTTGAGTCAATCTTATACTGTAGGATACTGAAATAATGCTATGAAAAAAAAAATTTTTTTTTTAAATAAAAACAATTGTTTTAGGGATTTTTTTATTATGCTATGATTATGATGTCGAGGGGTTCCCCCCCCCCCATCTTACTTTTAGTGCACCTTTTTCCTACTTTTTCTAATTTTTTGAGTGGGAGCCCTGAGAATGCAATAAATGTTCAACTGCTACCAGGGCCGTAGTGTGCCTTCTCGGGGCCCGCTATTGAAAGGCTTATTATTAGGCAAAGCAAATGTAAACTTTTGTGGGGCCTCCATTCAGCTCGGAGCCAAGGGGCAATACCTCAGTTACCCATAGTTACGGTCCTGAATGTTATCCCCTCTCTCTCTCTCAAATTATAGTAATTAGTTAATTATCAAATAAAAGGGACTGTTCTATACCCGTTATTTCAAATACACAATTTATTATAATTTTTTTTTTTAAACATATCAAGTGAAAGCTCTTTTCTATTAATACCATTAAATTCGTTGCATAACCTTGGAGTAAGAAAGCACGAAAAAATTTTGTAAATTGTTTTTCTTGGCAATGGTATATAATATAGATTCTCTGTTCGTATAGTACCTCTTTGTGCAATTGCTCTGCTGGGATACCAGTCAGGATTTTCATACATGAACAGCAATTCTTCGTATAAATAAATAAAATATATTTCTGAATTTTTAAGCGATGATCGGTAATGTCCGTAACTGAGCAGGCACGTTTATATGTGTTTATAAAATATCTATATAGTTTTCATTCATAGCTAAACGATACTTACATAACATGAGTATTCTGTCACTTTCCATTTTCGTTTACAAATATGGAAAACAGGTGGCAGCATCAATATAACAAGAATCAAACATAACTCTAACGTTAAATACGTTAGGGTCACTCATGTGCATACGCACACTCAACACGTTCCTTTTCGTCATTGTTTATAAAACTAATAGCTCGCGCTCTTCATCTTTTTGCCCACCTTTTTTAAAGTAGTAGAGTAAAATTCTTTTACTGTCGGTACTTTTCCATTAACTAGTGTTTGTTCTTGTACCCTGGCTGCTTTATTTACTTTTTTTCTTGTTCTCATTAATGTCGCCGCTGCTGCACTTTTTCCTGTCTAGAATTTGTCAGTTAAACACTGGTTTGATCCAGTTCTTGGCCACGCCTGCTTCATAAAAAAGAGGACGTAGCGGAAAATTATAGTGCCGGACTCGTGATGCGAGGATCCGGGTTCGAACCCCACAGTGGTGGTCGGCTGAAGTTGGTTTTCTGTGGTTCCCAACTTCAAGGCGCAAATGCGAGCCGATCTCCCCGTTAAAAAGTCTCGCCACAGAGAGCAACAGTCCTACAACGGTAAATCATTCAATCATAACACTTCACTCATAGTTAGTAAAGCTGGGGGCAGATGACAGCACTACACATAACAAGCATTACACAGAAACAAACTTTACATCAGGTTGCACTACACGTACACGCACATTCCCGCATGTACCGATTCGTTGGGGGGTTCGCGGCGGGGGGGGGGGTGCATGTGTGGTGTAGCAGTAGTAGGTAGGGACTCGGGGATCCATGATGTTCTTGGGTCAGCCACCTCGTTGGGCAATTTGCCTGTTGTGGCGTTGTATTTGTATTTGTAAAAGATTGCGTTTCTCCCTCTTCCTCTCTATTTTGAATTTTGAGTGGCAGAATTAACAATAAAATAACTTCTGATCTTTTTCTTTTCCCTTCAAAGATTTTTACCTGAATGAAAAAATGAATTTTTATGTACAGTAAAGAAAATGAGGAAAAAATTTTAGCTTTTTTCAAAAATATATAATTCGATATATTCCCGTATATTTTTTAATATCTTATTTAAAGCTGCAGTTGAAAACTAAATTTTTTTTTCTACTTTATTTGAGAGCAATTTTTTTCTTTAGAGTATTTCTGAAGTTTCAACATTGATTGGAAATGTCTGTAACTGAGCAAACACGTTCATATGGGTTTATATAGGGTCTATATATAGTTTTCAGTACCTAGATGATTCTTACATAACATGAGAATTCTAGCACTTGCCATTTAGTACGTTAAGGCCACACAAGACGTTCTTGTATGTACCAATTCGTTAGAGGTTCCGAAGAGAAATAACTTTTTTTTTCAAACAGTTGCTGCCTGTGTATTTTAATTGAATCTTCATATATAGTAATAGATGTGTTTAGCAAATTTTTATCCATACCACATAAATAAACAACTGGTCTGTTAACACAGGCATATATTACTCGAGTTTTCAATAGTTATCTGTTTTTCGTTTTCATAACTTCAATCATCTCCCCACACCTGGTAGCAGGGCCCCTGGACTAGCATCTTTGGCGGGCACCCATAATAAATTTGTAGCGTGAAAAAAATGAGAATCGTCTTGGGGGCCCCTCCCCCGGGCTACAGCATTGTCATTACCGCCTTTGTGTGTGTGTGGGGGGGGGGGGGGTCATGGTTTCAATCAATGGAAATAAACAAAATCATCCTATGAGGCTTATACACATAGGAAAAACATGTTTATCCGTATTGATTTTCATTTCATTCAAATTCATAGAGATCCTTATGATCATCAAAATCTATAATCATTGCGAATGGCTTTGGATCAAAGGTTATCCACTCAACGCACATCAACGATCCACTCAACCGGTCTCCACTATTCAACGAGGAATATGTCCTCACACCGCTAACTTTCCCAGGGGTATCGTTCAACCATCATATCTACCTTAGAGCCATATCGTAACCTGGCCAAAAATAGCCACTCTACATAAACGGAAGTTACATTAGCTCTGGAGCAATGGAGGCATAAAATTTAAATTGAGCAGCCGCTTTCCATGGAGGAAGATAAGCAGAATGTGCTGCCTTGAACCTCCGTGCTGGAAGGGGGGAAACCGGAACACTTTTCGCATGCATGCAGACACACGAATTCACCAATATCGCCGGCGATATTGCTCGGCAACGTAATCGTTCGAGCTTAATTCGAATTCCATCAGGAAAGCCTTTTATGATGCCATTTCTGCTGAGCCTTCCTGGAACTGCATCGGGGGGGGGGGGGGTGGGGGGGGGGGGGGTATGAGTGTTTCCTCGACCCTTTGGACTGATTGTTTGGTCCCATTGGAAACTACACGTTATGAAAAAAAATGTTCAAGTTCTTTTTTTTCTAACTGAAATCTAGCGTTTTTATGTGTTTCCATTCGTAAATGTATGTTATTTGAAATCATATTGATGCTGTAACTTCTGGTTCATTCATAAATCCAACCCACAGCCGCCCCATAAGACGTGGGGGCACATTACACGGGAGCAGTGTTCGCCAATACACTTCAAAATTCAGTTTTACTCCTCCGAATTTCGTTGAGGCATGAAAATACTTCTTCAAATTGTAGATAATTTTCATTAATTTCTCACTGATTAAATAAATACCTCTCGTTTTACAAACATACCCCTTAAAATTTTAGAGAGGAGTGAAATTACTCTCCGAAATTATATTTTCGGATAACTCTGCACTGGAGTATATTGAAAACAATTTCCTCCAAAATTCCTTATACAGTGGAACCTCTCGATAACAGACATCATGAGACCAAAAGTTTTGCCGCAAACGGAAAGTGCCCGTTAATACACTCCAATCCGCTTATAATGGATATTACGGAATATTGTATATAATGATTTTTTCCGTTCTATTGAACCTGAAATACCAAATATTGTAAAAAATATTGCTTATAACGAACGGTTTTTAGGTCATAAAAATCCTAACCCTAATAGTAACTGTATAACCCCTTGCAACATTAAATGACGTATCTGAGTTCTGCACGTTATTTGGATAATTTTTCGTCCCGACATTTTTAGAAAATTTTGGTGCAATACATTTGAATTCATTACGACTTGCAATAACCTTTACATTTCTAAGAGCGGCTCTGAATCCAACGTTGCTCTTGAATAGAAGTTGAATTTGTTATCTTGGTGGTGTGCCCGTGAAATAATTACGCATTCTCGGTATCTTGACATCAGCTATTTCAAGTGGATATCTCTGGAATTACGCGTGAGGAATAATTAAATGTTTCATGAATAATTAGAGGCCTGACTGGATGTGTTTTAGCGGTCGCGTGAAGCTCTCGTGAACTGCTTCCACGTCATTCAGTTGTACGTTTCGTAGGGTTTGGCGTGTAATACCTAAATATTTTCGAAGTTGCTGCAAGATCGTATATATAAATGAAATATTTCAGTGGTTCCGCAAATGTGTATAGTTAACCGCAATTTCATTTCTTGCAACTCACCGATAGCTTCAGAAATCGTGAGTAATTCTCCGACAAGTCCCCCAGTAATTCTCCGGCAAGATATTTCCCTTAAAAATTTCAATATCTTCATAGATAATTCAATTACTCCTGTCGATTCCGCGAACTCTCGGAGTAATTTTTGTTGCTTTTGTTGGAGTGAACTCCGTAAGACGTTAGTTATTTAGACTGTGTTAAGGCTTATATAACTCTTCCTCTTTCTCTCTCTCTCTCTCTCTGGTGGTGACAGGAATTTTCCTCGAAAATAATCGACTGAACATTTTCGATGACGTTCTTTTCAGTGGAGTGACTTAAACTTTTACGGTAAATAGTGTGACGTGAGTTATAATTGATAAGTCAAGCAAGTCGTGTTCGTTGTCTCTTTAGCTATTTAGATGAGGATTGCAGCAGACCTTACTTCATAGCCGGGACCATAACACGGAGCTACTTTGCACCGTTTTTGAGTTAATTAGGGGATTAATGATTTTTGCAAAATGGTATTGATATATATTCTATGATGATGGGAGAACAGGTCTGTTGCCATTAAAAAAAGTCATCGCATTTTTTGTTATTTTAATTTTTTATGATTCTTTTTTTTAAGATTGCTGCAAAGTAACCCATCGGCTTACTTCGCAATCTACCTCATATATTATTTCTTAGCAAGACAATGCTTTGGAGCACTGTCGATCCACTTAAAATTCATTGTGTTACCACAATAAATTATTGTGTTATTATATTATATTAATACATGCTGTTATGTTACCACAGAACTACGGGAAACTGACAGGAAATGGATTTTTTCGGTCTTCAATGGAAAAAAAATTATCACAATTCCCATAAGTACAACTCATCTCATTTAACATGTAAAAAAAGAAGCAACTAATATGAAAGAAATTTGGTATTATTTTATCAAAAAACAAGATACAAGCAATATTCGTTTTGAATAGGATTGATACTGAGCTGAATTAAGCCCAAAACGAAGTAAAAATAGTACTTTGGGATTGCTTTACACTACTTTTTGGTGGTACAAAGTAGCCCCAGTTTTGGTCAGGACATTACTATCAAATGAATATCGAGCATATAATGATAAATAGTCGGTGAATTACAACTTTGTAGGTATGATTTAGAAGACAATTAGTTTCTACATGCAAATAAACAGTATTTACTACTGAAATTAATTATTATTATTTATAATCTGAAATCATGTATTGCGGATTGTACTCCTATATTTTACATTATTCCACGCTGTTTAATATAGCCAGCTCTAGTGCAATCGTTGTTCTCTATCACTGAGAGAAAAAATTGATGTCTCAAATACAGTGAAAAACGTAAAACTGGAGTTCGTGCAACTGGAGTATTGCTAATGAATTCACAACTGGAGTATTGCTAATGAATTCAATGCATTATGATTAAACACATTTTCATGTAAACGCAATGACGGAAGTCATCGGATTTAATCTCGAAGCTTAACACACATTTTTGAAGGTGTTTAAATACTCAACAAAACTTACCAAACTGCGGTTGGTCAGTTTCTCCAAAAGACACGGAAAAACGTGAAATTTTTATTTTAAAGAAGTCGGGACTGCGAACAATACGGGGACGTCCTGGGAAAACGGGTCATATGGTCACTTTGGGCAAACCAAGAAAATCCCCGGTTTCCCCCCTTCTATTATTATGACGGTTTTTTTTCTGTGCGAAATATTTCATCACGTGATAAACTGCAGATTTTTTATGTCTGCGAATTAGCACGTATGACTTTCTAATTGCTTCGTTTTTGACAGAAAAATGCAGATTTTTCTAGACAAAAATCCCAGGTGAAAGCAACTATCACAGGTGTGTTTAGGCCCTAAACACATATGTGCTAGGAGACTTAAGGCCCTAAACTTCAGGGTACTCTATAGGGTAACGATATCGAAATAGCGGATATATCTCTTACTCAAATACACGAGTTGTCCGACAATGTCTCCTGTCGGGAAGAATCAAAACCACTTGGAAATTTTCATTACAATAGCCACTAGGGAACAATCGACCTTTTTCCAGGATTGGCGCAAAGTAGCCCTTATTACGGTATGTGTTTTCGCTGCGAAGGTTCTCCCGATTAACCTGAAGGCACATCAGTGTGTGTGATGAAGTTATTACTTAATTACTTCGGCAAAGAAGTACGTTGAGTTGGAGAATCGTTTATTTTGCCTCTTCTTTTGGTTTGAAGAGTTAGGAGGGGTTTTTTTTTTTTTTTTGCCGTATCTTCTCCACTTCTTTCACTCCGATCTACTCCCAAAAGAGTTATTGCTCTCATCTCGATAAACTCCCTGATTCCCCGGAGGTTGTGGGAATGTGGCACCAGCAACCAACCTCCCTATCGGTTCGGTAGCTTTTCCATTTCAAACTAACGCTTTCTGCTGTTCTTTGTGGCGTTTGCTGTGTGTGTGTGTATGGGGGTTGGAAGTTGGGAAGAGACTGTTCCTGGGCGATATTTCACCGCCGGTAATTGATTTTCTTGGCAAAGCACACCCCCCTCCCCCTTTCCTTTTCTAGCTCCTCTCTGGAAACATTTCTCTATAAACCTCTACACTATTTCTCCCACAACCTTACAATTTACGTTTCCTTGCCCCCCCCCCCCTCCTCGTAGTTGTTACATAAGTACGTACGTTTCCAGAAAGGGTTATGCGAAGCTTTTGAAACGAGTCTTGTCGTATAGCACGTCTTTGGAATGCGAATAGTGGACCCCCGTATGTATTTGAGTTGCACTGAATGTGAGTTTTACAGTAATCTGTCTTTTCGAACGCAAATGGTGAGAAAAGTAATTACCGTAAATGGAGGTGAGAAGGAGAGCATGGGATGGAATTGGATACCCCCCGAATTTCCTGGACGAAGTTTGTACGGTGGTGCTTTGCACGAGTCCGTGAGACTTTTCAGTTTAAACCACCCCACGTGGCTAACGTGATATTAGGATAGGATATTAAGTAAATGGTTCTGTGTTTTCGCGGAGTCCGAACGGAGCTCGTTGAGAAATAATAGGCAATGAAGCCGTAACTACGGCTGCTAGGTGTCGGATCCATGTACATTCGTATATATCTTACTACGCAAACACCTTCTAATGGCTTAATTGCTGAGAACAGAATATTCGAATTATGCCTCTCTCTCTCTCTCTCGGCCGTAATAGCACAATGGAGTTTTCTCTCGGTCGTTATGGCATAATTAATACGATCCAGAAAATGAAATACCTTCAGTGAATGGATGTGAATTTAATCCATTCCCCAAAATCATAAGCGGATGCAGGTTCTTAGAACGGGAGGGGGGGGGCGGATTTTTGAACCCCCCCCCCGCCCCACCTGTGCAAGTAATACAAAATATTATGGGAACGGGAGACAGCCACCCCCCCCCCCTCCGATTTCCCCTTGTATCCATCTATGGTCCCAAGTAGCAGAAGTACTTACTTCGCAACTGACTTTTGAATCATATACAGTGAAACCTCGATGTGACGATGCTGTGGAATCTGAAAAAATATCGTTGTAGAGAGGTTATCGCGCGTTATGTCGATAGGTAAGCATTGTCATCAGTCGTCCCAAAATTCATGCTGTTGTTAGCATCGCTTCTGAATTGGCGTTATTAGTACTACACACCATGAAATGCTTTCCTAAGTATTTATTCGCAGCGAAAAAATTATAATTGTTTAGTTGATTAATAAATTCAGTTAGTCGTTCCACACTGTAAAGTGATTTACCGCACAATACTTTTGTGTAGTACACAAAAAATAGCTTCACGCCAACTTCATTTAGACGGTAGAAAACGCAAAATACCGATGTTATTAAAAACCCTCGAAAGAGCAAACACTGATGACAAATTAAAAAAAGATATCGAAGGTGATTTTGAGTAATCTATAAATAATATTATTGTAGCGGTTTCAGAATATCGTCAAAAAATATCATTACAGAAAGATTTATCGTAATAAAGGATATCGTATCAAGAGGAATTTAACATTAGACGACAGGCAGGCAGTAGACCAAGCAAGAAAAAATATCGTTGTAGAGGGATTCATCGTTATATCGGGTGTCGTTGTAGCAAAGTTTCACTGTATTTTTCATCTGAGTATTACGGTACGCTGTTTTGAATATTTTTTAATTGGAGTTGCATTGGTGTTGGTCTGTCAAAAACCCCAGCGAGATACTTGACCTTATTCCAAAACGTTCCGTGATACATCATGCAGTGATCGAAAAAAATAATTACAGCCAATCAAAAAAGCCCGCCTTTTTTTGAAAACACATTCATCAATTTGTCCGGGGTATGTACAGTCGGCCCCGCTTAATCGGGTATCAACGATTCCAGCATACAATATCCAGTTAAGCGAGGAAGAATTCAATATTGTCATTTTACAACGTTAAGTTAGTTTGTATATTGAAAACTAATGAAAGTTCGATATTAGTAAAGGTCCTCGGATAAATCAGCCATCAAAAATGAAATTAAAATTTCATGTAATTGCAATTGTACATTGATCAAAGTAACCAAGATTTTTGCTTGTACGTGTTGGAGACAACTTGAATACTTGGTGGCTAGTACCTGCTCTCAAATGTATTTATCTTATCCTAGTAACATATTGTCGCTGGCTGTGTCACGACATATTATAAAATTAAGTAATTAAATTAAAATTTCTTTACGCAATGAATGAACTCGCTCAAATTGTGTAATCAAATCATAACAACCAAGGCGGACGGGGGGGGGGCAGACACCCCCCCGAACGAAATTTCTTTCTACGGGCCTGATAATAACACAATAAAAACATGAAAGAATTACGTATGCGCCGCAATATACATAGATTTTTAATGGCTTACTCGATATTTAAACATACTTTATATAATTAAGACGTGTTCACACTCACCCGAAAAAGGAATCTTATATATAAACTAGCTATTATAAACCCGGCGCTGCACGGGTTTTCTTCAATGAGGCTTTTTGGATCACGTGATATCTCCCTCTTTCTTTGAGAAACATACAAACCGTGTCTACGGTAACCAATATGAGGCCTTCCTGCGCGACTCTCGAAAGAAACAAATCTATATTAAAGAAACAAAAATGAATCGTTTTTTTTTTCCTTTTTTGAGGGCCGATAGGTATTTCGATTCCCCCCCCCCCACCCCCCTGAACTTCACGTTATGTATCTACCTGTTTCTGCTTCCAAAAATGCTTAATTAAAGCTGTGGAATTTCTTCGATCTACTTTACGGGCCCATAATTAATTTTTAAAAAACCTAAACTATATGAATTGATGAAGTTGAATATTAAAAGACATTAATTTTCATGATTGAGAGGATAGAAATAAAAAGTTGAAATCAATGTTATTGCATAAATATCCAACTCAAAAGTAGGTCCGGGGCTAATTACTTCATATTTAATTTTCTGGGCTTCGTATCTCTAAGCCAGTGGTTCTCAACCTTGGCAAGCCCACGGCCTAGTTTCATTCCCAGTCAAACACAAGACCAACGGCAAATGAATGAGGAAAAATGAAACGGCTGATCATTCGCGGCCCGGTATGAATGAGGTCAGGGCCCGGAACTGGGCCACGGCCCGGCGGTTGAGAAACACTGCTCTAAGCGAACTCAATATTTCAAAAATCGAAAATTCAATACATTTTTTAAAATTATTGATGTGGCGGAAAACCTCACTAAATTTCCGCATTTCTACAGTAAAATCGACAATTTTAACACTGATTTCTATGGAGATCATCCTTTGCCTTACCCTCAAAGTACTGCTGATGGTGTCTATTCAAAAGGCTTTTATTACTGGGAGGATTGAAAAAAGTGGCAAAAACCATTATAAACGCATAAACTATTGTAAATATATACTGGCAGCATTAAAGAAGTGACAAACCATTATACACGTCTGAAACGCATTGCTAGAGAACCACGGTAACTAAAGTAAACGTTCCGAGAGTGATCGTTGAGGTCCAAAAACCATTGTTGCCCTGCTCTGACGAAATTTTAAAGTAGCCTATCGTTCAAGTCGGGTTCCATTTGGTGTATACGCAAAATTTGGCGATGATCGATCTAAAATTGTAGATTTGTATAGAGAACACACACACAAAAAAACAAACAAAATCAATTTTATATATATAGATAGATGTGGAAGTATGTATATATGTTTGTTCTTTGTACAAATCTGCAATTTCAGATCGATCATCGCCAAATTTTGCATATATACAAAACAGGACCGGGATTCAACCATAGGCTACTTTAAAAGTTCATCAGAGCAGAGCAAATGCCCGAAATGGGCAAAAAAAAATTGTCGGGCAGCAATATTTCCTGGATCCTCCCAGTAATTGAAGAAAACCCGGGCAGCGCTGGATATTATAGCTAGTATAATATAAAAAAAAACCTTGGCCACTCACAACCAAAGCCACTGGAAATCTCCGTTTCACATCCGGCTCACAAGGCTCAAAAAGGAACTCGCATGGTGCAACCCTAACTGACCATGTGACCTAAGTCAAGTGATAGAAAGGAAAAGCAGAGGAGGAAAGATGAAATCGAGGAGCAGCGGAGGAAAGACGCGACGGAAGAGCATCGACTGGGACTAGAAATCCAGAAACTGAAAATTGAGTTAGAATCCCGATCAAATGGGAGGAACCAGTTTGAAAACATTAAAAAATCCAAGCCGAGTGTTTCAAAATCTGATGCAGAGGTTCGAAATGAGTGATGATATGTCTCTGGAGTCCTCTCCGAGCTACAACCTCGCCGTGTTTCGCTACGAAAGAAGGAATGGGTCACTCATCTTCTAGGACTTCTGCCTTATGAGATAAATCAACTGCGTGGGAACCCGAAGAGAATGTGGAGAATTTTTACCTTGAAGAACTATTGATGAAGAGAGATAAATTGACGGTGAAAAAGTTTCGTCAGCTGTTTGTCTCGCATCAGAAGAAGCAAACCAGTACTTGGCGAGACTTCCAGGCTTAGTGGGGCATAGCCTTAGAGCAGCGGTTCTCAACCTTTTTTTGACTCGCGGAGCCCTATCCAGTATATAATTTCTATGGCAGAGCCCTGTTTGAGTCGAGGAGCCCTTTCTTGTACATAATTTTTATGGCAGAACCTTTTAGGCCTCTTTTATTTATTCATCTATCAAATTTACTGATTTATATTGTTTTCCTCGAGTCGCCGCGGAGCCCCTGGGATGTGCACACATAGCCCTTGGGGCTCCGTAGAGCACCGGTTGAGAACCCTTGGGCAGTGCCGTCTTAAGGCATGAGAGTCCACTAGGGCACGGCCCGGGGGGCCTCAAGCGAAGAGGGGCCCTCACAGAAATGAGATCTGGTTGAAATTTGCGAGAATTGTTTGGTAGGGCCTCAGAAAAATCAATTGGCCCGGAGGCCCATGATCTTCTTAAGACGGCCCTGCTTAGAGGAAGTATAAGGGTATAATATATCTCTTCTCTCCTATAGCCCAGGGCAGCTCGTTCAAAGGAATGGAAAACTTGGGAAATGAGTGGTCAAGAAAATTAGTGGAGTAACAGAACGGCGTCAAATTCGTGTAGCCCACAGGCGGTGAAACAATAAATCTACCTCTGCCTGGAGCAGTGCTTTTAAAACTATGATCTGCGGTTAGTTACTCATTATATTACCCATTACAATGTTTACTCATGATCCTGCGGGGTGGGGTGTATGAGTAAGGGTAATGGGTGGAGATATGCTGGGGGGGGGGGGCATTGCCTCCCCAGCGTCAAAGATGGAGTCGTCCGCTCTATATATGAACTGACATCATCATCGTGCCGCCGCGCGATGGTAAGGGTCCGTGGGTTTCATTTACTGCCATGGCACATTTACTTCTGTAAAATTGTTTTTTGTTCAATTTTTTTAGCATATGAAAATTATTAAAAAAACAATACGGTTTGGATTTTATGGAGGTGGGTGGTGGCTCAAAATTGACCTTCGCTGCAGAGGGTCCGTGAAGCAATGACTTTCACTACTACTTAAACACACGTGCACCTCGTCCACATTCCTGTGCGGAACTTCTAAGGATTTGGTACCTGTTGTGAACCTAACGTGAAGTTTGTTGTGTGTAGTGCTGCCATCTGTCATCAATTTTTCTTAATTGAGTTTCACTGCAGGAGATCCGGTTGCTCAAAAGGTCTCTGACATCGAAAAGGTTTGGAAATACTGACCTAGAGAAAATTATTTAGAGAGTGAGGCACTAGGTCAGTGCGAGTGACCTAAAATTAGCAGATAAGTCGATGAACGACCAGAACAGGGATCTAAAAGATTTGCAAGCACATGAATTCCCAAAACAGTGTAAAACGAATATGAATGACCAAACGATTGGTATACAGAGAGAAAGGGGGAGACCGGTTGGTGAGTGACTGAAAAAGTGGCCAAAACCATATGAAAGCATGTGAATGACCAAAAGAATGACCTAAATAGTACGTGAGCAGGTCAAGTGAAATGTCAGAGATTGCAAGCATGTGAATGACGAAAAAAATTGGCCTAGAGAGCGAATGACCTGGTCAGTGAGCGAGCAAAAGAGTGACCGAAAGAGTTTGCAAGCATATGAGTGGCTGAACAGTGTGCAAGAGCACATTAATGACCAAAAGAACGACCTAGAGAGCACCGGTACAGGTCAGTGAGGGACCAAAAGAGTTTGCAAGCATGTGAGTGACCAAAAGAGTAGGCTATACAAGAATGATGAAAAGAAAGAGCCAGAGACCTGGTCGGTGAGTGACCAAAAGAAGGAATTATAGAGTGTGTAAGCATGGGAGTGACTTATTGATCTGGTGTGAATCAAGTCACTAAGGCAGTCACTAAGTCACTTAGGTTAGTGTGAACCTAGAGTGACCTACCGCTAAAAGGCCAAAAGAATAACAAAATGCTTGAGAATGTGAGTGACCGAAAGAATGACTGGAACGGGAGAAGGGCAGCAAATTTTATGTAGCCACAGGCGACAAACCAAAAGAGTTTGCAAACATTGAGTGACCAAAAGAGTTTGCAAGCATTGAGTGACCAAAAGAGTTTGCAAGCATTGAGTGACCAAAAGAGTTTGCAAGCATTGAGTGACCAAAAGAGTTTGCAAGCATTGAGTGACCAAAAGAGTTTGCAAGCATTGAGTGACCAAAAGAATGTCCTAGAGAGCACCAGTGCAAGTCAGTGAGACCACAAGAGTGACAAATCCGCCTCTGATTATATCGACAGTTTTCCTCGTGTGATAGTGAACTATCGTTATAACAAACTTTTACTTTTTCGCAGTCTTGGATATTTTTACTTGAAAGTTGCATTGGTGTGTTGGTCAGGCAAAAACTCGGCTTGACACTCACCCGACCTCCTTCCAAGATGTTCCGTGACAGATCATGCAATGACTGAAGAAAAGAATTACAGTCAATCAAAAAAAAAAGCCCGCGTTTTGTGAAAACACATCCATCATCAACCTGTCCGATGTGTATCTGAAAATTTCTGAAGCTGTTGGAATAGTGAGATTTTTCCTCATATCTCTCTAGAAGCAGTTGAAAACCACCCGCCGAACAACACAAGATGAAAAAATCCAAGATTCTTTGAATTGTTTTTTTTTTTTTTTTGTGAACCAAAATAGGTCTCGGCATTATTTTTATTTATGACTACTTTCGGGTTTTTTTGAAGAGTTAAAATGCGTTCATTCTCCCTGGCACTTCATTACCCAGGCATGATTTCCATCATCGAATCCGGTGGTGGGGGCGAATATCCATGTTTATCGAGACATTTTTCCTCTGGTTTGTTTGGGTCTAGGTCAATTCGTCGCGATCAACTTGTCGCGCGACAATTCGTCGCAATCAATTTGTCGCAGCGTCAATTCGTCGTGCTACAAACTCGTCGCGGTACAAATTTGTCGCAGAGTCAGTTCGTCGCGGTACAAATTTGTCGCAGAGTCAGTTCGTCGCGGTGCAAATTTGTCGCAGACTCATTTCGTCGCGGTACAAATTTGTCGCAGAGTCAGTTCGTCGCGGTACAAATTTGTCGCAGAGTCAGTTCGTCGCGGTGCAAATTTGTCGCAGACTCATTTCGTCGCGGTACAAATTTGTCGCAGAGTCAGTTCGTCGCGGTACAAATTTGTCGCAGAATCAGTTCGTCGCGGTACGAATTTGTCGCAGAATCAGTTCGTCGCGGTACAAATTTGTCGCAGAGTCAGTACGCCGATCAAATAAATTTTCAAAATTCAGTTTTCATGGTATTCATGCCACACTTCCCGCTTTCTGGCGGGATCTCCATTTCTCGCAGCGAGGGGCGTTGGGCGAACACACCAAGATGATAAATTACGATAAAATAAATTTTCAAAATTAAATTTTCACCGTATAAGCCGCACTCCCGCTTTCTGGCGGGATCTCCATTTCTCGCAGCGAGGGGCGTTGGGCGAACACACCAAGATGATAAATTACGATAAAATAAATTTTCAAAATTAAATTTTCACCGTATAAGCCGCACTCCCGCTTTCTGGCGGGATCTCCATTTCTCGCAGCGAGGGGCGTTGGGCGAACACACCAAGATGATAAATTACGATAAAATAAATTTTCAAAATTAAATTTTCACCGTATAAGCCGCACTCCCGCTTTCTGGCGGGATCTCCATTTCTCGCAGCGAGGGGTGTTGCGGGAACACACCAAGATGATAAATTAGGATCAATGCCCATCCCAAAGCACAATTTGCCTAAGGGGTCATTCAAGTATTACGTCAGGATCGGGGAGGGAGTTTCGGATTTGTTGACTTTTGATGGCGGGGGGGGGGGGGGTTGAAGGTCGCTTACGTCATCAACCACCCCTTTTTGAAGATATGAAATATTCTAAGCTGCTGGTGAAATTTTGCTGACGGGGGAGGGGATGGGGGTCAGTGTTTTGCTGATTTTTGCTGACAAGGGGGAGGGGGTCAAAAATGGCTGAAAATCTGCTTACGTAATACTTGAATGGCCCTAATTCACTATTGAATATGTATCTGCCATGTAGGGAATACATCTTTGAGGAATTTTTTACCGACAATATATCTAAGGCTAGCATTACGCTATGAAAGTGTTCTAAAAGTCCTTTTATAAAACTTGAAAAATTCAACCAATAAGATTATCGGTTGCATTTGCTCGAATGTAACCTATGAACTTTATTGGTTGGATTTTTTGAGTTTTTAACTTGAGCAACTTATCCGGTGCAAATTAAATTTTGAAAATGTATGTGATCGCAATTTATCATCTCGGTGTGCGCCCCAACACCCCTCGCTACGAGTAATGGAAATCTCGAGAGAAAGCGACAAGTGTGGCTTATCCGGTGAAAATGAAATATTAATTAAATTAAATTATTAATTATTTCAGGTTCTTGTGGAGATACTGTAGTGGTTAATGTTGGTGGGAGTCTCGATTCCACATGGGACAGATACAAGTTTACACTTAAAGACAGCCTCCGCTGTACTGTAATTTGGGGAATATCATAAACACCGACATTTTTTTACAGAATTTTAAAATTTTATCATAGAAAAAATGATTTTTTTAACATTTACAATAATTAAATAATAAAACATTAATATCAATTGTAATTTTAATTTCGATGTAATTTCGATGATTTTTTTCGAAATGACAAAAAAAAAAATTTAGTAAACTGTGTGCATTTCTTGATGGAAAAAAACTTTTCTTCATGTTTATTTTTTCACGTATGAGACAAAAAACCTACATGCAGATCGCGTGACGAGTTGACTCTGCGATAAATTGACGTCCCGACGAATTGGTTACACGACAAATTGTCACTGCGACGAATTTGTACCGCGACGAATTTGTACCGCGACGAATTGGCTCTGCGATGAATTTGTACCGCGACGAATTGGCTCTGCGACGAATTTGTACCGCGACGAATTGGCTCTGCGACGAATTGGCTCTGCGACGAATTTGTACCGCGACGAATTGGCTCTGCGACGAATTTGTACCGCGACGAATTTGTATCGCGACGAATTGGCACTGCGACAAATTGATGCGCGACGAGTTGAGCGCGACAAGTTGATTGCGACAAATTGACCGGCTACGGGTTTGTTTGCCGCGATGGATCTGCCCGTGTATCATCTATTCTAACAACACACCACCACCACCGAAATGAAAATCTCTTTTTCGGGAGAAACTGGTTGTCAGTCATTGGTTAACTTTGGTTTTTGGAATTGGTCCAGTTCTTCCGTGTTTATCTATCTGTATGGTTTTTTAGCTGTGTTTTCTCTTCTTCGCTTGTGTGACATCGCATTTCCCAGTTTCAGCACGTTTGCTAGGACAAAAAAATATATATATATGGGGGGGGGGGGGGGGGACTTATTTTTTCCTTGTTTACTCCAATTTACAGTAGAAGAGGAAAAATCCGGTGCTTTCTTTCTGAAGCATCGTCCGCCGCCACATACCTCGTTTGATTGATCCTTTTTTGTAAGGCCGGATACAGTAGAGCAGTGGTTCTCAACCGGGGGCCATATGGCCCCCCCTAGTGGTACTGGGATACTTCAAGGGGGGCCACGGAAGAAAATGGAGAAATTGGCCATGACAGGTGGTTTGGAGGGCTGTAGAGAGCTGAGAAGAAAAATTAAGGGGGGGGGGGGGAAAGAAATACAGCTTTTATATTAGTGACCATACACTTACAGAATCCAACAAAGCCACCCATAAAACCAGGGCCGTCTTTGGGCATGGACCCACCCGTTCCTCACCGCCTACATTTTGCAGCAGGTTCCCTAGGATGGGGTTTTTCGCAGGCCCTCGGCTAGATTTTTCACAGACCCCTCCTCTATATTAAATTTATAGCGTGAAAAACAAAAATGATGAAAACCATATCAGGCTGCAGCTCTGTCAGTCCCACTCTTGTGAGGGGTCATGTCCATAAGTGACCCCACCTTATATTTTGTATAGTACAATAAATATTGAAAATAAATTGGAAATATGTAGGCTGAGCATCACTTTGCCTAAGGCGCTCATAATGTTGAGACGGCCCTGAATAGAACTCGGACAAGCGGGGAGCTCAATAAATTCTAGGCCAGTGGTCTCGAGACCAATCTTATTTGCAAAATTTTCGTTCAGTATAAATTCACTGAAAAAATCAATTCAATCTGTATAAAGAATCTTGCTTCTAGATGAGGGTCGAAAACTCTGGGTAAGACATGGGAGCCACGAGGAAAAATATATGGTTCAAAGGCGGGCAAAGAAAGGTTAAGAAACACTGCAGTAGAGCATCGATTATCCGAATGCCAATCAAACGAAACCGTTCCAGTCGGCAAATTCAAATTTGAGGCGCTATGTAGAAGTTCCGCCGCTAGTGCTTTAGTGAATCAAAAGAAAATTTTGGACCTACTTTTCTTAAACTTTAGGCGATACTTTAATGACCATTTTGAACCTGTCAAACTAGACCGACTAGTCAGTTCTCTGTGTTGTTTGTAAGACATGATACAAAATATGTGCAATTTTGTGTTTAATATCACTGTTTCGTCGTTTCATATTGTTCCTGTGACATCGGTACAATTTTTTTTCCCGTGAATGATCGGTTATCCGAACACCCCCCCCCCTCCTCCCAGTCCCCAATTGTTTCGAATAATCGATGCTCTACTGTACTTCCCACCAAATTCATCCATCGAATGTCCATGGAATTTTTTTTTTTTTTATCACCTCTCTCATTAAGCAACCATCTGTAATAACTTCGGAAACAAAAAAAATTAATAGAAAAATTTATTAAAATTTTTTTTTTTTTAATTACCATTGAAAAAATTCCTTTGATTTCTATTTTCTGTTATCTTCAGATTGAAATTCTTTCGTTGTACGCAAGGGGAAAAAAAAAAAAAATCTTCGCCCAACGTGGGGCTCGAACCCACGACCCTGAGATTAAGAGTCTCATGCTCTACCGACTGAGCTAGCCGGGCGACGTTTCGGGAACCGTTAATATACGATATAATGAAAAAGATAATAATAAATGATACATTTGTAGGTGATCAGTTAGTTCTTCCGCACTCAAATGCATGGAAATACACGTATTTTTTTAATCCATGGCGGGAATTGTTCAATGTTTGAATGACTAACTATAATTGAATTCAATTCCAAGCCATTAATTACTTTTTTTTTTCAAGGAGTCCTTGATAAAGCATCCTTTTTTTTTCTCCTACAAAAATTTCACTTTTTTTTCTATAAAATCATAGTTCCCCAAACTTTTAGTTCCATCGTCCCCACCCCTTCAAAATTTTTTTCTCCTCATCGTCCCCCCCCCCCCCAGCTCAAGTCAGCCCATGGGATCCTATACTAAACCCCGAGCTTCTAAGCCCCCAGGGGGGTATAGGCCAAGATAGGCTTGGAAGTCTGGGGGGCACGGTCAGTATTGCTGGGGGGGGGGCAAGATGATGATGATGCCAATTCATATATACATTAGATCAGTCGACTCCACCTTTGACGATGGGGTGCCCCCTACGCCCCGCCCTCCGGTGTCTCCGCCCATGCAAGGGGGGGAGGGCGATATTACCCACTTTGGGAAACACTGCTATAAAATATTTGGCTTCATTGCTCCTATAACATTTATAGTGTTATGGCTGGAATATTCTGACCAGTAAATTTGATTTCGTGGGCGGAGGCGTCGTGGAGGGGCATTGCCCCCCCCCCCCCCATCGTCAAAGGTGTAGTCGTCTTATCTAATGTATATGTGAACTAACATCATCAGCGTGCCCTACAGACTTACAATTCTATTCTATTATTCCGCCTATGTTCAACAATTTTATTCAGTCGTTATTTAAACCAAAATGCAACTTTTCATTAGACAGTGGTGACCTTTAAAGCCTATTCTATCCGAAAAGGCTGTGATGACGTGCCTGTCGCCAGGGTTCGAACCATAGGTGGATACTGGGGAGGGGGGGTGGGGGTGTTCGGTAAAAAAAAATTGTAGTATTGGCATAAGCGGGAGAGCGGAAAGGTGGACGTTCGTCCGTTCACAAAACAACAATTCGTTGATTAGTCCCCCCCCCCCCCCCATGGTTTGAACCTTTCAGGTTTTGCCTGAATGCGTAATTTACTGTGCTAGGGCCAGGACCGGACTTGAGCGGCGGCCAATGTCGTCTTAACGCATGGGCCCACCCGGGCCTCATAAAAAATGAGATACTGTTGAAATTTTCTATAATATCCAAGGTAGGGCCTCAGAAAAACCACATGGCCCGGGGGCCCATGATGCTCTTAAGACGGCCCTGGCGGCGGCTGCGAAGGGTGTGATAGCACCGGGCCGTAAAAACCTGCGGCAGGTAAGCTCGTGCCGCCTCTGATGCTCTTGCCCCCAATTGAAAATCCATGATGCTCCAATTGAAATCTCCGTGATGCTCCAATTAAAAATCGCGAATAAATAGTGCGTAGTTATAATGGACGTATAAAATTTATTAATTTTACAATCTTTGGAAAAAAAAAAAAAAAGAGAAAATTGAAAAATCCCATTTCGTAGGATTCGCTAATTAATCCAAAATATTGATCACATTGAATTCTGTACACACAATCCCTCCCCCCCCCCCGGCGAATATTTATTCATTAGCTTGCTTGAAATGCGTCAACACAATTTTTTTTAATATCTGGATAATGTTTTTAATTATAATTTATCAAAAAACCAAAAAAAATCCAATCTCAAACTTGTGAATTTTCCTACATTCCTGTAAAAAACTATTTACTCAACTAATATTTTCTTAGGAATTTCAATAAAATTAACTATAAAAGAAGAAGAAAAAAAAAGTATTTTTATTTAACCATGACTTTTTTGTTACTTTCTTGCTCTAGGAAAAAGAAAAAGATTTAAGAAAAAATATATTTTTGTGATAAAAACTAGCGTAAAGAAGCTTTCTTTATATTTTCTCTATTTGTTTTCCCCTTCAAACAGAAAGAAATTTCCAAAGAAAAACAATGAGTGGAATAAGGTGCAAAAAAAAAAAAAGAATAAGATTTTTCGGAACTTTTCTCTCCTCGTTCGTCTTTTTCTTTAATAATAATCGGTCCCGAAGAAAGCATTGTTCCAAAAATAATAAAATAAGAACATATTCGTTATCAAATATAACGAATACTTGGAGAAGCGAAACTTTCCGGTAGAAAACTCTCTTTTCTGGAGAGAGAGAGAGAGAATCTAACGAATTGCGAAAAGTTTTCTTTTATATACTTGAATATTTGTCTCGCTTTAAGTATTCGCACTAGTTTCTGGAAATATTTTATGTTTGTATGTAGCGGCTGGAGCAGCAAGATAAATTTCTCTTATACGAGAGTCTCGCGTTCGTAAATCAGAACAAAGAGAAGGAAAAAACAAAAAAAAAACAACAGCCAAGTTTCATGTACGGTGTCTTGAATCAAAGTCGAAGATTCTCGTGAATTCATAATGATAACGGCGTCCAGTTCTGATAATAAATCGAGCATGTAGATATGTATTCGAAAAAGATTTTTTTAAAAATTGTCCGGGGGGGGGGGGAATCGATATAATCATTGAGCTGAGAATGTTTTACTTGAAGTATAACTTTTGGAATTATCTGAATGTTCTGTTGGTTGACAGCTTTCGGGGGTGAAGCACTGAAAGTCCAGGGGCGTGATCAAGCGCGGATTCACGTGGGAAGGGGGGGAGCGGCGATCGCCTCTCCCAAGAGCCGGATAATATGACAAGAAAATTTGTCTGTCCCTTAAAATACGGAATGGTTCAAAGCACCTACAAAATAAGTCGTTTGTTTTCCCGACGCATCGCCCTGGATTCGCCTGCCTGTTCGCTGCTGAAGTTGTCTGCTTCCGCTCCGTTCGCAGCTGAAGATATCTGCCTCCGCTCTATTCACAGCTGAAGATGTCTGCCTCCGCTCTATTCACAGCTGAAGATGTCTGCCTTAGCTCTATTTTAATCTGAAGATATCTGCCTCGGCCCATTCGCAGCTGAAGATGTCTACCTCCGCTCTATTCACAACTGAAGAAGGCTGTCTGCCCTCCTTTCGTAGCTGCTTCCGCTCCGTTCGAAGCTGAAGATATCTGCCTCAGCTCTATTTGAATGATATCTGCCTCGGCCCATTCGCAGCTTTAGATGTGGGCTCTATTTGAATCTGAAGATGTCTGCCCATTTGCAGCTGAAGAGATCTACCGCTGCTTCATTCACAGCTGAAGATGTTTGCCTCCACTCCATTCGAAGCTAAAGGTACCTTCCTCCTCTCTCTTCCGCGCCTGGGTGTGATACTGTGTCGAATACATTACTTTTCTGCAACGGGCCTAAAAAGGTGCAAATACGGTCGAATCCCGTTATAACGAACTCCAAGAGACCGGAGAAATCACTTGGTTATAACGAAACTTCGTTATAAAGGAATTCCAGGTTTTTGCGTTATTCTTATGTAAACGTATCTGGGGGTATTAGAATAGTTTTCGTTAAAACGAGATTTTCGCTGTAACGGTGTTCGTTAAAACGGGATTTAACTATATTCAATCATTACGCTTCACTCACAACTTCAAATATAGAGGCAACATTTAAAAATCAGACACAACACTTGATACGCACTCAGACTATAAGGTACACGCTTTTTGTTCCAGACTCTGCCACGAAGCTGGGCTGGAAGAGATCTTGGCAACCGGATAAGTCCTGGCGTTCATTCATGCATGCGTCTATTGATTTTGTTTTTTAAATTTGCATAACAAAATGACACTCAGTGCCGCAACTGGCGAGGATCGGTCGGGTCTTCCGCTTCTAGTTTGGCGAGCGAATTTACGTTTTCCCTTTCCTTTCATAGTTCGCTCTACAATAGGCGTTTGTCCAATAACTCCTATATGCCATGTAACCTGTTTCCTATATATAAGCTCAGCTCTCCTTCCTTTCTCCCCCCCCCCCCCACCTTTTATATTGCCTAGCACCATTTTCTGATAGAGAATTGTTTCTTCTTACTGAGCGCGGATCTTAAGGGTTCATTACGTCAGCATCGATTGGGGGTTTCCGATTTGCTGACTTTTGATGACGGGGGGGGGGGGGAGGTTGGATGATGCTTACGTCATCAACCACCCTTTACGAAGATATGAAATATTCTTAATGGCATCTTATTCGGTGCGCCAAAAACGAAAAAAAAACAACCTTGCAATAGTTATTGGGCACCTGAACTAACATTCTTCCAAATGATAAGCCTCCTACAAAGCCACTTTAGTGATCTCAAAATGTTTCACGGATCCTTCACGTGCTCTGGAAATGTGTCCGGGCCGCTTAAGTGCTCTGTAACTGTGCCACGCATTACTCAAATGATCCGTAATTATGCCACGGATCACTTAAGTAATCTGGGAATGCTCCGCGGGTAACTTGAGTGATGTGGAACCGCACTGGGGGCCACTTAAGTGCTCTAAAACTGTGCCACACGTCACTCAAGGAATCTCTAAATGTGCCACGCTTCGTTTAAGTGTTCTGGAACTGTGTCGCGGGTTACTTGAGTGGTCTTTGAATGTGAAAGTGATCTTTGAGGCCTACTTCAGTGATCAGAAAATGTGCCACGGGCAACTTAAATGCTCTGGAATTGTGCCACGGGTCATTTAAGCGATTTGTAAATGTGCCGCTTAGTTCATTTTTACAAAATTAAGTTTGAGGGGGCAAGCCACATCAGATAACTTTCAGGGCCACATTTGGTCCGCGGCTGAAGGGTTTATCATATAAAGGGTGGGTCGCAATGAATTTCTTAAAGATAAATTTTGAGTTCTTACCCTTAAAATAGCATTGAAATCAACAGAAATCGATTATAATAACATATAAAGGTGTTTTCTTTCGAAATTTTTACTTTCATTAAAAATTTACATTAAAAAAAAAAATATTTTTTTCGTCTGGGGAAAGCGCACCAGCCCCCCCCCCCCCCATGCTGCCTTCCTTCCGCCTACGTTTCTGATCCTACCAATATGCGTTAGGAGGTAGGGAGCAGTGCTGACTAAATTTTGCTGACAAGGAGGAAGGGGGGTGGGGGTCAGAGTTTTGCTGACAAGGGGGGGGGTCAAAAATGGCTAAAAATTTGCTGACGTAATACTTGAACGGCCCTTAACTAACTACTTTAATTGAATATTAAGTGACTTAATTTTTCTTAAAAAAACTTTCCCGCTTTATTATCGTCGACACACATTGCCTGCACCGTATTAAAGAGTCGAGTAGACACAAATGAGATTGCTTGATGAAGTCAACCCATCTCCATAATGCAACATTGAACCTGAACTACTTGGCACGAGTCACATAATTTTTTTTTCCTTCTATTTTATATTCACCTTTTTTCAATTCAGATTTCATTTCCCTCCGCCTACGCAGTCGCAGATGCAGGTAAAGCTCTCTCTCTGCCCTGAACGAAGACGTTGACATCCTCAGAAAAAAATGACTAAGCGCGACTGAGTTGTATAGTATCGCTCTTTCTTGGCAGTCGGCCCATGTTCGAGTTTTCGGGCTGGAAAATGGAAATTTTTGGACTCGGTGAAGGAAACGTGGGATGGTAACTCGATTTACGTGAAAATGGATTAACCTCTTTAGCGAAGAATTTCCCCAAATCCCTTTTCTCGTGTGATTATCTGCATTTATTTGGTTTTTTTTTTGGTTTTTTTTTATAATTTCAAAAATAAAAAAAAATTCGACTTCGCGTCTATATTGTTTTATTTCTATCGAATTCGGATTTAAAGTGTCTTAAGTGTATTTTAAAAAAATCATATGTTGTGTGTGTGTGGGCTTCATGGAGGAGTTTTCGCATTCATTGAATGAAAAGACTGTGTTGATGGCTGAAGGCATCGACAGAGACAGATTTATGGTTTTGACGCCCCCCCCCCCAATTCTAATCTAATGTTCTTGACCACTCATTTCCCCAAATCAGTCGCCCTGAGCTATACATTGAACATTGAAGGACCGGAAAAACCCCGCTTCCCATCTCAGAGAGATATCGAAGCTTTCCCGGGGGATGGGTGTATACGGAAATTTATTAATTTATGTGAAAATAACAAACAACGCTATACATATATACAATAAAGCAATAAAGAATCTGGAGTAAAAATTGTGATCATAGCTTTGTCATCCACAGATAATCAGTCCGTAATCGTAATAGTCCTTATGTAAATAATTCAAAGAATAATTTTGTCTTGTATGTGGTAGAATCTGGAATTGAGTTTATGCAATCTAGAATATACTAGTCTCATCAGTCAAGCCGTAATAAGATATAAATTGACGTCTATATGGCCGGCATCTCCATTTCATTTATACCTGCCGGAAAAGGATGAAGCAGTTGACACTTGCCTTCTTGGGCGTAAATTATATCGATTATTACGTGTCGGTGAAACAACCGATGCTTTTCTTCTTGGCCGTAAATTATACTTTTTTATAGGTAACCGTGTTGTTGGCTCATAAGACGGGTCCTCCGAGCTCGAATGTCGTCCCCTTGATCGTTAATATGCCTCTGTCTCTCTGGATCACTCTTTTGTTCACTCACTTACCTGGCACCTCGTTTTCCCATGTCTTTTGGTCACTCTTGTGGTTGCTCACATGCCTGCACACTCTCTAGGTCACTCTTGTGGTCGCTCACATGCATGCACACTCTTTCGGTCACGCGCTGACGGGTCCGTCCTTCGCTTTCTAGGCAGAGGCTGTTTTTAGGTTTTCTGGCCTTCTCTCTCTCCCCCCCCCCATTCTGTTTTAATTTTCTTAATCACTCACTTCTCAAATTGCCGCCCTAAGCGTTTATGAGCTTCTTTTAAAAGATTTAATCAGCTTTTCTCTACTGGTACTTCAGCTGAATGTCCACCTGTCTCTAGTTGATTTTTTTTCAGTTCAATCGATAATGAGGTTGTTCAAAGCCAGTTGAATTCGTGCTAGGCCTTCTCACATTTATCAGTTCTCATAAATCATTTTGACAAATGTTTTGTTTGTTAAGGAATCTATCAATCATCTATACATGATAGCAAAATGAAGAATGGTAATAAAATATTTCTGCAATTTATAAAGACCAATATTTATAGGCCTATGCCAGCGGTTCTCGAGCTTTTTGACTCTCGGAGCCCTTTTTAGTATATAATTCCTATGGCGGAGCTCCCGTTGGCCTCTTTATATACATCTATCTATATATAACGACACATTCCTTTTTGTCATAATTAGGATGATAATGGGACACGTATACGGAAAATTTTGTAATTTTGCTCTTCCTGACCATTTGTTCTTATTAAAAGGACCTTTCTTTTCAACAAAGCTTAGTTATAATCGAGTTTGACTGCATTTATCAAATTTACTGATTTATTTTAATTTCCGCGGAGCACCAGTTCAGAACCGCTGGCCTATGCTTTAAAAAAAAACGTGTCTATTGATATGCTAAATTCTCTGTACTAAAGGTCTCCAACCTTTGAGTTTTTCTGCGCCACATTGGAAGAAGACAGACTTTTTTAGCCTCATCGGGGGGGGGGGGGAACTGTTTGATGCTACACTCAAATGTTAACGATAGCTGATGAGAATTTTTTAAGCCAAATTTACTCTTCCAAGTTTTAAAAAATGAGTTAAGTTTCCCCCCCCCCCCACTAAATGTCACTAGAATATTTTCCGAGTGGAAAACTTCTGAAAATTTCGAAATATTCAAAATATTAGTAAGTATTTTTACAAATGTATTTGCTTGAAATCACCTCTTGAGTCTTTTTTTCTTTCAAATCGAGCGCAGCTCCGGCCTATCGCCACGGGCAATTTACTACCGAGTGAGTTGTGCCGGAAGCGTGAGTGTGTGTATAGAGTGTTGTGTCTGATTTTTCAGTGCTGCCATCTATATTTCAGAAGTGAAGTGTTGTGATTGAATACTTGTACCATCGAAGCATATGCATTATAATATATACAACTCTTGGGTCTATATTGGTAGCAATTCTGGGCCCCGGGATGAATTTCCCTGCTATATACCGTGGTCATCCTATCAATTTAACTTATGCGTAATAAGTCCGATAAAACTTAATTACTTGTTTGTAATCAATGAGGAAAAAATAATTAGCAACAAAAGCTTTTCATCTGATTGAAATTTATCCCAATTTATTTTTTTTCCCCCATAACAATCGAATCGAAGATGTTATTTTAATTTTTGATACTATTCTACAAACTTGAAAAAATAAATTAATTGTTAAAAAATAATAACGATTTCCTTGACCATTTTTTTGCAAATAATCAAAAGGAAAAGTGCGTTAGAAAAAAATTACACTTATTGGAGAAAGAGAATAAGTGATTTTTTTTTCCTCAAATTCTTTTTCTATAAACGTGTTAACTTAAAAAAATATTTGACTCGCAGGCGAAAAACAAAACTGTGTATTGTGATAACCATCATTACTATCTGTAGATATACGTCTGAAGCACAGTGAGAAATTTCTTTTTTTTTGTCAAAGAAAATTTCTCCGTAAAATTAAATTATAGGACTCGTTGCGTGATACGAGAAAAAACTTCGTTTTTTTTTTAAAAAGTAAAAAAAAAGAGATCAAAGTTTTTGAAAAATATTTTCTTTTGAAGTAGAATAATGGTATCGTATACCTATTCCTTTTTTTTATTATTATTGTTACAGTTATTACTTGTGCTTCTTAACCTCCCCCACCATCATCATCATCATCTCATGGGCTTTTCATATAGATACACGTGTGTGTATTCTTCTTTGGGCTTTCTTTATGAAAAGAATCGCCTTTTTCCAAGAAAGAAAATTGGATAAAAGATTTCTCAAGGGTGGGTTCTTGTATAGAGACTTTTCTTTTTAATCTTTCGGTTTATTTTTCCAAATACTTGAGCTGTCATAGCATCATTAAAGTTGAAAGGAAATAAATAAATACTGTGTATCACTATTATTATTACTTTTTTTATGATACATATCCCCCCCCCCCTTCCCTGATGCGAATAGTATTGGAACCCGCTTAAGACGTTGGTTGCAGTGAAGGAACTGTTGTTGAACGTTATGAGAAAGGGATAACGTGTTTTGTTGAGGTACCTATCATAAGTCGGAAGATGATTTCTATTGTGCAGAAAAAATGGGAGAATCCATCAGGTTTATGGTTTTGAAAATTCCCTCGTGTTCTCTGGAATTTCTGCATTGATCGCTATTCTCTGGTGTGGTTTAGATACATCGCAGTCCGCCTTAAAAGATCAACTGTATTTATGGATATCTTTTATAAATTTTATATCGGTGCGTCATACAGTCGACTCTCGATTTTACGAATCTTGAATTTACGAACACGATCTTTTTTCTAACAATGCGATCCTCGCGTATTCCCAAGAGATCCCTGTATGATCTGTTAAGGGAATTTGTTTAGTGTTAATAAATATCCATGCCCGAAAAGGGATTAGAACCCAGGCCTGCATAGTAAGAGACTAGCTTCCTAACCACTCGACTGCCCGGCGGCAGAACTTTTTTCCTTTGCCTGAACCTTTACGGACGTTTCTTCTTTTCCGAGCAGCATGCCATCGAGCTAATGTTAAAATCACTCTATTTTACGAATTTCTATCAACTCTACGTTTTACGAACTTCGTTTTCTTACGCTATTTTTGTTTTTTTTCCCCGGTTATTTTATTCTTCCGGCCGCCTCCGAATTCGTTGTAAACAAAAGTAAACTTTAATTCGGACGTTCTACGTGACTCAACAATCAATCACAAACTTACAGGTGTTTTACGAACATGCGCCAGGAAGGAGGGTTCAATTGTTGGGGGGGGGGGGGAGAGGTGTGACCATGAATTGAAGATGCACGTTGACAACGTAATTCACTTTTTGTGCATTATGGTTTGATAAAATAGTGGTTTCAGAAACGGTATGATACATTAGGTTATCGATAAGCCATTCCTAAGTCGAACTCTATTTCAGCCAACTGCTGTTTCCTCTCCGCAATTTCAACAAAACGGAAAAGATGCTTGACAATAGATTAAAAAATGTATATTTTGAAAGAAATAAATCAGCGAAGTCTTACAAAGACAGAAATTGCCAACAAAAAAAGTGCGCGATTCAAAAAATTACATTGAATTAAACACGCCGGAACTAGAGGGGCGCAGGAGGGAGGGACAACTACCCCGGGCGGCAGTTTTAGGTGGGAACAAAGAACACCGTAATGACTAAAATTATCGAATTTTAAAGTTGTGTGGGCGGAAAAAACATGTTTGCTCCGGGCTGAAAATCTTAGTTGCGACATTGCCTCTAATTAAAAATCACCTAAAGACACCGTTTGTTAGTGGATTAGAAAGACCCGTGTCGGAAGCTCCCGGCGACCCATAGGTTAAGAACCCGCTATACACTGTCTCGAGTGCGTATGTGAAGGTGCATGTATACCTTCATTTTCAATGGTTTTGATGATTCTTTTTTCAAGTTAAGACCTGAAGGTATTGGTAAATATCAAAACTCAAATGGTCCTAGTAAAGATATCAACCCAAATTAATTTATTTATTTTTCAGAAATTATTATTTTTTCTGGCTGAAGGTCATTTTGATATATAGAACTCAATCAAAAAAAAATTATTTTTTTAATAGCCAGTTTTGGCTTGAGTTTTAAGGTCCGCACATTGGGAAACATCGACTTAGAGCAGCGATTCTCCACCCGGGAGGGAAGGCCTTGTGTCTCTGGGTCATTCTAAGTGAGGCTTACGGGTATCTGTTTAGCCCGAGAGGTCCGGACATCCACCCTCGTTTATAATATTTATGTACAGTATAAATTTATTGAGAAATAAATATAATACAGTCAACGCTCATTATAATGATCGCCATCGTCCCGTTGAAAATGAACATTATATTGGAAGGAAAAACATATAGGTTCTTCGTTTTATGAAAACATTTGGGACTCATCCTACGGGTCGTTTTAATTGAATGGTCGCTATAGCGTGGGGTCGTTATAACGAGAGTCGACTGCATATCGAAAGGGTCTCGCTCTTCGAGTTTAGGGACTTGGATGAAACAGGGCACCACACACAAGAAATGAATGTGGTATAAAGAAGGACATGGAAGAAAAAAAGGTTAAGAACCACTGATTTAAATAAACAAAATGTGAATTTTTGTTACCCCGTGGTCAAGCAGACCCATCTGCTTCCCTTCCCCTTCTAGCTACGGCATTACAGTCATCCCCGCTTAATCGGATGACGGATACTCAGCTTTAACGAACAAAGTCCCCCGTCACCAAAATTTCTCCCATAGAGACAATGTTAAAGTTCCCCGCTTAATATGATAATTTCAACGACTTTTCTCCGCTTAAATCTAATATTACGCTTCACACGTCAACTGTTAATACACATCAACCCACTATACACAATGTTTTTTTACTGAATGACACATTTGGAATTAATGGAAAATGTGTTACTAAGTTAAGAATTTAAAAATATATATATTTGAGAGTAGGTACACTGGCCTCCAAGTATGTATATGTATCCCAAGAGTCCTTATCATATTCCCAATACAGTACAGTATATCGCTTCAGGTCACAAATATTGCAGTTTACCTACGCAAATACCCAATATTTCGAAGCTCTATCCTCCGTTTGTTTTGATGAGAAAACACCGACACACAAAATATAAATTTCATCGCTTGAATAATTTGTCATAACACTGAATCGATCAATTTTTTTTTTTTTAAACAAGAGCTATAGTTAACGAACCGGTCTCAATCCATTAATATGGTGAGAGGGAAGCATTCAAACCATGATCAATCAAAAGACCAATCAAATTCAATTATCTGTGCTTTTTAGTTGAGTAGCCGAGAAGGGGAAGAAAAAAGTTTCATATCATAGAATCGATTTTTTTTTTTTTCGTTTCTATGATCGATAACTTGTAAACACTTCGGATGACGTTTTACATTCAACTCATTCATCACGATTACAAACGCGTCTCTCTCTCTTTCTTTTTAGTTTTTTCAAACGCAATTTCTGTTTCCGAGTCAAAAATTACTGAAAAGATGGATTCACAATCTATTTGATATTTTAAAATTCACAGTGAAAAAAAAAATTGATTTATGGTTTAATGTAAATTCGGGGTCGAAAGAATCTTTTCAAATATGAATTTCGAAAATATTATTACTTTTCCAATATTAGAGAATTTTTCATTCATATATCAATTATAAGTAAAGCCCGAATTGCATGCATACGCAATTTGCATATTTTAGCTTTTTTCAGTGTGTTAATGCATATACAAATACTTAAAATGGAAGAATTTTCAGAAAAGTATATATTTTGGAAGTTTTACTAAACCTTCATGAGATTTTTACAATTTTTCAAAGGAATATTTCTCATTAAAGGTGCATAACATCGGGGTTTTTTTTCTCCGCATGAAAAATGATCGGTGAAGTGTTTGTACCTGCCTATATAAAAAAAAGAAACAATGGTGAGAGAAAGAGAGACGAATTCAGTGAACTACTAAAATAAAGATGTTTGTAGCCTTTGCTGGTTATTCAAGCTGGAGTCCTATAGAGGCCGAGTTAAAATTTATCCCACTTCATCCTTGTTTCAGAGAGCCACAATTAAAGTTTGGGCAGATCTTTTTTTTAGTTAATGTAAGACGAACCAATTACTGTCTAAAGACACGTAACTGCAAGCTTGACAAGAATGCACGTTTAATCTTTTTGCGCAAGTGTGTACAACTTCTGTTCGCCTCCACACAGTACCAGCATGCTTGCACAGGCGTCAGTTTTTACACTGAAGTATAAGTAATTTACGGAAAATTCACCGACAAAAGAATTCGGTACAAGTGGAGTGAGCGCTTGACCGAGGCAGTGACCAGATGAGCAAATGAGGAAGTGATGGAAATGAACGAGCGAATGAACGAATGAGTGACCAAGTGAGGACATGCGTGATTTCTTTTATCCTGTTCTGGTGAAACAAAGACGAATCAGAATACAATAAAAGAACAAATGATAAATATAAATGTTGCAAATAACGACCAAACTTCTCTACGGAAATTTTTTCACTTCACCCGAACAAGCCCCAGGCTGTACCTCTGATTGGCAATTTCAACTATCGGAAGCCTCGTACTTAAACCTCACCATACACAGTCAAGCTTACCTATTAAAAGGACACTTTGAATTGGGGACATCTCTGTCTGAAGGACGAATGTCCTGGTCCCAGTCACTCAGAATAGAAATTCTAGTAATTTCGGATAGATGTGTTTTACCCTTAAATTTTGATAAGATAGCAAAGGTCTCAACTTGGCCACCGAATTAATGATTACGTTCAAGGCCCCGAATGTTGTCACCCAAACAAATCTTGACAAATGACTTTAAAAAATGCCATCAAAATAACAAAATCGTTTTTGCCAAACCAGTTGCGTACGAAAGAAAGTTTTGATAGCATTAAAATCATATGAAATTTTTTTTCCCTGAACGCTTATAGATTTCATCAAAAATAAAAAATTTTCTAATAACCGAGTTATAATTCATGAATTGGTTAGAAAAGCTGGCGTTATGGCGCTCACAAGGTGGGGCCGAGAGGGCCCCCATCCCGAGGGCCTGGGACGATTCTTATCATTTTTCGTTTTTCACACTATAAATTCACTATGGAGAGGCCCGTGAAGAATCTCACGGGGGACACCAAAGATCCCAGTCTAGGGCCATGTAGATAGATGTAGGAGCCATTACTGGCGTATGAAAGGGGTACACTGTTTTTTTGCAGTAAAAAATATAACTCCGCCATAAAAAATCCTGTATAAGCTTATGGTTAGGAAGCCATAAAGCATCTGTTTTTTTATTTTACAAGAAATTCAAGCATATTTTTCCATAAGTACTCAATGCAATCAGTATTCATATAATTTTTTCGGTCCTTTCCATTGTCAAAAAATTTAAAAAGTGAAAAAAATATCTCGGAAATGCCAAAAAAATGCCCTTAGAGTGAAAAAGCAGAAAAATTCAAATATCATCAACATCCGTGTCCTGATTATGGTTATTACAGACTTCAGTGAGAGTCTGCAAAACAAACAACACTGATTGATTTTTCCCCTAAATGATTAATTTTCTTTTTTGAGAACTTACGGCTTTTCTGGGAAAATTTTTATTAATTACATTTCCATCCAATTTTCTACAAATTTTTAAAATATATAATTATTTTACTTCCATTATTTAATCAATTATTTATTATTATCAGTTTATTATTTATTATTATTTATTATTATTTATCATTTATTATTATTAGTTTATTATATTTAATTTATACTTTTATGTAGTATTACATTCCGTACAAAGATTTTCCTTTTATTATTCAAAGAAATTTTCATGCATGGAAAGGTTTTTATGTCATACGTATTTCAAGTGCCCCCTAATAATGGGCCAAAAAGGCTCCGTAGATGTCCCTTATTGAGACGGTTTTGCTGTATTTCAATGTATTTCCACTTAGCATGAAACCCTAAAAGTTTTAAAATTTTTCCCCAACTTACAGGGACAAGGAGAGGAGGAGACTTTTTGTTATAGAATGATAATTTAATATTTTTATAAACAAAAAATCCTTTTCCTAACACTATAGAGAAAGAGTGAAAGCAACCCCAATCTTCAGCATAAAGCTCACATGTTCCTATTTAAAAGCAAGTTACACATTGTAAAACACATTCCAAGATGGATTTTTAGATGGTTATGAAACATAAATTACAGAGAGGAAAACCCAAGAGAGAGAGAGAGAGAGAGAGAGAGATGTTCCTGTGGTAAAAGGATTTAAGTAGAGGAAAAAGAAAAAAATTCTCGCAAGAATTAACACATAAAATTCTGGGGGGAACCGGGAATTTTAATTAAATTCCTCATTATACGCGCTCAGCGTTTTAATTTTTCCGCTTAACACTTCTTCTAAAAATTCAGAATGAATGTTTTTCTCTCGCAACTCCCGGACATAACATATACAGCACATCTCATACAGTTTTTATTGCTTTTTAATATTTTTTTTTAAAGGCCAGCGCAGACATGGTTCTCAGGTCTCAACCACCCCCCGTTTCGCAATTAAGTTTTCTCCTCCCGTTTCTTCCTAATTGCATTCCGCCTTAATTAAAAGAAAAGCCGGGAGAGATTGTTTAATCTTGGTAACTGCATACACACACACACTATGTTTTTCCACCGGCTCCCAATCCCTGCTCGTTTTGATGCATGCACATGCAACAAACGTCGTCTCCTCCTCTTCCGACTAGATGCGTGGAAATTTAATTAGCGAACCAGAGAGGAAAAGCAAATGGAAACATTAAAAGGCACGAGCAAATAAGCTTTCGCACAGATTACGACCAACATGAATTCCATCATGCGAAACGGTTTCGCTTTTACCCTTCAGTACACACTAACGCGTGCGACAAGACGCTTTTGGGAATTTCAGATTCCGAGGAATTGGAATGAAAACAGCCGTGAAATCCCATTTCATGAGCTAGTCTATATGGTAGTATGTAAGATAAAACGATTTCTGACGTCTATACGAGGGTGAGAGAGAGAGAGAGAAAAAAAAATAAGATAATTATTTCATCGGGGGTGGTTCAAGATAAATTCAATTATTCGAGCAAACATGTTTTCCCAAAACTTTTTTAAAAAGACTTCTTTTTTATTATTTTTTTTCATGAGTATACGACCTGTATAACAGAAATAAGATTACAAAGGGTGTCCTGTGATTCGGCCTTTATCTTATGAACCTTTCGTCGTAGAGGTATAGTTTCAATTTAAAAAATGCTCAAAATGAAATGCTCACAAATCAGCCTGTACGAGTTTTAAGAGTGAAAATGCAGTGTGTCACAAAATTTTTAAAAAAAACCTAAATTTTTATATGCTGCCCCTGTATTTTGGAAGTTGTTGTCCTGTCTCTTCGGAGCCCTACAAATGAAATCACATGTTTCTCTAACTGCATTATTCGCTGAGATATTTGAATTTAAAAAAATCGGAGAAAATTTCTGCTAGAACAGCATAAACGAGGGAAAGAAGCGCTGTCCGTGAAGCCCTGTTTACGTATGCAAGATTGGGGAGGGGGGTAGCTTTGGTGATTATTATCTGCATGGTAACTTTTTTTCTTCATGGGGGAAAAAAAGAAATACGAAGATCCTTCAAATGAGTCCTATCTTTGTTGCGGAATAATGGTGGGTGACCTCCTCCCCCATAATCCTTTGTGCCGCGAAAACAACTGTAAGCTCCTTGGTCAGCCATCTTGAACCAACCAGCACCTCCTAGAGATAGAAGGCCTCCGCAGTCTGCTTGTGACGTCAGTAAGTATTCCATTTTCCCTCAAAATATTCAGGGCAAAAAATTCCCTGCTCGCGTGCCAGTATCATCGTTGGGAGGAAAAGAAATGATCGGGCTCAGAATTGGCGATTTCTATGCCCCGCATCCAATCACTATGCGGTATTTGTGAGCCAATCGGGAAGATTATTTGCCAAAATAAGAAGAATCGAAATAGGATGCTGTGTTCCAAAATGTAGCAAACGTGCTAGGTAGTCTGAATGACGTTTATGGCAAACAGTGCAGAGGCCTTCTGTCTATAGGAGGTGCTGGTAATAACCAGTGATGACTTCCGGAAAGAAGAGGGGGAATACCGGCATAAACTAAACGCCGTGTAAACGGGTTGTAGTGAAAATCCCAGTTACGGGTAACTTCCCAGGATATTTTATTGCACATATAAACGGGGCTTTAGTTTTTGCTGTTCTTACGCAATTTTTCTCAAATTTTTAAATTCAAATATTTCTCTGAATACTGCATTCAGAAACGAGATAAAACGCCTTTGTTGGCTTCAGGAGAGACAGGGCAACAACTTTATGATTGGGTTTTCGAAGATAGAGTGTCCGTATAAAAATGTAGATTTTTTTTTATTTTGTGAACCTGCATTTTCACTCTCAAATGATTCCTGAACATATTCTGAGCATTTTTCTTAAATTGAAACTATACCTCTACGATGAATGGTTAGTGAGATAAAGGTCGAATCAGGACCTACAGGACACCCTGTACATACAGAAGAAGAATATATTCAATATTGCAGCTGCTTCTTATAAACTGAGTTAAATCTTTTTCTATCGCCATTATGGGCAATTTATTATCGGTTTACTTTCTTCCGGGGGTGAATGAGTTGTGCCGGGTCGAGTGCCAAACATCTGCGTGCGTGTATCTAAGTATGAAGTTAGAGCTGCCATCTAGATTTCAAATTGAGAGTTAACTACAATAACTTAATATTCGCACCGTTGTGGGGATCTGTTGATGTTTGTGGTGGCTCGCATTTTCACCTCAAAGTTGGAAACCTCAGAAAATCAACTTCAGCCGACGGTATGAAGCGACACGTGTTAACGTGTCCCTTCCGTTCACGTGACCAAAATCGCGATCACATCTTTTGGTCACATCTTTTTTTTTAAGGTTCGAGGGGAGAAGATTCAGACTGGGGATTGAACCTGCGACACTTGATACTTCTCTCACGGTGGTAGCCTAGGAGATCTGCGACTGCACCACACGGTGTTGTGAATGTACATGCTACGAAATGTAACGCATTAATGAATGAGGGTACAACCGTACAGTATACAGCTTTTGTAACGTATCATTGCATCAGACAAACCAAAGTTCTTCACGGACTGACTTTTTTTCCAGAGGCAGATAATTTTTCTGCTCACGAGAGGTAATTACAGCGGGAGATTAGATAGTACCTGCCCGAGTGGACTGGTGGTGGCGAAATGCTCGTCTACCACCGTGAAGGTTGCCGTCACGGTCCTAGGTTGAAACCCAGAATAATAATATAACTAAGATATTTTTCCCTAATGAGCTTGAGGTGACTACCGATAGATGGCGCCTTCATTTCCAACTCATTAACGACAGTAAACTGCAGTATAACAATATGTCCAGAGTTGGTGTTTGGCACATAAGTAATGTGCATCCAAGCAGTTGGATGCGTACCCGAGAGCTTAAGGTGCCTCCTAACGAACACACAAACGGACATTGGCAATCTTATATATACTGCTTTGTTTAATTCTGCCTCTTTCATCGAATGCTGTATACCAACGTTTCTCAACCTGTGATCCGCAGGCATACTTGATAATTCTATTCTGTGCGAATGAAAAATTATTAAATTGTTGCAATTAGTAATAATACCCACATGGGTTCAAATAAAAGCTATACTTTCTTGGGGTCACCGTTCCTCATCAAGGAAACTGCAATCCTAAATACGGGATATCACTAATTGTAGCCAAAAAATGCCGTTTACGATGAATTTGCCAACTAATTCAAAAATGGGCGAAGAAAATAAAGGCCTACTACAAATCGCAGATCACAACAACGTATTTGACGAAAAAAAAACCATTCAAATGACTAGATGACCATATTTCATTGCCAAAAAATCAAGGCAACTGGGATCTTAAATACGGTAAAACACGGGACGTCGCCAATTGTCATCAAAGACTTTTCCATTAGTCGGCAAAAATACCCCAATTGTAGTAAAAATCCACTGAAAATTTAAAAAAAAACGCTGAACCTGACAAATATGTAAGATGAATATGTCCATATTTGTATTTATAGCTATAATAATCATAATAAGTTATGAAAGAAAAGCTATTTATTCACGATTTTTGTAAACATTACAAATTCAAACGAGCATCGTTGAAAAAACGGGACAAATGTAAAAAAAATATATTCGGAACAAAGAAAAATACAGGTATATCCCGTGATACGGGACACATAAGGATCGTCGAATCGTTTCAGGCATTTGACTGGTCTTTGGAGTCAGAAAGGTGGAGAAACGCTGCTGTATATACCTTTTCTCACGTCTTAATAAATTTACCCCGCGCTCGTTGAGATATTTCTATCAGGTTCCAATACTGAAAATATCTACGAAGTAATGTGCTTCAATTAACATTTAATTTAACTTTTAATGATGAAAACTTAATATGCACGATTAGACATTTGTTTTCAATACCCATCACTAATTAGAAAAGAGCTTTTAGACTTTTCATTTTAAAATTTTAACACGCCTTCGTCCCTTTCCAACTCCGCGATAATGAATGAAGACAGAAATTCTCTCGCGCTCTAGGACCAAAGATACAAGTAATTGTATTACTATAAACGAAGCAGCTGCTATGAAGTTAATGAAGGAAGGCTCCTCAACACAATCCGTAATTGAACCTCGAAGCTTCACCCTCGACTAGATCAAAGAGAATCGGTCTCTTAAGGAAGAGAGGACGGACGCAAATTGGAAGTTCTCTCGTTACAACGACGCCGAATAACCACGGAACAATTCGCACTGGAACTTTATAAGAGTTCTTCTCCCTCTAGTGTGACTCTAGTGGAAACTAGATGATTATTATTATTACAGTACTCGATGAATAGTAGCCCTTTCAATAAAGGATTCCATAGAGATATTACAAAAGCCCTCCGCTTACTCTTCGAGTGCATAAATACTACATACTATTTATTGCATATCCTTCTTTTACCCAATGGTCAGTTTCAAATAGCAAGATCGACCAGCGTCTCTCTTATTTCAGTCATAAACATTGATGGGAAGGTAATAAAAAAGATAGCATCTCTACCAATAATAGAAAAAATAAGAACAAGTGAACATTCGGTACCAGTCAATACCGTTGGCAACCGGTTGTGATGCAGTCGGTAGAGCATCAGATTGGCAATCCGACAGTTACGGGTTCGATACCTGCTCGTCACATCTATTAACCTCCAGTGCGACGCAGTGATAATACTGCGTCGACAGATTCTCGACTTTCCCAGCCATTTTTCATTTTCCCGATTTTTCCAAACTTTCCAAAACGCTAGGAACCGTAATGTAATGACCCCTTAATTATGTATAATTACCATATTTATTTTATTTATGCAATATTGCTTGCCCAAGGCCTATACAAGAGGACGCGGTAGATTTGTAAACATATGCTTTGTAACATTTGACAAGAAATCGGAGATCGTGGGGGAGTTAACAATAGTAGAGGGGAGCTTGTTCCATTCAACTATGGTATTGGGAAAGAAACTGAATTTAAAACAATCTGTAGAGGCAAAAATAGGTTTTAATTTTTTGCGATGGTCAAGTCTATTGGAAACATAGGAAGACCTAGACAAAATACCGGATGTATCGAATCTTTAATTTAAATGACCATGAATAATCTTGTAAAGCATGGCTACGTGGGAGATAAGTCGGTGAGTAGCGAGTGGGTGGAGATTAAGTTCGAGTTTAAGATCGGAAACTGAACTAAAAGATGACCAGCAGTCATGAATAAAGCGGGTGGATTTATTTTGGATAGATTCTAGTTTGTCGATGTTACTAGAGGTGTTGGAGGTCCCAGACCTCAGCTGCATAAGTAAGAACGGGAGAAATATAAGTTTGGTAGCAGAGAAGTCGGACGTCACGAGTAGAATGTTTGAAGTTGCGGCGAGAAGGAAAAAAAGTTTGTTCACAATTTTGATCACTAATCTGAATTTTCGGTAGAAAGGGGGGTTCGTTCTCCCCCCCCCCTTTTTTTTTAACACTTGTCAGAAGACGAAGACCATCCATTTGAACCATTTATATGAATGCCATATTTTTTTCATCAATAAATATGATCCTGTGTTTTTGTTTCCCTAGCACTACAGTTGAACCTCTTGATAACGGACACACAGTGGGGACTAAAAACTACGTCCGCTAACGGGGGAGGGTTGTGTTCGTTAATACAGTCCACGCCGCTTAATGTGATCAACTTCTAATATTTCAACATCATCAAGAAACATCAACTTCTGATGTTTCTGAATAAAAGAAATAATAAGCCCAGAATAAACCAAATTGGCCATCTAGCTCAGGAGAAATTTATTCGTTCGTTTGCAATACATCACTGAAATCTGCGTTCGTCGAAGTAATTTTAGTAGAAAGGGGTTTTTAACAGCTACCTGATGCGAAGATATATTTAGGAAAGAGAGAAAATTCAACTGCTCTTACGGGTAATCGAACCCACGTCCTTTCACTTTCCGGGAGAAAGCACTAGACTACAAAGGCAACGAATATCTCAATCTTTCCTTGGAGATCGATCACTGAACGGGACCGTACATGGACGGTCGGACCAAGCTCAAAATTGCTGACACTGCCATCAGACGGCGACTTACCCGAGGACGATGTCACTCTCTGCTATCCGTGCAAAGACTGAGTCTTTCGGTCGTGACCCATAGCTCAACAATCCCTGGCTGAAAGTAGATTTGTACGACCCTTCTCAGAAACTCCTGTACAGCCGACCTCTAACTCACGGTCAGGGATTCTCGAATTCTGGTGCTTAGGTCATGGCTTAAACTTGATTCGCACGAGCTTCCTATAGATGAATCGTATAAACCCACTTACATTCCTGTATATTCCTTATTATGTCAATAATGCCCTTATTGCGTCACTGGTATCACTAATTTCGAAAAAAAAAGTGTCATGGGTCGCGATCATGGGTTCTTAACCTTTTTTTTCAGCCACGACCCATAATCAAAAAAAGCTGATCTTTTTTTTGATTATGGGTCGTGGCTGAAAAAAAAGGTTAAGAACCCCTGCCGTAGAGGATATAGCTCCGTTGAGCCCTGGTATGTTCTAAGAGTGGTGGCGCGATATAATATATTTCTTTTTTATATTTTGCGATATTTTATTAACCGTCACTATGGTTTTGGTTCCGTAAGAATGACAAACAGTTAAAATAATGCAGATATCGATGAGAGAATAAGGTTTTCAATAAGAATTCGCGTCACGAAATCGCAGCACGTGCTTAGATGGAAAGAAATCGCGTTGTGTTGTATGCTATTGTAATTCCCAAAATGGATGCACAGTAATTCCATTCCCAAACGAAGGACCACAACTTGGACGTTTGCAGGCGGGTTTGGTACAGTAGGAGCAGGACCAAAACGGGTGCCGAATTCATCCCCCTGACCCCTTTTCCACCATTACAGAGGAGCTCCAAAATGCATGTGTTCAGGGCCGTCTTAAGAGTATCATGGGCCCCCCAGGCCAATTGATTTTTCTAAGGCCCTACGAAACAAATTCTCTAAAATTTCAACCAGATCTCATTTTTTTGAGGCCCCTTTTCGCTTGAGGCCCCCGGGCCGTGCCCGGGTGGGCCCATGCCTTAAGACGGTGCTGGAATGCGGTGAGTACATATCGTACCTAACTATACCCAAACGGTGTGCCGCGGTACTCCGTGAGAAATTTCGCGGCTTGAACTGTAAAGAAAATAGTAGTATGGCTACGATTCCCAACTCGGTGCCGCCAAAAAGGTTCGAAATCGGGTAGCGGTGATACAAACGTGGAAAAAGTAGAAAATCTATATCATAGTTTCCCAAACATTTTTTTTCATCTCCCCCCCCCCCCTTTTCAAAAAATTTCTCTTCTCATCATTGTCCCCAACTCAATCCAACCCATAGAATCCGATGCTAAACTCAAAGCTTCTACCGCCCCCCCCCCCTCCCAGACCATTCCATCGCGCCCTTTGGGAAACACTGATCTATTTGCTTCCTTTTTATTACTGACGGTACCTTTAAGTACTACTAATTTTTTTTTTCAACGGGATGGAGTTAACTACACTCCAATTTGGATGATCTCCACAGTAAAACAGGTAATTTGCACTTTAAAACAGATACGTTCCACTGAGAAACCGTTTTATAGTGGAATACTAAATCCAACGGAGTTCTTGTTGCAATTAATTATCGTTATTACAATCGTTAGTTGAGATCCAACGTTCGGGGCCATGTACCGTGGGCGGAGATACGGAAAGGTCACTATACCCCCCCCCCCCCCAGTATCAAAGACGGAGCCGACTGATCTAATGTATTTGGATGTATACTTTGACTTTCAAGTATGTCATCATCATGTCCCCCCCCCCCCCAGACTTTGAAGTCTATCTCCGCCTATGCCCTGTGTCCCCCATACCCACGTCTCTCCATGTTCGCGGTTGAGGGCGAGAGCCCCCCCCCTCAAACATCTCCGACTAGTAGTCCGATAGTACACACGTCTTAAAGAACAACACAAAAGAATTAATATCACAACGTGATAATACACGATCAGTTAATTATTGATGAATCGTGATTATTAATTAATAAGTGTCAGGAACTAACTATGTTAGTTAATTGATTCTTGAAAACGGGCTTTTATACTGTTCGGAGTAAATTAGTTTTTTAATTATAGTGGTTAATTATTTCATTAGTTAATTAATAAATTACATGATCAATTAATAATTATAGCCAGCAGACTTTAAATAAAATTGTAGTTGAAATATATACGGAATTTTATATTGATGCTATCAACTGCACTTTACTTTGGATGATATCCACTTTTAAACGGATACTTTGCACTTTAAATATAAGTGCAAAGTATCCGTTTTAAAGCGAAAAGTATCCGTTTTAAAGCGAAAAGTATCCGTTTTAAAGCGAAAAGTATCCGTTTTAAAGTGCAAAGTATTCGAATTATAGTTGCATGTACCAAGTGCAAAGTATTCAAATTCAAGTGCACTTAATATTACCCCCCGTTTTTAACTCTTTACAGCCCTTACATATGTTGTTGAGTGTTGGTATTTTAAAGTGCAAAGAGGCTGTGTAATAACTTCATGTTTACCAGATGACAGCGCAAGTGTGGGACAACTTGTTTTTTAAAATATGTTAATTAATAAGATTGAGTTAGATGTTTCGTCCCTGTAAAACACAGCTTATACAAAATGTTCCCTAACAAATGTATAAAACAAATTACGGCTTTCTTTGTGGTAAAATAAATAAATACTGATGTATTCATCATAGTTGAATTGACGTTATTTTTGATTTTATTGCAAGCATATAGTGCTGACGAAACTTTCAAGTACCAGGTTAATTGATTCGTTGTGCACTGAATAACTTTTTTTTCAGGCTTTAATTAGAACTAAAAAATTTACATGATAATTATTAGTAGTGAAAGAGTAAATTGTGCATTTCCACCGTTATCTTGCAGAATATATCATATATTTCGAATGAAAGATAAATCACCTGTGAATAGTACGACGACATGCGTATACATAATTATTATCATCCGCAATAATGTCTATGTTACACGGTAATTGTGATAAATCCGGTTATTATGCATAATCGCCAAGCATTTTGGTAAGTTTGATAAATTCTTCTTAAATTTATCACTTTTACCGGCGATTAAGCATAGTTACTCAAGCGTCGTTGGTGAATTTAATAAGTACTAAAAAAAATTTATCACTTTTACCCGCGATTATGCATAATACCCAAGCGTCGCGTCGTTGGCAAACATGATAAAATCGTACTGTATGGTATACTATACATGGTAATTCATACATGTATTTTATCGTTATCTCGGGGTGCGATCGCAAAATTTGTTATCATATCGTAGTCCGACTGTAGTCATCACACACATACTAGACTCATTTGGGGTTTTTTTTTTCATATTTATCGAATTCACCAATTACACTAGAGCAGCTGTTCTCAACCGGTGCTCCGCGGAGCCCTTGGGGGTCCTTGTGCACTCTCTAGGGGCTCCGCGGCTGCTTGAGGAAAATAAAAAACTAAAATTAAAAAAATAATTATAAATACTTTTAAATAGTAAAAATAAATCAGTGACTTTGATGAATAATTAAAAAGTTGGCCTCCGCTATAGAATTTTTTAACTTAAAAGGGCTCCGCGAGTCAAAAAAGTTGAGAACCGCTGCACTAGGGTATTATGCATAACCACAGATAAAAAGGCGATTGATTTCAAGTATTAATCACGTTTATAAATGACACGTGTGGTTATTGTGCATAATCGCCGGTAAAAACTATAGTTTTTTTAGTATTTATCAAATTTATATCAACGACGCTTGTGGGTATTATGCATATTCGCCGTTAAAAGTGATAAATTTACCAAACTTACCAAGACGATTAGTAAGCATGATAATAACCGGTTATTATGTATAATGACCGATTTACCGTAACTAAATTATATACTGTAACGATTTACCGTAGACGTAAATTTATACGTCTTCCAACAGATATATTCCACATTTAGATTAATAAATATTCTCTCCGGATAGAGAAGATATTGAAACTGGAGTCGTACTAGTGAGAGCGATTTGACTGACAGGTAAATATTTTGAACATATTTCATCTATCAGAGGATCTTCGAGAAATTCAAAAAATTAAATAATTCTTGAAAACTTTAAAATTCAAATAAGAAAGAAATTTTAAATTCTTTTTTGGCGGAAAAAAAAATCTGAATCAGTTAAATATGTGAACAGCAGAATTTTGTGATAAATTGATATTTATACATATACGAATGTTTTTTTCGTCACATGTCTTACCTCTTTGAGTGACAGCGTCGCGTCTATGATCGCCAAAAACAGCAGCAGGAGCATCAGAACGGATGTCATCCGGACTTGTGCCATCGTCGTAATCGGAGAATCGGTTTTTGTGTTTTTTCTCTCTCGAAAGTCGGATTGATGATTAAAAACTCTCGCTCTATGTCTAAAAGCTCTCGGGCATCCCGAGTCTTGGCGATGCTCGGCTCTACCGAAATCTCGCCAAGAATGTTATAGTCTCGGGAGAATTCTTAGTGGGAACTGAAACGTGACCGAATTTGAGGAAAAAAGTCCAAACTCTTCATGTCAACAAAAACTGATTCACAAAAATTTTTATTTGTCAAATGTGCTTTTTTTCAAAACATTCTGAAAAAAAAAAATCCAAAGCGTAAACTGAGTTCAAAATTCTAAATTTATAAATCGAATGAATTCGAACATTACAATGAAAAAAAATAAATACAGGTAACTATATCCGAAAAAAATCCCGTTTGCAAGTACGGTGACCATACATCCCGTTTGGTCAAATGGAACGCATGTTAAACGGATATTGGTGGAACGTGACAACTTTTTTTCTTTCCTTCACATTGTTTTCGTCACCCTCTTGCTGGCACATTTTCTTGGCCACTCACCGAACTAGTCCGTCGCTCTTTGGGTCACTCTTTTACTTTTAATCATCCTCATGCTTGCACATTGTTTTCGTCACTCACATGCTTGCAAACTCTCTAGGTCAGAGGTTCTCGACCCCTGGTCCGTGTGCTTTTCCAAGGGGCTCCACAGAAGCTCCAGGACAATGAAATACATAAGTAGGTCTGATAAATTAAAAAAAAGGAGGCTTATATAGAGTTCCGCCATAGAAATTATAAAGTCAAAAAGGCTCCGCGAGTTAAAAAAAAAAGGTTGGGAACCGCTGCTTTAGGGCAATGCCGTGACTAGTGGAGGGCAAAGGGAACATTTCTCCCTGATGTCCAGTTTAACATGGCAACTTCGAGGCGCAAATGCGAACTGATCTCCCCGTTAAAAAGTCTCGCCACAGAGAGCAACAGTCCTACAAACAGTACAAATATTCAGTCACTACACATCACTCACTTCACTTCTGAGATATAGATGGCAGCACTAAAAAATCATACACAACACTAGATACGCACTCAGACTGTTAGATACACGCACTTACACTTCCGGCACAACTCACTAGGTAGTAAATTGCCTATGGCAATAGACCTGAGTTGTGCTCGGTCTGAAAAAAACAAAAAGTTTAACATGGCAGCGAATTTAAAGGATAAAAATTGAAAAGAATGAGAAGAAAAAAAAGTTTTTTTTATTTAATACTGTAAAAAAATACTATAGTTTGCAGCAGGAGAGGTGGCAAAATCAAGTTTTGCCTGCCTGATAAATAATCCTAGTTCCGGCCCTGTCTCACGGTGCCGCCGCGGCACACCCATTGGGAATCACGGGAATAAATCGTTACTCTATAGAATGAATAGATTTTTTTTCTTTTACAACGTATCAGTGGCATTTTTAGTAAGTAATCCGACGCATCGTGGATTCATAGGAGAAGTGAAATCAATAATCTATTCAAATTCTGCTCGGAAGGTAAACACCGAGTTCTGAATACGGAATCGGAGGACGTGAATACGTGAGTCTGATTTTGAATACACTTGAGGTGTCTTAGAAGAGTGCAGATTCCGCTACCGTTACACTTTCTTACAACAAGGTAGAGATGATTCCCGGCTGTTACTTGTATTATGTTCCCTTCTTGTAATACACTTTGGAAGAGGAGACGGTAGAACTTTCCAGAGTCGCCGAAGTGTTTCATTTCCTTCAAGTTCAGAATCTTGAAGTGAATGGCATATAAAGTACTGTCGGCCCCGCTTAATCGGGTAGCAACGATTCTAGCACACGATATCCGATTAAGCGGGTTATCCCATTACGCATTGAACAATTCAATTGCCATTTTACAACACTGGTATAGTTTGTACTGTATTAAAAACTGATGAAGGATCAAAATAATAATAAAGCTTCTCGAATAAATTGGACATCAAAAATAAAGTAAAAAAATTGTATTTAATGACAATGATCATAATACCCAAGATTTTTACTTTTCATTTGGGGAAGTCAGCACTCTCTATTGGCGAAATAGTGAACAAAAATAAAATAATTAAATACAAATACAACGCCACAACAGGCAAATTGCCCAACGAGGTGGCTGACTTAAGAACATCATGGATCCCCGAGCCATATTTTGGAGACCCTACCTACTACTGCTACAACCCCCACCGAATCGGTACATGCGGGAATGTGCGTGTGCGTGTGCGTGTAGTGAAACCTGACGTGAAGTTTTTTTTGTTTCTCTGTAATGCTTGTTATGTGTAGTTCTGCCATCTGCCACCAGTTTTTCTAACTATGAGTGAAGTGTTATGATTGAATGATTTATCGTTGCAGGACTGTTGCTTTCTGTGGCGAGACTTTTTAATGGGGAGATCGGCTCGCATATGCGCCTTGAAGTTGGGAACCACAGAAGCTCAGCCGACCACCACTATGGGGTTCGAACCCGGATCTTCGCATCGCGAGTCCGTCACTATAACCACTCGACCACCACAGCGGCAAAAATATTGCACCGCATGTGAAAATATGTTGATAGATGGGTCAAAACAACTAACCTACCCCGCCATGTACACTCACTTTAAGGAATATGAAAGTGGCACACAATATTGATTAAAATAACAGAGAGAAAATACTGTAAGATATATTGCCATAATTATTTGGAGGTGGGTGGGTTTGAACCGATGTACCCTGAACTCTTCCCAGCTCTATCTAACTCCGTATCTTACCAACCCACCACTACAGCACTAAAAAAACTTTTTCATGTCGGGATTCAAACCCATGACAGCTGATAAAACCCCTATCTCCAGCCTGATGCGCTAACCAATGAACCACACAAACTTCAATTTGTAACCACACAAATGTAGGTATTGAAGACAAATTGAATACTTGGAGGCCAGTACCTACTCTCAAATGTATTTATCTTAACTTAATAACATATTTTTCATTAATTCCAAATGTTTCATTCAATAAAAACATATGTATAGTGGTTGATGTGTATTAATTTCGTGTAAAAGAATAAGATAAAAGGCAGCGGAATTGTGCGTCAATTCTTTGTTTTTTCCAATTTCAATTTGTATTGGACCCTAGGTCGTAATACAAACATGTACTGTTCCCTACACGTTCGGAAGCGCGTTGGGGGGGGGGCACAGAGGCCTTGTGCCCCACCCCTCCTGGATAAACAAAGATTAATTTTTTAAAAAGTTTTTGAATATTTTTGTAAAATTCGCTAAGCATTTCACAAATGCATTTTCACTTACAGTATTTCTTCCATTGTATCTGGAAATATTTTCCATCGAATCTGTATGTGTTTCATTGAATCTAAAGTTATGTGTTTCATTGAATCTAAACTTATGTGTTTCTTTCATTAATTTCAAATTATCATTGATTCTGAAATTATTATTAGTATCTTCATATTATTGTATAGATATGTTCTCATCATTTGTGTGCATTCTCGTTAATTTCTGGATGCCGACCCCCCGTTCCTCAAAATTTATGAAGTCATGGCTCGAGGGCAGAGAGGCCTTTAATGTCTGGGTCTCAGCGCAGACCGCCGAAATCGTAAAAATGCTTCGAAAACCAATAAACCAGCGGACGAATTTATGACGGGATTGCAAGTGTAGGAACGTTTTAGACACAGAAGAAATTGAAGAAAGGCCATGTCCAATCAATCCCGATTCACTTTCGTGTTGCGCCCTCTACCAGTGAAAGCCCCTGCGACTCATAGGGTATCTTTTTCTCAGTCACCTCGTTGGGCACTTTCCATGTTGTAGCCTTGTATTTGCATTGGTTGACTTTTCAGTCACCCATTTTTGTCGAATGGCTTGTATGTTGCATTGATTTGATGGCTGTCTTCATGGGGAGAACGACGCGAGTGATTTGTAACTTGCGAGCAAGGGGAGCCATCACTGTAAATCTTTCTGCTGACTTTTCCGACACAACTCTGCCTCTTTCGAGGTAACAGAAGTAAGGTGCTTTGCATCAGTCCGGGGTTATGAGTGGTTCTATCTATCTATCTATTGGTTGACTTCCTGGCCTAGCCCATGGATGTGCAAACTCCGAGCAGCGGGTCAAATAGACCCTTTCGGAAATTCGAAGCGATTCTAAAAATGTTTCATTATTTCAAAATATTGATATGATTAGATTTTTTTTTTCAGAAAATTAGTCACAATTAGCTTACGTAATTTTTTTTTTGGGGGGGGGGGGAAGAAAAAAATAAATTCAAAATTTAAAAAAAAAAATTTATCGGAAGAAACAGAAAAAAATTTTAGCAGGAAAATATTCAAGTGACAAAAAATTAAAAAAGTAATTTACCAATTTATAAAATTTTATTCATGACAATCAGCCATAAATTGCCTTAGACATCAATAAAATATAAATTTGGTGAATTCCACGTGTGTGAATTTTTTTATTTTAATGGAAATTTTTAAAAATCAAATATGGTCACTCTCTTACTGATTAACGCGTTCGCAATTTACGTACATAACTTTGGATGTTCGTAAGTCGGGGACTGTCTATAATCTAAATAAATTATGCAATAATATCGCTTTCCGGTACAATTTTCCTAAACCCTTCATTTTGATAATGCTAGTAACAAAAAGTGAATTTCAAAGGATTTCACGGCCAACTAATTAATTAATTTTAATCATCGAATATCCTAATGAAGATTAAATACAAGCTTTCAAAACAACGAAGTTTTATAAATCTCTCAAATCAGTGGAAACTGTTTGCATGTTATTAGTTCGTGTTTACTTTAGTCCAAGAAGTAGACGGCGGAGAAAATTCATTTGCATTATGCAAATTAGAGGATTCCAATTCTTTCCCCCCATTGAAAGCTTTGGGAAAACTTGTCATCGGGAAAATTCCGAGTATTTCAATCCCGTACATTCCTTTGCTTCGGGAAACGCTACTTACATGTGTATTTGCTTTTTCATGAATCTTTTCTTCTCAATTTATGGTGTTGTAACTATGGTGGTATCTTGCAGAGAAAATATCTGAATAATTTTATATAACATTGCCAGAAAATTCCGGTAATCATCGACTTTGAAATTAGTAGGGCGGTTGTTTAAACCAATGGGTCTCAACCTGGGGGCGGCGATGCGCCCGAAAAATTCGTAAATGGTTTAAAAAATAATAAAAATTTAAGGAGTTCGTACATTTCAATGTTGTTTGCGAAAAAAAAAAAGTTATTCTCACGGAAGGGGATTTTTTTGGTACAGGAAAAAATATAGCTGAATTTTTCACCCGTAGAGGGCGCAACACGAAAGTGAATCGGGATTGATTGGACCCGACCTTTCTTCAATCTCTTCTGTGTCCAAAACGTTCCTAAAGCTTAGCTTATGTAAAACAACTTCACCAGTAATGCTTTGCCCCATCAATGTCGACATCACAATGGAAACCTTATGTAAACACCTGTGACTGGAAAATTCATCAATCAGCTGTTAATCGTGCAACCTGCATTTTATAGGATTCTGATTAGTAAATTTCCAGTGATCCTCTTTCGTGAGGCGCCTTCTATCTACAGAAATTTAAACCGTTCCTTTCTCAACCACAAAAAATTACCCTTCGTGAGAATAACTTTCACAAACCGAATTCAAAAATATTAATTCGTTAAATTTTTACCATTACTGGCGCTGATATAACGATGTTTACATTGCACGATTCGTGAAGTTGTTTAATCTCAAATACCAGCGGAAAATTTACGAACGTTTCGGGCACAAAAGAGATTGAAGAAAGGTTTAGATCGTCTTGGGGGCGATGGAAAGCTCCAAGGGGGCGGTAGAGGCTGCGGGTATAACATAGAATCCTATGGTTTAGATTGCGTTGGGGGGGGGGGGGGGAGAAAAAACTTCTGAAGAAGGGGGGGGGGAGGTGTGGGACAAAAAAGGTTGGGATACTGGTTTAGATCCACTACCTCGTGCAGCGGCCTCTAATGACAAAAATTTGAACTATTTTTTTCCTCAACAAAAAAGAAAGTTTCGTGAGCAAAACCGCATTCAAAAATACTAATTCCTTCAATTTTCACTATTACCGACGCTTACATAACGATGTTAACCCCACATCGGTGAATAAAGCACTATTGGTGACATGGTCCCCACAAGGGGGGGGGGGGGCTGACAGCACTCTAGCCCTGGGCCTGGGCAGTTCTCATCATTATTTCCTTTTTAATGCTATAAATTAACTACAGAAGGGGCCCGTTAAAAGTATGACCGGGGCCCTCAAAAGATTCCAGCCTGGGGGCCCCTCTCCAGGATGTGTGAAGTCTCCCAAGGCCATGCATGATTGGTGAAGTTGTTTTATCTCAACCACCATTAGAAACTTTGCGACCTTTTTGGACACGAAAGAGATTAAAGTGTAGGTTCAATCTTCTGTGCAGCGTCCTCTTCCGGCAAAAATTGGAAGTAATTTCTTCTGTAGTAAAAAAAAAAATCCCCCCCCCTTTCGTGAAAATAGATTTTTCGCAAACCGCATTCAAAAATGTACCAATTCCTTCAATTTTTACACTATTTATGAATTTTTGGGGACACCCTGTATTTCCCTTTCCACCGATCTTTACTACTCCATGGCATGATAACTAAGGTGGCATCTTGCAAAAGAAATATCGGAATAATTTTGAATAACATTCCAAGAGAATTCCGGAAATCACATTGGCTGTGAAAGTGGAAGAGGCCGGTCGTTTAAACTCATTATGGTGTGGAGTAATTTAATGTGGCTTCCTCTCTCTTCTCTCCTGATGAACCATCTCGCACTTCTCTCTCTCTCTCTCTCTGGTGTTAATCCTTCGATCCGGTGGATTCTTCTCCCATTTTCAATGTTGGGGATTTTTACCGTGTGTTGTTCAAAACTCCAGTGATGGATCGTTCGCATGTTGGTAATGAATCATGGGGATATGCCATGTATTCATGTATGTGTGTGTATTTCGCGCAATTCTCGCCGTTTCCCATGATAAACATCTTTCACAACAACCGCATTTTTCCTCTCACCTCTGTGTGGTGATGGATGATGGATCCGTCGTCCTTTATGTTGGTGATGGGATCGTTTGGAGCATCCACGTCCATTTCTCTGGAACCCATTCTTGTTCTTTTTATGATTGGTCGGCGGTGCTCGGGTGAATATTGATGCTCGTTTGGATCGATCCCGGGTGGGAACGACGAAAACAATCGTATTTATGGATTAATCGATGGGATATATTCCTTAATAGCTATCTATTTATACGTTCCCGCCTCGCACGTATTCGAGTCGAGGTGCTTATGTAAAATCGTGGGGGGAGTGTGGAATTTTTAGTGCACATCAATTTCCGTCGACACTTTCGTGATCGTGTCGCGTTCGAATAAATTAGTTGATTATTTTTTCTCTTTAATTTTTGCATTTCACTAATGATCTTTATATTGGATTTTTTGTTTCTTCTTATTTTTATGCTCATATTCTTGTTGTTTTTCTTCTATAGATTGCTTTCCACGAGCTGAATCCGTTTCCTCAGCGAGTCATCACAGCGAAGAGGGAGCAGCACATGCTGATAGTAAAGGTGAGATTTCTTAAAATTTTATGTTTTGGTACAGCGGGAAATTCACGATGGCTGCGGAAAAAATATGCACAGAATGGTACACATAAGCTGTGTGCAGAACTGTATTTTTAGCATGGTGTCGTGCGCTTTTTACAAGGAAAAATCCTTAAGGCAGTCGTCCAGGCAGCCTTCCACTTCAGCATTGGTAGCTGAGGACCCCCCTCCCCCCAAAAAAAAATATATAGTCCGTCTCAAAAATTTAGGCACAAAAGAAATACATAAAGGAAGTGCGAGTATTATATGGGATAGTCGGGTAATATGGAACACCGGGTTTCCTGCGCCTTCAGATATGGTTCCCACAGTGGCGTAGCCAGAAATTTCGTTCGGGGGGGGGGGAATCAAAGTGATAGAACAATAGATTTTGCCATCTTTTTCCTACTCCTGAAATTTACTCAGACAAGTTTTCAAAAGTGTTTATTAGTTATTAGAAATGTGCTCAATAATTTGAAACTAGGCACAATGTAGATCACAAGTGTTTCTGTGCTGTGCTATTTTTAGCTGGCGATTCTCTCCGGTTAGATGGAACGCTGTTTTTGTTCCGCAAATATGTGTCGGGTAATATGGAATACTATAAGTAATATCTGAGTTGAAAAGGGCCCCAAGGTAACGTCTTCAAAAATTTTTGAAATAACTACCACTGATTCTACTCATTTAAATATGCGCAAAAATCCAAAAAAAAAAAAATCGAGTGGAATTATTATAAGCCACTCAAAAAAAAAATTGTAAATATCAATATTTTCAACGCCAATAGAGGCCAAGAATGAATTTAAAAATCCCGCACCCCCTAGAGTATACTATAAGAGTGACGTCATTCAAACAGCACATAATCAGGTACAGCGCTGATAAAGAAACAGAAAAAAGAGAAATGATTCGTTTTTAGAGAGCATAGAAGCTGGAGAAAGAAAGAAAAAGAAATTGAAGTTTTTTTCATAGATATATCGCCAAGAAGCGCAAGAGGTGATGTGTGGCCAACTGTTGTCACTTAATTTTTTGCGGCTTTAAGGTATCCGACTACGTTGAAAACGTCATTTTGGAAGAAAATGTCGATTTTTGTTCTTTCTATAAAAGCCCTATTCTTTGTGATTCCAAAACAGACCTTGTTTTGTTTATATGACGCACACAACCGAAGTTACGCCCACTTTAGTGCGTTGCGTTTTTAAATACAAGTAATACGTGAATATTGACTAAAGTTTTACGAAGAATGATATTTTTTACATTTTACTTTAGTTTGTGACATGATTTCTAAAAATTTATTCATTGTGTTCTTACGAAATTTTAATATGATATTTCACTATATATTGTTCAGATTATGAACCAAAGTCTAAGATCTATCACATATATTTTTTGAATTACAGTGACGAAATGTAGGATAAAATTTAAAAAAATTCACAAGTTCATTAACGTACGTGGGTGTAACTTAATGAGCACATAATGCAATCCTTTACATTTTGGTTCATACCCTGCAACATCACTAGTTAAATGTACTGTGAAAATCACAAAATATTTAATTAACAAAATTGTTTGCAATCGTGTTTCGAATTAGTACTTTTTTATAGAAAATGACATAAGTAGACTAGAATTTCAAGGAAACAGTTATTTTCCGGATATTATGCTGAGGTGAACTCGGAAAGAAAAGTCATCACGTCTCATCCGGGACTCGAATCCAGACCCTCTTGCATAACGGGCAAGCATGTTACCATCTACTACACCACTGGAGACAATCTTGGCTGAGAAAAAGCCATCTATCTCTAAACCGTCCAACCGTGGGGGGGGGGGGGGGGGGCATTTCCTGAAGTTAAGAGATGCTACTAATGTCTCTACTTCAGCGCCTCACGCCACAGTGCATGAAATAAGGAAGGCAGGGTCATGTCTCCAGTGGTGTAGATGGTAGCATGCTTGCCCGGTATGCAAGAGGGCCTGGGTTCGAGTTCCGGCGGAGACAAGATGACTTTTCTTTCCGAGTTCACCTCAGCATATTATCCGGATAATCACTGTTTCCTTGATGTCTTGGGCTGAGAAAAAGCCGTCTATCTCTCTCTAGACTACAATTTGTTACTGTTTTCACCAATTCGAGACATTTTCTATCACAAAAAATGCTATCTGAGTTCACTCCCGTACCATTTTATAGAAAAGTGCTCTCGAACGTAGTCGGATACATTAATAATTGCCTTCCACCGCTAAATTTTTTGTTTTTAACCGTTTCTGGGTAAGATGAATTCACTTGAATTTTCTCACAACTTTTTGTGAATGACGCCTTGGGACCTTTTCCTTGTTAGTTGAGCTATAATATCTCTTCAAGCTGGACAGTTTAGTAAGATAGAATAGGAAAGGCCTTGGAACAATTGTGTGTCCTATTCTCTGTGAGCCCACCTTGACTGTTTTGAGGCAGAATTAGGAAGATTGTATTTGTGGCTCTTGTAAATAGACTATGGACACCCCCCCCCCCCACCGCATCATAAACTACAAAAAACGAACGATGAAATTTTCATTTCTCATTGTCGTAGGCTTATTAAGTGTTGTTTTTGATCAATTCGATTTATTTTTCCCCGTTTTGGACCCCCTATTCCATATTACCCGACAAAAATGATTTTTTTTAATGCCTTTTACTTATTTTATAAGTGTAATACACTGACAAATGCAAAGACAAGAATCGAAAATTGAAAGAAATGCAAGTTTCAGGTTTCTATCGTGTTTTGAATTGGAATAATCGCAAAAGGGGTATTCCATATTACCTGAACTTCATATTTGTAAAACGTACAAAAATGTGTTTCTATAAAATTTTAACAATACACTACGTGCCGCGAGACAGAGATGTTTGAAAACCGCAGTTCTAGAACAACGAATCACTCCGGATCCACCAGGGAGCCCTCGCGCATCGATCACTTCGGATGTTTACCGTCAGTAATAAGAGATAATGCGGAAATTGGCCATTTAACTAACTGAGATCGGATACGATCGATCGACTCGCATGTCTTTTGCAAGATTAACGCTTGGATTAAACCGCACATTCCTCACACAGGAGCTGTTATTCAACGTACACTATCTGTGCACAAATAATGTCCGCAGAGAGAGAGGCTGCAGATAAAAAAGAAATTACGTTTGGAAAATCTGATACATGCAAGTGCATGCTCAACGCGTGGCCCTCGAAGTCATCTAGTGTGTGGCCGCGACATTGAACTTGATTTTGTAAAACTGAACTAAGCAGTACATAACCATTTAGAGTGACCCGAGACACGTTTACAAATCCCTTGAATCGCATGGGACGCTGTTCTAGATCTTCGAGGGGCTCGCGGCACATTTTTACTTCACTTAAGTGGCCTGAGGCACATTTCCACACTAAAGTGCCGTTCCAGGTCAATTAAATGACCCTAGCGTAGTGATTCTCAATCTTTGGAAGCCCGGCCCGGTTGATTCTTTTTTTCTTTTTTTTTTTGTGAGTGGAAAGCCCGGTCATACATACGACTAATGGAAAATAAATGAGGAAAAATGGAACTGAATCACTTACGGCCCGGTTCTTTATTTAAAGCCAGACAGGGCCCAGGCTCTATCCCATCGGAGATAGGCTCTGTACCTCGGAGGGTTGGGCCATGGCAAGGTGGTTCAGAAACACTGACCTAGATCACTGTTAAAGATCACTAAATGGCCCACGGCACATTAACAGATCACTTGGCCTGCGACACATTCACAAATCAATTATATGACTTGGGGTACTGTTCCGGATCACTCAAGAAGCTTGTGGTGCATTACCAAATCACTCAAGAAGCTTGTGGTGCATTCCCAAATCACTACCTAAGTTACTTATCCCGCTGTTTCAGATCACATACAATGCCCACGACACATTTTAAGATCATTTGAGTTACTTGCGGCGCATTAGCAGATCACTTAAGTGGCCCACGGCACATTTATAGATTAATTATGTTACCTCGGATTGACCCTGTTCCAGATCATTCAAGTGTCTTGCAGTAAATTTTGAAACCAATGAAGTAGCCCACACTTTTCAAAATGTTGAGCACCCTTGGTCTAATATTTTAATGCTCCGGAAGTCATTAACGGGGACTTCTGCAGTATACAATGACACACCAATCAAATGTTTGGTTACAATTACCAAATCTTTACTGTATTTTCATTTCCAGTTTAGGAACCAAGTTCCACAGGCGATAAATGTGATGATATCAAAGCATACGGCTCAACCCATGAACCCATTGCCCAAATGTGGCCCTCGGAATCATGTGATGTGGCCCGTGACCTCAAACCCAACTTTGTAAAAATGAACTAAGTGGCACATTTTTACAGACAACTTAAGTAAAACGCGGTGCGGTTTCACATCACTTGGGTCCGTGGTGCATTCCCATATCACTTCAGTGACCTGCGACGCAGTTACAGAGTACTTATGCCGCCCGTGGTGCATTTCCACGTCAGTCAAGTTACCCGCAGCACAATTCTAGATCACTCAAGCATCTGGCGACACATTTACAGATCCCATAAGTGACCCGCTGTTCATAAGTTCAAGATGTTCTCTGTTAGCCCGCGCGGTACGTTTTCATACTAGTGAAGTGACCCGCACTCTTAAAGATTGAGTACCCTTATATTACAGCATAGTTTTCCAACTAGTGCTCTGCGGATCCCTATGATTTCGGTACCAGAAGCTGTGAAATATTTCATCAATAATGTTATGAAAATATCAAATGTATTTCCGGCATGCCGGCAAATAGCGAGGGATGCCAATATGCCGGAAAATTCGAGGCACAGATTCTGAGAAAATCTTAAATATCTAGACTCTCCTAGAAGGTGCTAAGACTATGTGCCTAGAGGGGCGAATTGTGTTTGTTGGATTGTCCCGTATTTTATGGAACAGGCAAATTGTCCCATATTATTAGGCTCTTGGGAGGGGCGGTCGTTCCCATCGCCCTTCCCCTTCCTCTCGATCCGCACCTGACTGAATGGAGGCAGGCGTCTTCAGCTCCGAATTGAGCGGAGTCGAGAATTTTCATCTGCGAATGAAGCCGAGACACAGACATCTTCAGCTGCGAATGAAGCAGAACAGAACAACTTTAGATTCGAATGAAGCAAAAGCAGATATAGTCAGCTGTGAATGAAGCCGAGGCTGACATCCTCAGCTTCAAATGAAACGAAGACAGACATCTTGAGCTATGATGGAGCAGAGCAGAACAACTTGAGCTGCGAATAGAACGGAGGCAGGTGGATCCAGGCGAAAGTGTCGATGAAGCGACTTATTGTGTAGACGCATCTGATCATCTCGTACTTTACGGGACAGACAAATGTTCCCCCATATTATTCGACTCTTGGGAGGAGTGATCGCACCCCCATCACCTCATTCCTCCTGCATCCGCGATCGCGCTAACGCCATTATTTTTATGATTTTATGGTTGACCTCAGCGGTGACTAACTTTTTTATTTTAAGTGTTATATTTTTGTTTTTTCATGTTGAAAGCACACACACACACAGAGGCTCAAACACTAAGAAAACCATTGGGGGGTGGGGCAGTGGCGGATTAAAGTCGGTCGACGTCCCCGGCGCACAAGAAAATACTGGACCTCTTCCTTAAATTATAAAAATATGTGAAGTTTTAGTTTTTTGGGGCCCTTTAGAAATCGAGGCCCTGGGCGCTCGCCCGGTGCGCCCGCCGTTAAATCTGCCTCTGGGAGGGTATTGTTTCTGAACGTCCTGTATATACGGGATTCAAGGGAGTCCTCGTGTGGTGCATTTTATATTCGTGAAATTTTGATTTTGGGAGCTCTTAATTTTCGGTACCTATGCTGAACATATAGCTGATCTATGGAAGTGGTTTTCAACCTGTAGTCCCTCCCCCCCCCCCCCCGGGCGTCCTTGGAGAGGTACCGGGGGGGGGGCGGGTCTGTAAGCTAAAGCGAACGAAAGTTGCCATATTAAGAAATAGCAGAAAGGCAAGCAAACTCCCGTTACGGAGCCAGCTGACGCTTTCGCTCTCGACGCGCCCGAAGCGCGTCGGACCAGGTGTCCTGCGGGAGAAATATAAGGCGGCGTCAAATAAAAAGAAGCACGATCCAACCCACACGGGTAAAAGGCTTATATCCCGGGAGGGACAGAGCCTGGGTCGTGTCAGGTCTGGGGGGGGGGGGGGTTCTGTGAGCTTGGATGAGAAAATAATCGGCTGAATGTTCTTACATTATTATGTGCTGAATATAATTCTGTAAATGGCCGCGACCTTCGGCCTTCATCTACACTTTTTGTGCAGAGGGACACAAAAAAGTTAAGAACCTCCTCACATCTAGGATATCTATGAAAGATGTGCTTTCTATAAGAAAGATAACACGTACAACGGGAGAAGCTATTTTGTGCTCCTCGAATGAGATGGAGTCCATGGACCCCCATGCTAATATAATGAGAGCTACGGAAAGAAAGGTGGGGGGCAAAATTTATATCAAAAAATTATTCAGTTTATAGCAATGTAAAAACAATCAGTTTTTTTTTCTCATCTGCGCTTACTTATTCCCGGCCCATTAATAATGCCGTCTTAACGCATGAGGCCCACCGAGCACAGCCCGCGGGGGGAGCAAGTGCAAAGGGTGTCTCGGGATACTGACACCTTTGGACTTTTTCCTTGTTAGAAACTTTGAATTCCTTTTCTTGGCTTAATTTAACGAGATTCCTTATTTTGTTACGCATTGTACGTTTACTCTCAAAACTGGCACATGGTAATTATACTTGATTATAATTACCAATTATAATTAATTATTTTGAAGGCCTTTTGAGCATTATTTTTTTTAATTGGAATCATACGACGGACAGTTGATTATATAAAGTAAAGGCCGCTTTAGCACCTACGGGACGCCCTGCGTAAAGGACTAAAAAATCGTTTGTCCAAGGCCCGAACTTATGAGAAGGAGGCTCTGATTGTGCCGGGGAGACGGGATGGTTGGTCCCAAATGGTTGAGGTTTTTGAAAGTGGCACGTGCGTCGTAAATGGTCATTTAATGTAAAATGTCATTTCAGGCTCAGCTGGACGAAATGGAATCATTACGCAACTCGATCCCGAGGAACATCGAGAAAATCAATATCGATTACCCCAGTGAAGAAGACTGAAGAACTATCAAATAAAACGATCAATGAATTTATTTGATCGTATTGATCAGTGAAAAACAATTAAAGACGTCTTGGACAATCCTATAAATGATCGGTAATCACCGTTTTTTTATATACACACACACATATACATGTTTTCATATAACTTAGCTCTAATTTACATATTTACGGTAAATATTTTTCACACAATCAGAATTTTGATACATGTGTAAAAATGATTAACATTTTATTTTCCTCGAAAATTTTATAATTTGTGATAAATATGAAAAATTTAATGCAATTTTTTCCATTTATATATATGTTACGGTAAATGCGATAAATGCGTTGATTATAAATAGCATCCGGTTATTATGCATACTTATTGAGCATAAAATATTATGAGCATTGTTTGCCTAAATTAATCATTTTTACCGGTTATGTGCATATCATAATATTTTTATGCACATTACCCGAGCGTCGTTGATAAATTTAATAAGTACTCAAAAAAAAATTGAGAACTGAAATGACCCACCTTAAAATTTACATGATAATTATTTCATTTTTTCATAATTCGGTAGTAATTATTTTTACGATAAATAATGTCATCAGCAATAATGTCTATGTTACGCGAAAAATAAATCTGGTTACTATACATAATCGCTGAGGACTTTGGTGAGTTTGATAACGTTCCCATAAAATTTTTAAAATTTAACCGGTGATTACTCATAGTACCCAAGCGTCGCGTCGTTGGTAAATTTAACAAGTACTAAATAAATTATCACTTTTACCAGTGGTTATGCATAATCAGGGTCGCAACTAGATATTTTGTTACCCTGGGCAGCAGGCATTTTGGCGCCCCTTGTAATGTAGAAGAAGCACTTAAAGGGTGAATTCGGTGCCCCTTCTGGTTCAGCGCCCGGGGCACAGATCCGCCTGCTCCCCCCCAACTCTAGTTGCGGCCCTGTGCATAATACCCAAGTGTCGCGTCGTTGGTAAACATGATAAATCGTACCATACAAGTATGATACATGATGGTTTATACATGTATCATTATATTGGAGTACGATTATTATCATTATATCGGCGTCCAATTATGTTTATACATACTAGACTCATTTAAATATTTTTCCATATTGGTGAAATTCACCAATTACACAAGGGTATTATGCATAATCGCAGATAAAGGCGATAAATTTCAAGTGTTTATGAAATTTGCTAACGACACTTGGTTATTATGCATAACCGCCAGTAAAAGTGATTAATTTATCGAACTTATCAAGACGATTGTGTGATAAGTATGCGTAATAACCGATTTATAACATTTACCGTGAGATATATGTAAAGGGCTAGCAGGGCCGCAACTAGGGAAGCAAGCGAGTCTCGTGCCTCGGGCGCTGGACCGGGGGGGGGGGGGCGCAAATTTTATTCTCAAACGTCTCCTTCAACATTACAAGGCAACACTAAAATCAGGGCCGTCTTAAGAGCATCGTGGGCCCTCAGGCCAAATGATATTTCTGAGGCCCTACCTGGCCAATTCTCGAAAAATTCAACTACTTCTCGTTTTTCCGAGGCCCTTCTTCTCTTGAGGCCCCCCGGGCCCATCCGTTAAGGCGGCACTGCCTAAAATGCGCACTTGCCCCGGGTTACCAAGCATATACTAGTTGTGGCCCTGAGGGCTAGGATTTTTATGACCAACAGAAACTTATAACCGACAGAACATGTTCCATCGAGTACAATACGGGAAAATTACAGGAAATCACCAATCATTGTCTAAAATGATACTAGAGGTACACAAATAAAATAGCTAATAATTGCTAATATCGCCGAAAAATCGCTAGTCATTGCCAGAAAACGATGTCAAAGATGAGTAATATTGTCAGCTATTGGTAAAATGACTAATTACGGGAAATGAAGCAAGTGAGCTTGGGAGCGGGAGGATCCCCCTATTCATTGTTATGCTGAAATATGCAAAACATGCTGTATATATGCCTTAAATTCCGTAGATCATGGGAAAATGTCACAAAACTACTGAAAATCATGAAAAAATGCTCCCGTAAAAATATAAAAATAGAGAAATAAGCAAAAGATGCATAAAACATATGCAAAGTCATAGAAATCACAGCCTTATTTATCAACATGGTTTTGATAGTCATTGAAAATTCTTATACAGTTGAATCCCGTTTTAACGAATACCGTTAGTGAAAATCTCGTTTTAACGAACACTTTTCTAATCCCCACCCCCACCCCCAGATAAGTTCGTATAGGAACAACGACACGACCTGGAATTCCTTTACAACGAAATTTCGTTGCAACGAAGTGATTTCTTCGGTCTCTTGGACATAGGTGGAGATAGACTCGGAAGTCTGGGGGGGGGGGGGGGGCGGCACGGTGATTATTTCTGGTGGGGAGGGGGGGCACGATGATGATGATGTCAGTTCATATATGCATATATGCATTAAATCAGTAAACTTCACCTTTGACGTGGGGGAGGCAATGCCCCCTCCCCGTATCTCCGCCCATGCTCTTGAAGTTCGCTATAACGGGATTCGACAGTATTGCATTACTCTTGGAAGCATTTATTTAATTTCTCTTTTACAATACTGAATTTATGAATTCATTTATTTATTGTTAATAAATGAATTTATAAATTGTACAAGAAGTTAAAGCCTTCGTATGATAGCGGAGAGTGACGTCATCATTGTGTAAGTCGCCATCTGGTGGCAACGTCAGCAGTCGTGAGCTTGGCCTGAGTCTGGTCCGGCCGTCCATGTACGGTCCCTTTCAGTGTACACGAGCTCCAAGGAAAGATTGAGAGACTCGGTGCCTCTGTAGTCTAGTGCGTTCACCCGGAAAGTGAAAGGACGTGGGTTCGATTCCCCGCAGGGGCAATTGAATTTTCTCTCTTTCCAAAATATATCTTCGCAACATCCAGTTGTTAAAGCCTTTGTACAAGAAGTGCCTGGATATGCCAGTTTGTTTCCTGTCCAAAGAAAATATCTGGCGTTTGAAATTTTAATTGAGCAGAATCAGAACTGAAATTTCACGCCAGGATTTGGGAAATGTGCTGCCATCTATTGAAACAAATAACCAACCTAAACTTTTCCGTTTGATATTTTCTTACTAGGTAGCAGCACCAACCCAATGATCAGACTCCGATGAGATCCAGGTTAACTCACGATTTTGAATTACTGTATATACCAGGGGTTCTCTCTTAACCTATGGATTGCGACCTAAAATTTGGGTCACGGGGGCTCTTGAGATGGGTCATAAGAAGTCACTTATAATCCAGGATTAATTAAAATTACTTCCTAATAGAAAAAGATTCCAGCTCTGATGCCAACACAAGAATTAATGAAAAAATAATTATTAAAATTAATGAAAGATAATTGGAAATTAAAGAGAGAAATGATTTACGAATTAATGCAAAAATTCAGAATATATATGAAAGAAATAATGAAATAATTTTGAGAGTTATTGAAGGCTTTTATTAACTTGTAGCCTGGGCCGCAACTAGGTGCCTGGTCACCCGGGCAAGGGTATGTGAGTGTTTTAATACGGCCCTGATGACGTCATAAATGTGCATGTAAAAAGAAATATAATGGCGGCATGTTTTTTTGTCGGTTCTACTTATAACAGGTGGAAATCACCAATCACAAAAAAAAATTACAAATCTTGCCTTTTTCTGTGTAATTTGTATATTTGTAAATATTTTTGTTGTGCGTGAATTAATTAATTCGCGTAATTAATTAATCAATGCAAATTTGTGTTTTGCGTTAGCCTTTAATCTGTCGAAGATCGGATAACAATCACAATAAAGTCGCCAATTGGCGATTTTTTCCATAAATCTTTTGGTGTAACCCCTATTTTTCTTTTGTAATAATAATGATGGGATGTCGCCAAAAAAAATCACCAAGGAAGACAGTGTAAGGGTTAGAATGTATTACTGACGGTATTAACATTGTTTTTTCTTTTTAATTATAGAATATTTTTTTAATGCAATTTAGTTATTATGTACGTAGTAGTGTCTAAATGCAATGTAATGTGATGAAAAATGATCTGGCTGGTTGGCTCGAAACCAACCTCCATAACTAGTCTGTTTTATGTAATTTTTTTTTACCTTGATTGAAATTAAAAATTTAATTTTGAACCATGTGTTTGTGCCAATGTGTTTCGATGTGTTCTCTACCACAGTGGTTCTCAACCTTTCTTTGTCCATGGCCCCCTTTCAACCATTTCTTATTCCTATGGCCCCCCTCTTGCGAACACGAATAATTTTCTACCCCCCCCCCCCCCCGTTTTTCCATTAGAAGATAGTTATTCAAAAATTGTCTGAAGTATATAAATATGTTTCAATCAATGTAAATTCTGCGCTTGAAGACGACACAAAGTCATCAAGTTACTGTAAATACAATTACAACGCCACAACAGGCAAAATGCCCAACGAGGTGGCTGAGAAAAAGATGCCCATAAAAATATGGATGTCATATATTTCAAAAATACAGCAACCCAATTAAAAATGTAATTAACAAAAATTATAAACAATATATATATACATGATAAAATACTATACAATGCCCATAAAGAATACTTATGGTTGTCTTATTCTAAGAATGGATAGCTTCTCGATTTACCCCACCATGTTTGTCGTATTTTTTTTTTAAACGTGTCAAATGTGTTACAATCTACTACCTACGGGGGTAACCGTACTAAAAGTTCATGGTCCATCCTATCCATCCCATTGAAAATTTTGAATACATCGATCATATCTCCTCGACACCTGTGTTCATCCAATGTAAACATATTCAAAAAATGAAGTCTATCTTCATAACTCAAGCCCCGTGTGCCAATAAGGACACGCGTAGCTCTTCTCTGCACCCCTTCAACCAAGTGTATGTCCCTCTGTATCCATGACGAACTAAGCCTCGAAAAAGCGGAAGAATGACTAGGAGAACGCGAAGAGACCTTTTTGAAAATGAAACCGAACATTCTATTCGCTTTTTTCACCACCGCTGAACAATGTTCAGAAAACCTAAGCCGCTCGTCAATGAGAATGCCTTCTGGAAATCAAGGTAAACAACGTCGACATTTTTGCTCTTACCCAAAGCCTTAGTCACGTGATCATAGAAGCAAAGGAGGTTAGTTACACATGACTTCCCCTTCCTGAACCCATGCTGATTTTTCCGACAATACATTATTCTCGTCTATCCACTTCACAAACTGCCTTTTGATGATAGTTTCCAAAATTTTCGAGATGGAGCTCGTCAAACTCACTGGACGATAATTGGACACCGCTTCTCTACTATTCTTCTTAAATATCGGAACAACATTAGCAAGTTTCCAATCCCTTGGGACGATACCCTCAGTAACACTGCTCCTATATATCTGTGCGACTGGCCCCAACAATTTATTAGCACATTCCCTGAGGATCCTGGGATAGATATTTTCTGGTGCTTTGCTTGAACATACATTTCTTAGAAGATTTAGGACCTCCACGTCTTCTACTTGAATATCGTTGAGGGTTTTATTACCCCATGCAACACCCGTATATCGAATATCATTATCTCCATTAAAAACCAACGCGAAAAAGTCATTGAAAGCACTACACATGTCTACATTGCTTTCTAACCCAGACCCTCCTATCGAGAGGGGGCCAACCGTCCCATTATTGACGCATCGAAAAAATGATTTTAAGTCAAAAATAATGTTATCTGCCACCCTAGATTCAACTTCCTTTTTAGTATCCCTTATCACTCTCTTCAACACTCTTTTTTTATCAGTAAACAATGATAGGTCACGTCGTCCACTTTTATACTCTCCGAATGCTCTTTTCTTTTCAAGATAAAGGTTACGCACGCTATCCGTGAACCATAGAGGGTGCGATGTACAAATACGCTTTTTTCGAACAAAGGCTATGACGTCGTGCACAACAGAGGACAGCTTCGTACTAAATTCTTCCCATTGACTTACCACCCCCACTGATTCCAACCGGTCTTTGAAAACTTCCGCTAACCTTCCTCTCAAAACATCAAAGTTAGTTCTCCGAAAACAAGGAACCAGTCTTTTGTTATCAACCTTACCTGAGGGTGAGGTTACAGTGAAATCTGACGATACGATGATCACTGGAAGAAAACTCTTCCCCCACCGAAACATGTTCAACAAGATCCTCAGAACTAGTAAGAACTAAATCCAAAATAGCATTACCCCTAGTGGCTTCTGATACATGCTGATACAAAAAAATTTCGAGCGCCAACTTAAGAAAGTCTCTTTCATACTGATCTCTAGATGAAAGGTTCACCCAATCAATACCTGGGTAATTGAAATCCCCTAGTCTGAGAACCCTCTTACGCTTACACGTGTAGGAAAATTCACCATGGATGAAATTTGTATTATTTCAAATTAGTTTATTTTTGTGTAAATGATTGTGGTTTCGTTGAGAAAATGTCAGTTGTAGCTTCCAAAATACGCATTCTTGTAGTGATAAAAATCGCAAAAAGTGGTAGCAAGCAGTTTTATTAATTTTATTCTCTTCATGCGGATAAAAGTAGTTAAGAGTAGCCACACAAATTAATCACAATTGTAAAGTTCAACCTTTCACATCGTTTTCAATAATGTATCAAGGATACAGGTTCATGTTGTAGCCATACTATGAACTTAAAAAAATGAACTAAAATACGTGTGAAAAATTTTTAAATATTTGTTTGAAACATTCATTCCAGAGAAATCATGTGCGCAGTCACAGGGCTGGATTAACCATTAAGCAAAATAAGCAAGTGCTTAGGGCATCAGTACTAAAGGGGCACCACCAAAAAGATATCATATGGCATTTTATTTTTAATGCACGATTTTTTTTCAACATCGATCATCCGATAGAAGATTCTAAAGCTGGGCTTTCCTAGGAGCAGGTTTCCTGTGCCACGCGCAACGTGATTCACCCAGCGCGACACGCCGTCCACTCACCAGTAAGAAAAGCAGCGTGACTGTTTTCCTACAGAGCGCAATACCCCCCACGACAGCGCTTTACGTCCGGCGTGATTGGCCGACTGCTTCTGGAGGAGTCAAATGCGTCGTGCGCCGCGGTTTTGCCGATATTCTCTTCACTCTCTTGTGTGTTTTCCTTCCCTTCCCTTCAAACCGGAGCATGCAGACGACAGAGTAGCTGATGCCAAAGCCATATACTTTACATAGCCGCCCTGATCTGATGCGTCTCGCTAGGAAAACACAAACGCGTGGCGTGATTATGTAACACGTTTCTGTCGGCGCGAAATAGTCTAATTCGGTTCACGCTACGCAACAAACCTATTCCTAGGAAAACCCAGCTTGAAATTTTAAGAACACTTGATTGTAATAGTTGAAGATCATTATCACAAGGATGGCACAAAAGATGAGAAACTAATAAAACTAGACCACATTATTTTGCTGAGTTTTTTGATTAGCTCTTCACAATTTTCATAAAGTACGCCCAGGGCTGTCTCTTAACATTATCACACACCCGCATACAAAGCGATTTTTCTGAGAGAGGCACTACTACCTAGCTAAAAATTCCTACCTACCTATTTGCATATTTACTCTAGAAAACCGGAACCAGATCTAATTGTCACTTGGTTGCCAGAAGTGCTCAGGTGGGCCCATGCGGTAAACCAAGTTCTACACAATGAGGGCATGATTTTTGTGGGTCATTAGTGGATCAACTGTGTAGTTTGATCTATAGAAGTAAAAGAAATGCTACCAGGTGTAAATTACGAACTTGAGAATGTATCTAAAAAGAAAAAATACCCAATATATATAACGGTGAATCGTCAGAAATAATATACCTACTGGCAGGAACGCAACTGGATACCTAGTTAGCCGGGGCAACCACTCATTTAGGCACCCTCCCCCCCACGTAATGCTGAAGGATAGGTTAAATGGTTAAATCTGCGCCCCCTTTTTAATGCGCCCGGGGCACCAGACTCTCCTGCTCCCCCTCCCCCAACTACTTGCGGCACTGCCTATTGGTAATATTATGGCCATTCTAAGATTCAATGGTTTCTCCTTGGAGTGTTGTTACAGCCTTTATCTCATCAACCGTCCGTCGTAGTGGTATGGCTCTAATTTTAAATATTCTCAAAATGTGACCAGAAGTTACCCTGTACGAGTTTTGGGGATGAAAATACAGTGTACACAAAATAAAAAATGAAATTTTTATACGATCCTTCCCCCCCCCCCCGTCCTCTAACTTCCAATTAGACAGTAGTTGCTCTATCTCTACTGAGCCCAACAAACAAATTACATGTTTTTAACTGCATTATTCTCCGAGATATTCAAATCAAAATATCGGAGACCAGTCCGGGCTTAGGAGAATTTCACGGCCCAATGCAAAAAAAAAAAAAAAAATTGCGGCCCTCTCTAAAATTTTTTCATGTAGTTGCTCCCCGACTTACAAACTTTTCGAGTTACGAACATAAATCTTGAAATTTTGTTTTCACGAAAAGAACGAATTCTATCACACTCATTTTTTTTCATTATTTCAGGAACGCGTTGATGGTCTGGATCGTAATCAAACACGATATCCATTGAGAGGGAACGGCATTTAAATTAATTTTACAAAATTCATAGATTATTAATAATAATTAGCGCGTGGTCCACCTGCTGACACTTCATCGTGGCTCGAACCATATTGAACAGTCATAAAATTTTGTCATACATTTAAAGCGCTTCATCATCTCTTTATCAAATATACGTTGCAATTCGATAACTTTGATCATTTTTCGAATTTTTTATTGCTATTTTTGTGTAATTAATGTAAATTAATAGAACTAAAGGAACCAAGTACTGGAATTCCATGACCCCCACAAGAGTGGGGCTGACAGGCAGGATCGTCGTAATAGCATCATAGGCCCCCGAGCCAAAGGATTTTTTGGACGCCCTACATGGAAAATTCTCGAAAAATTGATAAATTGAATCTGGTAACCCTATCAAGACCACATAATCCGTGTTTTCACTTATTTGTTCGATCATCCATATTGTCCGAATGTTTTTGTGGAAAGAAATAATTACTTTTTCTACATAAAAAAAATCGATTATTGCAAATGCACGAATTTTGTTACCGAAATTTTCGTCTCATAAAAAAATTTTATGCCAAAAAATGACAAAGAACTCTCTTTCATCATCGCATGAGTTGCCTGAAATTTCGAGATTAAATGGCAGCGCCAACAGTATATAAATCAAGCCTCCGGAGAGAGTGTGATGTCAGCGGTCTCTGCCTTGGCAGTGCTAAGAACTGTGTTCCCCAACATCTTTTGTCGGAACATCACGTGACTCGGTGAAAACAAACACGACCCCCCCCCCCTGTTATTTTCTTATGGCGTAAATAGGAGTTTAAAACAATAAATTAAAAAATTAAAAATAATTTGAGCATGGACGAGATAATTCCAAAATTAATGAAAGTTATCATTTCAGCATTGATAAAAGTGATAATTCCAAAATTAGTGAAAAAATTAATGAAAGAGATAATAATAAAATTAATGAAAGATAATTCCAGAATGAAGGAAAGAGATAATAATAAAATTAATGAAAGATAATTCCAGAATTAATGAATTAATGAGATATAATTTCAGAATCAATGACAGAAATAATTCCAGCATTAATAAAAGAAATAATTTCAGCATTAATAAAAGAAATAATTTCAGCATTAATGAAAGAAACAAATCCAGAATTGATGAAAGCAATTATTTCAGAAGTAATGAAAGAAATAATAATTAATAAAGGAAATAATTCCAGAATTAATGAAAGAATATTCAAGAAATAATGAAGGAAAAGTCCAGAATTAATGAAAGAATATTCAAGAAATAATGAAGGAAAAGTCCAGAATTAATGAAAGAATATTCAAGAAATAATGAAGGAAAATTCCAGAATTAATGAAAGAATATTCAAGAAATAATGAAAGAATATTCAAGAATTAATGAAAGAATATTCAAGAATTAATGAAGGAAAATTCAAGAGATGATGAAAGAAATTATTCCACATTAATGAAAGGAATGATTCCAGTATTAATGAAATAAATAACTTAATCTTTTTTCACCTTTAAATGAGTTCTCTCTATCCTTTTTTTAAATCTTTAAAACCCAATATTTAGAGACCGAACTGTACATTTCTATGGACAAATTGCCAGGCGGGAAGTTTGTTTTCACCGAGTCACGTAATTTCCTTGCATTTGATGTCGCTGCAGTCGCGGATGGCTTGATGCTCCCTCCAGTAATAAGTTCGACCAGTAATGTCGTCTGCTTCTATTCAGGTTACTTGTTTTGGGCGTCTCCTTGTGTCCTGAAAAAATAACTGTACTGGCAGTTCGAACTTCCAGTTCTGTTTGTGAGGTTAGCTTGTAGGGAACCGACTTCTTCTCTGTCGTCTGCTCATTAAGAGGCACTTTGTTTTGGACGTCTCCTTATGCTCAAATAAAATAACCGAACTTATAGTTTGAATTTCCAGTTCAGTTCACGAGCTTTGTTTATAGGGAACTGAGCTGAATAAAGAATATAGTTTTTTTAATATGGACTTCATCGTCACCACATGAGTCACTTTTGAATTTGACATTAGATGGCAGCACATTACTATAAAGTGCAGTGTGGAAAAATTGACTTTTTACGATCTTACCTGTCGTCGGACGTGGAGGTCTTATGTTTTGGATGTCTCCTTGGGTCTTGAAAAAATTACTGAACTGGAAGATCTTTCTGGTCAGCTTATAAACTTTGTTCATGAGGAGCAAAACTGAATGAAGAATTATTTTTTTATACCTGAGCTTTTCGTCATCACTACATAAGGCACTTCTGATTTTGAAAGTAGGTAGCAGCACCAACAATATTTCTGAAAATGAATGTCTTAAAGTATTCTAGAGTATTAAATATTAATTTTAATTCCCTTAAAATTGTTAGTGCCATTGTGAATTCGCGGCAAATGCTACAAGGCAAAAAAAAAAAAAAACTACTTTGGCGGACGGCGTAACATTTCGAGTCACCCAGTATATACGGGTTTTGTCATTGCGTTACGCAATGACAAAACTGTTCATGTGAACATAATAATGATTCATTATCAGGATTTCAATCCCATCGGAAAATATAAATAATCAGATTTTTAATAAGAAAATTATCAATTTGTTGACTTCAATTTCGATGCGGTGAAAATCTGATATTTCGTTGGATGACAAGTTACCTTCAAGTGGCTTTTTGGCTATATTTATTAAATATAGTCCTTACTATATTTAATATACAGGGCGCATAGGTAACGGGGCATATGGCATTTTACTGGAGAACCATTAGTCCTAGAGGCATACTTCCAGTTGGAAAAAGTACCCGAATAATGTGTTGTACTCAGATATTTGATTCATGTTGCCAGGGGTTGCATAGTTATTAAAATAAAAATGTTAACTTTTTATGCGGACACCCTGTGCCCCAAAACTCAATTGGAAAGTTGTTTCCCGGTCTCCAACAAAAAAATTCAACGTGTGTAAGTGCAATATTCACTGAGATATTCGAAGAAAGTTGGGAAAAAACATCATTAAATGCGAGGAAACCATTTTACCCGCATTTAATGCTGTTTTTTTCCCCAAATTTCCTCAATTTTTCGAATTCGCATATTTCGGTGAATATTGCACTTAGAAACGTGAAATTATTTTAGTTGCCATCGGAAAAGACAGAGCAACAACTTCTTAATTGCGTTCTTTGGCACACAGGGATGGTATAAAAAGTTGTTTTTTTAATTTTATAACTAGACAACCCCTTACAACATGAATGACATATCTGAGTTGGGCACGTGATTTGGATACTTTTTCTAGTTGGGTATGTCTCTAAGACTAACGGCTCGCAAGTAGTGTCATACGCCCTGTTACCCTTGCAGTCTGCATATACACGTAAAAAAATAGTTTGAGACGAAATATAGTCGACTCTCGTTTTAACGAATACCGTTATAACGGAAAAAAATATCGTTTTAACGAAAACTTTTCTAATGCTCGGATAAGTTTACATAGGAACAATATAAAAATCTGCAATTCTTTTGGAACGAAATTTCTTTATTACTCCGGTCTCTTGGAGTTCATTATAATGGGGTTTGACTGTATTTCCCCCCAAAAAAACACTAAAAACCATACACAAACACTAAAAAACTTCAACACTAAAAACCATAAATTTTAGGTTGACAGATGTAAAGATACGCATTGAGCCGGTTGTGGACATTTCAAAATGAAGACTTACGTGAGAATTTATTGCACTTTTCTGAGAAATCAGCAGACGCAGTGAGTCTGAAATAAACGGATTTTAATTGCTTTAAATGTCGTCATACGCCATTTTAGAATTTTCTTTTCTAATGTCCACAACATTGTTCTTGCAGGATAGGAAAATTGCATTGAAATTATTTGGGATGTTGCAGGCCAGCAGCAGGCTTACGTAGTAGGGCAGTTAATAGGAAGCATTACAGTATATATTAAAAAAACTTTAAAGGTGTGGTGTCAATCTTAGTCCTACTAAGTCCCAATACATTATCTGCTTGGATTGCATATAGACAGTGCCGTCTTAAGGCATGGGCCCACCTGGGCACGGCCCGGGGGCCTCAAGAGAAGAGGGGCCTCACAAAAATTAGATCTTGTTGAAAATGTGGAGAATTTGCCTACTAGGGCCTCACAGAAATCACTTGGCCCGGGGACCCATGATGCTCTTAAGACGGCCCTGCATATAGAAACCAATCAGCAAACCAAATGACGTTAAGACCGTTTTAAATATGTTTAAATTCACGTTTTTCCTGTTAAATTGAAAGGAATGGCATAAGAACACTTGCGATTGAGACACAACAGCAAATTTATGCAATTACAGTTTCTTAAGTTATACAGCACAGTAGCTAAAAAAAAGAATTTCGCGGGTATTCTTCCCCCCATGTATGATTTGGTCTCTTGCAGTTCGTTATAACTGAATTCGACTTTATTTCTTTTCAGTGGAGGCAATGGGGGTTGGCACACCCCTCCCCAAATGAATGGTCAACAAATCTCTGTCTGCTTTCTTTATGGCAGCCCTCTTTGAATGAAAAGTCTTCGAACACACACAACACTTTCTGTCTTTACAGTTACTCCATTTTGCTGAAACCTCTTCTACAGTTTGTGTCAAGGCCTACTGTCACCCCGAAGTCGCGAACCCACCGAGATTACATGCAACGCTTTTTTTATTTCCTTCCTCATGTTAATGTTACTCGAATAGCGGAAAAATTGCGAATAATATATTCTATGCATTTTTTGTTTGAAATTGAATTTTTTTTAGTCAGAATGACTAAAAAAATTTAATTCCACAAACTTCTTCGTGGCCCCCGTATCAGTAGCCGTGGCTCCCCTTTAGCCAGATTTTCATCCGTGGCCCCCCTGGAATATCCTAGGGCCCCCCTGAGGTCATATGGCCCGCGGTTGAGAACCACTGCTCTACCATACAGGACCGTTTTAAGAGCGTCCTGGGCCCCCTGGCCAAATGATTTTTCTGAGGCCCTACCAGGCAAATTCTCGAAAATCTCAACCAAATCTCATTTTTGCGAGGCCCCTTTTCTCTTGAGGCCAACCGGACCGTGCCCGGGTGGGTCCATGCCTTAAGACGGCACTGCTACCATACACATATTTTGTGTTTAAAATAAATGTTAAGCGTTCTGGAGAAGAGACAGCGTTAATGTCTGGAATTGAAACATGTGAGCCGTATACGGTTGCAATTTCATACAAAATAAGTCGAACTCGGTTATAACGACATCAAAGATTCCGTAAATTTCTGTCGTTATAATCTTCCGTTTTCGAGATTTTTCATGAAGAAAAATATAATCGGATTCTGTTCAAGAAGCTGTTGTTTCATTATGATTAGCGTGACCATATTTTATCTACAGAAAACGGGAAAATTTATTGTGGGGGGTCATAAATAAGAGACATCACCATTTCTCGTCAAAAAATATCACCAAATGTTAGGGAAATCGCCAAATATGGCTAACGAATAACCCTAGAAGAGAAATACAGTAGATACTGAAAAATATGCAGTGGTTTAAAATGTATTTCACGATTAGGGGGGGGGGGGGTTAACAAGGAGATATTCATTTCTACACAATTTATAAATTATGCTTCTCTGATTCTAATAAAGATTAAGAATTAGAAAAACCGCTCTCTCTCTCTCGACGAAGATATATAAACAGGTGGTCAAAGACCTGACACGTGCTGGGAAAAAAAAACACTGTACCTGCCAGGGCTCGAACCTGGGACCTTCCGCGTGTTAGGCGGATGTGATAACCGCTACACCACAGGTACATGTCGGCGACGGCCGAAATTAGGGTCAAGACTAAGGGAAACTGGTGAGTCTACTTGGAATTATTCAAGGGGAAATACATTCCCTGCTCTCGTGCCAGCAACAATCGTTGTGCGGAAAAGAACTGATCGGACCCAGAATTGGCTCTTTCTATGTCCCGCATCCAATCACTATGCAATATTTGTGAGTCAATCAGGAAGATTCTACGCCAAAATAGGAAGAAACGGGAAAGGATGCTGTGTTTCAAAATGTGGCAAACTTGCTAGGTAGTCCGAAAGTCCGAATGACGCTTATGGCAACCCGTGTGGTGGCATTCTACCTCCTAAGCCCCATTTACGTGCGCAATATTACGGTGGCGGCGGGATTTCTAGCACCCGCTTGACGACTTTGGGGCCATTCAAGTATTACGTAAACAGATTTTCAGTCATTTTGACCCCCCCCCTTCCCCCCCCCCCCCCGTCAGCAAAATTTCGTCACCAGCTTTTAGAATATTTCATATCTTCAAAAAGGGGTGGTTGATGACGTAACAAACCTTCCCTCCCTTGTCATCACAAGTCAGCAAATCCGAACCCCCCCCCCCCCCTCGATGCTAACTTATTACTTGAATGACACCTTTTTTTCCTTCGTACGTAAAGAAATTGTTAGAATAAGAAAAACTGCTTCGGTTTCCTCTTACTTTGGCGTAGAATCTTCGTAGAAATCGCCAATTCTGAGCCCGATCGTTTCTTTTCCGCACAACGATGATACTGGCACGTGCAGCGGAATTTTTCTTTTTCTCTGAATATTCTGAGTGAGGATGGACTACTTGCTGACGTCACGAGTAGCGTGCGGAGGTCTTCTATCTCTAGGAGGTGCTGGTTAAAGAAGGTGCCGTATTCACGCACAGTTTAACTGCTCCTTCTATATTAAAAGGGATGAGCCAAATTGTGCGTGCTTGCCCGACTGATAATGTATCTAATTGTGGCCCTGTCCGAAATCAGTGGCCGGAGATCCATATAATACCGATATCCAGGGGCGTATTTATGGGTTTTGCCGCCCTTCTCTAGTTATATATATATATACACGTATAATTAGGCTGACCATATTTTCTCGAGAGAAATTCGGGAAATTGGGATTATAAACACGGGAAAATACGGGACATCGCCAATTATTGCCAAAAATGACGCCAAAATCTATCAAAGTTGCCAAATATTGTTGAAATTACGGAAAAATCACAATGGCGGGAAATGATGCATTACTACAAATTGCAGTAGGGGATTAAAACGTATTCCACGAAAAAAACGTTATGTGGGAGATTAATATTCTTATTTATGGTTGTAATTATCATAAAATAATTTATGAGTTGAAAAATAATGTCAATCTTTGACTTCAATTAAGAATAAAAGTTGAAGTAGGCTTCGTGGGAAATACGGGAAAACCCGGGACACTTTTGCTAAAAAGTCGGGATGGCCAAAAAAACTGAAAATACCGGGACTGTCCCGGGAAATACGGGACGTATGGTCACCCTACGTATAATCTTTCTTCTCTTAATAACTGGAGAAGGGCGGCAAAACCCATAAATGCGCCTCTGGATATCGGTATTATATGGATCTCCGGCCACTGATTTCGGACAGGACCACAATCAGATACTTTATCATCAGTCAGGCAAGCACGCACATTTTGGCTCACCCCCTTCTAGTATAGAAGGAGCAGTGTTCGATTTGAAAGGAAGAAAAGAAAGATTATACGTATATTACGTTGTATTACCGGGTGTGTGTGTGTGTCTAACAGTTTGAGTGCGTATCTAGTGTTGTGTCTGATTTATTTTAGTGATGCCATCTATATTGACGGAAGTGAATAATTGAAGTGCAATGATTGAATATTTGTACAGTTCGTACAGTTTGTAGGGCTGTGGCGAGACTTATCAACATGGAAATCGGCTCGCATTCACGCCTCGAAGTTGGGAACCACACAAAAACGAATTCAACCAAACACCACCGTGGCGCTAGTGGGAGTTCGAATCTAGAACCTCGCGATGAAAGTCCGTTACTATGGCCCTTTCGACCACCACAGCGGCTCCCGTTCTAGTCTTTTTTCTTGGCTACTTTTTCTCGAATTGCCTTCCCTCCACCCCTGCTAGGGGCTTCATACCCACGTTTGTGAGTCATTCTTTTGGTCACTGCTTACACACTCCCTATAAGTCACTCTCTGTTAGTCATTCACATGCTTGCACACTGTTTTGGCCACTTACATGCTTGCACATTGTTTTGGTCACTCACATGCTTGCACACACTCTAGGTCACTCTTTTGGTTATTGACATGTTAGCACGCTCTCTAAGTCACTCACTTACCGGGTCCCCGCTCAGTAGGTCATTATTTTGGTTATTGACATGCTTGCTCACGCAGAACTCTTCTGTCACTCTTCTGCTCACTCACGGGCTTGAAAACTCTAGGTCACTTTTTTGGTCACTCACCCTAGCCTCTAACTGCCTGGCAGATGCGGATTTATTGAGGGATATACAAGTTTTGCCTTGTATGTCCTTCTACAATTTTCCATTCTACTAATTTAGTTAGCCAATCATTCCTCAAATTAGCCGCATTTTTAACTTTAGCCCACTAAGCTTCCCTGTATCCGGCGATATAAAACCTATAAGCCCAGGAGTTCTCAGACTTTTTCCATCCGCGGCACTCTTAAATGGAAAAGACGGCTGATCCTTTTGGGAAAATTATATTAAATATATTCAATATTTCCCCCCTGTAGGGGGAAAAGTGGCACCCCCCCCCCACCCATTCAATGCTTGACCGCGAGCTCCGAGGGCTTCCCAGCAGAGCTGTTTAACGTAGAATATCTTCGAAGCTGCGCCCTCAGAGAAAAGTCGCAGGCGCGCAGTTTGAGAGCCCCTGCCCTGACCCTGCGATATGCAATAATGGCAGCCTTAACGATTAAAAGAATCAGAATCACATGTGATTCTGATTCTTTTCATCGTTAAGGTTGCCCCATAGCTAAACATTAACCATAAGAGGCCATTCAAGTATTACGTAAGCAGATTTTCAGCCATTTTTTTTTTGACCCCCTCCCCGTTGTCAGCAAAACACTGGACCCCCTGTCAGTAAAATTCCGTCAGCAGCTTGGAATATTTCATATCTTCAAAAAGGGCTGGTTGATGACGTAAGCAACTCTTCAACCCCCCCCCCCCCTGTCATCAAAAGTCAGCAAATCCGAAATACCTCCCCTTCCCTCGACGCTGACGTTATACTTGAATGACCCCCTAATTATATTTAAAAAAAATACGCCAACTTGGCGATGACCCTCGAATCACGCTTTTTCTTTGGCCAGGGATCTGCTGACACTTTGCAAACTGAATGATTTCGTACGCGTCGGCCCACTCCGCACTTTGTTTGTGACGTCAGTAAGTAGTCCATTTTCCCCTCAGAATATTCAGGAGAGAAAAAAATTCCCTGCTCGCTCCAGTATCATCGTTGTGAAGAAAAGAAATGATCGGAATTGGCAGAATTGGCGATTTCCATGCCTCCAGGGCCGGACTTAATAATTTCGCGGCCCGGTGCAAAAAAAAAATTGCGGCCCCTTCTAAAAAAATTTATATAGTTACTCCCCGATTTACGAACTTCCCGAGTTGCGAACTGAAATATTTTGGCAGTCTTTGGTATTGCAGCTTGCAACGAAAATTGTACAAGCAGTATGATATGAGATCAAAATCAGGATTTTTTAAGGGAAATTATTTCGACAAAAAGAAGTCTTTTTCATTATTACTATATTCAGTGGCGGATTATAGTCGGTCGAGGCAACACCCCCCCCCCTCCCATAGCCCGGGTGCAAAAGAAAATAGTGGGCCTCAAATTAGAAAAAAGTGTGAAGTTTGGGTTTTTCGGGCCCCCCCCCCCTTTAGAAGTCGGGCCAACGGTACAGCCGCCGTTAAATCCACCTCTGATTATATTCTTTTTTTTATTGTATACTGGAAACAGGGCTGCAACTGGGGGGAGGGGGGGGAGAGTTGGCGGATCTGGTGTCCCGGGTGCCAGACCAGGGAGACCCCAAATTTCACCCTTTAACCCATATTTTCCTAACCTTTTTCGTCCCATCGCCCCCAACCATCACCTATTAGAGATAGAAGGCCTCCACACTCTGCCTGTGACGTCAGTAAGTAGTCTGTTTTCCCTCAGAATATTAAGGGGAAAAAAATTCCCTGCTCGTGCCAGTATCAATGTTGTGAGGAAAAGAAATGATCGAGCTCAGAATTGGCGATTTCTATGCCCCCACATCCAATCACTATGCGGCTTTTGTGAGGCAATCGGAAGATTCAACGCCAAAATAAGAAGAAACGAAATACGATGCTGTGTGGCAAACTAGCCAGGTAGTCTGAATGACGTTTATGGCAAACACTGCAGAGGCCTTCTATTACTAGGATTTGATGCTCCAACGCAATCTAACCCAGAGGATCCTATGTTATACCCGTAGCTTCTACCGAGTAGGGCCGTCTTAAGAGCACCACGGCCCCCGGGCCAAGTGCTTTTTCTGAGGCCCTACCAGGTAAATTATAGAAAATTTCAACGAAATCTCACTCTTGTGATACCTCTCTTTTCTTGAGGTGCCCGGGTAGGCCCATGCGTTAAGACGGCACTGCTACCGACCCCCTACTACTTTCCATCACCCCCAAGGGGGAGTTAACGCCCACGTTGGGAATCACTGCTTTAACCTCTTCTTCAATATTAGAGAGGAGAGCCAAAAGCCAAAATTCTTGCTTTCCCACACCTGACCATATATCTTGTTGCGGCCCTCATTGGAAATATTGGAAGGGCTCAAAAAATATTGGCGAGGAAGGGGGCTATAAAACCCAATATCTTCCATTAGCATTACAAATATTGGGGGGGGGGGGGGTGATCCCAATACAAGTTAATGCATATGCAGATCGGAATTCCTCCACTAATTGGAATGCCTATCAGCGCTTTGATGTTATTGGGGTTGAACTGAAAGCTGCTTCTTTTCTCACCAAATGTAAGGGGCCGTTCAAGTATTAAGTCATCATCGATGGGGGGGGGGGGTTTCTGATTTGCTGGCTTTTGATGACAAGGGGGAGGAGGGGTTTGCATAATGCTTACGTCATCAACCACCCTTCATGAAAATATGAGTTAGGATTCAGAGGAGCAGAGCTGATGACGAAATTTTGCTGACGTGGGGGGGGGGGAGTCAAAAATGGCTAAAAACTTGCTTACGTAATACTTGAACGACCCCTAAGTTTCGCAGGGAAAAAATTAAATTTTTCACAAATATTTCCCATTCCAGAAGAAAAGAGTTTCTTTAAAAGGAAGGGTTTCTTTTCTTTCAGGAGAATTGCGGCCCATAAATTTTGCGGCCCGGTGCACCGCACCCTTCGCACCTGCTTAGTCCGGGGCTGCATGCCTGTCATCCAATCACTATGGGGTGTTTGTGAGCCAATCAGGAAGATTCTACGCCAAAATAAGAAAAAAGGAAATAGGATGCTGTGTTTCAAAATGTGGCAAACTTTCTATTGGTAGGCTGAATGATGGATAAGCCTTCTGATTATACCACTTTTGTGCAAATTATATTTATGGTACTAATTTTAAATATATACCTTCATAGCGTGTACCTGTGGTGTAGTGGTTATCACATCCGCCTAACACGCGGAAGGTCCCAGGTTCGAGCCCTGGCAGGTACAGTACAGTGATTTTTTTTTTTTTGCTATGAGCTATGAGACATGAATATGCATGTGATACATGAAAATAAAAAAAAAATGTTATTTTTTGGAGTTGATAGTTTTTCTCAACAAATAAATTCTCCATTGTTGAACCATGAGTTGTTTCCAAACATCATTAGCGTCCATTATTGTCACTAGCATCATTAAAAAAACATTTGCAATATTCATTCTGTGCAAACAAACATGCATTGTTAAAAATAAACAAGAGCCAAATTCTGTTTAAAAAAATTTTCCTTTTTTCAATTAATTTAGCATTAATTTCAAAATTAAGTTTGCTTCTTTTTTTTTTCATTATCACATGCTTAAAAAAAAAAACAAACTCGCTTTATGTGCTGCCATCTATACTGCACATTCAAAAGTACTGAGAGAGTGGGACATATAGTTCGTGCTGCCATCTTTGAGAAACGATCAAAACCTCAATCACCTTTTTCGAATCAAAATTTTTATTTTGATATTATTAATTCCTAAATTTAATATAAAGCAAAAAAAAAAAGCGTGGTGGCGGGGACCAGCCGTGGCCCATCGAGCGGGATCTTCGGCTCGCTTCGAGCCCCGCCCACAAGAGGGAGAGAGTGGTCTTGGGTGTGTCTTGTCTTCTCTTTTGGGAGCACCCCAAGCAGTGGTTCTCAACCTTTTTTTGTCCATAGCCCCCTTTCAACCATTTCTCATTCCTATGGCTCCCTCTTGAAAATCGGAACCAGATCTAATTGTCACTTGGTTGCCAGAAGTGACCAGATGAGCCCCATGCAGCAAACCAAGTTCTACAGAATAAGGACATGATTTTTGTGGGTCATTAGTGGATCAACTGTGTAGTTTGATCCATAGAAGTGAAAGAAATGCTACCATGTGTAAATTATATACTTGAGAATGTATCTAAAAGAAAAAGTACCCGGCGATTCGTCAGAAATAAGATACCTATTGCCAGGGCCACAACTGGATACTTGGTTAGCGAGGGCAACTACTCATTTAGGCCCCCCCCCCCCCCGTAATGCTGAAGAATAGGTTGAATGGTTGAATTTGCGCCCGGGGCACCAGACTCACCTGCTCCCCCCCCCCCCCCCCCCCAGTTGCGGCCCTGCCTATTGGTAATATTATGGAAGTGTGCATTAAGATTCAATGGTTTCTCCTTGGAGTGTTGGTACAGACTTTATCCATCAACCGTTCGTCGTAGCGGTATGGTTATAATTTTAAAACTTCTCAAAATATGACCAAAAATCACCCTGTACGAGTTTTGAGGATGAGAATACAGTGTACACGAAATAAAAAATGTAAATTTTTGTACGATTCCCCCCACCCTAATTTCCAATCAGACAGTGTTGTTGCCATTTCCCTTCTGAGCCTAACAAACAAATCACATGTTTTTAACTGCATTATTCCCTGAGATATTTAAATTCAAAATCGGAGACAGGTCCGGGCTCGGAAGAATTTCGCGGCCCAATGCAAAAGAAAAAAAAAATCGCGGCTCCCTCTAAAAACATTTTATGTAGTTGTTCCCGACTTACAAACTTTTCGAGTTGCGAACATAAATCTTGGAGGGGAATTTTTTTTCAAAGAGAACGCATTTTATTACACTAATTTTTTCCATTATTTCAGGAACGCGTTCATGGTCTGGATCGTAATCAAACACGATATCCATTGAGAGAGAATAACATTTAAATTAATTTTACAAAATTAATAAATTATTAATAATAATTAGCGCGTGGTCCACCTGCTGACACTTCATCGTGGCTCGAACCACATTGAACAGACATGAATTTTTGTCATACTTTTAAAGCACTTCGTCATCTCTTCATCAAATATACGTTGCAATTCGATAACTTTGATCATTTTTCGAGTTTTTTATTGCTGTTTTTGTGTAATTAATGTAAATTAATAGAAGTAAAGGAATCAATTACTGGAATTCCATGACTTCCACAAGAGTAGGGCTGACAGGCAGGATCGTCGTAATAGCATCATAGGCCCCCCCGAGCCAAAGGATTTTTTGGAGGCCCTACCTTGAAAATTCTCGAAAAATTCAACTGCGTCTCGTTTTTCTGAGGCACCTCTTCTCTTGAGGCCCTTCGGGCACGGCCCGGGATGGGGGAAGCATGCGTTAAGACGGCACTGCCTAAGGTTCGCACCAGGCGCCCTCTTTTTTCGGTTTTGAATCTGGTAACCCTATATCTAAAGACCACATAATCAGTATTTTCACTTATTTTTTCTACATAAAATCGATTATTGCAAATGTACGAATTTTGTTACCGAAATTTTCGTCTCATAAAAAAATTTCATGCCAAAAATGACAAAGAACTCTCTTTCATCATCTCATGAGTTGCTTGAAATTTCGAGATTCAATGGCAGCACCAACAGTATATAAATCAAGCCTCCGGAGAGAGTATGACGTCAGCGGTCTCCGCCTTGGCAGTGCTGAGAACTGTGTCCCCCAACATCTTTTGTCGGAACATCACGTGACTCGGTGAAAACAAACACGATCCTCCGTTATTTTCTTATGGCATAAATAGGAGTTTAAAACAATAAATGAAAAAACAATTTCAGCTTGGACGAGATAATTCCAAAATTAATGAAAGTTATAATTTCAGCATTAAAAAAAGATAATTTCAGCATAAAGAAAATGTTCTAGAAATAATGTAAGAGATAATTACAGCATTGATAAAAGTGATAATTCCAAAATCAGTGAAAGAATTAATGAAAGAGATAAAAATAAAATTAGTGAAAGATAATTCCAGAATCATCGACAGAAATAATTCCAGCAGTAATAAAAGAAATAATTTCAGCATTAATAAAAGAAATAATTTCAGCATTAATAAAAGAAATAATTTCAGCATTAATAAAAGAAATAATTTCAGCATTAATAAAAGAAATAATTTCAGCATTAATAAAAGAAATAATTTCAGCATTAATGAAAGAAATAATAAATAATGAAGGAAATAATTCCAGAATTAATAAATAATAAAGGAAATAATTCCAGAATTAATGAAAGAATATTCAAAAAATAATGAAGGAAAATTCCAGAATTAATGAAGGAAAATTTCAGAATTAATGAAGGAAAATTTCAGAATTAATGAAGGAAAATCCAGAATTGATGAAGGAAAATTCAAGAGATGATGAAAGAAATGATTCCACATTAATAATTTGATATTTTTTTCACCTTTAGATGAGTGCTCGATCCTTTTTTTAAATCTTTAAAACCCAATATTTAGAGTCCGAACTGTGCATTTATATGGGCTAATTGCCAGGCGGGACGTTTGTTTTGACAGAGTCAAGTAATTTCCTTGTATTTGATGTCGCTGCAGTCGCGGTGGCTGGATTCTCCCTCCAGTAATAAGTCCGACCAGTAATGTCGTCTGCTTCTCTCCAGGTTACTTGCTTTGGGCGTCTCCTTGTGTCCTTAAAAAATAACCGAACTGGAAGTTCGAACTTCCAGTTCTGTTTGTGAGCTTAGCTTGTAGGGAACCGACTTCTTCTGTGTCGTCTGCTCATTAAGAGGCTCTTTGTTTTGGACGTCTCCTTATGCTCAAATAAAATAACCGAACTTATAGTTTGAATTTCCAGTTCAGTTAACGAGCTTTGTTTATAAGGAACTGAGCTGAATAAAGAATATAGTTTTTTTTTATTTTGAACTTCATCACCACCACAAGAGTCACTTTTAAATTTGACGTTAGATGGCAGCACATTACTTTAAAGTGGAATGTGGAAAAATTCACTTTTCACGATCTTACCTGTCGTCTGCTTGTGTGGAGAGTGTTTTTTCCTTTGTTTTGAACTGGAAGCATTACTGAACTGGAAGTTTGATCTTTCAGGTCAGTTTATAAGCTTTGTTTATAAGGAGCGTAGCTGAATGAAGAATTTAGTTTTTTATAACTGTGCTTCGTCATCACCTCATAAGGCACTTCTCATTTTGAAAGTAGGTAGCAGCACCAACAATATTTTTAAAAATTAATTTCTTAAAGTATTCTAGAGTATTAAATTAATTTTAATTCCTTTTAAAATTGTCAGTGACATTGTGAATTCGACGCAAATGCTGCTATAAGGCAAAAAAAAAACAACTTCTATTGGCGGACGGCGTAACATTTCGAGTCACCCGGTATATACGGATTTTGTCATTGCGTAACGCAGTGTGAACATAATAATAACCCCGGTCTAATTTAGTTTTTCATGTGAACATAATAATGATTCATTATCAGGATTTCAAGCCCATCGGAAAATATAAATAAGGGGCTATTCAAGTATTACGTAAGCAGATTTTCAGCCATATTTGACCCCCCTCCCCTCCCCTTGGCAGCAAAAGTCAGCAAAACACTGACCCCCTCCCTCCCGTCAGCAAAATTTCGTCACCAGCTTAGAATATTTTATATCTTCAAAAAGGGGTGGTTGATGACGCAAGCAATCTTCAACCCCCCCCCCCTCCCTATCATCAAAAGTCTGCAAATCTGAAACCCCCTCCCTCACTTCGATGCTGACATAATACTTGAATGACCCCTAAGTAGATTTTCAAATAAGAAAATTATCAATTTGTTGACTTCAATGTCGATACGGTGAAAACCTGATATTTCGTTGGATGACAAGTTGCATTCAAGCGGCTTTTTGGTTCGTAATATGGCCGCTCTCTCGCAGGTGAACGAAGCAACGTGCGAGTTGGCTTAAACATAACACAATATTTCACATAATAGTCTGTACTATATTATACTCTGGGATCCATGATGTTCTTAAGTCAGCCACCTCGTTGGGCAATTTGCCTGTTGCGGCGTTGTATTTGTATTTGCAATATACAAGGCGCATAGGTAACGGGGCATATGGCATTTTACTGGTGAACCATTGGTTCTAGGGGCATACTTCCAGTTGGAAAAGGTACCCGAATAATGTGTAGTACTCAGATATTTGGTTCATGTTGCTAGGGGTTACATAGTTATTAAAATAAAAATGTTAACTTTTTATGCGAACATTCTGTGCCCCAAAACCCAATTGGAAAGTTGTTTCCCGGTCTCCAACAAAAAAAATCATTGTTTCTAAGTGCAATATTCACTGAGATATTCGAAGAAAGTTGGAAAAAAAAATCATTAAATGCGAGGAAACCATTTCACCCGCATTTAATGCTGTTTTTTCCCCCAAATTTCCTCAATTTTTCGAATATCTCGGTGAATATTGCACTTAGAAACGTAAAATTATTTTAGTTGCCATCGGAAAAGACAGAGCAACAACTTCTTAACTGGGTTCTTTGGCACACGGGGATGGTATAAAAAGTTTTTTTTTTATTTTATAACTATACAACCCCCTTACAACATGAATGGCATATCTGAGTTGGGCACGTGATTTGGATACTTTTTCTAGTTGGGTATGTCTCTAAGACTAACGGCTCGCAAGTAGTGTCATACGCTATGTTACCCATAATTTATCGTTCTAAATATGTTTAAAATCACGTTTTTCCTGTTAAATTGAAATGAATGGCATATGAACACTCGCGATTTTGAAACAACAACAAATTTACGCAATTACAGTTTCTTGAGTTATACAGGAATGTAGTTTTGAAAAATTTAATTTCGCGGGTATTTTTCCTCATGTATGATTTGGTCTCTTGCAGTTCGTTATAACTGAATTCGACTTTATTTCTTTTCAGTGGAGGCAATGGGTGTTGGCACACCCCTCCCCAAAAATTCATTGAAAAAATTCCCCACAGCAATCGTTCTTTATTCGATTTTTATAAATATATTCCCCATCAGACCATTCAGGTTTGGAGGTGTCGCGAGTTCGATACCCGGTTCGTCCTTGTCAGAAAACTTTCCTGACACAGGGGTACAACAAAAAATGGCGACTTGACCGCAGCCAAAAATTGCTACCGCCCGGAGTCCCCCATCGAGGGAGTAGCGCGCCAACCTCTCGATGAGTATAAGAAACAAGCCTGCCGTTCAGAATCGGCAATAAATTGTAGGTCCCGGTCTAATTAGCCCTCGTGTGCAGAAAATGGCCGTGGTGCGACAAAAATGATCAATGATCAGACCACTCAGTGCCGGTTGAAAATAGCTTTGTACTAAACTAGATGGCTATCCGTCTGTAATTGCATGAAAACGATGGGGTTTTTTTTACACACAAGCTTTCATTTTCCACCCATCTACTTCTTGGATTGCATTTACTACCAGCACTCAAAAAAATGTCAATGACTGGTCAACAAATCTTTGTCTGCTTTCTTTATGGCAGCCCTCTTTGAATGAAAAGTCTTCGAACACGAACAACTTTCTGTCTTTGCAGTTACTCCATTTTGCTTTAAACCTCTTCTATAGTTTGTGTCAGGGCCTACTGTCACCCCCAAGTCGTAAACCCACCGAGATTACATGCAACGCTTTTTTTTTATTTCCTTTCTCATGTTAATGTTACTTGAATAGCGGAAAAATTGGGAAAAATATATTCTATGCATTTTTTGTTTGAAATTAAAGTTTTTTTAGTCAAAGTGGCTAAAAAAAATGAATTACACAAACTTCTTCGTGGCCCCCGTATCAGTAGCCGTGGCTCCCCTTTTGCCAGATTTTCATCCGTGGCCCCCGTGGAATATCCTAGGGCCCCCCCTGAGGTCATATGGCCCCCGGTTGAGAACCACTGCCCCAAAGACCCCTCTCATCAAGCCTCAATATTCGTGTATATTCGTTCTGCCACCTATGAAAAACGTTTGAAATGAAACTTTTTTTATACAGAAAAAAAAATATTGCAATTAAATTATTTATGAAATTTTGATTCTTTTGACACTTTCAACACAAAAAAAATTTGGTTTTCCATTCACCACAACTTCATAGTGTGAATCATCTTGTGAAGCCCACTCAATTTTAAGGGCCGTTCAAGTATTACGTCATCATCGATGGGAGGAAAGGGGGGGTTCCCGATTCGCTGACTTTTGATCGGGAGGAGGATTTGGATAATGCTTACGTCATCAACCACCCTTAATGAAAAGAAAAATACTCTTAATGGCATCTTACTCGGTGCCCCAAAAACGAGAAAAACCTTTCGATAGTTTGTGGGCACTTGATGTAACATTCCCCCACCCCCCTATTGGCAAGTGCCCCACAGAGCCACTTTAGTGATCTTTAAATGTTTCACGGATCCTTCAAGTGCTTTGGAAATGTTTCCGGGCCGCTTAAGTGCTCTGGAACTGTGCCACGCATCGCTCAAGTGATCCGAAATTATATGCCGCGGATCACACTTAAATAATCTGAGAATGTGCCGCGGTGATGTAGAACCGCACTGGGTGGGGGGGGGGGTGCACTTAAGTGCTTTAAAACTACGTCACACACCACTCAAGGGATCTCTAAGTGTTCTGGAATTGTGTCCCAGGTCATTTAAGTGATCTAAAAATTTGACACGGGCCGCTTTAATGCTCTGGAATTGTACCACGGGACACTTAAACGATATGTAAATGTGCCGCTTAGTTCATTTTTACAAAACTAGGTTTGAGGAGGGCAGGCCGCATCAGATAACCCCCAGGACCGTATTTGGTGCGCGAGCCAAGGGCCAAAAAAACATTGAAATTAACAGAAATTGGTTATAATAACATATAAAGGTATTTTCTTCCGAAATTTCAATTAAAAAAAGTATTTTTTGCATTAAAAAAATAAATTTTTGAGCATCGGGGGGGGGGGGGGCACGAGCCCCCTATGTCCCCCCCCCCCGGGTACGTCTCTGATCCCACCAATATGCGTCAGGATTCAGAGGGGCAGTACTGATTGACGAAATTTTTCTGACAAGGGGGGGGGGGTAAAAAATGGCTAGAAATTTCCTTACGTAATACTTGAACGGCCCCCCTTATTCATTATTAGCAATCTTTCTTAAATTTGACATTTCTCGCACAACCTTCGGGGCCAAATACGGCCCGCCGAGGGTGTGGCCAACCACTGTGTGTTGACTCTACCAGCGACATCTTTCTGAATTTTTACGACATTTAACTGGGATTAATTAGTATACGTTGCTGTAAATGCATCTGGCAACAAAATTGCGGAAAAATATTTCCCGAAATGCGTAATTAAAAATCATAAACTTAAAATGTTTATATCTCATTGAATTTCGGGATATGTCACATTTTAAATTTTTTGAATATAGTGTTATATTTTGAATTTTCTTACACCAAGTGTAGTGGAAAATTTTCTGCAAGTTTTCTGCGAAATTGAGGGCGCGGCAGCCCGGTCGGTAAGATACTCGTCTAAAGTACCAAAGGATGTTCAGAGGTGTCGCGAGTTCGATACCCGGTTCGTCCTTGTCAGAAAACTTTCCTGACACAGGGGTACAACAAACAACGGCGACTTGACCGCAGCAAAAAGTTGCTACCGCAGGGAGTCCCCCATCGAGGGGTTACCGCGCGACAGTTTCCTAAATGCACACATCACTAGGTTTCCATTAGAAATATGACCGAAATTTCAGAACGATTCTTTTCCGATATAACGACCCTCCCAGTATTACGTCCGTTTTCGACGGAAAGGAGGGGGGTGGGGGAATCGTTATATCGAACGTCGACCTGCGGTACTAGTAGTAGTGGACACAGACTTTTGGCTACACAGTGTACATTAGAAAATTGAAATTCGTAAATCTTGTACGTCCATAATTTACGGCACATTCATTGTTACTCGTTTCCAGCTTTCGACAGCCACCGCTACTCACGTGATGTCAGGTCACAAAAGAGAGGGAACGAGAAGCCTCGACGTGCCACCGGAAAGTGAATGACGAATCAAATGTCCATTCTTCGAGAGAAGCCCTGCATACGTATGTCGAATCTTCTAGAAACGTACAATTGATCACGATCTCGTAAACCCCATGCGCACACACAAAGCCCAGTAATCAATCCATTCAAATAAATGAATAGATAAAATGAAACGGTACGCGATTTTGTCGCGGGGTGAAAACAAATGTTTGTGTCCGAAAAGACACAATGAAAAGTAATGGCCCATTGCTCGCTCATTTGCATATAATTACTCATTTGCATATTCATGCGGCTTTATGAAGAGAGTCTGTATTCATATGGTGATCCATAACTCATGATACGGATCGTGATGATTGCCATTCTCTCTCTGGAATGGAGGTTCTGGCTTGAGGATTTTGCTGAATTTCTGAAACTTACATGCATGAGGTCCCCGACTGGGGTGGGGCTGACAGGGGCCCGGGACGATTCTCATCATTTTTTTGCTTTTTTTTACGCTACAAATTAACTATGGAAGGGCCCGTGAAAAAAGTCTGACCGGAGGGGGGTGTCAGCCTAGTGGCCCTGCTCCAGGATGAGGGGGGGCCCCATGCTTACACGCTCAGCTCATGGTCCCCGTGGTCGTGTTCGGAAAATTCACTGCCAGAAATTCGCCGCTATAAGAAAATTCATCGCTGGGAAAATTCACCGACACACAATTCACCGACGTTAGTTCGGCATGAGTGAATGAACGAGTGCATGAATTATCGAGTGGGCAAATGAACGAGTGAATGAAGAATCAAGTGAGCAAATGAACGAGTGAGTCAATGAATGAGAGTGTGCGGGAGTGAATTAATGAGCGAAACCGGCCTCCGTCACTCTAAAGCTAGCTCTTTCTCTCACTCACCAGGCCACTCAGTCAATCACTGGGTAGCTCATTTTCAGATCGCCAAAGTGACCCACGGCACTGTTCTAGATCACGTGAGCGCCCCGTGGCCCATTTCCAGGGAACTTTAGTGACCAGCGGTACAGTTTCAGGTGACCGATGTGTCCCACGGAACAATGCCCAGATCACTCAAGATCCTCGCGGCATAGTACAGACCACACAAGATCCTCGCGGCATAGTACAGACCAATCAAGATCCTCGCGGCATAGTACAGACCACTCAAGTGGCCTCTGGGACATTTCCAGATCACTCAAGTGACACGGGACATATTAACGAAACACTTGAGTGACCACCGGCATCATGGCCCCCCCCACATCCTGGAGAAGGGCTCCTAGGCTGAGATCTTTTGCTGCCCCCCCCCCCCGCCAGACTTTCAAGGGCCCCTTTATGATGAATTTATAGTGTGAAAAAGCAAAAAAAAAACCTGTGAAAATCGTCCCGGGCAACAGGGCTGGAGCCTTGTCAGCCCACCCCTTGTGGGGGCCATGACCGGTGTAGTTCTAGATCACAAGCGGCCCGTGGCACATTTACAAATCCGTCAAGTTAACTGTGGCGCTGTCCCAGATCACTTAATTAAGTGGCCCCGCGGCCCGTAATCAAACGTACGAAGTGGCCCGCACTCTCTCATAGTTTGAGCACGTCTGTTTCGCGGCCTAGTGTGACTAAACCCTTTGCACCTACTTAAATCCGGCCCCGACAGAGTCACGATTTCCTTAGGATCCGTTAAGGAGGATATTTACAAGGAAAAAATCGCGATTTTACTTCCATTTAAACTTCCTTAATAAACATCCTTGGATTCCGTATCCCGTGAGAAAATCGGAAATGCCATTTAGCTGACAAAAATAAAAGGCCTAATAAAAATAGGCCGAAAGAAAGATATTAGAGATAGGCCGGTTCCGGCATTTCATTCATTGCCATAATAATGTAGTGGTAACATGATTAATATACTGTAACTATAATGACGAAAAGATTTTATTTCCAATGATCGGTCGCATTGAAAAATCTATGTGTTGGGCCTTTTAAAATTATGCAATTTGGATTAATTTTTAGGAAATTGAATCGTCTTGCATTTATTTGAGGCCTGAAATATTAAATTTAAAATAATTTTATTTAATAAATTTTTCTTTAATTTCTTTAATTCTGCATTTTCATCTAGAAAGTGATAATTCTGGAATTATGCATTTTCATCCAGAAAGAAATAATTCTGGAATTTTCTGCATTTTTCTCCAGAAATAAATAATTCTGGAATTTTCTGCATTTTTCTCTGGAAATAAATAATTCTGGAATTTTCGGCATTTTTCTCTGGAAATAAATAATTCTGGAATTTTCTGCATTTTTCTCTGGAAATAAATAATTCTGGAATTTTCTGCATTTTTCTTTGGAAATAAATAATTCTGGAATTTTCTACATTTTTCTCCAGAAATAAATAATTCTGGAATTTTCTGCATTTTTCTCCGGAAATAAATAATTCTGGAATTTTCTGCATTTTCCTCTGGAAATAAATAATTCTGGAAATTTCTGCATTTTTCTCTGGAAATAAATAACTCTGGAATTTTCTACAGTTTCATCTAGAAAGAAATAGTTCCGGAATTTCTTTCATTTGTTCTGAATTTCTTTCATCTATTCTGAATTTCTTTCATTTGTTCTGAATTTCTTTCATTTGTTCTGAATTTCTTTCATCTATTCTGAATTTCTTTCATTTATTCTGAATTTTCATCAATTTCTGGAATTTCTTTCATTTATTCTGAATTTCCATCAATTTCTGAAATTTCATTTACTCTGAATTTCCATCAATTTCTGAAATTTCATTTACTCTGAATTTCCATCAATTTCTGAAATTTCATTTACTCTGAATTTCCATCAATTTCTGAAATTTCATTTACTCTGAATTTCCATCAATTTCTGAAATTTCATTTACTCTGAATTATCATCAATTTCTGAAATTTCATTCATTTACTCTGAATTATCATCAATTTCTGAAATTTCATTCATTTACTCTGAATTATCATCAATTTCTGAAATTTCATTCATTTACTCTGAATTATCATCAATTTCTGAAATTATTTACTTCGTTTATTCTGATTCAAAAAGTACAGCAAAAGTCCGTTATAACGAGTACGGCTTATAACGGCAATCTCGATTATAACGGATGATTTGCAAGTGATTTGCAAAGAGCTAATGCGTATTACAAAAAACGTAATAACGTTTTTATTTTTATAAAAGTCCGTTATAACGACAATTTTTCCTCGTGATTGTGCAGCTGTCATTAAAATGAAATTTGTTGGCTCGTCTTGTTTGAGTTAAATAACATTATATCTGTATTAGCGAGCTTATTTTTCAACAATGTGTATTTATTGTTTGTTTTCCGTCAAAACAGTGACTTTTCTTTCCTATTGCTTTTCTCAATATAATGGATGTTTCAAAATTTGATTGTGTACACATCTGATAGTGTCAAAGTTTATTTCTTTCAACAATCACTTTATTTCGCCAACAGAGACGGCAAAAAAATACACATTTTTTTTTTTTTAATTTTCCCAACAGTTACTTTTTTGCATTTAAATAAATTCATGCAAATGTAATTATCAGAATCAAGTGATTGTTGAAAGTTTTCATTGTTCTCGACAACACCAAGGGCCTCCCACCAGCCGGAAAGTACTGCTTTAACATTTTTAGTCTCAATGAGTATTTCATAAATTGCTCTCATCAACAATGATTATTTTCCTTTTCTTTTTTTTCTTTTTTCAAGAATGGTTATTTTATAGCTTGCATTCGCCAACAATAATTATTTTAACAATTTGCTTCCTTTCAACATCAGATTTAGCATAATTTGACAAATGGATTTTGTTCAATAATGGATACTTTACTTCCTCAGCAACAGTTTGATATTGTTGATTTCGTGCAACAGTTTGATATTGTTGATTTCGTACAGCCGTTTGATACTGTTGATTTCGTACAACAGTTTGATATTGTTGATTTCGTGCAACAGTTTCACATTGTTAATTTCGTACATTAAGTTTTATATTTTTGCTTTCGTATCTGGGTTTCAATATTGACTATTCCTTAACTTTTTTTCCAACAATCGTTATTTGCAGCTGGCTTCCGTTAACAATGTGTATTTTACAACTTGTTCTCGTCACCCAATGGATTCGTTCGACAACTCACTTCCTTTCAACAATGGATTTGACTGAATATTTGACTACTTTTAACAATGAATTATTGAATACGTTTAACAATGAATTATTGAATACGTTTAACAATGAATTATTGAATACGTTTAACAATGAATTATTGAATACGTTCAACAATGAATTATTGAATACGTTTAACAATGAATTATTGAATACTTTTAACAATGAATTGGACTCTATTTCGTCAACAGACCGAATCTCAACGATGATGATTCATATTCTATACTCCCAACAAATATGCTTTTTTTTTTCAAACCGCCCTCACAACAATGGCTATATTCAAAATGTTTTCATTTTTATCAACAGAGGAGAGAGTGTTGTCTTGTTTAATTTAATCAAAAATGGTTCTTTTCTTGTCATCTTCGATAATGTTTATTTCGTCCAACACTTCGTCAGAAGTTGTTTTTTTTCAACAATGCTTTATATTAAAAATATATATATATTACTGCTTAGGTTTTTTTTTGTGTTTGTTGTTGCTTTGTTGAGAATTTCCATCAAGATCAACACTCGACAACAATTAAAAGATTTTTAGGATGTGTTCATAAAAATATACATTCAAGAATTGGCAATTTTACGTGCAAAAATTCTATTCCGGAAAAAAACGGAAATAATCTACCATTACCCAAATTAAGATGGAGAACAATTGAACAGAAAAGGTTAAAAAAAACATAAATACAGTGAATCATTTCCATTGTTTCGTTGATACTGTGTGTGTGTATTCGAGTGTTGCAAAAATACACGCAGGGGCCTAAAGGTGAAATTTTCCCATGTGGTTTTGGTGAGAACTTTCTCACAAATTAGGTCTGTTTACGACCTGTTTCTTGATGAATGATGTCCAATACGATCGACAACAATGTGGTTCAATCAACTCTGTGTTGAATGACGAAAAAAAGCCTCTCTTTTTTATGTCATTATCAGAGTTTTATTGCAAAAAAAGGAAAATCTCAATTATGACGTCATTAACATTTTCATTGAGAAAATTATAAACATAGACTCGTGCTTCATATACATTCCCAATTATTTCTGCAGATTTTACATATTTCTGAAATTATTCCGGAAAATTTCGAATATTTCTGAAATTATTATTTACTTATTTCTGATTTTTCAATGTTTCACAATTTTTAATGTTTCTCAAATTATATCTGAATTTTCAATGTTTCTGAAATTATTTCTTTCACTGTTTCTCCAATTATTTCTGATCATTCAATGCTTCTCAAATTATTTCTGATCATTCAATGCTTCTCAAATTATCTAAGAATTTTCAATGTCACTGAAATTATTTAAGAATTTTCAATGTCACTGAAATTATTTAAGAATTTTCAATGTCACTGAAATTATTTAAGAATTTTCAATGTCACTGAAATTATTTAATAATTTTCAATGTCACTGAAATTATTTAATAATTTTCAATGTCACTGAAATTATTTAAGAATTTTCAATGTCACTGAAATTATTTAAGAATTTTCAATGTCACTGAAATTATTTCTTCTATTGTTTCTCTTATTATTTCTGCACTTCCAATCTTTCTGAAACTATTTTGAAAATTTCAATGTCTCTGATATTGTTTCTAAATTTCAATGTTACTTAGATTATTTCTTAATTTTCAATATTTCGGAAGTTATTTCTGATTTTCAGAACTTTCAATTTTCAGAACTTTCATATTTCAAAATTTTCAATGTTTTGGAAATTATTCCAGAATTTTCTATGTTTTTGAAATTATATCTTTCTCATCAGTTGTAAAATTGTTTCTAAATTTTTTTAGTTTGTGAAATCATTTCTTAATTTTTAATATTTCGAAGTTATTTTCTGATTTTTGAATATTTTACAATTCTTAATGTTTATATAATTATTTCTAAAGTTTTAGTGTTTCTAAAATTATTTCCGAATTTTGAATTGTTTTGAAATTACATCTTTCACGAAGTTTTTCTAATATTTAATGTTTCTGAAATTATTTTTGAAGTTTGAATACTTTAAAAAAAAATTATAGTTTCATTGATTCCGACATTATTTCTGAATTTTTAGTGTTTCGGAAATGATTTCTTTCATTGTTCTCTAATTATTTCTGAACTTTCAATCTTTCTGAAATTATTTTGAAACTTTCAATATTTCTCTGAAATTGTTTCTTTCATTGTTTTTTTCAATTATTTTTGAACTTTCAATGTTTGTGAAATTATTTCTGAACTTTCAATCTTTCTCTAATTATTTCTGAACTTTCAATCTTTCTCTAATTATTTTGAAACTTTCAATCTTTCTCTAATTATTTTGAAACTTTCAATATTTCTCTGGAATTGTTTCTTTCATTGTTTTTTCAATTATTTCTGAACTTTCAATGTTTCTGAAATTATTTCTGAACTTTCAATCTTTCTCTAATTATTTCTGAACTTTCAATCTTTCTCTAATTATTTCTGAACTTTCAATCTTTCTCTAATTATTTCTGAACTTTCAATCTTTCTCTAATTATTTCTGAACTTTCAATCTTTCTCTAATTATTTCTGAACTTTCAATCTTTCTCTAATTATTTCTGAACTTTCAATCTTTCTCTAATTATTTTGAAACTTTCAATATTTCTCTGAAATTGTTTCTTTCATTGTTTTTTCAATTATTTCTGAACTTTCAATGTTTCTGAAATTATTTTTTTAATTTTCAATATCTCTGAAATTATTTTTTAATTTTCAATATCTCTGAAATTATTTCTATAAATTTATATGAATATTCCATAACACTCTGAACGAGATGATCATCCTATCGCACGCACACACACACACAACACGGGTACTTGATTTTAATTCATTTAAATACATTTTTATATTCATTTAAAATTATCACACACTCAAATATCAAAAATTTTCGAAATCATCTCATCATAAGTATAAAAATTTTATTTATATATGTATATACACGGCCCTTTAATTTCATAAAAAAATTTGTATAGAAATTATTATTATGCATGCGCAATGACGTGATATACAATTGGTCCCTGTCTAGACGGACTTCCAAACTCACAATTTTCTAGACGAATATATAGAAATTCCCAGTCACAGAGAGTGGAGAGAACAATAAAAAAAAATACTTATTCATTTTTACATAAAAATTTAAAGAAGGCAATTCGGAACGGAATATCGGAATTTAGAAAATACGTGATGGTTAGTGTAACCATTATTATCTTTTTTCATAATGTTAGACCCCATCTTTAAATGAGAAGGTATACCACATGGTTCAGTTTTGTTACCCGTATTTTCGTTTGTTTATTTTATTTGGATGCTATTTTTATACCTGAAAGGTAATTTTGACTGGATCCATCTTTTTCTAGATGCATTATATTCCCCGTGTGAGGGTATAATTCGCGCCATCTTGGTATTATTATTATTATTATTATTATAATTTTTTTTTTTATCCTTTCCTCCTGAATTCAAGAGAAGACTATTCGGGCTTCTCTCTTTTTATCTTTCCTCGAGTCAAGGTTGAAAGCGTTTTAATATTTTTGGACGTCCTTCGCATGTATTTCATCCACGCTTAACATTTCACATTGACGTCACGAAAGTTCTAGAAGCATCGTCTTTTGAAGTGAATTGCATCTTGTGGTTTGTTTTTTTTTTAGTTTTACTTCTTTTCTTATATGTATACGTAAACGAATCGGAGGGAAAAAGTCTTTTTTCTTCCCCCCCCCCAAATGATATAATAATAATTATTATTATCATTATGTAATTCAAATGGCTGTTCCTCTCTGTTATATAGGTAATTGTGATTTAAATGTCATCAAAGATTCTGAATTGGAGTTTTAAAAAAATATAATTTATATATTTCATGATTTCGGGGATTTACGTTTGAGTTCGAAGAATTGTTTGTTTTGAAAAGTTTCTTGTGAGGTAATTGTTTAAAAAAACAACTAAAAGCGTTGATTTTCCATTTATTTTTCGATTCGAAGTGGTTCGTTGTGCTTCCATTTTTTGTCTTTTCTGTTCGATTGTTTTTCTATCTTTTTTGGGTAATGTAGATTATTTCCGTTTTTTTTTTCCTAAATAGAATTTTTGAACGTAAAATTGCCAATTCTTCAACGTGTAATTTTTTGATCATATCCTATAATTTTTTTTTTTAATTTTTGTCGTGTGTTGATCTTGACAATATCCCCAACAAAGCAACAACAACAAAAATAACACGACGAAAAAACCAAGCAGTAATATTATTTTAAATATAAAACATTGTTGAGAAAAAACTTCCAACGAAGCATTGAACAAAATAGCCACTATCAAAGATTACAAGAAAAAAGCTATTGTTGATGAAATAAAACAAGACAAGAGAGAGAGAGAGAGAGAGAGAGAGAGAGAGAGGAAGGTCTTCTGATAAAAATGAAATTTTGTTTTGAATATAGCCATTGTTGAGGGTGATTCGGAAAAAAATATTTGTTGGGAGAATAAACTATAAATCATCATCGTTGAAATGAGGTCTACGTATTGCTAACGAAATCGAACATAATTCATTGTTAAAAGTATCGAGTTTTAAAAATTTCCATTGCTGACAGAATTCAGTCAGATCCATTGTTGAAAGGAAAGGAAAGTGAGTTGTCGAATGAATTCATTGGTCGACAAGAATAAGTTGTAAAGCACATATTGTTGGTGGAAGCAAGCTACAAAATAACATTTGTTGACAAAATAAGTTGGGAAATAGTTATTATTGAAGAAAGCAAGATAAACAATCAACAATGTAAATCCACAATATCAAACTTGTTAATTTCTAAATGTATAACGCATTATTGAACAAAATCCATTTGACAAATCATGTCAAATATGATGTTGAACTGAAGCAAATTGTGTTACAATATTCATTGTTGGAAAAGCAAGCTATAAAATAGCCATTCTTGAAAAGAAAAAGGAAAAGGATATAATCATTGTGTCTATGAGAGCAATTTATGAAATACTCATTCAGACTAAAAATGTTAAAGCAGTACTTTCCGGCTGGTGGGTGGCCCTTGATGTTGTCGAGAACAATGAAAACTTTCAACAATCACTTGATTCCAACAATTACATTTGCATGAATTTATTAAAATGCAAAAAAAAGTAATTGCTGCTAAAATTTTGAAAAAAAAACCATCAACAAAACCATGTCTATTGTCGTCTCTGTTGGGAGAATTTTGTTTCACTTATTTTTCTTTTCTCATATATATACGTAAGTCTTCCCTCCCCAAATAACATAATATTAATTATTGTTATCATTATGTAAATTAAATGGCTGTTCCTCTGTTATTTACGTAATTATCATTTGAATGTCATGAAAGATTCTGAATTGGAGTTTTAAAAAATATGTATTTATACTTAATAATTTCAACGATTTACATTCGAAGAATTTTTTGTTTTGAAAAATTTCTCTTGAGGCAATTGTCTGAAAAAAAAACAACTAAAAACGGTGAATTTTTCATGTTATTTTGATTTATTGACAATTTAAAAAACAAACTACGTCTATTTTACGATGAGAAACGAATTTATAAATCCTGGAAAGGAGGGCCCTCTTTATTGTATATTGATTTTTTTGCAAATTTATAGTGTAAAAAATTCAAAAACGGTGGAGTTCATCCACAACCGTTTCTAAATTATGTCTTTTTCTTCAACTATAGTTCGTCAACAATATGTTTATCCTTAACTATAATTTTTTTATGAAATGGTTTTATTTCCAGAATTCTGAGTATAATCAGCTCAGTGATAATTCTCCACAACTCTTCTTCGCCCACAATTTTTTTCCGTAATGTTCCATAGAATCTACTGATTTAACATAAGATCCTATGCGTAGTTGGGGGGCGGTGAGAGAAAAAAAATTTTTGAAGAAGAGGGCGATGGAACAAAAAGTTTTTGAGACTATGATCTAAACCAAGGATGGCTAACAGCTGGCCAGCGGGCCGTATGCGGCCCGCGACAAGGTAATTAAAAGTACCGTGAAAAAATTAAATTTGTGATCATCGTTTGAACTATAGGTTTCAACAGCAGATTTCTTGATTAACAAACTGCTTACGAACTTCTTATTTCTAGTGACGAAATTAATTTAATAACTAATTAATTAAATTAATAATGGAGTGGCTTATACACCGAAGTTGCACCACTGAAGCTATAGAAAGACAATTAAAGACCGAACAGAAAGAAGTTCGCCACCCCTGATCTAAAGGGTCATTCTGCTAGAGCAACACCCCCCCCCCCCCATAAATAATACACACCCTCTTCTTTAGGGGGTGTTGCACCGGGACGACGCCTGCAACTGGTACGCTCCTGCAGAAATGATTGTTTAACAATCACATTTTCACCCGACATCTATTCATCAATGATGGTTTTTCCCAGGTGTATTGCAGGGAAGAATCTTAAGCCCCTAAACGTTTTTCCTTATATGTATATCAATGATGTAGTTTCATTTTTGGAATATTCGGGTATTCCTTTTATATGAGTGGATTCAAATACTCAGGTACATATCCTGCTTATGAGGTACATGGTCCTGGTTGCCGATGCGAAGCAAAACTTACAAAGAAAAATTGATTTAGTTTTCAATTTTTTTGAAAGCATTGAATTGACTGTTAATTTGAGCAAAACAAAAGTGGTGATTTTCAGATAACGTGGTAAAATCGCCAAGTCAGATTACTGGTTCTAGAAAAATCGAGAAGTAGAAGTGTCGCAACACTATACTTATCTATAGGTGTGCCATGTTTTCTCCTTGTGGTTCTTTTTCCCATAGCTGATCCTTTTTCATTGGCAAAGCGAAAGTTTATCATTACCTCCTCAATACCCATCCCATAATAATTAAAACGAAATGTAATAATCTTAGAACCCATTTAAAATGATTTAATTCGGTTGTAATTTCAGTATTATTGTCCACTGCTGGAGTTGGGAGTTGTGGGCATATCTTGATGGAATTGAGAAGGTTCATTTGACTTTCTTAAAGAGGATTTTTCGATTGGGATTTAATACACCGGGTTACATAATACGATATCAAACTAGACAAGCAATTCTAAAGCGGTCAGTAATTAAATTAATTTGAAATTCATTTCGTGGGTCCGCTTTCTTAATCTTGTTGATAACAGGCTGACTAAGAAATGTTTTATTGCCCTGTTAATTTAATGCCTCAGTGATAATTTTTTTTAAAATTTTGCTATTTTTTTCAAAATTGTTTTTCAAAACTTTGCTATTTTTTCAAAATTGTTTTTCAAAATTTTGCTATTTTTTTCAAAAAATGTTTTCCAAACTTTGTTCCATCGCCCCCTTCTTCAAAATAAAATTTTCTCTCATCGCCCCCCCCCCCCAACTCAAGTAAACTTATAGGATCCTATGTTAAATCATAGATTCTCTCGCCCCCTTGGACCATTCCATCGCCCACTTTGGGAAACACTGCCTTAAATGCAGAAATACCATATTAATATCAGAACCCAGGATCTTAATTTGATCGAGACCCCCCCCACGCTGCCCATTGCTAACAACATTATGGGAAAAAAAAATGATGGGCGAAGAAGAGTTGTGGAGAGTTATCGCTGAGGCAATGTGAAGTAAGAGTTGTAGAGAATCTGCCCATTTAATTTACCATTTAAAGTTGTTCGTACATTCTTCCGACTAAGATCTAGTTTATCATTTTTGAGTTTCACAGTGGTGAATTTGCATTTTTTTATTACAATTGTGACGAGTTCTGTATGCGATTCTGGACTCAATGGAAATATTGTACACATCCTATTTGATTGCTCTTTTTTTTCTCGAGCTGACCGTAACAAATGTATTTTATCCCTAATGGATTGATACAATTACTACTAAATACTAATTCATCCCCCAATAGAAGCTTTATTTCAAATATACACAATTTTTAAAAAAAAATGTTTGTTTGCTTTTATACGAAAAATTGATGTTTGATTTTTCTTTCCGTTTCTTTTTTTTAAACAATTATGATGTATGAGAGCTGTTGTTAGTCTTTGTAACGGGGCAATGGCCCATATGCAAATAAAATGTTAGGTTATGTTTATATTATGTTAATGGTTTTTCTCTCACAGATATAATATGCCACAAATAAATATTTACAAATATTTGAAAATGAATCCGCTGAAAATAACTTAAACATTTTTTTTTAGATGGCGTATAGATGCAAGGGGGGGGGGGGAGGCACTGCTACAAAAAACGTGGCCAACGACCCTCTTCCATTCTTTAACCCTCTATGGCCCAGTGTATACTTGAATATACGGGGTGATTATAAAAAAAACTATCCCGACATATAGGCCCCTAACTATCATACCATTCACAGAAACTGAATGAAATTTTGGCATAAGGTATTTTGATGTATGCGCTCAAGAATGATATGGAAAACAACAGTGTCACTCTAACAGTTACGGTTACAGTGAGAAAATTTCGAAAATATCAAATGGCAACACCAAGTTTTTTGTATTGGAATGCGATCTCCATACTCAAAAACACTAAATAGCGTTGGAATGGCACCTGTAGCACGAAAATCCCCAGAGCTAGTCAAGGAAAAAGTAAAAAGGACTTTGCCGTGCACCAGAGCATTAATGTTCGTTTCATTCGTCACACCGTTTCTTCGGCTGAGATCCCAGCCTGATTAGTCCTCCACAAGGTCATGTGGAAAACACAATAAAATGCTTTATTTTATGCTGCTTCTCTGTCCTTATTGGTTGTCCTCACTTTTAGCCCATCTACCGCCGCTGATTTTCATGCTACAGTTGCCGTTCGAACGCTATTTAGGGTTTTTCACAATGGAGATCACATTCCAATACAAAAAACTTGGTGTTGCCATTTGATATTTTCGAAATTTTCTCACTGTAAACGTAACTGTTAGAGTGACACTGTTGTTTTCCATATCATTCTCTATGTGAGTACTGTATTGCAATAATTTTTCTTATCTAGAAAGAGTTGATTCCTTGTCGGTGGCGCTTTTTTTGAGATTTATAAAATCGCACCAAATTGAAGGAATCGGAAACAAAATTCAAGGTGAAAACTTTGTTAGGCAAGACTTTATCTCCGAGAACGCGCTGTCACACTTCGCTATCTATACCAGTGATTCCCAACGTGGGCGTTAACGCCCCCTGGGAGGCGATGGAATGTTCCAGGGAGGCGGTAGAAGCTACGGGTATAGCATAAGATCTTATGGGTTAGATTCCGTTGGGGGGCGATGGGAGAAAAAAATTTCTGAAGAAAGGGGCGATGGGGGACAAAAAAGGTTTAGGAAACTATTATCTATGCTATACGAAGGTTTTAAAAAGGCTGACTGATGCGAAGATGAATTTAGGAAAGAAAAAAAAAATTCAACTTCTCTCTCTGAATCGAGCCCACGGCCTCTCACTTGCCGGGTGAGTGCCTCGGACCACTAAACTATAAATGTAAA